>NC_086447.1:874385145-875728895 GCF_028390025.1 Pseudophryne corroboree
ACAGGTGCTGAGATATGCAACAGCAGTGGTACTGTGCAGCTGCCCATACTCACAGCATATGAACAGGTGCTGAGATATGCAACAGCAGTGGTACTGTGCAGCTGCCCATACTCACAGCATATGAACAGGTGCTGAGATATGCAAGAGCAGTGGTACTGTGCAGCTGCCCATACTCACAGCATATGAACAGGTGCTGAGATATGCAAGAGCAGTGGTACTGTGCAGCTGCCCATACTTACAGCATATGAACAGGTGCTGAGACATGAAAGAGCAGTGGTACTGTGCAGCTGTCTGTATACACATAATAAGGACTGCTAATGAGACATACAAGAGCGGTGGTACTGTGCAGCTGCCCATACTCACAGCATATGAACAGGTGCTGAGATATGCAAGAGCAGTGGTACTGTGCAGCTGCCCATACTCACAGCATATGAAAAGGTGCTGAGATATGCAAGAGCAGTGGTACTGTGCAGCTGTCCGTATACACATAATAAGGACTGCTAATGAGACAGACAAGAGCGGTGGTGGTAAGAAATGGTGCTAACACATACAAGAGCAGTGTGTAGCTGACCATACACAAAGTATAGAAACCAGTACTCAGACATAAAGTAGTAGTAGTACTGTGCAGCTACCCGTACTCACACAAAATAAGACCCAGTACTCAGACATACAACAGCAGTGGTACTGTGCAGCTGCCCATACACAGAGATTTAGAACCAGTACTGAAACATACAAGATCAGTGGTACTATGCAGCTGCCAATACTCACAGAATAAGAACCTGTACTGGGACATACAAGAGCAGTGGTACTGTGCAGGTGTCAATACTCACAGAATAAGAACCTGTACTGGGACATACAAGAGCAGTGGTACTGTGCAGCTGCCAATACTCACAGAATAAGAACCGGTACTGGGACATACAAGAGCAGTGGTACTGTGCAGGTGTCAATACTCACAGAATAAGAACCTGTACTGGGACATACAAGAGCAGTGGTACTGTGCAGCTGCCAATACTCACAGAATAAGAACCGGTACTGGGACATACAAGAGCAGTGGTACTGTGCATTTGCTCATACACACAGAATAAGAAGACATATTTAGCTACACATCATACATACAAAACAGCAAAACCAGGCATTATATTAACATAAAATAAGGATAATTATACGTGCTAAACCTTCCATGGAGATTCTGTTAAGGACTATAAATGGTGAAAATGACGGATATTGGTGAGAGAACTATGAGCAGCAGTGTGCAGCCACCATTGCACACATATAGCACCATATGGGGCATTATCAGTCCTGTCCCAGACTAGATCCCGCTGCAGGGAGATGTGTGCCAGAAGCCTGTCCTCCCTGGATTCCTCCAGGACATGGGGTGCCAGTGATAAACTACTGACATCTGTCTCCTCCACGGGTCTCATCCCTCTGACTGTTTTATGAGGCACGTCTCACACCTACTAATGTATCAGCTCATCCTCTTGTGTTCCACAGTAAATATGCGACTGAAATCTATATCCACTTGGCTGAAGATGTGTTTGAATTATCATCACTGTTTTTAGTGGCAAACACAAAGTGCTGAAGACTCAGGAGGCTGAGGCGGCTGCTCCAGGGCTAACGTCTCCGCAGACAGAGAGTTATCCTGTGAGTAGAGGCAGACTTTCTGCTGAACTGGAGAGATGGATGCTGGAAATCTGCGCTGCAGTTCACTGTACCCCTATAGTCACCCCATTATCTCATGTGGATTCTCAGACTGCTAAACGCACAAGTCTGCTCCTCTTATTAATAACTCCTGTCATTAATTACAGCAGATAGGTGCCTATTGCCTGTCTGTCATCACATGACCTGTAACAGATAGGTGCCTATTGCCTGTCTGTCATCACATGACCTGTAACAGATAGGTGCCTATTGCCTGTCTGTCATCACATGACCTGTAACAGATAGGTGCCTATTGCCTGTCTGTCATCACATGACCTGTAACAGATAGGTGCCTATTGCATGCCTGTCATCACATGACCTGTAACAGATAGGTGCCTATTGCCTGCCTGTCATCACATGACCTGTAACAGATAGGTGCCTATTGCCTGTCTGTCATCACATGACCTGTAACAGATAGGTGCCTATTGCCTGCCTGTCATCACATGACCTGTAACAGAGAGGTGCCTATTGCCTGTCTGTCATCACATGACCTGTAACAGATAGGTGCCTATTGCATGCCTGTCATCACATGACCTGTAACAGATAGGTGCCTATTGCCTGTCTGTCATCACATGACCTGTAACAGATAGGTGCCTATTGCATGCCTGTCATCACATGACCTGTAACAGATAGGTGCCTATTGCCTGTCTGTCATCACATGACCTGTAACAGATAGGTGCCTATTGCCTGCCTGTCATCACATGACCTGTAACAGAGAGGTGCCTATTGCCTGCCTGTCATCACACTGTAAGGCACCAGAGGGGGACAGAAATGTCGCAAAAACAAAGGGCCTAATTCAGATCTGATCGCAGCAGCAAATTTGTTAGCTAATGGGCAAAACCATGTGTACTGCAGGTGGGGCAGATATAACATGTGCAGAGAGTTAGATTTGTGTGGGGTGTGTTCAAACTAAAATCTAAATTGCAATGTAAAAATAAAGCAGCCAGTATTTACCCTGCACAGAAACAAAATAACCCACCCAAATTGGACTCTCTCTCTGCACGTTATTATATCCACACCTCCCAACTGTCCCGATTTTCGCCGGACAGTCACGTTTTTTTGGTCTGTCCCGCTGTCCCTCCCACAGCCCGCAGTGGGGGTGGAGGGGGGGCAGTTGGGAGGCTCCTGCACTCTCTGCTCTGCTCAGAGCAGCGGTGAAACGACGTTGTGCACATGCATCTATTCCAGTGAGTGAGAGGGACTAGAGGCATGGCCAGCAGCTCACAGCGCGCTGGCCATACCCCAACTGTGATGAAAATTGGAGGCATGGCCCGCGATCGAGTCATCCACGCAAGGCCAACGCACCTTTTCAATAGGCCACGCACCCCTTTTCGGCGCTGTGCAGTGCGAGCTGTCCCTCCTTGAGTCTTCACAAAGTTGGGAGGTATGTATACCTGCCACACCTGCAGTGCACATGGGCCTTCATTCCGAGTTGATCGCTAGCTGCCGTTGTTTGCTGCGCAGCGATCATTTAAAAAAAATGGCAAATCTGCGCATGCTTATGCACCGCAATGCGCACACGCAGCGTACCGGTACAAAGAGTATCATGGTTTTGCACAGGTTCTAGCGACGACTCCAATCGCACAGCCTATCGAAGGGAGATTGACAGGAAGTGGAAGCTTGTGGGTGGCAACTGACCGTTTTCTGGGAGTGGTTGGAAAAACGCAGGCGTGGCCGGGTGTTTGCTGGGCGGGTATCTGACGTCATTACCGTGTCACTCGTCGCAGCAATCATCGCACAGGATAAGTAACTACAGGGCTGGTCTAATTCTGCACAAAATGTGTTTGCTGCCGCTCGGCTGCACAGGCGGTCGCACACTTGCAAAGCGAAAATACACTCCCCCCGTGGGGGGCGACTATGCGTTTGCACGGCTGCTAAAAGTAGCTAGCGAGCGATCAACTCGCAATGAGGGCCATGATTTTGCCCAACTGCTAACAAATTTGCTGCTGCGATCAGGTCTGAATTAAGCCCAAAGAGTACAAATCGCAGCAACTGATTTATAAGATTCTGACTTCACCTCCAGTCTCAAATTATTTCTTTACATCATTTTATTTGTTAATGTTACATACCAGTAATTACATTCGCTCTACATAGAAAGATACATCTGGAATTCTGTATTTGGAGAAAAAACGTTTTCTGTAGGTAACGCCAGTCGGAGACAGTTCTAATTACTGTGGTGACATAGGGGTCTATTTACTAAGCCTTGGATGGAGATAGACCGTCATTTTTCAAGCTCAGGGCCAAATGTGCTAAACCTTTAAAAGTGATAAAGTGGAGAGAGATAAAGTACCAGCCAATCAGCTCCTGTCATTTTTCCAACCCACCCTGTGACATGGCAGCTAGACAGCGATTGGCCGGTGCTTTATCTCCATCCAAGGCTTAGTACCTTGGGGTCTACTGTATTTACTAAACCTTGGGTGGAGATAAAGTGGACGGAGATAAATTGACAAACAATCAGCTCCTAACTGCCATGTTACGAACTGTGTTTGATAAATGAAAGTTATGAGCTGATTGGCTTTATCTCCATCCAAGGCTTAGTACATAGGCCCTCATTCCGAGTTGTTCGCTCGTTGCCGAATTTCGCTATATTGCGATTAGTCGCTTACTGCGCATGCGCTTAGTTATTTTACTCAAAAGTTAGGTATTTTACTCACGGCATAACGAGGATTTTTCTTCGTTCTGGTGATCGGAGTGTGATTGACAGGAAGTGGGTGTTTCTGGGCGGAAACTGGCCGTTTTATGGGAGTGCGGAAAAACGCTGACGTTTCTGGGAAAAACGCGGGAGTGGCTGAAGAAACGGAGGAGTGTCTGGGCGAACGCTGGGTGTGTTTGTAACGTCAAACCATGAACGAAACTGACTGAACTGATCGCAGTGTAGGAGTAAGTCTGGAGCTACTCAAAAACTGCTAAGAAATTTCTATTCACAATTCTGCTAATCTTTCGTTCGCACTTCTGCTAAGCTAAATACACTCCCAGAGGGCGGCGGCTTAGCGTGTGCAATGCTGCTAAAAGCAGCTAGCGAGCGAACAACTCGGAATGAGGGCCATAGACCCCATAGACCATAATGACATAGATACTGTATTGGGTCTGGTAAGGAAACACTGTCCAGGCATCGGACTAGTAGTGTCACATAACAGTCATGTTGCTAACACTTTCACTTATTAATGATTGGGAAGAGCCTCCATGCTATCTGTATATGGCTGGCCAGGCTAAGGCTAGTTTCTGCCACTCTGCGAGCGTCTATGTTACAGTGTGACCTGTGACCAGTCTAGGTGGTGGCTGCTTTTGTAGGGTTACCCCATCTTTAATGGGTGGGTGGTGCGCTCGGGCTCCTGGGTCTGTGGGTGGCCACACTGCACACCCATATTTAAATCTCACCTCTCCGTAGTCCCTCAACGACACTGCACAAATCAACAGGAAAATGGCGAAGAAGCCATAATACCGGTAATTTGCTCATGTGCAGTAGAAAAATCACCGGGAACATGGTGGTGCGATGTCCACTGGCGTCGAGGGGGAGGGCACTAATTATCCAGGCCTGATTCAGCTGCTATAGGGGACATTGTCCTCCCCGTGTGGCCTCTCTGTACAGTGACGAGGAGGAGAGGACTTGAGGGCGGGGGGCGTGTACACACAGGAAGAAGTCTCTCCCCATAGGTGCAGGAGGCAGATCACATAGTCACGCCCACAGCAGCCAGCGAGCACCTATGGGAAGAGACTTGTTCCTGTGCGCGCATGCCCCTGCACAGCTGAGGGAGCAGTAAAGTCATTATTGGGCTCTTGTAATGGTGCCAGCAATCTACTGTGGGGGAAGTTTAAGCATGTTTAAGTAATAATCTGATCCTGAGCTAATCCACATTCGGATGGATCCCGCGGATCGTTGCAGACTGCGCATGCACCGTGCCATGCATATAGACACGGGCAGAGAAAGTGCAGACGGATCAGTCCGTTGCAATGGGCATGCGTGGGTATCAGGCATCAGCAAGTGAGAGCTAACCCCTGCGGAGAAGATAAGACAAAATGGAAATGGAACGGTTTAACCGGAGTCAGTATGTTATCCTGGCTGACGGAATGCCGGCTGTCAGGATCTCGACAGCGGCATCCCACCGGCCAGAATACCGGCAGCGAGTCCCTTCGCGATCTCGATGCGCTCGCCACGCTTCAGGTGTGGTGGCTTGCTCGCCACGGGTTCTATTCTCCTTCGGGTGGTGGCATGGAATCATCACCCGACAGGGAGTGATCGGAACACATTTTACCAGCTATTGGGGTTCCGGGGTCAGGATCCCAACAGCTGGTATATTAACTACATCCCGATAAATCTTTATCCTAATATAGTTAAGCCACTTATTTGAAGGTGGAATTATCTGCTGACCGTAGAGAGAAGGATGTGTGCGGGTTTTTGCAGACGTGTGCCTTTCTATACAATGTATTGCACAGCCGGAGAGTGGGATTCGGGCCCACGTGTACGATACGTGTTTTTTTTCCCTTTTCGTAAATGACCCCACAGGCAGAAAGAGGAAATGTACAGTGTGCAGATTTATGGAAAATGATATATTATTTTTGTGCGTCAGTGAGATGAATAAATCCACAAGGAAAATATGAAAAGAGGGAGCAGAAATGTACCAGCGTGAGTCTCGGTTTTACTGTGTGCAGTATATTTCCATACGGAGCAGATGCTTTATTTATTGTTATCTCAGTGTTTCCAAGTTATCATTGGCTCACCGTCTGTATTTCTTCCCCAAACAGTAAGAAGCACATTTCACCACTGACCTGGCCGCTGACTGGCCGGAGAATTAGATTTCACACCTCTATTTAAAACCATCTACTTCCTGATTGGCTGACACTAGTGAACACAGTAACTCTGCAACATCCTGATTGGCTCGAGTTAGTCCCGTAAAGAGCCCTTACAGCTCTGTTATTTCCTAATTGGCCGACGTTAAAGCTGTACAGCACTTTTATTAGAATACAGTTTCCAGACACTGCTATTTTATGAGGCTGGTAGACAGGGATCTGCGTTTTTATTTTATAAAAATGGACATTTAATAGATTCCTATCTTATGTTTCTATTACTCTATCGTTTGAGTGCACTGTCACATTTACATGCACATTAACACTAACAAAGCTGTATTCAGGGCTATGTACAGTATCCGCACATGTGAAGATGCGCAGATTTACAGTTTTCTAGCTCTTGTTGGTTATGAAAGAAAGAAATGTGTAAGTGCGCAACCAACAGCAGCCGGTATGAGGAAGGTCAAATCCTCAGTATAAACTAAAGTGGAAAAAATGAATCTACCGGCGCTGACTGATAAATTAATAAGAGATGGTTTGCTTCGTGTATATAATTATAAACAATTTATTAAAAATTCATATAAAAACAATTAAAAAGGAATATATCCCTATTACCACTAATTGGTAAAATTCATTCGTCTTATCTGGACAAACTTGATTGTGCAATATGCCACTTTCCTATATGACCAAAGTCCAATCCTTAAGGCTAGGACAATCTCCCAAAGTAGATGTACTGTATTTTGCAGATAATTACCGGATCCACAGATAGGCATCAGCATTAGGACAAGTCCATTTAAAGCTGCAGGTGTGGGCCAAACCGGTTGAGTATACTTTATCCAGAGAAGGGAGAAAGAGTCCAATTTTTGCCAAGGGATGGTGGTGGTCCTGTAAGTCTGTTTGGAAAGTAGAGTCCAGATAGATGTGGAAAAAGCTCAACGCGTTTCACTGGTATGAGTACAGTCCAGCTTCATCAGGAGCATGCTCTATGAGGCTATAGTTGAGCAAATATTCAGAAAACCCCAACGGTGCATGTGTTACACAGGTACACACAAAGGTGCTGCTGCCAGGCGGTGTCAGAAATGGGGCGACAAAGTTAGGGGTGATCCTGATTGGTGATTGGGAGGTGGCCTGTAGTAAATGCAAGAAAAGTCTGTTTCACGGTCGTTGCGGGAATAGGGGCAGTGTGTTACAAAGGAACCAGGGAAGTTTAGCTGTTAAGCCCAGGGAACTCATGCATTTGGAGGATAGAAAATGTGTGTCTTATGTGTTGATTGACTTCAGTGCATTTCTCCCTTACAGCCTGGTGCAGCTGAAGGCATGTAAGTGATCACACAGAGTAGCTGTGAGGAACTCCCTTAAGAAGGCAGGGTAGGAGTGTCACTTGCCAGTCAGTCTGGGAGGGGGAGGAGGAGTTTAAGGCATAAAAAGACTGTCTGGGGCATTTATCTGGATAACCGAAAAGCTGGCCTGAAACTAGAGAGAAGGTCTATGTGTGAGGCTGAGAACCTTTGTGACTGACTCGTATAAACTGAATGATGGTTACTGGTCAGCGGTCACCCTAACAAAATAACCCGTAGTGCACAAGTCCAGAGTCAGTGGGGTAAATTTACTAAGATGGGAATTCTATTTAAGATGGGATGCTGTCAATAGCAACCAATCAGATTCTACTTCTCATTTATCTAGCACCTTCTAGAAGATAATAATTGAAATCTGATTGGTTGCTATGGGCAACATCCCATCTAGAACTCCCATCTTAGTAAATTTACCCCAGTGTGTGCTTCCTCTACACAGCTCGTTTTCATAGTGTGTAATGGATAAGTGGCGGTGTCAGGGAAAGTGGCTGCATATTCAGCTGCACAGCAGCAGCCACAGGAGGCCACGGTCAGATGGAGAGACTCCACCTGCAATAGGGTTGGTGCAAGGGTCAATGGTGCTCCGATGGTGGTGCCTGAAGATTCACCGGTGGTGTAAAAGTACGCAGAGACTCTGGAAGTGGGTGCCTCATTCCTTGCACACTCAGACGCAGGCATCTACACCAGGGGAAGGGAGGATATCAGCATTTGCATGTTATTGCAATGGACGCTAGAGCGGATGCAGGAGCAGCCGCCTCTGAAAGGTCCGTAAGTGTCTGATTGTGAGTCGGATGCTTTCTATGGTGTCTGCGCAGTTTGCAGATACAGCCGCAGGATCCGCCTGCATTTCCACAGAATCAGCCCCTTAATATCCAATGTTGAGTAAGAAATGTATGTTCACTTTATGGGGGTCATTCCGAGTTGCTCGCTCGTTTTTTTTTTTCTCGCAACGGAGCGTTTAGTCGCTAATGCGCATGCGCAAAGTCCGCAGTGCGACTGCGCCAAGTAAATTAGCTATGCAGTTAGGTATTTTACTCACGGCATTACGAGGTTTTTTCTTCGTTCTGGTGATCGTAATGTGATTGACAGGAAGTGGGTGTTTCTGGGCGGAAACTGGCCGTTTTATGGGTGTGTGTGAAAAAACGCTACCGTTTCTGGGAAAAACGCGGGAGTGGCTGGAGAAACGGAGGAGTGTCTGGGCGAACGCTGGGTGTGTTTGTGACGTCAAACCAGGAACGACAAGCACTGAACTGATCGCACTGGCAGAGTAAGTCTCGAGCTACTCAGAAACTGCACAGAGAAGTCTTTTCGCAATATTGCGAATCTTTCGTTAGCAATTTTGCTAAGCTAAGATTCACTCCCAGTAGGCGGCGGCTAAGCGTGTGCAAAGCTGCTAAAAGCAGCTTGCGAGCGAACAACTCGGAATGACCCCCTATGTTTGTGTGTTCACTTCCTGGCTGTGGTGTAAATGTTGCATGCAATGGAAGTGGTGGCCTCTGGATGCCGGGGGTGGGGGGGGGGGGGGGGGGGCGTGGGCACACTGAGACAGCGGTAGAGCAGACAATATGTGAGCTTTGTATCTTGTAGTTTGACTTGTGCGATGCCTTTAGCATTGGAGAGGGAGCGTGCAAGAATTTACATAGGCTATATGGATTGCACACCTGTGCGTCCCTGACCCCTCCTGCAGTTCCTGAGATATGGGGTGGGGGGTATAGGCGACCTTGCCTCCTGGCACCGGGGACAATGTTCCCCCACTGCCTCCTGGACGTCTGTTCTAAGCACCTAATTTGTCATTAGTGGCATTTACTTATCACAGTGCGTAAGGGAATAACTATCACTATGCTCCATGCTTTGTGTCCACATCCAGACTGACAGCTGTCAGTAAGATAACATAGTGGTCAGTAAAATATGAATCCAGTCCTGTCGATTCAATAAAACACTAAAATAATAAATTAAATAAAACACAATGAAAGGGCAGCAAATAGCATTGGGAGATTGTGATCGGCACTGTACCCCTCAAATAACCCCTCACATGTACAAACACAAAAACTTTTGGACAAAGTTGATCATTCCGAGTTGATCGCACGTAGCAACTTTTTGCTGCTCGTGCGATCAACTTGACGCCGCCTATGGGGGAGTGTATTTTAGCATAGCAGGACTGCGATCACTTGTGCAGCCCTGCTATGCTGAAAAAGTTTCCTGCAAAACAAGACCAGGGTCAGACCTACTTACCCTGTGCGACGGGTCCAGCGACTAAGGTCCCGGGATTGACGTCAGACACCCGCCCTCCAAACGCCTGGACACGCCTGCGTTCGGATCTCCACACCCGGAAAATGGTGAGTAGACGCCCAGGAACGCTTCCCCGCCGTCAATCTTCTTGCGATCGCTGCTGCGATCACTTTCAGCGCTGGCGGCGGCACTGCCCGGCGACGACCGTCGCCAAGCAACGACGCGCGTGCGCATTGCGGGCGCCGAATAGCTGCAGTCCCGACCCGTTCGCACCGCAGCGAAGAACCGCTGCGTGCGAATGGGTTGGAATGTCCCCCAAAGTGCAAAACAAAAGAAACAGCGTCTGTACGCTTGCAACTTCACCAAAATCTCGTCCATAAAGCCTGTATATTCCTGAAAAATAGATTGTTATTCCTATAGTCACAGCCCCGTGCCCTCATAAACCCAGCGATTGTGAAACTGCACCCCCCCCCCCCCACCATCCGCTGACTGCTCCTTAATTGTGCTATTTATAGAATCAAAGACCCTTTGACACACAGAGCGCTTTGAACTGTCAAGTTGGACTAGATCTTAATAACAGAACAATCCGTCCATTTAGCAGACACAGGCCTGAGAGGACAGTCAGGAGAACCAAGGCTTTCCAAACAACTGTCCTGAATGAAGAGAGTCCATCCCTACTGAGTCAGCGAGAAACATGATGTTCTTACATGGGGTCTATCATGGAGTAGAAAAAAACTAATAGATTTTATTGCAGAAAAATGCTATTGTGCCTGGAGGCGGAGTTATAAAGAAGTGAAGCTATGCATCCTGGGATAGCTAAAGCTTTAACTGTTTGATTCCTGGATGCCTCATCCACCACTACACCCCGTTGTTTCCCTGTGGAAACCCTATGAACCCTGCTGTAGAAATAAATATATTAATTTAGCCATCATTATCACAAATGGTAAAAAAAATTCTAAATGAGTTTCAACCTTAGAATTCCAATTAGGTACTTGCTGGGGTCAGGTGTTATAAAAACAGCCGCCAGTAGTTGCTTAAACCCCTTTTCCACTAGCTCTAAAAACATGAGTAAATGCGTGGGGGCGCGCATTTACCCGTGTTTTTTTCTAGTGGAAACGGCCCCCCCCCCCTGCAAATTCCCGGTTCAAGTGATCCGGGAATCCTACCCGGGTAGCTTACCGGGTTGAACACGTATTCAACCCGGTAAGCTGTGTAGTGTAAACGGAAGCCGCGTCGATGCGACACGGCTCCCGTTCACAGTGTATGGAAGGGCGGCGCTAGGAGATCATGTGATCTCCCAGCGCCGCCCCTGCCGCGTCACCAACCCGGCAATATGCCGGGTTGGTGAGCGCAGTGTAGAAGGGGGCTCTAGCACGGGTAGCAGCCGTGTCAAGCTCCCGGCTGCGACCCGTGCTAGATAGTGGAAAAGGGGTATGAGTCTGAACGCAGACAGGAATATTTTAAATACATAGACAAATGAGGAAAACAAGAAAACCATGACTTACAGGACAACACAATGCAGGACGAGGACATGCTCTATAAACACTACTGCGTCAGCGATCATAACACTCACATAAGTGCAACCAAGGCTTAGGTGCCATTGTAGGGAGCATGGAGTAGATGATAGTAAAAGTAAGGGAAGGAGAAGCACATGAGGGCCCTGCTCGTTAGAGCTTACTTTCCAAAGGTGAGGGGTAGACAGTCAGGATTGACACAGATGGCATAGACAGTGAGGAAGGAGCAGGGAGCAGCGGGTAAGGATGAGATATGGATGGCATAGATAAAGAAGTAAGTCTTGAGAGCCCATTTGACATTTTGAAGAGAGGTGGAGAGGCTGATAGGGAGAGAATTCCAGAGGTAGGGAGCAGCGAGGACAGAAAAGAATGTAAAACAGTTCAAATAATTTGTGGGCATACAGTGAGATCTTGTTGCCCCCAGCACTGATCGTAACCTGGAGGCAGCAGGACCCCACAACCTTTGTGACTGCAGACCATTTAAGTAAGAGGACATGTGCAGGAGGAATGAGGAGTCCAGGAGGAATTTGTGCACCAGGATTCCCCTACGCACTGCTGTCACATACATACTAAACATTATGAGAGTGCGACTATATGAAGGCCACAAGCAGAGTGCTTCCATATGGCACCTAGAACGGATACAAAGATCTATATGGTTCAATTAGAAGTTTGTGACTGGCTGTGTGTGTTGGAAGCTAGTACCTTATCCTGGGCCTCGCTTAGCAGGTCCTCAAGCTCGGAGAAGCTGAAACTGGCCACTGTTATGAAGTCGCTCATTACTGGCACAAAGCGGTCTCCCGACTCCCTGTACTGGCGCTTCTGATACTCCAACTCCTAAAGAAGAAAGGAGAGATTAATACTCATTGTGAGCTGCTGATCAGGCATCTATGCTGATGTACAAACACTTCCACAACATTATCATGTCTGTTACAACATGGCTGCTCTCTCGTCATTTATCACATTTTCACTTTTAGAATTGATGCCGAATATATTGGGAGGGCGCACAGGGTGGAATGGTCAACTTTTTACCATATAATACCAAGGGGGAATACTTTTAATACTATTTACCAATATAGATGCCTATAGAATTCTCAATATAATGAAAAAACCCTCAAAATTGTGACTTTAAAGTCTCTCATACAATAAATTCCATGATAGGCAACATAAACAATAAAATGTATTAAAGCATGAATATTCACACAATAACAAAATCTGTTTATACAATAGACATTTGCGACAACAGCTGTAAGAATCTCACTATTGAGGTCAGAGGTTTTTAATACACTATTCTGGAGATATTGCTGCTCAACTGAGAGTCCTCTTTGTGGATCTTACAGTTTCTTTACCCTACGCATTTCATCTCCACATCAGACTTCATCAGGGGTTAATCTCTGAAGCAGTACAAATTTGAAACAAATATGATGTACTGTATTAGTAACAGACAAAACAGCCAACTGATGTGTGGAACAGATGATCCACCAGGCAAGTTGAGCCTGTAGTGTAAAATTACAGGGACATCACTCCTTGATATCAAGTGCAAATCCAAGTTAATACATTTGTAAATGCATCCTTGGTGACAAACAAAAATCCTTGTGTGTCCTAGTCGCATCGTGTTGCGAACACAATTTCGGCAAAATAAGACACCGGACGTTAGCAGTTGCACAAGACCTGGTGGCTCACGCCAGTCAACTTGCGCTGCATGGCGTATTGAGGCTGGATGTATGAGGATGCATCTGTATGCTACACATAGTAAAATACTAAAGTGTTTTACGGTTCAATTAAACCTGGTTTAAAAAAAAACCTGAAAAGAAGAAAAAGAAATAGAAAAAAAGGAGAAAAAAAAAAACTGTGGAGAGCAAACTTCCAGCACGTTATATATCACGTAAGGTACATTTCCATTACCAGCGGCCTGATGACAGCAATAGGACTCCCAAACGCTGCTTTAAACTCTGCGTCTCCATTCACACTTAAATATATCAGCCGGCACTTGCTGACTTTTCATTCTCCTTTCCAATACTGCTCACACGTGTCTCACGCTGATTTAATTAAAGTGAAATTAAACTCCGGCTACGACTTCTCTGTGATTAGAGTGAAATCATATCATTGGTTTGGGCACAGATGAAATAAGAGTTTGCGGTTTAGCTTCCTCAATGAACTCGCAAGTACATTTTAACTGAATTCAGGACGAAGACCTTGTACTGACAGACAACAGACACAATTTCCAAAACGTGCCGCATGAAAACAGGAATATGAGGGAACGAGCGAGAAAAAGATTTCCCTTTTTGGGGTGATGGGAGAATACAGTATGTCACTTATTTTTCAGTATTATAATAGATCCTTCCACAATATAGCTCTGCATACTAAACCCTGCAAAGCACTATCTCTGGTGAAAATTATGGCTTTATGCTATTCAGCGCTACTGATGGTTGCCACCGACTATTGCTGGCTTTGGCCTTATCCAGCGATAGCTTATCTTACACGTGTGCATAAGGAGGATCCTGACTGCCTGGCATGCAGTGCTGGTAACGCAGGGAAGCTAAACATTTCTACCTGGAACATTGGAGCTTGGGTGGCTTAATAAGCAGCAACTGGGAGAGTGCAGCCCCAGGTGTAACAGGAAAATTTCTGGCGCGACGGGAAGCCAGTGCAGGTCCCCAGAACTATTTTTGGCCAGGGAACTTAAAGAGGTGTATTTATTAAAATGCCACCGCAAAGATCTTCTATCATTGCTCAGTACACTGGGAATGTTACCGGGACGATATCCTTATCATGGATGAGAGCTTTGATAAATAGAAAAAATCCTTGTATCTTGCAAAAACATCCCAATTTCACAGGATGTGTAGAGCTTTATACCTTTGATAAAGAGACTCTTAAATTTCCTGCCCACACTGGCATTTCCCTGATGCAGATTTGCGGATTCCCCAAGGCCGATGATCTGTGATTTCCTGGGGGATCGTCAAAATCCCAAAAGTAAATAATCACTGACACGTCGACTCACATCATATTTGGGTCAGAATTGATAATTCAAGGATTTCCAACATGTTGAGTTTTGCCAAAGACCCTACCCCAGTCATTGGCCACACAGGGAATTGTCCCACTTATAGCAGATGCTGGGCCCCTTTAGGTAAAGTCGTAAGGCACTGAGCACTATTCTCACTCATGGATTTTGCTATAAAACACTTGTTCACAGTGGAATGAAAGATCGCTATGCGTTATCTAATCAGGATAACACATCTTTCAGCACTGGCAGGGGGTAGGGGGATTAAAGTGCCCGGACACCCCTTAATCCAAGAAACACTGCACATATAATGCTGAAAACAAGGACATATAGCTTCCTTATCAAGCATGGACATGGAAGCTATACATTCATTGTACCTAAAAAGTACTTTACTCGTGACCTGCAACAGAGCAGACATTACAGAGAAGTTTATACACCTGTACAATTAAAAACTGATGTAACCAACGGTAAATATGCGTCATTAGTAAAAGGAGCTGTTTTCAAATCAGGGGGCAGATGTATTAAGCCTGCAGAAGTGATAAAGCAGTGATAAGTGCAAGGTGATAACGCACCAGCCAGTCAGCTGCAATATGTAAATTTACAGTTAGAAGCTGATTGGCTGGTGTGTTATCACCTTGCACTTATCACTGCTTTATCACTTCTCCAGGCTTCATACATCTGCCCCCTGATCCCACACTGTGTGCCGGTCTCACAGCATCTATAGGAGAAGAATGGATCCGTTGTGTCACCGGGAAGGGTGGGCTGCGTAGGGTCAGTGTGAATGAACGACGTATACACGAGACTAGGTGGGCCTAGTGCTCCTGTCATTTGCTCTGGATGTCCTCACTCCTGTTTCCTGCAAACCACACGCCCTAATAGCTCATTAATTGGTCTGGTGCCCGCTCGGCTCAGATGAACTCATTCATTTCTGCTCAGTCGCTAATGGGTTATAACCAGCCATTATAATTCAATTAAGGGAAGTCAGAGCTTCCCTTTCACTGTTCTGCGCGGTGATTGCTGTAATGTCTGATACATTTTGCTCGTAGGCTTTTTCCATGGACGGCTTTTACAGTAACCTCATTCTTCCTGCCCGGGCTTCACAATGATGTTCATTTATAGACCGGGCGGCATTCCTAGCCCTGGGAATCCTCTCACCACATACAAGGTCCGAGGGGCCTGAGAAGAGAAAAATCCTCTAAATGCATCGAATGCGCTGATGAATGAGACACTGTGCCAAGGTGCCAGCCACGCCAGTATGTGGAATGGACACAAGCCGGAGTGATTTACTCACCCAGAAATCTCGCCTATACAGCGTTTCGTTGTACTGTAAGAGACTAATAAGTCAGTATTACAGGTACCGGACAAAAAAAACAAAAAAAGAGAAGATCCATATGAAGTCACTTAATAGTGTTGGTCCCTGATGTGCGGCTTATACGCACCGTAGCACCGAGTCTCCCAATGCCTGGAACAGTGCAGCTGGGATGTAATCCGAGTATTCCTCGAGAAGCTTCACTCAATGGTCACAAGGCTAATGATGGCAAAAACAGACTTCTCTGTAATATAGGGATAGGATCTGGTGAGTGAGATACGATCACACGAACATACCACAGGGTCCTGTGCATGGGGGCACTGTCATTCTGGAAGACTACCCTCTCAGCAGGAGAGGATTGCTGTCACATGGGGTGAAGATGATCCCTCAGTACCATTACATACTGGTTACTACTGGCATGGTCTGTCCTTAAGCCATGCCAGGAAAATGCTCCCCCACAACATCATAGAACCATCAGACATCTAACAATTCATGTTGGAAACAAGCATTCATGACTGTAGACCAGGTTGGAATCACATGTGCATTTGTCCATTTGTTCTGAACATGGTAAAGGAGTCATCTGACCATATCACCTTCTTCCACTGCTCGGGAGTCTATTACCTCTACTGCTCGGAGGTCCATTACCGCCACTGCTCGGCAGTCCATTATCTCCACTGCTCGGCAGTCCATTATCTTCACCGCTCAGCAGTCCATTATCTTCACTGTTCGGCAGACCATTACTGCTACTGCTCGGCAGTCCATTATCCCCACTGCTCGGCAGTCTGTTATCACCACAGCTCGGTAGTCTATTACCTCCACTGCTCGGCAGTCCATTACCTCCACTGCTCGGCAGTCCATTATCTCCACTGCTCAGCAGTCCATTATCTTCACCGCTCAGCAGTCCATTATCTTCACTGTTCGGCAGACCATTACTGCTACTGCTCGGCAGTCCATTATCTCCACTGCTAGGCAGTCTGTTATCATCACAGCTCGGTAGTCCATTATCTCCACTGGTCGGCAGTCCATTATCTCCACTGGTCGGCAGTCCATTATCTCCACTGGTCGGCAGTCTATTACCTCCGCTGCTCGGCAGTCCATTACCGCCACTGCTCGGCAGTCCATTACCTCCATTGCTTGGCAATCTGCACATATACACGAGTCCTGCGAGATTACACACAATGAATCTAAGATGCAGCGCCATGGAGTGGGCGGAGCTTGGCTACATTTCCAGAAAACGGGGGAAGGGGGGATCCGCTCCACTTTCTGGGAGAGACGAGGCCAGTGTCTTGCCACTAGCTTACTCGGATAGACGATGCTTCCACCACCATTGCTGCCTATGGTTGCGATGGAGGTCCAATGAGTGTCCCTGGACACATCCCTCGGGTCTGCGATGCTGGCAGTAGGCGTCTTTATCCTTCAGATGCCCCCTGCAGACATTAGCATATTTCTGCACAGCAGCTGCATCCAAAAGTGTGAATCAGGCCCGCGGTTACTTATCCCTTTAAAACTCATCCTTTGTATAATTCACATTTTCTCAGAAAACCTTGGTAATAACACTCAGTATTTGCCGTCATTGTGGCTTGTTAGTGATATTGTGATATTTCTGACTAAATAATGAGGTGTACCACAAGAAGACCACTGGTTCCAGCAGATAGATCCCAAGGCGACTCCAGATTCCACAGGATGCTTGAACAACAATAAGAAGATTGTGGACAATTGCCATATTTGTTTTCAGGAGACATCTCCTGGCTCCCACCAAGCAGTAGGGCATCTCCTAAGTCACATCTTGGCGCGTGGATAATAATACTCTACACATCCCAATCAGATTTGATGTGGCCACAAGTGGATTAAACCCACAAGCTGTGTTGGAAGAGTTCTGATGTTCTGAGACACAAGTCAGCCTCAGATTTCACATCTGGGATGGAATATTACACAAAGACATGTATTTCTGCAACACGTTACTAACAAATAGTGACAAAGGGGGCAAACTAGGACCAGTGGCCCGACCACATACCAGGAGGCTGATCCATCAGGTGTTCCAAGGACGTCACTGAATTAACCTTTCACACAAAGAGAATTGTCAATGACCAAATGAGGGATCTCAAAAGCCTTTATATGTGGGTGTTGGTTTGTCACGGCGGTCGTACCGTACATTATAACGGCAGACAACCTTCTTTCCCATTTTCTGGAAATGTTGCAGCTGAAACCCCATGTACTATATGCAACGTTTCCTGAACTATATTATCATTACCCCATCTCCGCACACCCAATGCAGGACGCAGCGTGTTCATCTATGATTGGCTGATCCTAACACCCCCCCCCCCCCCATATTCAATAATGGATTACCCTAATACAGGGATAGAATGAATGCTCCGGTGGGTGTTGTCAGGTGAACTTCATTAGGAATAAAGCTTTCAATATTAAAGGTGAAACACTTAAGAACCACATGCTAAAGTGCTTATCACTTTGTTACCTCTGTAACGGTCTCAGGTTTATGATTTGATAATAGTATCTATATGCATAGGGAGAAGGAATGAATGTGAGAGGTGACTGCTGTGCAAGACTCTTGTGGCTACACCTGGGATCTGAATCAATTATATTGGGAGAAAAATATTTGCTTTAATGTCCATGAATCAGAGCACACATTACTAGGATTTAAGAGCATAAACGAACAATCTTATTATGACAGAAGCTTTAAAAAAACAAAAAAATGCCAAAAAACCCAAAACAATTAGCCAAGTATACTGGGAATAGTAAAGTAACAACAGGGGCTTTATTTGGGCCATTCTGACGACCCAAGAGGCATATCTGCAGCAGCATAACATACCCATCCACAGCTCAGGTAACAATTTCAGCTCTTTCCATCATGTTAAGAACCTTCCACATGTTACACATTACACACATGACACTACAAAGAGAACATGCCACTCTCTCTCACACCGTTATTCAGATATCAGGCTCTGAATATTCATCTGTGCCGCGTTTCAGGTTCCTAACTAACCAAGGAAGATCCATTGGGAAAACAAAGTAATATTCCAGGTTGTTTTACACCAGCAGGAAAGTGATAAAATAACAGGTCGTTACTGTAAGTCCCTGGACAATATGTAAGGAATTAATGACATGATGGCAGTCGTACACACAGGCCAAGCAACCGATCCCCAGTGGTGGAAGTGATAATTGCATAATATGGTGTAAGATACTTTTGTGCGTACTCAGTCTCTGCCGTGCCTAGGTACTCGGTAACCAGACACCACCCACCAGGCTTGGACTGGCCCACAGGGGTACAGGGGAAACCACCGGTGGGCCCTACTGCCTGGGGGACCACCTTCTGCTTTAAAGATCAGGTTCCAGTCCAGACTGTGCACTTGAATTATACATTATACATGTTACCTTATACTGGACTATGGTGTATTTTCTACAGTGCATTGCTGTTATTACTCTGTTATTAATCTGGTACATTATCATGCATGCAGCAGCTGAATTTACTGTATATATTTATGAAGGGGCCCAGACGTTGCACTCTCTAATGGTTAGTCAAACCAATGAGGTGGCAGGCCACACCTCCTCTGTAGACTGGCCACACCCCTAACATAGGTCCATACCATTGCATTCCCCCGGTGGGCCCTACATGTCCCAGTCCGACACTGCCACCCACATAGAACTGTCAGTGAAACCACAAGAAACCTGGGTCTATCATCTAATATAAGCAATATCACTTAGCTGTGTGTACACCTCTCCAATGGGTCTTATAGAGGCTTGTTAGTCTTTACATAACTTCTTTTCTATATGGTAATATGGTCAGTTTCTCGTGTGTGTGTGTGTGTGTGCGTGTGTTAAGCCCACTGTGCCTCTACCCTGCACATTGATCTGTTGTCATTTCGTGATCTCTCTTTTGTTCAGCCAATCACGGTGTGTACTGTTCAGCAGGTGGTATATGAGGCTCATCCGGTACAAGAAGTGAGTATGGTGATTACTGACACAACCATTCTCATAACGATCAAATTCCTGAACTCCGTCTATACCTGAATGTATCATCAGATGAACTCAGGGCTACACCCAGCAGCTGTACAACCCCCCGTGAGTACCATTAGTCAGACTCCGGCTACAGACTAGTAAAATAATACAGATATGTAGCAATCTCAGCACAGTGAGAAGTCTATTAAGGTTGAGGAAGAGAAACTACAAAAGTTTCAAAATTTTTAGCAATAATAGTAATCAGACTGATATTCCTTGGCACAAAACGAGCATTTATCCATGAGAAACAACACAATATCTTTCCATAAATATATATATCACGCAGTTTGTCTTGCTTGCCCTTCAAACGCAGACAATTAAATCATAACGCTCGTCTTCCCTTTGTCTGTTACCCAGATCCTTATCTTTCATGGCTACATAGCAAGATACACTGTGACCGACGTAGAATTGGAAGTAAATCGGGCGCACATTGGGGTAATTCTGAGTTGATCGCAGCAGCAAATTTGTTAGCATTTGGGCAAAACCATGTGCACTGCAGGTGGGGCAGATGTAACATGTGCAGAGAGAGTTAGATTTGGGTGGGTTATTTTGTTTCTGTGCAGGGTAAATAATGGCTGCTTTATTTTTACACTGCAATTTAGATTTCAGTTTGAACACACCCCACCCAAATCTAACTCTCTCTGCACATGTTATATCTGCCCCCCCCCCCCACCCCCTTCCCTCCTGCAGTGCACATGGTTTTGCCCAACTGCTAACAAATTTGCTGCTGTGATCAACTCTGAATTAGGGTGGCCATTCCGATTTGATCGCTCGCTAGCAGATTTTAGCAGCCGTGCAAACGCTAGCAGAAGTACGAACGAAAGGATCGCAGAGCGGCTACAAAAAAATATTGTGCAGTTTCTGAGTAGCTTCAGACCTACTCAGCGCTTGCGATCACTTCAGACCATTCAGTTCCGGATTTGACGTCACAAACACGCCCTGCGTTCGCCCAGCCACGCCTGCGTTTTTCCTGGCACGCCTGCGTTTTTTCGAGCACTCCCTGAAAACGGTCAGTTGACACCCAGAAACACCCACTTCATGTCAATCACTCTGCGGCGGCCATTGCGACTGAAAAGCTTCGCTAGACCTTGTGTGAAAATAAGATTTTACTCACCGCTAAATTTATTTCTCGTAGTCCGTAGTGGATGCTGGGACTCCGTAAGGACCATGGGGAATAGCGGCTCCGCAGGAGACTGGGCACAACTAAAGAAAGCTTTAGGACTACCCGGTGTGCACTGGCTCCTCCCACTATGACCCTCCTCCAGACCTCAGATAGGATACTGTGCCCGGAAGAGCTGACACAATAAGGAAGGATTTTGAATCCCGGGTAAGACTCACACCAGCCACACCAATCACACCGTATAACTCGTGATACTATACCCAGTTAACAGTATGAATAAAACTGAGCCTCTCAACAGAGGGCTCAACAATAACCCTTTAGTTAAACAATAACTATATACAAGTATTGCAGACAATCCGCACTTGGGATGGGCGCCCAGCATCCACTACGGACTTCGAGAAATAGATTTACCGGTGAGTAAAATCTTATTTTCTCTGACGTCCTAAGTGGATGCTGGGACTCCGTAAGGACCATGGGGATTATACCAAAGCTCCCAAACGGGCGGGAGAGTGCGGATGACTCTGCAGCACCGAATGGGCAAACTCTAGGTCCTCCTCAGCCAGGGTGTCAAACTTGTAGAATTTAGCAAATGTGTTTGACCCCGACCAAGTAGCTGCTCGGCAAAGTTGTAGAGCCGAGACCCCTCGGGCAGCCGCCCAAGAAGAGCCCACCTTCCTCGTGGAATGGGCTTTCACTGATTTAGGATGCGACAGTCCAGCCGCAGAATGTGCAAGCTGAATCGTACTACAGATCCAGCGAGCAATAGTCTGCTTTGAAGCAGAAGCACCCAGCTTGTTGGGTGCCTACAGGATAAACAACGAGTCAGTTTTCCTGACACTAGCTGTCCTGGAAACATAAATTCTCAGGGCCCTGACTACGTCCAACAACTTGGAAGCCTCCAAGTCTTTAGTAGCCGCAGGCACCACGATAGGTTGGTTCAATTGAAAAGCTGATACCACCTTAGGGAGAAACTAGGGACGAGTCCTCAATTCTGCCCTATCCATATGGAAAATCAGATAAGGGCTTTTACATGACAAAGCCGCCAATTCTGACACACGCCTGGCCGAAGCCAAGGCCAACAGCATGACCACTTTCCACGTGAGATATTTTAATTCCACGGTTTTAAGTGGCTCAAACCAATGTGACTTTAAGAAATCCAACACCACGTTGACATCCCAAGGTGCAACTGGAGGCACAAAAGGGGGGCTGAATATGCAGTTCTCTCTGGAAGAAAATTGATAGAGCCAAAATCTGGACCTTAATGGAACCCAATTTTAGGCCCATAGTCACCCCTCACTGTAGGAAGTTCAGAAAACGGCCCAGCTGAAATTCCTCCGTTGGGGCCTTCCTGGCCTCACACCACGCAACATATTTTCGCCAAATGCGGTGATAATGGTTTGCGGTCACTTCTTTCCTAGCTTTAATCAGCGTAGGAATGACTTCCTCCGGAATACCCTTTTCCTTCAGGATCCGGTGTCCAACCGCCATGCCGTCAACGCAGCCGCGGTAAGTCTTAGAACAGACAGGGCCCCTGCTGCAGCAGGTCCTGTCTGAGCGGCAGAGGCCATGGGTCCTCTGAGATCATTTCTTGAAGTTCCGGGTACCAAGCTCTTCTTGGCCAATCCGGAACAATGAGTATAGTTCTTACTCCTCTTTTTCTCATTATCCTCAGTACCTTGGGTATGAGAGGAAGAGGAGGGAACACATAAACCGACTGGTACACCCACGGTGTCACCAGAGCGTCCACAGCTATCGCCTGAGGGTCCCTTGACCTGGCGCAATATCTTTTTAGCTTTTTGTTGAGGCGGGACGCCATCATGTCCACCTGTGGCCTTTCCCAATGGTGTACAATCATTTGGAAGACTTCTGGATGAAATCCCCACTCTCCCGGGTGGAAGTCGTGCCAGCTGAGAAAGTCTGCTTCCCAGTTGTCCACTCCGGAAATGAACACTGCTGACAGTGCTAACACATGATTTTCCGCCCATCGGAAAATCCTTGTGGCTTCTGCCATCACCATCCTGCTTCTTGTGCCGCCCTGTTGGTATACATGGGCGACCGCCGTGATGTTGTCTGACTGGATCAGCACCGGCTGGTGTTGAAGCAGGGGTCTAGCCTGACTTAGGGCATTGTAAATGGCCCTTAGTTCCAGAATATTCACATGTAGGGAAGTCTCCTGACTCGACCATAGTCCTTGGAAGTTTCTTCCCTGTGTGACTGCCCCCCAGCCTCGAAGGCTGGCATCCGTGGTCACCAGGACCCAGTCCTGTATGCCGAATCTGCGGCCCTTTAGAAGAAGAGCACTCTGCAGCCACCACAACAGCGACACCCTGGCCCTTGGAGACAGGGTTATCAGCCGATGCATTTGAAGATGCGACCCGGACCACTTGTCCAACAGATCCCACTGGAAGATCCTTGCATGGAACCTGCCGAATGGAATTTCTTCGTAAGAAGCTACCATCTGTCCCAGGACTCGCGTGCACTGATGCACCGACACCTGTATTTGTTTTAGGAGGTCTCTGACTAGAGATGACAACTCCTTGGCCTTCTCCTCCGGGAGAAACACTTTTTCCTGTTCTGTGTCCAGAAACCCTACCCAGGAACAGTAGACGCGTCGTAGGAACCAGCTGCGACTTTGGAATATTCAGAATCCAGCCGTGCTGTTGTAGCACTTCCCGAGATAGTGCTACTCCGACCAACAACTGCTCCCTGGACCTCGCCTTTATAAGGAGATCGTCCAAGTAGGGATAATTATAACTCCCTTTTTTTGAAGGAGTATCATCATTTCGGCCATTACCTTGGTAAATACCCTCGGTGCCGGGGACAGACCAACGGCAACGTCTGGAATTGGTAATGACAGTCCTGTACCACAATTTTGAGGTACTCCTGGTGAGGAGGGTAAATGGGGACATGCAGGTAAGCATCCCTGATGTCCAGTGATACCATGTAATCCCCTTCGTCCAGGCTTGCAATAACCGCCCTGAGCGATTCCATTTTGAACTTGAACCTTCGTATATAAGTGTTCAAGGATTTCAATTTTAGAATGGGTAGTCCTTATTATATATTTCAGTATTGTATTTTACGGGAGACCACACGCATGCTCAGTGGTGATTGTAAAAAGCGACATCTGGTGGCTGATCGCAGGTATTACACGTAAAGGTAACGCCAAACGCTCTGTCTGCCTCCGTGCGATTAGGTACGCCTCTCTGTGACTAGGCGCGCCTCCCTACGCTGCATATGCTCGATCGGGACAAACGCCTCAGCCACTCAAGATAAAGGTGGCTACATCTGTAAGTGTTCAAGGATTTCAATTTTAGAATGGGTCTCACCGAACCGTCTGGTTTCGGTACCACAAACATTGTGGAATAGTAACCCCGGCCTTGTTGAAGGAGGGGTACCTTGATTATCACCTGCTGGAAGTACAGCTTGTGAATTGCCGCCAGTACTACCTCCCCTTTCTCCGAGGGCAGCAGGCAAGGCTGATTTGAGGTAGCGGCGAGGGGGAGTCGCCTCGAACTCCAGCTTGTATCCCTGTGATACTACTTGCAGAACCCAGGGATCCACCTGTGAGCGAGCCCACTGGCCGCTGACGTTCCCGAGACGCGCCCCCACCGCACCTGGCTCCACCTGTGGAGCCCCAGCGTCATGCGGTGGACTCAGAGGAAGCGGGGGAAGATTTTTGATCCTGGGAACTGGCTGTCTGGTGCAGCTTTTTTTTCCTCTTCCCTTGTCTGTGCAGAAAGGAAGCGCCTTTGACCCGCTTGCTTTTCTGAATCCGAAAGGACTGTACCTGATAATACAGTGCTTTCTTAGGCTGTGAGGAAACCTGAGGTAAAAAATGTTCTTCCCAGCTGTCGCTGTGGATACGAGGTCCCAGAGACCATCCCCAACAATTCCTCACCCTTATAAGGCAGATGTGCCTTTTAAAATCAGCATCACCTGTCCACTGCCGGGTCCCTAATACCCTCCTGGCAGAATGGACATTGCATTAATTCTGGATGCCAGCCGGCAAATATCCCTCTGTCCATCCCTCATATATAAGACTACGTCTTTAATATGCTCTATGGTTAGCAAAATAGTATCCCTGTCCTGACAGGATAACAGACCACGCTGCAGCAGCACTATCCATGCTGAGGCAATTGCAGGTCTCAGTATAGTACCTGAGTGTGTATATACAGACTTCAGGATAGCCTCCTGCTTTTTATCAGCAGGCTCCTTCAAAGTGGCCGTATCCTAAGACGGCAGTGCCACCTTTTTTGACAAACGTGTGAGCGCCTTATCCACCCTAGGGGATATCTCCCAACGTGACCTATCCTCTGGCGGGAAAGGGTACGCCATCAGTAACTTTTTAGAAATTACCAGTTTCTTATCGGGGGAACCCACGCTTCTTCACACACTTCATTCACTCATCTGATGGGGGAACAAAACACTGGCTGCTTTTTCTCCCCAAACATAAAACCCCTTTTTTTTTGTGGTACTCGGGTTAATGTCAGAAATGTGTAACACATTTTTCAGTGCCGAGATCATGCAACGGATGTTCCTAGTGGATTGTGTATATGTCTCAACCTCGTCGACACTGGAGTCAGACTCCGTGTCGACATCTGTGTCTGCCATCTGAGGTAGCGGGCGTTTTTTTTTGAGCCCCTGATGGCCTTTGAGACGCCTGGGCAGGCGCGGGCTGAGAAGCCGGCTGTCCCACAGCTGTTACGTCATCCAGCCTTTTATATAAGGAGTTGACACTGTCGGTTAATACCTTCCACCTATCCATCCACTCTGGTGTCGGCCCCACAGGGGGCGACATCACATTTATCGGCATCTGCTCCGCCTTCCACGTAACCTTCCTCATCAAACATGTCGACACAGCCGTACCGACACACCGCACACACACAGGGAATGCTCTGACTGAGGACAGGACCCCACAAAGTTCTTTGGGGAGACAGAGAGAGAGTATGCCAGCACACACCAAAGCGCTATATAATACAGGGATTCACACTACCCACAGTGATTTTTCCCTTATAGCTGCTATAATACACAATTTTGCGCCTAAATTTAGTGCCCCCCCTCTCTTTTTAACCCTTTGAGCCTGAAAACTACAGGGGAGAGCCTGGGGAGCTGTCTTCCAGCTGCACTGTGAAGAGAAAATGGCGCCAGTGTGCTGAGGGAGATAGCCCCGCCCCTTTTTCGGCGGACTTTCTCCCGCTTTTTTATGGATCCTGGCAGGGGTATTTTTCACATATATAGCCTCTAGGACTATATATTGTGATTATTTTGCCAGCCAAGGTGTTAATATTGCTGCTCAGGGCGCCCCCCCCCCCCCCCCCAGCGCCCTGCACCCATCAGTGACCGGAGTGTGAGGTGTGCATGAGGAGCAATGGCGCACAGCTGCAGTGCTGTGTGCTACCTTGTTGAAGACCGAAGTCTTCTGCCGCCGATTTTCAGGACCATCTTCATGCTTCTGGCTCTGTAAGGGGGACGGCGGCGCGGCTCCGGGACCGGACGATCGAGGTCGGGTCCTGTGTTCGACCCCTCTGGAGCTAATGGTGTCCAGTAGCCTAAGAAGCCCAAACTAGCTGCAAGCAGGTAGGTTCGCTTCTTCTCCCCTTAGTCCCTCGTAGCAGTGAGTCTGTTGCCAGCAGATCTCACTGAAAATAAAAAACCTAAAATATACTTTCTTTTCTAGGAGCTCAGGAGAGCCCCTAGTGTGCATCCAGCTCAGCCGGGCACAAGATTCTAACTAAGGTCTGGAGGAGGGTCATAGTGGGAGGAGCCAGTGCACACCAGGTAGTCCTAAAGCTTTCTTTAGTTGTGCCAGTCTCCTGCGGAGCCGCTATTCCCCATGGTCCTTACGGAGTCCCAGCATCCACTTAGGACGTCAGAGAAAATACATTGGCCGTTGTGAAAGTACATTGCGCATGCGCACTGCGCACATACGCATGCGTAGAAGTGCCGGTTTTTAACTTAATCGCAGCGCAGCGAACATTTTCAGCTAGCGATCAACTCGGAATGGCCCCCTAGGTTCATTGCTCAAAAGAAACATGCACAAAAAAAATATGCCTAAATGACAAAGCCCATCGACACCCCAGTCCGCATCCCCGGGTGTAAGTGTAGATGCGATCACAATGTGTACGGCTCTGCATTGCCCGTACCCATTATCGGAGCTTGAATCCACGCAATATACACTCTGCAAACAGAGGCGTACATTCAGCTCTGTATATGCGCCACTACTTACAGATACGCACTCTGGGCCTTATTCTGAGCTGGGAGTAACGCAAAATGCAGCCAGTAACTGTGCACCTGGGTAACACCATGCTGCACTGCAGGTGGGGCAGATGTAAAGTGCAGAGAGATTAGATTTGGGAGGGGCGTGTCCAAATTCACGCCTAAATGCTATGTAAAAATAAAGCAGCCCAGTATTTATAGGCTGCATGCAAAAGCAGCCAGTATTTACCCTGCATACAGAAAAAACTAGCTTATTTGCATTGCAGCATGGTTTGTTCCAGATTCACAGTTATACCCCTTTCAAACCAAAATCCAGATTATAGAACACGTTTACACTCGTGTCATAGCTGCTCAGACCCCTTTCTCACTGCACCTTGGGTCACACCCGTGTCTGCCCTGCAAGCAGTGGTGACACCCGGTGCGCAACCTTCATATCCTAGCGCGCCGGGGAGCACGTTCGCGGCAAAAGGAGGCGTGGTCGTTAACAAAGGGGGCGTGGTCTCATGGGGACGTCATTCCGGGGGCGTGCCCAGCATCCCTGGAGATGCTGGGCTGTACTGGGCTGCCTCCGGAGACTGTCTCCCAGCGCTGTCGGCTCCTCCTCTATGATAGGAGCCGGGTGCTGTAGCAGAATTTCACACTGCAGCGCTCGGCTCCTGTCACTGCGGTGGAGCCCACATTGTGGTGTCACCCCTTCTAGGCGTCACACCCGGTGCGGGCCGCACCCCTCGCACCCGGCTTGTGACGCCACTGCCTGCAAGTCACTCCCTTGAGACGAGCCTTGAGATTAACAGCCAGCTTTAAAATGTAACCTGGGTCTCGCCTTTCACACTGCGGTTTCTCCAGGTCGGTCTCGGGTTTAAAGACGTGGGACACACAACCTGGGTGGATCCTTTCACACCAAGCCAAGAACCGGGTTGCCCTGGCAATATTCCGGTTAAGAAGCACGGTGTGAAAGGGGTATTACTTGCTCTTTTTTGTTTTACTCCAACCTCAGAAGCAGGCCCTCAATATCTTCCTGTACAAGCAGAAATTATTTGTGAAACATTGCAACTCACGAATCCCTTCTGTGACACAGCTTCCTTTGGAACTTCCAAAAGGTTTGGCTGCAAAGCCGCCCTGGGGAGCATTGGCAAGTGCTGCATTCAGTGGTTTGGGGGGAGGACTGCAAAATAATGACCTATTAATCAGCCACCCCACTGTCAGTACTCACAGTTCTAACCTCACACTGCATGGTAAGTATAGTAAGTAGTGCCAAGGGTCTGTCCAGTGTTTGAACTGACAGCGCAGCTTCATATTCCTACAGTAGGTCAACCACAGCAGGTTCCCCGGTGAATGCAGCACATGTGGACGCACTGACAACTGATAAATGACAAATTCCTGAAACTGATAGATGACAAGATTTATAAAGTACTCACAGACTCCACAGCTCTCAGTCCGTTCTTAATGCTGTGCACTTCTTTTTCCAACTCCACTAGGCTAGAAACACAAGAAGAGGATAGTCAGACAGTAGAACGTCTTAATCCATTACTGTAAGCAAAACAGGGACTTAAAACTGAAACGTGGACAAAACTAGAACTTGTTCAATAGTCAGTGTTTTATTTTACTCTGACTATAATCTAACAGTTTGTCTGGCCATCGGTTTTAGAACTACAAGTCCCAGGAAGGCTGGCCGATCTAAAACAGCTGGAGAGACGCAGGTGGCTTAGCCCAGATTGACAAAACCCTGTGCCGGCCAACACACATAGTGTTGCAAACAACAATTATTTCAGGACACCCTCGTTAGTCAGTCTGCCAGCTCTACCCATGAGTTTGTATATGATCATATTACCGCCTGGCTGGGGCACTGCGGATCTGAACCGTGCCGACAGCACAAGAGGGGTTATAATAACGCGAAATGAAAAAAAAAGACAAAAAGGAACATTTGATTTGGCAGAACAACCGGGTTCTGGAAAAGCAAACAAAAAGAATTAATACAAATTGATATTTATTTCCGTGGCCAGAAAACCTCAGCTACAGTAATGTTTTTATATGACCAGATACAACATACAGAGCAATGTCACAGGTCATGTTCAGAGGTCTAGATCCCTTACTTGACTTTGGCGGCCTCCGAGAGGTGCTGCAACTCATTCTGGATGTTCAGGATGTCGGGGTACGTCTTCTCCAGTATCATAATTAGGTAGTGCAAGAGGGTGATGTTCCTGGTAAAACACAACGGGGCGATAAGGAAAACGTGCACTAAGCTTCTGTCCTCACTGACGGATGTGTCCCCTTCTCCAGGGACGTGCGGTGACCTAAATAGCTCAGGAGGCGCTGGCTAGCGGGTGGTCTTCTGTATGCCGGCGGTCGGGCTCCCGGCGCTCAGTATACCGGCGCCGGGAGCCCGACCGCCGGCATACCGACACTTATTTTCCCTCGTGGGGGTCCACGACCCCCATAGAGGGAGAATAAAATAGTGTGGCGCGCGTAGCGCGCCACCGTGCCCGTAGCGTGGCGAGCGCAGCGAGCCCGCAAGGGGCTCATTTGCGCTCGCCACACTGTCGGTAAGCCGGCGGTCGGCCTCCCGGCGCCGGTAAGCTGGTCGCCGGGAGCCCGACCGCCGGCCAGCCGTAGTGAACCCCTGGCTAGCACCACAGCCAGATTTACATGCAATATATGATCCAAAGCGTACATCTGGGCATTATACACAGGTGCAGCAGTATAAACTCCTGGAAATTTGCTGAGTTTTGATCAGAGATGTGTGGAAAGGATACACAGGTGGGGCACTGCCTCACCTGCCATAGACTTTTTGCTCCAGAGTTTTGGCTATAAAAATTATTAGAATAATGCAAAGAAGATATTTCAAACATATTCTTTGTATTTTTCATATACTTTATACAGTCAAAACTCTGGCACAAACGTTAGTATGACAGGAAAGGCTCTGCCTCACCTGCCTCACCCCACCGCACGTCACTGCACTTCTCAGTAGTTATCATCTCAGAAAGGGACCCATCCTGCAAACACCAGTTCTGTGAGGGGCCCTGCCGCTAACACCTCAACTGCGGGGAATACGGGCGTGTACCCTCGAAGGTCCACAGACGAAAGTGCTCCACTTATGTGCAGGGCAGTGGGTACTGGTCAGGACCCCCGTCACATCAGCCCACTGCCTCATGTCATCAACTTCATTCACTCAGCAATAATCGCCTCATGCGGACTTTACACACAATGGGGTAAATTTACTAAGACGGGAGTTCTATTTAAGATGGGATGTTGCCCATAGCAACCAATCAGATTCTTCTTCTCATTTATCTAGCACCTTCTAGAAGATGGTACCTGGAATCTGATTGGTTGCTATGGGCAACATCCCATCTTAAATAGAACTCCCATCTTAGTAAATTTACCCCAATGTCGTGGGTGTAATGAGGGGGTGGAATAACGGAACGGGGGGGCGGGGGGAATTCATCATACCGTCATACTGTAACCACAGGAGTGAAGTAAAAACGACATCATTACTATTCTACAGGAGTGAGGGGTATCCTGCCCTCCTGTAATGCACAACCATACATCTATAGGTGCGTTTACATTCTTACCGGTCTATACTGGATTTAGTATCGATGATCTTATTTAAGCTGGCGACTTTAAATCCAAATGCATTTCCTCTTTGGCCTTTGTTCATGTAGTTCCCGAATGCCAGGACCACTTCCAGGAGCTGCGTGAGCCGCTTGCTCCGTGTCAGTTCCCTGCAGGCCAGGAGAAGAGCTGAGAGACAGAACAGACAGGTTATTGATGAGCCAAGTCCCAGCCCTGTGACCTCCGTGTCCCGGTCCCTGGGGTTAATCAGGGGCGAGTGATAATCTGCACGCACAACAGATGGGGACCCCTGAGTGCAGTGCTGGGGTTGACTTACAGCTCAGTGTGTGTGGAGAGGTCGCTGGGTGATATTCTGCAGCGCGATAAGAAGGTTCTTATACTGACAATTCACAGACTATCGCTACTGAGACGCTTCTGTCTCCGATAAACATTTATAGTTTGTTATACTCAGCACATGGATGAAATTCCCTATCCTGCCATCAGAAATCAGATTTCTCTGTATATGGCCACTCACCAGCTCTAACAGAGTTATTCCCTCACCAGTGCGGACAAAGGGCCTGATTCAGAGGGGGACGCAGGGATGGCATCGGATGCAAGTGGCCGATGGTTTCAGGCTGCGCATGCGTCCGCGCTGCACTGCTCCTGCAGCCCACTGGTCACAGCACAAAGACACAGATCAAAACTGCTCACAGTTCCGTGCAACTTCAGTGGGTGTTTCTGGGGGGTAACTGGGGTGTGTGGTTAGCCAGGGTGTGGTATGGAAGGTCGACCACACTTAAGTCGACCACTATTGGTCGACAGTAAGTAGGTCGACAGGGATTCTAGGTTGACAGGGTCTCTATGTCATCGGGTCAAAAGTTCTACATAAATATTTTTATGTTTTTTGGTGTCGTTTTTGCCGTACAGTGACCGGGAACCCCAATTAGTGCACCGCGTCCCCTCGCATGGCTCGCTTTGCTCAGGTTATCATTCCCAATTGTAGTCCACGTGGATCGTAAAATATGAAAAAGTTAAAAAAAAGGAAAACATTTTTTAAAAACTCATGTCGACCTAGAAACCCTGTCGACCAAGTTACTGTCGACCAATAGTGGTAGACCTGGACACTGTTGACCTAGTTACTGTCGACCTCTAGAGCGGATACCGGTTAGCCAGATGGAGGCGTAGCAACTGGGTATTTTGCTGCAGCTGCTTCTTTTTGTTAATACCCTGACCCTAAACGCCGTCTACTGGCGAGAGCAGAATAGTACATTTGTGGCAAAATATTATATTTGTAATACATTTCAAAGATTCTAACATCCGCATGAAGAATGCCTATTGTGATAAGTAATCCCTTTATAATGTAAGAGAGCGGCTGCAGCTCGCACAGTGACCTCTGATTATAAATATAAAGGAATTTGGGGAGTAATTTGAACTCTGAGACGCAGGTATTTCTTTTGTACACATTACAGTGGGTTTGCATTGATAGTTTGTGTATTGAAAGGAACTTGCGGCGATGTTCTGGCTATTTACTGAATGAAGCTTGATGTGTTTAATAATGTAGTTGGGATGAAGCATTTACAATAGGTTTTTGGGGAAATGTACCCCTAACATATAAACACTGCGACAATAGTTGTTTCCAGACAATAGTTCAGTTTAATAAGCAATGCTCGTAGCCACTGAGTGACTCCTCTCACATCAACCACCAAATACTCCATAAGGGCGGGGCTAGCATCCAAGCCACGCCTATTACCCTTTGAGACTAATTCAATTTGTCCCGTCACTGGCGGGTGATAAGTCTTGACCGCCGGGGGCTATATAATTGGCCCCGATAAGCCGCTGCGTGCCGCGGATTATCGGGGATTTTGCTTCACCTGCCTCCAGCAGGTGAAGCAAAATGCCCGATAACAGCCCCATTTTCATCCGAAAACGGGGCTATTTCACCCGAAAACACACTGGTTTCACTGAACCTGTGTGTTTACGGGTGTAAAAGGACTTGTTACCGGCTGAGCTAATGAAATAGCCCGACCTCAGCACCCGAAGAAACATCAGGGTTTTTTGCTCCCGATGTCACTTTGGGCCAAACTGAATATTACCCTAAGGGGTGTATTCATGAAGCAGTGAAAAGTGTGGAGAAGTCAGCGAGCAGAGAAGTTGCCAATGGCAACCAATCAGCTTCTACGTATAATTTTATAGAATGCATTTTAGAATTGTTACCTCAACACTGATTGGTTGCCACAGGCAACTTCTCCACTGGCTCACTTCTGCACACTCTTCACTGCTTCATAAATAGAACCCTAATAATGCTTAATTGGGTCTCATCCTTTCTGACCACTGGAAATATGGACTGTTCTGAAAAACTGTGTCCTGAGTAACTCCGTTCCTTACCTTCCACTTTGGGTTTCGACTCCGCTAATCTCTCCGGAAGCTTCTTCTTGAAGAACAAAGCCTGCAGCCGCTGCTGGTAATGATCGATTCTGCAGACAAGGACGGAGCCATTAGTGTGGGCAGGATATATAGGAAGGATCGAAGCAAGTTTATATATCATCAGATAACGCTGTTTACAGTATATAAAGCATTTATACTGGCGCTAATAATTTGTACAATGGCAGGATTTCTCTGCTGCGTTGTTAACGTGGACACCACAACGATACACAATGGAGGTTGATGTTTATGGAGCTGTCAGCTCATTAGGAACTACTCCCATCACTGAGAATGCACCAGTTGCTCAGGAATTGCTAGGCTGCATTTCCTGCACGGCACAGACACGCCTAACTGCTCCGATACTCCTGCTCCGCAAAGCACAACGATCTCCGCCACCACATAGGACTCTGCTCTGCGTCTGGGCTCTTTGGAGCCTTATAAATAATTGCCTTCGGTTACTCAGTGTCAGAATCACTTTGTCTGTGGCAGCAGTGTTAGTAAATACGAAACAACAAATACATTCCTATATTCTGTGATGGGCCTGTTTCTGAAACGCGCGCAATTCCCACACAATCCAGGTGTTCACGCAGTTGAGCTATTTTTTGCAAATGCGCGAAAAAAAAACCTGAAATATCCTACGGCGCACGTGTTACACAGAGACGCTGCTGCGACCGGGACAGGCGGTATCAGAAACGTGGCGGAATAGTGACGGGTGGTCCTGTGCAGTGATTGGGCGGTGGCTAGTAGTGCACAGAAAAATGGTCCACTCGGTGGGCGTGCTATGGAAGTGTCATGGGTGTGTCAATGCAAGCAGCTGCTTTCCCAGCCGTAGGCTCAGGAGGCCTTGGTCAGACAGATAAGCGGCACCTGCCACTGGGCTGGTTGTGTGACCGGCGGTGGAGTAAAAGGATGCACCAATCGGGATCTCAGTCTTGCACATTTGCCGAAGCGGATGTACACAGGGTGAGGAGTTTGCAGACACTTGCAGACCGACTGCCGCCAATAGACACCGCTGCCTGCGACACAAAATCGTGCCCTATGCGGTCGAGGTGACGCACCTGCTCATCTCATACAGGAAACGGTCGGCCCGCGCCATGCGGTCAATCTCATGCTTGTGTTCCTCCAGCAGGTCAATGTCACTCTTCTCAGGCACGAATTTCAAGAGCTAAGACACACAAAACAAATGGACTATTATAGAGTTTGCACGTTCTGTAGCACTGAACAATACTGTGTTACATGATGTGACATGATGAGGTACAGTCCTCTTCAGCAAATACATGTAATGGAGTGCAACAGTGAGTACAGCTCCAGGATGGAGCACACATGGATACAGACAGAGCCAGCCAGTGCCGCAATCAGGTGACGGGTCAGGGTGCTGCTGGCCTAGAGACTGCAAACTAGTGGCTATTTGTAAAACATGATACGCAGGATAAACTGATGCACAGGAGAGGTACATGGTAAACATCTGCAGTTACTAGGCAATACAGTAGGTATCGCCTAGTAACAGAATATTAGGAGGGGTTGTAGGTAGCACCCCAACAGTCAGGATCCCAACATAGGGCCTAATTCAGACCTGATCGCAAAAGCAAAATCTTTCTCGAATGGGCAAAACTATGTGCACTGCAGATTTGGCAGATGTAACATGTGCAGAGAGAGTTAGATTTGGGTGGGTTATTTTATTTCTGTGCAGGGTAAATACTGTCTGCTTTATTTTTTACACTGCAATTTAGATTTCAGTTTGAACACATCCCACCCAAATCTAATGGGCCCTACACACTGGAAGATAACACTGAACGATATGAACGTTCTCGTTCATTAATGAATGAGAATTCGTTCATATCGTTCAGTGTGTAGGCACCAACGATGACCGGTGTGCGGCCTCGTTCATCGTTGGTGCCTCGTCGCTTATGCATGCAGGCCAATATGGACAATCTCGTCCATATTAGTGTGCAGTGCTATGGAGCCAGTGACGGGGGGAGTGAAGAAACTTCACTCCCCCCGTCACCTCCACCCTGCCGTCGGGTCGCCTGCCGGCCGTATCGGCCACCAGGCACCTCAGCGTAGCATCGCCAAATGTGTAGGGCCCTTAACTCTCTCTGCACATATTATATCTGCCCCCCCTGCAGTGCACATGGTTTTGACCATTAGAGAAAAAGTTTGCTGTTGCGATCAGGTCCGAATTAGGCACACAATCTGCCGGTAAGTATTAGGGTTAGGGCTAGGCTACGGCAGGGTGGTGGTGGGGGGTTTATGGTTAGGCTTCGGGTAGGAAGGGATAGGGTCAGGCTGTGGGAGGGATAGGGTTAGGCTGCAGGAAGGGAGGGATAGGGTTAGGCTGTGGGAGGGATAGGGTTAGGCTGTGGGAAGGGAAGGATAGGGTCAGGCTGTGGGAGTGATAGGGTTAGGCTGTGGGAAGGAAGGGATAGGGTCAGGCTGTGGGAGGGATAGGGTTAGGCTGTGGGAGGGATAGGGTTAGGCTGCGGGAAGGAAGGGATAGGGTCAGGCTGTGGGAGGGATAGGGTTAGGCTGCGGGAAGGGAGGGATAGGGTTAGGCTGCGGGAAGGAAGGGATAGGGTCAGGCTGTGGGAGGGATAGGGTTAGGCTGCGGGAAGGGAGGGATAGGGTTAGGCTGTGGGAAGGGAGGGATAGGGTCAGGCTGTGGGAGGGATAGGGTTAGGCTGTGGGAAGGGAGGGATAGGGTTAGGCTGTGGGAAGGGAGGGATAGGGTTAGGCTGTGGGAGGGATAGGGTTAGGCTGCGGGAAGGGAGGGATAGGGTTAGGCTGCGGGAAGGAAGGGATAGGGTCAGGCTGTGGGAGGGATAGGGTTATGCTGCGGGAAGGGAGGGATAGGGTTAGGCTGTGGGAAGGGAGGGATAGGGTCAGGCTGTGGGAGGGATAGGGTTAGGCTGCGGGAGTGCTAGAGTCAGGCTGTGGGAGGGGAGGGAAAGGCTGCGATTATGGGTTACAGTACTTACAACATGTACCCAACCCTTTAGGAGTAATATGATCATCCTACATTAATATATATTAATGATTTATATAGAATTTTCCCTTACCACCTGTTCAGTCACCATGTGGTCACCCATGCAGGATATAGGATAATAGAGATTTTATCCCTGCATTGGAAAGGTTCTTTACTGTAAGAGCAGTGAAACAGCAATATACTTTCCCACAAGACATGGTATTAGCAGACACAGATGATGGTTGTACAGAGGATCAGAACAAGCTGGGCTTCTGCAAATAGTAATCCCCTGTAATTATAGTCTGATCCCGGGCGTTTTAAGATCAGAAGTATGGAGTCAGGAAGGAATACTTGCATCAAATTACACTTTTTAGGGTCTTTTTTTTTTTTTTGCCTTCCTCTAGATCAGTGTTTCCTAGCCTTGGTCCTCAAGGCACACTAACAGTCCAGGCATTCAGGATAGCCATACTTTGTCAAAGGTTATTGTGATTTAACCATCTGTGCTCAAACATGGGTATCCTTAAGACTTGGACTGTTAGGGGTATATTTACTAAAGTGGGGATGTTGTCCATAGCAACCAATCAGAATCTACTTATCATTTAGCACGTTCTAGAAGATAATAGCTAGAATCTGATTGGTTGCTATGGGTAACATCTTCACTTCTAAAAACCCGCACTTTAGTAAATAAACCCCCTAGCGTGCCTTGGGGAAAGGGGTTGGGAAACAATGTTCTAGATCAATAGAGATTTTTTTGAGGATGAAGAGTTCAACTTGCTGGACGTAGTCTATTATTCAGCCTACTATATAAGACTGTGCTACAGTCTGATGTGAGAACGCGTTTGCTGTGATAGTAGAGGGTCCCTGTACTATGAGACACATACGGAGTCGGGACAGAACACACAGCACAGCGCTCTGTTGCAGAGGGTGTAAGATGCGGATCCGCAGACAGCACTGCAAGACGCTCACTGCTCTGACAACAAAAGATATTCTTGTAATTGGCACAGACAAGGCATAGAGCAGAGATACAATGTATCAGACCACGCCGCAGGGTACCGCTACTAAATCCCGATGCCCTCTGCCGTCAGCCCGTGACCTCTGACCTTGGAGCACCACAAATGGCTCTAGCCGGCAGCATGGTGCATATAATGGGTTAGTTATAGAAAGCCCAGACTGAGACGATGTCACATCCATAGTCGGGGATATATGTATATAAATGAATGGCCTCTTCTATTGCACGAGCTGGTTAATTAAATATATCCAGTGTCTTCCATACGCAAACATCATTATTTCATGCAGCCGTCAGTGACTCGGTACATCAGCCTTACAATTAGTGCGGAATGTAGAAGACAAAACCCCTAATGTCCACTCTGAGAGCCTGTGACCCCCTCCCCGGTAATAGATCTCCCTATTCTGATATGAAGACATCCACCGCCCCCAGCACAAGATACTGATACATTCTACATACGTATATATGCACTTTAGTAAAATGTGCAATGTTTATTTCAAGTGGTTATTACTAATTGCAATTTTCCCCGACATCTTCCCCAGTTGGTGCATCTGATTGGACAACGATTAAGTATTGATTAAGTTGAACTTTCTTCATAACTATGATACGTATGGTGGAGGTCCCCCTGGCACTTGGCTGGGTGAGGGCATCTCATCATACATTGTGGGCTGGCTGGTCAGTTATAGCGGCAGGCAAGGCAATTGGGTGTAATTAGAATGACCCTCGCCAAGCCATGCGGTATATATGACATACTTTTTACAGCACACGTCTCCTATGAGGAGATCTGCGACTCTAAAGACTTCCATATATCATACCTGTTCCAGCATGTCTTTCGGGAGGTCCTCTTGTTCATCCATTTCCATAATGGCTTTCCTGATCTCTTCATTGGACAACTTGAGTCTAGAAGATAAACATGGTGGTTATTAAACACTTCAGGATAAAAGTCCAGAAGAGCGGTACTGTCACCACGTGATTATCTCTTGTCGGGCCTGATTCAGACTCACATGCAGTGGCCGATGCTCAATCCCTAAAAACTCCAACAGCGCAAAATGAGGTAAATGTATGAAGCAGTGATAAGAGCGGAGAAGTGAGCCAGTGGAGAAGTTGCCCATGGCAACCAATCAGCATTGAAGTAACATTTATAATTTGCATACTGTAAAATTATACGGAGCAGCTGATTGGTTGCCATGGACAACTTCTCCACTGGCTCTCATCACTGCTTCATACATTTACCCCAATGTGTACGCACAAAGGCGCTGCGGCGATTGGGATGCACGGTAACAGAAATGTCTTGGAAAAATGCTGGCCTTTCCTGGGCGGTTTCGGTGAGCTGGCTAACCAGATATATGGGTGTAGCCAGATGCTAAATCCTTCACTTTGGAGGCCATACTCAGGCGTAAGATCTGAACCTGTCATAGGACTGGAGCAGGTTTCGATGATGCGACCAATGGTGGCATCTAACGATGCACCAGGCGGTATAACCTCTGAATCATGTCCGCTGTCTGATCACAGAGATTCTCTGCTGCAATGTGATTGAGTGGACTCTGAAGACATTGGCTCACAGGCTCTTCACATTAGTAAATGTTTGTCTTTTATTTTTTATAGCCAGTCAGAGTGAGAAGCCTATGGTCTGCAGTCTGCTCGCTAACTATCCTGATATCCCTTTCTCTGTCAGTCACTCAGCACTGGTAGTAATGATCCTAATAAAGTTTAAATGAACAAATCGTGAAAAGAAAACAAATCCTGTAAAAGTGACCACAGTTTGTTTCTGCGACATCGTGACCCCTCTTCAAGGTCACTGAAGCCGCCCAGAGTCAATGCAGAAGGTCAAACAGACAGGCTGATCTAAATCAGATGCCGATGGTGACTGGTAGAGAATGTGATCAGTCACTGAGGGGAGATTTACCAAAGCTTGGGGAGAGATAAAAGGGGAGAGAGATAAAGTACCAACCGACCAGCTCCTGTCATTTTTCAAACGCACCCTGTAACATGACAGCTGCTGATTGGTTAGTAGTGCATTGTAAAGCTCATTAGGGAGAGGCGGAGGCATTGTGACATAGACCAACTGTGCTACGTGCAATGATATGTACTGTGCGGGTGGTATTCAGTATGCCAGCTGTTAGGATCCGGCGCTCAGTACACATGCGCTGGAATACCGACACCCGGCATACCGACAACTATTGTTCCCTCTTGGGGTCCACGGCCCCCCTGGAGGGAGAATAAATAGCGTGGCTCGCATAGCGCGCCACCAGGCCCGCAGGTTGGCAAGCCCGGCGAGCCCGCAAGGGGCTCGTTTGCGCTCTCCCAGCTGCCGGCATGCCAGCGGTCGGGATCTTGGCGTCTGGGTGCAGGGATCCTGACCGCTAGCATAACATACTACACTTGTACTGTGCTGCTAGGCAAAGTCATTGTAATGGGCTTGGTGTGGGATCCCGGGCGTTCAGGATGCCAAAGGTCACATGACACACACCGGCATCCCGACACTGAGAATGCCGACAGAGGAAGGGGTCATTAAAATGGCGAAACATTCTCAAGCTATAAACAGAATAAAACATTTGAGCATATCACACAATTTTCAACACTTTGGTGCCTAAAAGGTACAATGAGTAGAATTATTCAGTTTTCCATGTGAACTCCAAATTCAGAGTTGAACTTGGAAATTAATATTCGCTGTTCTTCTAAAAATAAAACACAACAACAAAAACCAGTGGTGATATGTGAGGTTGGCCACACTGATTTGTCATAGTCATCTTAGGACAATATTATGGCTCTTCCACAGGGACCAAAAGGCCCAGCACAGATTAATGTTATCAGCGCACGTCTGTAACTTCATGCAGATGCCACTATAAAGCCCGTCCCATCTTTAGATCGGTTGCACCCTCCAAATTTGCACCATCTCTATGGAAGGTAGATATTTACAACCGTTCACAGTATGGGCTCCACTGTGAATGACCGAGGGCCTAATTCAGACCTGATCGTAGATGTGCTAAATTTACCACATCTACGATCAGTCACACTGACATGCGGGGGGGACGCCCAGCACAGGGCTAGTCCGTCCCACATGTCAGGCCCTACCCCACCCCCCTTCCCCGCACAGGTACAAAAACATTGCACAGCGGCGATGCTTTTGTACTTTAGGAGTAGCTCCCTACCAGCGCAGCTCCTGCGTGCTGGCAGGGAGCTACTCGTCGCTGTGAGGGTCGCAGCGGCTGCTTGTGACATCACGCAGCCGCCGTGGACCGCCTCTCGCACGGTCCGGGCACGCCTACGTTGCCCGGACCACCCTCCCCCGCCAAACGCCGCAGGCCCACCCTCTCCCGCCCAGCGACCGCCTCTGCCTGTCAATCAGGCAGAGGCGATCGCAGGGCTGAGACGGTCGTCGGCTGTCTGGCTTGCGCCGGCTCAGTTCAGACCTGATCGGCTGCTGTGCGACCGATCAGGTCTGAATTAGGCCCCGAGTGTCTGTGTATGCAAACACTTCAGCGACACGGCCGCCATTCCCCCATAAGACGGACACTTTCTGTGCGTCTGTATAGCAACCTCCCAGTCACTGCCCAAGAACTCCCAGTACTTTTTTCAAGCAGTTTTTTGATACCGTGTGTCTCAATCGCAAAAGCGCCTTTACGCCTACACAGTGCCACGCATGCCCCGTAGGAGTCTTTAGTGTTTTCGCACATGTGCAGTAGCAAATAATCGCTCCATCCCATGAACATCGTCATTGCTCAGGCCTTATGTCTCTACGTCTTAAGAAGAGACCTCTTCTGATATGCTAAACACAAGGGTGTAAAGCTAAGCACTATACACCTACAATGATACAGTACATTATTTATTTCATATTAGTGCCTTGTGATGTTTTAGCTCTGTGAAGAACCCGGTCACATAAGACCATCTGTACCTAAGGGTCCTGCTCAGATGTGCAGACAGGTAAAGTACCTGGAGCTATTTACATTGGAGACTCTCAGGACCTAATTCAGAGCTGATCGCTGTGCTGCAAATGTGCAGAGGTCTGCGATCAGTTAGCCGCCACCCAGGGTGAGTGAAAACCCGCCCCGTGCAAGTGTGTGAATACATGTGTACGCCGTGCGAAAACTTCACCACACAGCGGACATCTCCAAATCCATTCTCAACTCACTCACCATCGAATGATTTTTCCAGTCTGTGAGTAGCCCAAGACCTACTCCTACAGTGCGATGAGAAGAGGCTGATCGGGGCCGGAGCTGACGTCACACACCCGCCCTGAAAACGCTTGGGAACACCTGCGTTTTTCCTGACACCCTCAGAAAACGATCACTCACCACCCCCAAACGGCCTCACCCTGTCAATCACCTTGCGAGCACCTTGTGATCAAAAATTTCGCACCATCTCGTTGCTGTTTGGTGACGCGCCTGCGCTTTGCGGTCCATATGCATGTGCAGTCATTCAATAATTGGCCGCTGTGCGAATTCGCACAGCAGCGAACAGGTCTGAATCTGGCCCTCAATCAACCTGCAAACATCCCCGAGGCAGCAGTTATTGGGGGTCATTCTGACCCGTTCGCTCGCTGCTTTTTGTCGCAGCCGAGCGAACGGGTCCCTACTGCGCATGCACCGGCGCCGTAGTGCATCGACGCATGCCAGACGGCCGAAGGCCGTAGCAGGGATGCGATCGCCTCTGCCTGATTGACAGTCAGAGGTGGTCGCTGGGCGGGAGGGGGCGGAACGGTGGTGTTTGGCCGCCGTTTCGTGGGAGCGGTCCAGCCAACGCAGGCGTGGCCGGACCGAACGGGGGTGGGCTGCGCTGGCCAGGAGCTACTCCTAAAGTGCAAAGGCATCTCCGCTGTGCGATGCCTTTGCACTTCTGCGAGGGGGGGGGGGGGGCGGCGGCACGGACATGCGGGGCGGGATAGCCCAGTGCTGGGTGTCCCCCCACATGTCAGTGTGAATGATCGTAGCTACAATCAACTCGGAATGACCCCCATTGGTCGGACAATACTATGAAGAAAACTTATTTTCTCCTGATGCTGGATTGTTTAGGAAAAGTTTCATCATTTTCATTAATAAAAGAACAACTTGTTTTTTTTTTTATAATAAGGGTGAGCGCCTCCAGCACAGGAATGTGCTACATCTCACCCCATTATACAAGGCATACACGTTGATAAATGATTAAATATAAAAATATACAGTAATACTTTGCTGATTAAACACGTTCTGGGCTTATTTCAGATTCCATAACAGCGTTCAAAGGAAAGAAAAGAGCAGATTTAGTATCAAATAGGAATCGTGTTCCGCAGCCTAAGCCAACATAAACTCTGAGAGGGCTTTGGGAAATTGCATCAGATATTCCTGACACTGAAGTATGTCAAGTTCTAATGTCCTGCGATAGCCGGCAGCTGGAATATCAGCTGTGGGACAGCTCGGTCTGTAAACAAACATGGATTCCTGAATAGTCCCCACCATGCCGCACTTGCAAATATTTGCCTTGGTGGAGCAAGAGGAGAGACTGTTATTTGTGAGATTTCATCTAATCCCATAAATACACAGCGTGGGATCAGGTGATTTAATGGGATTTAGCATTTTCTGATATTTCACATTCCAGGTTTTATTTTTGATTTAGAGGTAAAATGATTCCATGGACGAATACGTGACTTTGAGACGACAGTGTAAGAAGTGTCGACTAACCAACTTGCTGTACAGTCATCAGCTTACAGGGTTTACAGGGGGCTAACACAAATTGCAGTGAGAACGGGGGAAGGGGGTGCCCAAAGAAAGTGGGGATTGTGTGTCCTGATTTTTTTTTTTTTTAAGTATGAGGGTGGTTTAAGGGGATCCAGTCTTTAGGTCGACCACTTAGGTCAACACTCATTAGCTCGACCACTATTGGACAACATGAATTAGATCGATATGGACAAAGTCGACAAGGAAAAAGGTCCACATGAGTTTTTCCACAATTTTTTTGCTTTTTTTTTTCCTTTTTCATACTTTACGATCCACGTGGACTACGACTGGGAATAGGGTGGTATTCATGTGACCGGCGGTCGGGAGACCGACAGTCACATGACCTCCTCCAGCATCCCGACCCCTCACTATCCCGATGGTCGGCATGCCGACCAACAGGGACTATTTCCACTCGTGGGTGTCCACAACACCCATAGAGTGGGAATAGAACCCGTGGCGACCGCAGGTCACCACCGAGCCCGCAGCGTGGCAAGCGTAGCGAGCCCGCAAAGGGGCTTGCTGCACTCGCCCCTCCCTGCCGGGATCCTGGCGTCGGTATGCTGACCGCCGGTCAGCCATACTACACCCCTGGGAATAGTAACCTGTGCTGAGCGCAGCGGTAGCGGAGAGGGAACACGGTGCAAATAACTTGGGTTCACAGTCACTTTATGAAGAAAACGACACCAGTTTAAAATAAAACCTCATGTCGACCTTTTTCCATGTTGACCTAATGACCGTGTAGACCTATTTCAGGTGTCAGTATTAATGGATCAGTTCTTACTTCTGCGCCAGTATTAATGGATCAGTTCTCACTTCTGCGCCAGTATTAATGGATCAGTTCTCACTTCTGTGCCAGTATTAATGGATCAGTTCTCACTTCTGTGCCAGTATTAATGGATCAGTTCTCACTTCTGTGCCAGTATTAATGGATCAGTTCTCACTTCTGTGCTAGTATTAAATGATAAGTTCTCACTTCTGTGCCAGTATTAATGGATCAGTTCTCACATCTGCGCCAGTATTAATGGATCAGTTCTCACTTCTGTGCCAGTATTAATGGATCAGTTCTCACTTCTGTGCCAGTATTAATGGATCAGTTCTCATTTCTATGCTAGTATTAAATGATAAGTTCTCACTTCTGCGCCAGTATTAATGGATCAGTTCTCACTTCTGTGCCAGTATTAATGGATCAGTTCTCACTTCTGTGCCAGTATTAATGGATCAGTTCTCACTTCTGTGCCAGTATTAATGGATCAGTTCTCACTTCTGTGCTAGTATTAAATGATAAGTTCTCACTTCTGTGCCAGTATTAATGGATCAGTTCTCACTTCTGCGCCAGTATTAATGGATCAGTTCTCACTTCTGTGCCAGTATTAATGGATCAGTTCTCACTTCTGTGCGAGTATTAAATGATCAGTTCTCACTTCTGTGCTAGTATTAATGGATCAGTTCTCACTTCTGTGCTAGTATTAAATGATCAGTTCTCACTTCTGTGCTAGTATTAATGGATCAGTTCTCACTTCTGTGCTAGTATTAATGGATCAGTTCTCACTTCTGTGCTAGTATTAAATGATCAGTTCTCACTTCTGTGCTAGTATTAATGGATAAGTTCTCACTTCTGTGCTAGTATTAAATGATCAGTTCTCACTTCTGCGCCAGTATTAATGGATCAGTTCTCACTTCTGTGCCAGTATTAATGGATCAGTTCTCACTTCTGCGCCAGTATTAATGGATCAGTTCTCACTTCTGTGCCAGTATTAATGGATCAGTTCTCACTTCTGTGCCAGTATTAATGGATCAGTTCTCACTTCTGTGCTAGTATTAAATGATCAGTTCTCACTTCTGCGCCAGTATTAATGGATCAGTTCTCACTTCTGTGCCAGTATTAATGGATCAGTTCTCACTTCTGTGCTAGTATTAAATGATCAGTTCTCACTTCTGTGCCAGTATTAATGGATCAGTTCTCACTTCTGTGCCAGTATTAATGGATCAGTTCTCACTTCTGTGCTAGTATTAATGGATAAGTTCTCACTTCTGTGCTAGTATTGACGGCTCAGTCGTCGTGTATGTGCCAGTTTCTATATTTATATGAAAACCTGCTCTGTTTACCGCTGGCCGAGGGAAGATATAAGACATCTGAGAGGATGGTAAGTGCTATAAGAATAATATTCCAGTGAGAAGTGCTCCTTTATGAGATGGAGATAAGTGCCTGAGAATTTCTGCGCTTCCGGAGCTCTTAAACTTCTAGTTTGTAACAATCTTCCTTCAATTTGTCGCGCTGGAATGAGACCTCTTCCACTGATTACAGCATCTGTAAGCGATTTGTCCCCTAAGTACACATCTATATTTCATGCATAGATAAACAATCCATGTGTTTACAGTGTGGGATCTGCCGGTACAGGATTCCCATAGAACTCCGATGGGGTCACAATAGCAGCAATGGGAAATCCATAGCTTGCAGAATGTTATTTCCGACATCCTTATTTCTTGTTACATTTATTTATTACCAGTTATTTATATAGCGCACACATATTCCGCAACGCTTTACAGAGAATATTTGCCCATTCACATCAGTCCCTGCCCCAGTGGAGCTTACACTCTATGTGTTATGATTCCAGCACTCTGGTCTGAGGAGATCTTTTTGCGAGGACCGGAGCACTGGAACGAAATGCTGGGGAAGGGAGCGGGAATGGAAAATAGCCCCTGGCGCCCTAACTCCGTTGTCTCACCCGTGCTGTCGGAAATCCCCTGCGAGACTATGGTTGCTTGAGCCCATGGCAGCCGCGTTTGAAGGGCGGATTATGTCTGCCCAACTCCGATGCCCCCCCAGGTTTTAATGAGAGACAAAGGGAAATCCGAGACAGGGTGATAACAAGGGGCCCTCTGACTAAACAACCAGGCCAGGGGCTACAAGCTAACTTAAAACTAGAATATGTGCGGAAACACCGCCAGGGAAAAGGACAACCAAAATATCCACTTGTCCACTTCTCCTACCCAGCAACGCCGAGTTCCAGAGAGGACTTGTGGAAGCGGAACCCTCCGCAAATGCTCCAAAAACAGAATATATAAAGATAAAGCGGCTGAGCCGCAACACACGGAACACCACTCGATATACAAAGGTGATCAGTCAGGACAACTGGGGACCAAACGACTTCCTGGGATGAGATGACAACTCCCGAATACAGGACTTCTGAGGACAGGAATGACCGGATACAGCAGGACTGGAACAGACTCTCAGCAAACCAAAGCAGCATACAGGAAGCTATTACCAGCGTCTGTGAGAAGTACTGGGAAGGTATTTAACAGGGAGTCCTCCAATCAGCTGCTTAGAGCCTGATTGGGAATAAATGCCGTGCAGCTGCCTTGCTGCACGGCCAGAGCACAAGTGTGTGTGCTTGTTAATTAGGCCCTGCAACGGGGAACGTGGTCCGCCCGTGGCGTCCCCGTTGCTAGGGTCCGTGCGGCTCAGCGCGCCCGGCGTCTAGTGTTGCTAGGGAGCCGGCGGCTGAACGCGCACGGCGTCCCTAGTTGCTAGGCGCCGGGCCGCGCGGACATGCGGACCCCGGCGCCTAACAGTACCCCCCCTTGAGGAGGGGTCAAGGAACCCCTAAAGCCAGGCTTCTGAGGAAATTCCCGAAAAAATGCCCTCTTGAGCCTAGGGGCATGAAGATCCTTATCTAGGACCCAAGACCTTTCCTCCGGACCATAGCCTTTCCAGTGAACTAAAAAATAAAGCCGACCCCGGGACAATTTGGAATCAAGAACTTTCTCTACCAAGAACTCCTGTTGTCCCTGTACATCCACTGGAGATCTACCCTGAGAGATCATCCGAGGAAATCTACTGGAAGAAACGTATTGTTTCAACAGGGAACAATGAAACGTATTTCCAATCTTGAGAGATCTTGGTAAACGTAGCCGAAAGGCAACTGGGTTGACTCTTTTAATAATAAGAAATGGTCCAATAAATTTGGGTCCCAGTCTAGCCGAGGATTGTCGAAGCCTGATGTTGCGAGTTGACAACCACACCTTGTCTCCCACCTTAAAAGTGCAAGGACGTCGGAGCCAGTCAGAAAATTTCTTTTCTCGAAAGGCCGCTTTTCTGAGAGCAAGGTGCACTTTTTTCCAAATTGCTCTGAGATGGGAGGTCAATGCCAGCGAGGAGACTGGAAAATGATGAAAAAAAGAATTAGCTCTGGGGTGAAAACCAAAAACTGAAAAGAATGGAGACTCTTTAGTGGAGGAATGACAGGAATTATTGTAAGCAAATTCAGCCAAAGGAAGAAACTCGGACCAATCATTCTGGAGTTTGGCTGAATACAAGCGCAGATATTGTTTTAATGACTGGTTAACTCGTTCGGTTTGCCCGTTGGATTGTGGGTGATAACCGGATGTTAATGACAGTTTCATCTTTAATGAAGCACAAAAACATCTCCAGAATTGTGCGATGAATTGTGGACCCCGATCAGAAACAATATCAGTGGGTAACCCATGAAGCCTAAACACATGGCGGAGGAACAAAACTGCCAACCCTTGAGCAGAATGCAATCGGGGGAAGAGCAATAAAATGAGCCATTTTACTAAAACGGTCCACTACCACCCATATGACTCGGAATCCGGCTGAAAGGGGAAGGTCAACCACAAAATCCATGGAAATATGAGACCATGGCCTGAGAGGGACACTTAAGGGCATAAGTTGCCCGATAGGCAAGGAACGGGGAACCTTATGCTGTGCACAAACCTGACATGAAAAAACAAATTCCCTAACGTCTTTAGACATACTAGGCCACCATACTGAGCGAGAGACTAACTCCAATGTCTTAGTGATTCCTGGATGCCCTGAAACCTTGTTGTCATGGAATTCAGTTAAAACAGTAGCTCTCAAAAATTCAGGAACGTAAAGACGTCCAGCAGGAGTAAATCTAGGAGCTTGGTGTTGAAGCTGGTTTAACTGGGTAAATAAATCCTGTGTGAGGCCTGCCCGGATGACCGAAGATGGAAATATTGGGGTAACAACAGGATTGTTATTGTGAACCGGAAGAAAACTACATGACAGGGCATCAGCTTTAGTATTCTTGGAACCAGGCCTGAAAGTGATTATAAATTTGAAACGAGTAAAAAATAATGCCCAACGTGCCTGCCGGGCATTAAGCCGTTTAGCTGATTCAATGTATTGCAGGTTCTTATGGTCAGTCAATACCGAAATAGTATGCTTTGCTCCTTCCAGCCAATGCCTCCACTCCTCAAAAGCCCACTTTACCGCCAGTAACTCCCGATTACCAACGTCATAATTGGATTCAGCGGAGGAGAACTTCCTGGACATAAAGGCACAAGGATGTAAGTCCAAAGACACCGGATCCTTTTGAGAAAGGACAGCCCCCACTCCAACCTCTGAGGCATCAACCTCCACAACAAAGGGCAATTCCGGATTAGGATGTCTGAGGACTGGAGCTGAGACAAAGGCTTGTTTCAGAGCCCGGAAGGACAACTCAGCTTCATGCGACCAGTTGGTAGGATCCGCTCCTTTCTTTGTCAGAGCCACAATGGGAGCAACCAGGTCAGAAAAAGAATGAATGAACCTCCTATAATAATTCGCAAACCCTAAAAAGCGATGAATTGCTTTTAAATTGGTGGGTTGCGCCCAATTAAGGATGGCCTGAAGCTTCTTAGGTTCCATGGAAAATCCCTGAGGGGAAATTATGTACCCTAAAAAAGATACTTTCGTGACGTGAAATTCACACTTCTCCAGTTTGGCATATAAATGATTCTCACGTAACTTTTGAAGAACCAGACGTACCTGGGTGATATGTTGTTCCATCGATTCAGAAAAAAATCAAGATGTCGTCTAAATAAACGACCACGAATTTCCCTAGGAAGTCACGGAGCACATCGTTAATGAGGTTTTGAAAAACTGCTGGAGCATTCGACAGGCCGAACGGCATCACCAGGTATTCGTAGTGACCCGACTGAGTACTGAAAGCCGTCTTCCACTCATCTCCAGATTTAATTCGGATGAGGTTGTAAGCTCCTCTCAGGTCAATTTTAGAAAAAATCACAGCAGAACGTAACTGATCAAAGAGTACAGAAATCAACGGCAAAGGATAGGTGTTTTTGACTGAGATTTTATTCAAGGCTCTAAAATCTATGCATGGTCTAAGCGAGCCATCCTTTTTCTCCACAAAGAAAAAACCAGCACTTAAAGGGGATTTTGATGGTCTAATAAAACCTTTCTGTAAGCTCTCCTGAACATAGTCATTCATAGCCGAAGTTTCTGGCCCGGACAATGCATATAATCTCCCCTTTGGCAATGCGGCACCAGGGATTAGCTCAATAGCACAATCATAAGGCCGATGGGGAGGCAGAATGTCCGCATTGCCTTTGGAGAATACATCGGCAAACTCCTGGTATTCCACAGGAATAAGTTCTGGAATGATAGCTGCTACTCTAACTGGAAACGAAATACATTCCTTAGCACAAAAAGTACCCCATTGTGAAATCTCCCCGGACCGCCAATCAATGGTGGGATTATGAAAGGCCAGCCAAGGGTGACCCAGAACAACTGGAACTGCTGGGCAATGTGTTAGATAGAACTCGATCTTTTCGGAATGTAAAGCTCCTACTGTAAGTACTACGGGAGGTGTACGGTGAGTAATAACCCCGTTGGAAAGCGGACTCCCATCTAAGCCATGCATGGTGACACACCTACCCAATGGTAACTGAGGAATGCCTAAGGCCTTAGCCCAAGTTAAATCCATAAAGTTTCCTGCAGCTCCACTGTCAACAAAAGCCGACACCAAAGAACTGAGGCTGCCAAAGGAAACCTCAACTGGGACTAAAAGAGAGTTATTCGAGGAGATAAGCTGCAGACCTAGGTGAACCCCCTCACAATTCACCTGGTCAAAGCGTTTCCCGACTTGTTCGGACAGTTACGAGCAAAATGTCCCTTACCACCACAGTACAAACAAAGACCGGAATTTTGCCTTCTGGCCCTTTCCTCAGGAGACAGCCGGGAGAGACCCATCTGCATGGGCTCCTCTACGTCTTCTGGAATGGAATAAACACAAGGACTTGACCTTACAGGTGTTCCTCTTTCAGCCCTCCGCTCTCTGAGACGACGATCAATCTTAATAGAAAGCTCCATGAGTTTATCGAGAGTCTCAGGAGCGGGGTACTGGAGGAGACTGTCTTTAATAGACTCTGATAAGCCGAGGCGAAACTGACTGCGCAGGGCTGGGTCATTCCAGCCACAGTCGTTCGACCAACGGCGAAACTCAGTACAATAAACCTCTGCAGGATTTCTTCCTTGTTTGAGAGCGCGCAGCTGACTTTCAGCGGACGCCTCTCTATCTGGGTCATCATACAAAAGCCCTAAAGACTTAAAGAAAGCATCTACTGACAACAACGCAGGATCCTCTGCCCTTAAACCGAACGCCCAGGTCTGAGGATCCCCCTGGAGTAAAGAAATAATAATCCCAACTCGCTGAGATTCAGAACCAGAGGAAGTAGGTCTTAAACGGAAATAAAGTTTACAGGATTCTTTAAAACTAAAAAATTATTTTCTATCGCCAGAAAAACGGTCAGGCAAATGCATCTTTGGTTCAGGGACTACCTTTGGGGAGGCTCGCAAAAGATCTTCCTGCGACCTCACCCGAACAGAAAGATCCTGAACCATCTGAGTAAGTTCTTGAATCTGATTGACTAAGAGCTGGCCAGGGTTTGGCCCTAAACCTGTCGGATTCATGAGGCCAAAATTTTTAAAAAAAAACTGAATGAGAGGAAAAAATTAAAGCCCTGTTTAATTTTAATTTTTTGGTATGGCCGGTAATAATGTTATGATTCCAGCACTCTGGTCTGAGGAGATCTTTTTGCGAGGACCGGAGCACTGGAACGAAATGCTGGGGAAGGGAGCGGGAATGGAAAATAGCCCCTGGCGCCCTAACTCCGTTGTCTCACCCGTGCTGTCGGAAATCCCCTGCGAGACTATGGTTGCTTGAGCCCATGGCAGCCGCGTTTGAAGGGCGGATTATGTCTGCCCAACTCCGATGCCCCCCCAGGTCTTAATGAGAGACAAAGGGAAATCCGAGACAGGGTGATAACAAGGGGCCCTCTGACTAAACAACCAGGCCAGGGGCTACAAGCTAACTTAAAACTAGAATATGTGCAGAAACATCGCCAGGGAAAAGGACAACCAAAATATCCACTTGTCCACTTCTCCTACCCAGCAACGCCGAGTTCCAGAGAGGACTTGTGGAAGCGGAACCCTCCGCAAATGCTCCAAAAACAGAATATATAAAGATAAAGCGGCTGAGCCGCAACACACGGCAGAGCCGCAACTCACAGAACACCACTCGATATACAAAGGTGATCAGTCAGGACAACTGGGGACCAAACGACTTCCTGGGATGAGATGACAACTCCCGAATACAGGACTTCTGAGGACAGGAATGACCGGATACAGCAGGACTGGAACAGACTCTCAGCAAACCAAAGCAGCATGCAGGAAGCTATTACCGGCGTCTGTGAGAAGTACTGGGAAGGTATTTAACAGGGAGTCCTCCAATCAGCTGCTTAGAGCCTGATTGGGAATAAATGCCGTGCAGCTGCCTTGCTGCACGGCCAGAGGACAAGTGTGTGTGCTTGTTAATTAGGCCCTGCAACGGGGAACGCGGTCCGCCCGTGGCGTCCCCGTTGCTAGGGTCCGTGCGGCTCAGCGCGCCCGGCGACTAGCGTTGCTAGGGAGCCGGCGGCTGAACGCGCACTGCGTTCCTAGTTGCTAGGCGCTGCCCCGCGCGGACATGCGGACCCCGGCACCTAACACTATGGTGGTCATTCCGAGTTGTTCGCTCGCAGCCGTTTTTAGCAGAATTGCGATCAGGCTAAAAACCGGCAGTTCTGCGCATGCGTATGGGCCGCAGGGCGCACGCGCTAAGTACTTTCACACAAAACTATGCAATTTTACACAGGGCCGAGCGATGCTTTTCAGTCGCTCTGCTGATCGGTGAGTGATTGACAGGAAGTGGCTGTTTCTGGGTGTTAACTGAGCATTTTCCGGGAGCGTGCTAAAAAACGCAGACGTGCCAGACGAAAACGCAGGAGTGGCTGGGGAAACGGGGGAGTGGCTGGCCGAACGCAGGGCGTGTTTGTGACGTCAAACTAGGAACCAAACAGTCTGCAGTGATCGCAATCTAGGAGTAGGTATGGAGCTACTCAGAAACTGCAGGGAAAAATTTATTAGCAGAACTGCTAACCTTTCGTTAGCAATTCTGCTAAGCTAAGATACACTCCCAGAGGGAGGCGGCCTAGTGTTTACAATGCTGCTAAAAGCAGCTAGCGAGCGAACAACTCGGAATGAGGGCCAATATTCCCTATCACATGTACACACAGACACATTCACACTAGGGTTACATTTTGTTGGGAGCCAATTAACCTACCAGTATATTTTTGGATTGTGGGAGGAAACAGGAGTACCCGGAGGAAACCCACGCAAGTATGGGGAGAATATACAAACTCTGCACAGTTAGGGCCATGGTGGGAATCGAACACACGACCTGAGGAAACCACCATCCTAGCCACATGTGAGTCCACTGGATGAGGTGTTTCCCAATTCTTAGACAGCTCTGGCGCGAGGGGATAGCGAGCCAGCATCCTCTTTTGAGGCACAAACTTCGTACCCGGGTTTTCCCAGAGTTCCTGAAGTATATCCACTAGGTGGTCAGAGTGAGGTAAAACCTGTTTAACCACCTTCTGACGCTTGAACCTATCTGGTTTCTTAGGAAGCACGGATGGCTCGGGATCATCCGTAATCTACAGAATTAACTTAATAGCCTCCAAAAGGTCAGGAACATCCACATCTGAACTACCCTCCCCATCAGCCGTATCCGAGTCAGAACCTGTGGGGTCAGTGTAAGTGCCGTCCTCATCAGACGAGGTGTCAGTGACAGCAGTGGATTGTGAGGAGACGAGCGCTCGCTTAGAGGACCTCTTGGACTTAGGCGAGCGTTGGTCAGACTTTTTAGTAGTCAGGGACTGGTTCAACTTCTTTAATTGAGCAGATAAATCATCCGCCCACGGCGGGTTAGCTGCAGGGCCCACATACGGTTGTACCGGCATTGGGGGTCCCATAGGGGGTGTTAGTTTATTAACTAGCGTATGCAGAAACGTGGAAAAAGCGGCCAACGGTGGGTCAGTATGTGCCTCCGTTGCCACAGTCCCACTGAGGGGCAAGGAGCCCCCAGAACCAGAGCCCACAGCTGCTATATTCTCCTCATATGTGCCTGTGGCTTCAGCAACACCAGCAGTGTGTTCCGCCCCAGAACCGTTACCCTCAGAAGCAGACATGATATAACTTGCAGTATGAGGTAACACAGTACAATTATTAGCAGCACTATATCCCTAAACCCAAACCCCTGCACAGTGTAGTCAGCACTAGCAGAGATAAAGGAGAGATATGGTGACCACATCACAGAGAAAAATACGTTATACAGTATATCTTTGTGAAAATCCTATATTAAATAAAACATGATGCACCAAGCCCCCTCAGGTTATAGAATATAGGGATAGCAAGTTGAGTGAAAGACACGAGATGGACATCACTCAGCTATCAATGCACACACAAATAGTCACAGTTTGTACAATGCAGAGGTTATTACAGACAATAATACTGCACTGGACTAGCTTACACAGCTATATAACAGTAGATATAACAGTACACAGTAAGAACTGGATGTATATCACAGGGTAATTGTACTATAAAACCCTGACTAAGTGCACTCTCTTAACTATCACTGTCTAAAAAGGCAGGTAGAATACTTAAGTGTCATGTAAAGGCACAGCGCTGACAACCAGGCGGCTTTACATAGGAAGATTTGCCCAAGCAGTCCCAGGGGTGGTATTCATGTGACCGGCGGTCTGCTGACCGACAGTAACATGACCTCCTCCACCATCTCGCCGGCTCAGTATCCCGATGGTCGGCATGCCGACCAACAGGGACTATTTCCACTCGTGGGTGTCCACGACACCCATAGAGTGGGAATAGAACCCGTGGCGACAGCAGGTCGCCACCGAGCCCGCAGCGTGGCGAGCGTAGCGAGTCCGCAAGGGGCTTGCTGCACTCGCCCCTCCCCGCCGGGATCCCGGTGTTGGTATGCTGCCGGGATCCCGGCGTCGGTAAGCTGACCGGCGGTCAGGAGACCGCCGGTCAGCCATACTACACCCCAGTCCCAGGAACAGTGAACTGAGGGATAATGGCGATGCAGACACTGACTGGGAGTGAGGAAAAGACAGATATGCAGCTCCAGGGCGGGAACATTTGCGGGAAATGGCGCCCTGGGGCTGGGGGAGGGGCTTCAGGTCTAAGCCTTATCCCCCTTGCTGGCAAAACCACCGGGTACCGTGGGCAATATAAGAAGTGGTTCAGAGAGAAAACCCGACCTGCGCCCATGCCCTGGTGATCTAGTGGGATCGCCTGTACTGCCACAGTGTCCACCGCCAGCGCGCGCGGCCCGCCTCCCACTGACTGCGCTGGATCGCGATAAAGACCAGGTCCCGCGAGCGGGACCCACTTACCACCTCCCGAAGCGCGGCCACGCGATCCTGGAGAGCCCCAGCCGTGTGTGTCTAACATGAAGAAAACCGGAGCCTCCGCTGCAGGTACCCGGCAACCAGGGCTCGGGAGTGTACAGCGCCGCTGGGGAGAGCTGGAGCTGCAGCAGTGAATGTCACAAGACATTTACCACCGCTGCTGCCCTTGAAGTCTTCACTTTTTACCTCATAAAAAGCTTTTCTCAAGGCTGCTTGGAGTGCCTGCTTACTGCAGCACCAACTTACAAACTGAGCTCCTGTGCTGGGAGGCGGGGTGATATAGGAGGCGGCGCTGTGCATTCTGGGAATAGTCAAAGCTTTGAGTCTGTTGGTGCCTCGGATCAAGATCCTACTCTACACCCCATTGTCCAGGCTTGTGGAGCCCAGTGTACCCCGCAGCAGAAATACAGTTGTGATACACGGTATATAGAAAGATATATTGCTGTGATACAAGGCATATAGGGGGTCATTCCAAAATTTTGCACAGCTCCGATCTTCTTCCCTGACATGCGGGGGGACGCCCAGCACAGGGCTAGTCTGCCCCGCATGCCAGTGTCGCCCCCCCGTAGAAGTGCAAAGGCATCGCACAGCGGCGATGCCTTTGCACTTCAGGAGTAACTCCCGGCTAGCGCAGCTTTAGCGTGCTGGCCGGGAGCTACTCCTCATTCCCTGGCCCGCAGCGGCTGCGTATGACGTCACGCAGCCGCTGCGGCCCGCCCCCCATTCGGTCCGGCCACGCCTGCGTTGGCCGGACCACACCTACGAAACGGCGGGCAAACGCCGCCGTTTCGCCCACTCCCGCCCATCGATAGCCTCTGCCTGTCAATCAGGCAGAGGCGATCGCTATCCTGCCACGGCCGTTGGCCGTCCCGCATGCGCTGGCGCACAAAGGTGCCGGCGCATGCGCAGCAGGGACCCGTTCGCTCTGCTGCGTGAAAACGCAGCGAACGAACGGGTCGGAATGACCCCCATAGTTGTGACATTCAGTTGTATACGTAAGCATATAGGCCCTCATTCCGAGTTGTTCGCTCAGTAATTTTCTTCGCATCGCAGCGATTTTCCGCTTATTGCGCATGCGCAATGTTCGCACTGCGACTGCGACAAGTAAATTTGCTAAGAAGTTAGGTATTTTACTCACGGCATTACAAGGTTTTTTCTTCGTTCTGGTGATCGGAGTGTGATTGACAGAAAGTGGGTGTTTCTGGGCGAAACTGGCCGTTTTATGGGAGTGTGTGAAAAAACGCTGCCGTTTCTGGGAAAAATGCGGGAGTGGCTGGAGAAACGGGGGAGTGTCTGGGCGAACGTTGGGTGTGTTTGTGACGTCAAACCAGGAACGACAAGCACTGAACTGATCGCACTGGAAGAGTAAGTCTCGAGCTACTCAGAAACTGCTTAGAAAAATCTTTTCGCAATATTGAGAATACTTAGTTCGCAATTCTGCTAAGCGAAGATTCACTCCCAGAGGGCGGCGGCTTAGCGTGTGTACTGCTGCGAAAAGCGGCTAGCGAGCGAACAACTCGGAATGAGGGCCATAGTTGTGATAACATGTATGTATACTATATATATATATATATATATATATATAGGAAGCCTCTTAATGAATGGAAAATAGTTTCACATAAAAAGTGTCAGTTTAGTGTAAATAGAAGGGAATTAACCACAAAGATTTATGTGAAGTTCATGTTAATTACAACCAGCTGCTGACTTACGATTGGTAATATAATCTGTGCCATGTAAAGTCCGGGTTCCCAATGAAACACATTTCACTACATGTCCTGTGAGTGTTTGTAGAACATGTGTTCTAGGACGGGGCCTGTAAATCACAGCCACTGCTCTGCCTGTATCCCGGTGACACTGCAGGGCTGCTGAGCCAGAACTCCAGCTCAGTGATTAATATGCATGGAAACACAACAATAAGATCAAAAAAAGCAAAAGAAGGGAGCGCTAGGAGAGTCTAATATTAATTTATTAATGAAACAGTGTTTCAAATGCCACATGAATCACAATATAGCCTAGTAAAAAGTATACACATTTATTTAATAAAATACTGTATTAAATACAGCTGCAATGTATCACCTGAATTAAAAAATAAATAGTGAAATGACACTTAATATAACCCGTATTCTGGCCGTGCGTCCACGGACTAGAAGGTCTTATGGATAGGAGACTAGTGAGAGGTACCTCTTAAATAGTCATTGCTGTTAAGCTGAATAAAGTCTCTCTCTCCTTATGCGTATGAAAGTCCCGCTGTGATGTTAGAGACGGCTCAGCTTAACCGAGCGGGCAGCGTCTCAATATTTGAATCGTGGACGTTGACACTGAAATACTCATACATACTGATTAGACGGCCAGCGTTAGAGGCCGAGAAACGCGTTAAGGCACTTTACTAAAGGATTCCATTTGACTGCTTATTCACCTGATCTCCTCCTAGTCGGGTGTACCTGTTGTACCTGATAATCTGTTGGGGCAGCCCGCCCACAACTGGTGAGCAGCTATCAGAGTTTAATTGGGTTTGTGTGTACTGTGGAGCGCCGATTCAACACCAATTTCTAGTTTGATACACAACAATAATTGCGTGTGCACGTGTGTGAGAAAATGTGTATATTTCTACCCATATGCACACTTTGTGGACACCTTCAGTTTCATACTATTCAACTGTTATTGCTTAAGTAGGTTGAGCAAATGCAACATGACGTACGCAGGTGATAAATAGAGATTATTTCATGTGTCAGAGAATACAGGGTCACCGGGACTGTCTGTATTACATGTGTCCTGAGAGTGAGGAGATACCAGGACTGTCTATATTACATGTGTCCTGAGAGTGAGGAGATACCAGGACTGTCTATATTACATGTGTCCTGAGAGTGAGGGGACACCGGGCCTGTCTATATTACATGTGTCCTGAGAGTGAGGGGACACCGGGCCTGTCTATATTACATGTGTCCTGAGAGTGTGGGGACACTGGGACTGTCTGTATTACATGTGTCCTGAGAGTGAGGGGACACCAGGACTGTCTGTATTACATGTGTCCTGAGAGTGAGGAGACACCAGGACTGTCTATATTACATGTGTCCTGAGAGTGAGGGGACACCGGGCCTGTCTATATTACATGTGTCCTGAGAGTGAGGAGACACCAGGACTGTCTATATTACATGTGTCCTGAGAGTGAGGAGACACCGGGCCTGTCTGTATTACATGTGTCCTGAGAGTGAGGGGACACCAGGACTGTCTGTATTACATGTGTCCTGAGAGTGAGGAGACAACAGGACTGTCTATATTACATGTGTCCTGAGAGTGAGGGGACACCGGGCCTGTCTATATTACATGTGTCCTGAGAGTGAGGGGACACCAGGACTGTCTGTATTACATGTGTCCTGAGAGTGAGGAGACACTGGGACTGTCTGTACTATATGTGTCCTGAGAGTGAGGGGACACCGGGACTGTCTATATTACATGTGTCCTGAGAGTGAGGGGACACCGGGACTGTCTGTTCTATATGTATCCTGAGAGTGAGGGGACACCAGGACTGTATGGATAACATGAATTTGGACAATGGGGGGCACAGGGACTGTCTGTATTACATGTATCCTGAGAGTGAGGGGACACCAGGACTGTCTGTAATACAAGCGTTCTGAGAGCGAGGGGACACAGGGACTGTCTGTATAACATGGGTCAGAGAATGCAGGGACACTGGGACTGTCTGTATTACACGTGTACTAAGAGTGAGGGGATACCAGGACTGCCTGTATAACATGTGTCAGAGAATGCAGGGACACCGGGACTGTATATTACATATATTCTGAGAGTAAGAGGACACCGGGACTGTCTGTATTACATGCGTCAGAGGATGTGGGGACACTTAGTCTGTCCATATTGCATGTGTCCTGAGAGCGAGGGGACACCGGGACTGTTTATAATACATGTGCCCTGAGACTGAGGGGGCACATAGACTGTCTGTATTATATGTGCTCTCTGTATCACATGTGTCCTGAGAGTAAGGGAGCACTGGGACTGTTTGTATTACATGTGTCCCGAGAGTGAGGGGACACCAGAACTGTATGTATTACATGTATTTTGGGATGGAGGGGACACTGGTATTGTCTTTACTATATGGGTCCTGAGACTGTGGAGACACTTGGTCTGTCCGTATTGCATGTGTCCTGAGAGCGAGGGGACACTGGAACTGTCTGTATTACATGTGTCCTGAGAGTGAGGGGACACCAGGGCTGTCTGTATTACATCATGTGTCCTGAGAGTGAGGGGACACTGGGACTGTCTGTATTACATCATGTGTCCTGAGAGTGAGGGGACACCGGGACTGTATGTATTACATGTATCCTGAGAATAAGGGGACACAGGGACTGTCTGTATTACATGTGTCCCGAGAGTGAGGGGACACCGGGACTGTCTGTATTACATGTGTCCTGAGAGTGAGGGGACACTGGGACTGTCTGTATTACATGTGTCCCGAGAGTGAGGGGACACCAGGACTGTCTGTATTACATGTGTTCTGAGAGTGAGGGGACACCGGGACTGTATGTATTACATGTATCCTGAGAGTGAGGGGACACTGGGACTGTCTGTATTATATGTGTCCTGAGAGTGAGGGGACACCGGGACTGTATGTATTACATGTATCCTGAGAACAAAGGGGACACAGGGACTGTCTGTATTACATGTGTCCTGAGAGTGAGGAGATACCAGGACTGTCTGTATTACATGTGTTCTGAGAGTGAGGGGACACTGGGACTGTCTGTATTACATGTGTCCTGAGAGTGAGGGGACACCGGGACTGTCTGTATTACATGTGTCCTGAGAGTGAGGGGACACAAGGACTGTCTGTATTACATGTGTCCTGAGAGTGAGGGGACACTGGGACTGTCTGTATTACATGTGTCCTGAGAGTGAGGGGACACTGGGACTGCCTGTATTACATGTGTCCTGAGAGTGAGGGGACACCAGGGCTGTCTGTATTACATCATGTGTCCTGAGAGTGAGGGGACACTGGGACTGTCTGTTTTACATGTGTCCCGAGAGTGAGGGGACACCGGGACTGTCTGTATTACATGTGTCCTGAGAGTGAGGGGACACCGGGACTGTATGTATTACATGTATCCTGAGAATGAGGGGACACAGGGACGGTCTGTATTACATGTGTCCCGAGAATGAGGGGACACAGGGACGGTCTGTATTACATGTGTCCTGAGAGTGAGGGGACACTGGGACTGTCTGTTTTACATGTGTCCCGAGAGTGAGGGGACACCGGGACTGTCTGTAGTACATGTGTCCTGAGAGTGAGGGGACACCGGGACTGTATGTATTACATGTATCCTGAGAATGAGAGGACACAGGGACTGTCTGTATTACATGTGTCCTGAGAGTGAGGGGACACTGGGACTGTCTGTATTACATGTGTCCTGAGAGTGAGGGGACACTGGAACTGTCTGTATTACATGTCTCCTGAGAGTGAGGGAACACAAGGACTGTCTGTATTACATGTGTCCTGAGAGTGAGGGGACACTGGGTCTGTCTGTATTACATGTGTCCTGAGAGTGAGGGGACACCAGGACTGTCTGTATTACATGTGTCCTGAGAGTGAGGGGACACTGGGAGTGTCTGTATTACATGTGTCCTGAGAGTGAGGGGACACTGGGACTGTCTGTATTACATGTGTCCTGAGAGTGAGGGGACACTGGGACTGTCTGTATTACATGTGTCCTGAGAGTGAGGGGACACCAGGACTGTCTGTATTACATGTGTCCTGAGAGTGAGGGGACACCAGGACTGTCTGTATTACATGTGTCCTGAGAGTGAGGGGACACCGGGACTGTCTGTATTACATGTGTCCTGAGAGTGAGGAGACACTGGGACTGTCTGTATTACATGTGCCCTGAGAGTGAGGGGACACTGGGACTGTCTGTATTACATGTGCCCTGAGAGTGAGGGGACACTGGGACTGTCTGTATTACATGTGCCCTGAGAGTGAGGGGACACTGGGACTGTCTGTACTATATGTGTCCTCAGAGTGAGAGGACACAGGGACTGTATTAGAGTCAGCAGTAGTTTCTAGTCACCTCTCATGCTGCATCACATGACTGGATTCTATTCTAATACTGTATTAGATAACAGTAGCGATACATTGTCATCCGCTCTAGTGGGATCAGCATAGGGATCAGAAACAAGGCACTTACTTGGACAGCAGGATAACGCAGTTCTGCGCCCTGCGTCCGTCAATCACGGACAGCTCTTTCACTTTACGTGTAGACAGATACAGGTCTTCCATGGAGTCCACGTCTTTCTGTCATGAGAAAAACAGCAAAGCGTCACTATACCTGCTCTGTGTCTGCGACTATTACATTACATGGGGATGCGGTCAATTTACCTCCAATCAAAATCCCGACGGTCGAAATCCCGACACCAATTGACCGACGGTTAAAATCCCGACAAGGTCAAAATCCCAACATGGACAAAATACAGACATTTAAAATACCGACAAGGTCAAAATACCGACATGTAAAATGCCGACATGAGTTTTTCATGATTTTTCCATTGAAACTGACTTGTTCATACTTTACCATCCCAGTGGACCTGGAGGGCGAATATAATAGTGTGCCGAGTGCAGCGAGGAATGCGGGGGGACGCGGTACACTTATATGGTGTCCATGTCGACCTATGTTGACATACACACACAAAAACACAGAAAAACGCATGTTGGTATTTTGACCTGTCAGCATTTTACATGTCGGTATTTTGACCTTGTTGGTATTTTAAATGTCGGTGTTTTGCCCATGTCGGGATTTTGACCTTGTCGGGATTTTGACCATCGGTCAATTGGTGTCGGTATTTCGACCGTCGGCATTTTGATTGGAGGTATTTCATACCGATCCCATTACATGATGTGCTGCAGAGAATGAGGCAGTTCCCCTAACCATTCCCGCAGAGTAATTGCATTTCTAAATCTAACAAATACACAGTATGGACCCTAATCAGGGTGGATTGCAGGTTCTGCTAAACAGCAGAGGCCAGATTCATCAAGCCTTGGCGAGTGATAAATAAACAGTTAGGAGCTGATTAGTTGGTACATAGGGGTCTATTTACTAAGCCTTGGAAAGAGATAAAGTCGCTGGAGATAAAGTACCAGCCAATCGGCTCCTAACTGTCATGTCACATTCTGTGTTTGAAAAACGACAGGAGCCGATTGGTTGGTACTTTATCTCCATCCAAGGCTTAGTAAATAGACCCCTTAATCACCGTGCAATTTATCACTCTCCAAGGCTTGATTAATCTGGGCCAGAATCTACAATCATTCTTATCGTATGTTGGGGGCGCCCAGCATAGGGCAAGGCCACCAAGCATGCTACCGGCCGCCCAGCGGCTGCAACTACAGTGTAATTGCGATCGCGCCACAATTACTTTGCGGTCGCGACAACTGTGGATGCTCCCTGCTTTCGCAGCCGGCCATGCTAAGGTAGGCGGGCCCCCGCTATTTTTTCCATCGGTGCGGCTGCAGCCCCGAGAACAGTATGTCGCCGCCAATCAAAGTGTGATCGCATCCCTCCAATAGTCTCTGCGCAGCCCAGGACTTACTTATCCAGTCCTGCTGATCGGGGGCCGGAACCGACGTCAGGAACCCTCCCTGAAAACGCCTGAGCCCGTCTGCCTTTTTCCCGACAAATGTCTAATTATATCCCAACATCACAGGTCCAGACATGACAACTCTTAGAGAATTCCTTCTGATGAATGGCATTCAACAAACATGACCAATAGGTGGCAGTACAGAGCTGGGGTAGATGAGTCTGGCAGAGAGGCTCCATTATACTGTATATAGCTCAGACTGACCTCCCCGGGAACATCTCCAACTTGTAACCATCAATAACTCAGGGATCAGAGGCTAAATGACAAAGTTCACCCAGGATCCAGATGACAGCGCTTATCAGTCTGGGGGCCCAATCGTAAATTTAGGAAAACTATCTGGAGTAGAGACTAAAACTCATTCTTAGCCATTGGAAAAACACAGTGCCTGTAGTGTGGGAGAACACAGATCAGGCTGTAGATACTTTTCACTCGGGAAGATAATCCCTACAATCCCTAGTGTCAGAGGTCATCAGCTGTGCCGATGCTTTCCGGTCACTAGGCCAAATACCACTAATTATTTTCAGTAAGGCACAATTAATTGTCTGGACTCCAATTGGCTGAGACACCATGACTTCATTAGAATATTAATCACAATTGGCTGGGTGGCTCAACTGCAGAAGTCAAGAGATGGCAAAAGAGGGCGACCCAAGATTGATTGTGGGCCACTCACATGATACTACATATATTATTATAAGGCGGCAAGGTACTGTACACCACTGCCCCTCCTGGCCAATGTTGATAACTACTGCGATGTGGATCAAGGTTTCTATACCCTCTCAGAGTGTTAGCTATGCGTCATTTCTCACATATACGCCTCTTACATGCAGGTGAGGCATAAGCACTTTCACTGTTTACATTCAGTTCCACACTAAGAGTTTTTCATCGTACGGAAACCAGCGCATGGAGCAGGAAAAAGTCACATTCCTGGTTGCTGTAGAAGCCGCAGCTATTACCACCCGGGATAACGTGAGCCGGACGCCACACCTGTTTACTGTTAGCAGCCTGAATCCAGGGAACGTTTGTCGTGAGAGGCTTCCAATTCACTCCTGGCTCCTTCTCTGGTGTTTTTCGTTTATTTTGTAAGACTTTCACATTAAAATTACACAGGGTCAGCCGTGGAATTTGGTTTTACCAGTCTGCCAAACTATAGAGGTCAGAACACCGACATTAATGATCTTGTGTTGTTTTTGTTCTGAATTGGCCGGATTGTATCTAAATATATCTCCGCCCTGCAGCGCACTCAGCTATCACAGTTATTAAATGTCTGCGTGTGTATTGGGGAGTCTCACATTTTATGGGCTGAGCGAATTTTGCAGGAGAATGCAGACTATACATTCACTAAAGCAGTCATCTCACACATGCCTCATAAATGTATCTCGTTCCTGAAGAATTACTAAGGCGTTGCATTGTGCCTCATGCCTCAGCGAGGAAATGGCTGCAGTTCCCAAGAGCATCTTGGTCCCCAACTTGCCCGTTTCTTGCACATCTGGTGTCCTCTAGCGACCCTCTTCCCCTACCATAGAGCCCCGGGATGACAGATGACATTCTTATAAAGTGTAGCTCACAAAATGTCTGCCTCTATTGTGCCTCATGCCTCAGCAATATACTGGTTCAGACCAGAAAATGGCAGCTCCACTGAGTCTCCACTTTGTGCCTCATGCCTCAGTAATGTTATCAGTACTTCCTGAAGACTTCATAGGCTTCATTTTCGTTGAATAGACTCAGCAACATGCAATCGCCCCTTACCTCCACCCCTGCCATTTGCCTGTGGCCCCAGCACCTTTATTAACCAAAACTCTTACGTGGTGAATAGGGATCGGGAGCTGAGCAGTGTTTTAGGGAATGTAGGAGGCGCTATGGGGGTAAATAGTGTTCTAAAGAGCAAATGAGAATGTTATGGGTGAGCGGACATTGCGACTGGTCTTTGGTGTGAGTGGGCTTTACAAGTCGATTATGAGGGTAGTGGGTGGCATTAGGGGAACCGTATACCAATGGTATTTGGGGCATCTTTCTTTAATGAAATGTACTATTGGAACTTATCACTGAGATTAAGGGTAACGTGGGGCCCTACCGAAGGCAAAAGTGCAGCCCATGCGAGTCTTGAAGTTTATCAGTTCACTGGCGCAGCAGATGCTGGCTACACTGTGTTCTGCTGGTTCTCTTGTGCATTGCAGAAAACATGGAGGTCTTACTCACCTGTTTCAGAGAGGTATTAGTTAGCAGGTCCTATGCAGCCAGCCGCAGGTAAGAAAGAATGAGACATGCCAAAAATTAGTCGGAAGTATAAGATACAAAGTTTATACAAGAAGCAGTCTGCAGCGGCCTGATCTCTGGTTTTAGCGGAAACAATTAACCACGTTCATTCTTAGAAATGATCATTAGACATACAAGTGAATGTGGCAATAGGATGTAATTTTATTTTTTAAATGTAAATTAAAACAATGCGTAATAAGCTATTTTTTTCTGCACTATTGCTCAGGATCTTTGGGAAAACACTGCGCATACAAAACGTAAGCCTAGAATCACAATGGACAACGCTTCAGTGATAACCACACTACAGTATGTGACCCTCAGCTGGTTTACACAAGATGTCATCTTACCTGATACAAACACATTATTATTAGGGCATTCCTATGTTATTTTCACTTCTTTGGGGCTTGTATTGTTGCTGCTTAAAGAAATTGGACTTCTGGGGAATGTCTACTATGTCGTCATGGTAACTACACACTATATAGGTTATTCTAGACAATCCAATATTGCCTATAGCATGAGAGAACAGCCCAGTGCACTAATAAGGGAAGTAAAGAAGGGAAAATAAGGGAATGCTTGAAGGGTAACTCCACTCAGAAATCACGTTATCTAAATCAAATCATTATGATTTAGACTAAAATAACTCCTGCTTGAGTCGGAAAATACCCGTTGAAAACTCAGACACATACTGTTGCTGCAATTTGACTCGTACATTATAAATACCTGACTTTCCTTGACAACCACTGTACCAGTTTGTACAGTGTGTTTCCATGGTTATAAATGGTGCTGAGGAAGGCTAGTTATCGCAACATCCCTCAAATGGTGACAACAGTATGTTTCTGTGTTTTCAAAAGGCAATTTCAGCAAAGGTCCTATTTGAATAATAAGTTATTCTAGTAAGATGCGTCACCCACAATGGATTTTATCAGCATAAGATAATTGTTGTGTGGAATTTTAATTTTTAATGCAGGTTCTGCAAACTAATCTATGAACAGCTGATAATCTAATGCAGAGAGAGAGAGAGAGAGAGAGAGAGAGAGAGAGAGAGAGAGAGAGAGAGAGAGAGAGAGAGAAAGAGAGACTGTTAATAGATGTTTCTAGTGTTAATATGCTGTGCCAGGTGGTATTCATGTGACCGGCGGTCAGGAGACCGACAGTCACATGACCTCCTCCAGCATCCCGACCCCTCACTATCCCGATGGTCGGCATGCCGACCAACAGGGACTATTTCCACTCATGGGTGTCCACGACACCCATTGAGTGGGAATAGAACCCGTGGCGACCGTAGGTCGCCACCGAGCCCGAAGCGTGGCGAGCGCAGCGAGCCCGCAAGGGGCTTGCTGCACTCGCCCCTCCCCACCGGGATCCCGGCGTCGGTATGCTGCCAGGATCCCGGCGTCGGTAAGCTGACTGGCGGTCTCCTGACCGCCGGTCAGCTATACTACACCCGCTGTGCCAATGACCCCAGATAAGAAAACTAAATACTGAGTGCACATAGAATCCCACATAAAGCCACATGATGTGTCTGTAAACTAACTGGGTTTACTGAGAATACACAATTATACTTGTCCTATACTGTCATCAACTGTAAGTTGCTGTTTTCCTGTTTGATTATTTATTTATGTACTCTGTAATTGGGCGCTGCGGAACCCTTGTGGCACCATATAAATAAAGGATAATAATAATAATATTATATTCCCTTAACTGTAAGAGATGTGCAGTCATGTGACATACCTGGTGTCTCTGATAGGCAGAAAACATTTTTTCAAACTCTTCCAGATCCAATATTTTAAACGCTCTGATGTCATCAATTTCATTCCAGACTGTTCCATTGAGTTTGTCCTATATTGAATATAAAGGCTGAAATATGAACGACTGTTAACTTATTTAACAAAAAAACTTGGAAAATAGAAACAAAAGTCTTAAATCCATTGATAAAATGCCAATTTCTGCTATAAGCTAATTTGCATAGAGCACCTTATTTATTTACATATTAAGGCCCAGATTTATCAAGCCTTGGAGAGTGATAAATTGCATGGTGATAAAGCACCAGCCAACCAGCTCCTAACTGCCATGTTACAGGCTGTGTTTGAAAAATGACAGTTAGGAGCTGATTGGTTGGTACTTTATCATCGTGCAATTTATCACTCTCCAAGGCTTGATAAATCTGGGCCTTAGTTACCTCTTCTATGCTTAACTGTGCCAAGTACATGCTGATGCTACAGAATGAGTATATTATCTGCCCTTCGTCTGCTGGTTCACTCGCCCCAATGTCGCATGTTCTGTATTCAGGCTACACCCTAAATGCATGCTCTGCAGGTAAACCTATAATACCTTTATAGATGTTAGATAAAGCCCTGAAATACCATTATAGAAAATACAAATGGAAAACGTGACAAAAAAGATTAACAGAAATGGAAGACATAATTTATATACAAGTGCATTAATGAAACAGTGACCTTGAAGGCTAAATCTTTATTAAGAATGGCACTTTAATGTATGCCGCAAAGCCGCATGTTATTAACAGAGCATTTACCATATAAGGTATTAACCTTATTTTAATCATACAGACTCATGGATGAAGTGCTAAGAACAGCCGAATTATACCCCTCTTACACCTACATTCCGGGTCGGATCAGGGATCATCAATGCGGTTTTAAGCCATGTTGATACCAGTTTCAGACCCTTTCGTACAGTGTCGGGCTGGGGCATGAAGGGCCCACCAGGGGAATGCAGTTATAGGGGGCCCATACTTAGAGGTGTGGCCAGCCTACAAAGGGGGTGTGGCCAGCCACCACAGAGGCTTGAAATACACAATAGTCTAGTGCAGTGTAATGCAACATATCTACCATGTATAATACAAGTGCACAGTCTGGAAACTGATCCCTAGAGGAAGGAGTGGGCCCTCGGACAGTGGGGCCTGCCGGTGGTTTCCCTGGTACCCCTGTGGGCCAGTCTGACCCTGCTTTCATACCAAGGCAAGAACGCGGGATTTAGGCCTGATATTCCTGGGGGCAACCTTGTGTAACTGTGAATAAGATCGACCCAGGATACAGTTAGACAGGCATTAATGAAATATGAGTAGAGTAACCCGCGTCGCACCTTTCACACTTCAGTCTATCCGTGTCGGTCCTGTATTCAACTCTGGTCGCAACCTGGGGTCGAGGACCCGGGACACGATACCCGGCTTTACCCTGTCACACCGACACATGACCTGGGTTGCCAAGGCAATATCCCAGGTCTGAGGTGCAATGTCAAAGGGGCGTAAGTGAAAGTGAAAACCGGAAACTGACTGACAATACAGATTACTGTAACCAAACTAGTTAATTACGTCAACTTTATTGCAAAGTCAAAAGACAAAATTAGATGTCTTTTGATTCAATTAACCTTATGCAAATGAATGAGTCGTCTCTGTTCAGACAAAAGATGTTGTCGGCCATTTTATTGCCAAGTGTTGTATTTTCCCCGAACCTTTGTACAACGCTGCAGAGTATGTTGGAGCTGTAGCAGTACCCACCCTGTGGATGAATGATGAATGTATCATAGGAGGCGAAGGTGACGAAGGTACACAGAGTCACTCAGCAACAATTTATGTACATGGACCTCAGATCACTGTGAAATAATTCACTGCCTCAGTAAGTGCTGGTGATTTACAGCAGATGCAAACTGGGGCCAAGAATGCTTCAATCTGACCCCCCCATGTGCTGCCTTATCAGGGGCTAGCAGAACACAGAGCCTGGAGAGTACTTTATAAGATATATTCCCTTTGTGTTCAGAGCAATTGACAAGCGCTGCAGTAATTTACAGATTTGTATAACTTCTCACAATTTGATTACAGTGTAATATCTGAAAACATATGACAGCTGAGAGTTCACTTCACTGACTGGTAAACAAGAGATTGCGTTTGAAATTCAGACTTCGCAGCATTATAAAATCTTAAAAGCATGATTCAGATTTCAGAATGCTGTGCTGTGAATGAAAACACTGACTGGAATAACTCATTATACTTGAATAAGCACTTCTGCCTGAAAGCACAATTGATAACCCAGAAAAACTGTAAACCAATAGGACAAGAACTGACAATCATATGCATCCTTTATAACCATGGAAACAATGGGGGTCATTCCGAGTTGATCGCTCGCTAGCAGTTTTTAGCAGCCGTGCAAACGCTAAGCCCTCGCCCTCTGGGAGTGTATTTTAGCTTAGCAGAAGTGCGAACAAAAGGATCGCAGAGCGGCTACAAAAAAAAATTATGCAGTTTCTGAGTAGCTTCAGACCTACTCAGCGCTTGCGATCACTTCAGACCATTCAGTTCCGGATTTGACATCACAAACACGCCCTGCGTTCGCCCAACCACGCCTGTGTTTTTCCTGGCACGCCTGCCTTTTTCCGAACACTTCCTGAAAACGGTCAGTTGACACCCAGAAACACCCTCTTCCTGTCAATCACTCTGCGGTCAGCAGTGCGGTTGAAAAGCTTCGCTAGACCTTGTGTGAAAATACATCGGCGTTGTGAAAGTATGTTGCGCGTGCGCACTGCGCCGCATACGCATGCGCAGAAGTGCCATTTTTTTCCTTAATCACAGCGCAGCAAACATTTTCAGCTAGCGATCAACTCGGAATGATCCCCAATAAGTGCAATTCCTATACTGTTTCCATGGTTACAGATTTTGCATGTAACTGGCTCTCAAATTATTGCCAGTGTGTTTCTGCATTTTAAGCTGGAAATTTCAGGCAGAAGTGTAATGTAAAGTATAACGAGACATTCAGTAAGTTGTAATAACCAATATAATGATCTGAAATGGGCATCATTTCTGATAGTAGCTACCCTTGCGTGAATGCTATGAGTGAACGAACACATGCAAAAATAATTTTTGTTATTGCAAAAAATGTTCCCTACACAAGGAAGGACCTCCACAGAAGTGCAATAGGCGCCCCAAGTTACAGAATCCAGGACCCTTGTACCCTTCAACAACGCAGATTGCATCTGCACTTTCAGTCCACTGACAAAGAATAATGGCTCCTTTGTGGCATTAAAAGACGCGTAAGATGTAGGAATAGTTTTTCACACTGGTGGGACAGAAGGTGTGAGAACGCACAAAGAGGCCAAATTTTCCAGGAGCTACAATTCTCCCCCCAAACATTTAATGAAAGTACAAGAAAAGTATATAAAACCATAGTATAAACATTTCTACTATACATTAATGTTGATTTTGGAAGTTCTAAGTTTGAAATGTACTTTTTTTTGGGTATAATGCCTAAAATATCATCCAGGATAAATGTAAAGCATTTCTGCGTTTTCAATCTTAGTCTGTATATCTCACAGGGCTTAACCAGATAAAACGCACATGTTATATATAATGTTACGTGCCAGTATTCCAAATGTAGGTAAACATTCTTTACCAGAGATAGAAAGTCAGACCGGCATACAATACTTAAATATTATACAGAGTGGAACACTATATATGAGCAGTCAATTGGTGTCGAAACTGTCGTCTTGTCGAAAAGACGTCAATTTTCGACTTTTTCAGGTCGGAAAGGGGTTCCGACCTATTCAGTCCCCGGCTTTTTTATCCGACAAGTCAGGGAATTCGACTTATCGGAAAGCACGTGGATCGGCGGAATAGCTGTCGATCCGTGTGCTTCTGTCAGAAACGGGGGCAAATCAGACAGGTTTTGGCCCCGTTTCTGACCATCTCAATCCGATTTAAAAAAAAGTCGGATTGAGATGAGGGTGCTGAGGGAGAGCAGCGGCAAGACGGGAGTAAGCAGCGGGAGACGGGAGTGAGCAGCGGGGAGACGGCGGTGAGCAGCGTGAGACGGGGGGAGAGCAGCGGGGAGACAGGGAGAGCAGCGGGGAGACGGGAGTGAGCAGCGGGGAGACGGGAGTGAGCAGCGTGGAGACGGCGGTGAGCAGCGGGGAGACTGGGAGAGCAGCGGCGAGACGGGGTAAGCAGCAGGGAGATGGCAGTGAGAAGCGGGGAGACAGCGGTGAGCAGCGTGGAGACGGGGGAGAGCAGAGGCTACAGCAGCGTAGCAGGAGGATGGGACAATGCTGCCAGACCTCACGGCAGTGTCCTCCCGGCTTTGGCAAGCGAGGTCTGAATAGGTTCTGTAGGATCCATTCCGACAAATTAATGTCGGAATGGATCCGGTTTTAATTGAACGATTACACCAACAGGGACTCTAATGACATTATATTCAAATACATATACTTTAATATGGAGTTTGTCCTCCCTTTGCAGCTATAACAGCTTCCACTCTTCTTGGAAGGCTTTCCACAAGACTTTGGAGTGATTCTGTGGGAATTTGTGCCCATTCATTCTGTAGAGAATTTATGAGGTCAGGTAGTGATGTTGGATGGGTAGGCCCGGCTCACAGTCTCCGTTCCAGTTCATCCCAAAGGTGCGTGATGGGGTTGAGGTCAGGACTCTGTGCGGCCCAGGCAAGTTCTTCCATACAGGATTCACCAAATGTCTTGGTATTCTGAAGCATTAAGATTGCCCTTCACTGGAGATAAGGGGCCTAGCCCAAACTTCACATTTGGCCCAATGCAGTCATGCAAGTAATGTTCTCCCGGCATCCGCCAGACTCGCCCATCTGACTGCCAAACTGAGAAGCGTTATTCATCACTCCACAGAACACGTTTCCACTGCCCCACAGTCCAGAGTCGGTGTGCTGTACACCACTCCATCCAACGCTTGGCATTGGTGATGTGAAGCTTGCATGCAGCTGCTCGGCCACGGAACCCTATTCCATTAAGCTCCCGCCGCACAGTTTTGTGTTTACATTAATGACAGTGGAAGTTCAGAACTTTATATGGTGTCCATGTTGATTTATGTCGACATACACACAAAAAAACATCAAAAAATGCATGTCGGTATTTTGCCCTGTCGGTATTTTACATGTCGGTATTTTGACCTTGTCGGTATTTTAAATGTCGGTATTTTGTCCATGTCGGTATTTTGACATTGTCGGTATTTTGACCATCGGTCAATTGGTGTCGGGATTTTGAACGTCGGTATTTTGATTGGAGGTATTTCATACCGATCCCACAGCACTACTCCTTTATCACAGGGACAGATACAACCTCACAGGATCACAACTACTGTGACCCATTTTTGGTGATACTTATTGAAGCAGATGTGGATTGTAGGGTTCTACTATCCTTGAAGAGATTAGGGAATATTACACCATCTAACTTCAATCTAATTGTTATTTTCTGTTACGATGAAGTCTATTTAGATACCATATCAATTGAAACAAACATGTGATTGGATGTATCATTGAGAATTTTAACCAGTTTTAACCAGTGGTAATCCATTCTGTTATAAGAACTGATTGTAAACCCCTGATGAAGTCCTAACGGACGAAACGCGTTGGGTTTCGCGATATTGGGTTAATAAAGCCTCTGCCACAAGCATCTGGTTGGAGATACATCTCTTTCAAGTTCTAACTGTGATCACCTGACTGTAAATTCCTCACATCAACTGAAAAATGTCTATGTATAAGATTGTTATATTGTTTTATTGAACTTTTAGAAATTTGTACCAATGACGAATGTTTAGGTTACAAGTATCGTTCATTTTTGTATGAATAAAAACTTTTAAATATTGTCATACTAAAGGCATATTGGCTCCCACGAGAATCTTTTTCTATTTCCATATCTACTCTTAATACCTCATCTGACAGAGGGTATTTCTTAGTGGTTTGAGACTAGTGGTACAGCGCAAAAAAAAGGGTTATCTTTTGTTTTGTATATATATATATATATATATATATATATATATATATATCTCTTCCCCGTCCCTGCCCTGCAGCCCAAGTGATCTGGGGTTGAGTTGCCCAGTCACTTTCCACCCAGCCCAACTGCCCCCCTCTCTCACCTTGGCCCTGGTCCGGGAAAGTATAAATGCCGGTGATGCTGCTGGCTAGGACAGGAGGACAGAGGAGAAGGAAGGTGCGGTAAGCGCTGGCCGCCGCTGCCACACGCTCTCCAGCTCAAGGGTTCCTGCCTCCTCTGAAGCTGACGCTGCTCTAGTGACAGGCAGCTTCATTACTAATGCCGGGTCCCGCTGCCTCTTCACCCCGCCGCGCTACTGTAGTCACAGTTCCACAGTAGCGCCAGGACCCGCCATTGTTTCACCCCGCTGCGTATGGGTGATTGGACTAGCAGATCCAGCGCTGGATCCGCTGTCCAATCACATCTGCCTCGCTGACAGGGGCGGGTTTTCCCTGTCAACAAGGCACTTGTATAAGTGCCGCTTCCCCTCTGGTTTTTAATGGGCTTTTACAGCCCAGTGCTTGCCCCCCCCCCACCTCTCCCCGCTTTAACCTGTTCCTATTGATAACGGGAGGCACTGCTAGCAGTGCCTCCCAAACTAATTACAGCATTAAAATGGTCAGAATAATATAAAGAAATTACTTATGACGCAGAATATGTGTCATAAGTATCTTCTTTATATTATTTGAATCATTAATGACAGGGGAGGCACTGCCTCTCCTGGCTCCCCTGACTGCACGTCCCTGGTATTTACCCTGCACAGAAACAATGTAAATGTATTTGCTCCCCATGGTATGTTCCAGACACAAAGTTACGTCCTTTTTTTGCTTTACTTACAAACATGAATCAGGCACAAAGTCGAGAATGAAGCACAACGGAACATGGCCTGCAGTAAGGGAGGGTTAGGGTTAGGAGGTGAGGGTTACTGTGCTTCCCGACCCCTATCGGGGTTCGAAACAGGGGGATGCCGCGGTCGGTATACTGACCGCCGCAGCCCCAACCCATTTGGCGCAACTTGAGCCACAGGCATACAAGAAAGAACAGAGATGTACTCCTAAAACGAATAAAGCATCTCGCACTGCCGCAATACCCGTTCCATTTTCACCATCTCAGATTAGCAATAACAGAACAAAAACAAACAAAAAAAATTAATAGTGTGCGCTGGCTTCTCCCGCTATGCCCCTCCTACCAGACTCAGTCTAGAAACTGTGCCCGAAGAGACGGACATACCTTGAGAGAAGGATTTAAAGGACAGTGGTGAGATTCGAACCAGCACACACTAACGAAGAGGAAACCCATGCTAACCAAACTTGAACAGGAACAGCTGAACCAACAACAATACTTAACCAAATAACAGTGCAGGAAACACGAAGCACTGGGCGGGCAGTATCCTCTACGGACTTCGAGAAAAGGATTTACCGGTAGGTAATTAAAATTCTATTTTCTCTTACGTCCTAGAGGATACTGGGGTCCACATTAGTACCATGGGGATGTACCAAAGATCCCAAACCGGGTGGGAGAGTGCGGAGGTTTCTGCAGAACTGATTGACCAAATTGAAGGTCATCAGAGGCCAAAGCATTGAACTTGTAGAACTTAGCAAACGTGTTCGAACCCGACCAAGTAGCTGCTCGGCAGAGCTGTAAAGCCGAGACACCCCGGGCAGTCGCCCAGGGAGAACCCACTGACCTAGTAGAGTGGGCCTGTACAGATCTTGGAACAGGCAGACCTGCCGTCGAGTAAGCCTGATCCAGCGAGCAATAGACTGCTTTAAAGCAGGACACCCAATTTTATTGGGATCAGAGAGAAGAAACAGCGAGTCCGACTTTCTGTGACGAGCTGCCCACTTCACATAAATCTTCAAATCCCTCACAACATCCAGAGACTTTGAGGTAGAAGAGATGTCGGTAACCACCGGAACCACAATAGGTTGGTTGATATGAAACGCAGACACCACCTTTGGAAGAAATTGCTGACGAGTTCTGAGTTCAGCTCTATCCTCATGAAAAATCAAATGGGGGCTCTTGTGAGACAATGCCCCCAGTTCCGACACCCGCCTGGCTGAAGCCAGGCCCATCTGACTGCCAAACTGAGAAGCGTTATTCATCACTCCACAGAACACGTTTCCACTGCCCCACAGTCCAGAGTCGGTGTGCTGTACACCACTCCATCCAACGCTTGGCATTGGTGATGTGAAGCTTGCATGCAGCTGCTCGGCCATGGAACCCTATTCCATTAAGCTCCCGCCGCACAGTTTTGTGTTTACATTAATGACAGTGGAAGTTCAGAACTCTTCAGCTATGGAATCAGTGAGCGTTGGCGACTTTTATGCACCACGCACCTTAGCAGTCGTTGACCCCGCTCTGTGATTTTACGTGGTCTTCTGCTTCGTGGCTGAGTCACTGTTGTTCCTATACGCTTACACTTTCTAATGATATCACTTACAGTTGACCGTGGAATTTCCAGCAGGGAAGAAATTTCACAAACCGTCTTTTTGAAACGGATACTGGATGGCTAGGTGCTTGATTTTATATACCTGTGGCAACGGGTCTGGTTGCAAGTTTGCTTCACCTGAATTCAATAATTGACACGTGTGGCCAAATATTTTTGTCCATATAGTGTGTGTGTATATAGACAGATAGATAGATAGATAGATAGATAGATAGATAGATAGATAGATAGATAGATAGATAGACAGATAGGACATTGAGCTGGACACGTAGCTGCTATCACAAAGCACAGCATGTCAGTTAAGCTCTTAAGATATTACTGCCCTGATTGCAAGTCTACAAGTTTGTCATTCACACTTTGATAGGTCAAATGGGTAATAACATGGCAACCAGCTGCAAAGGGTTGTACAAGAGCTTGGTTTTCATATTGAGTATTAACACTTCAGATATTTGAGGTATATTTATCTCAGTAATACACGTACTTTGATATATATCAATGTCATATACTGGCTTTACTTGCCCTCAAAACATTATATATTTTATTTAATTTCTATGGTCTATGAATTAAACAAGGTTACCTACATAGGTTTCAACCAAACTGCTAACCATTTCCCCATGTTTCATGGTAATTTCACCACTGGGGGGCACTGCTGTATCGGAGACTGATCAGCATAGGATATGTTACATTCAATGACTTCCCAATAAGGGTACAAACTAGCATTATACGTCTGTCTGCTGCATTCACCACACACACCTAAAATCCTTCCTCTCCAATCCCCGCCAGTAGGAGGCAGCGTTCCTCACAAGCCTGCCAGCTGATGAATGGCTGTTGATCTGTTAGATCGGGAATGATGGAGGAGATATGTGCCCGCTCTTTGTTGTTGTTGATCTCTGTGCAGAGAACAATCATTTCCAGAAGCCCTCATTATAATCTTGCAGACATTCTCTGCTATTTAGATAAAACTAGTTGTAATAATAAGAATTTACTTACCGATAATTCTATTTCTCGGAGTCCGTAGTGGATGCTGGGGTTCCTGAAAGGACCATGGGGAATAGCGGCTCCGCAGGAGACAGGGCACAAAAGTAAAGCTTTCCGATCAGGTGGTGTGCACTGGCTCCTCCCCCTATGACCCTCCTCCAAGCCAGTTAGGTACTGTGCCCGGACGAGCGTACACAATAAGGGAGGAATTTTGAATCCCGGGTAAGACTCATACCAGCCACACCAATCACACCGTACAACTTGTGATCTAAACCCAGTTAACAGTATGATAACAGCGGAGCCTCTGAAAAGATGGCTCACAACAATAATAACCCGATTTTTGTAACTATGTACAAGTATTGCAGATAATCCGCACTTGGGATGGGCGCCCAGCATCCACTACGGACTCCGAGAAATAGAATTATCGGTAAGTAAATTCTTATTTTCTCTATCGTCCTAGTGGATGCTGGGGTTCCTGAAAGGACCATGGGGATTATACCAAAGCTCCCAAACGGGCGGGAGAGTGCGGATGACTCTGCAGCACCGAATGAGAGAACTCCAGGTCCTCCTTAGCCAGGGTATCAAATTTGTAGAATTTAGCAAACGTGTTTGCCCCTGACCAAGTAGCTGCTCGGCAAAGTTGTAAAGCCGAGACCCCTCGGGCAGCCGCCCAAGATGAGCCCACCTTCCTTGTGGAATGGGCATTTACATATTTTGGCTGTGGCAGGCCTGCCACAGAATGTGCAAGCTGAATTGTATTACACATCCAACTAGCAATAGTCTGCTTAGAAGCAAGAGCACCCAGTTTGTTGGGTGCATACAGGATAACAGCAAGTCAGTTTTCCTGACTCCAGCCGTCCTGGAACATATTTTCAGGGCCCTGACAACATCTAGCAACTTGGAGTCCTCCAAGTCCCTAGTAGGTGCAAGGCACCACAATAAGCTGGTTCAGGTGAAACACTGACACCACCTTAGGGAGAGAACTGGGGACGAGTCCGCAGCTCTGCCCTGTCCGAATGGACAAACAGATATGGGCTTTTTTGAGAAAAAACCACCAATTTGACACTCGCCTGGTCCAGGCCAGGGCCAAGAGCATGGTCACTTTTCATGTGAGATGCTTCAAATCCACAGATTTGACTGGTTTTAAACCAATGTGATTTGAGGAATCCCAGAACTACGTTGAGATCCCACAGTGCCACTGGAGGCACAAAAGGGGGTTGTATATGCAATACTCCCTTGACAAACTTCTGGACTTCAGGAACTGAAGCCAATTCTTTCTGGAAGAAAATCGACAGGGCCGAAATTTGAACCTTAATGGACCCCAATTTGAGGCCCATAGACACTCCTGTTTGCAGGAAATGCAGGAAACGACCGAGTTGAAATTTCTTTGTGGGGCCTTCCTGGCCTCACACCACGCAACATATTTTCGCCACATGTGGTGATAATGTTGTGCGGTCACCTCCTTTCTGGCTTTGACCAGGGTAGGAATGACCTATTCCGGAATGCCTTTTTCCCTTAGGATCCGGCTTTCCACCGCCATGCCGACAAACGCAGCTGCGGTAAGTCTTGGAACAGACATGGTACTTGCTGAAGCAAGTCCCTTCTTAGCGGCAGAGGCCATAAGACCTCTGTAAGCATCTCTTGAAGTTCCGGGTACCAAGTCCTTCTTGGCCAATCCGGAGCCATGAGTATAGTTCTTACTCCTCTACGTCTTATAATTCTCAGCACCTTAGGTATGAGAAGCAGAGGAGGGAACACATACACCGACTGGTACACCCACGGTGTTACCAGAACGTCCACAGCTATTGCCTGAGGGTCTCTTGACCTGGCGCAATACCTGTCCCGTTTTTTGTTCAGACGGGACGCCATCATGTCCACCTTTGGTATTTCCCAACGGTTTACAATCATGTGGAAAAAACTTCCCGATGAAGTTTCCACTCTCCCGGGTGGAGGTCGTGCCTGCTGAGGAAGTCTGCTTCCCAGTTTCCATTCCCGGGATGAAACACTGCTGACAGTGCTATCACATGATTTTCCGCCCAGCGAAAAGTCCTTGCAGTTTTTGCCATTGCCCTCCTGCTTCTTGTGTCGCCCTGTCTGTTTACGTGGGCGACTGCCGTGATGTTTTTCCCACTGGATCAATACCGGCTGACCTTGAAGCAGAGGTCTTGCTAAGCTTAGAGCATTATAAATTTACCCTTAGCTCCAGTATATTTATGTGGAGAAAAGTCTCCAGACTTGATCACACTCCCTGGAAATTTTTTCCTTGTGTGACTGCTCCCCAGCCTCTCGGGCTGGGCTCCGTGGTCACCAGCATCCAATCCTGAATGCCGAATCTGCGGCCCTCTAGAAGATGAGCACTCTATAACCACCACAGGAGAGACACCCTTGTCCTTGGATATAGGGTTATCCGCTGATGCATCTGAAGATGCGATCCGGACCATTTGTCCAGCAGATCCCACTGAAAAGTTCTTGCGTGAAATCTGCCGAATGGAATTGCTTCGTAGGAAGCCACCATTTTTACCAGGACCCTTGTGCAATGATGCACTGTTTTTAGGAGGTTCCTGACTAGCTCGGATAACTCCCTGGCTTTCTCTTCCGGGAGAAACACCTTTTTCTGGACTGTGTCCAGAATCATCCCTAGGCACAGCAGACGTGTCGTCGGGATCATCTGCGATTTTGGAATATTTAGAATCCACCCGTGCCGTTGTAGCAGTATCCGAGATAGTGCTACTCCGACCTCCAACTGTTCCCTGGACTATGCCCTTATCAGGAGATCGTCCAAGTAAGGGATAATTAAGACGCCTTTTCTTCGAAGAAGAATCATCATTTCGGCCATTACCTTGGTAAAGACCCGGGGTGCCGTGGACAATCCAAACGGCAGCGTCTGAAACTGATAGTGACAGTTCTGCACCACGAACCTGAGGTACCCTTAGTGAGAAGGGCAAATTTGGGACATAGAGGTAAGCATCCCTGATGTCCCGGGACACTATATAGTCCCCTTCTTCCTGGTTCGTTATCACTGCTCTGAGTGACTCCATCTTGATTTGAACCTTTGTAAGTGTTCAAAAAATTTTTTTTTTTTTTTTTTTTTTTTAGAATAAGTCTCACCTAGCCTTCTGGCTTCAGTACCACAATATAGTGTGGAATAATACCCCTTTTCTTGTAGTAGGAGGGGTAATTTAATTATCACCTGCTGGGAATACAGCTTGTGAATTTTTTCCCATACTGCCTCCTTGTCGGAGGGAGACCTTGGTAAAGCAGACTTCAGGAGCCTGCGAAGGGGAAACGTCTCGACATTCCAATCTGTACCCCTGGGATACTACTTGTAGGATCCAGGGGTCCTGTACGGTCTCAGCGCCATGCTGAGAACTTGTCAGAAGCGGTGGAACGCTTCTGTTCCTGGGAATGGGCTGCCTGCTGCAGTCTTCTTCCCTTTCCTCTATCCCTGGGCAGATATGATCTTATAGGGACGAAAGGACTGAGGCTGAAAAGACGGTGTCTTTTTCTGCAGAGATGTGACTTAGGGTAAAAACGGCGGATTTTCCAGCAGTTGCCGTGGCCACCAGGTCCGATGGACCGACCCCAAATAACTCCTCTTCCTTTATACGGCAATACACCTTTGTGCCGTTTGGAATCTGCATCACCTGACCACTGTCGTGTCCATAACATCTTCTGGCAGATATGGACATCGCATTTACTCTTGATGCCAGAGTGCAAATATCCCTCTGTGCATCTCGCATATATAGAAATGCATCCTTTAAATGCTCTATAGTCAATAAAATACTGTCCCTGTCAAGGGTATCAATATTTTTAGTCAGGGAATCCGACCAAGCCACCCCAGCTCTGCACATCCAGGCTGAGGCGATCGCTGGTCGCAGTATAACACCAGTATGTGTGTATATACTTTTTATGATATTTTCCAGCCTCCTGTCAGCTGGTCCTTGAGGACGGCCCTATCTATAGACGGTACCGCCACTTGTTTTGATAAGCGTGTGAGCGCCTTATCCACCCTAAGGGGTGTTTCCCAACGCGCCCTAACTTCTGGCGGGAAAGGGTATACCGCCCATAATTTTCTATCGGGGGGAACCCACGCATCATCACACACTTTATTTAATTTATCTGATTCAGGAAAAACTACGGTAGTTTTTTCACATCCCACATAATACCCTCTTTTGTGGTACTTGTAGTATCAGAAATATGTAACACCTCCTTCATTGCCTTTAACGTGTGGCCCTAATAAGGAATACGTTTGTTTATTCACCGTCGACACTGGATTCAGTGTCCCTGTCTGTGTCTGTGTCGACCGACTAAAGTAAACGGGCGTTTTAAAACCCCTGACGGTGTTTTTGAGACGTCTGGACCGGTACTAATTGTTTGTCGGCCGTCTCATGTCGTCAACCGACCTTGCAGCGTGTTGACATTATCACGTAATTTCCTAAATAAGCCATCCATTCCGGTGTCGACTCCCTAGAGAGTGACATCACCATTACAGGCAATTGCTCCGCCTCCTCACCAACATCGTCCTCATACATGTCGACACACACGTACCGACACACAGCACACACACAGGGAATGCTCTGATAGAGGACAGGACCCACTAGCCCTTTGGAGAGACAGAGGGAGAGTTTACCAGCACACACCAAAAACGCTATAATTATATAGGGACAACCTTATATAAGTGTTTTCCCTTATAGCATCTTTTTTATATATTTCTAACGCCAATTTAGTGCCCCCCCTCTCTGTTTTAACCCTGTTTCTGTAGTGCAGTGCAGGGGAGAGCCTGGGAGCCTTCCCTCCAGCCTTTCTGTGAGGGAAAATGGCGCTGTGTGCTGAGGAGATAGGCCCCGCCCCTTTTTCGGCGGCCTCGTCTCCCGCTCTTAACGGATTCTGGCAGGGGTTAAATATCTCCATATAGCCTCCGGAGGCTATATGTGAGGTATTTTTAGCCAAAATAGGTATTCATTTGCCTCCCAGGGCGCCCCCCTCCCAGCGCCCTGCACCCTCAGTGACTGCCGTGTGAAGTGTGCTGAGAGGAAAATGGCGCACAGCTGCAGTGCTGTGCGCTACCTTTAGAAGACCGAGGAGTCTTCGGCCGCCGATTCTGGACCTCTTCTTACTTCAGCATCTGCAAGGGGGCCGGCGGCAAGGCTCCGGTGACCATCCAGGCTGTACCTGTGATCGTCCCTCTGGAGCTGATGTCCAGTAGCCAAGAAGCCAATCCATCCTGCACGCAGGTGAGTTCACTTCTTCTCCCCTAAGTCCCTCGTTGCAGTGATCCTGTTGCCAGCAGGACTCACTGTAAAATAAAAAACCTAAGCTAAACTTTTCTAAGCAGCTCTTTAGGAGAGCCACCTAGATTGCACCCTTCTCGGCCGGGCACAAAAATCTAACTGGCTTGGAGGAGGGTCATAGGGGGAGGAGCCAGTGCACACCACCTGATCGGAAAGCTTTACTTTTGTGCCCTGTCTCCTGCGGAGCCGCTATTCCCCATGGTCCTTTCAGGAACCCCAGCATCCACTAGGACGATAGAGAAAAAAGCAGAAGACATTCTTTCTGCATTCCTCCTGTCCCAGGACACTCGTATGAAATACTTCGCATGAGGCCCAGCGTGAGCGATCAGCTGCACTTACTGGATTTCTGAGACAGCTGTCCAAACCCGAGAGAGCGCAGTGCTATCAGGGGGGACGCAGCGAGGGAGAGACGTGGAAACAGGGCTCTGGGAGAAAGGGGAGTTTAGGAGAAGTCATAAAACAGATGAGTGTCCGTCTGCTATCAGTATTCAGTGAGCAACGACTCCCCACTGTCTGCATACATTGCATCTCACTCATCCCTTATGGCTCAGTGGTTAAAATGAAGCCTGGTAGAACTGGGCCTTGTGTTCAGCCCCAACTAGCGGTAACTGCCTTCTTACTAACTCAGCCCTAGCGGGTGTGCGGGTCTCCAGGGCTTCCGGGAGGTCTATCGGGTCCCAGTAGCAGCCAGGGTGCGTGCCGTGGCTATATGCATCCCCCACTCCGAATGCTGAAGCCTGTTTTGCATACTGCGCCACATGTTAAAGGGGGCGTGGTTACTCTATTCTGGAGGCGTGGCTGGACCTTCAGAACCACTCAGGGCTCTGTACAGGCCTGGACAAATGGCACTATGTACCCCCAGAACCGCAGCCAGTGGGCGTCTCAGTAGAAATATCATATCATTAGCATAAAGATTTAGACGTGGTTGCAGCAAAGACATGGCCGTGTCCAATTTAGAATCACCTCCTTAGGGAGCTACGGGGGTCATTCCGAGTTGATCGTAGAACAGCTACGATCATTCACATTAACATGCGGGGGGACGCCCAGCACAGAGCTAGTCCGCCCCGCATGTCAGTCCGGCATCCCCCACAGAAGTGCAAAGGCATCGCACGGCGATGATGCCTTTGCACTTCAAGAGTAGCTCCCGGCCAGCGCAGCTTTAGCGTGCTGGCCGGGAGCTACTTATCGCTCCCAGGCCTGCAGCGGCTGCGTGTGACGTCACGCAGCCGCTGCGGCCTGCCCCCCGTTCGGTCCAGTCACGCCTGCGTTGCCCGGACCGCACCCACGAAATGGCGGCCAAACGCCGCCATTCCGCCCCCTCCCACCCAGCGATCGCCTCTGCCTGTCAATCGGGCAGAGGCGATCACATCCCTGCTACGGCCTTCTGCCGTCTGGCATGCGCAGTAGGGACCCGTTCGCTCTGCTGCGTAAAAAAGCAGCGAGCGAACAGGTCAGGATGACCCTCAATGTGTATAGTGGTGCAGAATGGAGACGGCTCTCAGGCAATCATCCCCCTTCGACAGCTATAGTATGAATCCTGCTCGGGTAACTGATCCGTTGTACACAGAGCTGAGAATGACCCTGGTTCTTTCCTCAAGTACATTTGTTTTCAATGAGTATCATTAACCATGTCGTATATAATTAAAAGACATCCAACACACTTGTTTAATTCCTTACATATTGCCTAGAGGCCTGCAAACAAGCTGTTGTCACCCTACATGTGTGCGATTGTCACATCTCTCTGTGTGTGTCCATGTACGCCTCTTGCTTACTGACATAAATACAAACAGGACTCACAACTCAGTATCCCTGTGACAGGAACAAGGCCACCCAGGCCTGCTCGGTCTACTAATGCAGGGCAGACATGCGACTGTGGTTCGGTGGGATTACCAACATGATTTATACATGGAATGTCCATGTAACAGGGAAAATAATGACGTTTATACTTTTCATTTATAAAAAAAACACTTTAGGGGAGGGGGTTATCAACCCCTGAAGGCATAAGGTGCAATAAATTGTCCATTACTGGTGGTAAATCAACCGATAAAAATAACATCACTTTTACCTGTTTAGCAAACTTTAAGGAACGCTCTAACTCCAATTTTACTGAATGCCCCCAACAGTAATATCATCTAATGTACAGGAGATCGCCCCCTAGCTGCAATATGCTAGAATTCCATACAGCAAGGTAACAGAGGGTGATGAAAGGCTCTGTACTGTACCTCGTTAAGCTTGGACCAGTTGAAAGACTTCAGCGGGTGTGATGGTTGGGGAATCGATTTTTTCCTCAAGTTGGATCCAGAGTTAAAGGAGTGGAGAGGCGGGGCCTGCATGCCCATGTTGAAGAAAGGAGGAGCTCCGGGAGGGGGTGGGGGACCCCCTGGTGGTGGCGGCGGAGGAGGAGGCGGTGGGAAACAGGAAAAAGCTAGAGGTGGTGGTGGGGGTGGTAAATTCTCCGGCAAAGGAGGGAGAGGAGCAAAGGGGCCCCCTGGAGGCGGGGGAGGAGGAAAGGGAAGAGATCCACCATTCTGGAAAAAAAACAAAATGCAGATTCTTATAGAACACAGCAGACAATATAATATCTATAGTATCTTAAGGTCAAATGCATGTACAACTGACTATGACGGCACAGCGTGACACCAAAGGAGACACACTGCTATAAGAACCATATACTGGGCCTTCGGAGCTGCATCATTACATTATTAACCGTGTTCTTCATCATTTTCTATTTCGCTATTGCTACTCAGTTATTACCAACTACCTAACTTGCCTGTAAACATAACAGGCAACTGGTGCTGAGACGGGCATGGTCCTGTAAACATGACTAGTACCGAACCATCTTTTATGGATGGACAATCTCTTACCGAGAGATCAGTGAACTGAGACATGAGCTCTCCCATTTGGTCCCTCGTCTGGCGCAGCTCACAGGACTCTTTCTGCAGCTTGTCCTTCATTTTGTTCAAGGTCTTCATCATTTCTTCCTTCTCCTGTGTCTTTGTATCACATTCTCTCTCCTTCTTCTCCAGCCGGCTGGCCAGCTCCACGTGTTCTAGGTATCAGTGATAGAAAGAAAGATGACTCCAGAACACTGAAAGCATCTTCCGTGACCGACCAAACATGTTCCACCCACTATACTGTCTATGAGGATTATAAGTAAACTGAGTGTGAACGCGCCTGGCACCTGTGTCATAAGTGATCCCTTCAGAACCACTTACCTTTCCTGAATTTCTCTGCTTGTTCTCGCCATTCCTTCACCTCGTTCTCGTTCACTAACCTGTGAGGAATAGTAAGGGTGACTCCATCAGTCAGACATTTGCATGATGACATATGGTAGAATCTCATCACCTACTTGTAGTCATCATGAGGGGGTCCAGTCTTGAGGGGCATGGATTTTATTTTGGGTTAGGAACTCAGGGTTTATAGACATAATCTTACTAAGCTCAGGGCCTCTGATTTTACACTTTCACATATTCTGTGATTGGTGACTTGGTGTTTTTCACTTATAGGCCTTTTTATCCAGAAGTGGGGAGGCAAATGGTTTTCTCTCACTGCTTATCACCAGCCATGACTTACCAAGACAATATACCTCAGCTGCCCGGCGATTCTGGGGAAGACTATTGCATGAAAAAACTAGCAAATCATAGGCCTGCAGGGATAACTTCTGGTGACCACAGTATTGTTGCTAACAGTTACCCCATGAGAGAACCATTATATTGGGCAAACACGGAAATAGAGTGATTATTGTCCCTCACACTGTATGTGCCATATGCATTAGTGTCCCCTCAGCTGTGTGTTACTCTGATTAGCGTCCCCAGTACTCTAAGTGCCACATCCATTAGTGTCCCCTCAGCTGTATGTATGTTACAATGATTATTGTCCCTAGCACTGTGTGTGCCATATCCATTAGTGTCCCCTCAGCTGTATGTGTGTTATACTGATTAGCGTCCCCAGTACTCTGTGTGCCACATCCATTAGTGTCCCCTCAGCTGTATGTGTGTTACACTGATTAGCATCCCCAGTACTCTGTGTGCCACATCCATTAGTGTCCCCTCAGCAGTATGTATGTTACATTGATTATTGTCCCCTTTCTTACCAAATGTCACATTTAGTTTCCCCTTAATATCCGTGATGTACCAGAATCATAGGGATAAATGTACTAAGATGGGAGATCTACTTAAGATGGGATGTTGCCCATAGCAACCAATCAGATTCCAGGTATTATCTTCTAGAGGGTGCTAGATAAATGAGAAGTAGAATCTGATTGGTTGCTATGGGTAACATCCCATCTTAAATAGAACTCCCATCTTAGTAAATTGACCCCATAGATCCTAGTGTATGGAATAATAATAATGCTAATATGTGACTTATTACTATGTCACAGCAACGGGTCTGGGACTCAGGGTCGACAGTACAAAGGTCGACACACCTTAGGTCGACACCAATTGGTCGACACACCTTATGTCGACATGGACAAAATGTCTACATGGACAAAAGGTCGACATGAACAAGGTCGACATGGAAAAAGGTCGACATGAGTTTTTTATGTTTTTTTGGTGTCGTTTTCTTCGTAGAGTGACCGGGAACCCCAATTAGGGCACCGCGTCCGCTCGCCATGCTTCGGGCATGGTGCCTTCGCTCCGCTACCGCTTCGCTCGGCACACTTTACCGTTCCAATCGTAGTCCACGTGGATCGTTAAGTATGAAAAGGTTCAAAAAAAGAAAAAAAATCGTAAAAAAAACCTCATGTCGACCTTTTTCCATGTCGACCTTGTTCCTGTCGACCTTTTGTCCACGTCGACCTAAGGTGTGCCGACCAATTGGCGTCAACCTAAGGTGTGTCGACCTTTGTGCTGTCGACCTGGAGTCCGGATACCACAGCAACATGGTGCTATCTAATAGGGATTCCATCATTTGGAATTAAAAATGGGACAGTTGTGTGACCTATACTTTGTTGAAACAATAAACCACTGTACATCCTATACCTTGTCCAGGGTCCCATATAAGATAAAACAGTAATAGCAACCTACTCTCACTCATCTTGTTTGTTTGGATTCACCAGGATATCATAAGAAGAATCTGATGAGTGTAGATAAATATGTAGAGAATAAGAGAGAAGCGTTAGATAGAGAAGACTGAGGAGCTTACATTTTAATGATGTTCTTCACGTTGAAGTTTTCCAATGCAGTCACATCGGGGTCTTCTCCTTTCTCATCCTGAAGAACTATTTGTTGTAATATCCTGTCCAGGAGTTGCCACTGCTGAAGATTACTGCCATTGCGCTTGTCTGAGGCCGGGAAGGAGACAATGGGAACTATTTACTAACAAAACAACCAATCGTACCAACCCAATCAGAGCATTTGTCTGAGTAGACAAACCTGGATTAAATCAGGGCATTAGAACATGCACAGTGCTAGACCGACCTGTAGCCATCCAGACTACTAGAACATTGACAGAGCTAAACCAACTCAATTAGAGGATCAGACTGTTTGTTGGATAAAGTCAACCTGGAGCCAGTGAGAGTATTATGAAGTTAATTGGGCTAGACTAAGCCAATCAGAGCATTAGAACATTCATTAGGCTAGACCAAACCAAACAGAGCATTAGACCGTTCATTGGGCTAATCAGAGCAGCAGAATATTCACTGGGCTAGACTAAGCCAATCAGAGTAATAGTCTGTCCATTGGGCTAAACCAAGCCAATCAGAGCAGCAGAATGTTCATTGGGCTAGACCAAGCCAATCAGAGTAATAGTCTATCCATTGGACTAAACCAAGCCAATCACAGCAGTGGAATGTTCATTAAGCTAGACCAAGTCAATCAAAGCATTAGAGCATTCATTAGGCTAGGCCTAGCCAATCAGAACAATAGAACAATCATTTGGAAACCCAAGCCAATCAAAGAGTAGACTGGTGTTTAGGCTAGACCAAACTAATCAGAGCATTAAAGCATTCATTATGCTAGACAAACCTGGGTCAAATGAGAGAATGAGAACATTCACAGAGCTAGACAAACCTGTAGCCAAGCAGACCATAAGAACACTGATAGACCTAGATCCACCCAATCAAAGCATTAGAACATTCACAAAGCCAGAGTAACATGCAGCCTATCAAACCATTAGAACATTGACCGATTTAGACCATCCCAATCAGAGCACTGGAACACCTGGCAATGCTAGACAGGACTGGAGCAGAGCATCCACATTCATGGCTTCAACTACTAAACACAACAGACAAAGCAACACATTATAGTAGAATGGCGCGTGTTGGAGGCAAAGGAAGCCCCACGCATGCAACTCATTTAGACTTGCAATTTTAGCGAATGTTCCCAAACACAACATGAAGCCCATGTATGAAATACCCAAGTACTCACACGGCATCTGTAGGCAGTGCTGCAGGATAGATAGCAGGTAGGGGTAACCGTCTGTGTGTTTCAGCTTCTTCTTTATTATCTCAAACATCTGCGTGGCACTTTTGGTGTCAATGTGAGCCTGCGAAAGGAACAAAATTTAGGGTTACACCCTTGTGATCTGGCCATACTTGACTGCTAGCTCTTGCGTCTAGTGATATTAGTTATGCATCATAAAAAAAGAGAAGCCGCAGTTGAACTTGTTTCACTTGTCTGCCATCTGTACATGCGTAATAAAAAAGTCCTGTCCACATGTCACATGATTGGCCAGTAAGGTAAAACACACCTACATACAGACCGTACAGAAACCGCACCTATGCATAAGATTAATTAACCACCCCCGCCTTTGCATCATAGTTTCAACCTGACACAGCGCAAAGCCGTTCACAGGGCACCAGAAATGCTATACTGCAATTTTAATCACACAGGACTTGGTAAAACACACGTACAATGGGCCTGATTCATGTTTGTAAGTAAAGCAAAAAAGCAAGCAACTGGGCAATTCATGTTGCACTGCAGGTGGGGTGGATGTAACATGTGCAGAGAGTTAGATTTGGGTGGGGTGTGTTCAAACTGAAATATATAGCTGCAGTGTAAAAATAAAGCTGTCAACAGCAGCTAGTATTTACCAGTGGCGTGTGGTGAGGTCACTGGCTGGGGAGGCACATTATTTATATATATATATATATATATATATATATATATATATATATATATATATATATACACATATATATATATATATATATATATATATACACACACATATATATATATATATACACACACACATATATATATATATATATATATATATAGTTGAGTACTCTTTATCCTAACGACAATTTTTATTTTTTCATAAAATTGAAACGTTGATTTTCTATCTGGCCGGTGTTTGAACCTTATTGAATATGCTGGGAGTGCCGGATGCCACTCAACTATGTTACCATACGGATTTTTGAGGGCACCAGGCGCCATTACTTTCCATACACAGAGAGTGTGTGGGACCACTTGCTACAAATATATATATATATATATAGCGTGAGGGAGGCTGGGCACTCTGTGGACTTAGCTGGATAAATATATCACTTCAGACATCAGGAGAAATTGCAATGTTTCGGGCTTTTAATGCCTGTCATCAGGCAACACTTACAAACGTTTGTAAGTGCTGCCTGACGACGAACATTAAAAGCCCGAAACATTGCAATTTCTCCTGATGTCTGAAGTGATTTATTTATCCAGCTAAGTCCACAGAATGCCCAGCCTCATGCTAGATATATATATATATATATATATATATATATATATAAGTCAATTGGGTCCGGCACTCAATAAATAGTTCAATTACCCCGGTGTCCTGGTCCAAAAACGGTGTGCACCGCTGGTATACAGTTCTGAATGGATCGGCACTCAGAGGCTTTTCTTAAGCAAATAACGTGTACAGGTTGAGTATCCCATATCCAAATATTCCGAAATACGGAATATTCCGAAATACGGACTTTTTTGAGTGAGAGTGAGATAGTGAAACCTTTGTTTTCTGATGGCTCAATGTACACAAACTTTGTTTAATACACAAAGTTATTAAAAATATTGTATTAAATGACCTTCAGGCTGTGTTTATAAGGTGTATATGAAACATAAGTGAATTGTGTGAATGTACACACACTTTGTTTAATGTACAAAGTTATAAAAAAATATTGGCTAAAATGACCTTCAGGCTGTGTGTATAATGTGTATATGTAACATAAATGTATTCTGTGCTTAGATTTAGGTCCCATCACCATGATATCTCATTATAGTATGCAATTATTCCAAAATACGGAAAAATCCCATATCCAAAATACCTCTGGTCCCAAGCATTTTGGATAAGGGAGACTCAACCTGTATTAAAAGTTCAATAATACATCAATTCAGTCAATCAACGTTTCGGTGCCGACACGCACCGTCGTCAGGATATGATGCATAGTACCAAAAAAGACAAACACATACAACCAATACAGTGTGACTCACCCTCCTAAATACCTGTGCAATCCCCGTTCACCTGAGCTCCGGGCGGGTGTCTGGCGTCCTGGCGTCCGAGCGCCCCCGCACGCCAGGACGCCAGACACCCGCCCGGAGCTCAGGTGAACGGGGATTGCACAGGTATTTAGGAGGGTGAGTCACACTGTATTGGTTGTATGTGTTTGTCTTTTTTGGTACTATGCATCATATCCTGACGACGGTGCGTGTCGGCACCGAAACGTTGATTGACTGAATTGATGTATTATTGAACTTTTAATACACGTTATTTGCTTAAGAAAAGCCTCTGAGTGCCGATCCATTCAGAACTGTATATATATATATATATATATATATATATATATATAACACCAGAAGAAAATGATGAGGCGGCACTCGGAGTCTTGTGAAATATCAACAACATATAATGGTGCAGAATCAACGTTTCGGGGGTTTCCCCCTTCGTCAGGATTCTGCACCATTATATGTTGTTGATATTTCACAAGACTCCGAGTGCCGCCTCATCATTTTCTTCTGGTGTTATGCAAAGGGTTTGTACCCCTGGAGGAAGGCACCTGAGCAAGTCAGCCCCATAGAAGGGGCGGAGCCGAGTGCCGGAGCAAAGCGTGTATATACATATATATATATATAAAAAAAAAAATATATATATATATATATATATATATATATATATACCCATTACATTTGCGAGCACCGTGGCAGATGTACAATTAAGAGTGCCGGACAGTCGCTATATATATATATATATATATTCCCTGTCCCTGCCCTGCAGCCCAAGTGTTCTGGGGTTGAGTTGCCCAGTCACTTCCCACCCAGCCCAACTGCCCCCCTCTCTCACCTTGGCCCTGGTCCGGGAAAGTATAGATGCCGGTGATGCTGCTGGCTAGGACAGGAGGACAGAGGAGAAGGAAGGTGCGGTAAGCGCTGGCCGCCGCTGCCACACGCTCTCCAGCTCAAGGGTTCCTGCCTCCTCTGAAGCTGACGCTGCTCTAGTGACAGGCAGCTTCATTACTAATGCCGGGTCCCGCTGCCTCTTCACCCCTCCGCGCTACTGTCACAGTTCCACAGTAGCGCCAGGACCCGCCGTTGTTTCACCCCGCTGCGTATGGGTGATTGGACTAGCAGATCCAGCGCTGGATCCGCTGTCCAATCACATCTGCCTCGCTGACAGGGGCGGGTTTTCCCTGTCAACGAGGCACTTGTATAAGTGCCGCTTCCCCTCTGGTTTTTAATGGGCTTTTACAGCCCAGTGCTTCCCCCCCCCCCCCCCCCTCTCCCCGCTTTAACCTGTTCCTATTGATAACGGGAGGCACTGCTAGCAGTGCCTCCCAAACTACATTACAGCATTAAAATGGTCAGAATAATATAAAGAAATTACTTATGACACAGAATATGTGTCATAAGTATCTTCTTTATATTATTTGAATCATTAATGACAGGGGAGGCACTGCCTCCCCTGACTGCACGTCCCTGGTATTTACCCTGCACAGAAACAATGTAAATGTATTTGCTCCCCATGGTATGTTCCAGACACAAAGTTACGTCCTTTTTTTGCTTTACTTACAAACATGAATCAGGCACAAAGTCGAGAATGTAGCACAACGGAACATGGCCTGCAGTAAGGGAGGGTTAGGGTTAGGAGGTGAGGGTTACTGTGCTTCCCGACCCCTATCGGGGTTCTAAACAGGGGGATGCCGCGGTCGGTATACTGACTGCCGCAGCCCCAACCCATTTGGCGCAACTTGAGCCACAGGCATACAAGAAAGAACAGAGATGTACTCCTAAAACGAATAAAGCATCTCGCACTGCCGCAATACCCGTTCCATTTTCACCATCTCAGATTAGCAATAACAGAACAAAAACAAAAAAAATTAATTAATAGTGTGCGCTGGCTTCTCCCGCTATGCCCTCCTACCAGACTCAGTCTAGAAACTGTGCCCGAGGAGACGGACATACCTTGAGAGAAAGATTTAAGGGACGGTGGTGAGATTCGAACCAGCACACACTAACGAAGAGGAAAGCCATGCTAACCAAACTTGAACAGGAACAGCAACAGCTGAACCAACAACAATACTTAACCAAGTAACAGTGCAGGAAACACGAAGCACTGGGCGGGCAGTATCCTCTACGGACTTCGAGAAAAGGATTTACCGGTAGGTAATTAAAATCCTATTTTCTCTTACGTCCTAGAGGATACTGGGGTCCACATTAGTACCATGGGGATGTACCAAAGATCCCAAACCGGGTGGGAGAGTGCGGAGGTTCCTGCAGAACTGATTGACCAAATTGAAGGTCATCAGAGGTAAAGCATTGAACTTGTAGAACTTAGCAAACGTGTTCGAACCCGACCAAGTAGCTGCTCGGCAGAGTTGTAATGCCGAGACACCCCGGGCAGTCGCCCAGGGAGAACCCACTGACTAAGTAGAGTGGGCCTGTACAGATCTTGGAACCGGCAGACCTGCCGTCGAGTAAGCCTGATCCAGCGAGCAATAGACTGCTTTAAAGCAGGACACACAATTTTATTGGGATCAGAGAGAAGAAACAGCGAGTCTGACTTTCTGTGACGAGCTGCCCACTTCACATAAATCTTCAAATCCCTCACAACATCCAGAGACTTTGAGGTAGAAGAGATGTCGGTAACCACCGGAATCACAATAGGTTGGTTGATATGAAACGCAGACACCACCTTTGGAAGAAATTGCTGACGAGTTCTGAGTTCAGCTCTATCCTCATGAAAAATCAAATTGGGGCTCTTGTGAGACAATGCCCCCAGTTCCGACACCCGCCTGGCTGAAGCCAGGGCCATCAGTGTGACGGTCTTCCACGTCCACCTCCTGTAAGGGCTCAAACCATTCTGATTAGAGAAACTGTAACACCACGTTGAGAACCCAAGGTGCCGTGGGAGGCACAAAGGGCGGTTGGATGTGTCGAACACCCTTCAAGAACGTCTGAACCTCAGGGAGGGAAGCCAATTGTTTATGGAAGAAAATGGATAAGGCTGAAATCTAGACTTTTATGGTGCCAGACGTAGGCCCACATCCACACCTGACTGAGAAAAATCAGAAAACGTCCCAGTTGAAATTCCACCGCAGGAAATTTCCTGTTCTCACACCAAGAGACGTATTTTTTCCAAATACGGTGTTAACGCTTAGACGTTACCCCCTTTTCTCACTTGGATCAAAGTCGGAATAACCTTATCCGGGATTCTTTTCTGGGCTAAAATGTGATGCTCAACTTCCATGCCGTTAAACGTAGCCGTGGTAAGTCTGGATAGACGAATGGCCCCTGTTGCAGGAGATCCTCTCGAAGAGGCCACGGATCCTCCAGGAGCATGTCCAGTAGATCCGCATACCAAGCCCTTCTTGGCCAGTCTGGAGCAATGAGAATTGCTTGAACCTTTTCCCTTTTTATTCTTTTGAAAATATTTTGGGATCAATGGAAGTGACGGAAACACATACAACATCTGGTAGACCCATGGGGTTGCCAGAGCGTCCACCGCCACTGCCTGTGGATCCCTTGACCTGGAACAATACCACTGAAGCTTCTTGTTTAGACGAGAGGCCATCATGTCGATTTGTGGAATGCCCCACCAACGTGTCAGGCACCCAAACACCTCCGGGTGGAGGCCCCATTCTCCTGGGCGGAGGTCGTGTCTGCTGAGGAAGTCCTCTCCCCAGTTGTCTACTCCCGTAATGAAGATTGCCGACAACACCACCGCTTGTCTTTCTGCCCAGAGGAGAATTCTTGTCACCTCTGACATTGCTGCTCTGCTCTTCGTTCCACCTTGTCGGTTTATGTATGTCACTGCCGTCACATTGTCCGACTGAACTTGAATGGCTCGATCTTGATGAAGATGTGATGCCTGTAGAAGGGCGTTGTATATGGCCCTTAGTTCCAGAATGTTGATTGGAAGAATGGTTTCCTGACTTGACCATTTTCCTTGGAACTGTTCCCCTTGGGGGACTGCTCCCCAACCTCTGAGACTTGCATCTGTGGTTAGCAGAATCCAATTTTGAATCCCAAAGCTTCGGCCCTCTGTCAGGTGAGAAGTCTGAAGCCACCACAGAAGAGAAATCCTGGCTTTTGGCAACAGACGTATCCTCTGGTGCATGTGGAGATGCGATCCGGACCATTTGTCCAACAGATCGAGCTGGAAGGGCCTTGCGTAAAACCTTCCGTACTGTAGCACCTCGTAGGCGGCTACCATCTTCCCCAGAAGGCGAATGCAGAGATGCACCGATATCCGGGTTGGTTTCAAGACATCTCGCACCATCGACTGAATTACCAATGCCTTTTCCAATGGAAGGAATACCTTCTGTGCCTCCATATCCAGTATCATCCCCAGGAACGGAAGCCTCCGTGTTGGTTCCAGGTGAGACTTTGGAAGGTTCAGAATCCACCCGTGATGCCGGAGTAGTCGAGTTGAGAGGACAATGTTGTCCAACAACCTCTCCCTGGATGGTGCCTTGATCAGCAGGTCATCCAGGTACGGAATTATGTCCACTCCCTGTTTGCGGAGGAGAAACATCATCTCTGCCATTACCTTGGTGAACACCCTCGATGATGTGGAGAGGCCAAATGGCAGGGCCTGGAACTGGTAGTGACAGTCCTGTAATGCAAACCTTAGATAAGCTTGATGAGTCGGCCAGATTGGAATATGAAGGTACGCATCCTTGATATCCAGAGATACCAAGAATTCCCCTTCCTCCACACCTGAGATCACCGCTCTCAGAGACTCCATCTTGAATTTGAACACCCGTAAATACGGGTTCAATGACTTGAGGTTTAAAATGGGTCTTACCGAACCGTCCGGCTTCGGTACCACAAAAAGGTTGGAATAATAACCTTTGTTCTGCAGCCGAGGTGGAACTGGAACAATGACCTGAGCCTGTACCAGTTTTTTAATTGCATCCTGTAAAATTATACTTGTCTCTTGAAAAGCTGGTAAGCCTGATTTGAAGAATCAGTGAGGTGGGAGTTCCTGAAACTCCAGTCTGTAACCCTGGGCGATAAGCTCTATGACCCAGGGATCCTGGAATGATGTCGCCCATATGTGACTGAAATCACTTAATCGGGCTCCCACCTGCCTGTCTTCCAGTCAGTGCGGTCCACCATCATGCTGAAGGCTTAGAGGAAGCAGAACATGAGTGCTGTTCCTGTGAACCTGCAGCTGCTGTTTTTTGGGTTTTACCTCTATAACCTTTGAAGGCTGTAGAAGAACCTTTGGTCTTATTTTTAAATTTTGCTGTCCGAAAGGACTGCAGAGTCGGAGCCGAGTAGGTCTTCCTAGTTGGGAGAGCTGCAGAAGGAAGGTACAGTATGTAGACTTACCCGGGAGAGCTGCAGAAGGAAGGTACAGTATGTAGACTTACCCGCCGTAGCCTTGGTATTCACGTATCCAGTTCATCTCCAAACAGGGCCTCACCTGTGAATGGTAGGCTTTCCACACCTTTTCTGGAATCCACATGGATCCGCAGTCCACTGACGTAGCCATAGGCCCCTGCATGCTGACACTGCCATGGCCGTGGTGCGTGCATTTAGCAAGCCTATCTCTTTTATGGCCTCTACCATAAAATTTGCAGAGTCTTGTATATAGTGTAGGAGTAAAACAATAGCCCCTTTGGGTAAGGGATGTAATCCCTCAATTAGGTTACCTGACCATTTTGCAATGGCTCTCGTGATCCAAGCACAAGCTATAGTAGGTGTCTGGGCTACTCCCGCAGCAGTGTACAGAGATTTGAGAGTGGTCTCAATCTTGCGGTCAGCCGTGTCTTTTAAGGAGGCCGCCCCCAGGACAGGCAAGACTATCTTACGTGACAACCTATATACTAATGCATCAACAATCGGTGGGCTTTCCCATTTTTTCCTATCATCCTGAGGAAAAGGGAAGGATGTAATTAACCTTCTAGGGATCTGAAACTTCTTGTCAGGATTAACCCAAGTTTCTTCAAATAGGGAATTTAATTCCTTGGATGCAGGGAAAGTAGCAGAGGATTTCTTTTTACATTAAAATAAGGTTCCTCATCCTCTCCTGTCACTGTATCATCCTTGATGTGCAGGACCTCCTTAATAGCTTCTATCAGGGCCTGTATTCCTTGTGACAGGGCTGCAACCCCCCCCCCCCCCCCTCCCGCTCACCTAAGTCCACCTCACCCTCCTCTGGGTCTGACACATAATCATCATCAGTGTCAGCCTGCAAGATCTGGGCCAGTATACGCTTTTGTGGACAAATGGCAGGGGTCTGAGACGCTGGTATGGGACCTGAATCTCTACTCATCAGGTCATCCACAGACTGTCTTCAGTATTGCGTCTCTTTCTCAGTATGGGACAATTTGTTTGAAATATTTGAGATCATCCCCTTTAATGAATCCAACCATGCAGGTTCAGACCCACTAGCCTGAGAATGTGTACTGTCCTGAGTACACTGTAGTGATCCCCCTGGGGACGAAAAACACTCTGCCGTGCATGAGACACACTCTTTAGACATTGTACAATGTAAGAAAAAAACACACACCAGTGTTCGCAAAAATGGGCTATGGCGCGTATTTTACGCGATATTGGTGCCCGGTGACTCACTTTTCAAAGTGGGTGGGTCCCCGGGGATGCGCTCCATCTGGATTGGCTACAGGTTTAATAATTGATGTCTCCCTTGCCCAGCTGCAGAGAGAACTATACAAGTGGAGGAGGAGCTGCCGGGCAAGGCAGACGTTCATTAAACTTATAGCCAATCCCACAGGAGAGCATCCCCACTGACCCCCACCCATTCTGAAAAAGTACATGTGCCGTCAGCAGGGAGCCGCGATCAGGAATGTTAACTTCCGCCTGCCCACTAGTCCCTCCCGTGGCGAACAACACCTGCAGCCGATGCCAGAGCCGCTGGAATCCCGATACCCTGGGCCGCATCCCCCGCACCAGACACACTGCAAACATTCCTTCTCCGGTGGGTAGCGGTGCTGAAGCGGCGACTGCAGTTCGGAGAGACTGCGCAGAGGGACCCGCCACTGGGCGGAATCTGTTGTGCCCAGGTTTTGGGGTATTCTTTGTGAGTGGTCACACGTACGGCTGGCCCTGCATGAGTGGGGAGCCAAGCAGGAGCTGCCGGGTGTCCCAGGGGGACATGGGCAGCTCTTCCCGCCAGACATACGTACTGATCCTACAGCTTGTGAATTGGTGTGTGCCCAGGAGCCAGGGCTAGCAGGACAACGCTGAACTGCTGCGTGCTGGACACAGGTAACTTACAGCCCGGGGACCGTACCCTGCCTGTTACTGCCCACGCAGACATTGTGTGACACACTGTACCACTGTGTGTGTGTGTGTGTGTGTGTGTGTGTTACCCCTTGTACCCACCCAGTGTATGACACCCTGTACTGTATGTGTTGTGACACTCTGTACCCCCCTATACTCCCATGTGTGACAGTGTACACACCCTTCCCCTGTGTGACACCCTGTACCCCTCTGTGTATGTGACACCTTGAACCCCCACCCAGTGTATGACACCCTGCACTGTACCCCCTACCCCTGTGTATGTGTGACACAGTGTACACACCCTTCCCCTGTGCGTGACACCCTGCACCCATTACCCCGTGTGTGTGTGTGTGTGTGTGTTTGTACTCCTCTACCCATATGTGTATGGCACCCTGTACCCCATACCCCTGTGTGTAGGGCACAGTGTACACCCCTTACCCCTGTGTGACACTCTATACCCCCTATGCCACCTTGTACGCACACGCTACCCGTTTTTGTGTCAACCTGTACTCCCACTCTACCCTTGGGTTTTTGTCACCCTCTACTTCCCCTCTCTGTAGAAAGGTGGCCCTTTACAAAATTTTGCTATGGGGCTCCCAAAGTTCTAGTTATGCCCCTGCCGATACCCCGTGGCCTCAGCGCCGCTCCACAGTTCTCCACAGACCGTGCTGCTGTTCTATCGGCAGAGGGGAGCTGGCCACCTGAGAGCACTGCCCCCTGGATTGGTGAACCAGACAGGCCGATGCCTCACCTCGCGGGGACCTCCAACAGAGGACAGGACCGCCAGAGGCGGGCATCCACAAGGTGACGGGCCGCTGCAGGCAGGACATAGTTGCAATAAGAACGGAGAAGGGGATGCAGAGAAAGTACATAGAAGGCAGTGTGTCGCTGTAGTGGCAGGGTAGTAGTGATTGCAGTGTGCGGCAGTAGTGAGGGCGCAGTGATTGCAGTGTGTGGCAGTAGTGAGAGCGCAGTGATTGCAGTGCATGGCAGTAGTGAGAGTGCAGTGATTGCAGTGCGTGGCAGTAGTGAGAGCGCAGTGATTGCAGTGCGTGGCAGTAGTGAGAGCGCAGTGATTGCAGTGCGTGGCAGTAGTGAGAGCGCAGTGATTGCAGTGTGCGGCAGTAGTGAGGGCGCAGTGATTGCAGTGTGTGGCAGTAGTGAGAGCGCAGTGATTGCAGTGCGTGGCAATAGTGAGAGCGCAGTGATTGCAGTGCGTGGCAGTAGTGAGAGCGCAGTGATTGCAGTGCGTGGCAGTAGTGAGAGCGCAGTGATTGCAGTGCGTGGCAGTAGTGAGGGAGCAGTGATTGCAGTGCGTGGCAGTAGTGAGTGCGCAGTGATTGCAGTGTGTGGCAGTAGTGAAGGCGCAGTGAGTGGCAGTAGTGAGGGAGCAGTGATTGCAGTGCGTGGCAGTAGTGAGTGCGCAGTGATTGCAGTGTGTGGCAGTAGTGAAGGCGCAGTGATTGCAGTGCGTGGCAGTAGTGAGTGCGCAGTGATTGCAGTGTGTGGCAGTAGTGAGGGCGCAGTGATTGCAGTGTGTGGCTGTAGTGGGGGTGCAGTGATTATAGTGTGTGTCTTTAATAAGGGCGCAGTGATTGCAGTGTGTGGCAGTAGTGAGGGCGCAGTGATTGCAGTGTGTGGCTGTAGTGGGGGTGCAGTGATTATAGTGTGTGTCTTTAATAAGGGTGCAGTGATTGCAGTGTGTGGCTGTAGTGACAGAGCAGTGAGCTAGGATCACAGGATTTTTTTAAGTGTTATTACACTTACAGCATTGAACACTACTTGCCCCTGCTGCTATCTATCCTTTCCTCCTCCTTACCCCCAGTATTGACTGCCCCTAACCCCCGTCTTGCCCCCCCAGTACTACCCCAACTGCTATCTACCTTTAGCCCCTCACTACCCCCAGCACTGCCTGTCTCTATCCCCTTCCTTGCCCCTCAGCACTATCCCAACTGCTGTCTGCACTTACCCCTCTCTACCCCCAGCACTTCCTGCCCTTACCCCCTCTACCCCTAGCTCTACCCTAACTTCTCCCTGCCTCTACCTCCAGCTCTAACCTGCTTCTCCCTGCCTCTACCTCCAGCTCTAACCAGCTTCTCCCTGCCTCTACCTCCAGCTCTAACCAGCTTCTCCCTGCCTCTACCTCCAGCTCTAACCAGCTTCTCCCTGCCTCTACCTCCAGCTCTAACCAGCTTCTCCCTACCTCTACCTCCAGCTCTAACCAGCTTCTCCCTGCCTCTACCTCCAGCTCTAACCAGCTTCTCCCTGCCTCTACCTCCAGCTCTAACCAGCCTCTCCCTGCCTCTACCCCCATAATACGTGATAGGACCCCGAAACAGTGGAATAGGACCCCAATTTTTTAACGTAATAGGTCCCTGGGACCCACAATTTTTTTAGCTCGGCGCGATCACTGCACACAATAGAAAGGTTAAAACACAGTTAGCCCACACAGAGCCCTAAGTAGCCTTATTAGGGCTTAGTATACTAAAATTGCTCCCCCCCTACTATGGCCCCCAGGTACCGCTGAGGCAAGCTGGAGTCCTTGTGGAGGAGCAGCGCTTCTCTGCCAGTCTGATCTGTGTAAGCTGCAGAGGAAAATGGCGCTGGTGAGCTGCTGGATCCGCTCATAGTGAAGCCTCGCCCCCTCAAGGGAGCGCGGTCTTCCCGTTTTTTTTTTATACTGGCTGAGGTCTGATGGCGCTTACCAGCGGGTTAGAACTTCTGTAAGTCGTGTAGCCAGTCTGAGTAAAGTGTTAGTTGCTCAGCTTGCCCCTCACAGCGGTCTAACACACACATGTTAACTGAGCCTTGAGACGCAGCCCGCATGTCAGCGCTGGCTGCGCTCCTTACCCTTATGCCGCCATTCCGGGACGCCGGCCACTTACTCACCACTCTTCATACTTCTGGCTCTGTTAGGGGTGGCGGCGTGCTGCGGGAATGTATGCTCGCCGTGGTGGGGCTTTACGAATAGTTCCCTTAGGGGTTCAGTGTCCTGTCAGCAGGTAACGGGACCATTAACCCTTTGGGAGGTTGGGCCGTTCCCCTCCCCTAAGTCCCACGAAGCAGGCACGCTGGTGCCAACCAGTCCTGTCTGAAAATAAGAAACAGAAAAAAAGAAATGCAGAAAACTCTCCGGGAGCTTCCATAAGCGTGACCGGCTCCTCTGTAGGAGGGTCATAGAGGGAGGAGCCAGCACACTATTAATTTCTTAAAGTGCCCAAGGCTCCTAGTGGACCCGTCTATACTCCATGGTACTACTGTGGACCCCAGTATCCTCTTGGACGTAAGAGAAATACATATGCTTAAAAGTTTTTTAAATCATGTCTTGTTTTAAATGAACCAAAAAAATTTGAAACTGTTCTGTCTTTCCTCCACGTTATTAGGACTGAAACCCCTAATCCACGTGAGCCGGCAAATTGGTGATAATTAAAAGTATTCCTAAATATTCCCCTAATTCACAGACTTGCTAAAAAATTCCCACAACCTCATCTATGTATTTGTATAACACAGATGACAAAGGTCACTTATATCTAATATTTCACGATTACAGTTTGCTGAAATTTCGACTTTAATGACTCAATAACTCAGTTTAATAGTAACTAAAAAATGTCTACTACACACAAGAAAGATAATATTTTCCTGCATGCTGCGGCCAGTTACAAAGAATTCATTGCATTATAGCAATTTAACGAATAGAATGATGTCATTGTACCTATAAATATCAGACAGCGCACGTGCTGGCCAAAGCTCCATGGATCACATACTGTGCCCCACCTGCCCCCACCCTCCAATTGTCTAGGTAAATAAACCAATTATCAGAAAACCAGCGCAGGCTGCCTTACCAATAATTGGAAACATGTAGCGTATTAATCCTAATTATTTTCAGGAGACTTTGTTAATTCAGTACATTCCTTGTTAATGTACACCAGGCACATCTAATGAGAATTGTATGGAGCCTAATAGGCCTATTTCTCAAATAGTGGACATCTCCGCGTCACTGTGTATATCAAATATAACGGGAGGACGATGTGAGAGGCGATTTAGGAGCAGCGAGAAAAGTACTGGATGAAAAGGTCGTCTCTAAGGGGACTTAAGTTACAGACAAATGAGTGTATATTTAACTAAGGGGGTCATTCCGACCCGCTCGCACGCTGTGGTTCATCGCAGCGGTGCGAACGGGTCGGTTCTGCGCATGCGCGGCGGATTTAATGCGCAGTCACGTCGTTGCTCAGCGACGGTAGCTGCTGGGCAACGACGCCGGGAACGAAGAAAGCGGTCGCAGCGCGGATCGCAAGAAGATTGACAGGCGGGAGGCGGATCGAGGCATCTACTCACCGTGGAGATCCGAACACAGGCGTGTCGAGGCGTTTGCAGGGCGGATGTCTGACGTCAATTCCGGGACCTTCATCGCTGGATCCATCGCACAGTGTAAGTAACTGTAGGGCTAGTCTTGTTCTACACAAAACTTTATTAGCATAGCAGGGCTGCACAAGCGATTGCAGCCCTGCAGAGCCAGCCCTAACCAATATGATGCCCTAGGCAAGATTTTGTGTGGTGTCCCCTAGCACCGCCGCTAGTTCTGCAGGACATGCCTGGCACGAGTCAGCTGGCAGCTCTGCTAACGTTGGGGCGCCTTTTGTTTATGAAAATGCGTCCTATTTGCATTACTATGTGACTAGGGTGCACAAGCAGCTTCTGCTGATTAAAATGATATGCAGCATGCCTATATTCTGTGTGCGACTGCGGCTGTATCTGCATACAAAATGTTACATTACAGTGATTTCCAAAAATACAATGCAACGTAGCATTTCGTATGCAGATACAGCCTCAGTTACACACAGAATATAGGCATGCCACATATCATTTTAATCAGCAGAAGCTGCTGGTGCCCCTAAGCATACCAAATGCCCTTGGCATTTGCCTAGTTTGCCTATGCCTAGGGCCGGCTCTGCAGCCCTGCTATGCTAAAATACACTCACCCACAGGCGGCGTCTAGTTGATCGCACGAGCAGCAAAAAGTTGCTACGTGCGATCAACTCGGAATGACCCCCTAAGATTTATTTAGCGTTGCCGTAATTGCTGAGAAACTTGTTTATGGGACCCGTGTCATGTGTTGATCAGTTTAGGAAATTCAGATGGGTCAATATCCACCCACGTGGGTTCCTTAGTAGGATAATGAAGTAGAATGCTGTAAACTCCTGTTACAGATGTAGTCGCTATAGCTGTAGGGAGTGAAAGATTCAGTGTAGAAACTCACTGTAAGAACTGCGATCTCTGGGGCAGATAATAACCGGAGGTGCATTTTCTTATGGAGAATGTGTTTCCCTAGTTGACAGATACTGCAGATCTTTCATGGCATCTGCTTACCAGTAGATAGGGGGGGTCATCTGGGTACTGCCCAGGGGCATCCTCAGTCCACCACTGTGTGTTTGCTCCCCTGCCTGATAGAACACATGTGTCTGTAATGTCAGTTACACGTGTGCAGGGGATTTACATACATGTAGGCATGCCCATGTGACCGGTGGCGAGCTGGGAAGGAAGTCATGGATAGAACACAGGATCTCTGTTGATCTCTCAGTGCTGTGATCAGACGACTTGATGACTCTTATATATGTATCTCAGGGGTCGGCTCGCCATAGTGCGTCTTCCTTTGTGTGTGCAGGCAATCAACGCAAGTGGACGCACTCTCAAAGGCATTATGGACAGCTGATCAACATCAGTAGGGGCGGAGAGGGGTCATCCGGCCAGCAGCTAATTAGACGCTACACAATGGCTGATCCCTAATACTGGGGTAAGACACCATCTGTGTGCAGAGCATGGTGGAGTTGCAGGAACAGGTGGGAAGTGGAGTGGGCCTCACAGGATCTCAGTATAGGTAGGGATCATGCTATGTTGGGTCTCACCGCCCCATTTTCTTGTACAGCAAGTAGCACAATCCTATCATTCAGCTTGGGGCTGTATGATCCCTGTAGCCTCCTATAGGGAACTGCAGATAAAACAGAAGTTGCAGGACACCGGTAACCTCCGTCATATGGGCACTCACCATATCAAACCTCTTAGCCAGCTCCACCTCGTCCTCATTTCTCACCATTTCAAAGAAGTCCAGATGCCTGTAACACACAGAGAATGCACTGATACCACGCACAGACAGGAAACATACCGCGGAGAGAAACGCAGTCGGCCCAAAGGCGTCTTATTGGTATCTCAGATGCAGAAACTAACCCTACAGCTGGCACCCTGGCATCACTGCACTGTCTGGCACAATGCATGTTTATTACAAATAAAGTAGATTTCTGAAGGGGTTGGGATTGAAATGCCGGCTGCATCCTGATGATCAGAATCCTGACAAGGGAACGTAAGTTTACTTACCTTCCCCCATTGGCCCGCTAATCCTAACCCTCCCACCCCCGCAGCCTAAGCCTAACCATCCCCGGTAGTGCCGAAACCTAACCCCCCTCCCTGCAGCTTAAACCTAACCCTCCCCCCGCAGCCTAACCTTAACCCTCTCCAGTAGCAGCGAAACCTAACCCCCCTCCCCACAGCCACATCGCCGCCGCAGTCTACACCTATCCTCTTCCCTCGCAGCCTAACCTTAACCCTCCCTGGGGGTGCCTAAACCTAACCCCCCTCCCTGCAGCCTAAACATAACCCTCCCCCCCGCAGCCTAACCTTAACCCTCCCCGGTAGCGGCAAAACCTAACCCCCCCCCCTCCCCACAGCCACATCCCCGCCGCAGTCTACACCTAACCTCTACCCTCGCAGACTAACCTTAACCCTCCCTGGGGGTGCCTAAATCTAACACCCCTTCCCTGCAGCCTAAACCTAACTACCCCCCAGGGCGCAGCCTATCCCTCCACCCCACAGTCTACAACTAATCTCTCCCCAGCCCCCCACCACGATTTACCTCTCCAGCCCAGCAGATACTCGTTTGGGATCCTGGTGCTGGACTGGTGACCCCATTCGGGATGCTGGTGGATCCCGAGTAGTGTGGGCATTCAGGCGTCGGTATTCTGACTTCCAGGATTCCAACCTCTGAGGTCCTGACCGGATCCCTTCTGAAGACTCACATACTAAATAGTACAGCGCATGTCTCCTCTTAGTGCCTACGGCATCATATGCAAATGATAAGGATTTAACCTCCAGTCTTATAGTGTACAAAGAAAAATAGCCCAGCCACTGCAACACTGCTTGAATTGTAGTCCCACAACAGCTGAGGGCCACAGACATCTACGGCCAATGAATATGGTTTACAAACACGTAAAGAAATAAAGTTTCTGGCTGGAAGAGCGTATACGGCGGGTACTGATGCAACCTAACCTGATCAGCCTTTATTTACCCTGCTTATTTTTGTGGTTATATGGAATGGGTGGGCACACAAGGAGATTATATACCTGTCCAGGGTGGCATTTTCATGTCGTCTCAGCTTGTCAATAACCGGCTGGATTCCCAACATAAGGAACTCGTACCGAATATGTAACCGAAATTCTAAGTTGTCCTTTGAAAATAAATAAAAATAACAGTAATTACTAATTCTGCAAAAAGAAACTGTGAATCAGACAAAATAAAACAACGATTCTCTTAGGAGAGAATTACCCGCTTCCATAGCGGTCTTTAGTGATATACTGTAGGGGCATATGCATTAACGCTTGGAGAGATAAGGTGGAGAGAGATAAAGTACCAGCCAATCAGCTCCTGTCATTTTTCAAACACGGCCTGTAACATGGCAGCTAGGAGCTGATTGGCTGGTACTTTATCTCCATCCACTTCATCTCAGTTTGTCAGGGGATTAGTCAGACTGCTGTTATAAATGAACTGGTGATGGTTTAATACAGAGTATGTAAAAACAGGAATTCCAACCACTGAACCATAGTCCCAGCCGAAACGCTTCATTCCTGCTATATGTACTTCAGCCGGCATTTCTGTATCAGCCCATCCATCATTCTCATGTCTACAATATTTCATTTCCCATTGTCATTAAACATTACCTCACTGCCCATAACATTGCCGATAGGTCAGGCCTGGTGACTAGGCCGTGATCCCCTCTATAAATTATTCTGCTATTCCCAAGCACCAAAACGTTACGTAAATAAACTATTCCGTTGCAATTAATGGATGAGGAGTTTCTGTAGAAGGATGGAAAAATAAAATTTTACTCAACGGTAAATCTATTTCTCGTAGTCCGTAGTGGATGCTGGGACTCAGTAAGGACCATGGGGAATAGACGGCTCCGCAGGAGACTGGGCACACTAAAAGAAAGATTTGGTACTACCTGGTGTGCACTGGCTCCTCCCTCTATGCCCCTCCTCCAGACCTCAGTTAGGATACTGTGCCCGGAAGAGCTGACACAATAAGGAAAGGATTTTGAATCCCGGGTAAGACTCATACCAGCCACACCAATCACACCGTATAACTCGTGATACTATACCCAGTTAACAGTATGAAATATAACTGAGCCTCTCAACAAATGGCTCAACAATAACCCTTTAGTTAAACAATAACTATATACAAGTATTGCAGACAATCCGCACTTGGGACGGGCGCCCAGCATCCACTACGGACTACGAGAAATAGAATTACCGGTGAGTAAAATCTTATTTTCTCTGACGTCCTAGTGGATGCTGGGAACTCCGTAAGGACCATGGGGATTATACCAAAGCTCCCAAACGGGCGGGAGAGAGCGGATGACTCTGCAGCACCGAATGAGCGAACTCTAGGTCCTCCTCAGCCAGGGTATCAAACTTGTAGAATTTAGCAAATGTGTTTGACCCCGACCAAGTAGCTGCTCGGCAAAGTTGTAAAGCCGAGACCCCTCGGGCAGCCGCCCAAGAAGAGCCCACCTTCCTCGTGGAATGGGCTTTTACAGATTTAGGATGCGGCAGTCCAGCCGCAGAATGTGCAAGTTGAATCGTGCTACAGATCCAGCGAGCAATAGTCTGCTTTGAAGCAGGCGCACCCAACTTGTTGGGCGCATGCAGGATAAATAGCAAATCAGTCTTTCTGACTCCAGCTGTCCTGGAAACATAGATTTTTAGGGCCCGGACTACGTCCAGCAACTTGGAGTCCTCCAAGTCACGAGTAGCCGCAGGCACCACAATAGGCTGGTTCAAATGAAACGCTGAAACCACCTTTGGGAGAAATTGGGGACGAGTCCTCAATTCCGCCCTATCCATATGGAAAATCAGATAAGGGCTTTTACAAGACAAAGCCGCCAATTCTGACACACGCCTGGCCGAAGCCAAGGCCAACAGCATGACCACTTTCCACGTGAGATATTTTAGTTCCACGGTTTTAAGTGGTTCAAACCAATGCGACTTTAGGAAATCCAACACCACGTTGAGATCCCAAGGTGCCACTGGGGGCACAAAAGGGGGCTGAATATGCAGCACTCCCTTAACAAATGTCTGAACTTCAGGTAGTGAAGCCAGTTCTTTTTGGAAGAAAATCGATAGAGCCGAAATCTGGACCTTAATGGAACCCAATTTTAGGCCCATAGTCACCCCTGACTGTAGGAAGTGCAGAAATCGACCTAGCTGAAATTCCTCCGTTGGGGCCTTCCTGGCCTCACACCACGCAACATATTTCCGCCATATGCGGTGATAATGGTTTGCGGTCACTTCTTTCCTAGCTTTAATTAGCGTAGGGATAACTTCCTCCGGAATGCCCTTTTCCTTCAGGATCCGGCGTTCAACCGCCATGCCGTCAAACGCAGCCGCGGTAAGTCTTGGAACAGACAAGGCCCCTGCTGCAGCAGGTCCTGTCTGAGCGGCAGAGGCCATGGGTCCTCTGAGATCATTTCTTGAAGTTCTGGGTACCAAGCTCTTCTTGGCCAATCCGGAACAATGAGTATAGTTCTTACTCCTCTCCTTCTTATTATTCTCAGTACCTTGGGTATGAGAGGCAGAGGAGGGAACACATACACCGACTGGTACACCCACGGTGTTACCAGAGCGTCCACAGCTATCGCCTGAGGGTCCCTTGACCTGGCGCAATATCTTTTTAGCTTTTTGTTGAGGCGGGACGCCATCATGTCCACCTGTGGCCTTTCCCAATGTTGTACAATAATTTGGAAGACTTCTGGATGAAGTCCCCACTCTCCCGGGTGGAGGTCGTGTCTGCTGAGAAAGTCTGCTTCCCAGTTGTCCACTCCGGGAATGAACACTGCTGACAGTGCTAACACATGATTTTCCGCCCATCGGAGAATCCTTGTGGCTTCTGCCATCGCCATCCTGCTTCTTGTGCCGCCCTGTCGGTTTACATGGGCGACCGCCGTGATGTTGTCTGACTAGATCAGCACCGGCTGGTGTTGAAGCAGGGGTCTTGCCTGACTTAGGGCATTGTAAATGGCCCTTAGTTCCAGAATATTTATGTGTAGGGAAGTCTCCTGACTTGACCATTGTCCTTGGAAATTTCTTCCCTGTGTGACTGCCCCCCAACCTCGAAGGCTGGCATCCGTGGTCACCAGGATCCAATCCTGTATGCCGAATCTGCGGCCCTCTAGAAGATGAGCACTTTGCAGCCACCACAGCAGCGACACCCTGGCCCTCGGAGACAGGGTTATCAGCCGATGCATCTGAAGATGCGATCCGGACCACTTGTCCAACAGATCCCACTGAAAGATCCTTGCATGGAACCTTCCGAATGGAATTGCTTCGTAAGAAGCCACCATCTTTCCCAGGACTCGCGTGCAGCGGTGCACCGACACCTGTTTTGGTTTTAGGAGGTCTCTGACTAGAGATGACAACTCCTTGGCCTTCTCCTCCGGGAGAAACACTTTTTTCTGTTCTGTGTCGAGAACCATCCCCAGGAACAGTAGACGCGTTGTAGGAACCAGCTGCGACTTCGGAATGTTCAGGATCCAGCCGTGCTGTTGTAGCACTGCCCGAGCTAGTGCTACTCTGATCAGCAACTGTTCCCTGGACCTCGCCTTTATAAGGAGATCGTCCAAGTACGGGATAATTATAACTCCCTTTTTTCGAAGGAGTATCATCATCTCTGCCATTACCTTGGTAAATACCCTCGGTGCCGTGGACAGACCAAACGGCAACGTCTGGAATTGGTAATGACAGTCCTGTACCACAAATCTGAGGTACTCCTGGTGAGGGGGGTAAATGGGGACATGCAGGTAAGCATCCTTGATGTCCAGTGATACCATGAAATCCCCTTCGTCCAGGCTTGCAATAACCGCCCTGAGCGATTCCATTTTGAACTTGAACCTTCGTATATAAGTGTTCAAGGATTTCAAATTTAAGATGGGTCTCACCGAACCGTCTGGTTTCGGTACCACAAACATTGTGGAATAGTAACCCCGTCCCTGTGGAAGGAGGGGTACCTTGACTATCACCTGCTGCGAATACAGCTTGTGAATTGCCTCCAGCACTGCCTCCCTGTCCGAGGGAGCCGTCGGCAAGGCAGATTTGAGGAAACGGCGAGGGGGAGACGTCTCGAATTCCAGCTTGTACCCCTGAGATACTACCTGTAGAATCCAGGGATCCACCCGTGAGCTAGCCCACTGGTCGCTGAAGTTCTTGAGACGGGCCCCCACCGTACCTGGCTCCGCCTGTGGAGCCCCAGCGTCATGCGGTGGACTTAGAGGAAGCGGGGGAGGACTTTTGTTCCTGGGAACTGGCTGTATGCTGCACCTTTTTTTTGTCTAAGAGCTCAGGAGAGCCCCTAGTGTGCATCCAGCTCGGCCGGGCACAAAATTCTAACTGAGGTCTGGAGGAGGGTCATAGAGGGAGGAGCCAGTGCACACCAGGTAGTCCTAAAGCTTTCTTTAGTTGTGCCCAGTCTCCTGCGGAGCCGCTATTCCCCATGGTCCTTACGGAGTTCCCAGCATCCACTAGGACGTCAGAGAAATTATACATATATTTATTGGATTCAATTTAAAGGCGATCTACAAGTGGCACATTACAGAGTAACATCAGTCCTGCCCTGATAAGGGTTACACAGTTACAGATCCATCTGTGGACAAACGTTGTCTTCAGTAGCTCTGAAACATGGCCAGAACGAACAAGGGTCTGTGGAATAATAGCCAGAGTAGGCAACATTTGTGTAGTATACGACTAAATCCGCTCAGCTTAATGCCCTCAACAACCTAACAGTCCATGTTTTAACAATATCCAGGTTTGTGCACAGCTAGTATAATCAAACTAACTAAGGTACTTACTAAGTCACCTGTGGTTAAGCATGGATATCCTTAAAACACGGACTGTTAGGGTGCCTTTTAGTTTATGAACACCAGGTCTAGCCAACCTGCGGCTCCCAGCATGCTTTACCAGGGAGGGTATGCTGGGACTTGTAGTTTCACAACAGCTGGAGAGCAACAGGTTGGCCAGACCTTGCCCTAATTTAGGAATAACAATTAATGCTGATATTCCCAAATGTGTTCCTCAGGGCACTCTAAGGGTCCAGGTTTTAAGTATATCCATGGCTCAAGCACAAATGTTAAATCCAACTAACTGAGGAACTAATTACGTCACCTGTGTCCAAGCATGGATATACTTAAAACCTGGACTGTAAGTACACACTATACAATTATCTGGCAGATAATATGCCAGATCTGGCTGGCTGGAATGAAAATCTGGTAGTGGATGAGAGCAAATGACAATCGTCCATTTGCTCCCAAACAGTGGAAAACTAACAAAACCCGTCGTTCATACAAATTGATTAAACACAAATTTAACTAACTTGGATGAACAACTGTTTTTGTCCATTTTGCGGTTTTTGGGAGCAAATGGTCGATTGCCATTTACTCTCATCCATTACCAGATTTTCATTCCAACCAGCCAGATCTGGCAGATTATCTGCTAGATAATTGCATAGTGTGTACCTAGGCCAGAGGTTCCCAAACACGGTCCTCAAGGCACCCCAACAGTCCAGGATTTAGGTATATCCATGGCTTTGCACAGATGGTTAAATCAAATTGACTGAGGTGCTAATTAAGCTACCTGTGGCTAAGCATGGATACATTTAAAACTTGGACCGTTGGGGTGCCTTGAGGACCGCGTTTGGGAACCTCTGACCTAGGCTAAGGGTGCAACATACTTTCCTACCTGACCCTCTCCATGAGGGAGAAAATGCTCTGTTCCTGGACTTTCCTGGTAATGTATGATTTCCATCACCTGTGGTGAGCTAGTTAATTGTTAAGAAAGGTGTTTCACCACAGGTGATGGCAATCATACATTACCAGGAAAGTCCAGGAACAGAGAATTTTCTCCCTCACGGAGAGGGTCAGGTAGGCAAGTAAGGGGTGCAATGAGGACCGGGTTTGGGAACCTGAGTTAATCAAATTGTCCTACTGGTAGAGAAGGAAATGTTTGCCATATGGTAGCTGAAATAGGCAGTTGCCTTCCTGGAGCCATCCAGTAAAGCAGGCCAGATTTCAGCGGTAACGGAACTCAACAATAATACGAAAATCATATTGGCAAACTAAAATGATTACGCTGGGCCCCATCCCATGCTGGAATAACTGGAAACAGGACACTGTCTGAAACCAGCTGTTGGGAAATGCTGTTATGGCTATTGCTGCAATGTGGCAGACAAGAGGCGTCAGATATGCACAACGTGTCTGCCGCATGCAACGTCTGACATTGCCAAATGCCAATTTCAGGAAGAGTCCTAGTGCAGGTAATGGTTTTACCAGGTATTTAATATTTGTTTCATCATTTTGTTTAGCGGGGTTTCCCTTTAACTCACCGGTTCTCCGGCTTTGTCCTCAGGACCTTAAGGGCTGTAACACACGCGCCGGTTTCTCCCGGATGGCAAAAAGCCGGACAAACTTTGTCCCGCTTTTTGCCATCCGGCAGAGTCTTTCACACACAACGGCTTTGAGCCGTGTGTAATGCTGTGCGCATGCGCAGCATTAGACATGGCTTGGAAAAAGAACGTTGTGTGTGAAAGCTCCCCTTCACACACGGTCCACTGCCTGCAAAGACGGCACGGCCCCGACATGGCAGCCGGACCTTCCAGTGGATATTTCCGGCTGCAACCCGGCAGCCGGGGCCTTTCAGTGTGAAAGGACCCTACCCCTCACACTGTTAATTACAATACCGGCACGGGAAAAAGCCGTCCAGCTTTTTCCCGGCCGGCAAAAGCCGGCGCGTGTGTTTCAGCCCTAACTGTTCACGTTTTCCAGGTCACCCAGCAGGTGCACAGGTGTATTCATTACTCACTGACACATCAAAGATCCACAGGTGAAGTCAATTATTTCACTTGTGAGTCTGTGAGGAGACCTGGAAAATATGAACTGTTTGGGGTCCTGAGGACCGAGTTGGAGAATCACTGACTTGATGGATGTTTGTGGGGTTTTTCATTCTCACTAATTGTGTGAAACTCCGAGAAGATAAAATAGCTGAAAACAGAGGACAGCGAGGGCCCATTGTTACATGGATTCTGGAGAAGACCTTAATTCATTGGGCTAAATGTAGTGGCCTGTGCGCCACCAGGGGTGCGGAACTTTGTACAAGTCTGCCTTTATTTTTAAAGTGGCAATCATTTACAAGGCAAAACCAGATTGGTTTTGCCTTGTAAATGACTGCCGCTTTAAAAATACGTGCGCACAAAGTCCCTCACTTCTGGCAGCTTGCAGGCTACTACATTTAGGGGGTAATTCAGAGCTGATCGCAGCAGCAAATTTGTTAGCAGTTGGGCAAAACCATGTGCACTGCAGGGGGGGCAGATGTAACATTTGCAGAGTGAGTTAGATTTGGGTGGGTTATTTCGTTTCTGTGCAGGGTAAATACTGGCTGCTTTATTTTTACACTGCAATTTAGATTTCAGATTGAACACACTCCACCCAAATCTAACTCTCTCTGCACATGTTATATCTGCCCCCCCCTGCAGTGCACAAGGTTTTGCCCAACTGCTAACAAATTTGCTGCTGCAATCAACTCTGAATTAGCCCATTGAATTGTCCATGTCCTCTTGCAACTTTGACTAAACTGCATTCTTTCTTATTCAGCCATGTATTTCTATGATTAGGAAAACTAGTTTATTTCTGTGTTGCTGGATTTCTGTGTAGGACAAATGAAAATAACTATATCTGCCTGATCACAGTAATTCATGACTGTAAATCACCGTTGAAAGAAAACACATTGTGTTCAGTAGACAGAAAATACAAATGAAAGTTATCTGAGAATGGGAAACACTTTTACTCCTAGGGGTAAATTACTAAGATGGGAGTTCTATTTAAGATGGTATGTTGCCCATACCATCCGGGCCGTAGTCTGCTACCCAGACACGCATACCTCCCAACATGACCCTCTCCAGGAGGGACAGAATGCTCTGCTACTGGACTTTCCTCTTAATGTATAATTGCCATCACCTGCACTGAAACACCTTTCTTATCCATTAACCTGTTCACCACAGGTGCCAGCAATCATAAATTATGAGAAAAGTCCAAGAGCAGAGCATTCTGTCCCTCCTGGAGAGGGTCATGTTGGGAGGTATGCCCAGACATGTCATGTTGGAAGAGGATAGAGAAGGAAGGGGAGGATGTGCCTATAAAATAGAGCTCAGAGTCCTATCCAATGCCTCTCTGCTCACTATAGTGACATGACATGCAAAATTATACAGTACATCAGAGGTTCCCAAATGCGGTCCTCAAGTCACCCCAACAGTCCAGGATTTAGGTATATCCATGGCTCATCACAGATGGTTAAATCAAATTGACTGAGGTGCTAATTAAGTCACCTGTGGCCAAGCATGGATACATTTAAAACCTGGATCGTTGGGGTGCCTTGAGGACCGCGTTTGAGAACCTCTGCACTACATTCATAGCAGCCTAAAACAAAGCAATCTTCTTCTTATAGCCTGCCACAGTTATTCATGATGCAAAAACCTCATTTTTTTCATGGGATTGCTGCTTTAAGCAAATGGATCTGCAGACATCTGTACAGAAAACCGGTGTGTTTCCTTTACTTTACTTTCAGCCTGCAGATACTGTTCCTTAGCTGTCCTGAAATGATTAAATCGCTCCGTCCTGTGTTTTACAAAGTCATGCGGGCTGAAAATTGGAATGGAAACAATCTGTGCCATGTCTGTTGTACAAGTCGCTCACCGGCCCTGCACGGACGATCACGTCACAATGCATTATAGTATACAGCGCTACCAGCATAAGATTCATTTCAGTACTAACAATAAGTGACCAAGAAAAATAGCACGTTATTGGAACTTATAAACCGCTCAAGAGCATTTACATCAAAGTCAACTCTCCATTTGCAAATGTGAAGCAAGCTGCAGCATTGTTATGAAGTGTTTGCAGGCTGAGCCAGTGACATAAAACAGGCCAGAGCTGCGTGGCCGGCGGATGTTGGAATCAGTATATATAAAGAGTGAGCCCTTTAAAAAATAACTACAGTCCCTCCATATGTTCTTTATCCCGCAGAGCGTAAGTCGGGGTTTTTTTCGAGTGTGTTGCCTTCTTGCTTGAGAACAGCCAGTCTCTGCCCATGGGTTTCTCAGCAAATATGACCGAAACCCTCCACCACATTCACCACAAAACCCATTAGCCATTTCCCAGCCCACTCGTGGGGGTAGGTTGGGGAAGAGTTTGGGAAATGACTCACCTCTCCAGCGCCAGCGTTCAGCACAGCATTGATAAAGGACATGATTGCAGTTTTCAGATTCACCTCATCTCGGTATCTTCCTATGCTTCTATCTAGTTCATTCAGCAGCGTCTGTGCGAGGAGACAAAAAGAATTCAGAATAAACATACGAGACGCTAACACAGCCGGGGAGTGGGGAAAATGAAGACAACTACACAGTTTTAATTTGTTTTTAAACAGTTGGGAGATTGATGTATTTATTGTCATTTATATAGCGCATCAACATTCCGTGGCAGTGTACAGTGAGTACTTGGCTATTCACATCAGTCCGCTGCCCTAGTACAACTTACTATTCTGAGGAATCGCAAATCGAGCGACTATTGAACAACTGCACATGCGTAGCGTTAGCGAGGGGTAAAAGCAACAGAAAATGTGCTGTTTCACTGAAAGGAAGCTGGCGTTTCTGGGCAGTAACCTGCCGTTTTCTGGGTGTGTCAGGAAAAACGCAGGCGTGCCCAGGCGTTCTTGGGGAGGGTCTCTGACGTCAGCGCAGACCACTTCAAGGCCGTCTCAGTGACAGACTAGTGGCAGCCTCAGATGTACTTACATTTGCTCAGACGGCAAAGTTTCTTCGATGTTCTGGGAATTGCGTATGCATCTGCGAGTGGATAGCGATCTGCGTTGCATTCACAATTTTGTACGGGGCATTTTTTCTTCCTGTCGGGGCGGTGTCTTTCTACTCGCAGACAACTGCAATTTCTCAGAATAGCGATCCATGCTGAATTAGGCCCTATATTCCCTAATACATGGACACACATACACAGTATGATACGTTTTGTCAGAAACCATTTACCCTACAAGCACTTTTTTTTTGGGGGGGGGGGGGTTGTGGGAGAAAACAGGAGTATCGGAGAGCCACACAAGCATGAGGAGAACATATAAACTCCACACCGTTAAGGCCCTGGTGGGACTCCAAACCAAGGCCTTAGTGCTGTGAGGCAGCAGTACTAACCACTACGCCAATTGTGCTGTCCAATGTAACATCAGCTAGTGATATTACTACATACTTCCCTATGTCAGTACATTCAAATGTTGCATCTATTGTAGCTGTTCATTTAGGAATGTTTCAAAGCACTGATCTGGGAACGTCATCTTATTAATGGACAGCGCAAAGCAGAAGCAGTTTTACACAGCATAATGGTATTTACATGGAGGATCTTGGTTGCCCATAATTAATGTGCTGATTGGATGGACCGGGTGAGTGCTAGAACAGAGGTTCCCAAACTCAGGGGGTAATTCAGGTCTGATCGTAGATGTGCTAAATTTAACGCATCTACAATCAGTTTCTCTGACATGTGGGGGGGACGCCCAGCACAGGGCTAGTCCGCCCCGCATGTCAGGTCCTACCCCCCTCCGGAAGGGTGCAAAAGCATCGCACAGCGGCGATGCTTTCGCACCTGGCGAGTAGCTGCCTGCCTGCGCTGGCGGGCGGCTACCTGCCACGTCCCGGGTCGCAGCGGCTGCGTGTGACGTTATGCAGCCGCCGCGGCCCGCCCCAGCAACAGTCCAGACACGCCTGCGTTGTCCAGGCCGCACCCCCACCAATGGCGTTCTAATGTTGGCACGCCCCCTCCCGCCCCGCAACAGCCTCTGCCTGTCAATCAGGCAGAGGCGATCGCAGCCCTGAGATGCTTTAAGCATCTCGCCGGGCTCCTGGGGTGCGCACATGCAGTGCGCACTCCACAAAGCGATTCAGACTGCGATCGCTGCCGCTGCAGCAATCCAGTCTGAATTATCCCCTCAGTCCTCAAGGCACACAAACATTCCAGGTTTTAAGGATATCCATGCTTGACCACAGGTGCTTTAATCAGTACCTCAGTCAATTCGATTTGACTATCTATGCTCATCCATGAATATCCTTAAAACCTGGCTAATAGGGTGACTTGAGGAGCCGGTTTGTGAAACATTGTGCTAGAACATTATTATATCTGATACATGATGACGCGGTTCCTGATTTAAATTCCATATCAGAAGTTTGTTATCACCGTCTCTTCCATTATTGTAAGCTACATTACCTGCTCCAGCTAGGGGCATAACTGCGCATCAAAGGCAGTGTATGCATTATCCTGAATATGCAATATCCTGAAATAGAAGTATCACAGTAATCAGAAAAGAAAGCGTCTGCACGCAGAGACGGACGAAGCGATCTCTACCTGACTATGGGGGTTATTCCGAGTTGATCGCTCGCTGCCGATTTTCGCAGCGCAGAGATCAGGTGAAAAAAATGACATTTGCATGCGTATACCCCGCAATGTGCACGCACGACGTACGGGTACAAAACTCTTCGTGGTTGTGCTCAGGTTCTAGCTAAGTTTTCCTTCGCACTGGCAGGCGCAAGATGATTGACAGGAAAGGGGCGTTTCTGGGTGTCAACTGACCGTTTTCAGGGAGTGGTTGGAAAAACGCAGGTGTGGCTGGGTGTTCGCTGGGCGGGTGTATGACGTCAAATCCGGACGAATAGGCTGAAGTGATCGCAAGCGCTGAGTAGGTTCAGAGCTACTCTGACACTGCACAAACTGTTTTTGCAGAGCTCGGCTGCACATGCGTCCGTACTTCTGCTAAGCTAAAATACTCTCCCCAGTGGGCAGCGGCATAGCGTTTGCACAGCTGCTAAAACTAGCTAGCGAGCGATCAACTCGGCATGACCCCCCGATGTGCAGTACATTACAGCAGGTGCATTATTACACACAATTTGTTCGCAGTGGACTTGCAAAAATATGCTAATGACTTAACCGCCATCTTGAGAACAAAGACATCCACTGATGGCGTCTTCGCTCGCACACATAAGCGGAAACATCAGGCACACATTGGCCAGACTATCGCACCTGCGAGCACCCTATGCTATCTCAGACTGAGCGGCTCTCCTAAGACACAGAGGGGGTCATTCAGACCTGATCGCACGCTACTTTTTTTGCAGCGCTGCGATCAGGTGAGAACTGCGCATGCTCCGCAATGCGCAGGTGCTTTGTCCCCCGGCACCGGGGATCGCCGGACAGCGACGGATTTAAGAAGAAAGTGATCGCACGGGCGATTGCAGGAAGACTGACAGGAAGAGGCCGTTTGTGGGTGTCAACTGACCGTTTCTTGGGAGTGTCCGGAAAAACGCATGCGCGCCCAGCGGTTTGGAGGGAGGATTCCTGACGTCAGCACCAGGCCGGATCATCGCAGCGGCTGAGTAAGTCCTGAGCTGCGCACCCCTGCACAGCGATTACCCCCTCCCCCTGTAGGCGGCAACTACCTGATCGCAGCACTGCAAAAAAACACCTACGTGCGATCAGATCTGTATCACCCCCTGAGACCTCTCTAGCTGCGAATGAATTTGCAGTGGCTGACTACAGAACATCCAAAAAAAATAGTCCTGACACGCCTGATTTTTTGTAGACCCCCCCCCCCCCGTTACCCCCCCAATCGGTGACAACTTGTCGCTATCTTCGCAAATACATCATCTGTGCAAAATCTGCAATCATTTGTTGCACATGCGCAGTGGTAAAAAATTTTGCTAAGCTAAGATTCACTCCCAGTAGGCGGCGGCTTAGCGTGTGCAATGCTGCTAAAAGCAGCTAACGAGCGAACAACTCGGAATGAGGGCCCATGTGCACTGCAGGTGGGGCAGATATAACATGTGCAGAGAGAGATAGATTTGGGTGTGTTGAGTTCAATCTGCAATCTAAATTGCAGTGTAAAAATAAAGCAGTCAGTATTTACCCTGCACAGAAACAATATAACCCACCCAAATCTAATGGGCTCTACATATACACATGCCGATATCACTGCACGATATGAACGATCTCGTTCATTAATGAACGAGATAACGTTCATATCGTGCAGTGTGGAGGCACCAGCGATGAACGATGCGCGGCCCCGCGCTCGTTCATCGCTGGTGCCATGTCGGCTGTGCATGCAGGCCAATATGGACAAGATCGTCCATATTTGCCTGCAAGTCTACGGAGCCGGGTGACGGGGGGGAGTGAAGAAACTTCACTCCCCCCGTCACTGTCCCCCCCGCCGCCGGGTCGCCCGTATTGGCGGTCGGGCAGCTCGGCTTCACATCGCCGAGTGTGTAGGGCCTATAACTCTCTCTGCTCATGTTATATCTGCCCCCCCTGCAGTGCACATGGTTTTGCCCAACTGCTAAAAAATTTCCTGCTGCGATCAACTTGGAATTACCCCCTGTGTTTGTTTTAACCTGTAAAAGTCCAGAAAGATACAATGAGTCTGGGGGTCACTGAGCACATGGGTCAGAGGGTGTACAGTGGACAATTCCGGAGGGAACAGTCATGTGTGGAGTCTGTCTAACCATGACGTTATTTCCACAGGAACTCTGTCCACTTACAGGGATGATAATTGCTAATAAGGATGAAAAGCGCAGGGCATCATTATACAATTACCAAACTATCTTTAGATGCTCTGCTTTGGTGATGTCAGTAAAACAGACACTGCAATGGACGAGCTTCCGACCAGAGACGCTCTATTACACATATAGACTGCTAAGGAGCAAGTCGTCATAGGGCAAATGAACTACTGTAATTTGGGGCTATGGAGCCCTCACAATACATGGACAATAGGACTACGTGCGGGGACATTCTCTGGAGCTTGTAACACGAATGAGGAGGGACGATGATGAGGATGGAGACCTGTAACACTAACAGCCTGGGGCAGGGTATAACTATACTGCAGAAGGGACAGTGCCACCTTCAGATCAGGCTGCTACTGGAACCAATGCCGTGATTACCCGTATCCAATGAGCAACTAAACCCAACTTTTGCATTGGGGCCCTAATTCAAGATACTGGTTTGTAATATAAAACCACAAAAAAATGGACCCAGCGTACCTTAGGGGGGGAGCCTAGGTTGCCTAACAGATAATCCGCCCCTCATCCAGCCTCTACTTAGGGCCAGTTTATAGGCATGGCAACTGAAGAGTCAGCCCACAAACAAAAATATGGTTTGGACCTCCTTCCATCAGTAGCAATGGGAACGTTGGGTGACAAAAAGCTGTTTGTGGCTTCCTATTGGTCCGTGCAGTCCCCAACCACGAAATACATGTGCAGCACCACTAGGAGAGACTGTGGCAGGGGCTCTTATACTAATGCACAGAGGGGGTCATTCAGAGTTGATCGTAGCTGTGCTAAATTTAGCACAGCTACGATCAGACAGTCAGACATGCGGGGGGACGCCCAGCACAGGGCTAGTCCGCCCCGCATGTCAGTGCGCCCCCCCCCCCCCCCTGCAGAATTGCAAAAGCATCGCACAGCTCCTGCGGCTGGCCGGTAGAACCTCTTCGCTGCCCCGGGTCGCAGCGGCTGCGTGTGACGTCACACAGCCGCCGCGGCCCGCCCCCCCAACGGTCCGCCCACGCCTGCGTTGGCCGGACCGCGCCCCCTAAACAGCGGCTTAACGCCGCCGTCCAGCCCCCTCCCGCCCAGCGACTGCCTCTGCCTCAGAGGTGATCGCTAGGCAACGACGGCCTTCGGCCGCCTGGCATGCGCCGGCGCACTGCGGCACCGGCGCAGTTCCGACCCGACCGCTGCGATAAACTGCAGCGAGCGATCGGGTCGGAATGACCCCCAGACGAATATGATCTGTGCTTGTAGTGTTCAGCAGCTCAATAAAATAGTTTAAATTCAGGCCCTGGGGCAGATGTATTAACCTGGAGAAGGCACAAGGAAGTGATAAACCAGTGATATGTGCAAGGTGATAAAGGCACCAGCCAATCAGCTCCAAGATGTAAATGAACAGTTAGGAGCTGATTGGCTGGTGCCTTTATCACCTTGCACATATCACTGGTTTATCACTTCCTTATGCCTTCTCCAGGTTAATACATCTGCCCCAGGGATAGGAGAAAGAGAGCTATATTGTAGGTGATGTCGATATGATAGTGTTTATTTAAAATTAATCAAATTTAAAAAAAAAAGTTTAGAAATAAACATACACAGGGTCCCTTATATACTACATGCTCTGGGGCCCCACTGCAGTCTTACTGCTCAGCGTGAGCAGCTCAGGATACCAGCCTGGCTCCTGCCTGATATTCTGGACATTTTATCCAAGAATTCCTACCTATCATCCTGAAGAGTAAACTCAGAACACATGTCCCTATCTCCCATGATACGTGGAGGGATACCGACCATCTCCATTATGTAGATATATCTATATTTCATGTGAAATTAATTACGTGTTTCCCTGACGGTAAAACTCCGGAGCCTCAGGGACATTAAGTTATCGGGAGGACACATGGATTCAATTCAAAACACTGGATGTAAAATTCCTGCTGTACAATAAAATCTTAGGTGACGGAACAATTAGTAATGTATAGCCCTGCTAGAGTCTTGTCATTTCTGTATATTACAGTTTAACTATTGCCTCAAACTTTTGCAGTGCAATAGATGGCAAGCTCCTAGGTCTAATAACTTTGTAAAGTTTTTATTTACATTTATTTACAAAAAATTATTTCAGATAATGAAGTGTTAAATATGAGTACTGCAGTCAGTGCGTTTAAGGGTCTATTTACTAAGCTTTGGATGGAGATAAAGTACCAGCCAATCAGCTCCTAACTGCCATGTCACAGGCTGTGTTTGAAAAATGACAGCTAGGATCTGATTGGCTGGTACTTTATCTCCAGCGACTTTATCTCCATCCAAGGCTTAGTAAATAGACTCCTTAAGAGTTGTATGAATTGTGCCTTTTGTGTAAACACAATAATGCACCCGTCACTAGGTCGCCATGGGTTTTTTGTCTGTTTTTGGTGTTGTTTTGACTGTTTTTGGTGTTGTTTTGACTGTTGTTGGTGTTGTTTGCTTCAGGTTACCGTTCCCAATTGTAGTCCACGTGGATCGTTAAGTATGAAAAAAGTAAAAAATTGTAAAAAAATTGTGAAAAACTCATGTTGACCCTTTTTCCAAGTCGACCTAGTACACGTCGACCTAATGACAATGTTGACCCAATGACCATGTCGACCATAGTGGTCGACCCAATGTATGTCGACCGAATGACCGCCATACATTTAAGTTGCATAAATCATAATAAAGGGATGCGATATAGAAGGTCTACACTAGATAGACAGTCATTAGGTCGAGAAACATACGATATCCTGGCAGACGGGATGCCGGCTGTTCCTATACCCACAGCGGCATCCCGTCTGCCGGAATCCCGGCAGCGAGTCCCCTACGTGGGCTCGCTGCACTCTCCACGCATTGAGCCCGGTGTTTTGCTGCGCTCGCCACAAGTTGTATTCCCACTTGGTTGGTGGTGTGGACCCACCAACCAAGTGGGAATACAGGGCGGGTGTTGGGATTCTGTTTGTCAGTAAAATGCCGGCTGACGGGATTCCGGTGTCAGCCTCCTGAACGCCAGGATCCCGACAGCCAGTATATAGACTGCATCACATTAGGTCGACCTAATAGTTGACATGAATTAAGTTGACTGGGTCAAAAGATCGACAGGTCAAAAGGTCAGCTTGTAAAAGGTAGACAATTGGTAAAGTTGACAGGGTCAAAAGGTCCATATAATCATGGTCAACGCCCAAAAAGTTGACTCAAGTTTTTTTTAAAGTTTTTTTCTAAGCACAATCCATGGAAATGTTTACCCTCACTGGCTCGCCATGCTTCGGGCGAGGTGCTTAGCTGCTCTCCCCACAGGTTACTATTCCCAATCGTAGTCCACATGGATGGCAAATCAAGCAAAAGCCAAAAATAATTGTGTCGACAATTTGCGTTGATGGTCTACCTTTTACCCGTTGACATTTTGACCATGTCATCCTAATACATGTTGGGGGTTGACCTATTGACTGTCGACTAATACATCGGAACCCATAATATAGGCACAACTAGTGTATATATGAGTATGATGCAGGAAAGTGACTGTCCGCCATCATTGTGTAAACTTGCGCCATTCCCGAGGTTTGTGAAACGTTTCAGCTCTCTTAAAAGTCAGGACTGGCATGGCTAACGGGGTTCTCCGCAGCTTCACTGTAATGAACATCTCTGCCCCACTTCTGCGAGGGCAAGTAGATGTGAGTGCAAGATGTGTGCAAGTCGACAAACGTACACAAGCTGTGTTCAAGCGCAGCACAAAACAGTTTACACACGTGGCGCCAATGTACTTGCACTGAACTCTATGTGAGGCTCAATGTGTCTCCCTTAAGGGGTCAACATAACTTGTTCTAAGTAAGATGGAGCTTCCTTTGGAGAGTTATGGAATATATATGTAAATTCCTTTATAGAATGATACAATGTCACAGGAATGTTGTATAATACAGATCCCAACTCTGTGACAGGCTACATTTCTTACAGGCTCGGAAACTGCGTGCCTGCCGTAACGGTACTGTATATTACACGTCTTTCCCTTATTGCCCCACGTTATAATAATATATTAGTGCTGTAGAATGGTAAAACACAGAAAGGGGGTGATACTGTATTAACTCTACTCAGGTTACAGGAGCAGTAAAGCCGCCATTGCACATTGACACAGTATATATATGAAAGACAGAACCGAGTTGGGACTTACACAGACCCAATACTTATTCATTTTACTATGTAACGTATGAAGTATTAGACCTATGAAGGGAAATCGGCCATATCATGTAAAATAAGGGATGAAGGACAAGGGGGCAGATGTATTAACCTGGAGAAGGCATAAGGAAGTGATAAACCAGTGATATGTGCAAGGTGATAAAGGCACCAGCCAATCAGCTCCAATATGTAAATTGACAGTTAGGATCTGATTGGCTGGTGTGTTTATCACCTTGCACATATCACTGGTTTATCACTTCCTTATGCCTTCTCCAGGTTAATACATCTGCCCCAAGGATCCATATGCGAGATATCTACAGTGAAAGCTTTGAGAAGAATATGGACATCAGACTGACGTACTGGCCGCCGCATCTGTGCTATTGGCTGTCAGGAGGGCCACAGTTCACAGGTCTCCTGCCAGTAGTCGCCTCACCAACTGCAGGTATGCTCAGGGGTGAGTCCCCTAAGATTTGAAATCAACGATGGTCTATGACCAATGGTGACTACTTTTACCATCGACGGGGGAGAATCTGATGGTTCCCCGCCATTGATAATACAGAGCTACCAAATATTTTTTTGTCTGTAATGTGTCGGGACACAGAGTCTAGCTCCACCCCTGACACCAGCGAAGCCCCGCCTCTGAGATCTTATTGGCCCACAGCTCATTACACACTAAAGCAGGGGGCAGGGGTGACTGTCGTTGGGTGGAACCATTACTTGTTTCCTTACAGATGGCTTCACACCGTCAAAGTTATCCATCAATGCTACCATCGATTGCAACCATTGATAACTAACCTACTGATGGCCATCCCTACTTGAAATGTGCGTTTCACATAAAGAGAGATTGGCCAAGATCCGTCCGACTCAGCATCCGGATATGCAAATACGCTTCAGCGCTTGCACTGTATGCTGAAGCTCGCTGTTTGCGTCTGAGACAAGAGATGCCTCCACCTCAACTCCTATCTGTACACTCTCTTTCATTTTCAGGTTTCAATGTTCCCAGGGGGGCTGGCGCATAATATAGAGTCCCTATTAGAGACTGATGGAGGAATACGGATACATTGCACATGTGAAGTTCTGCGGCTGAACTGCGGCACGCTTCGTGATACGTTCTTCCGACTTCCACTCCGGCTGCACCACTTCGCTCTGCATCTATCCCATTTTGCAGAATGTATACTCTATAGATAGATGTGGGGACAATCCATTCTGCTGTAAGGACTTCTCATTATTATTATATTATTATTATTATATATCAATATTATTGTCCTAGAACGATCTGCTGTCATAACAGTGATTGCGTCATGTAACACAACCTCTGTCTGGCCTTCCGCCCAAAGCAAGATGTAAAATGTGATCCATGTGTTACACCTCCTCACATCAAAAGGGTTACACAGTCAGCCCCTGTTACCAGGATAAGGTGTCTGATGAAGCGTCTGACTCCCTACCTCCTCCAGGGGTATGACCCCGCTGGGCCTGCCTGACTCACGCATGTAACACCAGCAGTCTGGGAGCTTTATATGGGGGGGGATCAGATACATTTCCTCCTCATAGCCACAGAATCTCAATGATCTGAATCAAGCAATTCTCTGAATAATCTGTATGTGTCGGGAATGTTTCCTTTCCCCCACACCGAGACGCACAATCTAATTACAGCACCACATGAGTATCATCTAAGGTAAGCAGGGAGATTAGGGACAGGTCTGAGTCACAGGCTGCTGCAACCGCCTTAGCGTCTGAGACTTGAGGGGGTATTCAATTAGCTGCAAATTCGTGGGAAGTTTTCACGAGGCAGTCGCCAAAAATTGCAGGGAAAATGGCTTTTCGCGGGTATGCGCGCTCCCGCCTTTCGACCTATTCAATTCCAAACAGGTTTCACCAGAAAATTCTTGCAGTGAAAAGTGTAGGTGAAAATGGAAAAATCACACTGGACCCCCAAAAATGCTAAACTAACATAGGATAACAGAAGAGAAGTGTATTAGAGATCACTTTAAAGAGTTTTTGGAGACTTAAATTGTGTGAAATGGCTGTTGTATGCATTTTTTTTTAAATGCAAAAAAAAATCATAGAAAGCAAGTATTTTTGTGTAAAATAAATGCTCTCATTAAATTTGGGGTACATGAAAATGGGTATAAGTATATATTTGGGTCATTTTAGGGTACTTTAAATAAAAAAGTGGAAACAGACCGAATACTCCTAGCTGCAAGCCTAAAAACACCTGTCCCACTCATAAAGCACCCCAATATACCTGTCCCATACCTTGAACCCCAATTTCCATCACTTTGTACTTTTTCACCACAAAAATTACATCATTATTGGCCAATTAAAAATAATTTAAAACTTCAATGTGACTAATTAAGGGGGGTGTCCCAGGGGTTCTGTACCATATCCAAAGATTTTTACCTTAAACAGGGGTTTTTCCCAACTTTTCACCTGCTCAGAGAAGTGAAATTTGCAAAATGTGCAAAAAAATTATCACTGATAAATTTTCCCGGATAATTGAATAGGCTGTAATCGCGGAAAAGGTCAGTTTTTTCGCGCAAAAAGTCAGTTATCACGGCTAATTGAATACGTGCAAGTATCGGCCCTTCCCGTGGTGTACAAGCGTGCAGCATTACGGCAAGGTCTGGGACACCCAATGTGAGTGCCGATAGATGCTGTAATACCGCTTGCGGCATCTGTCGACGCCAACACCCGTCGTAACATCCATATGGGAGGTGCAGATTTTCCGTCTGAGTACGGCCTGCAATTTCAGCCATTAAGCATCCCGTGTATGCAATCACTTCACTGACAAGTATGTGATACTCCCATAATACGCCCATAAAACTGTCCGTCTCCGAGCGTCTGAATAGCCAACTTCCTGTCATTACCCAGACATGCCCAGTACATTTCCAATACACTTATGTGTGCGTGCTTCTAAAATCGCTACTGCGACTTTGTACGAACATAAGTGGGACGCATGCACACTGCAGCTTAGATGTACAGTATACGCAGCAGCAAAACATTTCTTTGTATGTCCGTGTTTGTGTGTGTGGTGTACTCCGGTTTTCTCCAACAATGCAAAATGACTTACTGGCAAGTTAATAGGCTCCTGACGATTAATATGAGTCCACGTAATAGGGAATATAGATTGGAAGCACCATTGAGAGAAGTCTCTATGTACTGTAAATGACCAACTATTCTCTGCAAAGCGTTGCATAATACACTGTGTGAGAGCAATATAAATAAACTGAACATACAGTAATTACACACCGGGACTAATTCAGACCTGATCGAAGCCCTGCAAAATGCCTGTCAATCAGGCAGAGGTGATCACTAGGCTACGACAGCCATCGGCTGTCAGCCATGCGCCGGCGCACTGCAGCGCCGGCGCATGTGCACTTCAGACCCAAACGCTGCTGTGCAAAAATGCACAGCAGCAATTGGGTCTGAATGACCCCCAATGTCTGCCATCCTCGGACCAGAGGTTCTAAAACATGGTCATAAAGTAAACCCAGCGGTCCAGGCTGCAGGAGGGGGAGGGTTAGGTTTAGGCTGCAGAAAGGGAGGGTTAGGGTTAGAGCGGACTGTATGTAATACATGTGTCCTGAGAGTGAGGAGACACCTGTATGGTCACTATGGTTTAACTCCTGACTTATTAGGATTTGAGCAATATTACTCACTAACCCTCGTCTGGCACCTACTGTATTTTATTTGTTTTTACATACTGTATTATCTTACAAAATAACCCACAAGAGTCCCCTTGGGCAATTGCTGAAGTGTTGTGACCTCTGGACCCACCATTACGCAGTACCTTCTAATGACCAGCGGGAGGTCCTGTCTTGTATCACAGACCAGGATGCATGCATCGTCACCTACAGAATTCCATCTCCAGAGGAGTCTAGATGTCCATGATGAGATGTGTATTTTACACTTTCCATCATGAAAATGATAATCACATTATATATTTTCCACTCTCAATTTCTGGAGCTCGTCTGCGTCTCTGTTGCCTCTGGCTGCGAGATTGCATCTCATTGTTGGAAGATGAACTTAATGAGTTTGAGATGTTTTTCCTGGAGAGCTCCGAGCGTCTACCGTACAAGCCATGAAGTGTTGTAGAGTTGGTTATGTAGAACTCTATGTGACTGACACTTGGCAGCACTATATTGTGCTGTACCACTGCCAGGATGTATACATTGTGTAGCGCTATCTTTCTGGCACCGTGGTGGGTGGTCATTGGTGTCACAGACTGTGGAAGATTGGGGGTTATACAGGAGAATAAATGTCAACTGACAGCGGACCCAATATCTGTACTGTACTACTAGTGACTCTGGTGGTCATTCCGAGTTGATCGCTCGCTAGCAGTTTTTAGCAGCCGTGCAAACGCTATGCCGCCTCCCACTGGGAGTGTATTTTAGCTTAGCAGAAGTGCGAACGAAGGGATCGCAGAGCGGCTACAATTTTGTGCAGTTTCTGAGTAGCTTCACAAATACAAAAACAAAGGAGTAATCCACAAGCGCCTCTAAATAAAAAACAATCTCCAGAGGATTTCCTCCCAGGTTTAGTCACTATATTCAGAAATAGTCTCCAATTTCTAGGGATAATTCCTTCCTCCACAATAAGGTTCGCACCTCGAACTGACCTCCACTCAGTATGGGATGTACATCAAAAGGTATCTTTAGATAATCTTCCACATCACTTCACAATCTATCAACTGGACATCATCCCGTCTCTTGTAATGGACACTCACCTCTGGTCTGTTCCCTATGTTCCTTCAAAGGTTTCTTTATCACCACCCTGGTCTCATCCAGATTCCCAGTACCGGTCACGATAACAGATACTTGCAGTGGGTGCGGTTACTCAGAGGTGCAAAAAGGAATTTTTCAAGCGGAATTTCTTTTAGCTCACCACAAGGTGATGTTTTTTATTCCATAGTAAAATTATTAAAAATACAAAACAAAAACTTAAAAACACAATCTAAAAGATCTCCACTATTTTTAGTTTGTTCTGTTATATCCCCTCAGGAACCGATTGAATTCTGATACTATATCAATTAATTTGAATTCACGGACCATGCACAGGGTTCAAACAATTAAGAACAACTTACAGATAGGGAGTTTTAAAATAGGTACCAACGCGTTTCGGATGTAGCTATCCTTCCTCAGGGCATCTCAGGAAGGCTAGCTACATCCGAAACGCGTTGGTACCTATTTTAAAACTCCCTATCTGTAAGTTGTTCTTAATTGTTTGAACCCTGTGCATGGTCCGTGAATTCAAATTAATTGATATAGTATCAGAATTCAATCGGTTCCTGAGGGGATATAACAGAACAAACTGAAAATAGTGGAGATCTTTTAGATTGTGTTTTTAAGTTTTTGTTTTGTATTTTTAATAATTTTACTATGGAATAAAAAACATCACCTTGTGGTGAGCTAAAAGAAATTCCGCTTGAAAAATTCCTTTTTGCACCTCTGAGTTACCGCACCCACTGCAAGTATCTGTTATCGTGACCGGTACTGGGAATCTGGATGAGACCAGGGTGGTGATAAAGAAACCTTTGAAGGAACATAGGGAACAGACCAGAGGTGAGTGTCCATTACAAGGGACGGGATGATGTCCAGTTGATAGATTGTGAAGTGATGTGGAAGATTATCTAACGATACCTTTTGATGTACATCCCATACTGAGTGGAGGTCAGTTCGAGGTGCGAACCTTATTGTGGAGGAAGGAATTATCCCTAGAAATTGGAGACTCTATCTCTGAATATAGTGACTAAACCTGGGAGGAAATCCTCTGGAGATTGTTTTTTATTTAGAGGCGCTTGTGGATTACTCCTTTGTTTTTGTATTTGTGTATTTATCAAGAAGTTGTGCTCTTGAGAGTTTAGTACAAAGCTGCCACTAGGGCGCGGGATACATTTCTCTTTTTTTGCTTGTAATCTGAGTAGCTTCAGACCTACTCAGCGCTTGCGATCACTTCAGACCATTCAGTTCCTGATTTGACGTCACAAACACGCCCTGCGTTCGCCCAGCCACGCCTGCGTTTTTGCTGGCACGCCTGCTTTTTTCCGAACACTCCCTGAAAACGGTCAGTTGACACCCAGAAACGCCCTCTTCCTGTCAATCACTCTGCGGCTGCCTGTGCGACTGAAAAGTATCACTAGACCCTGTGTAAAACGACATCGCTCGTTGTAATAGTACGCCGCACATGCACATTGCGCCGCATACTCATGCGCAGAAGTGCCGTTTTTTTGCCTCATCGCTGCACAGCGAACAAATGCAGGTAGCGAACAACTCAGAATGACCACCTCCATGCATTGCATTTTCCAGTCATACAGCGGAGCTAACATTCTAATTATATTGTTCTGTTAGCTACAGTGTTTCCTACAAACTGTTTCACATGTTAGACTAAGATAACCCATCATTGTAAAGCAGAGCCGTAGAACGGATGGGAAAAAATACCTCTAATACCTGGTCCTGCTAACCAATGTCATTAGGAACCTCGAAATCCAGGACTATTACAGAACAGAATATAAAAATAAGAAGCTAAATTATACATTTTAGTGGCACAAACTGTGAGAAGAGGGCGAAACAGATCGAAACACTGATCATCCACCATATCCAGATATATCACAGGACCTAGAGCCGTCATCAAACGCAGATCTGCACAGAAAACCTATTTCCCGGGAGTGTTTGCTAATTTTTAGTTTATTAGCAATATGGTCCCGGCACATGTCAGGTCACCCCAGCCTAGCGTCGCCCCTGCTATACTTACCTTGTGCTAGCACCGCATGGTTCTGCCCTATCCTGGTCTGTCTAAACTGTGCGGTGGGGGCATGCAAGGCCGGCAACAGAAATCTTGGGGCCCGGTACAGTGATATATCGGGGGCCCCCTCAGATATATATATAAAAAAGCGTAATGGAATTTGCTGCACTATAAAAGAAACTATTAATAAATATTTATACACATACAGTACACATAAATTTGTATATAACGCCTTCCTTCCCCACACACACCACAGTCTGTGTCTCCCTCTCTCCTTCCTCCCACACACCCCACAGTCTGCCTCTCCCCAATGACTCCATGCTGCATTCCCAGCTCCTCCACCCTATCCCAAAGCCCTGTATCCCCTCACCAATCCACTCGTGCCCCGGGGAGAGATTCACCTGCGCTGTACTCCCCGGTACCCGAACACCGCACAGCAGGTACCATGGGGCCCTCACACCCCACCATAAAGGCTGGCGCAGGACACGGAATCCTGGCCAGTAGAGCTGCTGCCATGTCCCGTAACAGCCTGCAACAGAGCTGGATCCGGAAGAGCTTGCGCAGACTTGTGCCGCACAGTCACTGTGTGTGAGAGGCTCCTGTCACTATGAGGCCACCCCCACACCGCCTACAGCTCACTGCCCTATTTGGACAAGATGGCTCACATCCTTGCCGGGCACTAAGTGGCCTATCCTTGGGGCCCTTCTGATACTTAGGGCCTAGTACGGGTGTCCCCTTTGACACACCCCCTGACACCGGCCCTGGGGGCATGCATCTGCGTATGATGGAGATGGGACCTGTCAATTATTATACAGATGCGCCCCAAAATGGCGGTGAGACCCCAACTATTCCTCATATAAATCTTCAACACATAACCTGTTCCAATCTTATGGGTATTTACTGTTTTTATAAGCGCAGCATAAAAAAAAGGGAACACTAATCCTATCCCATCAGTGTGTCTGTCTGTCTGCCACATAAATGTGTCACGTTGTGTGTCCCATCAGTATGTCTAACAGTCCCATAAATGCATCTGTCTGTATGTCCCATCAGCATGTCTAACAGTCCCATAAATGCGTCTGTCTGTATGTCCCATCAGCATGTCTAACAGTCCATAAATGCATCTGTCTGTGTGTTTCATCAGTATGTCTAATAGTCCCATAAATGTGTCTGTCTGTGTGTCCCATCAGTATGTCTAACAGTCCCATAAATGCATCTGTCTGTATGTCCCATCAGCATGTCTAACAGTCCCATAAATGCGTCTGTCTGTGTGTCCCATCAGTGTGTCTGTCTGTCTGCCACATAAATGCGTCTGGTTGTGTGTCCCATCAGTATGTCTAACAGTCCCATAAATGCATCTGTCTGTATGTCCCATCAGTATGTCTAACAGTCCCATAAATGCATCTGTCTGTATGTCCCATCAGCATGTCTAACAGTCCCATAAATGCATCTGTCTGTGTGTTCCATCAGTATGTCTAACAGTCCCATAAATGCGTCTGTCTGTGTGTCCCATCAGTATGTCTAACAGTCCCATAAATGCGTCTGTCTGTGTGTCCCATCAGTATGTCTAACAGTCCCATAAATGCATCTGTCTGTATGTCCCATCAGCATGTCTAACAGTCCCATAAATGTGTCTGTCTGTGTGTCCCATCAGTATGTCTAACAGTCCCATAAATGCGTCTGGTTGTGTGTCCCGTGTGTGTGTGTGTATGTGTCTGTCTGTGTGTCCTGTGTGTGTCCCGTGTCTGTCTGTGTGTCCCATGTGTGTGTATGTGTCTGTCTGTGTGTCCTGTGTGTGTCCTGTGTCTGTCTGTGTGTCCCATGTGTGTGTATGTGTCTGTCTGTGTGCCCCGTGTCTGTCTGTGTGTCCCGTGTCTGTCTGTGTGTCCCGTGTGTGTATGTGTCTGTCTGTGTGTCCTGTGTGTGTCTCGTGTCTGTCTGTGTGTCCCGTGTGTGTATGTGTCTGTCTGTGTGTCCTGTGTGTGTCTCGTGTCTGTCTGTGTGTCCCGTGTGTGTATGTGTCTGTCTGTGATTCCCCTGTATGTGTGTGACATGGGAGGGGGGTGACACAGAGCCATCACTTTAGATGCTTTCTTACACTCTTTATCATAACACAAAGACACTGATTCAGAGATAAACGCAGATAGAGCCGCTTCTGCCTCGTAGTGCGTCTGTGAAATTATACTTATGCCGCAGCCACTGGAATTTGTAGTGAGAAACCCACCAGCGGCAGCGCCCTAATCCCCCAATCTCACACCATTAGACGCATATAAGTCGCACCATCGGACATTAGATAAGCCCTATAGTTGCCAGCCGGTGCCAGTGCACCTGCAAAATAAGTCTAGCCAGCCACCCCCATTACCACCCAGGAACGCCCACTGAAACTCCAGTTCTGTGTGTCCCAATTCTCACTGCGCCCCGCATCGGTAACCATTGGGATGTATGCACAGTGAGACTCAGGCATATGCAACATTGGTGCATTTTAGTGTGTGCGGTGATGGAATAACGCTGCTGCCAGTGGTTGTCTCAGTATACTGGGAGTGGGTCACAGGCGCTATTACGTAAAAAGACAATATACAGTATATAAAATAAATATATAAAGATATGAAGATGATCTGGCACAGCCTGCTCTTATGGTGATTAATATTATCTTTACTTCACTACAGCCTACTACCCGGAAAACGTAAAAACTGCCAACAAATTGTCGTTTCATAGGAAAGTGGGTGGCTATCTCCAGGCAGAGCGGCAGATGGTGACGGTGAGTGTATGGTGAATGTACAGTGAGTGTATGGTGAGTGTATGGTGAGTGTATGGTGAGTGTATGGAGAGTGTATGGTGAATGTATGGAGAGTGTATGGATGAGCTTCCGCCCACAGATGATTACTGAGAGGGATCATGAATCAGTCACTTTGCTCCATACGGGGAAAACTAATTCTGCAAGGATTTGAATTGGGCCGGAAAAATGAGTTTGTATTCATTAAAGCAACTAAGGGCTATGGCGGAACTACCCTGGGTGTCACTGCTGTAGCCAGTATGGGCTCCGGAAATGAGGGGACCCACAATGCCGCAAAATACCACCTCCGGGGCCTTTGCATGAAGCACGGGTGTAGATCATAGGGTCGACCACACTTCGGTCGACAATGTCTAGGACGACCACTATCGGTCGACAGTAACTAAGTCGACACCTGAAATAGGTCGACACAAGCATTATGTCGACGTGAGTTTTTTATTTTTATTTTGGTGTCGTTATCTTCATAAGAGTGACGGGGAACCCCAATGAGTGCACTGTATCCTCTCGCCTGGCTCGCTTCTCTCGCCATGCTTCCTGTTCCCGTTTCCAATTGTAGGCCACATGGATCGTAAAGAAAGAAAAAGTTCCAAAAATGGGGAAAATGGGAAAAACTCATGTCGACTTTGTGTCATGTCGACATAGAAAACATGTTGACCTAATGCATGTCGACCATTAGTGGTCGAGCTAATGCATGTCGACCTAAGTGTGGTCGACCTAGAGACCGGATACCCCAGGGACTTCCCAAGAGCATAGTAGTCTTCTTCTGAGTGTGCTCCAGGGGGTATCAGAAGTTTTTTGTTTGTTTTTCTAAATCTACTTATACCTTTCCCCTGACCACGGCTATTCAATAATTCTTTCACTGATTTGTTTTGTAAATTCTTTGCTCTTCTTGATGAAGCTTCTCTTTAGAAACTCACTAATCAACTCCTAGACAGGTACTGCACTTTTATTTGAAACTCAATTGAAACAGCATAACTATACACAGATGCACTACACTCCATGCATAATGTGACCTTCACGGTGTAGTAGTCAGATGTATCTAACTGCATGAATATTTATGAGCCCATGATTCCATTATCTAATAAATGAAAATGTAGAAATACCAAATAGCTAAATACTTAATATAACCCCTGAATATAAAACAGCGCACGAGTTTTGCACGTGTATAAAACGAGTTCATATACAGAAGCAAGCATTGCTTCAGTCGTAATTAGCACATTCCAGAATATAAAAATCCTACGTATAGAAATTATTCCAAACATATGCTGGGTGTTTCCAATACACGCTCAGAGGCTCCTCGTCGCCATAAATCTCTGCGCTACGTGTGGCGTCGGCAGCATTGCTGCAATAACTGTGGGGAATGGGCTGGTCTGTAACAAATTATTCATCACTTGTGTGGCTTAAAATATGAATTTATATATTGTTCCTGCCAGCAGGGCTGTATTTCATTTGTGTCCACGTGAATATACTGTAAGGGGAGAATAGATATTAATGGTCTGATTATGAGTCACAGCAATATCTGTGCAAACCTGTGCATGCATGTCAGTAGCTGAGAAATCACACAGTAGTGACTGTGAAATGTATTGGAGATGTGTATGGGCGATCCTGGGAGGTGATGATACAGGTGCACTGTCCTCTGGGTGTCCTATGGGAGAGTCGCGGGATATACAGTAGTAGTATAAACTGGTTGTGAACTCAGACACTTGATTGCTTATATTGGAGGCTATACTCTGATGGAGATTCTACACCGAGCATGGGGCAGGTGGAAGTTTCCATGGAGTGTCTGATCTACAGACGCACCAAGCAGAGTTGCTTGGTCTCTAAACGCACATACTGTAGCGGGAATCTCATTCCTTGCACAGTCAGACGCAGGGTTGTGCACCAAGGGAGGGGCTTTCACTAGTATAAGCATAAAGCCGCAGGCGCAACTATTGCAAAATACGCTAAAATGGTGGCAGCAGCATGTGACTCCTAAGAATTAACAGAGGTTTAGAGTGTTCCGGACACCCCATAAAAGCCTCATTGATGGCTGTAAAATACTTAATATAAAACATTATATAAGAAATGAAAACTCATCATGTTAATGTTGATAAAACCCATATTCCATAAGTCTCTGGACCATACACAGACTGTACTATAACGCTGCTCTCTCTGTCACTGTGTTACAGTATATTATACTACCCTGTGATGCCATATACAGCCCTATGATGACCTGTATCCCTCCATATACCCATACAGACTGTACTATAACGCTGCTCTCTCTGTCACTGTGTTACAGTATATTATACTACCCTGTGATGTCATATACAGCCCTATGATGACCTGTATCCCTCTATATACACATACACAGACTGTACTATAACGCTGCTCTCCCTGTCACTGTGTTACAGTATATTATACTACCCTGTGATGTCATATACAGCCCTATGATGACCTGTATCCCTCTATATACACATACACCCTCTATATACACATACACAGACTGTACTATAAGGCTGCTCTCTGTCACTGTGTTACAGTATATTATACTACCCTGTGATGCCATATACAGTCCTATGATGACCTGTATCCCTCTATATACACATACACAGACTGTACTATAACGCTGCTCTCTGTCACTGTGTTACAGTATATTATACTACCCTGTGATGCCATATACAGCCCTATGATGACCTGTATCCCTCCATATACCCATACAGACTGTACTATAACGCTGCTCTCTCTGTCACTGTGTTACAGTATATTATACTACCCTGTGATGTCATATACAGCCCTATGATGACCTGTATCCCTCTATATACACATACACAGACTGTACTATAAGGCTGCTCTCTGTCACTGTGTTACAGTATATTATACTACCCTGTGATGCCATATACAGCCCTATGATGACCTGTATCCCTCCATATACCCATACAGACTGTACTATAACGCTGCTCTCTCTGTCACTGTGTTACAGTATATTATACTACCCTGTGATGTCATATACAGCCCTATGATGACCTGTATCCCTCTATATACACATACACAGACTGTACTATAACGCTGCTCTCTGTCACTGTGTTACAGTATATTATACTACCCTGTGATGTCATATACAGCCGTATGATGACCTGTATCCCTCTATATACACATACACAGACTGTACTATAAGGCTGCTCTCTGTCACTGTGTTACAGTATATTATACAACCCTGTGATGTTATATACAGCCCTATGATGACCTGTATCCCTCCATATACACATACACAGACTGTACTATAACGCTGCTCTCTCTGTCATTGTGTTACAGTATATTATACTACCCTGTGATGTTATATACAGCCCTATGATGACCTGTATCCCTCCATATACCCATACACAGACTGTACTATAACGCTGCTCTCTCTGTCACTGTGTTACAGTATATTATACTACCCTGTGATGTCATATACAGCCCTATGATGACCTGTATCCCTCTATATACACATACACAGACTGTACTATAAGGCTGCTCTCTGTCACTGTGTTACAGTATATTATACTACCCTGTGATGCCATATACAGCCCTATGATGACCTGTATCCCTCCATATACACATACACAGACTGTACTATAACGCTGCTCTCTGTCACTTTGTTACAGTATATTATACTACCCTGTGATGTCATATACAGCCCTATGATGACCTGTATCCCTCCATATACACATACACAGACTGTACTATAACGCTGCTCTCTCTGTCACTGTGTTACAGTATATTATACTACCCTGTGATGTCATATACAGCCCTATGATGGCCTGTATCCCTCTATATACACATACACAGACTGTACTATAAGGCTGCTCTCTGTCACTGTGTTACAGTATATTATACTACCCTGTGATGTCATATACAGTCCTATGATGACCTGTATCCCTCCATATACCCATACACAGACTGTACTATAACGCTGCTCTCTGTCACTGTGTTACAGTATATTATACTACCCTGTGATGTCATATACAGCCCTATGATGACCTGTATCCCTCCATATACCCATACAGACTGTACTATAACGCTGCTCTCTCTGTCACTGTGTTACAGTATATTATACTACCCTGTGATGTCATATACAGCCCTATGATGACCTGTATCCCTCTATATACACATACACAGACTGTACTATAAGGCTGCTCTCTGTCACTGTGTTACAGTATATTATACTACCCTGTGATGCCATATACAGCCCTATGATGACCTGTATCCCTCCATATACCCATACAGACTGTACTATAACGCTGCTCTCTCTGTCACTGTGTTACAGTATATTATACTACCCTGTGATGTCATATACAGCCCTATGATGACCTGTATCCCTCTATATACACATACACAGACTGTACTATAACGCTGCTCTCTGTCACTGTGTTACAGTATATTATACTACCCTGTGATGTCATATACAGCCGTATGATGACCTGTATCCCTCTATATACACATACACAGACTGTACTATAAGGCTGCTCTCTGTCACTGTGTTACAGTATATTATACAACCCTGTGATGTTATATACAGCCCTATGATGACCTGTATCCCTCCATATACACATACACAGACTGTACTATAACGCTGCTCTCTCTGTCATTGTGTTACAGTATATTATACTACCCTGTGATGTTATATACAGCCCTATGATGACCTGTATCCCTCCATATACCCATACACAGACTGTACTATAACGCTGCTCTCTCTGTCACTGTGTTACAGTATATTATACTACCCTGTGATGTCATATACAGCCCTATGATGACCTGTATCCCTCTATATACACATAGACAGACTGTACTATAAGGCTGCTCTCTGTCACTGTGTTACAGTATATTATACTACCCTGTGATGCCATATACAGCCCTATGATGACCTGTATCCCTCCATATACACATACACAGACTGTACTATAACGCTGCTCTCTGTCACTGTGTTACAGTATATTATACTACCCTGTGATGTCATATACAGCCCTATGATGACCTGTATCCCTCCATATACACATACACAGACTGTACTATAACGCTGCTCTCTCTGTCACTGTGTTACAGTATATTATACTACCCTGTGATGTCATATACAGCCCTATGATGACCTGTATCCCTCTATATACACATACACAGACTGTACTATAAGGCTGCTCTCTGTCACTGTGTTACAGTATATTATACTACCCTGTGATGTCATATACAGCCCTATGATGACCTGTATCCCTCTATATACACATACACAGACTGTACTATAAGGCTGCTCTCTGTCACTGTGTTACAGTATATTATACTACCCTGTGATGTCATATACAGTCCTATGATGACCTGTATCCCTCCATATACCCATACACAGACTGTACTATAACGCTGCTCTCTGTCACTGTGTTACAGTATATTATACTACCCTGTGATGTCATATACAGCCCTATGATGACCTGTATCCCTCCATATACACATACACAGACTGTACTATAATGCTGCTCTCTCTGTCATTGTGTTACAGTATATTATACTACCCTGTGATGTCATATACAGCCCTATGATGACCTGTATCCCTCTATATACACATACACAGACTGTACTATAAGGCTGCTCTCTGTCACTGTGTTACAGTATATTATACTACCCTGTGATGCCATATACAGCCCTATGATGACCTGTATCCCTCCATATACACATACACAGACTGTACTATAACGCTGCTCTCTGTCACTGTGTTACAGTATATTATACTACCCTGTGATGTCATATACAGCCCTATGATGACCTGTATCCCTCCATATACACATACACAGACTGTACTATAACGCTGCTCTCTCTGTCACTGTGTTACAGTATATTATACTACCCTGTGATGTCATATACAGCCCTATGATGACCTGTATCCCTCCATATACCCATACACAGACTGTACTATAACGCTGCTCTCTGTCACTGTGTTACAGTATATTATACTACCCTGTGATGCCATATACAGCCCTATGATGACCTGTATCCCTCCATATACACATACACAGACTGTACTATAACGCTGCTCTCTGTCACTGTGTTACAGTATATTATACTACTCTGTGATGTCATATACAGCCCTATGATGACCTGTATCCCTCTATATACCCATACACAGACTGTACTATAACGCTGCTCTCTGTCACTGCACTACAGTATATTATACTACCCTGTGATGCCATATACAGCCCTATGATGACCTGTATCCCTCCATATACCCATACACAGACTGTACTATAACTCTGCTCTCTGTCACTGTGTTACAGTATATTATACTACCCTGTGATGCCGTATACAGCCCTATGATGACCTGTATCCCTCTATATACACATACACAGACTGTACTATAACGCTGCTCTCTGTCACTGTGTTACAGTATATTATACTACCCTGTGATGCCATATACAGCCCTATGATGACCTGTATCCCTCTATATACACATACACAGACTGTACTATAACGCTGCTCTCTGTCACTGTGTTACAGTATATTATACTACCCTGTGATGCCATATACAGCCCTATGATGACTTGTATCCCTCCATATACCCATACACAGACTGTACTATAACGCTGCTCTCTCTGTCACTGTGTTACAGTATATTATACTACCCTGTGATGTCATATACAGTCCTATGATGACCTGTATCCCTCTATATACACATACACAGACTGTACTATAACGCTGCTCTCTGTCACTGCACTACAGTATATTATACTACCCTGTGATGTCATATACAGCCCTATGATGACCTGTATCCCTCTATATACACATACACAGACTGTACTATAACGCTGCTCTCTGTCACTGTGTTACAGTATACTATACTACCCTGTGATGTCATATACAGTCCTATGATGACCTGTATCCCTCCATATACCCATACACAGACTGTACTATAACGCTGCTCTCTGTCACTGTGTTACAGTATATTATACAGGTTGAGCCTCCCTTATCCAAAATGCTTGGGACCAGAGGTATTTTGGATATGGGATTTTTCCGTATTTTAGAATAATTGCCTAACATAATGAGATATCATGGTGATGGGACCTAAATCTAAGCACAGAATGCATTTATGTTACATATACACCTTATACACACAGCCTGAAGGTCATTTTAGCCAATATTTTTTATAACTTTGTGCATTAAACAAAGTGTGTCTACATTCACACAATTCATTTATGTTTCATATACACCTTATACACACAGCCTGAGGGTCATTCAATACAATATGTTTAATAACTTTGTGTATTAAACAAAGTTTGTGTACATTGAGCCATCAAAAAACAAAGGTTTCACTATCTCACTCTCACTCAAAAAGGTCCGTATTTCGGAATATTCCGTATTTCGGAATATTTGGATATGGGATACTCAACCTGTACTACCCTGTGATGTCATATACAGCCCTATGATGACCTGTATCCCTCTATATACACATACACAGACTGTACTATAACGCTGCTCTCTGTCACTGTGTTACAGTATATTATACTACCCTGTGATGTCATATACAGCCCTATGATGACCTGTATCCCTCCATATACACATACACAGACTGTACTATAATGCTGCTCTCTCTGTCATTGTGTTACAGTATATTATACTACCCTGTGATGTCATATACAGCCCTATGATGACCTGTATCCCTCTATATACACATACACAGACTGTACTATAACGCTGCTCTCTGTCACTGTGTTACAGTATATTATACTACCCTGTGATGTCATATACAGCCCTATGATGACCTGTATCCCTCTATATACACATACACAGACTGTACTATAACGCTGCTCTCTCTGTCACTGTGTTACAGTATATTATACTACCCTGTGATGTCATATACAGCCCTATGATGACCTGTATTCCTCCATATACCCATACACAGATTGTACTATAACGCTGCTCTCTGTCACTGTGTTACAGTATATTATACTACCCTGTGATGCCATATACAGCCCTATGATGACCTGTATCCCTCCATATACACATACACAGACTGTACTATAACGCTGCTCTCTGTCACTGTGTTACAGTATATTATACTACCCTGTGATGCCATATACAGTCCTATGATGACCTGTATCCCTCTATATACACATACACAGACTGTACTATAACGCTGCTCTCTGTCACTGTGTTACAGTATATTATACTACCCTGTGATGCCATATACAGTCCTATGATGACCTGTATCCCTCTATATACACATACACAGACTGTACTATAACGCTGCTCTCTCTGTCACTGTGTTACAGTATATTATACTACCCTGTGATGTCATATACAGCCCTATGATGACCTGTATCCCTCTATATACCCATACACAGACTGTACTATAACGCTGCTCTCTCTGTCACTGTGTTACAGTATATTATACTACCCTGTGATGCCATATACAGCCCTATGATGACCTGTATCCCTCTATATACCCATACACAGACTGTACTATAATGCTGCTCTCTGTCACTGTGTTACAGTATATTATACTACCCTGTGATGTCATATACAGCCCTATGATGACCTGTATCCCTCTATATACACATACACAGACTGTACTATAACGCTGCTCTCTCTGTCACTGTGTTACAGTATATTATACTACTCTGTGATGTCATATACAGTCCTATGATGACCTGTATCCCTCCATATACCCATACACAGACTGTACTATAACGCTGCTCTCTGTCACTGTGTTACAGTATATTATACTACCCTGTGATGCCATATACAGTCCTATGATGACCTGTATCCCTCTATATACACATACACAGACTGTACTATAACGCTGCTCTCTGTCACTGTGTTACAGTATATTATACTACCCTGTGATGCCATATACAGCCCTATGATGAGCTGTATCCCTCCATATACCCATACACAGACTGTACTATAACGCTGCTCTCTGTCACTGTGTTACAGTATATTATACTACCCTGTGATGTCATATACAGCACTATGATGACCTGTATCCCTCTATATACCCATACACAGACTGTATTATAACGCTGCTCTCTCTATCACTGTGTTACAGTATATTATACTACCCTGTGATGTCATATACAGCCCTATGATGACCTGTATCCCTCTATATACACATACACAGACTGTACTATAATGCTGCTCTCTGTCACTGTGTTACAGTATATTATACTACCCTGTGATGTCATATACAGCCCTATGATGACCTGTATCCCTCTATATACCCATACACAGACTGTACTATAACGCTGCTCTCTCTATCACTGTGTTACAGTATATTATACTACCCTGTGATGTCATATACAGCCCTATGATGACCTGTATCCCTCCATATACCCATACACAGACTGTACTATAACGCTGCTCTCTCTGTCACTGTGTTACAGTATATTATACTACCCTGTGATGTCATATACAGCCCTATGATGACCTGTATCCCTCCATATACACATACACAGACTGTACTATAATGCTGCTCTCTCTGTCACTGTGTTACAGTATATTATACTACCCTGTGATGCCATATACAACCCTATGATGACCTGTATCCCTCCATATACCCATACACAGACTGTACTATAAGGCTGCTCTCTGTCACTGTGTTACAGTATATTATACTACCCTGTGATGCCATATACAGTCCTATGATGACCTGTATCCCTCCATATACCCATACAGACTGTACTATAACGCTGCTCTCTATCACTGTGTTACAGTATATTATACTACCCTGTGATGTCATATACAGCCTTATGATGACCTGTATCCCTCTATATACACATACACAGACTGTACTATAATGCTGCTCTCTGTCACTGTGTTACAGTATATTATACTACCCTGTGATGTCATATACAGCCTTATGATGACCTGTATCCCTCTATATACACATACACAGACTGTACTATAACGCTGCTCTCTGTCACTGTGTTACAGTATATTATACTACCCTGTGATGTCATATACAGCCCTATGATGACCTGTATCCCTCCATATACCCATACACAGACTGTACTATAACGCTGCTCTCTTTATCACTGTGTTACAGTATATTATACTACCCTGTGATGCCATATACAGCCCTATGATGACCTGTATCCCTCCATATACCCATACACAGACTGTACTATAACGCTGCTCTCTCTGTCACTGTGTTACAGTATATTATACTACCCTGTGATGTCATATACAGCCCTATGATGACCTGTATCCCTCCATATACCCATACACAGACTGTACTATAACGCTGCTCTCTGTCACTGTGTTACAGTATATTATACTACCCTGTGATGCCGTATACAGCCCTATGATGACCTGTATCCCTCTATATACACATACACAGACTGTACTATAACGCTGCTCTCTGTCACTGTGTTACAGTATATTATACTACCCTGTGATGTCATATACAGCCCTATGATGACCTGTATCCCTCCATATACACATACACAGACTGTACTATAACGCTGCTCTCTGTCACTGTGTTACAGTATATTATACTACCCTGTGATGCCATATACAGCCCTATGATGACCTGTATCCCTCTATATACACATACACAGACTGTACTATAACGCTGCTCTCTATCACTGTGTTACAGTATATTATACTACCCTGTGATGCCGTATACAGCCCTATGATGACCTGTATCCCTCTATATCAGGGGTGGGCAATTATTTCAGCTGGGGGGCCGCTTAACACTTCCAACGAATATTCGAGGGCCACACACAAAATACTCAAAAAGAGTCCCCTTTTTACACATTACGGCAGATAGCGTCCCCTTATTACACATTACGGCAGACATCGTCCCCCTTTTTACACATTACAGCAGACAGCGCCCCCGTTTTTACACATTATGGCAGACATTGTTCCCCTTTTTACACATTACGGCAGACTGCGTCCACTTTTTACACATTACGGCAGACATCATCCCCCTTTTTACACATTACAGCAGACAGCGGCCCCGTTTTTACACATTACGGCAGACATTGTCCCCCTTTTTACACATTACGGCAGACTGTGTCCACTTTTTACACATTACGGCAGACTGCGTCCCCTTTTTACACATTACGGCAGACATTGTCCCCCTTTTTACACATTACGGCAGACTGCGTCCCCTTTTTACACATTACGGCAGACATCGTCCCCCTTTTTACACATTACAGCAGACAGTGCCTCCGTTTTTACACATTATGGCAGACATCATCCCCCTTTTTACACATTACGGCAGACAGCATCACCCTTTTTTACACATTACGGCAGACAGTCCCTACCCCCCTATCCCCTCCCTCCCCTAAACCCATATTGTAGTTTTTAACTCAGCTGCCTCCCCACCCCTAAACCTATATGGCAGCTTAAGCAGTGATCCAGGGGCTGGCAGGACAGGGGGTTTACCTGTTCGTCACAGTGGCAGACGATCCCCGCTGTCCGATGATGCCGCCTGGAGTCACTGCTGATGTGGCCTCTTGCTCCCGCTCGCTGGCCGCTGCTTCTTCTCCTCACTCAGCCGCCAAGCGCAGTGCCCGCCCCCCGTGCCGCCCAGCGCGCTTGGTAACAGAGGAAATCCCGGTCAGCTGACCTTGTGACGTGACCGGGATTTCCTCAGCGGCGCCTCGTCTGAGAACAGTGCAATGACAAGCGGCCTGTCGGGCCGCTTGTCATTGCACTCTAATGGGGCACAGCGGGCCAGGCACGATCGGTCCGCGGGCCGCATCCGGCCCGCGGGCCGCCTGTTGCCCACCCCTACTCTATATACACATACACAGACTGTACTATAACGCTGCTCTCTGTCATTGTGTTACAGTATATTATACTACCCTGTGATGCCATATACAGTCCTATGATGACCTGTATCCCTCTATATACACATACACAGACTGTACTATAACGCTGCTCTCTGTCACTGTGTTACAGTATATTATACTACCCTGTGATGTCATATACAGCCCTATGATGACATGTATCCCTCCATATACACATACACAGACTGTACTATAACGCTGCTCTCTGTCACTGTGTTACAGTATATTATACTACTCTGTGATGTCATATACAGCCCTATGATGACCTGTATCCCTCTATATACACATACACAGACTGTACTATAACGCTGCTCTCTCTATCACTGTGTTACAGTATATTATACTACCCTGTGATGCCATATACAGCCCTATGATGACCTGTATCCCTCTATAAACCCATACACAGATTGTACTATAACGCTACTTTCTGTCACTGTGTTACAGTATACTATACTACCCTGTGATGCCATATACAGCCCTATGATGACCTGTATCCCTCTATATACACATACACATACACAGACTGTACTATAACGCTGCTCTCTGTCACTGTGTTACAGTATATTATACTACCCTGTGATGTCATATACAGCCCTATGATGACCTGTATCCCTCTATATACACATATACAGACTGTACTATAACGCTGCTCTCTGTCACTGCACTACAGTATATTATACTACCCTGTGATGTCATATACAGCCCTATGATGACCTGTATCCCTCTATATACACATACACAGACTGTACTATAACGCTGCTGTCTGTCACTGTGTTACAGTATATTATACTACCCTGTGATGCCATATACAGCCCTATGATGACCTGTATCCCTCCATATACCCATACACAGACTGTACTATAACGCTGCTCTCTGTCACTGTGTTACAGTATATTATACTACCCTGTGATGTCATATACAGCCCTATGATGACCTGTATCCCTCCATATACCCATACACAGACTGTACTATAACGCTGCTCTCTGTCACTGTGTTACAGTATATTATACTACCCTGTGATGCCATATACAGCCCTATGATGACCTGTATCCCTCTATATACCCATACACAGACTGTACTATAACGCTGCTCTCTGTCACTGTGTTACAGTATATTATACTACCCTGTGATGCCGTATACAGCCCTATGATGACCTGTATCCCTCCATATACCCATACACAGACTGTACTATAACGCTGCTCTCTCTGTCACTGTATTACAGTATATTATACTACCCTGTGATGTCATATACAGCCCTATGATGACCTGTATCCCTCTATATACACATACACAGACTGTACTATAACGCTGCTCTCTCTGTCACTGTGTTACAGTATATTATACTACCCTGTGATGTCATATACAGCCCTATGATGACCTGTATCCCTCTATATACACATACACAGACTGTACTATAATGCTGCTCTCTGTCACTGTGTTACAGTAAATTATACTACCCTGTGATGTCATATACAGCCCTATGATGACCTGTATCCCTCTATATACACATACACAGACTGTACTATAACGCTGCTGTCTGTCACTGTGTTACAGTATATTATACTACCCTGTGATGCCATATACAGCCCTCTGATGACCTGTATCCCTCTATATACACATACACAGACTGTACTATAATGCTGCTCTCTGTCACTGTGTTACAGTAAATTATACTACCCTGTGATGTCATATACAGCCCTATGATGACCTGTATCCCTCTATATACACATACACAGACTGTACTATAACGCTGCTGTCTGTCACTGTGTTACAGTATATTATACTACCCTGTGATGCCATATACAGCCCTCTGATGACCTGTATCCCTCTATATACCCATACACAGACTGTACTATAAGGCTGCTCTCTGTCACTGTGTTACAGTATATTATACTACCCTGTGATGTCATATACAGCCCTATGATGACCTGTATCCCTCCATATACCCATACACAGACTGTACTATAACGCTGCTCTCTCTGTCACTGTATTACAGTATATTATACTACCCTGTGATGCCATATACAGCCCTATGATGACCTGTATCCCTCTATATACACATACACAGACTGTACTATAACGCTGCTCTCTGTCACTGTTACAGTATATTATACTACCCTGTGATGTCATATACAGCCCTATGATGACCTGTATCCCTCTATATACCCATACACAGACTGTACTATAACGCTGCTCTCTCTGTCACTGTGTTACAGTATATTATACTACCCTGTGATGTCATATACAGCCCTATGATGACCTGTATCCCTCCATATACCCATACACAGACTGTACTATAACGCTGCTCTCTGTCACTGCACTACAGTATATTATACTTCCCTGTGATGTCATATACAGCCCTATGATGACCTGTATCCCTCCATATACCCATACACAGACTGTACTATAACGCTGCTCTCTCTGTCACTGTGTTACAGTATATTATACTACCCTGTGATGTCATATACAGCACTATGATGACCTGTATCCCTCTATATACCCATACACAGACTGTACTATAACGCTGCTCTCTGTCACTGTGTTACAGTATATTATACTACCCTGTGATGTCATATACAGCCCTATGATGACCTGTATCCCTCTATATACACATACACAGACTGTACTATAATGCTGCTCTCTGTCACTGTGTTACAGTAAATTATACTACCCTGTGATGTCATATACAGCCCTATGATGACCTGTATCCCTCTATATACACATACACAGACTGTACTATAACGCTGCTGTCTGTCACTGTGTTACAGTATATTATACTACCCTGTGATGCCATATACAGCCCTATGATGACCTGTATCCCTCCATATACCCATACACAGACTGTACTATAACGCTGCTCTCTGTCACTGTGTTACAGTATATTATACTACCCTGTGATGCCATATACAGCCCTATGATGACCTGTATCCCTCTATATACCCATACACAGACTGTACTATAAGGCTGCTCTCTGTCACTGTGTTACAGTATATTATACTACCCTGTGATGTCATATACAGCCCTATGATGACCTGTATCCCTCCATATACCCATACACAGACTGTACTATAACGCTGCTCTCTCTGTCACTGTATTACAGTATATTATACTACCCTGTGATGCCATATACAGCCCTATGATGACCTGTATCCCTCTATATACACATACACAGACTGTACTATAACGCTGCTCTCTGTCACTGTTACAGTATATTATACTGCCCTGTGATGTCATATACAGCCCTATGATGACCTGTATCCCTCTATATACACATACACAGACTGTACTATAACGCTGCTCTCTGTCACTGCACTACAGTATATTATACTTCCCTGTGATGTCATATACAGCCCTATGATGACCTGTATCCCTCCATATACCCATACACAGACTGTACTATAATGCTGCTCTCTGTCACTGTGTTACAGTATATTATACTACCCTGTGATGTCATATACAGCACTATGATGACATGTATCCCTCTATATACCCATACACAGACTGTACTATAACGCTGCTCTCTGTCACTGTGTTACAGTATATTATACTTCCCTGTGATGTCATATACAGCCCTATGATGACCTGTATCCCTCCATATACCCATACACAGACTGTACTATAACGCTGCTCTCTCTGTCACTGTGTTACAGTATATTATACTACCCTGTGATGTCATATACAGCACTATGATGACCTGTATCCCTCCATATACCCATACACAGACTGTACTATAACGCTGCTCTCTGTCACTGTGTTACAGTATATTATACTTCCCTGTGATGTCATATACAGCCCTATGATGACCTGTATCCCTCCATATACCCATACACAGACTGTACTATAACGCTGCTCTCTGTCACTGTTACAGTATATTATACTACCCTGTGATGTCATATACAGCCCTATGATGACCTGTATCCCTCCATACACACATACACAGACTGTACTATAATGCTGCTCTCTGTCACTGTGTTACAGTATATTATATTACCCTGTGATGTCATATACAGCCCTATGATGACCTGTATCCCTCCATATACCCATACACAGACTGTACTATAACGCTGCTCTCTCTGTCACTGTGTTACAGTATATTATACTACCCTGTGATGTCATATACAGCCCTATGATGACCTGTATCCCTCCATATACCCATACACAGACTGTACTATAACTCTGCTCTCTGTCACTGTGTTACAGTATATTATACTACCCTGTGATGCCATATACAGCCCTATGATGACCTGTATCCCTCTATATACACATACACAGACTGTACTATAACGCTGCTCTCTCTGTCATTGTGTTACAGTATATTATACTACCCTGTGATGTCATATACAGCCCTATGATGACCTGTATCCCTCTATATACCCATACACAGACTGTACTATAACGCTGCTCTCTGTCACTGTGTTACAGTATATTATACTACCCTGTGATGTCATATACAGCCCTATGATGACCTGTATCCCTCTATATACCCATACACAGACTGTACTATAATGCTGCTCTCTCTGTCACTGTGTTACAGTATATTATACTACCCTGTGATGCCATATACAGCCCTATGATGACCTGTATCCCTCTATATACCCATACACAGACTGTACTATAACGCTGCTCTCTGTCACTGTGTTACAGTATATTATACTACCCTGTGATGTCATATACAGCCCTATGATGACATGTATCCCTCCATATACACATACACAGACTGTACTATAATGCTGCTCTCTGTCACTGTGTTACAGTATATTATACTACCCTGTGATATCATATACAGCCCTATGATGACCTGTATCCCTCTATATACACATACACAGACTGTACTATAACGCTGCTCTCTCTAGCACTGTGTTACAGTATATTATACTACCCTGTGATGCCATATACAGCCCTATGATGACCTGTATCCCTCTATATACCCATACACAGATTGTATTATAACGCTGCACTCTGTCACTGTGTTACAGTATATTATACTACCCTGTGATGTCATATACAGTCCTATGATGACCTGTATCCCTCCATATACACATACACAGACTGTACTATAACGCTGCTCTCTCTGTCACTGTGTTACAGTATATTATACTACCCTATGATGACCTGTATCCCTCCATATACCCATACACAGACTGTACTATAAGGCTGCTCTCTGTCACTGTGTTACAGTATATTATACTACCCTGTGATGCCATATACAGTCCTATGATGACCTGTATCCCTCCATATACCCATACACAGACTGTACTATAATGCTGCTCTCTGTCATTGTGTTACAGTATATTATACTACCCTGTGATGCCATATACAGTCCTATGATGACCTGTATCCCTCCATATACCCATACACAGAATGTACTATAACACTGCTCTCTGTCACTGTGTTACAGTATATTATACTACCCTGTGATGCCGTATACAGCCCTATGATGACCTCTATCCCTCCATATACCCATACACAGACTGTACTATAACTCTGCTCTCTGTCACTGCACTACAGTATATTATACTACCCTGTGATGCCATATACAGCCCTATGATGACCTGTATCCCTCTATATACCCATACACAGACTGTACTATAACGCTGCTCTCTGTCACTGTGTTACAGTATATTATACTACCCTATGATGACCTGTATCCCTCTATATACCCATACACAGACTGTACTATAACGCTGCTCTCTGTCAGTGTTACAGTATATTATACTACCCTGTGATGTCATATACAGCCCTATGATGACCTGTATCCCTCTATATACCCATACACAGACTGTACTATAACGCTGCTCTCTGTCACTGTGTTACAGTATATTATACTACCCTGTGATGCCATATACAGTCCTGATGACCTGTATCCCTCTATATACACATACACAGACTGTACTATAACGCTGCTCTCTCTGTCACTGTGTTGCAGTATATTATACTACCCTGTGATGCCATATACAGCCTTATGATGACCTGTATCCCTCTATATACCCATACACAGACTGTACTATAACGCTGCTCTCTGTCACTGTGTTACAGTATATTATACTACCCTGTGATGTCATATACAGCCCTATGATGACCTGTATCCCTCTATATACCCATACACAGACTGTACTATAACGCTGCTCTCTGTCACTGTGTTACAGTATATTATACTACCCTGTGATGCCATATACAGCCCTATGATGACCTGTATCCCTCTATATACCCATACACAGACTGTACTATAATGCTGCTCTCTGTCACTGTGTTACAGTATATTATACTACCCTGTGATGCCATATACAGCCCTATGATGACCTGTATCCCTCTATATACCCATACACAGACCAGGGTCGGATCTAGACTTTTCTTTTAGGGGGGGCGGTTTACGGTTTAATCTTGACCCCTCCCCTCTCCAGTCCCGACTCCTCCCCTCTCTCGTCTTGACTCCACCCCTCTCATCTTGACCCCTCCCATCTTGACTCCTCCCCTCTCCCGTCCAAATTCATCCATCACACAAATAGGTATAATTGCAGGTAAAGGATTTGTTAGTGGATGTTAGGTATAATAATCACTTCTACAACACATCAAAGCAAAGTTGCCCAATATGACATCTATCCAAATCCCTCCTTATGTTCATCATAATGTATGACACGTCATGTACAATTGTGATACCTACAGTATAAAAAGTTATAATCCCCTAATATTGGGGTATAGCAAAAGAAAATTAAATATAAACAAAATGTCTGGAGTAATTATTTGCAGCTATTTCTCATCTTAATATGAGGTACTGATATAGAGACAGTCAATCATCAAGGTTTATATGTCAACGTCGTTATGAAATACAGTATTATCATAAACCTTGATGATTGACTGAATCTATATAAGCGCATTATATTAAAATGAGAAACAGTAACAATGTGATAATACCTATAATTCCTTTCTTTGGGATACTAGCAACTTTTATGGATACAAATGGTAACAACTGGCATTTTATGTGTTACCGAACCAGGAAGGGAAGACACATTATAATACCCTGTTATATTATTATAATAAGGGGAACTGCTGAATAGTACCAAGGGGATTTTAGGCACAGAGTCTTGGGGGGTTAGACCAATTATTTGATAATCCCACACAGTACTCAACACTTGCCAACCCTAATAGATGAATTCCACATTTGTAATTGTCCAATAATGGAGTTTGAGACTAACCAGGATTAAGTGAGAGTACGTAATACTCGCAGGAGTTCACCTGTAGATTAAAATCCCTTTTGCATCTATGTGCCACATAGGTTTGGGAAATCCCCCCACCACCCTTTTTTTTCCAGAAAAATGTTGCAAGTATACCATAGTTATCTGATTGATACAATTAATTTAAGGAATTATAGGTATTATCACATTGTTGTATAGAATTTAGCCAGTGCTACTGCATATGTAGGTTGTTCATAAATATACCACTTCAGATACAGCAGATGTCATACTTCTTATTAGGCTCATTCAGCTATCTCCAATGAAAGGGATAAGCAAATATAGTGAAGTACTGTTTAATAATTGTAAATTTCAGCCAAACCTGAGCCTGCACCAGTGGGAGAACCCAGGACTTGCACTGTTTCAAGTGCATTCTGAACTGCTTAAATAACAGTTCATGTCTAGCTGGAATTGTCAAAATTTGGCCACTTGGAAATACATGTGATCTGTGTGGAGTTTATATGTTTTCGTTTTTCTCATATTAAATCTTACAATTATTAAACAGTGTTTCACTATAATTGCTTATCTCTTACATTTTGGGTATATCTGAATGAGCCTAATAAGAAGTATACTGTGAGATATGACATCTGCTGTATCTGAAGTGGTATATTTATGAATGACCTACATACTGTATGCAGTAGCGCTGGATAACTTCTATTCAACCTTTTTTGGCACATATTTGGTGAAGATGTGAGGATACCTTTAAGTAAAATATTGAGCTCACCGAGCTGCTTTTTTTCTGCTTGTGCGCACTGCTAGGATTGTCTATTTTATAAATCTATTATCAGATTGTTAATGTTTCTCATGTTAATATGAGGTGCTGATATAGAATAAGTCAATCATAATTAATCCAGACATTCTGCTTTAATTTAATATTTTTTTGTTATACCCCAATATTAGGGAATTACAACTTTGTATACTGTAGGTATCACAACTGTACAGGACGTGTCATAAATTATGATGAACATATGGATGGCATAATAGAGGGCCATCAAAATACGGCATTTGTGGCAACAGTAGTGACAAGACATTTGGCATAATTCAAACTTGATCGTAGCCGTGCAGCTACGATCAGTTACTCAGACATGCGGGGGGGGGGGGGGGGGGGGACCCAGCACAAGGCTAGTCCGCCCCGCATGTCTGACTCCCCACCGTACAAGTTCAAAACCATCGCACAGCGGCAATGCTTTTGTACTTGATGAGTAGCTCCCTACCAGCGCAGCTCCTGCGCACAGGCAGGGAGCTACTAGTCACTGACCGGGTCACAGCAGCTGCGTGTGACGTCACGCAGCAGCCTGCCCCCCGCACGGTCCGGGCACACCTGCGTTGCCTGGACCGCACCCCTAAAAAGGCAGCAAAACGCCACCGGCCCGCACCCTCCTGCCCAGCGTCCGCCTCTGCCTGGCAGGGCTGAGATGGCCGTCGGCTGTCTGGCATGCACCAGCGTATATGTGCAGTTCAAACCTGAACGGCTGCTGTGAGAAAATGCACAGCAGTGATCAGGTGTGAATTAGGCCCCTTGTCTGTAATGACATCAGTTATAAGAGAGTGAGGCTCCCGAGGACGCACCATATCAAGCAATTGAAATATTTCTAGGGATTTGGATAGATGTTATATTGGGGGACTTTGATTTGATGTGTTGTAGAAGTGATTATTATACCAAACACCCACTAACAAATCCTTTACCTGCTTATCTTGCAATATATCCCTACCAGCTATTAGGGTGCCATTTATAATCAAGGGATCTCTCCCACTGATATATAAACTGATGCACATTATAGGACCAATGCTATACAGGAACTTGAAGACGTTAAACTTAATACTCATTTGTGAGGCTATAGTGAGGGCACCTTGTAGGGGAATTACACGGTGAGGACAATTCCGAGTTGATACCTTGTAGAAGGAGTATGGTGTTATGAGAAAGTAACCAAATAGAGGACAGATTAGCATACACCATATTTCTTGTATAGCATTTTTATACACATTTTCTGTACTTTTACACGCATCTCTCTATTATTTTAGTATTTCACTGACAGGACATGATATGTAATGTTTAATATTATGAAATACAAGGAATATTTTAAAACCTATAAGTGCATCTACTACAGACATCCTCTGTTCTACTGTATCGCACATATGTGAGACTCAACCTGTAATACCCTGCCTAGGGAATATGGCAAGAAGATCTCTTACTGGCTGGTTCCTCTGCAACAGGCTGGTAAGATGGTCCCTTTTCCACAGGCTGGTCAATGGCACAGATTGGCAGGAAAGTCCCTCTGGCTGGTCTCTGGGTGCAGGAATGCAGCATGCTCTCAGTGTGGAAAAAAGTAAACACACTATAGTATACTGTTTGTATTAGCCCACTAGCCTGTCTTATAAGTGAAGCCACGCCCCCAACACACAGCCACACTTCCTGGATCTGTTATCAGCAAGGAGACGCTGGGGAGATGAAAGCAGTCTCAATCAACAAACTATGTTGATTGATTAACTGCCGTGCAGGCCAAAAGGGTGAGTGAGGAGGAAGGGGCACCCGCTGTGAGCTGCTGCGACTCACACCACTGACTATAGCTGACTGACTATAGCTGACGGCCAGCTGAGATAGGAAGGGGTTAAGGAGCAGGACTTCACAGACAGATTGTCTGTAGGCAGAAGTGTGCTAGGGGGGGCGATCGCCCCCACCGCCCCCCTCTGTATCCGTGCCTGACACAGACTGTACTATAACGCTGCTCTCTGTCACTGTGTTACAGTATATTATACTACCCTGTGATGTCATATACAGCCCTATGATGACCTGTATCCCTCTATATACCCATACACAGACTGTACTATAACGCTGCTCTCTGTCACTGTGTTACAGTATATTATACTACCCTGTGATGCCATATACAGTCCTATGATGACCTGTATCCCTCCATATACCCATACACAGACTGTACTATAACACTGCTCTCTGTCACTGTGTTACAGTATATTATACTACCCTGTGATGTCATATACAGCCCTATGATGACCTGTATCCCACTATATACACATACACAGACTGTACTATAACGCTGCTCTCTGTCACTGCACTACAGTATATTATACTACCCTGTGATGCCATATACAGCCCTATGATGACCTGTATCCCTCTATATACCCATACAGACTGTACTATAACGCTGCTCTCTCTGTCACTGTGTTACAGTATATTATACTACCCTGTGATGCCATATACAGTCCTATGATGACCTGTATCCCTCTATATACACATACACAGACTGTACTATAACGCTGCTCTCTCTGTCACTGTGTTACAGTATATTATACTACCCTGTGATGCCATATACAGTCCTATGATGACCTGTATCCCTCTATATACACATACACAGACTGTACTATAATGCTGCTCTCTGGCACTGTGTTACAGTATATTATACTACCCTGTGATGCCATATACAGCCCTATGATGACCTGTATCCCTCCATATACCCATACACAGACTGTACTATAACGCTGCTCTCTGTCACTGTGTTACAGTATATTATACTACCCTGTGATGTCATATACAGCCCTATGATGACCTGTATCCCTCTATATACACATACACAGACTGTACTATAATGCTGCTCTCTCTGTCACTGCACTACAGTATATTATACTACCCTGTGATGCCATATACAGCCCTATGATGACCTGTATCCCTCTATATACCCATACACAGACTGTACTATAACGCTGCTCTCTGTCACTGTGTTACAGTATATTATACTACCCTGTGATGTTATATACAGCCCTATGATGACCTGTATCCCTCTATATACACATACACAGACTGTACTATAATGCTGCTCTCTGTCACTGTGTTACAGTATATTATACTACCCTGTGATGCCATATACAGCCCTATGATGACCTGTATCCCTCTATATACACATACACAGATTGTACTATAACGCTGCTTTCTGTCACTGTGTTACAGTATACTATACTACCCTGTGATGCCGTATACAGCCTTATGATGACCTGTATCCCTCTATATACCCATACACAGACTGTACTATAACTCTGCTCTCTGTCACTGTGTTACAGTATATTATACTAACCTGTGATGCCATATACAGCCCTATGATGACCTGTATCCCTCCATATACACATACACAGACTGTACTATAATGCTGCTCTCTGTCACTGTGTTACAGTATATTATACTACCCTGTGATGCCGTATACAGTCCTATGATGACCTGTATCCCTCTATATACACATACACAGACTGTACTATAACGCTGCTCTCTCTATCACTGTGTTATAGTATATTATTCTACCCTGTAATGCTGTATACAGCCCTATGATGACCTGTATCCCTCTATATACCCATACACAGACTGTACTATAACGCTGCTCTCTGTCACTGTGTTACAGTATATTATACTACCCTGTGATGCCATATACAGCCCTATGATGACCTGTATCCCTCTATATACCCATACACAGACTGTACTATAATGCTGCTCTCTGTCACTGTGTTACAGTATATTATACTACCCTGTGATGCCATATACAGCCCTATGATGACCTGTATCCCTCTATATACCCATACACAGACTGTACTATAACGCTGCTCTCTGTCACTGTGTTACAGTATATTATACTACCCTGTGATGTCATATACAGCCCTATGATGACCTGTATCCCTCCATATACCCATACACAGACTGTACTATAACGCTGCTCTCTGTCACTGTGTTACAGTATATTATACTACCCTGTGATGCCATATACAGTCCTATGATGACCTGTATCCCTCCATATACCCATACACAGACTGTACTATAACACTGCTCTCTGTCACTGTGTTACAGTATATTATACTACCCTGTGATGTCATATACAGCACTATGATGACCTGTATCCCACTATATACACATACACAGACTGTACTATAACGCTGCTCTCTCTATCACTGTGTTACAGTATATTATACTACCCTGTGATGCCATATACAGTCCTATGATGACCTGTATCCCTCCATATACCCATACACAGACTGTACTATAACGCTGCTCTCTGTCACTGCACTACAGTATATTATACTACCCTGTGATGCCATATACAGCCCTATGATGACCTGTATCCCTCTATATACCCATACAGACTGTACTATAACGCTGCTCTCTCTGTCACTGTGTTACAGTATATTATACTACCCTGTGATGCCATATACAGTCCTATGATGACCTGTATCCCTCTATATACACATACACAGACTGTACTATAACGCTGCTCTCTCTGTCACTGTGTTACAGTATATTATACTACCCTGTGATGCCATATACAGTCCTATGATGACCTGTATCCCTCTATATACACATACACAGACTGTACTATAATGCTGCTCTCTGGCACTGTGTTACAGTATATTATACTACCCTGTGATGCCATATACAGCCCTATGATGACCTGTATCCCTCCATATACCCATACACAGACTGTACTATAACGCTGCTCTCTGTCACTGTGTTACAGTATATTATACTACCCTGTGATGTCATATACAGCCCTATGATGACCTGTATCCCTCTATATACACATACACAGACTGTACTATAATGCTGCTCTCTCTGTCACTGCACTACAGTATATTATACTACCCTGTGATGCCATATACAGCCCTATGATGACCTGTATCCCTCTATATACCCATACACAGACTGTACTATAACGCTGCTCTCTGTCACTGTGTTACAGTATATTATACTACCCTGTGATGTTATATACAGCCCTATGATGACCTGTATCCCCCTATATACCCATACACAGACTGTATTATAACGCTGCTCTCTGTCACTGTGTTACAGTATATTATACTACCCTGTGATGCCATATACAGCCCTATGATGACCTGTATCCCTCCATATACCCATACACAGATTGTGCTATAACGCTGCTCTCTGTCACTGTGTTACAGTATATTATACTACCCTGTGATGCCATATACAGCCCTATGATGACCTGTATCCCTCTATATACACATACACAGACTGTACTATAATGCTGCTCTCTGTCACTGTGTTACAGTATATTATACTACCCTGTGATGCCATATACAGCCCTATGATGACCTGTATCCCTCTATATACACATACACAGATTGTACTATAACGCTGCTTTCTGTCACTGTGTTACAGTATACTATACTACCCTGTGATGCCGTATACAGCCTTATGATGACCTGTATCCCTCTATATACCCATACACAGACTGTACTATAACTCTGCTCTCTGTCACTGTGTTACAGTATATTATACTAACCTGTGATGCCATATACAGCCCTATGATGACCTGTATCCCTCCATATACACATACACAGACTGTACTATAATGCTGCTCTCTGTCACTGTGTTACAGTATATTATACTACCCTGTGATGCCGTATACAGTCCTATGATGACCTGTATCCCTCTATATACACATACACAGACTGTACTATAACGCTGCTCTCTCTGTCACTGTGTTACAGTATATTATACTACCCTGTGATGCCGTATACAGCCCTATGATGACCTGTATCCCTCTATATACACATACACAGACTGTACTATAACGCTGCTCTCTCTATCACTGTGTTACAGTATATTATTCTACCCTGTAATGCTGTATACAGCCCTATGATGACCTGTATCCCTCTATATACCCATACACAGACTGTACTATAACGCTGCTCTCTCTATCACTGTGTTACAGTATATTATTCTACCCTGTAATGCTGTATACAGCCCTATGATGACCTGTATCCCTCTATATACCCATACACAGACTGTACTATAACGCTGCTCTCTGTCACTGTGTTACAGTATATTATACTACCCTGTGATGCCGTATACAGCCCTATGATGACCTGTATCCCTCCATATACCCATACACAGACTGTACTATAACGCTGCTCTCTATCACTGTGTTACAGTATATTATACTACCCTGTGATGTTATATACAGCCCTATGATGACCTGTATCCCTCTATATACACATACACAGACTGTACTATAACGCTGCTCTCTCTGTCACTGTGTTACAGTATATTATACTACCCTGTGATGCCGTATACAGCCCTATGATGACCTGTATCCCTCCATATACCCATACAGACTGTACTATAACGCTGCTCTCTCTATCACTGTGTTACAGTATATTATACTACCCTGTAATGCCGTATACAGCCCTATGATGACCTGTATCCCTCCATATACCCATACACAGACTGTATTATAACGCTGCTCTCTCTATCACTGTGTTACAGTATATTATACTACCCTGTGATGTCATATACAGCCCTATGATGACCTGTATTCCTCCATATACCCATACACAGACTGTACTATAACGCTGCTCTCTGTCACTGTGTTACAGTATATTATACTACCCTGTGATGCCATATACAGCCCTATGATGACCTGTATCCCTCTATATACACATACACAGACTGTACTATAATGCTGCTCTCTGTCACTGTTATAGTATATTATACTACCCTGTGATGTCATATACAGCCCTATGATGACCTGTATCGCTCTATATACCCATACACAGACTGTATTATAACGCTGCTCTCTCTATCACTGTGTTACAGTATATTATACTACCCTGTGATGCCATATACAGTCCTATGATGACCTGTATCCCTCTATATACACATACACAGACTGTACTATAACGCTGCTCTCTGTCACTGTGTTACAGTATATTATACTACCCTGTGATGCCGTATACAGCCCTATGATGACCTGTATCCCTCCATATACCCATACACAGACTGTACTATAACGCTGCTCTCTATCACTGTGTTACAGTATATTATACTACCCTGTGATGTCATATACAGCCCTATGATGACCTGTATCCCTCCATATACACATACACAGACTGTACTATAAGGCTGCTCTCTGTCACTGTGTTACAGTATATTATACTACCCTGTGATGTCATATACAGCCTTATGATGACCTGTATCCCTCTATATACCCATACACAGACTGTACTATACCGCTGCTTTCTCTGTCACTGTGTTACAGTATATTATACTACCCTGAGATGCCATATACAGCCCTATGATGACCTGTATCCCTCTATATACACATACACAGACTGTACTATAACGCTGCTCTCTGTCACTGTGTTACAGTATATTATACTACCCTGTGATGTTATATACAGCCCTATGATGACCTGTATCCCTCCATATACACATACACAGACTGTACTATAACGCTGCTCTCTGTCACTGTGTTACAGTAAATTATACTACCCTGTAATGTCATATACAGCCCTATGATGACCTGTATCCCTCCATATACCCATACACAGACTGTACTATAACGCTGCTCTCTCTGTCACTGTGTTACAGTATATTATACTACCCTGTGATGTCATATACAGCCCTATGATGACCTGTATCCCTCTATATACCCATACACAGACTGTACTATAATGCTGCTCTCTGTCACTGTGTTACAGTATATTATACTACCCTGTGATGTCATATACAGCCCTATGATGACCTGTATCCCTCTATATACACATACACAGACTGTACTATAATGCTGCTCTCTGGCACTGTGTTACAGTATATTATACTACCCTGTGATGTCATATACAGCACTATGATGACCTGTATCCCTCTATATACACATACACAGACTGTACTATAATGCTGCTCTCTGTCACTGTGTTACAGTATATTATACTACCCTGTGATGCCATATACAGTCCTATGATGACCTGTATCCCTCCATATACCCATACACAGACTGTACTATAATGCTGCTCTCTGTCACTGTGTTACAGTATATTATACTACCCTGTGATGCCATATACAGCCCTATGATGACCTGTATCCCTCTATATACACATACACAGACTGTACTATAACGCTGCTCTCTCTGTCACTGTGTTACAGTATATTATACTACCCTGTGATGTCATATACAGTCCTATGATGACCTGTATCCCTCTATATACCCATACACAGACTGTACTATAACGCTGCTCTCTGTCACTGTGTTACAGTATATTATACTACCCTGTGATGCCATATACAGCCCTATGATGACCTGTATCCCTCTATATACCCATACAGACTGTACTATAACGCTGCTCTCTCTATCACTGTGTTACAGTATATTATACTACCCTGTAATGCCGTATACAGCCCTATGATGACCTGTATCCCTCCATATACCCATACACAGACTGTATTATAACGCTGCTCTCTCTATCACTGTGTTACAGTATATTATACTACCCTGTGATGTCATATACAGCCCTATGATGACCTGTATTCCTCCATATACCCATACACAGACTGTACTATAACGCTGCTCTCTGTCACTGTGTTACAGTATATTATACTACCCTGTGATGCCATATACAGCCCTATGATGACCTGTATCCCTCTATATACACATACACAGACTGTACTATAATGCTGCTCTCTGTCACTGTTATAGTATATTATACTACCCTGTGATGTCATATACAGCCCTATGATGACCTGTATCGCTCTATATACCCATACACAGACTGTATTATAACGCTGCTCTCTCTATCACTGTGTTACAGTATATTATACTACCCTGTGATGCCATATACAGTCCTATGATGACCTGTATCCCTCTATATACACATACACAGACTGTACTATAACGCTGCTCTCTGTCACTGTGTTACAGTATATTATACTACCCTGTGATGCCGTATACAGCCCTATGATGACCTGTATCCCTCCATATACCCATACACAGACTGTACTATAACGCTGCTCTCTATCACTGTGTTACAGTATATTATACTACCCTGTGATGTCATATACAGCCCTATGATGACCTGTATCCCTCCATATACACATACACAGACTGTACTATAAGGCTGCTCTCTGTCACTGTGTTACAGTATATTATACTACCCTGTGATGTCATATACAGCCTTATGATGACCTGTATCCCTCTATATACCCATACACAGACTGTACTATACCGCTGCTCTCTCTGTCACTGTGTTACAGTATATTATACTACCCTGAGATGCCATATACAGCCCTATGATGACCTGTATCCCTCTATATACACATACACAGACTGTACTATAACGCTGCTCTCTGTCACTGTGTTACAGTATATTATACTACCCTGTGATGTTATATACAGCCCTATGATGACCTGTATCCCTCCATATACACATACACAGACTGTACTATAACGCTGCTCTCTGTCACTGTGTTACAGTAAATTATACTACCCTGTAATGTCATATACAGCCCTATGATGACCTGTATCCCTCCATATACCCATACACAGACTGTACTATAACGCTGCTCTCTCTGTCACTGTGTTACAGTATATTATACTACCCTGTGATGTCATATACAGCCCTATGATGACCTGTATCCCTCTATATACCCATACACAGACTGTACTATAATGCTGCTCTCTGTCACTGTGTTACAGTATATTATACTACCCTGTGATGTCATATACAGCCCTATGATGACCTGTATCCCTCTATATACACATACACAGACTGTACTATAATGCTGCTCTCTGGCACTGTGTTACAGTATATTATACTACCCTGTGATGTCATATACAGCACTATGATGACCTGTATCCCTCTATATACACATACACAGACTGTACTATAATGCTGCTCTCTGTCACTGTGTTACAGTATATTATACTACCCTGTGATGCCATATACAGTCCTATGATGACCTGTATCCCTCCATATACCCATACACAGACTGTACTATAATGCTGCTCTCTGTCACTGTGTTACAGTATATTATACTACCCTGTGATGCCATATACAGCCCTATGATGACCTGTATCCCTCTATATACACATACACAGACTGTACTATAACGCTGCTCTCTCTGTCACTGTGTTACAGTATATTATACTACCCTGTGATGTCATATACAGTCCTATGATGACCTGTATCCCTCTATATACCCATACACAGACTGTACTATAACGCTGCTCTCTGTCACTGTGTTACAGTATATTATACTACCCTGTGATGCCATATACAGCCCTATGATGACCTGTATCCCTCTATATACCCATACACAGACTGTACTATAACGCTGCTCTCTGTCACTGTGTTACAGTATATTATACTACCCTGTGATGCCATATACAGCCCTATGATGACCTGTATCCCTCTATATACCCATACACAGACTGTACTATAACGCTGCTCTCTCTGTCACTGTGTTACAGTATATTATACTACCCTGTGATGTCATATACAGCCCTATGATGACCTGTATCCCTCTATATACACATACACAGACTGTACTATAACGCTGCTCTCTGTCACTGCACTACAGTATATTATACTACCCTGTGATGTCATATACAGCCCTATGATGACCTGTATTCTTCCATATACCCATACACAGACTGTACTATAACGCTGCTCTCTCTGTCACTGTGTTACAGTATATTATACTACCCTGTGATGTCATATACAGCACTATGATGACCTGTATCCCTCTATATACACATACACAGACTGTACTATAATGCTGCTCTCTGTCACTGTGTTACAGTATATTATACTACCCTGTGATGCCATATACAGTCCTATGATGACCTGTATCCCTCCATATACCCAAACACAGACTGTACTATAATGCTGCTCTCTGTCACTGTGTTACAGTATATTATACTACCCTGTGATGCCATATACAGCCCTATGATGACCTGTATCCCTCTATATACACATACACAGACTGTACTATAACGCTGCTCTCTCTGTCACTGTGTTACAGTATATTATACTACCCTGTGATGTCATATACAGTCCTATGATGACCTGTATCCCTCTATATACCCATACACAGACTGTACTATAACGCTGCTCTCTGTCACTGTGTTACAGTATATTATACTACCCTGTGATGCCATATACAGCCCTATGATGACCTGTATCCCTCTATATACCCATACACAGACTGTACTATAACGCTGCTCTCTGTCACTGTGTTACAGTATATTATACTACCCTGTGATGCCATATACAGCCCTATGATGACCTGTATCCCTCTATATACCCATACACAGACTGTACTATAACGCTGCTCTCTCTGTCACTGTGTTACAGTATACTATACTACCCTGTGATGTCATATACAGCCCTATGATGACCTGTATCCCTCTATATACACATACACAGACTGTACTATAACGCTGCTCTCTGTCACTGTGTTACAGTATATTATACTACCCTGTGATGCCATATACAGCCCTATGATGACCTGTATCCCTCTATATACACATACACAGACTGTACTATAACGCTGCTCTCTCTGTCACTGTGTTACAGTATATTATACTACCCTGTGATGTCATATACAGCCCTATGATGACCTGTATCCCTCTATATACACATACACAGACTGTACTATAACGCTGCTCTCTGTCACTGCACTACAGTATATTATACTACCCTGTGATGTCATATACAGCCCTATGATGACCTGTATTCTTCCATATACCCATACACAGACTGTACTATAACGCTGCTCTCTCTGTCACTGTGTTACAGTATATTATACTACCCTGTGATGTCATATACAGCACTATGATGACCTGTATCCCTCTATATACACATACACAGACTGTACTATAATGCTGCTCTCTGTCACTGTGTTACAGTATATTATACTACCCTGTGATGCCATATACAGTCCTATGATGACCTGTATCCCTCCATATACCCAAACACAGACTGTACTATAATGCTGCTCTCTGTCACTGTGTTACAGTATATTATACTACCCTGTGATGCCATATACAGCCCTATGATGACCTGTATCCCTCTATATACACATACACAGACTGTACTATAACGCTGCTCTCTCTGTCACTGTGTTACAGTATATTATACTACCCTGTGATGTCATATACAGTCCTATGATGACCTGTATCCCTCTATATACCCATACACAGACTGTACTATAACGCTGCTCTCTGTCACTGTGTTACAGTATATTATACTACCCTGTGATGCCATATACAGCCCTATGATGACCTGTATCCCTCTATATACCCATACACAGACTGTACTATAACGCTGCTCTCTGTCACTGTGTTACAGTATATTATACTACCCTGTGATGCCATATACAGCCCTATGATGACCTGTATCCCTCTATATACCCATACACAGACTGTACTATAACGCTGCTCTCTCTGTCACTGTGTTACAGTATACTATACTACCCTGTGATGTCATATACAGCCCTATGATGACCTGTATCCCTCTATATACACATACACAGACTGTACTATAACGCTGCTCTCTGTCACTGTGTTACAGTATATTATACTACCCTGTGATGCCATATACAGCCCTATGATGACCTGTATCCCTCTATATACACATACACAGACTGTACTATAACGCTGCTCTCTCTGTCACTGTGTTACAGTATATTATACTACCCTGTGATGCCATATACAGCCCTATGATGAGCTGTATCCCTCTATATACACATACACAGACTGTACTATAACGCTGCTCTCTCTGTCACTGTGTTACAGTATATTATACTACCCTGTGATGTCATATACAGCCCTATGATGACCTGTATCCCTCCATATACCCATACACAGACTGTACTATAACGCTGCTCTCTGTCACTGTGTTACAGTATATTATACTACCCTGTGATGCCATATACAGCCCTATGATGACCTGTATCCCTCTATATACACATACACAGACTGTACTATAATGCTGCTCTCTGTCACTGTGTTACAGTATATTATACTACCCTGTGATGCCGTATACAGCACTATGATGACCTGTATCCCTCTATATACCCATACACAGACTGTACTATAACGCTGCTCTCTGTCACTGTGTTACAGTATATTATACTACCCTGTGATGTCATATACAGTCCTATGATGACCTGTATCCCTCCATATACCCATACACAGACTGTACTATAAGGCTGCTCTCTGTCACTGTGTTACAGTATATTATACTACCCTGTGATGCCATATACAGCCCTATGATGACCTGTATCCCTCCATATACACATACACAGACTGTACTATAACGCTGCTCTCTCTATCACTGTGTTACAGTATACTATACTACCCTGTGATGTCATATACAGCCCTATGATGACCTGTATCCCTCTATATACCCATACACAGACTGTACTATAATGCTGCTCTCTCTGTCACTGTGTTACAGTATATTATACTACCCTGTGATGTCATATACAGCACTACGATGACCTGTATCCCTCTATACACCCATACACAGACTGTACTATAACGCTGCTCTCTCTGTCACTGTGTTACAGTATATTATACTACCCTGTGATGTCATATACAGTCCTATGATGACCTGTATCCCTCCATATACACATACACAGACTGTACTATAATGCTGCTCTCTCTGTCACTGTGTTACAGTATATTATACTACCCTGTTATGTCATATACAGCACTATGATGACCTGTATCCCTCCATATACACATACACAGACTGTACTATAACGCTGCTCTCTCTATCACTGTGTTACAGTATATTATACTACCCTGTGATGCCATATACAGTCCTATGATGACCTGTATCCCTCCATATACACATACACAGACTGTACTATAACGCTGCTCTCTCTGTCACTGTGTTACAGTATATTATACTACCCTGTGATGTCATATACAGTCCTATGATGACCTGTATCCCTCCATATACACATACACAGACTGTACTATAATGCTGCTCTCTCTGTCACTGTGTTACAGTATATTATACTACCCTGTTATGTCATATACAGCACTATGATGACCTGTATCCCTCCATATACACATACACAGACTGTACTATAACGCTGCTCTCTCTATCACTGTGTTACAGTATATTATACTACCCTGTGATGCCATATACAGTCCTATGATGACCTGTATCCCTCCATATACACATACACAGATGGTACTATAACGCTGCTCTCTCTATCACTGTGTTACAGTATATTATACTACCCTGTGATGTTATATACAGCCCTATGGTGACCTGTATCCCTCCATATACACATAAAACAGAGGAGCAGAGACACCTCTTGCACCTGCTACTGGGTACTGAGTATAAGGCCGGAATAACCTGATAACAGTCACTAATGCCATTGCCAGATACAGTGATACAATCACACTGCCACATGTAGTACACACCTGGAACCTTGTCCGCTCGGCAGCATAGACCTGGTAATGCATCATGGCCTGTAGAACCTTCTTATGCCCGTCAGGTACCAGGCAGACGGCCCCCAGTATCTCCAGCACAGCGATCTTGGTTTTGATGTTCTCAGTCCGTAAGCTTTGGGAGATGATGTTGATGCTCTCGGGGTGAGCGAGGACGTGAGCCCGCCCCTGCGAGTTATTCATCAGCGCCTTTATACATCCTATAACGGATGTGTGTATGCGGCTCTCCAACGTCTCCAAATCCATGCTCTTCAGGAAGTTCAGCAGGCACGTGAGGCCGTCTAGTTCAATGAACCTGGTCACAAACCTGGTGTGAAGAGATGAGGAGGGCACGTCACACCATATAATAACGGGAACAAATCAGGTCAAGTGATAAAGGCGATAACCTGGCATGTCACACCATATAATAACGGGAACAAATCAGGACATGTGATAAAGGCGATAACCTGGCATGTCACACCATATAATAACGGGAACAAATCAGGACATGTGATAAAGGCGATAACCTGGCACGTCACACCATATAATAACGGGAACAAATCAGGTCATGTGATAAAGGCGATAACCTGGCATGTCACACCATATAATAACGGGAACAAATCAGGTCATGTGATAAAGGCGATAACCTGGCATGTCACACCATATAATAACGGGAACAAATCAGGTCATGTGATAAAGGCGATAACCTGGCATGTCACACCATATAATAACGGGAACAAATCAGGTCATGTGATAAAGGCGATAACCTGGCATGTCACACCATATAATAACGGGAACAAATCAGGACATGTGATAAAGGCGATAACCTGACATGTCATACCATATAATAATGGGAACAAATCAGGTCATGTGATACAGGCGAGAACCTGGCATGTCACACCATATAATAACGGGAACAAATCAGGTCATGTGATAAAGGTGATAACCTGGCATGTCACATCATATAATAATGGTAACAAATCAAGTCATGTGATAAAGGCGATAACCTGGCATGTCACAACATATAATAACGGTAACAAATAAGGTCATGTGATAAAGGCAATAACCTGTCATGTCGCAACATATAATAATATTAATAATAATAATGATAATTCTTTTTAGAAAAATAAGAATTTACTTACCGATAATTCTATTTCTCGGAGTCCGTAGTGGATGCTGGGGTTCCTGAAAGGACCATGGGGAATAGCGGCTCCGCAGGAGACAGGGCACAAAAGTAAAGCTTTCCGATCAGGTGGTGTGCACTGGCTCCTCCCCCTATGACCCTCCTCCAAGCCAGTTAGGTACTGTGCCCGGACGAGCGTACACAATAAGGGAGGAATTTTGAATCCCGGGTAAGACTCATACCAGCCACACCAATCACACCGTACAACTTGTGATCTAAACCCAGTTAACAGTATGATAAGAGCGGAGCCTCTGAAAAGATGGCTCACAACACTAATAACCCGATTTTTGTAACTATGTACAAGTATTGCAGATAATCCGCACTTGGGATGGGCGCCCAGCATCCACTACGGACTCCGAGAAATAGAATTATCGGTAAGTAAATTCTTATTTTCTCTATCGTCCTAGTGGATGCTGGGGTTCCTGAAAGGACCATGGGGATTATACCAAAGCTCCCAAACGGGCGGGAGAGTGCGGATGACTCTGCAGCACCGAATGAGAGAACTCCAGGTCCTCCTTAGCCAGGGTATCAAATTTGTAGAATTTAGCAAACGTGTTTGCCCCTGACCAAGTAGCTGCTCGGCAAAGTTGTAAAGCCGAGACCCCTCGGGCAGCCGCCCAAGATGAGCCCACCTTCCTTGTGGAATGGGCATTTACATATTTTGGCTGTGGCAGGCCTGCCACAGAATGTGCAAGCTGAATTGTATTACACATCCAACTAGCAATAGTCTGCTTAGAAGCAAGAGCACCCAGTTTGTTGGGTGCATACAGGATAACAGCAAGTCAGTTTTCCTGACTCCAGCCGTCCTGGAACATATTTTCAGGGCCCTGACAACATCTAGCAACTTGGAGTCCTCCAAGTCCCTAGTAGGTGCAAGGCACCACAATAAGCTGGTTCAGGTGAAACACTGACACCACCTTAGGGAGAGAACTGGGGACGAGTCCGCAGCTCTGCCCTGTCCGAATGGACAAACAGATATGGGCTTTTTTGAGAAAAAACCACCAATTTGACACTCGCCTGGTCCAGGCCAGGGCCAAGAGCATGGTCACTTTTCATGTGAGATGCTTCAAATCCACAGATTTGACTGGTTTTAAACCAATGTGATTTGAGGAATCCCAGAACTACGTTGAGATCCCACAGTGCCACTGGAGGCACAAAAGGGGGTTGTATATGCAATACTCCCTTGACAAACTTCTGGACTTCAGGAACTGAAGCCAATTCTTTCTGGAAGAAAATCGACAGGGCCGAAATTTGAACCTTAATGGACCCCAATTTGAGGCCCATAGACACTTCCTGTTTGCAGGAAATGCAGGAAACGACCGAGTTGAAATTTCTTTGTGGGGCCTTCCTGGCCTCACACCACGCAACATATTTTCGCCACATGTGGTGATAATGTTGTGCGGTCACCTCCTTTCTGGCTTTGACCAGGGTAGGAATGACCTATTCCGGAATGCCTTTTTCCCTTAGGATCCGGCTTTCCACCGCCATGCCGACAAACGCAGCTGCGGTAAGTCTTGGAACAGACATGGTACTTGCTGAAGCAAGTCCCTTCTTAGCGGCAGAGGCCATAAGACCTCTGTAAGCATCTCTTGAAGTTCCGGGTACCAAGTCCTTCTTGGCCAATCCGGAGCCATGAGTATAGTTCTTACTCCTCTACGTCTTATAATTCTCAGCACCTTAGGTATGAGAAGCAGAGGAGGGAACACATACACCGACTGGTACACCCACGGTGTTACCAGAACGTCCACAGCTATTGCCTGAGGGTCTCTTGACCTGGCGCAATACCTGTCCCGTTTTTTGTTCAGACGGGACGCCATCATGTCCACCTTTGGTATTTCCCAACGGTTTACAATCATGTGGAAAAAACTTCCCGATGAAGTTTCCACTCTCCCGGGTGGAGGTCGTGCCTGCTGAGGAAGTCTGCTTCCCAGTTTCCATTCCCGGGATGAAACACTGCTGACAGTGCTATCACATGATTTTCCGCCCAGCGAAAAGTCCTTGCAGTTTTTGCCATTGCCCTCCTGCTTCTTGTGTCGCCCTGTCTGTTTACGTGGGCGACTGCCGTGATGTTTTTCCCACTGGATCAATACCGGCTGACCTTGAAGCAGAGGTCTTGCTAAGCTTAGAGCATTATAAATTTACCCTTAGCTCCAGTATATTTATGTGGAGAAAAGTCTCCAGACTTGATCACACTCCCTGGAAATTTTTTCCTTGTGTGACTGCTCCCCAGCCTCTCGGGCTGGGCTCCGTGGTCACCAGCATCCAATCCTGAATGCCGAATCTGCGGCCCTCTAGAAGATGAGCACTCTATAACCACCACAGGAGAGACACCCTTGTCCTTGGATATAGGGTTATCCGCTGATGCATCTGAAGATGCGATCCGGACCATTTGTCCAGCAGATCCCACTGAAAAGTTCTTGCGTGAAATCTGCCGAATGGAATTGCTTCGTAGGAAGCCACCATTTTTACCAGGACCCTTGTGCAATGATGCACTGTTTTTAGGAGGTTCCTGACTAGCTCGGATAACTCCCTGGCTTTCTCTTCCGGGAGAAACACCTTTTTCTGGACTGTGTCCAGAATCATCCCTAGGCACAGCAGACGTGTCGTCGGGATCAGCTGCGATTTTGGAATATTTAGAATCCACCCGTGCTGTTGTAGCAGTATCCGAGATAGTGCTACTCCGACCTCCAACTGTTCCCTGGACTAATGCCCTTCTCAGGAGATCGTCCAAGTAAGGGATAATTAAGACGCCTTTTCTTCGAAGAAGAATCATCATTTCGGCCATTACCTTGGTAAAGACCCGGGGTGCCGTGGACAATCCAAACGGCAGCGTCTGAAACTGATAGTGACAGTTCTGCACCACGAACCTGAGGTACCCTTAGTGAGAAGGGCAAATTTGGGACATAGAGGTAAGCATCCCTGATGTCCCGGGACACTATATAGTCCCCTTCTTCCTGGTTCGTTATCACTGCTCTGAGTGACTCCATCTTGATTTGAACCTTTGTAAGTGTTCAAAAAAAAATTTTTAGAATAAGTCTCACCTAGCCTTCTGGCTTCAGTACCACAATATAGTGTGGAATAATACCCCTTTTCTTGTAGTAGGAGGGGTAATTTAATTATCACCTGCTGGGAATACAGCTTGTGAATTTTTTTCCCATACTGCCTCCTTGTCGGAGGGAGACCTTGGTAAAGCAGACTTCAGGAGCCTGCGAAGGGGAAACGTCTCGACATTCCAATCTGTACCCCTGGGATACTACTTGTAGGATCCAGGGGTCCTGTACGGTCTCAGCGCCATGCTGAGAAGTTGTCAGAAGCGGTGGAACGCTTCTGTTCCTGGGAATGGGCTGCCTGCTGCAGTCTTCTTCCCTTTCCTCTATCCCTGGGCAGATATGATCTTATAGGGACGAAAGGACTGAGGCTGAAAAGACGGTGTCTTTTTCTGCAGAGATGTGACTTAGGGTAAAAATGGTGGATTTTCCAGCAGTTGCCGTGGCCACCAGGTCCGATGGACCGACCCCAAATAACTCCTCTTCCTTTATACGGCAATACACCTTTGTGCCGTTTGGAATCTGCATCACCTGACCACTGTCGTGTCCATAACATCTTCTAGCAGTTATGGACATCGCATTTACTCTTGATGCCAGAGTGCAAATATCCCTCTGTGCATCTCGCATATATAGAAATGCATCCTTTAAATGCTCTATAGTCAATAAAATACTGTCCCTGTCAAGGGTATCAATATTTTTAGTCAGGAAATCCGACCAAGCCACCCCAGCTCTGCCCATCCAGGCTGAGGCGATCGCTGGTCGCAGTATAACACCAGTATGTGTGTATATACTTTTTATGATATTTTTCAGCCTCCTGTCAGCTGGTCCTTGAGGACGGCCCTATCTATAGACGGTACCGCCACTTGTTTTGATAAGCGTGTGAGCGCCTTATCCACGCTAAGGGGTGTTTCCCAACGCGCCCTAACTTCTGGCGGGAAAGGGTATACCGCCCATAATTTTCTATCGGGGGGAACCCACGCATCATCACACACTTTATTTAATTTATCTGATTCAGGAAAAACTATGGTAGTTTTTTCACATCCCACATAATACCCTCTTTTGTGGTACTTGTAGTATCAGAAATATGTAACACCTCCTTCATTGCCTTTAACGTGTGGCCCTAATAAGGAATACGTTTGTTTATTCACCGTCGACACTGGATTCAGTGTCCCTGTCTGTGTCTGTGTCGACCGACTAAAGTAAACGGGCGTTTTAAAACCCCTGACGGTGTTTTTGAGACGTCTGGACCGGTACTAATTGTTTGTCGGCCGTCTCATGTCGTCAACCGACCTTGCAGCGTGTTGACATTATCACGTAATTCCCTAAATAAGCCATCCATTCCGGTGTCGACTCCCTAGAGAGTGACATCACCATTACAGGCAATTGCTCCACCTCCTCACCAACATCGTCCTCCTACATGTCGACACACACGTACCGACACACAGCACACACACAGGGAATGCTCTGATAGAGGACAGGACCCACTAGCCCTTTGGAGAGACAGAGGGAGAGTTTGCCAGCACACACCAAAAACGCTATAATTATATAGGGACAACCTTATATAAGTGTTTTCCCTTATAGCATCTTTTTTATATATTTCTAACGCCAAATTAGTGCCCCCCCTCTCTGTTTTAACCCTGTTTCTGTAGTGCAGTGCAGGGGAGAGCCTGGGAGCCTTCCCTCCAGCCTTTCTGTGAGGGAAAATGGCGCTGTGTGCTGAGGAGATAGGCCCCGCCCCTTTTTCGGCGGCCTCGTCTCCCGCTCTTAACGGATTCTGGCAGGGGTTAAATATCTCCATATAGCCTCCGGAGGCTATATGTGAGGTATTTTTAGCCAAAATAGGTATTCATTTGCCTCCCAGGGCGCCCCCCTCCCAGCGCCCTGCACCCTCAGTGACTGCCGTGTGAAGTGTGCTGAGAGGAAAATGGCGCACAGCTGCAGTGCTGTGCGCTACCTTTAGAAGACTGAGGAGTCTTCTGCCGCCGATTCTGGACCTCTTCTTACTTCAGCATCTGCAAGGGGGCCGGCGGCAAGGCTCCGGTGACCATCCAGGCTGTACCTGTGATCGTCCCTCTGGAGCTGATGTCCAGTAGCCAAGAAGCCAATCCATCCTGCACGCAGGTGAGTTCACTTCTTCTCCCCTAAGTCCCTCGTTGCAGTGATCCTGTTGCCAGCAGGACTCACTGTAAAATAAAAAACCTAAGCTAAACTTTTCTAAGCAGCTCTTTAGGAGAGCCACCTAGATTGCACCCTTCTCGGCCGGGCACAAAAATCTAACTGGCTTGGAGGAGGGTCATAGGGGGAGGAGCCAGTGCACACCACCTGATCGGAAAGCTTTACTTTTGTGCCCTGTCTCCTGCGGAGCCGCTATTCCCCATGGTCCTTTCAGGAACCCCAGCATCCACTAGGACGATAGAGAAATTGGTAAAACTAGCACACTGCACATATACACACTGTCTCATAGTAAAGGGTAGTCAATCAGTTCCAAAAAGTCTCACCAGGTTTCTCATACAGGGCCTGGTTCTGCGTCGGACGCAGATGCAGCTGCATTTAATTGCGACTCTGTACTGCGTCTGAGCAGACAATCGGAATGCATGGGCCATGCAACTCAGCTGCGTACGCAGACTTACAACATCGGCCAATTGCGCGTGGAATCGACACCAATTCCAACTCAGGCCCACAATTTGCTGGGCAAAGCCAGGTACAAAGTTTTGGGTACATTTAAAGGATTCTAGGCAATCATGGATGTCACTTTTTATAATGTGGAACAGGAAAAGTGAGAATAAGGAATTATGCCAGTGGATCCATACAGTATGTTATACATGAAATAAAGGCGCATTCTGGGTCCACTGTTAAATGATTTTGCGGTTATAAAACCCTAATGAAGCAATATGTATCTTTGGGACAAATCTTATGGGCCCTACACACTGGGCGATAATACTCAAAGATATGAACGATCTCGTTCATTAATGAGCGAGATACCGTTCATATCTTTCAGTGTGGAGGCTCCAGCGATGAACGATGTGCGGCCCCGTGCACGTTCATCGCTGGTGCCCCGTCGCTTTTGCATGCAGACCAATATGGATGATCTTGTCCATATTTGCATGCACTGCTATGGAGCCGGGTGTCGGGGGGGAGTGTAGAACCTTCACTCCCCCCATCACTCTCTCCCCCCCCCCCCCCCCCCCCGCCGCCGGGTCGCCCGCCGGCCGTATCCACCGTCGGGCAGCTCGGCGGCGGATCACGCAATGTGTAGGGCCCATAACTCTCTCTGCACATGTTATATCTGCCCCACCTGCATGGTTTTGGCCATTTGAAGAAAATTTTGCTGCTGCGATCAGGTCTGAATGAGGCCCTATGTGCGTTAATGTTCTCTCTAGTTTAGCTGTTCTCATGCTCATACCAGCAGGATGACAATTTTAATATATTCAATAATAGGTCTGAAAACTTTGGCATGTATTCTGCAGAACTTTATAAATATTATATAATAGTGGGATGACATCTGATAAAATAGGAACAGATGTGGAAACCTTAGAAAACTAGTATTTCATCAATGACAAACTTATTGGGCGGGATGTAATGCCGCCCCTTGTTCCGCGGCAGAGCGGGATGCCGGCCGAACTCGGATATTTTTTTTTAAAGGGGAATCACTTACAAGGCGTGGTTTTGACTTGTGATTTCCACTTCTCTTATGCTGATTGGCGGACTCCCATGACCGCTGATTTGTCGTGGGATAGGCAAAATTCGCTGATTCTGATCATTTTTGGGTTGGAATCGGTAAATCGAGGCACGTACTGGATTTTGCCGATCCCCTGACCTAGTAGCCAGGAGACCGGCGAATTGACCCAATACATGCCTGACGTATGGGCCTCATTAGACACAAAGAATAAGACACGTCATGTAATATGTTGTGCTTTATTCACCTTTATTGTTCTACAAATAAATGCAAGTTAAGTTGAGTCGATATTTCACCCCAATTACCGAAGCACAATTACCGCCTGTAATACTGCCCAGCATAGACGGGTGTGGTATGTTAGGTAGATAAGACTTAGGTCGACAGTGTCTAGGTCGACCACTATTGGTCGACAGTAATTAGGTTGACATGGTTTCTAAGTCGTCAGGGACTCTAGGTCAACATGTACTAGGTCGACATGAGAAATGTCGACATGAGGTTTTTTTTTAAACTTTTTTTGGTGTCGTTTTCTCCGTACAGTGACCGGGAACCCCAATTAGTGCACCGGGTCCCACTCGGCACAGGTTACCGTTCCCAATTGTAGTCCACGTGGATCATAAAGTATGAAAAAGTTCTAAAAATGAAAAAAAAAAAATGTGAAAAACTCATGTCAACCTTATGTCATGTCAACCTAGAACATGTCGGCCTAGAGTCCCTGTTGACCAAGAAACCATGTCGGCCTACTTACTGTCGACCAATAGTGGTCGACCTAGACCGTGTCGACCTACTGACTGTCGGCCTAAAGACCGGATCCCGCATAGACGTAGCGGGCCGTTTGTGCCAGTATCAGGGTGGCAGAACTGAGGCAGAACATATAAGATGACTTTCTTGTCATGCCAAACCGGCTGCTCACAAATTAGCTTCCCTGAAACCCCACCAGCGATCAGCGCGCGCCTGCGAGCTCTGCTCTGTGTTACGAGACACGCTGCCTGGAATGTCGACAGGAGAGACAGCTCTCTAACAATCCCAACATTACGTTTATATTAGAGGGGACTTACTTACTGCCTTATAGCAACTGGTTTATCTTACTGGAAACCGGATCGCACTTTTAAACTGCCAGGAAAATTCAAACTTAAACTTTATTCTATGGAAAACAGAAACTGTCAGAAAAATTGAACGGAGCTATGCCAAGTGCATCGTTAAAGCGATCATTGTTCTAATTAGTGTTTATTAAAACCATAGAATATTCAAAATATCCAGACTCGCCCCTCCTGCCTCTCTCTGTGCTATCCCCATGCTTCAGTTTAGTGTTGGCAGTAGAAGGACTTTTATTGCCTATTACTGTAAGTCTAGACTGAAATCAGAGGCATCACTTGATCTGTCCGATGTCAAAGCCTTGGATACATCGCTAGAGACCTATTAAAGTCACCAACAACAGTATGAGTGACCAAACGGTGAAATTGCCATTAAAGCTATAACATTCTGTAGCCGCCTCATTGAGAGGGGTCTATGTACTAAACCTTGGACAGAGATAAAGTGGAGAGAGATATAGGGGTGTATTAATTTAGTGCCGTTTCCTTCGGCTAGCCGAAAAAACTGCACTTATTCGACATCGGTGTATTCAATCGTTGGCGTTTTCGCCCATTTTTTAGTCACTTTTCGCCTATGCCTTTTCGTTGTTTTTTTTTTAGGACGAATCGGTATGGGCGAAAATGGACCCCAAAACGGGCGAAAACACCCGCGAATTCGCCAATCCACATGGTTTTCGCAGGCACGTACACTGAATAGGTTGAACGTAAATTCGACCTATAAACAGGGGAAAAGTGCCGTTTTTCACCTGGACGAAAGAACCGAGGGTGTGTTTGTAAAATGACAGGAGCTGATTGGCTGGTACTTTGTCTCTCGCCGCTTTATCAGTCACCAAAGCTTAGTACATGTGCCCCAAAATATTACAGTCCTTTATTTAATAATTAATAGTAAACATCTGTGAATTAATTAGCTACCCAGATGTAACTTGGCCAATTAAACAACAGTCTTGATTTGTAGGTGGCCAAAAGGATAATGATGGTGATAGAAGTAAATATGACCCCATTTTTGCGGATCTGGACATCTCTTGGGTGGATCGAGGGGGTGGGGTGGGGGGGTTGGTGGCCTACTGTGTCCAAAGTTTGGGAATGTTAGCTGGTATGGTTAACCAGTATCTTCTTAGGAGTCCTCAGACAGCCACTTACTAAGACCAGGGGGTGGGGGTGTTACACGAAATCGAGGAAGCAATTTATGGCACAGATTACTATACATGTATATATTCACACCACACAGCCTTGTAAGTAACCCTGGCCAAAACTCATAGATCTAATTCAGCACCCACCTTGGGTAAGATGACCCAGAGTGATTCAGCTGCACCGTAGACATTATATTCTGCAATAAATCATGTACTGTTTAGGTGCGCTGTGCTGTACAGTAGACTATAATGCTCTGTTAGAGGTTTATTTTGGTCACTTTCCAAGAATAACGGGAGAGTTGTGTTTTTACTTGGTCTAAAAATAACTGCAGACACCTAAACGTGTGTTTTAACATGTCCTGTAATCAATGTTACACGCTAAAAGTCAAGCTAATGGTTTTCTCTGTTTTATCGACTGGGATCGAGGGGACATTTAGGAAAATGGTGACAGATTCTACTAAAGACTTGTATCTATCACCTTCTAGATTAGAAGATAGTAGCAAGAATCTGATTGGTTGCCATGGGCAAAATCTTAACTTCTAAAAACACGCACTTTAGAGACTATGGGGGAAATTCCAAGTTGATCGCAGCAGGAATTTAGTTAGCAATTGGGGAAAACCATGGTGGTCATTCCGAGTTGTTCGCTCGGTAATTTTCTTCGCATCGCAGCGATTTTCCGCTAACTGCGCATGCGCAATGTTCGCACTGCGACTGCGCCAAGTAAATTTGCTATGCAGTTAGGTATTTTACTCACGGCATTATGAGGTTTTTTCTTCGTTCTGGTGATCGTAATGTGATTGACAGGAAGTGGGTGTTTCTGGGCGGAAACAGGCCGTTTTATGGGAGTGTTTGAAAAAACGGTACCGTTTCTGTGAAAAACGCGGGAGTGGCTGGAGAAACGGGGGAGTGTCTGGGCGAACGCTGGGTGTGTTTGTGACGTCAAACCAGGAACGACAAGCACTGAACTGATCGCACTGGAAGAGTAAGTCTCGAGCTACTCAGAAACTGCACAGAGAAGTCTTTTCGCAATATTGCGAATCTTTCGTTCGCATTTTTGATAAGCTAAGATTCACTCCCAGTAGGCGGCGGCTTAGCGTGTGCAAAGCTGCTAAAAGCAGCTTGCGAGCGAACAACTCGGAATGAGGGCCTATGTGCACTGCAGGGGAGGCAGATTTAACATGTGCAGAGAGAGTTAGATTTGGGTGGGTTATTTTATTTCTGTGCAGGGTAAATACTGGCTGCTTTATTTTTACACTGCAAATTAGATTGCAGATTGAACACACCCCACCCAAATCTAACTCTCTCTGCACATGTTACATCTGCCTCCCCTGCAGTGCACATGGTTTTGCCCAATTGCTAACTAAATTCCTGCTGCGATCAACTTGGAATTACCCCCAATACCCCTTAGTATTAAAAAGCTAAAGACATACCGTACTTAAACAAATTAAAATCACTGCAATTGTTGTTCTATTTTTTATGTTTTATAGGAGTATTTGATGTGCCTACGGTCAGGAATGGAGCTACATAGCATCGCAGCAACTAGGCCTTAAAATAGGGATCATTAATGTATATGGAGAGCAGCCATATACACATTAGACCACTATACCCCATTCACACGAGCCTCTAACCGGGGATATTGCTGGGGCAACCAGGGTACTGGCTTGGTGTGCAAGGGTCTACCTGGATTGTGCGTCCTGGGTCCCCTACCCGGGCACGACTAGGGTTGAACACGGGACTTACCTGGGTAGTCTGCAGTGTGAAACAAGGATAATTCATTAGGGGTTCAGTATGATAGACCGCCAGACGGGATGCCGGCACTACGATGTGTGAAATCCTGACAGGGGGGAGGTAAGTATGTTCCCCCCTGTCCCCTTCCCCTCCCTTCCCACAGCCTAACCCTAACCTCCCCCTTATTACTTAAGCCTGACCTCCCCCTGGTAGAGACTAAACCTAACACCTCCCCCCCCCTCCCACACCCTAACCAACCCCCTTAGTGCCTAAACCTAACCTCCCCCAGTGGTGCCTAACCCTAACCGCGCTCCCCGCAGCCTAACCCTAACCACCCTCCCTGCAGCCTAACCCTAACCACCCTCCCCGCAGCCTAACCCTAACCACCCTCCCTGCAGCCTAACCCTAACCACCCTCCCCGCAGCCTAACCCTAACCTCCCTCCCCGCAGCCTAACCCTAACCACCCTCCCCGCAGCCTAACCCTAACCTCCCTCCCCGCAGCCTAATCCTAACCTCCCCCGCAGCCTAACCCTAAACACCCTCCCCGCAGCCTAACCCTAACCTCCCCCGCAGCCTAACCCTAACCTCCCCCGCAGCCTAACCCTAACCACCCTCCCCGCAGCCTAACCCTAACCTACCCCGCAGCCTAACCACCCTCCCCGCAGCCTAACCCTAACCTCCCCCGCAGCCTAACCCTAACACACCTCCAAAAGCCTAACCCTAACCACCCTCCCCGCAGCCTAACCCTAACCTCCCCCACAGCCTAACCCTAACACCCTACTCCACCCGCCCAGCTCCAACCCTAACCCGTCCACTATAATTATGGTTGGGATGCCGGCTGTCGGGATTCCGGCATCGGTATCCTGATCCTGTTGGGATTCCGACAACGACATTCTAACGAGTATCGGGATTCCGGCTGCCGGCATCTTAGCCATATCCCTTCATAAGGATTCATAGTCCCTGGTGTTCGGTGTTTCCTGGCTAGAGCCCCGTGTGATGAAAACCACTAGGGGGAGATTTCACACATAGCAACCAATCAGATTCTAGCTATCATATTGTAGACTGTCTTAGATACATGATAGCGAGAATATTAATGGTGCTACGGGCAACATCCCTAGGTACCCAAAGTCCTACATTACAGCTATTATAATGGTGGCCATTGGCTCTGCGATATTACAATTATCCCACAACTCAGTATGTGTTACCTGGAAGCTACTACAGTCTGGGGTCTTTCATATGAGCAGAGAAATACATGAATGACTTGGGCTATGTGAATATCATCGATCCCCACCATCCGTATAGGATAGCAGCGAACCAGCTTTTCCAGTAATACTAAGCTCCGTGCCACAAGGCTTGCAATACAAATTCATCTTAATGCACGGTCTCCTCTAGTTTCCAGATCTTAATCCCAGCATCTGTGGGGTGGGTGGAACAAGCTATTCGGAGCAGAGATCTCTCTCCAGCTAATTTACAAATGTCGGACACAGTGGAGTCGGCCTGGGCCGGTGTCTTGGTGCCGCACTCACTACACCTTGTGGAATCCAGGTCCCGTCAAAGACATAAAAATGTAACACGGATTGCCACATATCCGTTCATGACAGCTGTCCCCTTTGGAATGTTTTGCTGTAGAACAGGTGCACCCCTACGTCTAGGGACGGTGGTGACAGGATCTCTAGAACCTGCTGATTTTAATGATTTTATTGATTTTTGGAATGATCTGGGCTTTATGCTTCTTCTATTATTATTCTGTATTGGCTAATGCAGGTTACTGAGCCAACGAGCTCTATTTATACTGGGCTGATCTCACGGTCTTTGTTCTTGGAAACAAGGCCGGTGGGAGAGGCTCACTTGTGCCTCCGGGTATCCAGGATTTGCTCCTTGTACGGCGGAGAACAGCGATAATAGTCCTACAAGCTATCGCTTCAGTGCCTGCAACAGCAGTTTTATGTTCCCCATTAAAATGAATCCCAGTGTATGTAGAGTGAGGCCCAATCGCGCCATCTCTGGAGAGGTGAAGAAATTAAGTCCGGTCTTGGTGATAGAAATAAAAAAAATAAAAAAAAATCTGTCCCTCCCTCACTTCCAAAAATAACACCCCAATCCTTCCCTAAATGCATCTTTTATACCTCATTCTCTCATTCACATTGTAGCGGGCGCAGTAATACCACCACCCCGCACTGAGATTGGATTGCCTCTAATACGCCCAACTCCACTTAACGGACTGTCCAAATGCAGCTTTCAGCATACCGTGGTCTAGATTTACCAAGCCTTACTGCACAGTGATAAAGTATCAGCCAATCAGCTGCCATGTTACAGGCTGTGTTTGAAAAATGATAGTTAGGAGCTGACTGATTGGTCACCGTGCAATTTATCACTCTCCAATGCTAAATAAATATGGGCCTGTGTTCCATAACTTTTCTTTTATGTTTTTAAGTTTTGTGAGGGGGGTTTCTTAAAAATAAAGTCCTTTAGAAACCATTCTGTAGATATGACACATCTGGCCCTGCTATGGCAGTAAGTGATGAACTCAGGTACAGATTTCTTAACGACATTGCCGGCTGTCCAGTCATAGCTCACAATGTTGGTAAAAACAGCCACAAGCCGTCACATTTATTTTCCAGACGGACAAACAGAGCTGACGAAACGACGAAACATTAACTTGTCTACGTCTCTTGCAGTATATATCGGAGTTGTTGTTCGGAACTAGAGTAAGAGTTTGTTACTGGAAAACGCATTCACGACTCCCCCCATCGCCACCCCCCACTACGCTTCTACCAAAGCTACAGGTTCAGACGAGGATCTCCTACATCTCCAATTAGTTTTGGTGACTGCATCCTGTTCCTTAAACTAGGAACATATGGGACCTTGTACTGCTTAATCCGGGACTAGAGGAAAACAGAAGTTAGGAGACACCTTGAAGCAATTGTTGCTACAAACCAGTTCAATGTCATAGCAACAAAAGAGGCGGACGTCGATTAATTCAAGAATTGCCGGCACTTGTAGCCCGTACAATAGCCAAAAACAGCAAGCGATGTTCACGGGGAACATGATCTCCTTATGTCAGATACAGTACATGCCACATCATACTGCAGGACGGGGGACCGCTCCATCCAGCCGGCCGCCTGCAGCTTTATAGATTGCATCTAATTGAACGATTGGAGACCCCAAATCTTAGTGAGACCTTTTACAATGTCTGAAACGGAAAAGGAAAAAGATGATGGGAAAGAGACTGGTACGGTAAAGCATTCGCCAGGTATGGCATGTTATATCAATAATGTACTTATAGTTGGAATATGGGCATTCTTCATAAGATGTACAGTTTACAGGCGGACACTATATAATACTCCAATATAACCCTGTATCCAACATCAGATACCCCTAAATATATTTGCAAACTGAATCCTATAAAGAGGATGCATCCTAAACTCACAGGGGAATGTAGGTACAGTATTGTGCTATCCCCATGGTGGGTGTGGTATGATTTGTCGGCAGCAGTTATGTCGACAGTCATCTGGTTGACATGAGAATGTCGGCATGGCTGAACTGTCAACAAGCGATGTGTCAACAGTGATCATGTTGACATTCGTCATGTGTGCCCAGATGATATGTCAACATCAACTTTTGAAAATCTATCCCTAGTGGTCTCTTATCTTCTCACAATGGTACCCGAGCAGCTTTGGGTCCTGGCGGTCACGTGACCGTCGCTTCCAGGTCAGACTTCCTCTGATGGGCCGGTGGTTTCTGTACGTATTTCTGCACTATACCTAACCCTGATCCCTTACCCCTAGTGCCTAGTCCTAACCTACCCTACTCGCAGCCTAATTCTAACCTAGCCCCCCCTCCACAGATTAGCCCTCTCAGTGGCGCCTAGTAACGGTTTTCCAAATACTTTCCCATAGCTAGGTACACACATCCCAACAATCTATATTCAGCTCCTTGCCTAATAATCTCAGAATGTGTACGAAGCACCCAGGGCCGATTATCCATCCAAAAGTACCGGGATTGGCTCTGACTTGATGCTCGACTTTGTTGAAAACGATGAGTCGTTATTGGGGGTGATACAGACTGTACCTGTGCAGGGGGTAGGGGAGGGACTGACATGCGGGGTGGACTAACCCTGTGCTGGGCCTCCCCCCACCCCGCATGTCAGAATAACTGATCGTAGATGTGCCAAATTCTGAGGGGGTAATTCCCTGACATGCAGGGGGAAGCCCGAGATAGAGCTAGTCCGCCCCGCATGTCAGTCCCTGCCTCCTCCCCCCGCACAGGTAGAAAAGCATCGCACGGCAGCGATGCTTTTGTACCTGACAAGTAGCTTCCTGCACAGGGGGCAACTGGCCGCGTTCTAGGTCACAGCAGCTGTGTGTAACGTCACGCAGCCACCGTGGCCCGCCCACCCAACGGTCCGGACATGCCTCCATTGTTATAGTCATAAACCTAACCCTAACCCCTAGACCTAACCTAACAATCACTCTAAAATGTACTGTCGACATTCAGATGTTAATATGTTAAATGTCGACTTAATGTCATACTCACCTACTTTGACGATTTCCTGTCTGGGAGAACCAGGTGGGCGGTGATGGAGGTGGGGCCACTCTAATCGCATTAATAGTCCCTACCCCCTAGTGGTGTAAATGCTGCAATTAGCACACATTTGCATAGGGGTGGGGCCAAATGACACTATTGCCATAGAAACATGTCATTAGGACCCGCCCCCTCCTCAGATTCCCGTATCATTCTCCCCATTCTGCCCACTTCCACTAAGAAGTGGTTGGGATGGGGGAGGGGTGCCCACTCTTCCGGTGGGTGCAAGGGACTTCCTGAAAACTCAGGTGTCTTCTGCAGGTCCTGGGAGAAAAGGGAAGTATGCCTGATGCCTATGTCAACATTCTGACTGTCAACATTCTGACCAGATACCAATTACAGATGGAGCCTTGCTCATTTAGGCTTCTCTGCTGCACCTAGGCGCACCAACGCTTATTAGCATAAGCCTTTCATCTATTGTTCTCACCTGCAATACAATACAGAGAGAACAATACAGCAGGGGATTAAGTCAGTACAGCAGGGGAGTAAGTCTGACTGCCCTGGCTCAGTTAATTCTATTAAAGGGATAGATGAGCAGGACTCCATCTGTATAGTGCAAAAGTTTTGTGTAATTGCATCACTTTCAGCTCTGCATTTATAACACAATGGGGCTTATTTACTAACTAACTCATAAACGTGCTGTAAGATATAGCAACTAAAAAGGACATCCGCTACATTGTCACTTTACTTTAATTGCCATTTGTTAGTAAATAACCTCCTTTCTATGATACATTGCTACCAATCAGTATGTGATGAAAATCTTGGCGACGTTATCACCTCGGTCTCCAGCCACAACGTGGCATACGGGAGACGTCTGCGCTGTACAGTGTTACCTAGTGAGGCCCGGCTAATTGATTGCAGATACATGTATAACATCACCTTCCTACAGAATATGTTTTATTTATATACATGCTGGGTCCTTATACGGAGGGGCTTTAATATTGCGCAGCTCGTCTGCACTATTTCCATTAATTTCCATTAGCGTGGAAGAATTGGCTCCCATCCAGCAGCTGGAACCCAGCCCACTTGGCAGCTAACAAGTTGAGTCTTTAGAAATTAGTTGAGACGCAGGCCTTTAACGAGAAACTTGGCTGCTTACAGCTATTAAAAGGTTTTAAGTTGGTGCCAAAGGCTTAAAAGAAGAGTTAGCTGAAAACTGAGCGAAGACCTCGCGATGCGGAGCTGATGCTTATTCTGATTATTAACAGATGAGACGATTCCAGTTCATCAGATGAACGCAGCTGCAACAGCTTATCCCTCGGCACGCTGGACATCCGCGTCTTGGCCGCGCTCCCTGTCTCTAGGTGATGAAGTTGTACGTTGGTAACTGCTCTCCTGACAGACCCCTGAGCAGCACCAGCTGTAGACATTTCCAGTTCCGTGTAACGGCTGCCAGGGAACATGGGTACTTACACGGTCACTTTCCAAGCGGGGGAACATTCATACGCGGCTCCCGTGCCAACTCATAAACACGTTTTATTTGTCACTTTGAACAGATTAACTGGCATTATGCGTAATATAATTAAGATAAGACTACAGCAGACTCCAGAGACTTCAGCGCAGTTAGGTGGAAACACGATTAGCGATACAGTGGCTTTCAGCCCAAATAAATACAAGCTTCTGTCAAGTTATTATTGCTCACGTACAGGTTTCCACGGTTATAGCCGGGCTGTCAAGGTCTAACAGCGACTTTAATTAATATCCTTATAGTATATACTTCAAATCTGGACTGTCCCTCAAGGCACCCTCAGACTAATTAAGCAACCTGTGCTCAAACTAGATACCCCTTCCAGTTCCTAACATTTCTAATAAAAAATTGGGACTAAACGGAACACACACAACTGATACAACCAACAGCTATCCCCCCCCCCCCCCCCCCCACCACCACCACCTTTACAGACAATTTACCAAACCCCTGAGTGAGCAACACGTCTTTAACAAAGATGGGGGTAAAATTGGGACTGGTGGGAGGTGTGACACATTCTAACTGGGGTTATCATCAAGCCTAGGTTTTTATTATGCCCGATTAAATCTAATCCTATCAGACTTTCATGGGTGGGGATGAAGCCACATGATGTTGGGACGATTTGGTCAAACGTTCCAACCAAAATGCTCTTGGGTTTGCTGTCTGGACACATATAATTCATGCAGATCACGGATATGACAAACGTTGGTGCAGTTTAAAGTGTTGGGGGGATGACATACAATGTACCCTAGGAATGAAGCTCAAGGATGTGAAAAGTGCAGCAGAACGGTTTTATTGAAGCTCTGTTATTTAATACAGTACTAAGGGGCTTATTTATCAATGAGTGATCACATTTGTTGTGAAGGATAAAACTTGTTGTGTTTGATAAATGGTGTTCCAGCCAATCAGCTCCCAACTGTCCTGTGTTCAGCTCCCAACTGTCCTGTGTCCAGCTCCCAACTGCCCCGTGTTCTGCTCCCAACTGCCCCGTGTTCTGCTCCCAACTGCCCCATGTTCTGCTCCCAACTGTCCCGTGTTCAGCACCTAACTGTCCCGTGTTCAGCTCCTAACTGTCCTGTGTTCAGCTCCCAACTGTCATGTGTTCAGCTCCCAACTGTCATGTGTTCAGCTCCCAACTGTTCCGTGTTCAGCTCCCAACTGTCATGTGTTCAGCTCCAAACTGTCCCGTGTTCTGCTCTTAACTGTCATGTGTTCAGCACCTAACTGTCCCGTATTCAGCTCCTAACTGTCCCGTGTTCAGCTCCTAACTGTCCCGTGTCCAGCTCCTAACTGTCCCGTGTCCAGCTCCTAACTGTCCCGTGTCCAGCTCCTAACTGTCCCGTGTCCAGCTCCTAACTGTCACGTGTCCAGCTCCTAACTGTCACGTGTTCAGCTCCCAACTGTCATGTGTTCAGCTCCCAACTGTCCTGTGTTCAGCTCCCAACTGTCCTGTGTTCAGCTCCCAACTGTCCTGTGTTCAGCTCCCAACTGTCCTGTGTTCAGCTCCCAACTGTCATGTGTTCACCTCCCAACTGTCCTGTGTTCAGCTCCAAACTGTCCCGTGTTCTGCTCCTAACTGTCATGTGTTCAGCACCTAACTGTCCCGTGTTCAGCTCCTAACTGTCCTGTGTTCAGCTCCCAACTGTCATGTGTTCAGCTCCCAACTGTCATGTGTTCAGCTCCCAACTGTTCCGTGTTCAGCTCCCAACTGTCATGTGTTCAGCTCCAAACTGTCCCGTGTTCTGCTCTTAACTGTCATGTGTTCAGCACCTAACTGTCCCGTATTCAGCTCCTAACTGTCCCGTGTTCAGCTCCTAACTGTCCCGTGTCCAGCTCCTAACTGTCCCGTGTCCAGCTCCTAACTGTCCCGTGTCCAGCTCCTAACTGTCCCGTGTCCAGCTCCTAACTGTCCCGTGTCCAGCTCCTAACTGTCACGTGTCCAGCTCCTAACTGTCACGTGTTCAGCTCCTAACTGTCTTGTGTTCTGCTCATAACTGGCCCGTGTTCTGCTCATAACTGTCCTTTTCCTAACTGCCCTGTGTTCAGCTCCTAACTGCCATGTGTTCAGCTCCCAATTGTCCCGTGTTCAGCTCCCAACTGTCATGTGTTCAGCTCCTAACTGTGCCGTGTTCAGCTCCTGTCATGTGTTCAGCACCTAACTGTCCCTTGTTCAGCTCCTAACTGTGCTTTTCCTTTTCCTGTGTTCAGCTCCTAACTGTCATGTGTTCAGCTCCTAACTATCCTGTGTTCAGCTCCCAACTGTCCCGTGGTCTGCTCATAACTGACCCATGGTCTGCTCATAACTGTCCTTTTCCTAACTGCCCTGTGTTCAGCTCCTAACTGTCCCGTGTTCAGCTCCCAACTGTCCCGTGTTCAGCTCCCAACTGTCCCGTGTTCAGCTCCCAACTGTCCCGTGTTCAGCTCCCAACTGTCCCGTGTTCAGCTCCCAACTGTCCCGTGTTCAGCTCCTAACTGTCCCGTGTCCAGCTCCTAACTGCCCTGTGTCCAGCTCCTAACTGCCCTGTGTTTAGCTCCTAATTTTCCTGTGTTCAGCACCTAACTGTCCCGTGTTCAGCTACTAACAGTCATGTGTTCAGCTCCTAACTGTCCCGTGTTCAGCTCCTAACTGTCCCGTGTTCAGCACCTAACTGTCCCGTGTTCAGCACCTAACTGTCCCGTGTTCAGCTCCTAACTGTCCCGTGTTCAGCTCCTAACTGTCCCGTGTTCAGCTCCTAACTGTCATGTGTTCAGCTCCTGTTATGTGTTCAGCTCCTAACTGTCCTGTTCCTAACTGCCCTGTGTTCAGCTCCTAACTGTCCCGTGTTCTGCTCATAACTGTCCCATGTTCAGCTCCTAACTGTCCCGTGTTCAGCTCCTAACTGTCACGTGTTCAGCTCCTAACTGTCCTGTGTTCAGCTTCTAACTGTCCTTTTCCTAACTGTCATGTGTTCAGCTCCTAACTGTCATGTGTTCAGCTCCTAACTGCCCTTTTCCTAACTGCCCTATATTCAGCTCCTAACTGCCCTGTGTTCAGCTCCTAACTGTCCTTTTCCTAACTGCCTTGTGTTCAGCTCCTAACTGCCCGGTAGTCAGCTCCTAACTGCCCTGTGTTCAGCTCCCAACTGTCCCGTGTTCAGCTCCCAACTGTCCCGTGTTCTGCTCCCAACTGTCCCGTGTTCAGCACCTAACTGTACCGTGTTCAGCACCTAACTGTACCGTGTTCAGCACCTAACTGTCCCGTGTTCAGCTCCCAACTGTCCCATGTTCAGCTCCCAACTGTCCCGTGTTCAGCTCCCAACTGTCCCGTGTTCAGCTCCCAACTGTCCCGTGTTCTGCTCCCAACTGTCCCGTGTTCAGCTCCTAACTGTCCCGTGTTCAGCTCCTAACTGTCCCGTGTTCAGCTCCTAACTGTCCCGTGTTCAGCTCCTAACTGTCATGAGTTCAGCTCCGAACTGTCCCTTGTCCAGCTCCTAATTGACACGTATTCAGCTCCTATCTGTCTTGTGTTCTGCTCATAACTGGCCCGTGTTCTGCTCCTAACTGTCCTTTTCCTAACTGCCCTGTGTTCAGCTCCTAACTGCCATGTGTTCAGCTCCCAATTGTCCCGTGTTCAGCTCCCAACTGTCATGTGTTCAGCTCCTAACTGTGCCGTGTTCAGCTCCTGTCATGTGTTCAGCTCCTAACTGTCCCGTGTTCAGCTCCCAACTGACCCATGGTCTGCTCATAACTGTCTCGTGTTCTGCTCATAACTGTCATTTTCCTAACTGCCCTGTGTTCAGCTCCTAACTGTCCCGTGTTCAGCTCCCAACTGTCCCGTGTCCAACTGTCCCGTGTTCAGCTCCCAACTGTCCCGTATTCAGCTCCCAACTGTCCCGTGTTCAGCTCCCAACTGTCCCGTGTTCAGCTTCCAACTGTCCCGTGTTCAGCTTCCAACTGTCCCGTGTTCAGCTTCCAACTGTCCCGTGTTCAGCTTCCAACTGTCCCGTGTTCAGCTCCCAACTGTCCCGTGTTCAGCTCCCAACTGTCCCGTGTTCTGCTCCCAACTGTCCCGTGTTCAGCTCCTAACTGTTCTGCTCATAACTGGCCGGTGTTCTGCTCCTAACTGTCCTTTTCCTAACTGCCCTGTGTTCAACTCCTAACTGCCATGTGTTCAGCTCCCAATTGTCCTGTGTTCAGCTCCCAACTGTGATGTGTTCAGCTCCCAATTGTCCTGTGTTCAGCTCCCAACTGTGATGTGTTCAGCTCCCAACTGTGCCGTGTTCAGCTCCTGTCATGTGTTCAGCACCTAACTGTCCCGTGTTCAGCTCCTAACTGTGCTTTTCCTTTTCCTGTGTTCAGCTCCTAACTGTCATGTGTTCAGCTCCTAACTATCCTGTGTTCAGCTCCCAACTGTCCCGTGGTCTGCTCATAACTGACCCATGGTCTGCTCATAACTGTCCTTTTCCTAACTGCCCTGTGTTCAGCTCCTAACTGTCCCGTGTTCAGCTCCCAACTGTCCCGTGTTCAGCTCCCAACTGTCCCGTGTTCAGCTCCCAACTGTCCCGTGTTCAGCTCCCAACTGTCCCGTGTTCAGCTCCTAACTGTCCCGTGTCCAGCTCCTAACTGCCCTGTGTCCAGCTCCTAACTGCCCTGTGTTTAGCTCCTAATTTTCCTGTGTTCAGCACCTAACTGTCCCGTGTTCAGCTACTAACAGTCATGTGTTCAGCTCCTAACTGTCCCGTGTTCAGCTCCTAACTGTCCCGTGTTCAGCACCTAACTGTCCCGTGTTCAGCTCCTAACTGTCCCGTGTTCAGCTCCTAACTGTCCCGTGTTCAGCTCCTAACTGTCCCGTGTTCAGCTTCTAACTGTCCCGTGTTCAGCTCCTAACTGTCATGTGTTCAGCTCCTGTTATGTGTTCAGCTCCTAACTGTCCTGTTCCTAACTGCCCTGTGTTCAGCTCCTAACTGTCCCGTGTTCTGCTCATAACTGTCCCGTGTTCAGCTCCTAACTGTCCCGTGTTCAGCTCCTAACTGTCACGTGTTCAGCTCCTAACTGTCCTGTGTTCAGCTCCTAACTGTCCTTTTCCTAACTGTCATGTGTTCAGCTCCTAACTGTCATGTGTTCAGCTCCTAACTGCCCTTTTCCTAACTGCCCTATATTCAGCTCCTAACTGCCCTGTGTTCAGCTCCTAACTGTCATGTGTTCAACTCCTAACTGTCCTTTTCCTAACTGCCTTGTGTTCAGCTCCTAACTGCCCGGTAGTCAGCTCCTAACTGCCCTGTGTTCAGCTCCCAACTGACCCATGGTCTGCTCATAACTGTCTCGTGTTCTGCTCATAACTGTAATTTTCCTAACTGCCCTGTGTTCAGCTCCTAACTGTCCCGTGTTCAGCTCCCAACTGTCCCGTGTCCAACTGTCCCGTGTTCAGCTCCCAACTGTCCCGTGTTCAGCTCCCAACTGTCCCGTGTTCAGCTCCCAACTGTCCCGTGTTCAGCTCCCAACTGTCCCGTGTTCAGCTTCCAACTGTCCCGTGTTCAGCTTCCAACTGTCCCGTGTTCAGCTCCCAACTGTCCCGTGTTCTGCTCCCAACTGTCCCGTGTTCTGCACCCAACTGTCCCGTGTTCAGCACCTAACTGTCCTGTGTTTAGCTCCTAACTGTCATGTGTTCAGCTCCTAACTGTCCCGTGTTCAGCTCCTAACTGTCCCGTGTTCAGCTCCTAACTGTCCCGTGTTCAGCACCTTACTGTCATGTGTTCAGCACCTAACTGTCCTGTGTTCAGCACCTAACTGTCCCGTGTTCAGCTACTAACAGTCATGTGTTCAGCACCTAACTGTCCCGTGTCCAGCTCCTAACTGTCCCATGTTCAGCACCTAACTGTCCCATGTTCAGCACCTAACTGTCCCGTGTTTAGCTCCTAACTGTTCCGTGTTCAGCTCCTAACTGTCCCGTCTTCAGCTCCTAACTGTCATGTGTTCAGCTCCTGTTATGTGTTCAGCTCCTAACTGTCCTGTTCCTAACTGCCCTGTGTTCAGCTCCTAACTGTCCTGTGTTCTGCTCATAACTGTCCCGTGTTCAGCTCCTAACTGTCATGTGTTCAGCACCTAACTGTCCCGTGTTCAGCTCCTAACTGTCACGTGTTCAGCTCCTAACTGTCCTGTGTTCAGCTCCTAACTGTCCTTTTCCTAACTGCCATGTGTTCAGCTCCTAACTGTCATGTGTTCAGCTCCTAACTGTCCTTTTCCTAACTGCCCTGTGTTCAGCTCCTAACTGTCATGTGTTCAACTCCTAACAGTCCTTTTCCTAACTGCCTTATGTTCAGCTCCTAACTGCCCTGTGTTCAGCTCCTAACTGCCCTGTGTTTAGCTCACAACTGTCCCGTGTTCTACTCCCAACTGTCCCGTGTTCAGCACCTAACTGTCCTGTGTTCAGCTCCCAACTGTCCCGTGTTCAGCTCCCAACTGTCCCGTGTTCAGCTCCCAACTGTCCCGTGTTCAGCTCCCAACTGTCCCGTGTTCTGCTCCCAACTGTCCCGTGTTCTGCTCCCAACTGTCCCGTGTTCTGCTCCCAACTGTCCCGTGTTCTGCTCCCAACTGTCCCGTGTTCAGCTCCTAACTGTCCCGTGTTCAGCTCCTAACTGTCCCTTGTCCAGCTCCTAATTGTCACGTGTTCAGCTCCTAACTGTCTTGTGTTCTGCTCATAACTGGCCGGTGTTCTGCTCCTAACTGTCCTTTTCCTAACTGCCCTGTGTTCAACTCCTAACTGCCATGTGTTCAGCTCCCAATTGTCCTGTGTTCAGCTCCCAACTGTGATGTGTTCAGCTCCCAACTGTGCCGTGTTCAGCTCCTGTCATGTGTTCAGCACCTAACTGTCCCGTGTTCAGCTCCTAACTGTGCTTTTCCTTTTCCTGTGTTCAGCTCCTAACTGTCATGTGTTCAGCTCCTAACTATCCTGTGTTCAGCTCCCAACTGTCCCGTGGTCTGCTCATAACTGACCCATGGTCTGCTCATAACTGTCCTTTTCCTAACTGCCCTGTGTTCAGCTCCTAACTGTCCCGTGTTCAGCTCCCAACTGTCCCGTGTTCAGCTCCCAACTGTCCCGTGTTCAGCTCCCAACTGTCCCGTGTTCAGCTCCCAACTGTCCCGTGTTCAGCTCCTAACTGTCATGTGTTCAGCTCCTGTTATGTGTTCAGCTCCTAACTGTCCTGTTCCTAACTGCCCTGTGTTCAGCTCCTAACTGTCCCGTGTTCTGCTCATAACTGTCCCGTGTTCAGCTCCTAACTGTCCCGTGTTCAGCTCCTAACTGTCACGTGTTCAGCTCCTAACTGTCCTGTGTTCAGCTCCTAACTGTCCTTTTCCTAACTGTCATGTGTTCAGCTCCTAACTGTCATGTGTTCAGCTCCTAACTGCCCTTTTCCTAACTGCCCTATATTCAGCTCCTAACTGCCCTGTGTTCAGCTCCTAACTGTCATGTGTTCAACTCCTAACTGTCCTTTTCCTAACTGCCTTGTGTTCAGCTCCTAACTGCCCGGTAGTCAGCTCCTAACTGCCCTGTGTTCAGCTCCCAACTGTCCCGTGTTCTGCTCCCAACTGTCCCGTGTTCAGCACCTAACTGTACCGTGTTCAGCACCTAACTGTCCCGTGTTCAGCTCCCAACTGTCCCGTGTTCAGCTCCCAACTGTCCCGTGTTCAGCTCCCAACTGTCCCGTGTTCTGCTCCCAACTGTCCCGTGTTCAGCTCCTAACTGTCCCGTGTTCAGCTCCTAACTGTCCCGTGTTCAGCTCCTAACTGTCCCGTGTTCAGCTCCTAACTGTCATGAGTTCAGCTCCGAACTGTCCCTTGTCCAGCTCCTAATTGACACGTATTCAGCTCCTAACTGTCTTGTGTTCTGCTCATAACTGGCCCGTGTTCTGCTCCTAACTGTCCTTTTCCTAACTGCCCTGTGTTCAGCTCCTAACTGCCATGTGTTCAGCTCCCAATTGTCCCGTGTTCAGCTCCCAACTGTCATGTGTTCAGCTCCTAACTGTGCCGTGTTCAGCTCCTGTCATGTGTTCAGCACCTAACTGTCCCGTGTTCAGCTCCTAACTGTCCTTTTCCTAACTGCCCTGTGTTCAGCTCCTAACTGTCATGTGTTCAGCTCCTAACTGTCCCGTGTTCAGCTCCCAACTGACCCATGGTCTGCTCATAACTGTCTCGTGTTCTGCTCATAACTGTCATTTTCCTAACTGCCCTGTGTTCAGCTCCTAACTGTCCCGTGTTCAGCTCCCAACTGTCCCGTGTCCAACTGTCCCGTGTTCAGCTCCCAACTGTCCCGTGTTCAGCTCCCAACTGTCCCGTGTTCAGCTCCCAACTGTCCCGTGTTCAGCTTCCAACTGTCCCGTGTTCAGCTTCCAACTGTCCCGTGTTCAGCTTCCAACTGTCCCGTGTTCAGCTTCCAACTGTCCCGTGTTCAGCTCCCAACTGTCCCGTGTTCAGCTCCCAACTGTCCCGTGTTCTGCTCCCAACTGTCCCGTGTTCTGCACCCAACTGTCCCGTGTTCAGCACCTAACTGTCCTGTGTTTAGCTCCTAACTGTCATGTGTTCAGCTCCTAACTGCCCCGTGTTCAGCTCCTAACTGTCCCGTGTTCAGCTCCTAACTGTCCCGTGTTCAGCACCTTACTGTCATGTGTTCAGCACCTAACTGTCCTGTGTTCAGCACCTAACTGTCCCGTGTTCAGCTACTAACAGTCATGTGTTCAGCACCTAACTGTCCCGTGTCCAGCTCCTAACTGTCCCATGTTCAGCACCTAACTGTCCCATGTTCAGCACCTAACTGTCCCGTGTTTAGCTCCTAACTGTTCCGTGTTCAGCTCCTAACTGTCCCGTCTTCAGCTCCTAACTGTCATGTGTTCAGCTCCTGTTATGTGTTCAGCTCCTAACTGTCCTGTTCCTAACTGCCCTGTGTTCAGCTCCTAACTGTCCTGTGTTCTGCTCATAACTGTCCCGTGTTCAGCTCCTAACTGTCATGTGTTCAGCACCTAACTGTCCCGTGTTCAGCTCCTAACTGTCACGTGTTCAGCTCCTAACTGTCCTGTGTTCAGCTCCTAACTGTCCTTTTCCTAACTGCCATGTGTTCAGCTCCTAACTGTCATGTGTTCAGCTCCTAACTGTCCTTTTCCTAACTGCCCTGTGTTCAGCTCCTAACTGTCATGTGTTCAACTCCTAACAGTCCTTTTCCTAACTGCCTTATGTTCAGCTCCTAACTGCCCTGTGTTCAGCTCCTAACTGCCCTGTGTTTAGCTCACAACTGTCCCGTGTTCTACTCCCAACTGTCCCGTGTTCAGCACCTAACTGTCCTGTGTTCAGCTCCCAACTGTCCTGTGTTCAGCTCCCAACTGTCCCGTGTTCAGCTCCCAACTGTCCCGTGTTCTGCTCCCAACTGTCCCGTGTTCTGCTCCCAACTGTCCCGTGTTCTGCTCCCAACTGTCCCGTGTTCTGCTCCCAACTGTCCCGTGTTCAGCTCCTAACTGTCCCGTGTTCAGCTCCTAACTGTCCCTTGTCCAGCTCCTAATTGTCACGTGTTCAGCTCCTAACTGTCTTGTGTTCTGCTCATAACTGGCCGGTGTTCTGCTCCTAACTGTCCTTTTCCTAACTGCCCTGTGTTCAACTCCTAACTGCCATGTGTTCAGCTCCCAATTGTCCTGTGTTCAGCTCCCAACTGTGATGTGTTCAGCTCCCAACTGTGCCGTGTTCAGCTCCTGTCATGTGTTCAGCACCTAACTGTCCCGTGTTCAGCTCCTAACTGTGCTTTTCCTTTTCCTGTGTTCAGCTCCTAACTGTCATGTGTTCAGCTCCTAACTATCCTGTGTTCAGCTCCCAACTGTCCCGTGGTCTGCTCATAACTGACCCATGGTCTGCTCATAACTGTCCTTTTCCTAACTGCCCTGTGTTCAGCTCCTAACTGTCCCGTGTTCAGCTCCCAACTGTCCCGTGTTCAGCTCCCAACTGTCCCGTGTTCAGCTCCCAACTGTCCCGTGTTCAGCTCCCAACTGTCCCGTGTTCAGCTCCCAACTGTCCCGTGTTCAGCTCCCAACTGTCCCGTGTTCAGCTCCTAACTGTCCCGTGTCCAGCTCCTAACTGCCCTGTGTCCAGCTCCTAACTGCCCTGTGTTTAGCTCCTAATTTTCCTGTGTTCAGCACCTAACTGTCCCGTGTTCAGCTACTAACAGTCATGTGTTCAGCTCCTAACTGTCCCGTGTTCAGCTCCTAACTGTCCCGTGTTCAGCACCTAACTGTCCCGTGTTCAGCTCCTAACTGTCCCGTGTTCAGCTCCTAACTGTCCCGTGTTCAGCTCCTAACTGTCCCGTGTTCAGCTCCTAACTGTCCCGTGTTCAGCTCCTAACTGTCATGTGTTCAGCTCCTGTTATGTGTTCAGCTCCTAACTGTCCTGTTCCTAACTGCCCTGTGTTCAGCTCCTAACTGTCCCGTGTTCTGCTCATAACTGTCCCGTGTTCAGCTCCTAACTGTCCCGTGTTCAGCTCCTAACTGTCCCGTGTTCAGCTCCTAACTGTCCTGTGTTCAGCTCCTAACTGTCCTTTTCCTAACTGTCATGTGTTCAGCTCCTAACTGTCATGTGTTCAGCTCCTAACTGCCCTTTTCCTAACTGCCCTATATTCAGCTCCTAACTGCCCTGTGTTCAGCTCCTAACTGTCATGTGTTCAACTCCTAACTGTCCTTTTCCTAACTGCCTTGTGTTCAGCTCCTAACTGCCCGGTAGTCAGCTCCTAACTGCCCTGTGTTCAGCTCCCAACTGACCCATGGTCTGCTCATAACTGTCTCGTGTTCTGCTCATAACTGTCATTTTCCTAACTGCCCTGTGTTCAGCTCCTAACTGTCCCGTGTTCAGCTCCCAACTGTCCCGTGTCCAACTGTCCCGTGTTCAGCTCCCAACTGTCCCGTGTTCAGCTCCCAACTGTCCCGTGTTCAGCTCCCAACTGTCCCGTGTTCAGCTTCCAACTGTCCCGTGTTCAGCTTCCAACTGTCCCGTGTTCAGCTTCCAACTGTCCCGTGTTCAGCTTCCAACTGTCCCGTGTTCAGCTCCCAACTGTCCCGTGTTCAGCTCCCAACTGTCCCGTGTTCTGCTCCCAACTGTCCCGTGTTCTGCACCCAACTGTCCCGTGTTCAGCACCTAACTGTCCTGTGTTTAGCTCCTAACTGTCATGTGTTCAGCTCCTAACTCCCCCGTGTTCAGCTCCTAACTGTCCCGTGTTCAGCTCCTAACTGTCCCGTGTTCAGCACCTTACTGTCATGTGTTCAGCACCTAACTGTCCTGTGTTCAGCACCTAACTGTCCCGTGTTCAGCTACTAACAGTCATGTGTTCAGCACCTAACTGTCCCGTGTCCAGCTCCTAACTGTCCCATGTTCAGCACCTAACTGTCCCATGTTCAGCACCTAACTGTCCCGTGTTTAGCTCCTAACTGTTCCGTGTTCAGCTCCTAACTGTCCCGTCTTCAGCTCCTAACTGTCATGTGTTCAGCTCCTGTTATGTGTTCAGCTCCTAACTGTCCTGTTCCTAACTGCCCTGTGTTCAGCTCCTAACTGTCCTGTGTTCTGCTCATAACTGTCCCGTGTTCAGCTCCTAACTGTCATGTGTTCAGCACCTAACTGTCCCGTGTTCAGCTCCTAACTGTCACGTGTTCAGCTCCTAACTGTCCTGTGTTCAGCTCCTAACTGTCCTTTTCCTAACTGCCATGTGTTCAGCTCCTAACTGTCATGTGTTCAGCTCCTAACTGTCCTTTTCCTAACTGCCCTGTGTTCAGCTCCTAACTGTCATGTGTTCAACTCCTAACAGTCCTTTTCCTAACTGCCTTATGTTCAGCTCCTAACTGCCCTGTGTTCAGCTCCTAACTGCCCTGTGTTTAGCTCACAACTGTCCCGTGTTCAGCTCCCAACTGTCCCGTGTTCAGCTCCTAACTGTCCCGTGTCCAGCTCCTAACTGCCCTGTGTCCAGCTCCTAACTGCCCTGTGTTTAGCTCCTAATTTTCCTGTGTTCAGCACCTAACTGTCCCGTGTTCAGCTACTAACAGTCATGTGTTCAGCTCCTAACTGTCCCGTGTTCAGCTCCTAACTGTCCCGTGTTCAGCACCTAACTGTCCCGTGTTCAGCACCTAACTGTCCCGTGTTCAGCTCCTAACTGTCCCGTGTTCAGCTCCTAACTGTCCCGTGTTCAGCTCCTAACTGTCATGTGTTCAGCTCCTGTTATGTGTTCAGCTCCTAACTGTCCTGTTCCTAACTGCCCTGTGTTCAGCTCCTAACTGTCCCGTGTTCTGCTCATAACTGTCCCATGTTCAGCTCCTAACTGTCCCGTGTTCAGCTCCTAACTGTCACGTGTTCAGCTCCTAACTGTCCTGTGTTCAGCTTCTAACTGTCCTTTTCCTAACTGTCATGTGTTCAGCTCCTAACTGTCATGTGTTCAGCTCCTAACTGCCCTTTTCCTAACTGCCCTATATTCAGCTCCTAACTGCCCTGTGTTCAGCTCCTAACTGTCCTTTTCCTAACTGCCTTGTGTTCAGCTCCTAACTGCCCGGTAGTCAGCTCCTAACTGCCCTGTGTTCAGCTCCCAACTGTCCCGTGTTCAGCTCCCAACTGTCCCGTGTTCTGCTCCCAACTGTCCCGTGTTCAGCACCTAACTGTACCGTGTTCAGCACCTAACTGTACCGTGTTCAGCACCTAACTGTCCCGTGTTCAGCTCCCAACTGTCCCATGTTCAGCTCCCAACTGTCCCGTGTTCAGCTCCCAACTGTCCCGTGTTCAGCTCCCAACTGTCCCGTGTTCTGCTCCCAACTGTCCCGTGTTCAGCTCCTAACTGTCCCGTGTTCAGCTCCTAACTGTCCCGTGTTCAGCTCCTAACTGTCCCGTGTTCAGCTCCTAACTGTCATGAGTTCAGCTCCGAACTGTCCCTTGTCCAGCTCCTAATTGACACGTATTCAGCTCCTATCTGTCTTGTGTTCTGCTCATAACTGGCCCGTGTTCTGCTCCTAACTGTCCTTTTCCTAACTGCCCTGTGTTCAGCTCCTAACTGCCATGTGTTCAGCTCCCAATTGTCCCGTGTTCAGCTCCCAACTGTCATGTGTTCAGCTCCTAACTGTGCCGTGTTCAGCTCCTGTCATGTGTTCAGCTCCTAACTGTCCCGTGTTCAGCTCCCAACTGACCCATGGTCTGCTCATAACTGTCTCGTGTTCTGCTCATAACTGTCATTTTCCTAACTGCCCTGTGTTCAGCTCCTAACTGTCCCGTGTTCAGCTCCCAACTGTCCCGTGTCCAACTGTCCCGTGTTCAGCTCCCAACTGTCCCGTATTCAGCTCCCAACTGTCCCGTGTTCAGCTCCCAACTGTCCCGTGTTCAGCTTCCAACTGTCCCGTGTTCAGCTTCCAACTGTCCCGTGTTCAGCTTCCAACTGTCCCGTGTTCAGCTTCCAACTGTCCCGTGTTCAGCTCCCAACTGTCCCGTGTTCAGCTCCCAACTGTCCCGTGTTCTGCTCCCAACTGTCCCGTGTTCAGCTCCTAACTGTTCTGCTCATAACTGGCCGGTGTTCTGCTCCTAACTGTCCTTTTCCTAACTGCCCTGTGTTCAACTCCTAACTGCCATGTGTTCAGCTCCCAATTGTCCTGTGTTCAGCTCCCAACTGTGATGTGTTCAGCTCCCAATTGTCCTGTGTTCAGCTCCCAACTGTGATGTGTTCAGCTCCCAACTGTGCCGTGTTCAGCTCCTGTCATGTGTTCAGCACCTAACTGTCCCGTGTTCAGCTCCTAACTGTGCTTTTCCTTTTCCTGTGTTCAGCTCCTAACTGTCATGTGTTCAGCTCCTAACTATCCTGTGTTCAGCTCCCAACTGTCCCGTGGTCTGCTCATAACTGACCCATGGTCTGCTCATAACTGTCCTTTTCCTAACTGCCCTGTGTTCAGCTCCTAACTGTCCCGTGTTCAGCTCCCAACTGTCCCGTGTTCAGCTCCCAACTGTCCCGTGTTCAGCTCCCAACTGTCCCGTGTTCAGCTCCCAACTGTCCCGTGTTCAGCTCCTAACTGTCCCGTGTCCAGCTCCTAACTGCCCTGTGTCCAGCTCCTAACTGCCCTGTGTTTAGCTCCTAATTTTCCTGTGTTCAGCACCTAACTGTCCCGTGTTCAGCTACTAACAGTCATGTGTTCAGCTCCTAACTGTCCCGTGTTCAGCTCCTAACTGTCCCGTGTTCAGCACCTAACTGTCCCGTGTTCAGCTCCTAACTGTCCCGTGTTCAGCTCCTAACTGTCCCGTGTTCAGCTCCTAACTGTCCCGTGTTCAGCTTCTAACTGTCCCGTGTTCAGCTCCTAACTGTCATGTGTTCAGCTCCTGTTATGTGTTCAGCTCCTAACTGTCCTGTTCCTAACTGCCCTGTGTTCAGCTCCTAACTGTCCCGTGTTCTGCTCATAACTGTCCCGTGTTCAGCTCCTAACTGTCCCGTGTTCAGCTCCTAACTGTCACGTGTTCAGCTCCTAACTGTCCTGTGTTCAGCTCCTAACTGTCCTTTTCCTAACTGTCATGTGTTCAGCTCCTAACTGTCATGTGTTCAGCTCCTAACTGCCCTTTTCCTAACTGCCCTATATTCAGCTCCTAACTGCCCTGTGTTCAGCTCCTAACTGTCATGTGTTCAACTCCTAACTGTCCTTTTCCTAACTGCCTTGTGTTCAGCTCCTAACTGCCCGGTAGTCAGCTCCTAACTGCCCTGTGTTCAGCTCCCAACTGACCCATGGTCTGCTCATAACTGTCTCGTGTTCTGCTCATAACTGTAATTTTCCTAACTGCCCTGTGTTCAGCTCCTAACTGTCCCGTGTTCAGCTCCCAACTGTCCCGTGTCCAACTGTCCCGTGTTCAGCTCCCAACTGTCCCGTGTTCAGCTCCCAACTGTCCCGTGTTCAGCTCCCAACTGTCCCGTGTTCAGCTCCCAACTGTCCCGTGTTCAGCTTCCAACTGTCCCGTGTTCAGCTTCCAACTGTCCCGTGTTCAGCTTCCAACTGTCCCGTGTTCAGCTCCCAACTGTCCCGTGTTCTGCTCCCAACTGTCCCGTGTTCTGCACCCAACTGTCCCGTGTTCAGCACCTAACTGTCCTGTGTTTAGCTCCTAACTGTCATGTGTTCAGCTCCTAACTGTCCCGTGTTCAGCTCCTAACTGTCCCGTGTTCAGCTCCTAACTGTCCCGTGTTCAGCACCTTACTGTCATGTGTTCAGCACCTAACTGTCCTGTGTTCAGCACCTAACTGTCCCGTGTTCAGCTACTAACAGTCATGTGTTCAGCACCTAACTGTCCCGTGTCCAGCTCCTAACTGTCCCATGTTCAGCACCTAACTGTCCCATGTTCAGCACCTAACTGTCCCGTGTTTAGCTCCTAACTGTTCCGTGTTCAGCTCCTAACTGTCCCGTCTTCAGCTCCTAACTGTCATGTGTTCAGCTCCTGTTATGTGTTCAGCTCCTAACTGTCCTGTTCCTAACTGCCCTGTGTTCAGCTCCTAACTGTCCTGTGTTCTGCTCATAACTGTCCCGTGTTCAGCTCCTAACTGTCATGTGTTCAGCACCTAACTGTCCCGTGTTCAGCTCCTAACTGTCACGTGTTCAGCTCCTAACTGTCCTGTGTTCAGCTCCTAACTGTCCTTTTCCTAACTGCCATGTGTTCAGCTCCTAACTGTCATGTGTTCAGCTCCTAACTGTCCTTTTCCTAACTGCCCTGTGTTCAGCTCCTAACTGTCATGTGTTCAACTCCTAACAGTCCTTTTCCTAACTGCCTTATGTTCAGCTCCTAACTGCCCTGTGTTCAGCTCCTAACTGCCCTGTGTTTAGCTCACAACTGTCCCGTGTTCTACTCCCAACTGTCCCGTGTTCAGCACCTAACTGTCCTGTGTTCAGCTCCCAACTGTCCCGTGTTCAGCTCCCAACTGTCCCGTGTTCAGCTCCCAACTGTCCCGTGTTCAGCTCCCAACTGTCCCGTGTTCTGCTCCCAACTGTCCCGTGTTCTGCTCCCAACTGTCCCGTGTTCTGCTCCCAACTGTCCCGTGTTCTGCTCCCAACTGTCCCGTGTTCAGCTCCTAACTGTCCCGTGTTCAGCTCCTAACTGTCCCTTGTCCAGCTCCTAATTGTCACGTGTTCAGCTCCTAACTGTCTTGTGTTCTGCTCATAACTGGCCGGTGTTCTGCTCCTAACTGTCCTTTTCCTAACTGCCCTGTGTTCAACTCCTAACTGCCATGTGTTCAGCTCCCAATTGTCCTGTGTTCAGCTCCCAACTGTGATGTGTTCAGCTCCCAACTGTGCCGTGTTCAGCTCCTGTCATGTGTTCAGCACCTAACTGTCCCGTGTTCAGCTCCTAACTGTGCTTTTCCTTTTCCTGTGTTCAGCTCCTAACTGTCATGTGTTCAGCTCCTAACTATCCTGTGTTCAGCTCCCAACTGTCCCGTGGTCTGCTCATAACTGACCCATGGTCTGCTCATAACTGTCCTTTTCCTAACTGCCCTGTGTTCAGCTCCTAACTGTCCCGTGTTCAGCTCCCAACTGTCCCGTGTTCAGCTCCCAACTGTCCCGTGTTCAGCTCCCAACTGTCCCGTGTTCAGCTCCCAACTGTCCCGTGTTCAGCTCCTAACTGTCATGTGTTCAGCTCCTGTTATGTGTTCAGCTCCTAACTGTCCTGTTCCTAACTGCCCTGTGTTCAGCTCCTAACTGTCCCGTGTTCTGCTCATAACTGTCCCGTGTTCAGCTCCTAACTGTCCCGTGTTCAGCTCCTAACTGTCACGTGTTCAGCTCCTAACTGTCCTGTGTTCAGCTCCTAACTGTCCTTTTCCTAACTGTCATGTGTTCAGCTCCTAACTGTCATGTGTTCAGCTCCTAACTGCCCTTTTCCTAACTGCCCTATATTCAGCTCCTAACTGCCCTGTGTTCAGCTCCTAACTGTCATGTGTTCAACTCCTAACTGTCCTTTTCCTAACTGCCTTGTGTTCAGCTCCTAACTGCCCGGTAGTCAGCTCCTAACTGCCCTGTGTTCAGCTCCCAACTGTCCCGTGTTCTGCTCCCAACTGTCCCGTGTTCAGCACCTAACTGTACCGTGTTCAGCACCTAACTGTCCCGTGTTCAGCTCCCAACTGTCCCGTGTTCAGCTCCCAACTGTCCCGTGTTCAGCTCCCAACTGTCCCGTGTTCTGCTCCCAACTGTCCCGTGTTCAGCTCCTAACTGTCCCGTGTTCAGCTCCTAACTGTCCCGTGTTCAGCTCCTAACTGTCCCGTGTTCAGCTCCTAACTGTCATGAGTTCAGCTCCGAACTGTCCCTTGTCCAGCTCCTAATTGACACGTATTCAGCTCCTAACTGTCTTGTGTTCTGCTCATAACTGGCCCGTGTTCTGCTCCTAACTGTCCTTTTCCTAACTGCCCTGTGTTCAGCTCCTAACTGCCATGTGTTCAGCTCCCAATTGTCCCGTGTTCAGCTCCCAACTGTCATGTGTTCAGCTCCTAACTGTGCCGTGTTCAGCTCCTGTCATGTGTTCAGCACCTAACTGTCCCGTGTTCAGCTCCTAACTGTCCTTTTCCTAACTGCCCTGTGTTCAGCTCCTAACTGTCATGTGTTCAGCTCCTAACTGTCCCGTGTTCAGCTCCCAACTGACCCATGGTCTGCTCATAACTGTCTCGTGTTCTGCTCATAACTGTCATTTTCCTAACTGCCCTGTGTTCAGCTCCTAACTGTCCCGTGTTCAGCTCCCAACTGTCCCGTGTCCAACTGTCCCGTGTTCAGCTCCCAACTGTCCCGTGTTCAGCTCCCAACTGTCCCGTGTTCAGCTCCCAACTGTCCCGTGTTCAGCTTCCAACTGTCCCGTGTTCAGCTTCCAACTGTCCCGTGTTCAGCTTCCAACTGTCCCGTGTTCAGCTTCCAACTGTCCCGTGTTCAGCTCCCAACTGTCCCGTGTTCAGCTCCCAACTGTCCCGTGTTCTGCTCCCAACTGTCCCGTGTTCTGCACCCAACTGTCCCGTGTTCAGCACCTAACTGTCCTGTGTTTAGCTCCTAACTGTCATGTGTTCAGCTCCTAACTGCCCCGTGTTCAGCTCCTAACTGTCCCGTGTTCAGCTCCTAACTGTCCCGTGTTCAGCACCTTACTGTCATGTGTTCAGCACCTAACTGTCCTGTGTTCAGCACCTAACTGTCCCGTGTTCAGCTACTAACAGTCATGTGTTCAGCACCTAACTGTCCCGTGTCCAGCTCCTAACTGTCCCATGTTCAGCACCTAACTGTCCCATGTTCAGCACCTAACTGTCCCGTGTTTAGCTCCTAACTGTTCCGTGTTCAGCTCCTAACTGTCCCGTCTTCAGCTCCTAACTGTCATGTGTTCAGCTCCTGTTATGTGTTCAGCTCCTAACTGTCCTGTTCCTAACTGCCCTGTGTTCAGCTCCTAACTGTCCTGTGTTCTGCTCATAACTGTCCCGTGTTCAGCTCCTAACTGTCATGTGTTCAGCACCTAACTGTCCCGTGTTCAGCTCCTAACTGTCACGTGTTCAGCTCCTAACTGTCCTGTGTTCAGCTCCTAACTGTCCTTTTCCTAACTGCCATGTGTTCAGCTCCTAACTGTCATGTGTTCAGCTCCTAACTGTCCTTTTCCTAACTGCCCTGTGTTCAGCTCCTAACTGTCATGTGTTCAACTCCTAACAGTCCTTTTCCTAACTGCCTTATGTTCAGCTCCTAACTGCCCTGTGTTCAGCTCCTAACTGCCCTGTGTTTAGCTCACAACTGTCCCGTGTTCTACTCCCAACTGTCCCGTGTTCAGCACCTAACTGTCCTGTGTTCAGCTCCCAACTGTCCTGTGTTCAGCTCCCAACTGTCCCGTGTTCAGCTCCCAACTGTCCCGTGTTCTGCTCCCAACTGTCCCGTGTTCTGCTCCCAACTGTCCCGTGTTCTGCTCCCAACTGTCCCGTGTTCTGCTCCCAACTGTCCCGTGTTCAGCTCCTAACTGTCCCGTGTTCAGCTCCTAACTGTCCCTTGTCCAGCTCCTAATTGTCACGTGTTCAGCTCCTAACTGTCTTGTGTTCTGCTCATAACTGGCCGGTGTTCTGCTCCTAACTGTCCTTTTCCTAACTGCCCTGTGTTCAACTCCTAACTGCCATGTGTTCAGCTCCCAATTGTCCTGTGTTCAGCTCCCAACTGTGATGTGTTCAGCTCCCAACTGTGCCGTGTTCAGCTCCTGTCATGTGTTCAGCACCTAACTGTCCCGTGTTCAGCTCCTAACTGTGCTTTTCCTTTTCCTGTGTTCAGCTCCTAACTGTCATGTGTTCAGCTCCTAACTATCCTGTGTTCAGCTCCCAACTGTCCCGTGGTCTGCTCATAACTGACCCATGGTCTGCTCATAACTGTCCTTTTCCTAACTGCCCTGTGTTCAGCTCCTAACTGTCCCGTGTTCAGCTCCCAACTGTCCCGTGTTCAGCTCCCAACTGTCCCGTGTTCAGCTCCCAACTGTCCCGTGTTCAGCTCCCAACTGTCCCGTGTTCAGCTCCCAACTGTCCCGTGTTCAGCTCCCAACTGTCCCGTGTTCAGCTCCTAACTGTCCCGTGTCCAGCTCCTAACTGCCCTGTGTCCAGCTCCTAACTGCCCTGTGTTTAGCTCCTAATTTTCCTGTGTTCAGCACCTAACTGTCCCGTGTTCAGCTACTAACAGTCATGTGTTCAGCTCCTAACTGTCCCGTGTTCAGCTCCTAACTGTCCCGTGTTCAGCACCTAACTGTCCCGTGTTCAGCTCCTAACTGTCCCGTGTTCAGCTCCTAACTGTCCCGTGTTCAGCTCCTAACTGTCCCGTGTTCAGCTCCTAACTGTCCCGTGTTCAGCTCCTAACTGTCATGTGTTCAGCTCCTGTTATGTGTTCAGCTCCTAACTGTCCTGTTCCTAACTGCCCTGTGTTCAGCTCCTAACTGTCCCGTGTTCTGCTCATAACTGTCCCGTGTTCAGCTCCTAACTGTCCCGTGTTCAGCTCCTAACTGTCCCGTGTTCAGCTCCTAACTGTCCTGTGTTCAGCTCCTAACTGTCCTTTTCCTAACTGTCATGTGTTCAGCTCCTAACTGTCATGTGTTCAGCTCCTAACTGCCCTTTTCCTAACTGCCCTATATTCAGCTCCTAACTGCCCTGTGTTCAGCTCCTAACTGTCATGTGTTCAACTCCTAACTGTCCTTTTCCTAACTGCCTTGTGTTCAGCTCCTAACTGCCCGGTAGTCAGCTCCTAACTGCCCTGTGTTCAGCTCCCAACTGACCCATGGTCTGCTCATAACTGTCTCGTGTTCTGCTCATAACTGTCATTTTCCTAACTGCCCTGTGTTCAGCTCCTAACTGTCCCGTGTTCAGCTCCCAACTGTCCCGTGTCCAACTGTCCCGTGTTCAGCTCCCAACTGTCCCGTGTTCAGCTCCCAACTGTCCCGTGTTCAGCTCCCAACTGTCCCGTGTTCAGCTTCCAACTGTCCCGTGTTCAGCTTCCAACTGTCCCGTGTTCAGCTTCCAACTGTCCCGTGTTCAGCTTCCAACTGTCCCGTGTTCAGCTCCCAACTGTCCCGTGTTCAGCTCCCAACTGTCCCGTGTTCTGCTCCCAACTGTCCCGTGTTCTGCACCCAACTGTCCCGTGTTCAGCACCTAACTGTCCTGTGTTTAGCTCCTAACTGTCATGTGTTCAGCTCCTAACTCCCCCGTGTTCAGCTCCTAACTGTCCCGTGTTCAGCTCCTAACTGTCCCGTGTTCAGCACCTTACTGTCATGTGTTCAGCACCTAACTGTCCTGTGTTCAGCACCTAACTGTCCCGTGTTCAGCTACTAACAGTCATGTGTTCAGCACCTAACTGTCCCGTGTCCAGCTCCTAACTGTCCCATGTTCAGCACCTAACTGTCCCATGTTCAGCACCTAACTGTCCCGTGTTTAGCTCCTAACTGTTCCGTGTTCAGCTCCTAACTGTCCCGTCTTCAGCTCCTAACTGTCATGTGTTCAGCTCCTGTTATGTGTTCAGCTCCTAACTGTCCTGTTCCTAACTGCCCTGTGTTCAGCTCCTAACTGTCCTGTGTTCTGCTCATAACTGTCCCGTGTTCAGCTCCTAACTGTCATGTGTTCAGCACCTAACTGTCCCGTGTTCAGCTCCTAACTGTCACGTGTTCAGCTCCTAACTGTCCTGTGTTCAGCTCCTAACTGTCCTTTTCCTAACTGCCATGTGTTCAGCTCCTAACTGTCATGTGTTCAGCTCCTAACTGTCCTTTTCCTAACTGCCCTGTGTTCAGCTCCTAACTGTCATGTGTTCAACTCCTAACAGTCCTTTTCCTAACTGCCTTATGTTCAGCTCCTAACTGCCCTGTGTTCAGCTCCTAACTGCCCTGTGTTTAGCTCACAACTGTCCCGTGTTCTACTCCCAACTGTCCCGTGTTCAGCACCTAACTGTCCTGTGTTCAGCTCCCAACTGTCCTGTGTTCAGCTCCTAACTGTCCTTTTCCTAACTGTCATGTGTTCAGCTCCTAACTGTCATGTGTTCAGCTCCTAACTGCCCTTTTCCTAACTGCCCTATATTCAGCTCCTAACTGCCCTGTGTTCAGCTCCTAACTGTCATGTGTTCAACTCCTAACTGTCCTTTTCCTAACTGCCTTGTGTTCAGCTCCTAACTGCCCGGTAGTCAGCTCCTAACTGCCCTGTGTTCAGCTCCCAACTGTCCCGTGTTCAGCTCCCAACTGTCCCGTGTTCTGCTCCCAACTGTCCCGTGTTCAGCACCTAACTGTACCGTGTTCAGCACCTAACTGTCCCGTGTTCAGCTCCCAACTGTCCCGTGTTCAGCTCCCAACTGTCCCGTGTTCAGCTCCCAATTGTCCCGTGTTCTGCTCCCAACTGTCCCGTGTTCAGCTCCTAACTGTCCCGTGTTCAGCTCCTAACTGTCCCGTGTTCAGCTCCTAACTGTCCCGTGTTCAGCTCCTAACTGTCATGAGTTCAGCTCCGAACTGTCCCTTGTCCAGCTCCTAATTGACACGTATTCAGCTCCTAACTGTCTTGTGTTCTGCTCATAACTGGCCCGTGTTCTGCTCCTAACTGTCCTTTTCCTAACTGCCCTGTGTTCAGCTCCTAACTGCCATGTGTTCAGCTCCCAATTGTCCCGTGTTCAGCTCCCAACTGTCATGTGTTCAGCTCCTAACTGTGCCGTGTTCAGCTCCTGTCATGTGTTCAGCACCTAACTGTCCCGTGTTCAGCTCCTAACTGTCCTTTTCCTAACTGCCCTGTGTTCAGCTCCTAACTGTCCCGTGTTCAGCTCCCAACTGACCCATGGTCTGCTCATAACTGTCTCGTGTTCTGCTCATAACTGTCATTTTCCTAACTGCCCTGTGTTCAGCTCCTAACTGTCCCGTGTTCAGCTCCCAACTGTCCCGTGTCCAACTGTCCCGTGTTCAGCTCCCAACTGTCCCGTGTTCAGCTCCCAACTGTCCCGTGTTCAGCTCCCAACTGTCCCGTGTTCAGCTTCCAACTGTCCCGTGTTCAGCTTCCAACTGTCCCGTGTTCAGCTTCCAACTGTCCCGTGTTCAGCTTCCAACTGTCCCGTGTTCAGCTCCCAACTGTCCCGTGTTCTGCTCCCAACTGTCCCGTGTTCTGCTCCCAACTGTCCCGTGTTCTGCACCCAACTGTCCCGTGTTCAGCACCTAACTGTCCTGTGTTCAGCTCCTAACTGCCCCGTGTTCAGCTCCTAACTGCCCCGTGTTCAGCTCCTAACTGCCCCGTGTTCAGCTCCTAACTGTCCCGTGTTCAGCTCCTAACTGTCCCGTGTTCAGCACCTTACTGTCATGTGTTCAGCACCTAACTGTCCTGTGTTCAGCACCTAACTGTCCCGTGTTCAGCTACTAACAGTCATGTGTTCAGCACCTAACTGTCCCGTGTCCAGCTCCTAACTGTCCCATGTTCAGCACCTAACTGTCCCATGTTCAGCACCTAACTGTCCCGTGTTTAGCTCCTAACTGTTCCGTGTTCAGCTCCTAACTGTCCCGTCTTCAGCTCCTAACTGTCATGTGTTCAGCTCCTGTTATGTGTTCAGCTCCTAACTGTCCTGTTCCTAACTGCCCTGTGTTCAGCTCCTAACTGTCCTGTGTTCTGCTCATAACTGTCCCGTGTTCAGCTCCTAACTGTCATGTGTTCAGCACCTAACTGTCCCGTGTTCAGCTCCTAACTGTCCCGTCTTCAGCTCCTAACTGTCATGTGTTCAGCTCCTGTTATGTGTTCAGCTCCTAACTGTCCTGTTCCTAACTGCCCTGTGTTCAGCTCCTAACTGTCCTGTGTTCTGCTCATAACTGTCCCGTGTTCAGCTCCTAACTGTCATGTGTTCAGCACCTAACTGTCCCGTGTTCAGCTCCTAACTGTCCCGTCTTCAGCTCCTAACTGTCATGTGTTCAGCTCCTGTTATGTGTTCAGCTCCTAACTGTCCTGTTCCTAACTGCCCTGTGTTCAGCTCCTAACTGTCCTGTGTTCTGCTCATAACTGTCCCGTGTTCAGCTCCTAACTGTCATGTGTTCAGCACCTAACTGTCCCGTGTTCAGCTCCTAACTGTCACGTGTTCAGCTCCTAACTGTCACGTGTTCAGCTCCTAACTGTCCTTTTCCTAACTGCCATGTGTTCAGCTCCTAACTGTCATGTGTTCAGCTCCTAACTGTCCTATTCCTAACTGCCCTGTGTTCAGCTCCTAACTGTCATGTGTTCAACTCCTAACAGTCCTTTTCCTAACTGCCTTATGTTCAGCTCCTAACTGCCCTGTGTTCAGCTCCTAACTGCCCTGTGTTTAGCTCACAACTGTCCCGTGTTCTACTCCCAACTGTCCCGTGTTCAGCACCTAACTGTCCTGTGTTCAGCTCCCAACTGTCCTGTGTTCAGCTCCCAACTGTCCCGTGTTCAGCTCCCAACTGTCCCGTGTTCTGCTCCCAACTGTCCCGTGTTCTGCTCCCAACTGTCCCGTGTTCTGCTCCCAACTGTCCCGTGTTCTGCTCCCAACTGTCCCGTGTTCAGCTCCTAACTGTCCCGTGTTCAGCTCCTAACTGTCCCTTGTCCAGCTCCTAATTGTCACGTGTTCAGCTCCTAACTGTCTTGTGTTCTGCTCATAACTGGCCGGTGTTCTGCTCCTAACTGTCCTTTTCCTAACTGCCCTGTGTTCAACTCCTAACTGCCATGTGTTCAGCTCCCAATTGTCCTGTGTTCAGCTCCCAACTGTGATGTGTTCAGCTCCCAACTGTGCCGTGTTCAGCTCCTGTCATGTGTTCAGCACCTAACTGTCCCGTGTTCAGCTCCTAACTGTCCTTTTCCTAACTGCCCTGTGTTCAGCTCCTAACTGTCATGTGTTCAGCTCCTAACTGTCCCGTGTTCAGCTCCCAACTGACCCATGGTCTGCTCATAACTGTCCTGTGTTCTGCACATGACTGTCCTTTTCCTAACTGTCCCGTGTTCAGCTCCCAACTGTCCCGTGTTCAGCTCCCAACTGTCCCGTGTTCAGCTCCCAACTGTCCCGTGTTCAGCTCCCAACTGTCCCGTGTTCAGCACCTAAGTGTCCTGTGTTCAGCTCCTAACTGCCCTGTGTTCAGCTCCTAACTGCCCTGTGTTTAGCTCCTGTCATGTGTTCAGCTCCTAACTGCCCTGTGTTTAGCTCCTAACTGTCATGTGTTCAGCACCTAACTGTCCCGTGTTCAGCTCCCAACTCTCCCGTGTTCAGCTCCCAACTGTCCCGTGTTCAGCTCCCAACTCTCCCGTGTTCAGCTCCCAACTGTCCCGTGTTCAGCTCCCAACTGTCCCGTGTTCTGCTCCCAACTGTCCCGTGTTCAGCACCTAACTGTCCTGTGTTCAGCTCCTAACTGTCCTGTGTTCAGCACCTAACTGTCATGTGTTCAGCACCTAACTGTCCCGTGTTCAGCTCCTAACTGCCCTGTGTCCAGCTCCTAACTGCCCTGTGTTTAGCTCCTAACTGTCATGTGTTCAGCACCTAACTGTCATGTGTTCAGCACCTAACTGTCCCGTGTTCAGCACCTAACTGTCCCGTGTTCAGCACCTAACTGTCCCGTGTTCAGCTCCTAACTGTCCCGTGTTCAGCTCCTAACTGTCCCGTGTTCAGCTCCTAACTGTCCCGTGTTCAGCACCTAACTGTCATGTGTTCAGCTCCTAACTGTCCCGTGTTCAGCTCCTAACTGTCCCGTGTTCAGCACCTAACTGTCCCGTGTTCAGCACCTAACTGTCCCGTGTTCAGCTCCTAACTGTCCCGTGTTCAGCTCCTAACTGTCCAGTGTTCAGCTCCTAACTGTCATGTGTTCAGCTCCTGTTATGTGTTCAGCTCCTAACTGTCCTGTTCCTAACTGCCCTGTGTTCAGCTCCTAACTGTCCTGTGTTCTGCTCATAACTGTCCCGTGTTCAGCTCCTAACTGTCATGTGTTCAGCACCTAACTGTCATGTGTTCAGCACCTAACTGTCCCGTGTTCAGCTCCTAACTGTCCCGTGTTCAGCTCCTAACTGTCCCGTGTTCAGCTCCTAACTGTCACGTGTTCAGCTCCTAACTGTCACGTGTTCAGCTCCTAACTGTCCTGTGTTCAGCTCCTAACTGTCCTTTTCCTAACTGTCATGTGTTCAGCTCCTAACTGTCATGTGTTCAGCTCCTAACTGCCCTTTTCCTAACTGCCCTATGTTCAGCTCCTAACTGCCCTGTGTTCAGCTCCTAACTGTCATGTGTTCAACTCCTAACTGTCCTTTTCCTAACTGCCTTATGTTCAGCTCCTAACTGCCCTGTAGTCAGCTCCTAACTGCCCTGTGTTCAGCTCCCAACTGTCCCGTGTTCTGCTCCCAACTGTCCCGTGTTCAGCACCTAACTGTCCCGTGTTCAGCACCTAACTGTCCCGTGTTCAGCTCCCAACTGTCCCGTGTTCAGCTCCCAACTGTCCCGTGTTCAGCTCCCAACTGTCCCGTGTTCAGCTCCCAACTGTCCCGTGTTCAGCTCCCAACTGTCCCGTGTTCAGCTCCCAACTGTCCCGTGTTCAGCTCCTAACTGTCCCGTGTTCAGCTCCTAACTGTCCCTTGTCCAGCTCCTAATTGTCACGTGTTCAGCTCCTAACTGTCTTGTGTTCTGCTCATAACTGGCCGGTGTTCTGCTCCTAACTGTCCTTTTCCTAACTGCCCTGTGTTCAACTCCTAACTGCCATGTGTTCAGCTCCCAATTGTCCTGTGTCCAGCTCCCAACTGTGATGTGTTCAGCTCCCAACTGTGCCGTGTTCAGCTCCTGTCATGTGTTCAGCACCTAACTGTCCCGTGTTCAGCTCCTAACTGTCCTTTTCCTAACTGCCCTGTGTTCAGCTCCTAACTGTCATGTGTTCAGCTCCTAACTGTCCCGTGTTCAGCTCCCAACTGACCCATGGTCTGCTCATAACTGTCCTGTGTTCTGCACATGACTGTCCTTTTCCTAACTGCCCTGTGTTCAGCTCCTAACTGTCCCGTGTTCAGCTCCTAACTGTCCCGTGTTCAGCTCCCAACTGTCCCGTGTTCAGCTCCCAACTGTCCCGTGTTCAGCTCCCAACTGTCCCGTGTTCAGCTCCCAACTGTCCCGTGTTCAGCTCCCAACTGTCCCGTGTTCAGCTCCCAACTGTCCCGTGTTCAGCTCCCAACTGTCCCGTGTTCAGCTCCCAACTGTCCCATGTTCAGCTCCCAACTGTCCCGTGTTCAGCACCTAAGTGTCCTGTGTTCAGCTCCTAACTGCCCTGTGTTCAGCTCCTAACTGCCCTGTGTTTAGCTCCTGTCATGTGTTCAGCTCCTAACTGCCCTGTGTTTAGCTCCTAACTGTCATGTGTTCAGCACCTAACTGTCCCGTGTTCAGCTCCCAACTCTCCCATGTTCAGCTCCCAACTGTCCCGTGTTCAGCTCCCAACTCTCCCGTGTTCAGCTCCCAACTGTCCCGTGTTCAGCTCCCAACTGTCCCGTGTTCTGCTCCCAACTGTCCCGTGTTCAGCACCTAACTGTCCTGTGTTCAGCACCTAACTGTCCTGTGTTCAGCACCTAACTGTCATGTGTTCAGCACCTAACTGTCATGTGTTCAGCACCTAACTGTCCCGTGTTCAGCTCCTAACTGCCCTGTGTCCAGCTCCTAACTGCCCTGTGTTTAGCTCCTAACTGTCATGTGTTGAGCACCTAACTGTCCCGTGTTCAGCACCTAACTGTCCCGTGTTCAGCACCTAACTGTCCCGTGTTCAGCTCCTAACTGTCCCGTGTTCAGCTCCTAACTGTCCCGTGTTCTGCACCTAACTGTCATGTGTTCAGCTCCTAACTGTCCCGTGTTCAGCTCCTAACTGTCCCGTGTTCAGCTCCTAACTGTCCCGTGTTCAGCTCCTAACTGTCCCGTGTTCAGCACCTAACTGTCCCGTGTTCAGCTCCTAACTGTCCCGTGTTCAGCTCCTAACTGTCCAGTGTTCAGCTCCTAACTGTCCAGTGTTCAGCTCCTAACTGTCATGTGTTCAGCTCCTGTTATGTGTTCAGCTCCTAACTGTCCTGTTCCTAACTGCCCTGTGTTCAGCTCCTAACTGTCCTGTGTTCAGCTCCTAACTGTCATGTGTTCAGCTCCTAACTGTCCCGTGTTCAGCTCCTAACTGTCCCGTGTTCAGCTCCTAACTGTCACGTGTTCAGCTCCTAACTGTCCTGTGTTCAGCTCCTAACTGTCCTTTTCCTAACTGTCATGTGTTCAGCTCCTAACTGTCATGTGTTCAGCTCCTAACTGCCCTTTTTCCTAACTGCCCTATGTTCAGCTCCTAACTGCCCTGTGTTCAGCTCCTAACTGTCATGTGTTCAACTCCTAACTGTCCTTTTCCTAACTGCCTTATGTTCAGCTCCTAACTGCCCTTTAGTCAGCTCCTAACTGCCCTGTAGTCAGCTCCCAACTGTCCCGTGTTCTGCTCCCAACTGTCCCGTGTTCAGCACCTAACTGTCCCGTGTTCAGCACCTAACTGTCCCGTGTTCAGCTCCCAACTGTCCCGTGTTCAGCTCCCAACTGTCCCGTGTTCAGCTCCCAACTGTCCCGTGTTCAGCTCCCAACTGTCCCGTGTTCTGCTCCCAACTGTCCCGTGTTCAGCTCCTAACTGTCCCGTGTTCAGCTCCCAACTGTCCCGTGTTCAGCTCCTAACTGTCATGAGTTCAGCTCCGAACTGTCCCTTGTCCAGCTCCTAATTGACACGTATTCAGCTCCTAACTGTCTTGTGTTCTACTCATAACTGGCCCGTGTTCTGCTCCTAACTGTCCTTTTCCTAACTGCCCTGTGTTCAGCTCCTAACTGCCATGTGTTCAGCTCCCAACTGTCATGTGTTCAGCTCCTAACTGTGCCGTGTTCAGCTCCTGTCATGTGTTCAGCACCTAACTGTCCCGTGTTCAGCTCCTAACTGTCCTTTTCCTAACTGCCCTGTGTTCAGCTCCTAACTGTGCCGTGTTCAGCTCCTGTCATGTGTTCAGCTCCTAACTGTCCCGTGTTCAGCTCCCAACTGACCCATGGTCTGCTCATAACTGTCCCGTGTTCTGCTCATAACTGTCATTTTCCTAACTGCCCTGTGTTCAGCTCCTAACTGTCCCGTGTTCAGCTCCCAACTGTCCCGTGTTCAGCTCCCAACTGTCCCGTGTTCAGCTCCCAACTGTCCCGTGTCCAACTGTCCCGTGTTCAGCTCCCAACTGTCCCGTGTTCAGCTCCCAACTGTCCCGTGTTCAGCTCCCAACTGTCCCGTGTTCAGCTCCCAACTGTCCCGGTTTCAGCTTCCAACTGTCCCGTGTTCAGCTCCCAACTGTCCCGTGTTCTGCTCCCAACTGTCCCGTGTTCTGCTCCCAACTGTCCCGTGTTCTGCTCCCAACTGTCCCGTGTTCTGCACCCAACTGTCCCGTGTTCAGCACCTAACTGTCCCGTGTTCAGCTCCTAACTGCCCTGTGTTTAGCTCCTAACTGTCCCGTGTTCAGCTCCTAACTGCCCTGTGTTCAGCTCCTAACTGTCCCGTGTTCAGCTCCTAACTGTCCCGTGTTCAGCACCTTACTGTCATGTGTTCAGCACCTAACTGTCCCGTGTTTAGCTCCTAACTGCCCTGTGTCCAGCTCCTAACTGCCCTGTGTTTAGCTCCTAACTGTCATGTGTTCAGCACCTAACTGTCCTGGGTTCAGCACTAAACTGTCCCGTGTTCAGCTACTAACAGTCATGTGTTCAGCACCTAACTGTCCCGTGTTCAGCTCCTTACTGTCCCGTGTTCAGCTCCTAACTGTCCCATGTTCAGCACCTAACTGTCCCATGTTCAGCACCTAACTGTCCCATGTTCAGCACCTAACTGTCCCGTGTTTAGCTCCTAACTGTTCCGTGTTCAGCTCCTAACTGTCCCGTGTTCAGCTCCTAACTGTCATGTGTTCAGCTCCTGTTATGTGTTCAGCTCCTAAATGTCCTGTTCCTAACTGCCCTGTGTTCAGCTCCTAACTGTCCTGTGTTCTGCTCATAACTGTCCCGTGTTCAGCTCCTAACTGTCATGTGTTCAGCACCTAACTGTCCCGTGTTCAGCTCCTAACTGTCACGTGTTCAGCTCCTAACTGTCCTGTGTTCAGCTCCTAACTGTCCTTTTCCTAACTGCCATGTGTTCAGCTCCTAACTGTCATGTGTTCAGCTCCTAACTGTCCTTTTCCTAACTGCCCTATGTTCAGCTCCTAACTGCCCTATGTTCAGCTCCTAACTGCCCTGTGTTCAGCTCCTAACTGTCATGTGTTCAACTCCTAACAGTCTTTTTCCTAACTGCCTTATGTTCAGCTCCTAACTGCCCTGTGTTCAGCTCCTAACTGCCCTGTGTTTAGCTCACAACTGTCCCGTGTTCTACTCCCAACTGTCCCGTGTTCAGCACCTAACTGTCCCGTGTTCAGCACCTAACTGTCCCGTGTTCAGCACCTAACTGTCCTGTGTTCAGCTCCCAACTGTCCCGTGTTCAGCTCCTAACTGTCCCGTGTTCTGCTCCCAACTGTCCCGTGTTCTGCTCCCAACTGTCCCGTGTTCAGCTCCTAACTGTCCCGTGTTCAGCTCCTAACTGTCCCGTGTTCAGCTCCTAACTATTAGAGATGAGCGGGTTCGGTTTCTTTGAATCCGAACCCGCACGAACTTCACTTTTTTTTTCACGGGTCCGAGCGACTCGGATCTTCCCGCCTTGCTCGGTTAACCCGAGCGCGCCCCGAACGTCATCATGACGCTGTCGGATTCTCGCGAGACTCGGATTCTATATAAGGAGCCGCGCGTCGCCGCCATTTTCACACGTGCATTGAGATTGATAGGGAGAGGACGTGGCTGGCGTCCTCTCCATTTAGATTAGATTTAGAAGAGAGAGAGAGAGAGAGATTGCTGTGATACTGTAGATTAGAAGAGAGTGCAGACAGAGTTTAGTGACTGACGACCACAGTGACCAGTGACCACCAGAGACAGTGCAGTTGTTTGTTTTATTTAATATATCCGTTCTCTGCCTGAAAAAAACGATACACAGTCACACAGTGACTCAGTCTGTGTGCACTGCTCAGCCCAGTGTGCTGCACATCAATGTATTGTATATAAAGCTTATAATTGTGGGGGAGACTGGGGAGCACTGCAGGTTGTTATAGCAGGAGCCAGGAGTACATGATAAATAATATTATATTAAAATTAAACAGTGCACACTTTTGCTGCAGGAGTGCCACTGCCAGTGTGACTAGTGGTGACCAGTGCCTGACCACCAGTATATTAGTAGTATTGTATACTATCTCTTTATCAACCAGTCTATATTAGCAGCAGACACAGTACAGTGCGGTAGTTCACGGCTGTGGCTACCTCTGTGTCGGCACTCGGCAGGCAGTCCGTCCATCCATAATTGTATTATAATATATACCACCTAACCGTGGTTTTTTTTTCATTCTTTATACCGTCGTCATACTAGTTGTTACGAGTATACTACTATCTCTTTATCAACCAGTGTACAGTGCGGTAGTTCACGGCTGTGGCTACCTCTGTGTCGGCACTCGGCAGGCAGTCCGTCCAACCATAATTGTATTATATACCACCTAACCGTGGTTTTTTTTTCATTCTTTATACCGTCGTCATACTAGTTGTTACGAGTATACTACTATCTCTTTATCAACCAGTGTACAGTGCGGTAGTTCACGGCTGTGGCTACCTCTGTGTCGGCACTCGGCAGGCAGTCCGTCCATCCATAATTGTATTATAATATATACCACCTAACCGTGGTTTTTTTTTCATTCTTTATACCGTCGTCATACTAGTTGTTACGAGTATACTACTATCTCTTTATCAACCAGTGTACAGTGCGGTAGTTCACGGCTGTGGCTACCTCTGTGTCGGCACTCGGCAGGCAGTCCGTCCAACCATAATTGTATTATAATATATACCACCTAACCGTGGTTTTTTTTTCATTCTTTATACCGTCGTCATACTAGTTGTTACGAGTATACTACTATCTCTTTATCAACCAGTGTACAGTGCGGTAGTTCACGGCTGTGGCTACCTCTGTGTCGGCACTCGGCAGGCAGTCCGTCCAACCATAATTGTATTATATACCACCTAACCGTGGTTTTTTTTTCATTCTTTATACCGTCATCATACTAGTTGTTACGAGTATACTACTATCTCTTTATCAACCAGTGTACAGTGCGGTAGTTCACGGCTGTGGCTACCTCTGTGTCGGCACTCGGCAGGCAGTCCGTCCAACCATAATTGTATTATATACCACCTAACCGTGGTTTTTTTTTCATTCTTTATACCGTCGTCATACTAGTTGTTACGAGTATACTACTATCTCTTTATCAACCAGTGTACAGTGCGGTAGTTCACGGCTGTGGCTACCTCTGTGTCGGCACTCGGCAGGCAGTCCGTCCATCCATAATTGTATTATAATATATACCACCTAACCGTGGTTTTTTTTTCATTCTTTATACCGTCGTCATACTAGTTGTTACGAGTATACTACTATCTCTTTATCAACCAGTGTACAGTGCGGTAGTTCACGGCTGTGGCTACCTCTGTGTCGGCACTCGGCAGGCAGTCCGTCCAACCATAATTGTATTATATACCACCTAACCGTGGTTTTTTTTTCATTCTTTATACCGTCGTCATACTAGTTGTTACGAGTATACTACTATCTCTTTATCAACCAGTGTACAGTGCGGTAGTTCACGGCTGTGGCTACCTCTGTGTCGGCACTCGGCAGGCAGTCCGTCCATCCATAATTGTATTATATACCACCTAACCGTGGTTTTTTTATACCACCTAACCGTGGCAGTCCGTCCATAATTGTATACTAGTATCCAATCCATCCATCTCCATTGTTTACCTGAGGTGCCTTTTAGTTCTGCCTATAAAATATGGAGAACAAAAAAGTTGAGGTTCCAAAATTAGGGAAAGATCAAGATCCACTTCCACCTCGTGCTGAAGCTGCTGCCACTAGTCATGGCCGAGACGATGAAATGCCAGCAACGTCGTCTGCCAAGGCCGATGCCCAATGTCATAGTACAGAGCATGTCAAATCCAAAACACCAAATATCAGAAAAAAAAGGACTCCAAAACCTAAAATAAAATTGTCGGAGGAGAAGCGTAAACTTGCCAATATGCCATTTACCACACGGAGTGGCAAGGAACGGCTGAGGCCCTGGCCTATGTTCATGGCTAGTGGTTCAGCTTCACATGAGGATGGAAGCACTCAGCCTCTCGCTAGAAAACTGAAAAGACTCAAGCTGGCAAAAGCACCGCAAAGAACTGTGCGTTCTTTGAAATCCCAAATCCACAAGGAGAGTCCAATTGTGTCGGTTGCGATGTCTGACCTTCCCAACACTGGACGTGAAGAGCATGCGCCTTCCACCATTTGCACGCCCCCTGCAAGTGCTGGAAGGAGCACCCGCAGTCCAGTTCCTGATAGTCAGATTGAAGATGTCAGTGTTGAAGTACACCAGGATGAGGAGGATATGGGTGTTGCTGGCGCTGGGGAGGAAATTGACCAGGAGGATTCTGATGGTGAGGTGGTTTGTTTAAGTCAGGCACCCGGGGAGACACCTGTTGTCCGTGGGAGGAATATGGCCGTTGACATGCCAGGTGAAAATACAAAAAAAATCAGCTCTTCGGTGTGGAGGTATTTCGCCAGAAATGCGGACAACAGGTGTCAAGCCGTGTGTTCCCTTTGTCAAGCTGTAATAAGTAGGGGTAAGGACGTTAACCACCTCGGAACATCCTCCCTTATACGTCACCTGCAGCGCATTCATAATAAGTCAGTGACAAGTTCAAAAACTTTGGGTGACAGCGGAAGCAGTCCACTGACCAGTAAATCCCTTCCTCTTGTAACCAAGCTCACGCAAACCACCCCACCAACTCCCTCAGTGTCAATTTCCTCCTTCCCCAGGAATGCCAATAGTCCTGCAGGCCATGTCACTGGCAAGTCTGACGAGTCCTCTCCTGCCTGGGATTCCTCCGATGCATCCTTGCGTGTAACGCCTACTGCTGCTGGCGCTGCTGTTGTTGCCGCTGGGAGTCGATGGTCATCCCAGAGGGGAAGTCGTAAGCCCACTTGTACTACTTCCAGTAAGCAATTGACTGTTCAACAGTCCTTTGCGAGGAAGATGAAATATCACAGCAGTCATCCTACTGCAAAGCGGATAACTGAGTCCTTGACAACTATGTTGGTGTTAGACGTGCGTCCGGTATCCGCCGTTAGTTCACAGGGAACTAGACAATTTATTGAGGCAGTGTGCCCCCGTTACCAAATACCATCTAGGTTCCACTTCTCTAGGCAGGCGATACCGAGAATGTACACGGACGTCAGAAAAAGACTCACCAGTCTCCTAAAAAATGCAGTTGTACCCAATGTCCACTTAACCACGGACATGTGGACAAGTGGAGCAGGGCAGGGTCAGGACTATATGACTGTGACAGCCCACTGGGTAGATGTATGGACTCCCGCCGCAAGAACAGCAGCGGCGGCACCAGTAGCAGCATCTCGCAAACGCCAACTCTTTCCTAGGCAGGCTACGCTTTGTATCACCGCTTTCCAGAATACGCACACAGCTGAAAACCTCTTACGGCAACTGAGGAAGATCATCGCGGAATGGCTTACCCCAATTGGACTCTCCTGTGGATTTGTGGCATCGGACAACGCCAGCAATATTGTGTGTGCATTAAATATGGGCAAATTCCAGCACGTCCCATGTTTTGCACATACCTTGAATTTGGTGGTGCAGAATTTTTTTAAAAACGACAGGGGCGTGCAAGAGATGCTGTCGGTGGCCAGAAAAATTGCGGGACACTTTCGGCGTACAGGCACCACGTACAGAAGACTGGAGCACCACCAAAAACTACTGAACCTGCCCTGCCATCATCTGAAGCAAGAAGTGGTAACGAGGTGGAATTCAACCCTCTATATGCTTCAGAGGTTGGAGGAGCAGCAAAAGGCCATTCAAGCCTATACAATTGAGCACGATATAGGAGATGGAATGCACCTGTCTCAAGTGCAGTGGAGAATGATTTCAACGTTGTGCAAGGTTCTGATGCCCTTTGAACTTGCCACACGTGAAGTCAGTTCAGACACTGCCAGCCTGAGTCAGGTCATTCCCCTCATCAGGCTTTTGCAGAAGAAGCTGGAGGCATTGAAGAAGGAGCTAAAAGGGAGCGATTCCGCTAGGCATGTGGGACTTGTGGATGCAGCCCTTAATTCGCTTAACAAGGATTCACGGGTGGTCAATCTGTTGAAATCAGAGCACTACATTTTGGCCACCGTGCTCGATCCTAGATTTAAAGCCTACCTTGGATCTCTCTTTCCGGCAGACACAGGTCTGCTGGGGTTGAAAGACCTGCTGGTGACAAAATTGTCAAGTCAAGCGGAACGCGACCTGTCAACATCTCCTCCTTCACATTCTCCCGCAACTGGGGGTGCGAGGAAAAGGCTCAGAATTCCGAGCCCACCCGCTGGCGGTGATGCAGGGCAGTCTGGAGCGACTGCTGATGCTGACATCTGGTCCGGACTGAAGGACCTGACAACGATTACGGACATGTCGTCTACTGTCACTGCATATGATTCTCTCAACATTGATAGAATGGTGGAGGATTATATGAGTGACCGCATCCAAGTAGGCACGTCACACAGTCCGTACTTATACTGGCAGGAAAAAGAGGCAATTTGGAGGCCCTTGCACAAACTGGCTTTATTCTACCTAAGTTGCCCTCCCACAAGTGTGTACTCCGAAAGAGTGTTTAGTGCCGCCGCTCACCTTGTCAGCAATCGGCGTACGAGGTTACATCCAGAAAATGTGGAGAAGATGATGTTCATTAAAATGAATTATAATCAATTCCTCCGCGGAGACATTGACCAGCAGCAATTGCCTCCACAAAGTACACAGGGAGCTGAGATGGTGGATTCCAGTGGGGACGAATTGATAATCTGTGAGGAGGGGGATGTACACGGTGATATATCGGAGGGTGAAGATGAGGTGGACATCTTGCCTCTGTAGAGCCAGTTTGTGCAAGGAGAGATTAATTGCTTCTTTTTTGGGGGGGGTCCAAACCAACCCGTCATATCAGTCACAGTCGTGTGGCAGACCCTGTCACTGAAATGATGGGTTGGTTAAAGTGTGCATGTCCTGTTTTGTTTATACAACATAAGGGTGGGTGGGAGGGCCCAAGGATAATTCCATCTTGCACCTCTTTTTTCTTTTCTTTTTCTTTGCATCATGTGCTGATTGGGGAGGGTTTTTTGGAAGGGACATCCTGCGTGACACTGCAGTGCCACTCCTAGATGGGCCCGGTGTTTGTGTCGGCCACTAGGGTCGCTAATCTTACTCACACAGCTACCTCATTGCGCCTCTTTTTTTCTTTGCGTCATGTGCTGTTTGGGGAGGGTTTTTTGGAAGGGACATCCTGCGTGACACTGCAGTGCCACTCCTAGATGGGCCCGGTGTTTGTGTCGGCCACTAGGGTCGCTAATCTTACTCACACAGCTACCTCATTGCGCCTCTTTTTTTCTTTGCGTCATGTGCTGTTTGGGGAGGGTTTTTTGGAAGGGACATCCTGCGTGACACTGCAGTGCCACTCCTAGATGGGCCCGGTGTTTGTGTCGGCCACTAGGGTCGCTTATCTTACTCACACAGCGACCTCAGTGCAAATTTTAGGACTAAAAATAATATTGTGAGGTGTGAGGTATTCAGAATAGACTGAAAATGAGTGTAAATTATGGTTTTTGAGGTTAATAATACTTTGGGATCAAAATGACCCCCAAATTCTATGATTTAAGCTGTTTTTTAGTGTTTTTGGAAAAAAACACCCGAATCCAAAACACACCTGAATCCGACAAAAATAATTCGGTGAGGTTTTGCCAAAACGCGTTCGAACCCAAAACACGGCCGCGGAACCGAACCCAAAACCAAAACACAAAACCCGAAAAATTTCAGGCGCTCATCTCTACTAACTATCCCTTGTCCAGCTCCTAATTGTCACGTGTTCAGCTCCTAACTGTCTTGTGTTCTGCTCATAACTGGCCGGTGTTCTGCTCCTAACTGTCCATTTCCTAACTGCCCTGTGTTCAACTCCTAACTGCCATGTGTTCAGCTCCCAATTGTCCTGTGTTCAGCTCCCAACTGTGATGTGTTCAGCTCCCAACTGTGCCGTGTTCAGCTCCTGTCATGTGTTCAGCACCTAACTGTCCCGTGTTCAGCTCCTAACTGTCCTTTTCCTAACTGCCCTGTGTTCAGCTCCTAACTGTCATGTGTTCAGCTCCTAACTGTCCCGTGTTCAGCTCCCAACTGACCCATGGTCTGCTCATAACTGTCCTGTGTTCTGCACATGACTGTCCTTTTCCTAACTGCCCTGTGTTCAGCTCCTAACTGTCCCGTGTTCAGCTCCTAACTGTCCCGTGTTCAGCTCCCAACTGTCCCGTGTTCAGCTCCCAACTGTCCCGTGTTCAGCTCCCAACTGTCCCGTGTTCAGCTCCCAACTGTCCCATGTTCAGCTCCTAACTGTCCCGTGTTCAGCTCCTAACTGTCCTGTGTTCAGCTCCTAACTGCCCTGTGTTCAGCTCCTAACTGCCCTGTGTTTAGCTCCTGTCATGTGTTCAGCTCCTAACTGCCCTGTGTTTAGCTCCTAACTGTCATGTGTTCAGCACCTAACTGTCCTGTGTTCAGCACCTAACTGTCCCGTGTTCAGCTACTAACAGTCATGTGTTCAGCACCTAACTGTCCCGTGTTCAGCTAGTAACTGTCCCATGTTCAGCACCTAACTGTCCCATGTTCAGCACCTAACTGTCCCGTGTTCAGCTCCTAGCTGTCCCGTGTTCAGCTCCTAACTGTCATGTGTTCAGCTCCTAACTGTCCTGTTCCTAACTGCCCTGTGTTCAGCTCCTAACTGTCCTGTGTTCTGCTCATAACTGTCCCGTGTTCAGCTCCTGTCATGTGTTCAGCACCTAACTGTCCCGTGTTCAGCTCCTAACTGTCACGTGTTCAGCTCCTAACTGTCCTGTGTTCAGCTCCTAACTGTCCTTTTCCTAACTGTCATGTGTTCAGCTCCTAACTGTCATGTGTTCAGCTCCTAACTGTCCTTTTCCTAACTGCCCTATGTTCAGCTCCTAACTGCCCTGTGTTCAGCTCCTAACTGCCCTGTGTTCAGCTCCTAACTGTCCCGTGTTCTGCTCATAACTGTCATGTGTTAAGCTCCTAACTGTCCCGTGTTCTGCTCACAACTGTCCCGTGTTCAGCTCCTAACTGTTCCGTGTTCAGCTCCTAACTGTCCCGTGTTCAGCTCCTAACTGTCCCGTGTTCAGCTCCTAACTGTCCCTTGTCCAGCTCCTAATTGTCACGTCTTCAGCTCCTAACTGTCTTGTGTTCTGCTCATAACTGGCCGATGTTCTGCTCCTAACTGTCCTTTTCCTAACTGCCCTGTGTTCAACTCCTAACTGCCATGTGTTCAGCTCCCAATTGTCCTGTGTTCAGCTCCCAACTGTGATGTGTTCAGCTCCTAACTGTGCCGTGTTCAGCTCCTGTCATGTGTTCAGCACCTAACTGTCCCGTGTTCAGCTCCTAACTCTCCTTTTCCTAACTGCCCTGTGTTCAGCTCCTAACTGTCATGTGTTCAGCTCCTAACTGTCCCGTGTTCAGCTCCCAACTGACCCATGGTCTGCTCATAACTGTTCTGTGTTCTGCTCATAACTGTCCTTTTCCTAACTGCCCCGTGTTCAGCTCCTAACTGTCCCGTGTTCAGCTCCTAACTGTCCCGTGTTCAGCTCCCAACTGTCCCGTGTTCAGCTCCCAACTGTCCCGTGTTCAGCTCCCAACTGTCCCGTGTTCAGCTCCCAACTGTCCCGTGTTCAGCTCCCAACTGTCCCGTGTTCAGCTCCCAACTGTCCCGTGTTCAGCTCCTAACTGTCCCGTGTTCAGCTCCCAACTGTCCCGTGTTCAGCTCCCAACTGTCCCGTGTTCAGCTCCCAACTGTCCCGTGTTCAGCTCCCAACTGTCCCGTGTTCAGCACCTAACTGTCCTGTTTTCAGCTCCTAACTGCCCTGTGTTCAGCACCTAACTGCCCTGTGTTTAGCTCCTAACTGTCATGTGTTCAGCTCCTAACTGTCATGTGTTCAGCACCTAACTGTCATGTGTTCAGCACCTAACTGTCCTGTGTTCAGCACCTAACTGTCCCGTGTTCAGCTACTAACAGTCATGTGTTCAGCACCTAACTGTCCCGTGTTCAGCTAGTAACTGTCCCATGTTCAGCACCTAACTGTCCCATGTTCAGCACCTAACTGTCCCGTGTTCAGCTCCTAGCTGTCCCGTGTTCAGCTCCTAACTGTCATGTGTTCAGCTCCTGTCATGTGTTCAGCTCCTAACTGTCCTGTTCCTAACTGCCCTGTGTTCAGCTCCTAACTGTCCTGTGTTCTGCTCATAACTGTCCCGTGTTCAGCTCCTGTCATGTGTTCAGCACCTAACTGTCCCGTGTTCAGCTCCTAACTGTCCTGTGTTCAGCTCCTAACTGTCCTTTTCCTAACTGTCATGTGTTCAGCTCCTAACTGTCATGTGTTCAGCTCCTAACTGTCCTTTTCCTAACTGCCCTATGTTCAGCTCCTAACTGCCCTGTGTTCAGCTCCTAACTGCCCTGTGTTCAGCTCCTAACTGTCCCGTGTTCTGCTCATAACTGTCATGTGTTAAGCTCCTAACTGTCCCGTGTTCTGCTCACAACTGTCCCGTGTTCAGCTCCTAACTGTCCCGTGTTCAGCTCCTAACTGTCCCGTGTTCAGCTCCTAACTGTCCCGTGTTCAGCTCCTAACTGTCCCTTGTCCAGCTCCTAATTGTCACGTGTTCAGCTCCTAACTGTCTTGTGTTCTGCTCATAACTGGCCGGTGTTCAGCTCCCAACTGTGATGTGTTCAGCTCCTAACTTTGCCGTGTTCAGCTCCTGTCATGTGTTCAGCACCTAACTGTCCCGTGTTCAGCTCCTAACTGTCCTTTTCCTAACTGCCCTGTGTTCAGCTCCTAACTGTCATGTGTTCAGCTCCTAACTGTCCCGTGTTCAGCTCCCAACTGACCCATGGTCTGCTCATAACTGTTCTGTGTTCTGCTCATAACTGTCCTTTTCCTAACTGCCCTGTGTTCAGCTCCTAACTGTCCCGTGTTCTGCTCACAACTGTCCCGTGTTCAGCTCCTAACTGTCCCGTGTTCAGCTCCTAACTGTCCCGTGTTCAGCTCCTAACTGTCCCGTGTTCAGCTCCTAACTGTCCCTTGTCCAGCTCCTAATTGTCACGTGTTCAGCTCCTAACTGTCTTGTGTTCAGCTCCCAACTGTGATGTGTTCAGCTCCTAACTTTGCCGTGTTCAGCTCCTGTCATGTGTTCAGCACCTAACTGTCCCGTGTTCAGCTCCTAACTGTCCTTTTCCTAACTGCCCTGTGTTCAGCTCCTAACTGTCATGTGTTCAGCTCCTAACTGTCCCGTGTTCAGCTCCCAACTGACCCATGGTCTGCTCATAACTGTTCTGTGTTCTGCTCATAACTGTCCTTTTCCTAACTGCCCTGTGTTCAGCTCCTAACTGTCCCGTGTTCAGCTCCTAACTGTCCCGTGTTCAGCTCCCAACTGTCCCGTGTTCAGCTCCCAACTGTCCCGTGTTCAGCTCCCAACTGTCCCGTGTTCAGCTCCCAACTGTCCCGTGTTCAGCTCCCAACTGTCCCGTGTTCAGCTCCCAACTGTCCCGTGTTCAGCACCTAACTGTCCTGTGTTCAGCTCCTAACTGCCCTGTGTTCAGCTCCTAACTGCCCTGTGTTCAGCTCCTAACTGCCCTGTGTTTAGCTCCTAACTGTCATGTGTTCAGCTCCTAACTGCCCTGTGTTTAGCTCCTAACTGTCATGTGTTCAGCACCTAACTGTCCTGTGTTCAGCACCTAACTGTCCCGTGTTCAGCTACTAACAGTCATGTGTTCAGCACCTAACTGTCCCGTGTTCAGCTAGTAACTGTCCCATGTTCAGCACCTAACTGTCCCATGTTCAGCACCTAACTGTCCCATGTTCAGCACCTAACTGTCCCATGTTCAGCACCTAACTGTCCCGTGTTCAGCTCCTAGCTGTCCCGTGTTCAGCTCCTAACTGTCATGTGTTCAGCTCCTGTCATGTGTTCAGCTCCTAACTGTCCTGTTCCTAACTGCCCTGTGTTCAGCTCCTAACTGTCCTGTGTTCTGCTCATAACTGTCCCGTGTTCAGCTCCTGTCATGTGTTCAGCTCCTAACTGTCCCGTGTTCAGCTCCTAACTGTCACGTGTTCAGCTCCTAACTGTCCTGTGTTCAGCTCCTAACTGTCCTTTTCCTAACTGTCATGTGTTCAGCTCCTAACTGTCATGTGTTCAGCTCCTAACTGTCCTTTTCCTAACTGCCCTATGTTCAGCTCCTAACTGCCCTGTGTTCAGCTCCTAACTGTCATGTGTTCAACTCCTAACTGTCCTTTTCCTAACTGCCCTATGTTCAGCTCCTAACTGCCCTGTGTTCAGCTCCTAACTGCCCTGTGTTCAGCTCCTAACTGCCCTGTGTTCAGCTCCTAACTGTCCCGTGTTCTGCTCATAACTGTCATGTGTTAAGCTCCTAACTGTCCCGTGTTCTGCTCATAACTGTCATGTGTTCAGCTCTAGTCATGTATTTGAAAAATGACAGTTGGGAGCTGATTGACTGGAGCACCATTTATTATATGCAATGAGTTTTATTATTCACAAGGAGCTTGATCACTCATTGATAAATGAGCCCCTCAGTTACCAGCAGGAGAACCTTGAAAAAGCTGCAGGTTCCATGCAGCGAAACGCGTTGGTTATCAAATTAACCACCCATTGGATCGCAAACCTTCCTGGATACCCTGAACCAGACTCAAAAAGGAGAAAGCCAGATCGCTGGGGACTGATTCTTTCTACCAATCACCTGGAACCAAATATGACTGCATGGAACTGAGGATCTGCCTGCTAACCAACAGGCTTGTATGCCGCCAAAAGGACTAACCCTCTAGCGGACGCCATTACAGCACTTTTCAGGTTCGATTGGATATATCATAGTTCCCCGAACTCCATCAATAAATTACCATCAGAGGCGACAATAGGAACATGATTAATACCAGGACTTGACCACATATACAGTATGCTGTCATCGAATCATTGGCATTGGTGAGATACTCGTTATTTATCCAATGGTTGCTCTTAATCTACTAATAATTAACTGTTTTTAACTCATATTAAATATTTAATACTGTTCTTATTTTAAGTTTATGAAAATTATTACATAAAAGCCTACAATTAGCACTACTTCATACCACTGTGTGTATACTTTTCACCAGCAGGAGAACTGAGGTTTCACCATTTTCTGTCTAGTTTTACCAACAACATAAAGCGCAATGGAATTTGCTGCGCTATATATGAAATAAAATAAATAATATTAAATAAATAATAATAATAATAATAATAAATAAAATAAATAAATAAATATTAAATAAATAAACATTAGGGAAATGTTAGCCGTGCCACGCCTCCTACCCAGCTGGCGGTTGGGGATGGTAGTAATGCCTCCCTGTGCTCAGGACCCTACCAGTAATGCCAGCTCTCAGGTGGCAGTACGCCTCCTACGTGTTACATGCTACACCAATGCCAGCCGCACCTCTCTGTACATAGGAGAAGGTGGATGTGTGCCTGATTCAGAGTCATACACAATGCTGACGTTCAAGTAAACAAGCGATTTCCTGCAACCGCGCATGTGGAAATATTCCTGAAAACTCCCACAGTGCATGTGTTACACAGAGTGTATGCAGGTAGGCGCTGCTGCCATTGAAACACACTGTATGAGAACTGTTTCTTGAAAAGTTATGGACGTTCCTGGGCAGTGACTGGGAAGGGGCTAGTAGTGCATGCAATAGTGGGCGTGTTATGGGAGTGACGCGGGGGGGGGGGGTTATTAGTGAAAGATGCTGCATGCACAGGCGCCCATTCGCAAGCATGGGAAGCCATAGTCAGACGGAGAATCTTGTACAAGTTTCAATGATGTAACCGATGGTGGTGTCTAAGGGCCCACCAATCAGTATTGCAGAGTGAGCGGATGCTAAAAGTGGGTGTTAAAGTCCTTGTGTATTCATCCACACGGATGTACACAGGGGAAGGAGTTTGTATCGCATTTGCATAAAGTCCAGACGGGTGACCGTGCGCTTCTGCTTCCAACTCAGAATCAGCCCAGTGTCTCCAGCAGTTATTACTAATAACCAGTGGCAGTTCCATAGGTGGGACTGCAGCGCACCCAAAACTCAAATAAAGGAGTCACACCAACTGCCACCCCAATGCTGCCACACATCGCCGGCCGGGACTCACTGGCAGTTGGTGTCGCTCCCCTATTTGAATTCTAGACTGCGCTAAAGCCCCACCTCTGCAACTGCTAATAACACAATATACAGTTCTAGATTTGGGAAATAACATCTGAGGGTTCTATTTATGAAGCAGTGAAAAGGGTGGAGAAGTGAGCCTGTTAAGAAGTTGCCCACGGCAACCAATCAGCTGCTTCGTACAATTGTATAGAATGCAAATTATAAAATGTTACTTCAATGCTGATTGGTTGCCATGGGCAACTTCTCCTCTGGCTCACTTCTCCACACTTTTCACTGCTTCATGAATAGACCCCTGAGGGTTAACGTTGCAGCAGTTACTGAAGCTTGGAACGGAACTTACCGGGTATTGTTAAAATGAAATGATTAGTGTGGGAATGTTTTCTAGCTATTTATCCCGTTATTAGGGTTAATGACCCAGAAAGCGGCGATCCGTCTGATACAGATAATAATGAGAGCAGAATTCCGTCCACAAAAGGGTCCATTTATCAGCCTCAGAAGGGAATTCATCAAATTAGCCGTATCTCTCATATACATCTAATGCTATTAGCTTGTTTTCTCACACAAAATGTCCTGTAAGAACCATTTTATTGACGGGAAACATTGTTTTCTACCAAAGTCTACTGAAGCTTTGCTCATAAATAAGGGTGGAGCGACAAATGGGGTCACCTGTGCGCAATGTTACGTCACTCAATAACGTATCTAAGCTAAGAATATACCTTATTCCCGTCTTAGGGTGGGTGCACATCAGGCAGATATCAGCATAATTTTCCGTATCCCCCGAGGACCATGCAACGCCTTCAGGTCGGCCATGCTGCACAGCCAACGGGATGATATCGCATGCGGCACCATGCATATTAATGAAGGACGGAACAGTGATCGTTCCGTCGCTCTTTAAATCTTTCTTGGGGGGTACCGGCAATCTAGCATGGTCCAGGGTGAAGGGAAATCGCCCTATTGGCCTGATTCTGATGTGTAGCTGGCCTTAGATTCACACTAATGTACTATGCAGATAAAGCCATATGACATCTTAAATATGTTCCCATACCATTTATTGCTATTTACAAAACTATTGTATACAGTAACATCTAATAACATCAATAATAATCTTATTACCTCATTTATTAATAGGGTATAAATGCATAACTACTATTTTTTAGACCATAAAGCGCTCCAAATTATATGATCAAAAATAACTAGCAATAGACGCTGCTACATCTATGAAATGGGGCAGGTTACAGAATGTGGAAAAAGAAAAGAAAAATGAAATAAAAGAAAAGAAAAAATACCTAACCAAACTGATGGAGCAAACTCCAGAGTGGCCAGCTCCCTACATTTTCTAACTGGTGGATGATAGGTACTAGAGGGGGAGGAGCTTCACACTTTTCTAAAGTAATATTGTGCCGGCTTCCAGTAACCAAGCCTCTATACCCTGGCGTAAGCTTCCAGTGCATACATCCCAACCATGGGGGTCATTCCAAGTTGATCGCTAGCTGCCGTTGTTCGCTGCATAGCGATCAGTGAGAAAAATGGCTAATCTGCGTATGCGTATGCACCGCAATGCGCACGCATGTCGTACAGGTACAAAGTCCATTGTGGTTTTGCACTGGTTCTAGCGACGATTCCAATTGCACAGACGGCCGCAAGGTGACTGACAGAGGACATTTCTGGGTGTCAACTGACCGTTTTCAGGGAGTGCTTAAAAAAACGCAGTCGTGGATGGGCGTTCACTGGGCGGGTGTGTGACGTCAAAAGCCGCCCCTCCATCGTTAGAATCAACGCACACGAAGAGTAACTACAGGGCTGGTCTTGTTTTGCACAAAAAGATTTTGCAGGCGCTCTGCTGCACAGGCGTTCGCACTTCTGCAAAGCGAAAATACAATCCCCAGTGGGCTGCGGCAATGCATTTGCACGGCTGCTAAAAACTGCTAGCGAGCGATCAACTCGGAATGATCCCTCTTGTCATTTTCCAAAGAGGGACACACAGCGGCACAGGGGGCGTGGCCTATGAAAAGGGGCATGGCTTCGTGGAGGGTCCGCAATCGCGAGCCACGCCCCGTTTTTGTCACTGGGGGGGGCATGCCCAGCGCTCCCTAAGCTGCTGGCATGCCCCCTCTCCCTTTGTCTCCAGTGAATAGACACTGTGCGCATGCGCACAGCGTCTAATCACCGCTGCTCTGCTAAGCAGGGCAGCGATGACAGGAGCCTCCTGACTGCCCCCCCTACCGCCTTACCGCGGGACACTGCGGCCCGCGGGTGGGACAGCGGGACAGTCCCAAAAAAACGGGACTGTCCCGCGAAAAATCGGGACAGTTGGGAGGTATGCAGTGTCCCCTAGTGGATGAAAGAGAAATAAAGGCTGTGGCTTTAGGAATGGGGTGGAACACTAGTCTGCTGATCCGGTTAAGCTGCATCCTATTGGACGCTGCATCGTGGCAGATTTTATAGACACATTTAGGACCATAAGACAAGGACACTTATTTTACAATTTTTGGGGGCTAAAAGTGAGTCTTATGGCTAAACAAAAATATGAAACTTGTAGATAAGTCATTTAAATAAACAGTAAAACATTATTTATTCAAGACTGGGTTCCAAAGCCGACTCCCAGCTTTCCAAGAATAACAATGTTTTCAAGTCCTCTAAATTGTATATTGATGGACAATGGGGGTCATTCCGAGTTGATCGCTCACTAGCAACTTTATGCAGCGCTGCTATCAGGTTAAAACTCGGCAAAACTGTGTTTGCACCGCAATGCGCAGGCGCGTCGTACGGGTACAAAGAGGATGGATTTAACGAAGGCGATGGATTTAACGAAGAACCCATTCGCACAGCCGATCGAAGGTGACTGACTGAAAGAGGGCGTTTGTGGGTGGCAACTGACCGCTTTCTGGGAGTGTTTGGAAAAACGCAGGCGTGTTCAGGTGTTTGCAGGGCAGGTGTCTGATGTAAATTCCGGGACCAAAAAGACTGTAGTGATCGCAAGGGCTGAGTAAGTCCAGTGCTACTCAGAAACGGCAAAAAACTTTTTTGTGCCATCGGCTGCACACGTGTTCGCACACTTGCAAAGTGCAAATACACTCCCCTGCGGCGACTATCTGATCGCAGCGTTGCAAAAAGTTGATAGCGAGCAATCAACTCGGAATGACCCCCAATGCTTGTAGCCAGTGGTAGCAGGAATAGGGTATTACATTGAGGTTCAGATGTATTAAGCAGTGAACCAGTGGAGAAGTTGCCTATAGAAACCAATCAGCTTCTACCTATGAACTTATAAAATGTACTTAATAAATGCTACCTCAAAGCTGATTGGTTGCGATAGGGAATTTCTCCATTGGCCCACTTGACCACTGTTTTCAATGATTGATACATCTGTGCCTGAGTATCTTCTGACCGTAATGTACCTCATTGGCTGAGTCCGTAGCGCCGTCTTCAAGTCTTCCACTATCTTATTCCTTGTTTCTGTATCTTCCTCATCGAAGGCGTACAGCGTCTGCATCTGCGGGGACAAAAGATCACATGACTACGGCCGCAGCGAACCAACTGCATCCTATCCAAGCACAGGTCACTAACAGCTGAATGAATGAAAGGGAAGTTATTAGATTCTAACAGGGCATTGTTTCATTTCTCTGTTTAATGCCAGTGGCCTTGTATGCAAATGAGAAAATAAGTGAATTCAGCAGATTTTCCGGTTACGTAAGGAAACAGAGATGCGCCTGGCACTATATTGGAGTTAGTTACAGTATATCAGTCTTATAACACAACATACTGAGGCATTTATGAAAATTGCTCTTTTGATAACGATTTAGAAAAGCTGCTGTTGCCATTAGCAACCACAGAGACTAATATTTTACTAGTACAGTATAGGAAATGAAAGGAAACACCTTTTCAACTTCTACATGAATACTTTACAGGGATTTTTCGTAATGTCCCCATAATCATTGGCTATAAAAACACTTGGCAGCACATGTAAACAGATCTGACAATTGGAGCCCTCCGTTCCCTGGTGCCGTTACACCCACTCACGTTCACACTGGTGTTTGTGTGTGTCATGGTTTTATGAAGGCTTCTTCTGCCATTCAATGCTTTAGACACAAGTTTTACACAATGCGGTGAGTGGTGACCCCCAGCCGGGAGCATGATCAAACGCCAGTGGGTACAAGGCCAAAACATCCCCCTGGGATTCTAATACCAAAACAATAGCAGAAATTCTCATTCAATATTAGACACACTGAGACCATTTTGAGTCTATGCAGGCCCAAGTGGCTGCTAGGTCCATGTAGAAAGCTACAGTATGATGTCCATTGCGCCCCGTGTAACATACAATGGCATGTAGCTGAAACGCATGCACATAGACAATGGGCCTAATTCTGAGTTGATCGCAGCAGCAAATTTGTTAGCAGTTGGGCAAAACCATGTGCACTGCAGGGGGGGGGGGGGGGGGGGGGCAGATATAACATGTGCAGAGAGAGTTAGATTTGGGTGGGGTGTGTTCAAACTGAAATCTAAATTGCAGTGTAAAAATAAAGCAGCCAGTATTTACCCTGCACAGAAACGAAATAACCCACCCAAATCTAACTCTCTCTGCACATGTTACATCTGCCCCCCTGCAGTGCACATGGTTTTGCCCAGTTGCTAACAAACTTGCTGCTGCGATCAACTCAGAATTACCCCCAATGTGAGAGGTATTTTATCTTGGAATTACAGTATATCCATCTCCTGATTAAACGCACTGACACAGGGAGATCATACTCACTGCACAGCCCCAGTTTCTCCAGGCATGGATTATTATCAGGACATGAAAGTGACCAGGAGCTGCACAATATGAGTGGGGTTTGGGGGGACTGGGAGGAGGCCTAGGCTTACCACTGGGCACTGCTGACAGGTATATGAGGAGATGCTATGGAATCTCACTGACTTCCTTCATCTCTGAGTATGAAGGCTTGTACTGTATATAACGGAGATGAGGTCACCCGTTGCTGGTCTGGAGGAGTCAGTACGTCTGTTCCCCGATGTGGCACATCCGCCAACATACCTGTCTCACAGTTCTCCTAATATAACCCATCTGTGCCAAATGCTGTGAAACGGAGCGTAATTATGGGAAACATGAGATCCCAAAGTGAGACGCCTCTATACCAATCCCAGCGTAATGCTTGGGACTCATCCAGCCAAGCACTCACTGGATCCAACACTCTGACACATGGGAAATCTCCTGACAGTAACAGTGGGGGTTACATGTGTGTGTGTTATGTCATGTACGTGTATTACACATATATTATATCATGTGTGTCTTATGTCATGTGCGTGTATTACACATATATTATATCATGTGTGTGTTATGTCATGTACGTGTCTTATGTCATGTACGTGTGTTACATGTATGTGTTATGTCATGTGCGTGTATTACACATATATTATATCATATGTGTCTTATGTCATGTACATGTTACATGTATGTGTTATGTTGATGTTGCATGCATTTGTTATATTGGAGATGTATTAAGCCTGGAGAAGTGATAAAGCAGTGATAGGTGCAAGATGATAACGCACCAGCCAATCATGATGGTTTAAAAAAAGACAGTTAGGAGCTGATTGGCTGGTGCGTTATCACCTTCCATGTATCACTGCTTTTTCACTTCTCCGGGCTTAATACATCTGCCCCATTGTGTGTTACATGTATAGTAGATCATAGTAATTTGCATGTGTCATGTGCATGTGTTACATGTACAGTATGTTTTATATTGTGCAAGTATTACATGTATATTATATCATGTGTGTCTTATGTCATGTGTGTGTTACATGTGTGTTATGACATGTGCGTGTTCTGTGTATATAACAGCATGTGTATGTTATGCCATATACATGTGTGTATTATATGTATATTATATCATGTGTGTTATGTCATGTGCATGTGCTACATGGGTGTGTTATGTCATATGCATGTGTTAAATGTATGTGTTATGTTATGTGGGTGTTACATGTATGTGTTATAGTGTGTGTAACAGTACATCATGTTCATGGAAGAATTGAATTTTGTTTGTTACATGTGTTTGTTATGTGTATGTTATATCATATGTGTGTTATATGTTTATATCATATGTGTTACTGTACATACATCATGTTTGTTCAATATCATGCAAGTGTCACTTGTACAGTATGTGTGTTATCGTGTACTATGTGTATGTTAGTTAATGTGTTTGCTTTGTCATGTATGTGTTACATTATGTGTGTGTTATATGTCAATAGTCACAAAAACCAGAGCAGGACTAGTCTGACACAAACATATGTGACTGATAAAGAAACACACATGTTATTATTACCTCACTTCTGTGTGTTGTGAAATGTTATACTTTGGGGCATATTTGCAAAAGTGGGAAGGGATACGGTCGTCAGGTCAACAGGCATTAGGTCGACCACTATTGGTCGACATGTAGTAGCTCGACAGGGCTGCTAGGCCGGCATGGTCTATAGGTCGAAATGTGATAGGTCAACATGAAAAAGGTCGACACGAGTTTTTCAAAATTTTTTTCATTTTTCCTACTTTACGATCCACGTGGACTACCATTGGGAACGGTAACCTGTGCCGAGCGCAGCGGTAGTTGAGCGAGGCACCTTGCTCGAAGCATGGCGAGCGGATACGGTGCACTAATTGGGGTTCCCTGTCACTCTACGAAGAAAACGACACCCAAAAAATGGTGAAAAAAAACCCATGTCAGCCTTTTTCATGTCGACCTATAGCCAATGTCGACCTAGCAACCCTGTCGACCAATAGTGGTAGACCTAATAACTGTCGAACTAAGTGTGGTTGACCCAACGACCCGTACCCAGTGGGAAAAACCCATATTCCATCAGCTTTAGGGCTCTTTATCACCTTTCCCTATACATCAGGGGTATGCAGCAGCAGCAGCAGCACAGGGGAACCTGTCATGAGATTGCAGCTTCTTATTTGGATAACATCTCTTTTATAGGTTGAATTATGTTTACTTTAATGCATTTTTTTTTTTACATTTATGATGTATTTTTTATTAGTGTAAGCTTGATTTTGTAGATGTCACAAGTCTGTCCCAGCGAAGCTGTACGTTAACCCTTACCTCTCCGGGCTCAGCTGCCTTAGCGAGATTTTACAGATTGTGGTGATGAACTCCTATGACCACATTGTGATAAGGAGGAGCCTTAATTCATTAAAACTGTATAATGAATAATAATAATAATGATAAAAATAATGTAACAATTAGTGTGAAATGACACTGTAGTAATGGGGATTATAGGTGGCGGAAGGGCTCGTCAGTGAGTACGAAACTTACAAGTAGCCTGTATCAGAGCTGCACACCGTAAGAGGGCGGCACACCGCCTGTCGGCAATGTCACGTGATTTACACATCAGCACTTTTACAGATTTAGCTTTGCGTTGCCCTTTATAAAACGTTTTTAACCTTCGGACATCATTTTTATTCCCACGAGTTACAGTTTTAGGTTTGTACCAGCAAGTTACACAGACCCCCTTATACAGATGGAGCCCTGCTTATCTATCCCTTTAATAGGATTCACTGAGCCAGTGCTGTAATGACTTAATCCCCTGCTGTATTGTTCTCTCTGTATTGTATTGCAGCTGAGAACAACAGATGAAAGGCTTATGCTAATAAACCTTGGTGCACCATGGTGCAGCAGAGAAGGCTAGATGAGCTGCTCCATGGTGCACTAGAGAAGGGTAGATGAGCAAGGTTCCATCTGTACATCATTTGGAGTTGTGGCAACTGTATAACAAGACCCTGATCTGGTATATACTGTATACACCTGTCTCCAACCAGCAGCCGTTGTAAGAATTACAGTCCTGGCACCTCAGGGGGCAATGACATGTGCATGGCTTGTTTACACCATGTTTCAGGACTTGTGTATCAGCTGGTAAAATTGAAGAACTTCTAGATGGGATAAATGTTAGCAGCTGATAGTTCAGATGTTGTGGCAACACCTTTGCACCGTCACCTAGATGCCCTGGGAAGAGCTGAAACCTTGGACACGTCACACACCAGCTATGGCCATTGAATATCAATGAGCACAGCTGCTGCCAGAGGTTCCCCGGGATCGCTCAACAGCTGAAATGAAAACTGGTCCAGCATAGTCTACCAGGAGCACAGCTGTGAGAGCCACAATTCATGGTATTATAATCCTGACATAACTGGAGAGGAGCTTTATATACTGCAGCCTCCGTATTTGCTGATCCTGGCTTCCTCTGCTCTCCTGTGAGACAATCCTGAACTAGGACTCACCCACCGACAAACACCAGATATGGGCTCAATGGAGCCGCTTGGTCGCCCTGTGTTTCTTGATGACATGTGCACCAATTTTTTTAATGGATAAAAAACAAAAAAAAGACACAGAGAAAAGCAGCATGGATCTGCAAAAAGCACGTAAGACAGAGTCACTTATGGATTAAATGGGTAGCAGATGATTTACCGACGAACACAATACCGACGGTCATAATCCTTGCAGCCATTGACCGACAGTCAAATACCGACTCGGTTAAAATACTGATATTCATTGTGCCGACATTTTAAAAATGCCGACATGGTCAGCATACCGGCATTTGACATGCCGACATGTCAAAATGCCGACATGCATTTTTTAGGAGTTTTTGCCCCAAAACAGACTTGTTCATACTTTACCATCCCAGTGGACCTGGAGGGGGAATATAATAGTGTGCCGTGTGCAGCAAGGCACTGCGGCCGAAGCATAGCGAGCCATGCGAGGAGACACGGTGCACTTAGACTGTGTCCATGTCGGCCTATGTCGACACCGACACACAAAAAGAGAAATAAAAATCCATGCCGGTATTTTGACATGTCGGCATTTCAAATGTCGGTATTTAAGACTATGCCGACATTATGAACATGTCGGCATAATTAATGTCAGTATTTTGACCATGTCAGTATTTTGACCGTCAGAATTGTGTCCGTCGGTAAATCATACAGAACCCGGTTAAATACAGTATGTGGTTACTCCTAGTAAGAGGTTTTCTCATCAGAGAAATACTGCAGGTGGACTCTGATCAAGAGAGTAACTACCACGGCAGAGGCGGGCCCTTATTCCCCGTTCCATGAGTTACGGTTGCCGTGTGTTACAGCGCCATTCCTGCAATCACCCGTGCACTGGTATTATAAATGTCTCACAGCATGTTTGGGGTTTGAGCACCAGTGATAAGCCTTTTATATGTAGGGCGGTGCAATAATAAGCCCTATCGTTTCTATTGATAAATACCATCCTTACAGCCAGCTGTATTTATCACCAGCACAGAATAGAGGTAACCTGCGTCAGTGATGATAAGAATGTAATGTATCCGTTCCTAATAATGTGTATTGGTGACGAGCGCACATTAGTATTGGATCCGCCAGCTGGAGTCACTATAGATTATAAGCTGTGTGGGGATGATGCAGCAGGCAGCCTGGATGTTAGCGTGGTCTGGAGCAGCAGAGGGATACCAGATGAAGACACGCAAGGATGAAGTATATCACTGTAAGAGGAGTAACAGGAGTTGGGATCTCCACGCACTGTTTTCCATCTTCATACCAGAATCAGACAGATGAAAAGATTCTGTGGACACCGTAATAATTATCACTTTCTCCGACATCCAGCACAGATGGAAGAGCTGACGTAACGCAGAGAAGGGGTGAGATGGAAAATATCACTCAGTGTAAGAAAGCAGCTTGCATAGCATGAAAACATCTCAGGGGGTATAAATAGTATCTGACTACAGAGCGCGGACAACAAGTATTGTTTACTAAGCGCGCATCTACAGTATGTGTCTATGAGGCAGGAATAGATGGTGATCAATGGTGTAATGTCCCCCTTCTTCTCCTGTGTAGGGACACAGATCATTGTACGCCAGCATAGGCTGAGGGTTCCTCCGCTGATGTATAATTAGAAGTTCAGATATCTATAGGTCGCCCAAGTCTGAGAGCTGTATATACCAATATGTCATTATAAAGTTAGTGGTTTAGAAATGTAAGCCAACAATAGGAAAGACACTGGCACAACAATGTGCAGCTTCTACTCTAACAGCAGAACAATTCCATCACCATAGCTATGATATGAATGAGGCCCAGTAGAACCCAGCCCAGGCCATGACCTACATTATATGGACAAAGGTATTCAGACGCCTGACATTACACCAACAGGGACTGTAATGATATTGTATTGAAATACATATACTTTAATATGGAGTTTGTCCTCCTTTTGCAGCTATAACAATGGGGGGTTATTCCGAGTTGTTCGCTCGTTGCTGATTTTCGCTATGCTGCGATTTGTTGCTAATTGCGCATGCGCAAGGCACGCAGGGTGCATGCGCTTAGTTATTTAACACAAAACTTAGCAGTTTTGCTGTGGCTTCAGCAACGCTTTTCAGTTGCACTGCTGTTCGGTAAATTAATGACAGGAAAGGGGCGTTTCTGGGTGGTAACTCAGCGTTTTCCCGGCGTTTGCAAAAAAATGCAGGCGTGTCAAGGAAAAACGCGGGAGTGTCTGGAGAAACGGGGGAGTGGCTGGCCGAACGCAGGGCGTGTTTGTGACGTCAAACCAGGAACTAAACGGACTGAGGTGATCACAATCTGTGAGTAGGTCTGGAGCTACTCAGAAACGGCAAAGAATTATTTAGTAGCAATTCTGCTAATCTTTCGCTCGCACTTCTGCTAAACTAAGATACACTCCCAGAGGGCGGCGGCCTAGCGTGTGCAATGCTGCTAAAAGCAGCTAGCGAGCGAACAACTCGGAATGACCCCCAATGTTCAATCTTCTTGGAAGGCTTTCCACAAGATTTTGGAGTGTTTCTGTGGGAATTTGTGCCCATTAATTCTGTAGAGCATTTATGAGGTCAGTGATGTTGGACGGGTAGGCCAGGCTCACAATCTCCGTTTCAGTTCATCACAAAGGTGCTCGACGGGGTTTAGGTCAGGTCAGGTCTGTGCGGACCAGTCAAGTTGTTCCACATCGAACTCAAACCATGTCTTTATAGCCCTTGCTTTGGGCACTGGGCACAGTCATGAGGGAATAGAAAAGGGCCTTCCCAAAACTCTTTTCACAAAGTTGGAAGCATAGCATTATCCAAATTGTCTAGGTATGCTGAAGCATTCAGATTGGCCGTCACTGGAGATAAGGGGCCTAGCCCAAACGCTGAAAAACAACCCCATACCATTATCCCTGCTGCACCAAACTTCACATTTGTCATAATGCAGTCAGGCAGGTAATGTTCTCCGGGCATCCGCCAAACCCAGACTCACCCATCTGACTGCCAAACAGAGAAGAGCTATTCAACACTCCACAGAACACGTTTCCACTGCTCCACAGTCCAGCGTCGGTTTGCTGTACACCACTCCATCCAACGCTTGGCATTGGACTTGGTGATGTGAGGTTTGCATGCAGCTGCTCGGCCATGGAACCCTATTCCATTAAGCTCCCGCAGCACAGTTTTGTGTTTACATTAATGACAGTGGAAGTTCGGAACTCTTCAGCTATGGAATCAGTGAGCGTTGGCGACTGTTACGCACCACGCACCTTAGCAGTCGCTGACCCCGCTCTGTGATTTTACGTGGTCTTCCGCTTTGTGGCTGAGTTGCTGTTGTTCCTAAATGCTTCCACTTTCTAATAATATCACTTACAGCTGACCGTGGAAAATCCAGCAGGGATGGAATTTCATGAAGAGTCTTATAGCAAAGGCGGCATCCTATCACAGACCCACCAGTCACTGAGCTCTCAGGACTACCCATTTTGTATCACAAATGTTTGTAAATAAAGGGCCGGATTCAACTCATATCGCACCCGCTATCTCCCATCTAAAGTGACGGGAGATAGTGGGGCGATATTCAAATGCGCCCCGTTATCCCGCTCATTACAGTCTGGTTTAGGCGACTAAAGTAATGGGCGCGATCGTAAAGAGACCCGTTTGTGCGCCCAAACGGGTCTCTTTACACGCATTTCAGCTCGCTACCTCCTCCGGGGTTATCGAGCTGAAATTAAGTTGTCGTGCCCATCGCTGGCGGAACATTTGAATCCGGCTTTGCAAAGGGCCGCTCTCTTCCCCCCCAAAAAAATAATGTGAGAATTGTGCCAGTGAATGTACGCCCATCATCTAGGGTTACCACGAGCAGTGTCAGGATGGATATAATCCGCTTTTTGGTTGCTATACCTCCTCCCTCCCCACAGCCCTACTTACCTCCCACTGCACACAGTATGTTTCTCCCCTCTTCCCCCTCAGCCAGGGTGTGAGCTATGAGTGGATCCTGTCTCTGTGAGGTCTAATCCTGAAGCAGTGAAAAGAGTGGAGAAGTTGCCCATGGCAACCAATCAGCTGCTCCGTACAATTGTATAGTATGCAAATTATAAATGTTACTTCAATGCTGATTGGTTGCCATGGGCAACTTCTCCACCGGCTCACTTCTCCACTCTTTTCACTGCTTCATGAATAGACCCCACGTCTCCTACATGAAGGTAAGTCACTCACATGATACAGTTACGTTTTAAGGGCATATTTGTTATACACATTTTTTGAGGGGAACATTTTCCAGAAAAATTAATTTTTTTCGGGGGCGGGGGGGATATCCTTAAAATGAAAGTATCACCTGAAAGCATTACAGGGGTTCTGCAGAAGCTATCAAAGATATCCGCTGCGCTTTCCCTGGGGTCTTATTGATTTATTCTGGGCAGAAATTAAATTAGATAGATAGATAGATAGATAGATAGATAGATAGATAGATAGATAGATAGATAGATAGATAGATAGATAGATAGATAGATAGATAGATAGATAGATAGATAGAGATATATTTATCACTGTCATCAGGTAGGTGGTGTGGCAGATAAATCCAGCTGCCCCTGAGGGGGCAAAATTCAGCTATTTAGGGGAGTCGAAATTAAATTGTATTCCCCCCCCCCCCAGCAAAAAGATTTTGTGGTCCCCTGATAGGTACATTTATATATTACAAACATCTTTAGGTGAGATGTTTAGAAAAGAGATTCCCAGTGTCTCAGGGCTTCTTGTATACAGTATATTAAACGTCATTACTTTATTATGTTGTGTACAGATAAGGATACGTGACTTGCACATTTACGACTAACAAGCCCGATAAATAGGTGTTATGGTATATTTGAATACTGCAGTTTTCAGTACCTGGAGATATGTGTGACATACGGTACATTTCTTTTGTAGCAGAATCACTACGTAGAGGTCCATAGAGAATAAGAAAATAGCAGATTCTGTAGCTTTTTACGGATAAATAAAAGAAAGGTGTGACACCAGCCTAAAATAACCCACTAATGATACCTTACAAACTACCCACAATGCATCACGTTCCCTTACGTCGCATTACCACAGCAAGCAGAATGATGACCACAGAGTTTCATGGAATTCTGGTTATTTACCATGGTAATCCTGGGCCTATTTCCGTAAAGATTAGCATTTCACAGAAATGTGTTCACTGAATGTTGGAGACAGTTCAGACAGAAGTTATCTATTGATCACTAGGCGGAATATTTTCTCTGTACGAAGTGTACTCTTTCCAAACACCGAACAGACCAGAAATAGAGCGATATATTTAGATGACATCCGGCTTTTGGAAAAGCACACCGGGTCCTGATGTTCCTCACAGTAATCTATTGATAAGCGCCCAGAGTTTGCAGAGCTCTGTGACCCGTAGTGTAACGCAGCACTGGTGGATATAAAACTGCTGGAAGTACGATTCCTGAGGCAGGGAAACAGGGAAAATTCCCAAACATTTCTTTCTATGACCCCACTGAGGCCTTGGCAGCATCGTACATTACACAACTCCCAGAATCCTGTACTTCTCACCATCAGACGATTTCTCAATTAAACAGAGTCCTGATCAACACTTACATGAAAATAAATATTCCAAAATACAAACTCACTTAAACCAGTGGTTCTCAAACTGTGAGGTAAATTTACTAAAGCTTCTAAGACAGAGAATAGGTGATGTTGCCCATAGCAACCAATCAGATGCTTTCTATAATTTCTCTATTGCTTTCTAGAAAATGATACACAGCATCTTATTGGTTGCTATGGGCAACATCACAAATTCTCGGTTTTAGAAGCTTTACTAAAGTTACCGCTGTGTGCCTACGCACCCTGGGGTGCCGCGAGACTCTTGCAGGAATGCCTCGGAGTGGTGGTTCAGGACCGATCATGTTCAGTACTTCATTAGTATAAACAAGGTTGCTAATGATATCGCTACCTGCGACCATCGCTAGCGACAGCGGGAGCGCGCAACCAACCTAGGGTTACCACATCATCCCTTTAATTCTGGACACATATTAATTACACAGGTTCCACTTCACCTGGTTTTAATCAACCACAGAAGAACATGTGTAATTAATGTGTCCAGAATTAAAGGGATGAGGTGGTAACCCTAAACCACCCATACACACTGAGCAATGCAGCCAATTTGGGTGTGGTATGGAAGGTAGATAGTAACTAGGTCGGCAGTGTCTAAGTCGACCACTATTGATCGACAGTAGCTAGGTTGACAGGGTTTCTAGGTCGACAGGGTCTTTAGGTCGACATGGTCTAGGTCGACAGGTCAAAAGGTCGCTATGAGGTTTTACATTTTTTTGGGTGTCGTTTTCTTCGGAGAGTGACCGGGAACCCCAATTAGTGCACCATGTCCGCTTACCATGCTTCGGGCACGGTGCCTCGCTTCGCTTGGCAGAGATTACCGTTCCAAATTGTAGTCCACATGGATCGTTAAGTATGAAAAGGTTAAAAAAAAAGAAAAAAATCGTGAAAAACTCATGTTAACCTTTCGACCTGTCGACCTAGAACATGTCAACCTAGAAACCCTGTCGACAAATAGTGGTCAACCTAGATAGTGTCGACCTAGAGACCGGATCCAAGCCTATTTGTCATTACGAAATGGCAAATCGACCCAACAGTGCTCCAGTGTGCAGGACTGCCATCAGAAATTATGGGGCCCAGGACTGACAAAATAGACAGGGCCCCTCCCTCCCAAAAAAAGATTCTGTGCTCTACTCCACTCCTATGTGGTGTCATACATTGTGACGTTACATAAAGGTGGAGTGTTGCGGTCCTACAGGAATAGTCTACAGAGAGCTGATGCATAGATAAGGCTTGTTTTAAGAAGTCCTGCTTGTACATCAGACTGCTGTTGATTCACAGAATGGTGCAGCTCTACCTGTATTGGCGGTAGGAGCCAGGAGTGGGGCCCCCTCTCTGTAAGGGCCCGGGACACCAGTCCCCACAGTCCCCCCCTGATGGCTGCCCTGCCAGTGTGTACCCAGCTTAAGGCGCCGTGAGTCAAGAAAGTTTGGGAACAACTGACTTAAAACACAGGAAAATACACATTGCATGAAAAACACAGAAACATAAACAGGACACTAAAAGCATAAAAAGAACTGCTACACAACAATAAGCATGACATGAGAAACACTTTATATGGAAATGTCTTTTCTGCGCTAGTCAGGACACATGAGCAGCACAAGTGTGAGTGTGGTTTATAATTGCAGCCTGAACGTCCGCTGAGTGTGCTCAGAAACTGCAAGAATAATGAGTCAGGGAAGAGGATAATGAGGAGAGAAGAGGATAATGAGTCAGGGAAGAGGATAATGAGGAGAGAAGAGGATAATGTGGCATGAAAGAGGTTTCCTGCATAAATCAGCGCTGGAGCAGCTCCTGGAAGCTGGATATCTGTCCTGACCATGCTCTGCATCACTGACTCCTGATGGAGGGCTGCGGATATGATGTTTATAGAGAGCAAATGTCCAGCTGTTTAACAATTGTTCACCTCCTCTGCTCCCCTCATGCAGCCATCATTAGAGGCCTATACACCTGTGACAGTTGCCCTCTGTAAGTGGGTGCGGAAGCTGGGTGTAATATATGGGACTGTGGGCTCCCAGACGGATGAGGGATTTTTATTAACAGCTACATGAAAGAAAAGCTATTACCGATCTCATTATTTTCTGATGTTAAATGGGCTAAAACCAATCTCTAACAACACAATAGACTCATAAATCACTGTAGTGCATGCAGACATGGGCTTGGCTACCCCATACCGAGCAACTTTCTGTCACAAAAACACTTTCCATATTACATTACAGTAGGCTAAAGCAACCAGATCCTGGAGAGTTTACACAGGAACTGCCGTGGCCTACTGAGACTTGTAGTTCCACACCAAGATGGAGTGCCACACACTGCCAAATTCTGCTGTGCAGCAATATATCTTAGTTTCTCCTCACACTTTAGGCGACAAGAGACCAATTTATCTATACAAGTGAAAACTGCGTTGTCCATTTAGCTGCCAACTTCTCTGACGTCGGCCATTTTGGTCCCCTGTCTTTTCATAATCAGCGCTTACCAAACTCTTTCATACCGCGGCACACTGAGTTTTGAAATTCATTATTGTGACATTCATATTAACATATTGTAAAAGTTAAAACTCTAATATTAAAGGATATGACAGACTAATGTAGCCAGAATAAATTATTGTTGTCATTTATGTTTTCTGAACTTATTGCAGCTAAATTCTTGTGGCATACCCAGTTTGGTACAAGGGCACACCAAGTTTAGTACAGTGGCACACCCAGTTTGGTACAGTGGCATACACAGTAAGCTTGCTCACTGACTGGGAATCACTGGATAAATATTGCATTTTTCCCTTCCATACTGTAATGTGATTGGCTGTAAGGATTGGGCGGAGCTGACAACTGCACCATGAAGATGGTTGTCATGAGATACATTAGCTGGCACACAGGGAAACCTGTAATATGATGGAGATCACCCCAATTTTATTTGGGGGACACTCATTCAGTTCAATTTTATTGATGTATACAAAATAAACGCGTTGGGTATGATACGCAGGCAGTCAGAACACCGACCGCGGCATCCCGATGGTGGGAATCCCGACAGGGAAAAGGTAAGTATAATTACCTTTCCCCAATTCCCCCCTAACCCTACCCCTTCCCCTATCCCCCGCAGCCTAACCCAAACCCTCCCCGGTGGCGCCTAAACCTAACCCCATTTCCCACAGCCTAAACCTAACCCTCCCTCCCTCCCTCACAGCCTAACCCTAACCCCCCTAACCTTCCCTGGGGGCACCTAACCCTCTACCACCCCCCTCCCTCGCCCGCAGCCTAACCCTTATTCTACCCCCCTGTGGCTTACCTCTCTGGTGGCCCGGCATACACTAGTTCGGGATCCCGGCTGTCCTGGATTCCGGCGGTGGGTTAGTGAACCTTGTCAGGAGGCCTGTGCCGGCACTCAGAGCAGTGTCGGGATTCTGGTGTCGGCTCCAGATCTAAAGGCACGATGGTAGTAGTGATACAGGGTTATAAGCTACTCCGTGACATCTCCACATGCGGACAGGAGAGTAACTGGGCGATAATGGGGCATGCGCGCATTTAATGAGGGCGTGTAGACAGAACTGCGGGCTGCCCAGGATTGCGCATAAGTTGAGTCAGAGATCAATTTTTTCAGACGCATCTCTTGCACCAAGGATAGAGCTGGCGCAAGTGTGCGCTGGAAATGACAGCTACGAAACCAAGTATAGGAATAGGGGCAGTGCGGTCTCATTGGTGCGTCAGCCTATGCATGCATATCATTATATATAGTTCTGTGCACATTCCGTGCCATTAATATAGCTCCATGTGCGCTAATCAGGTGAAATTGCGGGCGACTTAGTCCATTGCAAAGTCTCTGGCCACACACACATTATAACGTCTTCTGAAATGATCGGTCACTTACGGCTGCCATGGAGTTGATTCGGTCGATGTAATAGTCCGGCCAGCTGGTAGCCAACTTGTTTGGATCCTCTTGTTCCTACAAGAAATACAAAGAAGAGGTGAGAGGAATTCTAGAAGCACCTGAGTATCCCTGATATTGTGCAGCCTTTAGTACACTCTATATTACCACCTATCACTACAATAAACAACTATAAATAGTGATAAATAGTGATTTTGGTGTTTAGCCAGTAACATCAGTTTTTGTTGCAGCCCCCACACACAGATCCTTTCTCCTATAGACAGTGTGGGGGATGCAGCTCTGTCAGCAGCCATACAGACACGGCCATTTACTGAACACAAAAAAGCATAATACAGCGGCACAAACGCTCTGCCAAGAGGTCATGTTTATGGGTGTCATAGGGAAGCACATGGATGTGCAGGCCAAGATCATGGCATCTGCTGAATTGCCCAATGTGTACTGAGGTTGTGGGTTTGATTCCCATCAAGGCCCCATCTGTGTGGAGTTTGTATGTTCTCTGGGGACTGATGTGAATGACTAAGAGGGGTATTCAATTAGCTGCGATTACAGACTTTTCGAGTGAAAAAACTGACTTTTCACGATTATAGCCTATTCAATTATCTGGGAAAATGTATTGGTGATCATTTTGTTTGCAAATTTCACTTCACGTACTCTAAGCAGGTGAAAAGTTGGGAAAAATACCTATTTTAAGGTAAAAATGTTTGGATATGGTAAAGAACCCCTGCTACAGCCCCTTTAGTGACTAATTAGGCACGTTGAAGTTTTTAATTATTTTTAATTGACAAATAATGACATGTCATTTTTGGGGTGAAAAAGAACAAAGTGATTAAAATTTGGGTTCAAGGTATGGGACAGATATATTTGGGGTGCTTTATGAGTGGGACAGGTGTTTTTAGGCTTGCAGGTGGGAGTAATCCGTCTGTTTCCATTTTTTCCCAAAAATGCATATAACAACCATTTCACACAATCCCAAAAACTCTCTAATGTGTTCTCTAATACACTTCTCTTATGTTATCCTGTGTTAGTTTAGCATTTTTTGGGGTACAGTCTGATTTCCTCATTTTCACCTACACTTTTCACTTCAAGAATTTTCACGTGAAACCCGTTTGGAATTGAATAGTTCGAAACTTGACGCAATTTTTTAACGCGGCAGTCGGTCGAAAATTGCAGCGCAAAAAAATGCAGCTAATTGAATACCCCCCTAACTCTTCTCTGTAGTAGTGATACAAGATTTTCATTGTAGGACAGAATTATTTAAATGAGATACAGTGGTGGAGAATGTTTATTTGCAGGACTGCTCACACTCATTGTCTCTCCGCTATAGGCCATGAAATCCCTGCCGTTATGAGGTCCCAGCGAGACTCATCCTTATACTTTGCACCGAGCAGCTGCACTCCTGAGGATTGGACAACACTAGGCGCACTTTGGCCAATGTAGGATGGATTTGGTCCAGGTGCAGAAGTTGCTCTACATAATGAAACCTCTTCTCAGCAGATTTATTGGTCTGTAAAACTCCTGTTAAGAGCTTTTAGTCCAGCAGAACTTGTCTGCAAGAGACTGAGCCGCGACGCGAGCACTGTACTACCCCAATGATTATTCCATGTGCCTCGTTAGCCGAACAGGCCAAGGATTACGTCCAGCAAATTTCAAATATTCTGCAGATTACTTTGCTGGCTTTGGTTACATCATTACAGCACAGCCTTCAGTACCTGGGAGCACTCCACGGGGTCACAGCGAATACAATTTCATCCTCCTCTCGCTCGTCAGCCCTTCCACACTTATTTTATAACTTTATCCCAGCCAGTGGATTTGTCATTATACATCATTGCGAGAACCTACACTGCACTTAAAGCGGAAAAAGGCTTTCTTCCCGGCACCACAACTTTTATAGCCCTTTATGAGTAAAACCGCAAGAATCTGTGTGTGATAAACCCAACACCAGCCGGGCCTCAGATAATGGAAATGTATTGAACGGTAATGAAGCCATTTTGTGGTTTCAAATCTCTGTTTTGCTGCCAGCGGATGTGGACGTATCGTGGTGTTTCTTAATGGACCTAGTGAGGCCGTTTCAGCTACAGTATATTCTATCAGGCACGGAATAGAGCTTACAGAGAGGACGGTACGCGCGGATATGTGGTAACCTATCACCTGGGTTTCACCTGCACTTGCTGTAGTTTATTTATATCACCGGAGGCCAAGCAATGATCCAAATGCCACCGGGGGGGGGGGGGGGGGGGGTGTGAAATAAGGTTCCATTTCATCCCTCCGGGAGGGTTAACATTTTCGGAGTGTTAACATTTTTGTTTACGGGGAAGCAGGCCTCAATATTTAACTGCGGCACTACATTGTGGGGGGGTCATATTGACGCAAATCATGTCATCACCATTCCACCCTACACTTGCTATTTGGACCTCACCTTTGGGAGCTCCAGGAGGAGAGGTACACGAAGTACGAAGTACGTGTTATTATAGTCATAAAATCAGAAAATATTAATACGACAATAGTCAAAAGGGAAACTCATTCTGGGCTTTGTATCTTTAATAATGCGATGCTGGCGGGAAATGCAGAGTCTCTACGGCTCTGTGTACACTGAGGAAACTACATCTACCATCATACACTGCATGTGCAACAATAACACCAAACACTGGGGGTGATTCAGGCCTGATCACTGCGAAAACGCACAGCGAGTGATCAGCAATTAACTGCGCATGCACTGCAATGTGCATGCGCGTTGGCAAACGACGACGGGCATCGCCGATCAGCAACAGGATGGTTCAAAAATTCTAATCGCACAGCCAATAGCAAGGTGATTGACAGGAAGAGGCGTTTGTGGGTGGTGACTGACCGTTTGCTGGGAGTGTCAGGGAAAACGCAGGCGTTCCCAAGCGTTTTCAGGGAGGGTATCGGACGTCAGATCCGGCCTGATCAGCCTGTTCTCATCACACTGTAGAAGTAAGTCCTGGGCTGCGCACACGCTGCACACACAGAGCAAATCATTCAATGGTGAGTGAGGTGCGAACGGATTTGCAGCTGTCCGCTGACTGAGGGGGTTTTTGAGCAGCTCGGCGTACACATGCGATCGCACACTAGCGCTGTGACTATACACTCCCCTTGGGCGGGGACTATCTCATTGCAGGACAACAATTTTAGCAGCCTAGCAATCAGGTCTGAATCGGGCCACACTATCTAGCTGCCCCATGTAATCTGCTTGCGTGGAATTCTGCCTGCGCGGAGCTAGGCATCCGGTTTCTAGGTCGACAGTAACTAGGTTGACTCTATCTAGATCGACCACTATTGGTCGACAGTAACTAGGTTGACAGGGTTTCTAGGTTGACAGGGTCTCTAGGTCGACATGTTCTAGGTCGACAGGTCAGATGGTCGACATGAGTTTTTCACGATTTTTTTTCTTTTTTTGAACTTTTTCATACTTAACGATCCACGTGGACTACGATTGGAACGGTAATCTGTGCCGAGCGAAGCGAGCCATGCGAGGGGACACGGTGCACTAATTGGGGTTCCCGGTCACTCTACGAAGAAAACGACACAAAAAAAACCTCATGTCGACCTTTTGACCTGTCGACCTAAAGACCCTGTCGACCTAGACACTGTCGACCTAGAGACCATCTACCTTCCATACCACACCCGTGGAGCTAAGTGCTGAGAAAACAACACAGAATGAGCTATTAGGACTGGGTAGGTTATGCAGTATCTTCCTACAGTAGTGTCTATTGCCCTCAGCATCCAAACTGAACAAGATTTCCCCACAGGAGCCCAGACAGTGCTGTAACTCCCTAGGTAAACCGAAAAATACACCTCTGGGCCTAATAGACTTTCAGGGGTCTATTTACTAAGCCCTGGATGGAGATAAAGTGCCAGCCAATCAGCAACTAACTGTCATTTTTCAATCCCAGCCTGTGACATGGCAGTTAGGAGCTGATTGGCTGGTACTTAATCTCCGATGACTTTGTCTCCATCCAAGGCTTAGTAAATAGACCACTTATGACAGTTACTTTCTGAAAGCAGAATGTCCTTTACTTACAGATGTAGACGGCAAAGATTTATTTAAGCAACAGGAGAAAACAAGACAGTAATTCCAGCTGGACGCTACCTGGGTTGCTCACTGCATGTACCCCAGCAATGGGACAGGAACCCAGTGCGCAGGTATAGGGTGAGAATAAACACTGGGTTCCTCAGTTATAAAGTGGGCAGAAAAAGCGCTCATCTGGCACAACCCTATACAGAGGCGTATCTAGGGTAGGGCGAGTGGGGCACGTGCCCTGGGCGCCTTGGCAGGCCCAGGAGAGGGGGGCGCCGCCGGCGTCCAGGGCATCATGCCCCACTCGCCCCTGTCAACCCTAAATGTGAGGGGAGGAGAGCGCAGCGTCTCTCCCTCCCCTCACCGCCGCTGCCAGCACTAGCAGCGCTGCCAGCAGCACTGCTGTGTCCGGTCTCCAGCGCTAGCCAATCAGAGCTTGCGGACCGGCTCCTGATTGGCTGCCGGTCCGCGAGCTCTGATTGGCTAGCGAACCGGCGCCAGACAGCCGCCGGAGACCTGGAGCGGCGAGGGGAAGGAGAGGCGCTGCGCTGCGCTCTCCTCCCCTCACATAGCAACAAGAACAAGAACTGTGGGGCAATGTATCTGGCACTGTGGGGCAATGTAACTGGCACTGTGGGGCATGTAACTGGCACCAAATGGGGCATGTAACTGGCACTGAGTGGGGCCTGGCACTGTGGGGCATGTAACTGGCACTGAGTGGGGCCTGGCACTGTGGGGCATTTAACTGGCACTGTGGGGCAATGTATCTGGCACTGTGGGGCATGTATCCGGCACTGTGGGGCATTGTATCCGGCACTGTGGGGCAATGTAACTGGCACTGTGGGGCATGTATCTGGCAATGTGGGGCAATGTATCTGGCACTGTGGGGCATGTATCTGGCACTGTGGGGCAATGTAACTGGCACTGTGGGGCAATGTAACTGGCACTGTGGGGCAATGTATCTGGCACTGTGGGGCAATGTATCTGGCACTGTGGGGCAATGTATCTGGCACTGTGGGGCATGTATCTGGCACTGTGGGGCAATGTAACTGGCACTGTGGGGCAATGTAACTGGCACTGAGTGGGGCAATGTAACTGGCACTGAGTGGGGCAATGTATCCGGCACTGTGGGGCAATGTATCCGGCACTGTGGGGCAATGTAACCGCCACTGTGGGGCAATGTAACTGGCACAGTGGGGCAACGTAACTGGCACTGAGTGGGGCAATGTATCCGGCACTGTGGGGCAATGTATCCGGCACTGTGGGGCAATGTATCCGGCACTGTGGGGCAATGTAACTGGCACTGTGGGGCAATGTAACTGGCACTGTGGGGCAATGTAACTGGCACTGAGTGGGGCAATGTATCCGGCACTGTGGGGCAATGTATCTGGCACTGTGGGGCAATGTAACTGGCACTGGGGGCAATGTAACTGGCACTGGGGGGCAATGTAACTGGCACTGTGGGGCAATGTAACTGGCACTGAGTGGGGCAATGTATTCGGCACTGTGGGGCAATGTATCCGGCACTGTGGGGCAATGTAACTGGCACTGTGGGTCATTGTAACTGGCACTGTGGGGCAATGTAACTGGCACTGTGGGGCAATGTAACTGGCACTGAGTGGGGCAATGTATCCGGCACTGTGGGGCAATGTATCCGGCACTGTGGGGCAATGTAACTGGCACTGTGGGGCAATATAACTGGCACTGTGGGGCAATGTAACTGGCACTGAGTGGGGCAATGTATCCGGCACTGCCGGGGAATATATCCGGCACTGTGGGGCAATGTAACTGGCACTGTGGGGCAATGTAACTGGCACTGTGGGCATTTTTCAGTGGCCACACCCCTTCTGGAGCGTGGCCACACCCCTTCTGGTGTGTGGCCACCCCCGCCGCGCGCACATGATTCTTTTTGTATGTTTTTTTTCGGGGGGGGGGGGGGGGGGGGCGGGCGCCATTTTCCATCTTGCCCCTGGGCTCCGAAAACCCTAGTTACGCCTCTGACCCTATAGCTGGGTACACACAACGTGATTTGTTGGGCAATCATGGTACCCGCGGCCGCTCTGAACGACCACAGTATAGTGTGTACATGCAATTCATCATTGGAGTTGTGTGGTTGCATCTTACAATCTAATCTAATGTGCTGCACATCAGACACGGGGGGATGTGACGAGCCCGCAAGGGGACTCTTTGCGCTTGACCTCCATCCCGGCCGCCGGTAAATCATACTGAACCCCAAGCACATTGAACATAGGACAAGTAATCAAACCCAAGATTATAATAAGAATTTACTTACCGATAATTCTATTTCTCATAGTCCGTAGTGGATGCTGGGGACTCCGAAAGGACCATGGGGAATAGCGGCTCCGCAGGAGACAGGGCACAAAAGTAAAAGCTTTAAGACTACCTGGTGTGCACTGGCTCCTCCCCCTATGACCCTCCTCCAAGCCTCAGTTAGGATACTGTGCCCGGACGAGCGTACACAATAAGGAAGGATTTTGAATCCCGGGTAAGACTCATACCAGCCACACCAATCACACCGTACAACTTGTGATCTGAACCCAGTTAACAGCATGATAACAGAGGAGCCTCTGAAAAGATGGCTCACAACAATAATAACCCGATTTTTTGTAACAATAACTATGTACAAGTATTGCAGACAATCCGCACTTGGGATAGGCGCCCAGCATCCACTACGGACTATGAGAAATAGAATTATCGGTAAGTAAATTCTTATTTTCTCTGACGTCCTAGTGGATGCTGGGGACTCCGAAAGGACCATGGGGATTATACCAAAGCTCCCAAACGGGCGGGAGAGTGCGGATGACTCTGCAGCACCGAATGAGAGAACTCCAGGTCCTCCTCAGCCAGGGTATCAAATTTGTAGAATTTAGCAAACGTGTTTGCCCCTGACCAAGTAGCTGCTCGGCAAAGTTGTAAAGCCGAGACCCCTCGGGCAGCCGCCCAAGATGAGCCCACTTTCCGTGTGGAATGGGCTTTTACAGATTTTGGCTGTGGCAGGCCTGCCACAGAATGTGCAAGCTGAATTGTACTACAAATCCAACGAGCAATAGTCTGCTTAGAAGCAGGAGCACCCAGCTTGTTGGGTGCATACAGGATAAACAGCGAGTCAGATTTTCTGACTCCAGCCGTCCTGGAAACATATATTTTCAGGGCCCTGACTACGTCCAGCAACTTGGAATCCTCCAAGTCCCTAGTAGCCGCAGGCACCACAATAGGCTGGTTTAAGTGAAATGCTGAAACCACCTTAGGGAGAAATTGAGGACGAGTCCTCAATTCTGCCCTGTCCGTATGAAAAATTAGGTAAGGGCTTTTATAGGATAAAGCCGCCAATTCTGAGACACGCCTGGCTGAGGCCAGGGCTAACAGCATTACCACTTTCCATGTGAGATATTTTAAGTCCACAGTGGTGAGTGGTTCAAACCAATGTGATTTTAGGAACCCCAAACTACATTGAGATCCCAAGGTGCCACTGGAGGCACAAAAGGAGGCTGTATATGCAGTACCCCCCTGACAAACGTCTGGACTTCAGGAACTGAAGCTAGTTCTTTTTGGAAGAATATTGACAGGGCCGAAATTTGAACCTTAATGGACCCTAATTTTAGGCCCATAGACAGTCCTGTTTGCAGGAAATGCAGGAAACGACCCAGTTGAAATTCCTCTGTAGGGGCCTTCCTGGCCTCACACCACGCAACATATTTACGCCAAATACGGTGATAATGTTGCACAGTTACATCCTTCCTGGCTTTGATCAGGGTAGGGATGACTTCATCCGGAATGCCTTTTTCCTTCAGGATCCGGCGTTCAACCGCCATGCCGTCAAACGCAGCCGCGGTAAGTCTTGGAACAGACATGGTCCCTGCTGGAGCAGGTCCTTTCTTAGAGGTAGAGGCCACGGGTCTTCCGTGAGCATCTCTTTAAGTTCCGGGTACCAAGTCCTTCTTGGCCAATCCGGAGCCACGAGTATAGTCCTTACTCCTCTCCTTCTTATGATTCTCAGTACCTTGGGTATGAGAGGCAGAGGAGGGAACACATACACTGACTGGTAAACCCACGGTGTTACCAGAGCGTCCACAGCTATTGCCTGAGGGTCCCTTGACCTGGCGCAATATCTGTCCAGTTTTTTGTTGAGGCGGGACGCCATCATATCCACCTTTGGTTTTTCCCAACGGTTCACAATCATGTGGAAGACTTCTGGGTGAAGTCCCCACTCCCCCGGGTGGAGATCGTGTCTGCTGAGGAAGTCTGCTTCCCAGTTGTCCACTCCCGGAATGAACACTGCTGACAGTGCTATCACATGATTTTCCGCCCAGCGAAGAATCCTTGCAACTTCCGTCATTGCCCTCCTGCTTCTTGTGCCGCCCTGTCTGTTTACGTGGGCGACTGCCGTGATGTTGTCCGACTGGATCAGCACCGGCTGACCCTGAAGCAGAGGCCTTGCCTGACTTAGGGCATTGTAAATGGCCCTTAGTTCCAGGATATTTATGTGAAGTGACGTTTCCATGCTTGACCACAAGCCCTGGAAATTTCTTCCCTGTGTGACTGCTCCCCAGCCTCTCAGGCTGGCATCCGTGGTCACCAGGACCCAGTCCTGAATGCCGAATCTGCGGCCCTCTAGAAGATGAGCACTCTGCAACCACCACAGGAGAGACACCCTTGTCCTTGGAGACAGGGTTATCCGCTGATGCATTTGAAGATGCGATCCGGACCATTTGTCCAGCAGATCCCACTGAAAAGTTCTTGCGTGGAATCTGCCGAATGGAATCGCTTCGTAAGAAGCCACCATTTTTCCCAGGACCCTTGTGCATTGATGCACTGACACTTGGCCTGGTTTTAGGAGGTTCCTGACTAGGTCGGATAACTCCCTGGCTTTCTCCTCCGGGAGAAACACCTTTTTCTGTACTGTGTCCAGAATCATCCCTAGGAACAGCAGACGTGTCGTCGGAATCAGCTGCGATTTTGGAATATTTAGAATCCATCCGTGCTGTCGTAGTACTACTTGAGATAGTGCTACTCCGACCTCTAATTGTTCTCTGGACCTTGCCCTTATCAGGAGATCGTCCAAGTAAGGGATAATAAAGACGCCTTTTCTTCGAAGAAGAATCATAATTTCGGCCATTACCTTGGTAAAGACCCGGGGTGCCGTGGACAATCCAAACGGCAGCGTCTGAAACTGATAGTGACAGTTCTGTACCACAAACCTGAGGTACCCTTGGTGAGAAGGGCAAATTGGGACATGGAGGTAAGCATCCTTGATGTCCAGAGACACCATATAGTCCCCTTCTTCCAGGTTCGCTATCACTGCTCTGAGTGATTCCATCTTGAATTTGAACCTTTGTATGTAAGTGTTCAAGGATTTCAGATTTAAAATAGGTCTCACCGAGCCGTCCGGCTTCGGTACCACAAACAGCGTGGAATAATACCCCTTTCCCTGTTGTAGGAGGGGTACCTTGATTATCACCTGCTGGGAATACAGCTTGTGAATGGCTTCCAATACCGCCTCCCTGTCGGGGGGAGACGTTGGTAAAGCAGACTTCAGGAACCGGCGAGGGGGAGACGTCTCGAATTCCAATTTGTACCCCTGAGATACTACCTGCAGGATCCAGGGGTCCACTTGCGAGTGAGCCCACTGCGCGCTGAAATTCTTGAGACGGGCCCCCACCGTGCCTGAGTCCGCTTGTAAGGCCCCAGCGTCATGCTGAGGACTTGGCAGAAGCGGGGGAGGGCTTCTGTTCCTGGGAAGAGGCTGTCTGCTGCAGTCTTTTTCCCCTTCCTCTGCCCCGGGGCAGATACGAGTGGCCTTTTGCCCGCTTGCCCTTATGGGGACGAAAGGACTGAGCCTGAAAAGACGGTGTCTTTTTCTGCTGAGAGGTGACCTGGGGTAAAAAGGTGGATTTCCCAGCCGTTGCCGTGGCCACCAGGTCCGATAGACCGACCCCAAATAACTCCTCCCCTTTATACGGCAATACTTCCATATGCCGTTTGGAATCCGCATCACCTGACCACTGTCGCGTCCATAACCCTCTTCTGGCAGAAATGGACAGCGCACTTACTCTTGATGACAGAGTGCAAATATCCCTCTGTGCATCTCTCATATATAGAAATGCATCCTTTAAATGCTCTATAGTCAATGATATATTGTCCCTGTCCAGGGTATCAATATTTTCAGTCAGGGAATCCGACCAAGCCACCCCAGCACTGCACATCCAGGCTGAGGCGATTGCTGGTCGCAGTATAATACCAGTATGTGTGTATATACTTTTTAGGATATTTTCCAGCTTCCTATCAGCTGGTTCCTTGAGGGCGGCCGTATCAGGAGACGGTAACGCCACTTGTTTTGATAAGCGTGTGAGCGCCTTATCCACCCTAGGGGGTGTTTCCCAACGCGCCCTAACCTCTGGCGGGAAAGGGTATAATGCCAATAATTTTTTAGAAATTAGCAGTTTTTTATCGGGGGAAACCCACGCTTCATCACACACCTCATTTAATTCATCTGATTCAGGAAAAACTACGGGTAGTTTTTTCACACCCCACATAATACCCTTTTTTGTGGTACTTGTAGTATCAGAAATGTTCAAAACCTCCTTCATTGCCGTGATCATGTAACGTGTGGCCCTACTGGAAAATACGTTTGTTTCCTCACAGTCGACACTGGAGTCAGTGTCCGTGTCTGGGTCTGTGTCGACCACCTGAGGTAACGGGCGCTTTAGAGCCCCTGACGGTGTTTGAGACGCCTGTACAGGTATTAACTGATTTGCCGGCTGTCTCATGTCGTCAACAGTCTTTCGTAAAGTGCTGACACTATCACGTAATTCCTTCCATAAGACCATCCAGTCAGGTGTCGACTCCCTAGGGGGTGACATCACTAATACAGGCAATTGCTCCGCCTCCATACCATTTTCCTCCTCATACATGTCGACACAACGTACCGACACACAGCACACACACAGGGAATGCTCTGATAGAGGACAGGACCCCACTAGCCCTTTGGGGAGACAGAGGGAGAGTTTGCCAGCACACACCAGAGCGCTATATATATACAGGGATAACCTTATATAAGTGTTTTTCCCTTATATAGCTGCTGTATAGATTTATCTGCCAATTTAGTGCCCCCCCTCTCTTGTTTTACCCTGTTTCTGTAGTGCAGGACTGCAGGGGAGAGTCAGGGAGCTTCCCTCCAACGGAGCTGTGAGGAAAAATGGCGCCAGTGTGCTGAGGAGATAGGCTCCGCCCCCTTCTCGGCGGCCGTTCTCCCGCTTTTTTATGGAAAAACAGGCATGAGTTAAATGCATCCATATAGCCCAGGAGCTATATGTGATGCATTTTTTGCCCCCTAAGGTGTTTATATTGCGTCTCAGGGCGCCCCCACCCAGCGCCCTGCACCCTCAGTGACCGGAGTGTGAAGTGTGCTGAGAGCAATGGCGCACAGCTGCGGTGCTGTGCGCTACCTTATTGAAGACAGGACGTCTTCTGCCGCCGATTTTTCCGGACCTCTTCTGCTCTTCTGGCTCTGTAAGGGGGACGGCGGCGCGGCTCTGGGACCCATCCATGGCTGGGCCTGTGATCGTCCCTCTGGAGCTAATGTCCAGTAGCCTAAGAAGCCCAATCTACTCTGCACGCAGGTGAGTTCGCTTCTTCTCCCCTTAGTCCCTCGATGCAGTGAGCCTGTTGCCAGCAGGTCTCACTGAAAATAAAAAACCTAAAACTAAACTTTTTTCTAAGCAGCTCAGGAGAGCCACCTAGACTGCACCCTTCTCGTTCGGGCACAAAAATCTAACTGAGGCTTGGAGGAGGGTCATAGGGGGAGGAGCCAGTGCACACCAGGTAGTCTTAAAGCTTTTACTTTTGTGCCCAGTCTCCTGCGGAGCCGCTATTCCCCATGGTCCTTTCGGAGTCCCCAGCATCCACTAGGACGTCAGAGAAAACATGTTAACTCTGCATTTCACATTTTAGAAAGTGTTGATTGCGTTTGTAGCTGTAAAAGTTCAACTCTGAAAAAAACGCTACTAAAGTCGTATCAGATTGTTTGGAGCCAACACACCAGCTGCTACAAAGGGTTAAAGAACTTCTGAAAAACCACATACAGTACTTGTTAAGATATATTGAGGTTTTAGACCTCGTATTCTCCTTAATTTCACCTGCAGCGAACTTTTACAGCGTTCATCCAATTGGCACGCTACCGACATCTAATCCTGAATACGTAAACCTGCGATCAGACCAAGTGCCGGAACGCGGCCGGTTTCCTGCTGTGAACAGTTGCTGCGTTACACTGAAAACCTCACTTGTTAATATGAAAGAATGAAAACATATGTTCCCAAAGAGAGAAGGATAAATTGAAAGATCACTCTGCTCCCACTGTGCGCGGCGTGCAGATTACATGTGATATATACATACACAACGCAGACACGGCGATGAGACAGAAGTGGTCCAGGAATGGGCGATCGTTATAACGGGATAGGAGGGGGCAGATGAGGTGACCCAACAGGTGCCAGTTCCATTTACTAGTAATATATGAAAGGTGTAACCAACAAGGAAACATCGATTCTGCCTGATGACCCATTCTGGGCTAAGGGGGTTAATCAGGTTTGTTAACAAACCAGAAAATCATATTAATGGGCAAAACCATGCTGCACTGCAGGTGGGGCAGATGTAACATGTGCAGAGAGAGTTAGATTTGCTAACAAACATCTATTTATGAGAATATCTCCAATCATAGCCCGAATATGACCTTTATTTACACATTTATTCACTTACAGCCTGATTCAGAGTCGGACAATAACAGCGATGTTGGACGCAGTGAAGAGATTTTCCTGTGTCTAAATTGCGCTGCGCATGCGTCCAGATTCCATACGCTCAGAGCTACATTTGAAGCGCACGGGATATGAACGTTCTCAGAAATGTTTTCAAAGTGTACCGGGTGTTTGGGGGCGGTGGCTTATATGGCGCACGCAGATGGTCAGTCTTGTGGGACTGATGTGGGCGTGTCGCCGGTAGTGATTGCGCACAGAGACACAGAATCGCTCACATAGGAGCTCTTATCCAGGTGGAGAATCTGCACTTGCCACAGTACAGGTGCCAGTTTCAATGGTGCAACCGATGGTGCGCAAGCAGTATTTTAGCTTCTGAAGACACTCAAAGTGGATGTATCCGAGCCAGATTCATTAAGGATTGCAGTCCTTAGCAATGCAAATGCAGGAGGAGGTGCATACCACTTCTTCCCTGTGCACACCGCCTCTTCCCTGCGCATACCGCCTCTTCCCTGCGCATACCGCCTCTTCCCTGCGCATACCGCCTCTTCCCTGCGCATACTGCCTCTTCCCTGCGCATACCGCCTCTTCCCTGCGCATACCACCTCTTCCCTGCGCATACCACCTCTTCCCTGCGTATACCACCTCTTCCCTGTGCATACCGCCTCTTCCCTGCGTATACCACCTCTTCCCTGTGCATACCAGCTCTTCCCTCCGTATACCACCTCTTCCCTGCGCATACCACCTCTTCCCTGCGCATACCAACTCTTCCCTGTGCATACCACCTCTTCCCGCATACCAACTCTTCCATGCGCATACCACCTCTTCCCTGCACAAACCACCTCTTCCCTGTGCATACCACCTCTTCCCTGTGCATACTAACTCTTCCCTGTGCATACCGCCTCTTCCCTGTGCATACCACCTCTTCCCTGTGCATACCACCTTTTCCCTGTGCATACTACCTCTTCCCTGCGCATACCACCTTTTCCCTGTGTATACTACCACTTCCCTGCGCATACTACCACTTCCCTGCGCATACCACCTCTTACCTGTGCATACCACCTCTTCCCTGTGCATACCGCCTCTTCCCAGTGCATACCACCTCTTCCCTGCGCATACCACCTATTCCCTGTGCATACCACCTCTTCCCTGCGCATACCACCTCTTCCCTGCGCATACCACCTCTTCCCTGTGCATACCACCTCTTCATTGCGCATACCACCTTTTCCCTGTGCATACTACCTCTTCCCTGTGCATACCACCTCTTCCCTGTGCATACCACCTTTTCCCTGTGCATACTACCTCTCCCCTGTGCATACCACTTTTTCCCTGTGCATACTACCTCTTCCCTGTGCATACCACCTTTTCCCTGTGTATACTACCTTTTCCCTGCGCATACCACCTCTTCCCTGCGCATACCACCTCTTCCCTGCGCATACCACCTCTTCCCTGCGCATACCACCTCTTCCCTGCGCATACCACCTCTTCCCTGCGCATACCACCTCTTCCCTGTGCATACCACCTCTTCATTGCGCATACCACCTTTTCCCTGTGCATACTACCTCTTCCCTGTGCATACCACATCTTCCCTGTGCATACCACCTTTTCCCTGTGCATACTACCTCTTCCCTGCGCATACCACCTCTTCCCTGTGCATACCATCTATTCCCTGTGCATACCACCTCTTCCCTGTGCATACCACCTCTTCCCTGTGCATACCATCTATTCCCTGTGCATCCCACCTCTTCCCTGTGCATATCACCTCTTCCCTGTGCATACCACCTCTTCCCTGCGCATACCACCTCTTCCCTGTGCATAGCGCCTCTTCCCTGCGCATACCGCCTCTTCCCTGCGCATACCACCTCTTCCCTGCATTTGCAATGCGATCATCATTAACCACCGGTCGCGATGTTCATCTGCAAAGGCAGGCTGAGTAAGCTTCAACTAGCTCAGCCTTGCCGTCGCAGTGTGGCGTATGGGGCCAATGAAACTGCGTCTTGCGACGCAGTCCTTTGCCTCGCCACTCCTGGAAAACGGGGGGGAGGGCGCGGGGCGACATGTCCATTTTCCCAAACATTGGCGGCACCCATCTCTCCCCGCGAACATCTCTGCCTGTCAGGCAGAGGCGTTCGCATTTTAGCGAAGCAATCGCAGCACTCGTTCTGTACATATGCAGTCCCCAAACATCGGCATAATGCAGTAAGGATCGCTTTTGCGCTCCTTACTGAATTAGTCCTTGCACATGCACAGAAGGGAAGGACTTGTCGTGGTATTTGTATGAAGTCACGCTGCAGCCTCCGACTCCTTATTGTGGCGATATAGAAATCATTCTGGACGGAATTTACTTACAGGCGAAACTGGCCTGGAGCTTTAAGTGCTGACTAAGCCCAAATTTGGGCTTTCGTTCCACTAGAATAATAAAAGACGTATAAACACAAGCTTTATTTATTTAAAAAAAAAATATTTGAAACATGAATGCATTAAAAAGGTTTAGTCTAAAGGCCCGTAAACACTGGTCGATGTATCGGCCGTTCTCTTGAACGGCCGATACATTGCGGGACCGTCGGCCAGTGTGTACGGGCGATACGTCTGTGAACTCCGTCGTTCACAGACGTATCGCGTCGGCCGCGCAGCACAGCCGACAGCCAATATATCTAACGATATATTGGCGCGTCGCTGTGTGTACACGGGGCGGTCGTCCGACCGCCCGTACACATGCTGCGGCGGCCGGCGGTGATTGACAGGTGAACTGGGCGGGCGCGAGCGCCCGCCCGCCCAGTTCATGACGTCAGTCCCCCGACGGATCGGGCTGTGTGTATGCACAACACACTGCCCGATGCGTCCATAGATATATCTGCAGATCAATTGATCTGCAGATATATCTAATAGTGTGTACCCACCTTAAGAATAAATCCATTACTGGAGCAGAATGCCCACTGTAAAGGGCAGACTAGATGGGGCAAGAGGTTCTTATCTGCCGTCACATTCTATGTTTCAGAAATCCCATTCAATACATTATACATATATTGTTTAAAGGACATTACCAGGAGAGGAAACCGCAGAAGAGGGGGGGTCCTTGTATAAGTCATGTGCAGGCTTGGACTGGCCCACAGGGGTCAGGGGAATCCACTGTCTGGGGCCCACCTCCTGCTGTAAGGATCAGGTTCCAGACTGTGCACTTGAATTATACATTATACATGTTACCTTATACTGGACTATGGTGTATGTTCTACAGTGCATTGCTGTTATTAATCTGTTATTAATCTGGTACATTATCATGCATGCAGCAGCTGAATTTACTGTATATATTTGTGAAGGGGCCCAGACGTTGCACTCTCTAATGGTTAGTCAAATCAATGAGGTGGCAGGCCACACCCCTCTGTAGACTAGCCACACCCCTAAACATGGGCCCCTACCACTGCATTCCCCCGGTGGGCACTCCATGTCCCAGTCCGACACTGGTCATGTGTAGATCTTGCCGTCATTAATTTAAATGTAGCTGTCAACTACTGTACACACAGGGCCAGTGCAAGGTTACTCGGCACCCTAGGCCACACCTCCCAACTTTCAGCAGGTAGCAAACAGGACTCTGGCGCGGCGTAGCCGCACTCACCCGGTAAAAGGGGAGTGGCCTCAGTAAATGGGCGTGGCTTCGTGGCAATGCCGTCTATTCACCGCTGCTCTGCTAAGCAGGGCATCGAGTGACAGGAGCCTCCCAACTGCCCACCCCCCCTCCACGAGTGGGACAGTCCCCAAAAAATAAACTGTCCCACGAAAATTGGGACAGTTGGGAGGTATGCCCTAGGCAAGACTACTGCCCCCAACCACCACCAATACCACTGCCCAGCTCTTCAGATAAAAGCGTGACTTAGAAGTTCCGCAGCCACCACTTGCATTAAGTATAACAAGGATGTTTCTTTCAGAGATATCCTTAATGTTGTGAATGGCAGACTCAGTGGCGCCCCCCATATCCTGGCACCCTAGGCAGCTGCCTAATGGTAGAGCCGGCCCTGTGTACACACATTTCTGTGGTTATATGTAGTGCAGCCTAATATGGCACTAAGAGGCATCACTGGGGGATGAGGCACGAGGCACGAATTTGCAGGTAAATCGAAAAGCTGTATTCTTACGATTTTTGGTCCGGCCATAACTTGGCTGCCGCTGTGTGATTGCAACAAGTATACTTTAAATATTGAGCGGATACATAAATAAAGGAATACTGTAAGGTCTGTTTGAAACTGGATTAACAGAGGCCTACCTGTGAAAGAATGAAAAAGTGATGGGGTTAGTTTTCATTTAATCCAAGTCTTCCACAGACTTGCCCTTGCTATCGCTGGTAATAACTCTGGGATGGTTATATCCACCAGCGTTCACCGGCAAAGGCTTCTCCATGCATGTAACCACATGAGTGCACACGGATAACTCCCGCTCATGCTCAGCTTAAGCGCAGTCTGTAAGTAACAAAGATCATTTCCAAGCCTCCGCTAGTAATTACTACGGCAGGGGAGAAGGCTTTCATGCAGTAGGTTTTCTAGGTCCCCTAGATTCAAAAGGTGTCATTTATGTGGCTACTGCATGAACAAATTGCTAATATTGAGGTTTGAATGTGACCAGCCCAAAAGAGCCAAAATAGGCTCAGTGCAGGGGTAAGAAAAGCCTCAGTGCCAGAGGAGTAAACAAACATAGGGGTAAACCCAATTAGCCACGAAGGCTGCAGAAACACTGGCAAAGGTACTGCAATTCGCCCGCTCGCGGCCTGATCTCAGCCCGAACTTGCAGATTATTGTACAGAGCCCTATGGGGCTGCGAACAAAAATCTGCAAGGCTGGTGGCATTGTAAGAGCGTCAAACAGCCACACTTACTCGCGCCGCAAACAAAGTCATGGCTAACTGGATTACGGGGGTGATTCAGACCTGATCGCACGCAGGCATTTTTTTGCAGTGCTGTGATCGGGTAGTGGCCGCCTACAGGGGGAGGGGGTGGGTTGCTGTGCAGGGCTGTGAACGGATGTGCAGGGAGCTGCACAAACAAAAGTTTGTGCTGTCTCTGCACAGCTCAGGACTTACTCAGCCGATGCGATGATCCGGCCAGGAGCTGACGTCAGGAATCCTCCCTTAAAATGGCTGGACACGCCTGCTTTTCTTCGGACACTCCCTGGAAACGGTAAGTTGACACCCACAAACGGCCTCTTCCTGTCAATCTTCTTGCGATCGCCGGTGCAATTGCTTTCTTCTTAAAATCCGTCGCTGTCCGGCGATTCCCAATGCCGGTGGCCGACGCGCCTGCGCATTGCGGTGCATACGCATGCGTAGTTCAGACCCGATCGCACTGCTGCAAAAGATACCGTGCGATCGGGTCTGAATAACCCCTTAGCCCATAGTCTGTAATTCTACAAGACGATACTTGTTCTGTCCGCAAACACAGGGGGTAATTCAGATCTGATCGCAGCAGCAAATTTGTTTGCAGATGGGCAAAACCATGTGCACTGCAGGGGGGGCAGATATAATGTGCAGAGAGTTAGATTTGGGTGGGTTATATTGTTTCTGTGCTGGGTAAATACAGGCTACTTTAAATTTTACACTGATATTTAGTTTTCAGTTTGAACACACCCCACCCAAAAACTCTCCCTGCAAATGTTATATCCGCCCCCCCCCCCCCCTGCAGTGCACATGGGCCCTCATTCTGACCTGATCGTACGCAACAACTTTTTGCTGCCCGTGCGATCAGGTAGACACTATAGGGGAGTGGATTTTTGCATGGCAAGGCTGCGATCGCTTGTGCAGCCGAGCTATGCAAAAAAGTTTTGTGCAGGATAGGAGGTCTGGACTTACTAACCAGTTGCGATCACTTCAGCGTGTCGGGTCCCGGAATTGACGTCAGACACCTGCCCTCCAAACGCCTCGACACGCCTGCGTTGGTCTCACCACTCCCCGAAAACAGTCAGTTGACGCCCGGATCCGCCTTCCTGCTGTCAATATTCTTGCGGTCGTCGCTGCGACCGCTTTCTTCATAGTTCTCATCGTTGTCCGGTGACAGCCGTGGCAGGACAACGACGCGCCTGCGCATTGCAGCCGCAGCGCATGCGCAGTTCCGACGCGATCGCACGACTGCAAAAAAAGTGCAGCATGCGATCAGGTCGGAATGAACCCCTCGGTTTTGCCCATTAGCTAACAAATTTGCTGCTGCGATCAGATCTGAATTAGGTCCACAGACCATTAAAAAAAATCTAAAGTATGTCCTTTTTTTTTCTCCTTTTTTTCACATTTATCAAAATACATTACATATATTTTTTACTTCAGTTTTTTTGTTTTGTTTTTTTAACCAGTGGAATTGAGAGTGAAAATCGGGGCTCACACAAGGGCCTAACTAGGAAAACGGCCCAATGAAGTGGTAAGTTACCCCTAACCCCTAGAGGCCAGTATTGTCGGAACAGCTGTTCTGGTGACGTTTTTGAAAAACTGCTTTGCAAAGGGCACTTAAAAATAAATGGGCCGCAATGACCTGTATAAAAGCACTCAGCCCCGAGAACTCCTCAATGGCTTCTAATATCCCTAAAATGTACGGGAGGGAGCTCATTATTCCTACCTATATAACCACGAGTATTAAAGCATTACTGCTTGAGAAGGGTTAAAGCCAGCGTATTTTTGCCTTGTTATTGTTGCACATTTATGCGGCTCTCTCCGGGCTCCCAGGAGACAGTGTTTTAATAAACCCTTAAGTTGTTAATGAAAATTGTGTTGGCATGACCTAGACATACAGAGTTCCAGATTCCAGGCCCCAGTCCCCGGAGGAACATTTATCTACATTGTGTTTTCACTTCTCTATTTGGTGCCAGCCTCATCTGACCCTGATCTTTGTCTGTGTTGGCCCCGCTCAATTCTTTATACTGTGAACACGTCCTTCCTGACAAGAGGGGCGAGCTTGGCCCCAGTGACGGGGACACCCAGGGGTCAGAGAAGGACAATCACAACAAAACAATACAGGAACTGGTGAAGTTGCATCAACAGTCCGTCCAAGATATGTCTTCAGAATTCTAACTATGGGGTAGATTTACTAGAGCTTCCAAAACAGACATGCAGTGTTGCCTATAGCAACCAATCAAATTCTGTCTATCATTTTCTAGACCGCCATAGACAAATGATAGCTAAAATCTGATGGGTTGCTAAAGGCAATTTTCATTTTTAGAAACTTTAGTAAATCTACCCGTATGTCTTAAAGGAAAACTATCATTAAGAGAACGTAGGATACATTGCTACAAATATTTTGTGACACGCTGAGAAAAATGTACGCCTATATATTATTTTGCTATGATGTCCCTTCTAATAGCCGTCCGTCTGCAGGGGGCACCTAATGGTTTTCGGTCGGTGGGTTGGCCGGATTCTTCGAAGGTACCTCCAGCAGTGTAAATAAGGTGTTGTGGGAGAGGGTATCTGGGAGCCCCATCAGGCACAGATGCATTATGATCTCATGGGGGCTAAGCAAAATACTGGTTTGAGACCCCTCCCTCCGCTGATCGTTCTTGCATTTCCCCGGCCTTGACTACTAAAAATCACAGCTGGATCCAGGGCTCCCCAGTGAGAATACAACAGGGATCCAGGGGCCACTGACAAGAAATCAGTGGGGATCCAGGTGGATCTAGGAAACGGAGTACAAAAATAAAAATGGGTTAGTGGTACCCAAGCCTGGTCTTCGAGGCACCCCAACGGTCCCGGTTTGAAGGATATTGATACTTAGGCACAGGTGACTTAACTAGTACACCAGTTAGTTTTATTATACCATCTGTGCTAAAGCAGGGATATCCCTAAAACCTGGACTGCTAAGGTGCCTTGAAGACCACATTTGGGAACCACTTGGTTAGGTTCTAACCCAGTGGTTCCCAAACACTGTCCTCAAGGGGGATCAGTATGGGAAGCCGGCAGGCGGGATCCTGATATTCGAAATACCAACGTCAGAATCCCGATTGCGCATAAGCCAACAGGGGTGAGTAAGGGGTGGTACACCCTCTCCCCTACCCCCCTAACACTCCCTGCCCGCTGCCTAACCCTAACCTTCCCCCCGTCAGTGCCTAAACCTAACCTCCCGTCGCTGCTGCCTAAACCTAACGCTCCCATGCCACAGCCTAACCCTATTCCTCGGAGGGGTGTGCCTAACCCCCGCTCCCCGCACCCTAACCCTCCCGGGGCGCAGCCTAACCCTAACCCTCCCGCAACCTAAACCTAACCTTACCAAATGGCTTACCTCCTTAGCGATGTGAGGACGTTCGGCATCTCGGCTGTCAGGATTCCGACGCCGGGATGTGTACCTATTTGGGATGCCGGTGTCGGGATTCCGTTGTCTGCCTGCCAGCATCTCGAAAGGCGGGATCCTGACTGCATCCCCAGCAGCCCAGGTTTTAGGAGCCCAGATTACCACAACCTTTAGGGCAGTGGTTCTCAAACTCGGTCCTCAGGACCCCATATGGTTCACGTTTTCCATGTCACCCAGCAGCTGGGTGACATGGAAACTGCCACATTTTAAAAATGTACAGGTGACCTGCAAAACATGAACCGTGTGGGGTCCTGAGGACCGAGTTTGAGAACCTGTGATTTAGGGTAATCTGGGCTCCTCAGCACTCACCAGGACCTAGTCATAAGCCGGGGTAGCACATCCATCTACTTATTGCAATAAATATTCGTTTTTGAGAATTACAACTTAGAACAGTTGTAGTAACGCAGCTTCTAATAACACCAAATGGTTCCACACCACAGAATGAAGTATTGTATCCTTAACTGCGGCTCCAGTGTGAAATAATAATTAGTTTCCTTATAAGAGAATTCCAGCCGCCCCATATCCCAGAAACATATACAGAAGATTCAGGTTAGCAGGACCTGGGCGTTTCTCCTCATCGCAACAGAATGCTGATGTTTTACTAAATATTTATCAAATAAAGAGAAAATATAAACTGCTTATAAATGGTATTAATTCCGCTTTCTACTGTGTTTCATCTCCGCTTTTCCGGTATGGCTGCATGAGTCTTGGTATTATATAGAATTTGTGTGAACTGACATTATGGGATTGTTGGAACATGTAAGAAGAAACGGTAACAGCCCGTTACATAGGCAGAATGCGGAGTCATACACAGAGAACAATCTGTCATTATTGCAGCACGCAGTTTACTATTTTGGGATGTTGGGTCTGCGGCCAAGATCATTATCTACAGAGGTTTTCTAGGCCCATTCCAAAAGCGTAACCAGACTAAACCAAAACAGTACTTAGATTTATTGTATTGGTGATTAACTGGTCTGAGTAATCTCTGTATGATTGTCAGCTTCTTATACTCAGATAACAGCTCAGGGCCTGACTGAGAGATACTAATGCAGGAGGCTCCTTGTGTAAATAGAGGCCTCCTGCCGGCTTCTGTGATCCACTGCTGTGTCCAGAGACGCCCCCAAAAAACAGCAGGCTGTCACTCACCTCATGTGATCCGCTGCTGCGTCCAAAGACGCCCCCAAAAGACGGCAGGCTGTCACTCACTTGATGTGATCCGCTGCTGCGTCCAGAGACGCCCCCAAAAGATGGCAGACTGTCACTCACCTGATGTGATCCGCTGCTGCGTCCAGAGATGCCCCCAAAAGACGGCAGACTGTCACTCACTTGATGTGATCCGCTGCTGCGTCCAGAGACGCCCACAAAAGACGGCAGACTGTCACTCACTTGATGTGATCCGCTGCTGCGTCCAGAGACGCCCACAAAAGACGGCAGACTGTCACTCACCTGATGTGATCCGCTGCTGCGTCCAGAGACGCCCACAAAAGACGGCAGACTGTCACTCACCTGATGTGATCCGCTGCTGCGTCCAGAGACGCCCCCAAAAGACGGCAGACTGTCACTCACCTGATGTGATCCGCTGCTGCGTCCAGAGACGCCCACAAAAGACGGCAGACTGTCACTCACTTGATGTGATCCGCTGCTGCGTCCAGAGACGCCCACAAAAGACGGCAGACTGTCACTCACCTGATGTGATCCGCTGCTGCGTCCAGAGACGCCCACAAAAGACGGCAGACTGTCACTTACCTGATGTGATCCGCTGCTGCGTCCAGAGACGCCCCCAAAAGACGGCAGACTGTCACTCACTTGATGTGATCCGCTGCTGCGTCCAGAGACGCCCACAAAAGACGGCAGACTGTCACTCACTTGATGTGATCCGCTGCTGCGTCCAGAGACGCCCACAAAAGACGGCAGACTGTCACTCACTTGATGTGATCCGCTGCTGCGTCCAGAGACGCCCACAAAAGACGGCAGACTGTCACTCACTTGATGTGATCCGCTGCTGCGTCCAGAGACGCCCACAAAAGACGGCAGACTGTCACTCACCTGATGTGATCCGCTGCTGCGTCCAGAGACGCCCACAAAAGACGGCAGACTGTCACTCACTTGATGTGATCCGCTGCTGCGTCCAGAGACGCCCACAAAAGACGGCAGACTGTCACTCACCTGATGTGATCCGCTGCTGCGTCCAGAGACGCCCACAAAAGACGGCAGACTGTCACTCACCTGATGTGATCCGCTGCTGCGTCCAGAGACGCCCCCAAAAGACGGCAAACTGTCACTCACTTGATGTGATCCGCTGCTGCGTCCAGAGACGCCCACAAAAGACGGCAGACTGTCACTCACTTGATGTGATCCGCTGCTGCGTCCAGAGACGCCCACAAAAGACGGCAGACTGTCACTCACCTGATGTGATCCGCTGCTGCGTCCAGAGACGCCCACAAAAGACGGCAGACTGTCACTCACTTGATGTGATCCGCTGCTGCGTCCAGAGACGCCCACAAAAGACGGCAGACTGTCACTCACCTGATGTGATCCGCTGCTGCGTCCAGAGACGCCCACAAAAGACGGCAGACTGTCACTCACCTGATGTGATCCGCTGCTGCGTCCAGAGACGCCCCCAAAAGACGGCAGACTGTCACTCACCTGATGTGATCCGCTGCTGCGTCCAGACGCCCCCAAAAGACGGCAGACTGTCACTCACCTGACGTGATCCGCTGCTGCGTCCAGAGACGCCCACAAAAGACGGCAGACTGTCACTCACCTGACGTGATCCGCTGCTGCGTCCAGAGACGCCCCCAAAAGACGGCAGACTGTCACTCACCTGACGTGATTCGCTGCTGCGTCCAGAGACGCCCCCAAAATACGGCAGACTGTCACTCACCTGATGTGATCCGCTGCTGCGTCCAGAGACGCCTCCAAAAGACGACAGACTGTCACTCACCTGATTTGATCCGCTGCTGCGTCCAGAGACGCCTCCAAAAGACGGCAGACTGTCACTCACCTGATGTCTGACGACACAGGACCCAATCTGCACATATGCAGTACGGGTCCTGTGCAGGTGTAGTTAAATAAACATAGGAGATGTACAGAACGGAAACCATCCGGTTTGCGTACATCTCTGCTTTAGCCCTTCAGTTCAGTTCAGCTATGAGGAGAAGCCCTCCTGGAAGCCAGATCTACACATGGATAATCTATCATGTCCTTGCAAGGGCTGGCTGCAATGGGCTAGGAGGCCTGACTTGTTGCTTTCTACTGTGCAGATCGAGCCTCGCATGTGGAGGCCCAAATTTGTCAGAGGCCACCACAGCTGAAGAGGGAGAAACCAAAAGAAGGACAAGCCAGAGGAGAGACCACCAGCACACATCTACTAAGTATAGTATCTGTGTCACAGCAGCCTAGTTACCTGGCAGACTGAGCCTCGCTTATGGAGGACCAACCTCACCAGAGGCCACTGCAACGAAAGAAGAGGACCACAGAGGAGGAAGAAGCCTGGGTAGAGACCAACCACACTACTAAGAATAACATCAGCGTCACAGTGGACTGGTTACCTGGAGGCTGCCAGAGGTTATGTAATCATCCTATATGGAGGAAAGTTCATTTATATAGAATCGTCTAGGACTGTAGGTCATTAGGGAGGCAGCCACACTCCTGATTCTACAGTGTATAAAAATTTTTTTAAAAAGTATCCTTGGCGCACTTCAGGAGTGATAATAGCGCCTAACTCATGTGGGTATGGAATTGCGCAGTCGCAAGGAAGCAGCTGTGCAATTCAGTGTAATTAAAATTAAATGCAGCAGGAGGCGTCGGAGATAGAAGCCTCCTTACTGTTAGCATTTGTGAGATTCAAGTGTTGGGATCACCATCGCAACCATCAGTCGCGATATGCAGTGTTTTTAGGAAGCGGTCAGCCTGCGTTAGCTGAAACTTACTCAGGCCCTCCATCGGATCCGGACACACGGGTCCAGTAAGTTTGATTCCGATTACGCAGACCGTGGACCCATCACACCTTCAAGACAGCAGTGACATGCCTCCATTTTGAAGTACAGTGCCAGGTTTACGTACAAATCTGAGAGAAGTTTTTCTCATATTATTTTCTTCAGTTTTCAGCCGTCCTTCCACATATTAAAGCATAACTGTAAAATGGATAGAAAGGTGCTAGATATAGTTCAGGATTAAAAAAAAAGGGTATAGTATTTGCAGCTGTGAATTTGGACTCAGCGGATGTGTGAAAACATGGCAATGCTGCCGCCTCCTGGAACTGTATGGTGACGTCCACAGACGGCTTCTCAGATATCCGCGTCCGTCGCAGATCATTTGATTATCGAAGCTCTGAAGCCACGGTTCGAAGCTATGGTCGCACAACATGGCCGCAGGAAATTGGGATTGTGTACAAATCTGAACCAGGACCATAGTGCCTGACAGTAATGCTCACCCAATAAGGAGACGTCAGACATCTTTCTGTAGTTGCACCCTATGGGGCTGATTCGGAACCACACATTGCTGCAAACACTATAGGGTCTTTTGCTGTAGTTGCGTCTGCCAATGCTAGTAATATATCTCCCCGTGGTGTACAAATGTGCGTCTGAACACTTAGTGCATCTTTAGGAACAACCGTCGGACTGACCATCAATGTAGCGCCTATGGGCCAGATTCAAACCTGATCGCTTTTGTGTGAAATCGCACAGCGGTCGATTATCGAGTGACTGCGCATGCGTATGCACCGCAATGCGCAAGCGCGTCACCAAACAGCGACAGGATGGTGCAAAAGTTTCAACCGCACGGGCCTTCGCAAGGTGATTGACAGGGTGAGGACGTTTGTGGGTGGGTGATAACTGACCGTTTTCTGGGTGTGTCAGGAAAAACGCAGGTGTTCCCAAGCGGTTTCAGGGCGGGTGTGTGACGTCAGCTCCGGCCCCGATCAGCCTGTGTGTATCGCACTGTAGGAGTAGGTCCTGGGATACGCACAGACTGGAAAAATAATTAGATGGTGAGTGAGCTGCGAACGGATTTGCAGATGTCCGCTGTCTGGCGGAATTATCGCACGGCGTACACATGTATTCGCACACTTGCACAGGGCGGGTTTTCACTCTCCCTGGGCGGCGACTATCTGATCGCAGACCTCTGCACATTAGCAGCACAGCGATCAGGTCTGAATTAGGCCGTAAGCCCCTGAGTTAGGAACCAGTTATTTGACAAGCCTGCGACACTCCCATATAGCGGGGCGTCTCTGTCCATCTGTACAGTCACCTACCAGCCACTGCCAGGAGCAATCAATACATTTCTGAGACTGTGCATCTCAACTGCTTTTGCGTCTCACACACCGCAGGGCGTATGCGTTGGACAATTGTTTCGCTACCTAGTCACAGGCGCACTTGAAAAACATCAACCATTTGTGCAAATATCGGCTTTGACTCAGAATCTGGCCCTATTTGAGACTTGATCAGAAGGCATCAAGTAGGGATCAGCATTTGCGTTGACATGAAAGGGGTGATTCAATTGATATTTGGGCAGCGATAATTAACGGGCGCCCAACAGAGCTATTTAATTGTTTTGAGCAACCATTAGTTATCACGCTTGTCGCATCCAAAAGGATCGGGTTTAGCCGCTTTACACCCAAACAATGGACTCCTCACACAATTCTGCTCTCCGGGACTTCTAGAAACATCTCCAAGGTGGCTCCCAGCGAGGATTCGCTGTAATCGTAGAACAGAGGTAAATTAGTACAAAATATTAAGTTATCACATTTACAAATCAGTTTTCCTTACAAGATTAATATTTGCTTCCAGCTTAGTGACACATTCCGGGGCGTCTCCGCTTGCTATAGATTAGTCCCAAGCAGCGTGAAGAACGTTTGGGGTACACAGAGAACATATTTACAAATGAGGGCTATTCCGCTTTCTCCAGACTGATTCCTGAATGCAGATAAAAATGAGGAGCAAGGAGACGCCCGTCACATAAGAATGCTCTAATCTCAGGGTACTGGCCTCAACTCGTACAATAATATTTTGAATTAAAGTGTCACACGAGAGCTTGCGTTCTCTGACAAATAAGAGTCTAGCAATCTAACACCACTCATGTGCTGGCTTCATTCATTTCCTCGGTGTAATGTTCCTAAATCCCGGAGATACAGAAACCCGATACAAGGCAAAGATTTGATGGATGAAAAGGCTTCATCTTCAGGGATCCAGTCTCCTCTGTTGTGAGGCTGCATGTAACACAGAATAACATAACTCTACTACTGTAAGTCAGTGATGAAGGGGCAGATAAGTGAGATCAGGGCTAAGTTATTGTGTGACACCTGCTGCACAGACAGGCTCAGTCACCATGTGACACCTAGTACACAGACAGGCTCAGTCACCATGTGACACCTAGTACACAGACAGGCTCAGTCACCATGTGACACCTAGTACACAGGGGGCTCAGTCACCGTGTGACACCTAGTACACAGGGGGGCTAGTCACCGTGTGACACCTAGTACACAGGGGGGCTAGTCACCGTGTGACACTTAGTACACAGAGGGGCTCAGTCACCGTGTGACACCTAGTACACAGGGGGGCTAGTCACCGTGTGACACCTAGTACACAGGGGGGGCTAGTCACCGTGTGACACTTAGTACACAGAGGGGCTCAGTTACCGTGTGACACCTAGTACACAGGGGGGCTAGTCATCGTGTGACACCTAGTACACAGAGCGACTCAGTTACCGTGTGACACCTAGTACACAGAGGGGCTCAGTCACCGTGCGACACCTAGTACACAGGGGGGCTAGTCACCATGTGACACCTAGTACACAGGGGGGCTAGTAACCGTGTGACACCTAGTACACAGGGGGGCTCAGTCACCGTGTGACACCTAGTACACAGGGGGGCTCAGTCACCGTGTGACACCTAGTACACAGGGGGGCTAGTCACCGTGTGACACCTAGTACACAGGGGGGCTCAGTCACCGTGTGACACCTAGTACACAGGGAGGCTGAGTCACCGTGTGACACCTAGTACAGAGGGGGGCTAGTCACCGTGTGACACCTAGTACACAGGGGGGCTAGTCACCGCGTGACACCTGGTACACAGGGGGGCTAGTCATCGTGTGACACCTAGTACACAGAGGGGCTCAGTTACCGTGTGACACCTAGTACACAGGGGGGCTCAGTCACCGTGTGACACCTGGTACACAGAGGGGTTCAGTCACTGTGTGACACCTAGTACACAGGGGGGCTAGTCACCGTGTGACACCTAGTACACAGGGGGGCTAGTCACCGTGTGACACCTAGTACACAGGGGGGCTAGTCATCGTGTGACACCTAGTACACAGAGGGGCTCAGTTACCGTGTGACACCTAGTACACAGGGGGGCTAGTCACCGCGTGACACCTAGTACACAGGGGGGCTCAGTCACCGTGTGACACCTAGTACACAGGGGGGCTAGTCACCGTGTGACACCTAGTACACAGAGGAACTCAGTTACCGTGTGACACCTAGTACACAGGGGGGCTATTCACAGTGTGACACCTAGTACACAGAGGGGTTCAGTCACCGTGTGACACCTAGTACACAGGGGGGCTCAGTCACCGTGTGACACCTGGTAAACAGAGGGGTTCAGTCACCGTGTGACACTAGTACACAGAGGGACTCAGTTACCGTGTGACACCTAGTACACAGAGGGGCTCAGTCACCGTGTGACACCTAGTACACAGAGGGGCTCAGTCACCGTGTGACACCTAGTACACAGAGGGGCACAGTTACCGTGTGACATCTGGTACACAGAGGGGCTCAGTCACCGTGTGACACCTGGTACACAGAGGGGCTCAGTCACCATGTGACACCTGGTACACAGAGGGCCTCAGTCACCGTGTGACATCTGGTACACAGAGGGGCTCAGTCACCGCGTGACACCTAGTACACAGGGGGGGCTAGTCACCGTGTGACACTTAGTACACAGAGGGGCTCAGTTACCGTGTGACACCTAGTACACAGGGGGGCTAGTCATCGTGTGACACCTAGTACACAGAGCGACTCAGTTACCGTGTGACACCTAGTACACAGAGGGGCTCAGTCACCGTGTGACACCTAGTACACAGGGGGGCTAGTCACCATGTGACACCTAGTACACAGGGGGGCTAGTCATCGTGTGACACCTAGTACACAGGGGGGCTCAGTCACCGTGTGACACCTAGTACACAGGGGGGCTAGTCACCGCGTGACACCTAGTACACAGGGGGGCTAGTCACCGCGTGACACCTGGTACACAGGGGGGCTAGTCACCGCGTGACACCTGGTACACAGAGGGGCTCAGTTACCGTGTGACACCTAGTACACAGGGGGGCTCAGTCACCGTGTGACACCTGGTACACAGAGGGGTTCAGTCACCGTGTGACACCTAGTACACAGGGGGGCTAGTCACCGTGTGACACCTAGTACACAGGGGGGCTAGTCACCGTGTGACACCTAGTACACAGGGGGGCTAGTCATCGTGTGACACCTAGTACACAGAGGGGCTCAGTTACCGTGTGACACCTAGTACACAGGGGGGCTAGTCACCGTGTGACACCTAGTACACAGGGGGGCTCAGTCACCGTGTGACACCTAGTACACAGGGGGGCTAGTCACCGTGTGACACCTAGTACACAGAGGGGTTCAGTCACCGTGTGACACCTAGTACACAGGGGGGCTCAGTCACCGTGTGACACCTGGTAAACAGAGGGGTTCAGTCACCGTGTGACACTAGTACACAGAGGGACTCAGTTACCGTGTGACACCTAGTACACAGAGGGGCTCAGTCACCGTGTGACACCTAGTACACAGAGGGGCACAGTCACCGTGTGACATCTGGTACACAGAGGGGCTCAGTCACCGTGTGACACCTGGTACACAGAGGGGCTCAGTCACCGTGTGACACCTGGTACACAGAGGGGCTCAGTCACCATGTGACACTAGTACACAGAGGGGCTCAGTCACCGTGTGACATCTGGTACACAGAGGGGCTCAGTCACCGCGTGACACCTGGTACACAGAGGGGCTCAGTCACCGTGTGACACCTGGTACACAGAGGGGCTCAGTCACCGTGTGACACCTGGTACACAGAGGGGCTCAGTCACCGTTTGACACCTGGTACACAGAGGGGCTCAGTCACCATGTGACACCTGGTACACAGAGGGGCTCAGTCACCATGTGACACTAGTACACAGAGGGGCTCAGTCACCGTGTGACATCTGGTACACAGAGGGGCTCAGTCACCGCGTGACACCTGGTACACAGAGGGGCTCAGTCACCGTGTGACACCTGGTACACAGAGGGGCTCAGTCACCGTGTGACACCTGGTACACAGAGGGGCTCAGTCACCGTGTGACATGTGACATCTGGTACACAGAGGGGCTCAGTCACCATGTGACACCTGGTACACAGACAGGCTCAGTCACCGTGTGACACCTGGTACACAGACAGGCTCAGTCACCGTGTGACACCTGGTACACAGACAGGCTCAGTCACCATGTGACACCTAGTACACAGGGGGCTCAGTCACCGTGTGACACCTAGTACACAGGGGGGCTAGTCACCGTGTGACACCTAGTACACAGGGGGGGCTAGTCACCGTGTGACACTTAGTACACAGAGGGGCTCAGTTACCGTGTGACACCTAGTACACAGGGGGGCTAGTCATCGTGTGACACCTAGTACATAGAGCGACTCAGTTACCGTGTGACACCTAGTACACAGAGGGGCTCAGTCACCATGTGACACCTAGTACACAGGGGGGCTAGTCACCATGTGACACCTAGTACACAGGGGGGCTAGTCATCGTGTGACACCTAGTACACAGAGGGGCTCAGTTACCGTGTGACACCTAGTACACAGGGGGGCTAGTCACCATGTGACACCTAGTACACAGGGGGGCTAGTCATCGTGTGACACCTAGTACAAAGAGGGGCTCAGTTACCGTGTGACACCTAGTACACAGGGGGGCTAGTCACCATGTGACACCTAGTACACAGGGGGGCTAGTCATCGTGTGACACCTAGTACAAAGAGGGGCTCAGTTACCGTGTGACACCTAGTACACAGGGGGGCTAGTCACCGTGTGACACCTAGTACACAGGGGGGCTCAGTCACCGTGTGACACCTGGTACACAGAGGGGTTCAGTCACCGTGTGACACCTAGTACACAGGGGGGCTAGTCACCGTGTGACACCTAGTACACAGAGGAACTCAGTTACCGTGTGACACCTAGTACACAGGGGGGCTATTCACCGTGTGACACCTAGTACACAGAGGGGTTCAGTCACCGTGTGACACTAGTACACAGAGGGACTCAGTTACCGTGTGACACCTAGTACACAGAGGGGCTCAGTCACCGTGTGACACCTAGTACACAGAGGGGCTCAGTCACCGTGTGACACCTAGTACACAGAGGGGCACAGTCACCGTGTGACATCTGGTACACAGAGGGGCTCAGTCACCGTGTGACATCTGGTACACAGAGGGGCTCAGTCACCGCGTGGTACCTGATACACAGAGGGGCTCAGTCACCGTGTGACACCTGGTACACAGAGGGGCTCAGTCACCGTGTGACACTAGTACACAGAGGGGCTCAGTCACCGTGTGACATCTGGTACACAGAGGGGCTCAGTCACCGCGTGACACCTGGTACACAGAGGGGCTCAGTCACCGTGTGACACCTGGTACACAGAGGGGCTCAGTCACCGTGTGACACCTGGTACACAGAGGGGCTCAGTCACCGTTTGACACCTGGTACACAGAGGGGCTCAGTCACCATGTGACACCTGGTACACAGAGGGGCTCAGTCACCATGTGACACTAGTACACAGAGGGCCTCAGTCACCGTGTGACATCTGGTACACAGAGGGGCTCAGTCACCGCGTGACACCTGGTACACCGAGGGGCTCAGTCACCGTGTGACACCTGGTACACAGAGGGGCTCGGTCACCATGTGACACCTGGTACACAGAGGGGCTCAGTCACCATGTGACAGTAGTACACAGAGGGGCTCAGTCACCGTGTGACATGTGACACCTGGTACACAGAGGGGCTCAGTCACCGTGTGACACCTGGTACACAGAGGGGCTCAGTCACCGTGTGACACCTGGTACACAGAGGGGCTCAGTCACTGCGTGACACCTGGTACACAGAGGGGCTCAGGCACCGTGTGACACCTAGTACACAGAGGGGCTCACCATGTGACACTAGTACACAGAGGGGCTCAGTCACCGTGTGACACCTGGTACACAGAGGGGCTCAGTCACCGTGTGACACCTGGTACACAGAGGGGCTCAGTCACCATGTGACACCTGGTACACAGAGGGGCTCAGTCACCATGTGACACTAGTACACAGAGGGGCTCAGTCACCGTGTGACATCTGGTACACAGAGGGGCTCAGTCACCGCGTGACACCTGGTACACAGAGGGGCTCAGTCCCCGCGTGACACCTGGTACAGAGGGGCTCAGTCCCCGTGTGACACTTGGTACACAGAGGGGCTCAGTCACCATGTGACACTAGTACACAGAGGGGCTCAGTCACCATGTGACACTAGTACACAGAGGGGCTCAGTCACCATGTGACACCTGGTACACAGAGGGGCTCAGTCACCATGTGATACCTGGTACACAGAGGGGCTCAGTCACCATGTGACTCAGTCACCATGTGACACTAGTACACAGAGGGGCTCAGTCACCGTGTGACATCTGGTACACAGAGGGGCTCAGTCACCATGTGACACCTGGTACACAGAGAGGCTCAGTCACCATGTGACACCTGGTACACAGAGGGGCTCAGTCACCATGTGACACCTGGTACACAGAAGGGCTCAGTCACCATGTGACACTAGTACACAGAGGGGCTCAGTCACCATGTGACACTAGTACACAGAGGGGCTCAGTCACCGTGTGACATCTGGTACACAGAGGGGCTCAGTCACCATGTGACACTAGTACACAGAGGGGCTCAGTCACCATGTGACACCTGGTACACAGAGGGGCTCAGTCACCGTGTGACACTAGTACACAGAGGGGCTCAGTCACCGTGTGACACTAGTACACAGAGGGGCTCAGTCACCGTGTGACATCTGGTACACAGAGGGGCTCAGTCACCGCGTGACACCTGGTACACAGAGGGGCTCAGTCACCATGTGACACCTGGTACACAGAGGGGCTCAGTCACCATGTGACACTAGTACACAGAGGGGCTCAGTCACCGTGTGACACCTGGTACACAGAGAGGCTCAGTCACCATGTGACACCTGGTACACAGAGGGGCTCAGTCACCGCGTGACACCTGGTACACAGAGGGGCTCAGTCCCCGTGTGACACCTGGTACACAGAGGGGCTCAGTCACCATGTGACACCTGGTACACAGAGGGGCTCAGTCACCATGTGACACTAGTACACAGAGGGGCTCAGTCACCGCGTGGTACCTGATACACAGAGGGGCTCAGTCACCGCGTGGTACCTGATACACAGAGGGGCTCAGTCACCGTGTGACACCTGGTACACAGAGGGGCTCAGTCACCGTGTGACACTAGTACACAGAGGGGCTCAGTCACCGTGTGACATCTGGTACACAGAGGGGCTCAGTCACCGCGTGACACCTGGTACACAGAGGGGCTCAGTCACCGTGTGACACTAGTACACAGAGGGGCTCAGTCACCGTGTGACACCTGGCACACAGAGGGGCTCAGTCACCGTGTGACACCTGGTACACAGAGGGGCTCAGTCACCGCGTGACACCTGGTACACAGAGGGGCTCAGTCCCCGTGTGACACTTGGTACACAGAGGGGCTCAGTCACCATGTGACACTAGTACACAGAGGGGCTTAGTCACCATGTGACACTAGTACACAGAGGGGCTCAGTCACCGTGTGACACCTGGTACACAGAGGGGCTCAGTCACCATGTGACACCTGGTACACAGAGGGGCTCAGTCACCGTGTGACATTTGGTACACAGAGGGGCTCAGTCACCTTGTGACACCTGGTACACAGAGGGGCTCAGTCACCGTGTGACACTTGGTACACAGAGGGGCTCAGTCACCATGTGACACTAGTACACAGAGGGGCTCAGTCACCGTGTGACACTAGTACACAGAGGGGCTCAGTCACCGTGTGACATCAGGTACACAGAGGGGCTCAGTCACCGTGTGACATCTGGTACACAGAGGGGCTCAGTCACCATGTGACACCTAGTACACAGAGGGGCTCAGTCACCATGTGACACCTGGTACACAGAGGGGCTCAGTCACCATGTGACACTAGTACACAGAGGGGCTCAGTCACCATGTGACATCTGGTACACAGAGGGGCTCAGTCACCGCGTGACACCTGGTACACAGAGGGGCTCAGTCACCGCGTGACACCTGGTACACAGAGGGGCTCAGTCACCGCGTGACACCTGGTACACAGAGGGGCTCAGTCACCGTGTGACACCTGGTACACAGAGGGGCTCAGTCACCATGTGACACTAGTACACAGAGGGGCTCAGTCACCGTGTGACATCTGGTACACAGAGGGGCTCAGTCACCGCGTGACACCTGGTACACAGAGGGGCTCAGTCACCGCGTGACACCCAGTACACAGAGGGGCTCAGTCACCGTGTGACACCTGGTACACAGAGGGGCTCAGTCACCATGTGACACTAGTACACAGAGGGGCTCAGTCACCGTGTGACATCTGGTACACAGAGGGGCTCAGTCACCGCGTGACACCTGGTACACAGAGGGGCTCAGTCACCGTGTGACACCCAGTACACAGAGGGGCTCAGTCACCGTGTGCCACTAGTACACAGAGGGGCTCAGTCACCGTGTGACACTAGTACACAGAGGGGCTCAGTCACCGTGTGACACTAGTACACAGAGGGGCTCAGTCACCATGTGACACCTGGTACACAGAGGGGCTCAGTCACCGTGTGACACCTAGTACACAGAGGGGCTCAGTCACCGTGTGACACCTAGTACACAGAGGGGCTCAGTCACTGTGTGCCACTAGTACACAGAGGGGCTCAGTCACCGTGTGACACTAGTACACAGAGGGGCTCAGTCACCGTGTGACACCTAGTACACAGAGGGGCTCAGTCACTGTGTGCCACTAGTACACAGAGGGGCTCAGTCACCGTGTGACACTAGTACACAGAGGGGCTCAGTCACCGTGTGACACTAGTACACAGAGGGGCTCAGTCACCACGTGACACCTGGTACACAGAGGGGCTCAGTCACCGTGTGACACTAGTACACAGAGGGGCTCATGTGCAGATGGAACATAAACGCAATTTGCACCTTCTTCTCCCAGCAAATGTATTTGTTTTAAACTGCACATGCAAGCAAGTATGCTCACTGTACACATCCGCTTCCATGGTGACTGAGACGCATGTTCTGCTATAGGGAGGCGAAAGTACAGAATGGGCACCTTCACAGTGGGTCTCATGCTGATCGCAACTACGTTGCCAGGGCCAGTGAAACTGCATCAGAAAACGCAGCCCCTGGCTTCGGCACTCCCCCAAAATGGCACCGCCACCACCGTTTTCAAGAAGACTCCACTACACCCACTCCCCAACGCCTGCAGTCTGTCCATCAAACTGCGAATGACAACTTACTGCATCCAACAATGCAACAGTATCGCAGCACATGCACACTACAGCTCCAACGCAAGTGCAGACCACAAAGCATTAGTCATCTGCGGCAGAAATCGGGCCCAAAGAGTGTAACAATACAGCCAGGTGTGATGAGCCCGCGCTGAAGTGTCCATTACAGAGCCATCTCATTCTGTGCTACTGAGTAATCAAATGTTCAGATATCAATTGGAATTAATTATGCGGATCATTTACAGAACATAGAATCAATCCCAATAATAAGTAAGGTACACGGACAAAGATCGTATTTACAAATATGTGTACTGTCGCAATAATAATAAATAACTAGGAATGCAAACCCCCCCCCCCCCCTTCTCCCCCAACCATGTTATTTTCCTGGTTGTTCTTCTTCTTTCCAAGAATAATTTGTTCCCTTTCTGACCCCAAGCAGCTTCTTTGGATATTAGAACATTCTGCTGTTCAACATTATTCTGTATTTCATCAAAATCTCAATTTTTCATTCCAGAAAGCCAAGAGTGCAACACGACAAGGGGGAAGATTTAAAGCCCCTGTTTTGTTGACCCCATCTCTGAAATAACTTTAAAAGTATTTGAACACAGATAGTGACATACATCACCGGCCGTGCGCTGCGTACATGTTTTCCGTCCACGCTTGTTTGTTTCCTTTCATGGACTCTATTACATGAATGTCATATAACGTAATAACAAGGGAATGATATGTATCAGATGGTGAATGTCAGAAGGTTTATTATATTCATCGCCTCATTCAGGAACATTTCTCCATAACCTGCCTCAAAGAAAGGGGCTCATCTGCCCTACTAAGGGCCCATACTCGTGCTCCAACAGCAGGGGGCGCCAGACACAGCTCACTGGCAGGTCCTCACTCAATATACTGTAATAACTGTTACTATGGGATACTCAAATACTAACACATTTTAATATACTTGACTCTCTCCCTAAGTTCATTAGACATTTTCTCTTTTTTCCTTAGAAACTCTTTATTTTGTAGAGTCCAGGGTCATGATACATCTAGACTGCAAGACAAGTAGTGAGAAAACTGTAGTTTCTTTTATATATATATATTTATAAGAGATAAGCGGGTTCGGTTTTACTCGGATTTACTTGGTTCTCAAAACGGCATCTTATTGGCTCACAGACGTAATGTGTTTTGGATAGCCAATAAGAAACATCCGGATAAAACCGAATTCTGGCGTTACATTCTAACCCGCTCATCTCTAATATATATATATATATATATATATATATAAAAGCAGCACTCCGGTATAGTCGAAAAAAACAACGTGCTTTTAATCAAACATCCGCTGCCTTTTGATAATATTTCGTGGGGGTGCTGTTCTCACCCAAGTAATGCATGAGGGTGGCTTTAATGAACTAATGTCATGTGACGAGTCAACCTATTGCATGTCGACCATATGGGGTCGACCAATTGACTGTATAACTAGACGCTCTCTACACAATGGAATCCCTCCTAGAGTAAGCGGTATATTTATGAAAGGGGTGGTGAGCACATTCCCACTGGACACATGGCTTGGTTGCTGTGATTACCAACAGCAAAAGCCTCGTTATTGTCAGCAATACTCACCAGGACAGTAAGATTCACCTGCACTTATTGGCTGTAGTTTCAGCCAAGCATTTGTTAGGGGGAATCCTAACTTTCAGTGTTGCAGTGGTACATGTACCCTTGTGATACCAGACACCCCAGACCCTTCTCGTTACCAGCAGGAGACAGGTCTATAATGACACATAGAGATGGTCATCAACCATTGATGTTTAGTTACCGTCAATGGTCTGCTACCAATGACAGCGGAGATCCTACAGTGGGTGGAGGCTGCTCCGAGCACATGTGTCCCTGCCATCTGCGCATGGTGACCATCGATGGTTTAAATATCAATGGTTTTCTCCCCAAAAATAAGAATTTACTTACCGATAATTCTATTTCTCGGAGTCCGTAGTGGATGCTGGGGTTCCTGAAAGGACCATGGGGAATAGCGGCTCCGCAGGAGACAGGGCACAAAAAGTAAAGCTTTAGGATCAGGTGGTGTGCACTGGCTCCTCCCCCTATGACCCTCCTCCAAGCCTCAGTTAGGATACTGTGCCCGGACGAGCGTACACAATAAGGAAGGATTTTGAATCCCGGGTAAGACTCATACCAGCCACACCAATCACACTGTACAACCTGTGATCTGAACCCAGTTAACAGTATGATAACAGCGGAGCCTCTGAAAAGATGGCTCACAACAATAATAACCCGATTTTTGTATCTATGTACAAGTATTGCAGATAATCCGCACTTGGGATGGGCGCCCAGCATCCACTACGGACTCCGAGAAATAGAATTATCGGTAAGTAAATTCTTATTTTCTCTATCGTCCTAGTGGATGCTGGGGTTCCTGAAAGGACCATGGGGATTATACCAAAGCTCCCAAACGGGCGGGAGAGTGCGGATGACTCTGCAGCACCGAATGAGAGAACTCCAGGTCCTCCTTAGCCAGGGTATCAAATTTGTAGGATTTTACAAACGTGTTTGCCCCTGACTAAGTAGCCGCTCGGCAAAGTTGTAAAGCCGAGACCCCTCGGGCAGCCGCCCAAGATGAGCCCACCTTCCTTGTGGAATGGGCATTTACATATTTTGGCTGTGGCAGGCCTGCCACAGAATGTGCAAGCTGAATTGTATTACACATCCAACTAGCAATAGTCTGCTTAGAAGCAAGAGCACCCAGTTTGTTGGGTGCATACAGGATAATAGCAAGTCAGTTTTCCTGACTCCAGCCGTCCTGGAACCTATATTTTCAGGGCCCTGACAACATCTAGCAACTTGGAGTCCTCCAAGTCCTTAGTAGGCGCAAGGCACCACAATAAGCTGGTTCAGGTGAAACACTGACACCACCTTAGGGAGAGAACTGGGGACGAGTCTGCAGCTTTGCCCTGTCCGAATGGACAAACAGATATGGGCTTTTTTGAGAAAAAAAACACCAATTTGACACTCGCCTGGCCCAGGCCAGGGCCAAGAGCATGGTCACTTTTCATGTGAGATGCTTCAAATCCACAGATTTGACTGGTTTTAAACCAATGTGATTTGAGGAATCCCAGAACTACGTTGAGATCCCACAGTGCCACTGGAGGCACAAAAGGGGGTTGTATATGCAATACTCCCTTGACAAACTTCTGGACTTCAGGAACTGAAGCCAATTCTTTCTGGAAGAAAATCGACAGGGCCGAAATTTGAACCTTAATGGACCCCAATTTGAGGCCCATAGACACTCCTGTTTGCAGGAAATGCAGGAATCGACCGAGTTGAAATTTCTTCGTGGGGCCTTCCTGGCCTCACACCACGCAACATATTTTCGCCCCATGTGGTGATAATGTTGTGCGGTCACCTCCTTCCTGGCTTTGACCAGGGTAGGAATGACCTCTTCCGGAATGCCTTTTTCCCTTAGGATCCGGCGTTCCACCGCCATGCCGTCAAACGCAGCTGCGGTAAATCTTGGAACAGACATGGTACTTGCTGAAGCAAGTCCCTTCTTAGCGGCAGAGGCCATAAGTCCTCTGTGAGCATCTCTTGAAGTTCCGGGTACCAAGTCCTTCTTGGCCAATCCGGAGCCATGAGTATAGTTCTTACTCCTCTACGTCTTATAATCCTCAGTACCTTAGGTATGAGAAGCAGAGGAGGGAACACATACACCGACTGGTACACCCACGGTGTTACCAGAACGTCCACAGCTATTGCCTGAGGGTCTCTTGACCTGGCGCAATACCTGTCCCGTTTTTTGTTCAGACGGGACGCCATCATGTCCACCTTTGGTATTTCCCAACGGTTCACAATCATGTGGAAAACTTCCCGATGAAGTTTCCACTCTCCCGGGTGGAGGTCGTGCCTGCTGAGGAAGTCTGCTTCCCAGTTTCCATTCCCGGAATGAAACACTGCTGACAGTGCTATCACATGATTTTCCGCCCAGCGAAAAGTCCTTGCAGTTTTTGCCATTGCCCTCCTGCTTCTTGTGCCGCCCTGTCTGTTTACGTGGGCGACTGCCGTGATGTTTTTCCCACTGGATCAATACCGGCTGACCTTGAAGCAGAGGTCTTGCTAAGCTTAGAGCATTATAAAATTACCCTTAGCTCCAGTATATTTATGTGGAGAAAAATCTCCAGACTTGATCACACTCCCTGGAAATTTTTTCCTTGTGTGACTGCTCCCCAGCCTCTCGGGCTGGCCTCCGTGGTCACCAGCATCCAATCCTGAATGCCGAATCTGTGGCCCTCTAGAAGATGAGCACTCTGTAACCACCACAGGAGAGACACCCTTGTCCTTGGATATAGGGTTATCCGCTGATGCATCTGAAGATGCGATCCGGACCATTTGTCCAGCAGATCCCACTGAAAAGTTCTTGCGTGAAATCTGCCGAATGGAATTGCTTCGTAGGAAGCCTCTTTTCCTGGTTTTAGGAGGTTCCTGACTAGCTCGGATAACTCCCTGGCTTTCTCTTCCGGGAGAAACACCTTTTTCTGGACTGTGTCCAGAATCATCCCTAGGCACAGCAGACGTGTCGTCGGGAACAGCTGCGATTTTGGAATATTTAGAATCCACCCGTGCTGTTGTAGCAGTATCCGAGATAGTGCTACTCCGACCTCCAACTGTTCCCTGGACTTTGCCCTTATCAGGAGATCGTCCAAGTAAGGGATAATTAAGACGCCTTTTCTTTGAAGAAGAATCATCATTTCGGCCATTACCTTGGTAAAGAGTCGGGGTGCCGTGGACAATCCAAACGGCAGCGTCTGAAACTGATAGTGACAGTTCTGTACCACGAACCTGAAGTACCCTTAGTGAGAAGGGCAAATTTGGGACATGGAGGTAATCATCCCTGATGTCCCGGGACACTATATAGTCCCCTTCTTCCTGGTTCGTTATCACTGCTCTGAGTGACTCCATCTTGATTTGAACCTTTGTAAGTGTTCAAATTTTTTTAGATTTAGAATAGGTCTCACCTAGCCTTCTGGCTTCAGTACCACAATATAGTGTGGAATAATACCCCTTTCCTTGTTGTAGGAGGGGTAATTTGATTATCACCTGCTGGGAATACAGCTTGTGAATTGTTTCCCATACTGCCTCCTTGTCGGAGGGAGACCTTGGTAAAGCAGACTTCAGGAGCCTGCGAGGGGGAAACGTCTCGACATTCCAATCTGTACCCCTGGGATACTACTTGTAGGATCCAGGGGTCCTGTACGGTCCCAGCGTCATGCTGAGAGCTTGGCAGAAGCGGTGGAAGGCTTCTGTTCCTGGGAATGGGCTGCCTGCTGCAGTCTTCTTCCCTTTCCTCTATCCCTGGGTAGATATGACTCTTATAGGGACGAAAGGACTGAGGCTGAAAAGACGGTGTCTTTTTCTGCAGAGATGTGACTTAGGGTAAAAACGGTGGATTTTCCAGCAGTTGCCGTGGCCACCAGGTCCGATGGACCGACCCCAAATAACTCCTCTTCCTTTATACGGCAATACACCTTTGTGCCGTTTGGAATCTGCATCACCTGACCACTGTCGTGTCCATAAACATCTTGTGGCAGATATGGACATCGCACTTACTCTTGATGCCAGAGTGCAAATATCCCTCTGTGCATCTCGTATATATAGAAATGCATCCTTTAAATGCTCTATAGTCAATAAAATACTGTCCCTGTCAAGGGTATCAATATTTTTAGTCAGGGAATCCGACCAAGCCACCCCAGCTCTGCACATCCAGGCTGAGGCGATCGCTGGTCGCAGTATAACACCAGTATGTGTGTATATACTTTTTATGATATTTTCCAGCCTCCTGTCAGCTGGCTCCTTGAGGACGGCCCTATCTATAGACGGTACCGCCACTTGTTTTGATAAGCGTGTGAGCGCCTTATCCACCCTAAGGGGTGTTTCCCAACGCGCCCTAACTTCTGGCGGGAAAGGGTATACCGCCAATAATTTTCTATCGGGGGGAACCCACGCATCATCACACACTTCCTTTAATTTATCTGATTCAGGAAAAACTACAGGTAGTTTTTTCACATCCCACATAATACCCTCTTTTGTGGTACTTGTAGTATCAGAAATATGTAACACCTCCTTCATTGCCCTTAACATGTAACGTGTGGCCCTAAAGGGAAATACGTTTGTTTCTTCACCGTCGACACTGAAATCAGTGTCCGTGTCTGTCGACCGACTGAGGTAAAAGGACGTTTTAACGCCCCTGACGGTGTTTGAGATGCCTGGACAGGTACTAATTTGTTTGCCAGCCGTCTCATGTCGCCAACCGACCTTGCAGCGTGTTGACATTATCACGTAATTCCATAAATAAGCCATCCATTCCGGTGTCGACTCCCTAGAGAGTGACATCACCATTACAGGCAATTTGCTCCGCCTCCTCACCAACATCGTCCTCATACATGTCGACACACACGTACCGACATATAGCACACACACACAGGGAATGCTCTGATAGAGGACAGGACCCCACTAGCCCCTTGGGGAGACAGAGGGAGAGTTTGCCAGCACACACCAAAGCGCTATATTTTACAGGGATAGCCTTATAATAAGTGCTCCCTTATAGCTGCTTTTATAAAATCACAATTTCGCCAAATTTTGCCCCCCCTCTCTTGATTTAACCCTGTTTCTGTAGTGCAGTGCAGGGGAGAGCCTGGGAGCCTTCCTGACCAGCGGAACTGTGTGAGGAAATGGCGCTGTGTGCTGAGGAGATAGGCCCCGCCCCTTTTTCGGCGGGCTCGTCTCCCGCTCTTTAACGGATTCTGGCAGGGGTTAAATATCTCCATATAGCCCCCGGAGGCTATATGTGAGGTATTTTATGCCAAAAAATAGGTTTACATTGCTTCCCAGGGCGCCCCCCCCCAGCGCCCTGCACCCTCAGTGACTGCCGTGTGAAGTGTGCTGAGAGCAATGGCGCACAGCTGCAGTGCTGTGCGCTACCTTAAGAAGACTGAGGAGTCTTCTGCCGCCGATTCTGGACCTTCTTCTCTTTTCAGCATCTGCAAGGGGGCCGGCGGCGAGGGTCCGGTGACCATCCAGGCTGTACCTGTGATCGTCCCTCTGGAGCTAATGTCCAGTAGCCAAAGAAGCCAATCCATCCTGCACGCAGGTGAGTTCACTTCTTCTCCCCTAAGTCCCTCGATGCAGTGATCCTGTTGCCAGCAGGACTCACTGTAAAATAAAAAACCTAAGCTAAACTTTTCTAAGCAGCTCTTTAGGAGAGCCACCTAGATTGCACCCTTCTCGGCCGGGCACAAAAACCTAACTGAGGCTTGGAGGAGGGTCATAGGGGGAGGAGCCAGTGCACACCACCTGATCCTAAAGCTTTACTTTTTGTGCCCTGTCTCCTGCGGAGCCGCTATTCCCCATGGTCCTTTCAGGAACCCCAGCATCCACTAGGACGATAGAGAAATGGTTTTAAACTCATCAATGACCATGACCAATGACACATTACCATGCAGTTATGGCCTTATATGGCGCCATTCACAGCACACATCATCAAGGAGTCACAGTCAATACTGTACTTCTCAAGAAGGAGAAGAGAGAGCTGAAAGGGTGGCCTGACGTACTGGGAGAGTAGTCAAGAATTTTGGGGCACCAAGGTGACCTTTGATTTATGGAACGCTAAAGAGAACATTATTAAAACACACATGTCCAGTTGAAACAGTACAAGTTGTCTGTATGAGGGGACCCTTGTGAGTTTCACCTTCACAGACCATTATACAGTCCATCACAGTACGCCTCCATAACGAGCCACGTCAAACTTGTGACACCGCCGCTTGCCAAACAGGAGAACAGTATGGCGCTATTAGGAACAGCGGCGCCATATTTCAAGTAGTACCTCAAGGATGACCCTGCATGTTAGCACAAATTTGGTGTAACAGATGTCTTATAAAGTAACGTTCTACTCCCTAGCTCCATATAACTGAACGTCTGTAGAAGTATAGTATAGTGCATTATTGCGGAGACTGCCAATGCATAATGTTCCCCAGGCTTGTTTCCTTTCAGGAGTAGTGACAGGGGTCGAACGGAGGCTAATGAACCGTGGAATTTATAAGGATACAAGAGACAAACGTTTTACCATATGTATTAAAACTGGAGAGTTCTTAGTGATAGTCATCTTCTGGCCAGGGGACAGCCCTTAGCAAGACACACAGAATACCGGCTACGCACAATCTCTTGCCAAGTTAATTAACAGTAACAGGCGCTGCCAGAAGCCAATAATAGGAGTCCCTTGGATGTTTTTCTTTTATTAAGCCTATGATTACCTACTTGGGAAAGAGACCAGTCACAGGCAGGCATCTGGTCTGGTTCCAAACCACTGGTTCCTGGAGCACAGTACATTCCTGTCCCCTGCCTGGTCGGAGCTCAGCCTACAGTAGATCCAGCATGAGCTACTAGTCCCTATACATCTTACATTGGTCATTAACTAGACATATACAGTAGCACTGTTTCATATTCATTTTCACTTTTAGTTCTATCCTATAAAACCAATATTAGAGATCTGCTGAGATTATCAAGGGATTACTCTAAACCATGACCTCTTTACCAGTACCAGTGACATCACTGGTTCAAATGTCTGGTAAGTATACAAGAACACAAAATATCTTGTCGGTATACAATACTAACCTTCAAATCTCTGGTGGGTATACAATACAGACTCACAAATCTCTGGTTGGTATACAATACAGACCCACAAGTTTCTTGCTGGTATACAATACAGACCCACAAATCTCTGGCTAGTATACAATACAGACTCACAAATCTCTGGTTGGTATACAATGCAGACCCACAAATCTCTGGTTGGTATACAATACAGACCCACAAATCTCTGGTTGGTATACAGTACAGATGCACAAATCTCTGGTGGGTATACAATACAGACCCACAAATCTCCATTTGGTATACAATACAGACCCACAAATCTCTGGTGGATATAAAATACAGACCCACAAATCTCTGGTGGGTATACAATACAGAACCACAAATCTCTGGTGGGTATACAATACAGAACCACAAATCTCTGGTGGGTATACAATACAAACCATCAAATATATGTAAAATTTACAAAACAGACCTCAATATATCTGGTAAACAATACAAATCCTGCAATCTCTGCTGAGTACACAAAACAGACCTTCAAATCTCTGTTGAGTATACAGTGCAGACACTGATATCTCTGGTGGGTATACAGTACTACAGATCCTCAAATCTCTGTTGAGTATACAGTGCAGACCCACGAATCTCGGGCAGACCCTAATGCACTTATTTATCTGTTCTGAGGTTCTGCGTTGGCTCTCAGATTACTGGAGAGGACGTTCTGGGAGATGTCATGCCAAATACAGAGGATGATCCAAATTGTGTAGCAATTTTGCACAAATTGAGTATCTTTTGGATCAGGACTTTACACAGAAAGTTCTAGCAATTAATCTTTAAGTTCCTTGACTTTCTAGATACCACAACCAACAGTGGGTATCAGCCGCAGCTTTTTCTCATGCCAAGTTCCCGTTGTACTTAATGTGTGGTTTTGAATGTGTGTAAAACTTATTCTATGCGGATAAAGTCGCAGGCCAGGGTCCACAGTACACTTTAAAGAAAAAGCTTGTTGCGGCTCAAGATATCCGGTTAAATCACCCTGCTGGCAGGACTTAAGCCACTAGCTTCAGACATGCCTCCGTTTTCTGTAATGCTGCCTGTTGCCGCAAGCAAAATGTCAATCAGGCTGCAACAGTTGGGGTGCAACATCGCAGCCCAAGATCTGCATACGCGCAATACAGCTTCTGCGTGTGCGCAGTTTTTGATTCGATTTTGCTCATTTAAAAAAATTCTCTGCCCCTATTTCTTTCTTACTGCTCAGAAAAGGAGCAGTTGCCGTTAGCTGGCAGACTGACATGGGCAGGTAGCTACTATGGGGTTAGGTTGTCCCGTGCTGTGGTGGACTGATGACAGTTCTCCATCTTTGGCCACCTGGAATGATAAGTGTGGACTCTGGCGCTGAAAGCAGGAAGTAATGAGAACGATGGAAAGATATTAGAGTGTCATGTACGGGGCATAATCTGTCAGTTTTGACAGAATAGTTTTACCAGCTCCGTCCTTTGGCTGGCAGCCTGGAGGAGCCAGATGGTTGCATTGTCATGGAAGCACATGAAAGCAATCTCCTCGGTCAGGGAGGAAATGTGCTACTTGTCCAACCTGAGTCTGCACAGCTACACCGCACAATGAGCGGAAGTCATTCCTGGCCCCGTTATCTGCCTGCCAGAGGAATTCCAGGCTGGAGCGCTCTTGCTATGTCAGAAGCAGCAGCCGTTTATGTAAAACATGAGAAACGCGTGGACTTCAGTTCGGGAGGGAAGTGAGACTTTCCCACAGGGTGGATAAACAGGTGGGAATATAAACATTAGCACTGCACTCTCAGGGATATTCCCGTTGCACAGTGTACTGTGCACTCAGGGGCTGTTCTCACAATCCTACATTATAATTATTATTGGGCCTGATTCATAGTGGTACTCAAAACCAATGGTGGGTGGACTGCGCATGTGCAGAACGGGCCCTGCGTCGGCGCATGCAGTGCCCATTAAGTAGCCTGCAGCCATTTGTGGGCAGAGAGGGGGTGGCGCCAGACACCATTTTCTGTAAGTGCTGAGGCCAGGGCCTTCATCGTTTGACGTATATTTGCTGGCCATGGCTGAGTGAAAACACAGGCCATCTTATGTAACCAGCAGGTTACTAAGATGGGCGATGTTTCCGCAGATGATCCGATGCTGGGGCCTCGAATGCAGCAGCGGATCACGGAAACCTACAGGAGGCGTCTATTTACACTAGACGGCTCCTGCCACATTTGCATTTTTGCACAAAATTAGTTTTAAGGGCTGGAGGCCGGTTGAAAGTCTAATAGAGTGAGGGATGGAATTCCAGAGGTTAGGAGCAGGCTGGGAGAGATCCTGAAAGTGAGAGGTGAGCAGAGAGGAGGTGAGGCGGAAGTCATTAGCAAAAGGAGAGAGAAGGTTTGCAAAGAATAAAGGTTGGGAGACGCGGTGGCAAACTTGTTGTTAAGAGAGAATAGTTTGAATTTCCGCGTGGTGTAGGAAGCCAGAGGAGTGACTGGTGGAGAGGAGTAGCAGAGGTAGAGCGTGAGGAAAATGAGGCGAACAACAGAGTTCAGGACAGACTGTAGAGGGAGTGAGGTGGGAGTTACAAAGGCCAGATTACAGTAATCAAGGCAGCAAATGATAGGAGCATGAATGAGAGTTTTATTAGCTTCCAGGGTGAAGAAGAGACTAATTCTGGAAATATTGCAGAGATGGAAATGACAAGAATGTGAAAGAGACTTGATTAGGGTTGAGAAGGACTTTGGGCACAGATCAGAGATATACTTTGTAAACAGATAGTGAGAATATGGCAACAGAGGTGTCCTTGGCTGGGGAGGTGATGGTGATTTCAGTTTTTGACATATTATGTGTAAGGGAGTGTGCCATCCAGAATAAGAGGACTGACAGACAGAAGGTAACAAAAGAGAGGACAGAGAGAGAAAGGTCAGAGAAGTAAAATTTGGGTATCATCGGCACAGAGGTGACAGTGAAGTCCAAAGGAACAGATAAGTTAATAGATGGAAGATGGGTATCAGAGGGGACTTGGGTATGGATAGGGAGAAAGAGAAGTTGGACAAGTAGGAGGCAAACCAGGAGATAGCCCAATGGATTGGAGGGTTTGGGGAGAAGGTGTTGGTCAACGGTGTCAAATAGCACTTTGGATTTGGCCTTGAGGAGGTCACTGGTGACCTTAGTAAGAGCAGCTTTGGTGGAATAAGGAGATCGAAGGTCAGATTGGAGTGCGTCTAGGAGAGAGTAGTGGAGAGGAAGGAGGTGACAGTGAAGCACACCACCTGCCAAAAGAAAATGAAGGCAAAAGGGAGAAAAGAGATGGTGGAGGAGCAGATGGAGGTGGTAGAAATTTACCAAGCGGCAGCAAATTGAAGCACAAAACCACTGAATTTACTATGAAGTGGTTTTGATGGGAACATCAATGTCCATTTGTTTTATAGCACTTTTGTGGTGTTTTTTTCAAGAGGTTTTGACCAAAACATAAATACAGCTGAAAACCGCCATATCTATTAAGCCAATTAAAATGAGGGTAATCATTATGTATTGAATAGGGGGGCAGCTACTGTAACATTAATATACTGTAATGTATTAGGAGGGAAATTAATACTGTCCATTGAATAAAAGTAATAGGTAAAATTGCTCTCTTAATTAAATGTAAGAACACTTTCCATCCAGATATACTAATAAAATAGTATTTCCACCATTAAAAAATGATCAGTGTTAGAGTATCTGCCTCCTTAATCAATATATGGTGATCATGCTCATTATAACTATACTGTGATTCTTCACTTTCTCATTAGTGTCATATCCTAGTCACTGGCGTGCGCAGCACATTTTATTAGGGGGTGCACCGTTGGAGGGGTGTGTCTAGCATCGCCTTTTGGGCGTGTCTAGCACCATCTATTGACGGTCAACGCATATAAAATATCCACCTTTGTAGCAATCCTAATAAAGCAGATACATTGGGGTATATTTACTAAGGTCCCGATTTTGACCGAGATGCAGTTTTTTCATCAAAGTGTCATCTCGGTAATTTACTAAGCAAAAATCACGGCAGTGATGAGGGCATTCGTAATATTTTGGAAGTCCTAGGAAAAAATCACGAATCAATACACCATCGGTCAAATACGCCTGCAATTTGCTAGAAATCGGGAATTTACTAAAAAGTGCGAAACACAAACACTGCCGACAATAGCCAAACACTGCCGTGATAAAATACAAATCGTGAAAAAGTGCTAAAAAAAAACAGACCTGCTTTCTTATCCCGTGTTTGTATAGGCATGCACGGATCCATGAGATCCGTGCATGTTTTTCAGTGGGAAGGGGGGGGGGGAATGTTCTAAATTTTCGGGGGGGAAATTGCGTGGGGTCCCCCCTCCTAAGGCAAACCAGCCGCGGGCTCTTTGAGCCGATCCTGGTTGCAGAAATATGGGAAAAAAATGGACAGGGGTTCCCCCATATTTAAGCAACCAGCATCGGGCTCTGCGCCTGGTCCTGGTTCCAAAAATACGGGGGACAAAAAGAGTAGGGGTCCCCCGTATTTTTGAAACCAGCACCGGGCTCCACTAGCTGGACAGATAATGCCACAGCCGGGGGTCACTTTTATACAGAGCTTTGCGGCCGTGGCATCAAATATCCAACTAGTCACCCCTGGCCGGGGTACCCTGGGGGAGTGGGGACCCCTTCAATTAAGGGGTCCCCCCCCCAGCCACCCAAGGGCCAGGGGTGAAGCCCGAGGCTGTCCCCCCCATCCAATGGGCTGCGGATGGGGGGCTGATAGCTTTTGTTGATAGTTATGAATATTGTTTTTAGCAGCAGTACTACAAGTCCCAGCAAGCCTCCCCCGCAATCTGGTACTTGGAGAACCACAAGTACCAGCATGCGGCGGAAAAACTGGGCCGCTGGTACCTGTAGAACTACTACTAAAAAAATACCCCAAAAATGACAAGACACACACACCTTGAAATTAAAGTTTTAATACATCCATCCAAACAAACATATACACATACTTACCTTATGTTCACACGCAGGTCGGTCCTCTTGTCCAGTAGAATCCATGGGGTACCTGTTGAAAAAATTATACTCACAAAATCCAGTGTAGATCGGTCCTCTTCAAATCCATTTGTAATCCACGTACTTGAGAAAATAAAAAAACGGAGTCCCGACCACGAACTGAAAGGGGCCCCATGTTTTCACATGGGACTCCTTTCCCCGAATGCCAGAAACCCACTCTGACTTCTGTCTAAGTGGGTTTCTTCAGCCAATCAGGGAGCGCCACGTTGTAGCACCCTCCTGATCGGCTGTGTGCTCCTGTACTGTATGACAGGCGGCACACGGCAGTGTTACAATGTAGCGCCTATGCGCTCCATTGTAACCAATGGTGGGAACTTTCTGCTCAGCGGTTGACCGAAAGTGACCTCACCGCTGACCTGAAAGTTCCCACCATTGGTTACAATGGAGCGCATAGGCGCTACATTGTAACACTGCCGTGTGCCGCCTGTCATACAGTACAGGAGCACACAGCCGATCAGGAGGGTGCTACAACGTGGCGCTCCCTGATTGGCTGAAGAAACCCACTTAGACAGAAGTCAGAGTGGGTTTCTTGCATTCGGGGAAAGGGGTCCCATGTGAAAACATGGGGCCCCTTTAAGTTCGTGGTCGGGACTCCGTTTTTTTATTTTCTCAAGTACGTGGATTACAAATGGATTTGAAGAGGACCGATCTACACTGGATTTTGTGAGTATAATTTTTTCAACAGGTACCCCATGGATTCTACTGGACAAGAGGACCGACCTGCGTGTGAACATAAGGTAAGTATGTGTATATGTTTGTGTGGATGGATGTATTAAAACTTTACTTTCAAGGTGTGTGTGTCTTGTCATTTTTGGGGTATTTTTTTAGTAGTAGTTCTACAGGTACCAGCGGCCAAGTTTTTCCGCCGCATGCTGGTACTTGTGGTTCTCCAAGTACCAGCTTGCGGGGGAGGCTTGCTGGGACTTGTAGTACTGCTACTAAAAACAATATTCATAACTATCAACAAAGGCTATCAGCCCCCCATCCGCAGCCCATTGGATGGGGGGGACAGCCTCGGGCTTCACCCCTGGCCCTTGGGTGGCTGGGGGGGGGACCCCTTGATTGAAGGGGTTCCCACTCCCCCAGGGTACCCCGGCCAGGGGTGACTAGTTGGATATTTGATGCCACGGCCGCAGGGCACGGTATAAAAGTGACCCCCGGCTGTGGCATTATCTGTCCAGCTAGTGGAGCCCGGTGCTGGTTTTAAAAATACGGGGGACCCCTACGCTTTTTGTCCCCCGTATTTTTGGAACCAGGACCAGGCGCAGAGCCCGATGCTGGTTGCTTAAATATGGGGGAACCCCTGTCCATTTTTTTCCCATATTTCTGCAACCAGGATCGGCTCAAAGAGCCCGAGGCTGGTTTGCCTTAGGAGGGGGGGACCCCACGCAATTTTTTTTTTAACATTTAAACTTTATTTTTTTTTTAAACAAAGTGCACAATGAAGCCCAGCACGGATCTCTCAGATCCGGCCGAGATTCATTGTATTAAAGTCGGCAGTGTTTTACAAGTCACTCACGTAAAACACTGCCTAAAAAAACGAATGACATGGACATCGGAAAACCCGAAAATGCAGAATACGGCAGCTTAGTAAATTAGTCGTAATCAATTCAAAAAGTTGCATATTTACACTTTCGATGTCATTCGTGATTGAACTTTGACCTCAAACGGGAAAACACGAATCTTAGTAAATTTACCCCATTGTCAGATGTTGTGGTGTGCACCAAACAAACACCCCTGATGGCACTCACTGCAATTACACTGCTCTTCCTCAGCCTGGTCTGGCCACCCCTCTCTTTCCCCTGCAAGCTGCAGCAGCTTACTTACAAGTCAGTCACTCACTGACACTGACAGTCACAGACTAGTACTGCTGCTGCTGGAAAAACGAGTGACGTGTCAATGCTGCTGCCGACCGCCTGCCAGTATTGAATTTGTCTTCCTAAGAGGAATACTGGCTGCATGCTGCTCCTCATCAGTGGCTGGCGTTGGCATAGCATAGATGGAGCGAGGTGGGCGGGTGTGATGGGTGGGCGTGCGAGCAGCATGATGTAATCACGTCACATCACGCTGTTTTTGTACATGGAGGTGGAGCCGGGAGTTTGAAAGCTGGTAGCAGTGGCACCCTTGATTAACCCAGGTGTCCGGTCAGTAATGCAGTCCTGACAGGGTGCAGCGCAGAGGGGACAATAATCAGCTTGCTCGGCGATCGCTGCATCAGGCATGTGAGATCGGGGTGCCAGACATTAGGGGGTGCCTCTGCGCACCAGGCACCCCTCCTGCGCACACCTATGATCCTAGTTATCTCCGAACCACTTAAATCTTTTCGGCAGGTTGTCGTGGTCTTTAATCCCACAGTTTAGTAAATCTGGGGTTTCTATAATTGTAATGGAAAAAACATTGATGGCCAATCGATGTTGAATTCTATAGTGTGGTTTCCCTGCGGTTTTACGGTGGGTTAGAGCTTAGTACATCTGCAGGATGCAATCCCACCAGCAAACCACAGTAAAACAGTTGGACCCGCCTCTTAGTAAATTTCATCCTGGGTGGTAGCGAGAAAGGAGTGGCCAAAAGAGAGTTTCTTAAGCATGGGGGAGACCAGGGCATGCTTGAAGGATGAAGGGAAGGTGAACTATGCTCAGACATCAAAACTTTCAATGGAAGATGGCTATCAGAAGAGAAGGGTCAGATGCCGGTGACACCACCTCAGCTTCTGAGGTTACATCTGGACATCTGAACCTATGAACCAGAGGCAACTGCAGCTACTGGGATTCCCACAGCTACTGACAAGTGGATTTCGTTTGTAAAAGCTCCTGATATTAGTTCCAAAACTATTTGCAGCTGAAACTTTCACTTGTTGTACCAAACGGGTCTGGGACTCAGGGTCGACAACAAAAAGGTCGACACACCTTAGGTCGACGCCAATTGGTCGACACACCTTAGGTCGACATGGACAAAAGGTCGACATGGACAAAGGGTCGACAGGAACAAGGTCGACATGGAAAAGGTCGACATGAGTTTTTTTTTTATGTTTTTTGGTGTCGTTTTCTTCGTAGAGTGACCGGGAACCCCAATTAGTGCACCGTGTCCCCTCGCATGGCTCGCTTCGCTCGCCATGCTTCGGGCATGGTGCCTTCGCTTCGCTCGGCACAAATTACCGTTCCAATCGTAGTCCACGTGGATCGTTAAGTATGAAAAGGTTCGGGGGGAAAAAAAACAAACATAAAAAACGCATGTCGTCCTTTTTCCATGTCGACCTTTTCCCATGTCGACTTTTGTCAATGTCGGCCTAAGGTGTGTCGACCAATTGGCGTCGACCTAAGGTGTGTCGACCATTTTTGTTGTCGACCTGGAGTCCGGATACCGTACCAAACAGGAGCTTTGCTGGAAATCTGTCACCTGTTATCTGACACATCTTCAGCTCTGACAAGTTCCTCAAATATATTTGTGAATATTGCCAATAGCTCCTTTGTATATGGAGACTGTATCTCAGGTTCATTGACCCCTTTGACTATGATTATAAAATAACTAAATACTTGGAACTGTACAATTATTATGCAAGCACAAGATTAGAACACGGTGCATTTATTCAGTGTATTCATTAACTGCGAACGCCTAGAACGAGTGGAATTCAGACTACAATTATTCTGTGTTCCCTCTGTATATTCAGGGGACCCCGTACCTTTTTCTTGCTGCAGTAAATTTGCCATTTCTTTTCTGGAGGGAGCGCAAACATCGCCTCTCTATTCTTGTCTGTGAGATCCAATTCATCCTGTCAATCAAAAGAGAAAAGAGAAGAGTCAGTGACGGGGAAAGACATTCAGTCTCCATTTAAGATGTTTGGGGTTAGTTAATAACATGCTGCAAACATTCAGGAACAAACAACAATCAGACACGCCAGCGTTCACTATTGTACCAGATTGATCAATGCGAATAGGCAAGATTTATCAAACAGTCCTATTACTGGCAGGAACTTGTGTCTTCAGAGGCCATAGGCTTTTACTGTATATTAGCTTTGCACTGTAAGCGCTAAATCGGACAATAACAGTAACACTGCTTTCGGTGGCGATGTCCTTGCACGATGAACCCCTATCAACTGGTACCCACACCACCAGGATAGTGAGAACAGATCAAGATCAAATGCTTTGGTCCTTTGACTACAGATTTTTTTAATTAATAATGCGCCCCCCCCCCCCCCTAAAACAGTCATAGCCACGCCCACTTTTGAGCAGAAGAGAGATCTCTGGGGAGAGCCTGAGGCGGAACGATGTACTGCAGCTTATACCAGAGCAGCACAGAGGAGCCAGGAGAGCAAGGGTTACAGAGCATTTGCCCCTCACTTGCTGGTGTATGGGTACTAGGGCTAATAAAATCAATTACCCCATAGCACAGTTACATGTACATAGAACAATCACAAAGCTCTATCTCAGTCTCACTCAAAAGTTCAGTCCGGATTGAGAGAGGAGGAGTTAGGATTGAAGATGGGCGGAGTTGGGACTGTAGAAGGAGGAGTCAAGATTAAACAGTAACCCCCCCCCCCCCCCTCCCCAAATAAAAGTCTAGATCCGTCCCTGAATGCGGGCCATAAATCAACACAGAGATTCTCCGATCCAAACCGCAGATCAAAATCACCAATCGGCGGCCTCTGATCCTTCAGGGAATTGGGGACATTCTGCATGTTATAAATCCCAGACTAGCCGTACCTAAAATATTTTGTCCAGAAACGGCGAGACGGTTTCACGATTCATCATCCCCAGCATCGGCAGAACGTAGATGTACCAGTTCCGTAAGGTGTATTTACATTTCAATTTATTTATTTTTAGAAATTGGATTGTTAAAAAAAAGGAAAAAAAAAAAGTTTTTCCTTTCTGGATTAGCAGAACTGTAAACCCAAATTAGGTTTTTAGTTCTGCTGTGCATGCACAAGCTGACAAACCCGTGGTCACGTACAATTCTGTATGTGCATTTTGCAAAGACTGGCCCGGCAGGGCGGTACATCACCATACTGTTTGAACCACTATCACCAGGACATCTGAGAATTTGGAGTACGGGAATCAGTTTTTGCTAAATTTATAGCAACAATTATCTGAATTATAGCTGCAATTGGGGAAGATTTAAAATTATCCCACCAAACCATGCTTGGTTGCCATTGGATACTGCCAATTTGAACGTGTGCAGTATATTAGTAGATACCCCCAGTGATCACGTTAGTTATGTTGTCAAGAAACATGAAATCATTTTTGCTCTATGTTTAAACATTGTGTGATATATTAGGTGGTACATAAGGTTTATTTATAAACACATGATAACGGCTGTGGCGCTGTTGTATTTGTGGAATATACCGGCAAGAAAAGGTGTATTATTATCTTTTTACACTGCTCAAAAAAATAAGGGAACACTTAAACAACACAATGTAACTCCAAGTCAATCACACTTCTGTGAAATCAAACTGTTTACTTAGGAAGCAACACTGATTGACAATCAATTTCACATGCTGTTGTGCAAATGGAATAGACAACAGGTGGAAATTATAGGCAATTAGCAAGACACCCCCAATAAAGGAGTTGTTCTGCAGGTGGTGACCACAGACCACTTCTCAGCTCCTATGCTTTCTGGCTGATGTTTTGGTCACTTTTGAAAGCTGTCGGTGCTTTCACTCTAGTGGTAGCATGAGACGGAGTCTACAACCCACACAAGTGGCTCAGTAGTGCAGCTCATCCAGGATGGCACATCAATGCGAGCTGCGGCAAGAAGGTTTGCTGTGTCTGTCAGCGTAGTGTCTAGAGCATGGAGGCGCTACCAGGAGACAGGCCAGTACATCAGGAGACGTGGAGGAGGCCGTAGGAGGGCAACAACCCAGCAGCAGGACTGCTACCTCCGCCTTTGTGCAAGGAGGAACAGGAGGAGCACTTGCCAGAGCTCTGCAAAATGACCTCCAGCAAGCCACAAATGTGCATGTGTCTACTCAAACGATCAGAAACAGACTCCATGAGGGCCCGACGTCCACAGGTGGGGGTTGTGCTTACCGCCCAACACTGTGCAGGACGTTTGGCATTTGCCAGAGAATACCAAGATTGACAAATTCGCCACTGGCGCCCTGTGCTCTTCACAGATGAAAGCAGGTTCTCATTGAGCACATGTGACAGATGTGACAGAGTCTGGAGACGCCAAGGAGAACGTTCTGCTGCCTGCAACATCCTCCAGCATGACCGGTTGGCGGTGGGTCAGTAATGGTGTGGGGTGGCATTTCTTTGGGGGGCCGCATAGCCCTCCATGTGCTCGCCAGAGGTTAGCCTGACTGCCATTAGGTACAGAGATGAGATCCTCAGACCCCTTGTGAGACCATATACTGGTGCGGTTGGCCCTGGGTTCCTCCTAATGCAAGACAATGCTAGACCTCATGTGGCTGGAGTGCGCCAGCAGTTCCTGCAAAACGAAGGCATTGATGCTATGGGACTGGCCCGCCCGTTCCCCAGACTGAATCCAATTGAGCACATCTGGGACATCATGTCTCGCGCCATCCACCAACGCCACGTTGCACCACAGACTGTCCAGGAGTTGGCGGATGCTTTAGTCCAGGTCTGGGAGGAGATCCCTCAGGAGACCATCCGCCACCTCATCAGGAGCATGCCCAGGTGTTGTAGAGAGGTCATACAGGCACGTGGAGGCCACACACACTACTGAGCCTCATTTTGACTTGTTTTAAGGACATTACATCAAAGTTGGATCAGCCTGTAGTGTGTTTTTCCACTTTTATTTTTGAGTGTGACTCCAAATCCAGACCTCCATGGGTAATAAATTTTGATTTCCATTGATAATTGTTGTGTGATTTTGTTGTCAGCACATTCAACTATGTAAAGAACAAAGTATTTAATAAGAATATTTCATTCATTCAGATCTAGGATGTGTTGTTTAAGTGTTCCCTTTATTTTTTTCAGCAGTGTATATATGGTGCCACATGGGTTCCACAGCGCTGAACACAGGGCGTTATTACACCTAAAAAAGAGCCTGACTCAGATTGGAGCCTGACTCAGATTGACACAGATTTGCAAGCAAAGCAAAAAAGCAAGTAACTGGGCAAAACCATGTTGCACTGCAGGTGAGGCAGATGTAACATGTGCAGAGAGCGTTAGATTTGGGTGGGGTGTGTTGAAACTGAAATCTAAATTGCAATGTAAAAATAAAGCTGTCTAACATTTGTGGGCTACATGCAAAAGCATCCAGTATTTACCCTGCACAGAGAAAAATCTAAATGTATTTGCTCCCCCTGTATGGCAATATGGTCTGTTCCGGACACAAAGTTATGTGCTTTTTTTTTTTTTTTTTTGCTTTACTTACAAATTTGAATCAGGCCCCAATGATCTTAATATAGGGCGATTTACAAAGCCTTCTAAAGAGGACAAGCAGAGTGTCACCCATAAGAACCAATCACATTCTAACATTTATCTTGTACATCTATAAAATGCAAGCTAGAATCTTATTGGTTGCTATGGGTAACAAAGAGGCCTTAACACTGGCCCCGGGTGTCCCTGTGACAGTCACACAGTCTGTGGATGAAGCTCTGGGCCAGGTAGCAGCTGCCCGGACACCCTAACATCTTGGGCCGCGTGCTGACAATCTATTCTCCGAGACAGAGCTGCGACTGAACGAGAACATATGGAAATGTTTAAAGGATGGATTCCCAACCTAAGGGGCAGACAAGTGAAACAAGAGCTATACCCATGTTACATAGGATTACTGGGCGCAGAGTGAAATTCCACATCTAAAAATAAGCCCAGGAATGTTGTCTGAGGTCAGGGAGCCGGGAGAACCTGGGGGGAGAGGGACAGCGAACTCGGGAGAAAGGAGACACGTCCAATGTGCGACGTGTTTGCAGAAACAGAGATACTGCATCAGCCCCATAGAATGCGAGGAGATGAGCGGGTGCCACCTGGCGCAGCACTATGCTGCTGCCGGACTGTAGCCCCCATCATCTGGCATCACGAGAGTTGTAGTCCCACAGCAGCTGCGGCAAATGGGAAAAGAGATGGATGCTTAAATTTACAGTTTGTGCTCTTGTAATAAACTAGAAAATCAGTGTGTGACCATGTGAGGCGTTTAAGTATATGGCAGCTAAGCGCCAAAGTGACATCACTGCAATCCCTTGCACAGTGGTGTCTATAGTAAAGGAAACTGGTAACGAAACGCGTTGTGCAGGTGTTGGCTAATGGTGGAAAGCAATTTCCATTGTGTAGATAGGACCGAATTCTCTCCAGGTGGACACATGGTATATATGAGGTGTGCGTCTTCTTATGGATCTGCAGAAAATCAAAATGAGGGGTGTGCAGCAAGTGAACTGAATCAATATACCCTAAGTGATATATTACCTGCTAACTACATGAGTGCACAATCATTTCTGTTTAATCAGAGGAATCTATTTACCAGTCTTAAGCTAGCCATACACCAAGACGATATCTTTCCAACCAGCCAACTAGTTGGCTGGTTGGAAAGATAATCTGGCAGTGTGTGGGAGCAAACGATTATCAGCCGTTTGCTCCCACACGCTGTAAAACGGCCAGAAACGGTCTGTCCAACTAGTTGGGAAAATCAAACTTGTTTGATTTTCCCAACTAATCGTTCAGATGTAGGGGGAACATTCCCCCCAACTGAACGATAAGTAGGCGGACACTGGCCAGCAGTCTCCGCCTACTTCTTTCACCATCACTGCCTGCGGGCAGCACTGTGTGGAGAAGGAGCCGGGAGGAAGTGCAGGGGCAGCTGCGGCAGTCTATCACTGCTGCCGGGCTGCCCCTGTCACCCTGGCAGCAGCAGAAGTAGTGTGGGAGCCGGGAGGAGATTCAGGGGTAGCCGCGGCAGTTCATCATTGTTGCCGGGCTGCCCCTGTCACACTGACACCTCCAGAAGCGGACGCGGCAGAGGGGTGAAGAAGTGCAAGGGCAGCTGCGGCAGTCTATCACTGCTGCCGGGCTGCCCCTGTCACCCTGGCAGCAGCAGAAGTGGTGTGGGAGCCGGGAGGAGGTTCAGGGGCAGCAGCGGCAGTTTATCATTGTTGCCGGGCTGCCCCTGTCACACTGACACCTCCAGTAACGAACGCGACACCTCCGCCGGCCGCCCCATCCATCCCGCCAGCCAGGGGTGTATCTACCTATTGGCCAGGATGGCACTCGCCAGGGGCGCCAGGCAAGGAGGGGGGCGCCGTCCGACTGTGCCATCCATGGCCAGGGGGTAGAACCAAGTGGTACTGTTATACTTGTGGTTGTCTGTTAGTGCCGGCGCCATTGTCCGGCAGCAGTGCACAGCACCTCGCTTGTAATCAGACTCAACATAAATTACAGCTCCCAGCAGCACTTGTTGCTGGAAGCTCCCGCACCAAGGGCTGCTAGGAGCTGTAGTTTACTTTGAGTCTGATTGATCACTAGTGCTGAGCTGTGCCGCTGGACACTGGTGCCGGCAGTGACAGACAGTTACCAGGTACAGTCGGAGCTGGATTATGGGGAGGGGGGGGAGTCAAGGCAGAGGACTGCACTGCCCTGTATTAGGCTAGGGCCATGGACGGATGGGAAGCACGGGGGTGGGACTACACGACACTCACTGCCGGGCAGCCCAGCAGCATGGAGGAGAGGGAGAGAGGAGGACAATGAGCTACTAAAGTACATGCAGTCAGCGTACCCTGTCTGTAATGTGGGGGGTGGGGGGGGGATACTATATAGTCTGTCTGTATGTGTGTCTGTGACTGAATTTATGTATGTGTGTGACTATGTATGTATGTATGTTTGTGTGTGTATAATTATCTACTGTATTTATGTGTGTTTTAGTGTGTGACTATGTATGTGAATAAGTGTGTAACTATGTACAGTATGTATGTGACTGTATTTGTATATACTGCATGCGCGACTGTAATGTATATCATATGTATGTGTTTTGTGAGTGACTACTGTATGTATGTAAGTGTATATGTGTGTGCCTATGGGCAGGATCAGAGATACTAATGGCAAATGTGGTTTGACCGCATTCCCCATATAAAATTAGGAATATATTTATTAGCACTGGTCCACATTTCCATTTTATATTTGCATTCCCCATATAGACTGTGTTTTCTATAGGGGTATGACTGTGTGGCGTAACGTGAATAAGATACACTACTGTGCGGTGTAATGTGATACTGTGTGGCATAATTTGAATTGGAAGTACTATTGTGTGGCCACGCCCCTTCCCCACAAGGCCACATTCCTTTTTTGACACCCTCCCCCTTATTTCAAGTATGTGTGTGTGTGGGGGGGGGGGGGGGGGGGGGGGGGGGGGGGATGGGGCAGCCCCTGACTTTGCCAGGGGCGCTCAGACTCCTAGATACACCCCTGCCGCCAGCCTCCCTCAGCCCTGCTCAGCCCGGCACCGCAAATTTACACCCCGCCCGCCAGCCTCCCTCCGCCTGCACCGGCTGCCACACCGGTAATTCACCGGCCGGCCGCCCGGCCGCCAGCCAGCCTCCATCGGCCGCCCGCCCGGCCGCCAGCCACCATCCCACCCCCGCACCGCTAATCAGCCGCACCCCCCCCCCGCACCCGCACCGCTAATTTGCCGCACCCCCCGCACCCTCACCGCTAATTCGCCGCACCCGCGCCGCTAATTCGCCACCCCCCCGCACCGCTAATTCGCCGCACTCGCACCCGCTAATTCGCCGCACCCCCCCCCCCCCCCGATAATCAGACCCGCACCCGCACCGCTAATTCGCTGCACCCCCCCCGCACCCGCACCGATAATCAGCCTCACCCCCGCACCCGCACCGCTAATTCGCCGCACCCCCCCCCGCACCCGCACCGATAATCAGACCCGCACCGCTAATTCGCCGCACCCCCCCCGCACCCGCATCGCTAATTCGCCGCACCCCCCCGCACCGGCTAATTCGCCGCACCCCACCGCTAGTTTGCCGCACCCCCCCCCCGCTACGGTAGCACATCACTGCTGCCGGGCTGCCGCTGTCACAGGACACCCAGCAGTGGCACCCCTCCCGCGATGCCCCACGATCGCGGCACCCCCCGCACCCCACCCATGATTGCTGCACCCACGCACGCCACCCCCGATCACTGGCACCCCACCTGCGGTTGCGGCACCCCCCGCACCCCACCCGCGATCGCGGCACCCCCCGCACCCCACCCGCGATCGCGGCACCCCCGCACCCCACCCACGATCGCGGCACCCCTTGCAGCTTACCCGCAATCGTGGCACCCCCCGCAACTTACCCGCAATCGCGGCACCCCCCCACCCCCCGCGATCGCGGCACCCCCCGCATATCACCCACGATCGCGGCACCCCCGCATATCACCCGCGATCTCGCCACCCCCCGCATATCATCCACGATCGCGGCACCCCCCGCATATCACCAGCGATCGCGGGACCTCTGCTCCCCTCCTGCAGTCACTGCCCTCCAAGATCGCGGCACCCCTTCCCCCTCACCACCACCAGGGCCAGCTCCAGCCCGCACCGCTAATCCCCCCCCCCCCCCCGCGGCCCCCCTCCGCCAGCCTTCTGTCACTTCAGACGCGCGCGGAGACAATCAGGTGAGTGCCACGGAGTGGCGCTTCCTGATTGGCTGAAGAGACACTTCTGTGACAGCTGTGACCGGGGTGTCTCTGCATTCGTGGAAAGGGTTCCCATGTGTAAACATGGGACCCCTTTCAGTCCGTTTGGTCCGGGTGTTCGGTTTGTTGTTTTGCCAAGTACGTGGATTATAATCTGGACCCTGGATCAGGTGAGTATAATTATCTTTTATTTTCAGGTACCCGTGGATTCTACTTGGAGAAGAGGACCGACTGCTTCGTGTCAACATAGGTAAGTATGTGTGTGTCGACATGTGTGAAATAAAGTTTTACTGTCACGGTGTGTGTCTCCTGTTTTTATTTGGGTATTTTTTTCCCATTAGAACTACAGGTACCAGCGGGCCCGTTTTTCTCCCGCATGCTGGTACTTGTGGTTCTCCAAGTACCAGCTTGCGGGGGAGGCTTGCTGGGACTTGTAGTACTACTGGAAAAAACAATATTCTTTTAATTTTCTCAAGGCTATCAGCCCCCACTCCGCAGCCTTTGGATGGGGGGGACAGCCTCGGGCTTCACCCCTGGCCCTTGGGTGGCTGAGGAGGGGAACCCCTTGATTGAAGGGGTCCCCACTCCCCCAGGGTACCCCGGCCAGGGGTGACTAGTTGGATATTTAATGCCACGGCCGCAGGGCACTGTATAAAAGTGACCCCCGGCTGTGGCATTATCTGTCCAGCTAGTGGAGCCCGATGCTGGTGTAAAAAATACGGGGGACCCCTACTCTTTTTGTCCCCCGTATTTTTTGCACCAGCACCAGGCGCAGAGCCCGGTGCTGGTTTTAAAAATACGGGGGATCCCCTGTCCGTTTTCCCCCCGGATTTTTAGAACCAGGACCGTCTCGAAGAGCCCGAGGCTGGTTATGCTTTGGAGGGGGGACCCCACGCAATTTTTTTTCAGGTTTTTCCCATTCCATTTAAAAAAAAAAAAAATAATAATAATAATCTTTTTAAAAATATATAAATAATACTTGTGCCTCCAAAAAAGACAAACCAAGTACCTAATCCCTTCTAATATAAATAGATATGCTATTACCCACCCCAAAAAACACAAAAAAAAACATGTTTTTAACATTTTTTATTAGATTCCGCCAGCAAAGTGTGGCGGATTGAAAATGACCGAAACCGAAACGTTAAGCTGTCAGAACAGGGTCACGTATATGTTCTTGATTTTTGAAAAGTCCTAGAGTGCCGCCTATCGTTTGTGATATGTTTGCTTTTTGAAGCTCAGGAGGGCACCAGGCAAGCTGTACATTTTACTACATTGGGAGTGCCGAACATCTACATCTGGTATATATATATATATATATATATATATATATATATATATATATATATATATAATTTGCCTTGGCAGCCCAACCATGCTGGTATCCATAGTTCAGTATAAAAACAAGTAAATCTAATAAATGTATGGTGGTGAAAGAAAAGCCCAGTTTCACTGAAAAAAAGACAATTCTGCATGTTTTGAAATGAAAAAAAACAAAACAAAACTGAAGAACTGTAGGAAGGCACTGTCCGCCTACTTCGGTGACATCACAAGTTGGACAGAAGTTGGAAGGTTGGTTGATCTGATGAAAAGTTGGCACTGTTTTAGTTGAACAGACAAGTTGGATGGTTGGAAGTTTGGAGTGTTGGAGAAAAGTTGGTCTGATGTATGGCTAGCATTATGTACAACAGAGGGCTTGTCCACTTTCATTCAGGATGTTGGAATGGCCATCATACAGCAGGACCATATGCAACGTTGTAGGTCCACCTCATCTCATGCAATGCAGAGGACCACTCTTCAGATTACTTTGATGTGCCTTTTTTGTTTTATCCTCCGGGCTACAGGTGATGTTGGCCTCGTGTTACGCAGCTTCAGAACACACAGATTGTTCGACGCACAGTTTTCTAAGGTTTCCTTGGTGACCTGGTGTCCTACAGTATACCCAACACTTTCTTTCTCAAGACAGTAACTAATGTATTATTCTACTAAGCTAACACACAAATATAGAACTCCAATGGTGTAATATTGCCTTATCTGCAAAGAACTGCTAGCATGGCGGTAACTGCAGAACTGCCATCACTGATCATTACAATCGGAACTGCAAACTACTAGCCAGTGACAGCGCTTGTATTAATAGGGGTCCCTAAATATTGCTGCTGCTGGAACTGTCCCTGTTTTTCAGTACTGATCAACTACTGTACATCATAGGTTCTCAAACTCGGTCCTCAGGACCCCACACAGTGCATGTTTTGCAGGTCTCCTCCCAGAATCACAAGTGAAATAATTAGCTCCACCTGTGGACCTTTTAAAATGTGGCCGTGAGTAATAAGTACACCTGTGCAACTGCTGGGTTACCTGGAAAACATGCACTGTGTGGGGTCCTGAGGACCGAGTTTGAGAACCTATGAAATACATAATGCAATGTTATATGCAGTTCTTCCTGTCTATTCTCTGTCTAGCCTCAGATAGGGAAGTCTGTGCTCCGCAGCAGCATGACCCAGGATGACATTTGAAATGATGATAATTTGCACTGTATTGTATGTAATAGAGCGCTGTAGATATTATCGGATGTAATTCTGGGATGGCTGTGACGGGCTGGATGGTTTATGTCATTCTGCAGGCCAGTGTCAGATATGTCAGCACTCAGGCAGGCGGATGTACCGAGGATCCAGGACAGTGGGAAGGAGGCGCCGGGGGTTTACAGGAGGCGCTGTTCACACATCACCACACTTAGTGCCAACTCTGCAGGATGCTGATCAGCTTGTTCTGTGTAATTGCTCCAAGCGCTGCGTCTAGACACAAACTGAACTCCGGATTTTATTTTCTTGCATTAGACGGTAATGAAATCTCTTCAGATGGGTGCAGACACTGGCCACAGCCCTCCGTGCCAAGCAGAGGTGGTGTGCGGACATATTTTCATCATAATTCACGTTCCGTGCTTTCATTCCTATTGACTTCTACCCATAGTCAGAGAGTCCGTCATCATTCTATTTATTACAATGTGGCAAACGTATCACTGGGGCTGGCCTGCTGGCAAGAGAAGTAACATATTTATTCCTACAGTATGTCCTATTCATTCATGGTTTTATGTATATCTTATCATCCTACAAGGAAAGGTAATCCTGCCAAGGTATAGTTACACTGACAGGGGACTAGTGTCAATTGTACTACAGTATATTTGAGTAGTTAACGGGTATAGGGGGTATTCAGGTTTGTTAGCAAACCAAAAAAGCACACTAATGGGTAAAACCATGCTGCACTGCAGGTAGGGCAGATGTAACATGTGCAGAGAGAGTTAGATTTGGGTGGGTTATATTGACACCCACAATCGGCCTCTTCCTGTCAATCTCCTTGCGGTCGCCGATAAGATCGCTTTCTTCCTAAAATCCGTTGCTGTCCGGTGTTTCCCAACGCCGGTGGCTGACGCACCTGCGCATTGCGGTGCATACGCATGCGTAGTTCAGACCCGATCGCACCACTGCAAAAGCTAGCGTGCGATCTGGTCTGAATGACCCCCTTAGCCCATAGTCTGTAATTCTACAAGGCGATACTTGTTCTGTCCGCAAACACAGGGGGTAATTCAGATCTGATCGCAGCAGCAAATTTGTTAGCAGATGGGCAAGACCACATGCACTGCAGATGGGCAGATATAATGTGCAGAGAGTTAGATTTGGGTGGGTTATATTGTTTCTGTGCAGGGTAAATATTGGCTGCTGTATTTTTACATTGCAATTTAGATTTGAATTTGAACACCCCCAGCCAAATCTAACTCTCTCTGCACATGTTACATCTGCTCCCCTGCAGTGCACATGGTTTTGCCCATTAGTGTGCTTTTTTGGTTTGCTAACAAACTTGAATAAAGCCCTTTAAACTGTGCTACAGTATAATGTACCATAGGTGGCAGTAGCGAGCACGGATCATAATCAACGTTTACCTTATTTATCATTGTCACTTTCCTGATATACATGCGTAAAATAACTTCTTTTTTTTAACAATCCCCAGAATCTTTCACAGTCTTTCCGCATGAGATGTCGGAAATATTTTATGCATTTATTTAAGGAGCTGTGTATTTTTGCAAATGTGAATGGCTTTCTTAATGGCTCCAATAAGATCATGAAATTTAACAAGCTCTGAAACACACGTTTTTTGGGGTTTTTGTTATATGTTTTCACAAATTTAACTTGATTTACTATCTACGTGGACTACTATTGGCAATAGTAACCTGTGGTGAGCGCAGTGATCCACCTTGTTCAAAACACAAGTACGAAGTAAGCCCGCCAGGGTGCACGTTTCTACTGATTGCGGTCACATGGGATGAAACATATAAAAGGACACCTAAAAAAAAACTTAAAAAAAAACTTGTGTAGACCATTTCTGTGTTGACCTTTGTCCTATTGACCTTTTGACCCTGTAGACCTTGACCCACTCTCTACCTTTTACTTGTCGACAGTTTGACCCTGTGTTTTATAGAAACAGTCCCCCCTAGCGGCAATGTAATCATGATCAACTATGGGGGGTATTCAATTGTAGTCGGAACTGCCGTCTTGTTGGAAACATGGCAGTTTCCGACTTTTTTTAGGTTGGATAGTGTTCTGACCTATTCAGTTTGGCTGCCGTTTTTCCGACAGGTCGGCAATACAGACTTGTCGGAAAACACTTGGATTGGCGAATTAGCCGTGGATCCACGTGTTTTGTCATATTTGCGGCCAAATCCGACAGGTTTTAGCCCCGTTTCCGACAATCTCAATTCGACTTTAAAAAAAGTCGGATTGGCATTGTCGGGAACGGCCATATCCTGTCAGATTTGTCCGCTAATTGAATACTCAAATGTCGGATGCTTTCCGTCGGAAAGGATCCGACATCAATAGAATACACCCCTATGCTGCCATGGGTGATAACCTCTAGGCAGGCTATATATCTCATATATGTGCGAGCCCTACTGTAGTCCGCTAATCCAGAGGTCACATTTCTGTAGATCGTCCATTGAGCGACGACACTAATTATTTGTTGTTAAATGTCACCACGGAGAAGCAGACATCAGGAGACCCTAATCCACCCAAGGTACGCATGATCTGGCAGACATCCCCCATTCCTGGGATCACCAGCCCAATGCTATTAAAGCATAAATGTGTCATCACGTTGCTGAGAAAGCTAGTAAAGCGGTAATCCACTTCTCAGATCGCGGGCAGTGAGAGAAGGAGAACGCGGAGCCTTGGACAAACTTCAACTTACTGTGTGGCACGATCTTAAGACAACATTAATGCAGCCTTTATTCCAAGGTCCCTTGTCTCTGGCGCGGCTTACACAAATTCAGCCAGCTCCGGAGAGAACGGAGCCAAGTCCTAGGAAAGTGGACAAAGGAACTAAATGTAGAACGCGGATATTGTGTCAGCGGTTTTATTTGCAAAAATACGTCTGCAGAACAAGTGTGTTGTTGTATTATGCTACAATTGCAGCACTAGACCTCGTCTTGTCACACTAGACTGCAGGCAAAACACTCAAGTACCTGTAGACATGTCAACCAAACAGGTTACACACCTGCTACCTCAATGCACAGAAGTGACTGCTCTAAGAGGTATTTACTGCTGTACCTAGAACTGTGATATTAGTTACAAAGGGGTCTATTCATGAAGCAGTGAAAAGAGTGGAGAAGTGAGCCAGTGGAGAAGTTGCCCATGGCAACCAATCAGCTGCTCTGTATGATTTTATAGTATGCAAATTATAGATGTTACTTCAATGCTGATTGGTTCTTCTCCACTGGATCACTTCTCCACAGTTTTCACTGCTTCATGAATAGACCCCTAAGTTACTGTCAAATCACTTTTTGTGCACTCACAGGCGCCCGAAAGGCCAGCAAAATAAATGCAGACCTCCACGTGCGTCTGTGTCTGCACAATTTACGGGCGCACCAGTAAATTGTATCAGCAGGTGTCCTAATTTTTCAATCCCAATACACTGTACTGATCACCAGCTATTAGAACCAGCTGCTCCCACTTAATAGTCTGAAATAAACTACAATGATGGAACAATTAAATATCTATAGAGAGCGCATATATTCCAATGTCATTTATTATATAAAAGATATTTTTACTTCTAAAAAATCAGCATAAATAATACATATAAACACATAATAACACTTATTGAACTAGGAAACACTGCAGTGTCTGATAATCAGTATCACAGCTCCAACATGATATCAGATTTCATACATATAATGGCAATCCAAAATTAAGTGTATTAAAAAGTCTCTTTTTGTGCTCTTCTGTCCAGAAATATTTTAGGACCGTTGTTAATAGAATGGCCCACTTTCTTCCTATGGCTATAAGAAATTCATTTGGTGGCGAAAAAGATATATGGCTTTAGATCCAGGTATTTTAAATTGTGATTTATGGTGCAGTTTCTAAATCATTATGACCTGTTACATAATCACCAGAAGCCCGCTGTGCCCAGCCGCCGCTCTGCTTCACTTTCCTAGTGCCAGCGTGTGGTGTGGTCCGAACAGATGCAATGACCGGATAGGTCAATGCAGGCTCTCTCACCTCACTTCTCCGCTGACCACGTTGTGAAACCTCTTGCAGGATGGAGCGGCCGGCAACCGCAGTGGCACAGGCAAAACGTCCCTCCGCCGAAGGGGCCCCCGGATGGGCAGTCTCCCTTCTCTCCGGTCAAACGGACCTGCTGGTGGACGCCACAATCAGCTGTGTTAATTTGCTAGATGGATTGATCACTCGTAGCCACACAGGATAAAAGCGGCCAGAATAGCAGAATTTAAGAGCCAGCAGATGTTTCCTAGAACAGTGTCTAGTCCTTAACGCGTTTCTCCGTTATAACATTTAGGACGGTTTCCTCAGAAGGTATACACCGGTTGTCCACACTCTGAGGACTTCTGCTATTCTGGCCACTTTTATCCTGTCTGGCTACGAGTGATCAATCCATCTGGCAAATTAACACAGCTGATTGTGGCGTCCACCAGCAGGTCCGTTTGACCGGAGAGAAGGGAGACTGCCCATCCGGGGACCCCTTCGGCGGAGGGATGTTTTGCCTGTGCCACTGCGGTTGCCGGCCTGAATCAGACGCACATGTACTTTCGATTCTCTCGCGACTGGACGAAGTTTTGTCTACTGCGCAAGCGTCTGGGCCACACTGCACATATGCCAAAATGGTCTTATCATGGAGGTTGCAGTGTGGAATTAGACACAGTTTGATTGGCAGTCAGCAACCATTTGTGGGAGGTTATTGGGAGTGGCGACTAAAATGCAGGTGTGCCGTTTTGGGGGCGTTCTTCTGGCCCTGGGTTTCAGTTGCGATGGACATTTTGAGAAACCATATTTCTGATGGCGTGACTGATGTCCCGAAGTGCGAACAATGCATCGTCTTTGGACAGAAACGTTGGATATGAGAAGCCGCTGGTAAACGCCTCTTTACAAAAGGGGCACCTGCGGCATGCGCATATCTTACCAGATCCGCTGTGACCAAATAAGCAGCACCGAGCCAGTTTGCGTCCATCTGTGAATGGCCCTGTGTCAGTCATTGCTAACTATACAGTAATACCCCAGTGGGGCAACTGCCAATCCCACTTCACATAAATCTAATCTGTTTCCGTGACACAAGGCATGTAGTTTATGTATCACAGCCACAGATACTTTGCATGAAAGGACTGTCACCCAAAACTAGGCACAATTCACTGGGGTGACAGCGCCTGCCACATTATTTACTACCCAGTCACGTCCGTCCGTGTGTGAGTATTAACAAAGTGGGAAAAGCTAAAACACAATTCCATTATAGAGGATTAGAGCAATCAGAGGCAACTGCACAATGCAAGAGACACAGCATCAAAGTACAGTTATAAAAGGTTCATATATGGACAACTGAATCCATTACTAGCAGAATACAGCCAAGAAAAGATCCAATATAAGCGTATAGTGACCAATATAGAGCAATCAGAGCTAATATCAGTATATAGTGACCTGCAAAGAGCAACCAGCTCCAATATCAGTAGCTAGTAACCCGCATAGAACAACCAGTTCCAATATCAGTATACAGTGACTCGCATATACTGTAGCAACCAGTTCCAAGATCAGTATACAGTGACTCGCATATAGCAACCAGTTCCAATATCTGTATATAGTGACTCACATATAGTAATCAGCTCCAATATCAGTATACAGTGACTCGCATATAGCAATCAGCTCCAATATCAGTAGCTAGTAACCCGCATAGAACAACCAATTCCAATATCAGTATATAGTGACTCGCATATACTGTAGCAACCAGTTCCAAGATCAGTATACAGTGACTCGCATATAGCAACCAGTTCCAATATCTGTATATAGTGACTCACATATAGTAATCAGCTCCAATATCAGTATACAGTGACTTGCATATAGCAACCAGCTCCAATATCAGTATATGGTGACCAGCATGTACCAACCAGCTCCAATATAAGTATATAGTGACCAAGATATAGCAACCAGTTCCAATATCAGTATACAGTGACTCGCATATAGCAACCAGTTCCAATATCAGTATACAGTGACTCGCATATAGCAACCAGTTCCAATATCAGTATATAGTGACTCACATATAGCAACCAGTTCCAATATCAGTATATAGTGACTCACATATAGCAACCAGCTCCAATATCAGTATATAGTGACCAAGATATAGCAACCAATTCCAATATCAGTATACAGTGACTCGCATATAGCAACCAGTTCCAATATCAGTATATAGTGACTCACATATAGCAACCAGTTCCAATATCTGTATATAGTGACCCGCAAAGAGCAACCAGCTCCAATATAAGTTTACAGTGACTCGCATATAGCAATCAGCTCCAATATCAGTAGCTAGTAACCCGCATAGAACAACCAATTCCAATATCAGTATATAGTGACTCGCCTATACTGTAGCAACCAGTTCCAAGATCAGTATACAGTGACTCGCATATAGCAACCAGTTCCAATATCTGTATATAGTGACTCACATATAGTAATCAGCTCCAATATCAGTATACAGTGACTTGCATATAGCAACCAGCTCCAATATCAGTATATGGTGACCAGCATATAGCAGCCAGCTCCAATATCAGTATATAGTGACCAAGATATAGCAACCAATTCCAATATCAGTATACAGTGACTCGCATATAGCAACCAGTTCCAATATCAGTATATAGTGACTCACATATAGCAACCAGTTCCAATATCAGTATTTAGTGACCAGAGTATAGCAATCAGCACTAATATCAGTAGATAGTAACCCGCATACAACAAGCAGTTCTAATATCAGTATATAGTGACTCGCATATAGCAACCAGCTCCAATATCAGTATATGGTGACCAGCATATAGCAGCCAGCTCCAATATCAGTATATAGTGACCAAGATATAGCAACCAATTCCAATATCAGTATACAGTGACTCGCATATAGCAACCAGTTCCAATATCAGTATATAGTGACTCACATATAGCAACCAGTTCCAATATCAGTATTTAGTGACCAGAGTATAGCAATCAGCACTAATATCAGTAGATAGTAACCCGCATACAACAAGCAGTTCTAATATCAGTATATAGTGACTCGCATATAGCAACCAGCTCCAATATCAGTATATAGTTACCAGTATATAGCAACCAGTTCCAATATCAGTATACAGTGACTCGAATATAGCAACCAGCTCCAATATCAGTATATAGTTACCAGTATATAGCAACCAGTTCCAATATCAGTATACAGTGACTGGCATATAGCAACCAGTTCCAATATCAGTATATAGTGACTCGCATATAGCAACCAGCTCTAATATCAATATATAGGGACCCGTATAGAGCAACCAGCTCCAATAACAGTATATAGTGACCAGTATATAGTGGCCAGCATATAGTAACCAACTCCAATATCAGTCTATAGTGACCCACATAGAGCAACCAGCTCCAATATCATCATATACTGTGGGGACCAGGTCCAATAACAGCATATAGGGGGAGATTTATCAAAGCTTGGAGAGAAATAAAGTGGAGAAAGTATCAACCATCAGCTCTCTGTAAACTGGCAGGTAGAAGCGGATTGGTTAGTACTTTATCTATCTCCACTTTGTCTCCAAGGTTCAATATATCTCCCCCATAGTGTCCAGCATATAGCAATCAGTTCCAATATATGCAATTATATAAGTAAATTATATTAACATATAATCGCAATTGCATACAGCAAAAAACAGCAACAGCAAGAATAACCCCACCAGAATGATCCGCCAAGTGATCAGCATATAGCAACCAGATCCAATACCAGCATTTAGTGACCAGCTACAATATAAGCATATAGTGACCAGCGTACAGCAACTAGCGCCAACATCTCCCTTATCTGTATACAGTGACCAACTCCAATATCCCTATTTTCAGAATATACAGTAGTGACCAGCATATATCACAAATCAAATAAGCAATTTTTTTTTTTATATTAACAACAAGCAATACCATATTATTCGTTCCTCTTTAAAGTCAGCTAAGTGAACACGTAAGTGCTCATTCTACCAACAGTTAAATAAACTCGTTCCTCATACATAATGCTATTAAGAGTAGTAGAAGGCAGCGCTAAACAGCTTCACGCTCAGGATGAAAATATGCAGAAAAGTAACTTATTCCGGCCAAAACTAAAACCACAGAAGTTCACATCAGCAATCTCTTAATTGAGATCTCTGCATATTTTCCAAGCTGCAAGTTCCTAAATAAATTCTACTCATCTGTTTATTTGGGAAATAGTGTTGCCTGGTAACAAGGCCGGGGTGGAGAGTGCTACATCCTGTCACTAAATTCCAGCCATGGCTGCGGCCTTTTCAAGAAGGAATTCACTGTGCTCCGCGCGGATTAATCCCAGTGTGCGGTCACTGTGCCGGTACAGCAAAGCGGAGGCGCCGGAGAAAGGAATGTATTCGCCTCTTTGTAGATCAGGTTTGCACGAGAAACTCATGAGTTAGACACTGACACACAGATATGACCATGAAGGGGGCTAAAGGCACACAGGACATTCTGTCATCTGAATGCAATCAAGGACCAGGTCCAACTGTGTGACACTTAGAAATGGTCCAGGAATTAGAAGCCCAAGTAGAGGCTAAGCATGTGAGACCTAGAAAATCCATGTAACGCATGCACAGACGGATCTAGGGCAGGCTGGCGTAGCGCACACAGGGGGCAGATGTATTATGTCTGGAGAAGTGATAAAGTAAAAGCAGTGATAAGTGCAAGGTGAAAACGCACCAGCCAATCACTTCCTAACTGCCAATTGACATATTGGAGCTGATTGGGTGGTGCGTTATCACCTTGAACTTATCACTGCTTTATCACTTCTCCAGTCTTAATACATCTGCCCTATAGTCCTCTTACCAGTGACAGCCAGAGCCGAGGGGTAGCTGCTCCGGTGATATTGTCTGGTTCAATTGCAGCGATAATCTTCTGTCATTGCCACAGGTGATGTTGGAAAACCTGATATTGTTGCAAATTAATAAACAGGCCCCGATGTCTTGTTGTGAGGATATGTTCAGGGTTAGCTGTGCTGGGTGTGGAGGCACAATGGTGGTCATTCCGAGTTGACTTTTTGCTGCTGGTGCGATCAACTAATCTCCGCCTATGGGGGCGTGTATTTTAGGTTAGCAGGGTTGCGGTCACTTGTGCAGCCCTGCTATGCTAAAAAAGTTTCACACAAAACTAGACTAGGCCTGGACATGCTTACCGATGGATCCAGCGATGATGGGCTCGGCTTTGACAGCACACCTCCACCCTCCGTTCTCCTGGGCACGCCTGCGTTTTACTCACCACTCCCCGAAAACGGCTCCAAACGGTCCGGATCCGCCCTGCACCGCCCTCTTCCTGTCAATCTTCTTTGCAGTCTGTCCTGCAACTGCTTTCTTCTTAAGCCGCGACGTAACCCGGCGACCCCTGTCGCCGGGCAACATCGCGCACTGCGGCCGCCACGCATGCGCATTCCGCACCACATCGATAAACCGCTGCGTGCGAACGGGTCGGAATGACCCCCATTATACTATAGACCAGCTACTCCCTATATCCTTCCAGAGACCAATCTGTGACTGGATGTTTACAATACTGACATCGTATAGGCAACAAGTGAAATGCCGACATTTTTGAAATGCCAACATTAGATTTAGGATTAGATTTAGGGTCAGGACTAGGAACATTCCTTCCACAGAAACCTCAGGTTAGTTGCAGTATGTGTCCACTGTTGCAAAACTGTGACTAAAGCCGCACCCATAGGAACAGCAGCTGCGCCCGCAGGGTTATGGTAAGGCTCAGGGTACTTTCCGCCAGAACAGTTGCATCGCTGATTACAGACATTGTTAGCATGTCGACATTTCATCAGTGTCGACGTGCCGTCGTCACAAATGCGCCTAACCCATCTGTGGCAGCCAGCATGTAAGTGCTAGACAGAAACAAGTCTACATTTACAATCTCTTGTCCCATTTTTAGGGCTTTATTCAGGTTTGTTAGCGAACCAAAAGAAAAACAAACTAATGGGCAATACCAGGCGGGCAGATGTAACATGTGCAGAGAGAATCAGATTTGGGTGGGGTGTTTTCAGACTGGAATCTAAATTGCAGTGTAAAAATAAAGCAGCCAGTATTTACCCTGCACAGAAACAATATAACCCACCCAAATCTAACTCTCTCTGCACATGTTACATCTGCCCCACCTGCAGTGCACATGGTTTTGCCCATTAGTGTGCTTTTTTGGTTCGCTAACAGACCTGAATAACCCCCTTAGTTCATTACAGTTACTGTCACTTTGCCTAACAGCGTAGTTGCCATCTGTCCCTACGATACTTGCCCACTCTCCCAGAATTGCTGAGAGGCTCCCGAAAATCGGGTGACCCTTGCGGCCCCCAGGAAGAGCAGTCAAGTCTCTCGATATTTAATTCCCCCCCCCCCCCCATCCTGCCCGGCTGCCCACTTAGTGAGTAAAGTTGGCGGTCCGGGCAGTCGATTACGCGATTCTTGCTGAATTGCGTCATCATAGCCACGCTCCCTGCTGTATAATGCAGGTAATCGCGGCATTACAGATCAGAGGGCGTGGCTTAAAGTATGTGCGTGATAACCCCGCCCCTGTTCTTCCTCTGCCCGCCCCTGTTCCGCCTCCTATGCGTGTCACAGTCCTACCCCGTCCCCCTGCTGAGCCGACCTGGCTGATGTCGACATGTATGCCCCAATTACCCGGGACAGTGCCAGCCTGCAAAGGATTGCCATAGGTTGCTATCTACATTCCAAGACAGAATATGCCTTTAAGACGCCCTCTGTGTGCTGGTTGCACTCCAGACCTCGCCTTTCCCCTGTGGCGTCTCCTGGGATTATTTAGTGTCAGTCCTAGAACTGAATGGGAAATAAGGTGTGAGAAAGGTTAAGAGGAAACTGCTCTGTGAGCTTGCACTACCTTTCCTGCTTTCCAGCCGCTCCAAGGCGCTGCTACACTGTACAACAGGCCTCTGTAAAGAGACGTTTCTCCTTTTTCCTGCTGAAGCAATTTACAGGCCAGATCGTGCCAAAGTACACAGGCGTCCACCACACTGATGACTTCCTGCTCCGCGCTGTGCCCGGACAAGAGCACAACACAAGTGAGTCGCCATGCATACTCCAAAACATCAACAATAATTCCAAGCCGGGCTGACGCGGCACGCTGGGACTTGTAGTTTATCAACTGGAGAGTACAGCCTACGACAACGAACCAGGCCCCTCTGAACATGAGGGCCCCGCTGTAATCTGCAACCTCATTTTATCAGAAAACTAAAAAAAAAAAAACTGTTTAAGAACACTGGAGCAGATGTATTAAGCTTGGAGAAGTGATAAACCAGTGATAAGTGCAAGGTGATAACGCAGCAGCCAATCAGCTCCAATATGTCAATTTACTGTTAGGAGCTGATTGGCTGGTGCGTTATCACCTTTCACTTATCACTGCTTTATCACTTCTCCAGGCTTAATACATCTGCCCCTCTGCTCCACATGGACAAAATAAGGTGGAATTGGGGAGTCACGCACAGGACTCTAGGGGCCAGTCTGGTCTTTAATAGAAGAGCGGAATCCACTGAGATATACAAAATACCAAATGAGTACATGAGCACAGCACATTGTACACTGTAGGCAGTTATGTTGCGCAGTGGCGAGTCCAGGGGACAATCGCCTCCTATAACGTCACCCCTACACACACTCAGTGTGGCCAGACATCTATTTCTCTGCAAGGAACGTACGATTCCTTTTAACACAGAGCTTTAAGAATATCGGGGGTCATTCCGAGTTGTTCGCTCGGTAAATTTCTTCGCATTGCAGCGATTTTCCGCTTAGTGCGCATGCGCAATGTCCGCACTGCGACTGTGCCAAGTAAATTTGCTATGCAGTTAGGAATTTTACTCACGGTTTTTTCTTCGTTCTGGTGATCGTAATGTGATTGACAGGAAGTGGGTGTTTCTGGGCGGAAACTGGCCGTTTTATGGGTGTGTGTGAAAAAACGCTACCGTTTCTGGGAAAAACGCGGGAGTGGCTGGAGAAACGGAGGAGTGTCTGGGCGAACGCTGGGTGTGTTTGTGACGTCAAACCAGGAACGACAAGCACTGAACTGATCGCAGATGCAGAGTAAGTCTCGAGTTACTCAGAAACTGCACAGAGATGTCTTATCGCAAAATTGCGAATCTTTCGTTCGCAATTTTAAGAAGCTAAGATTCACTCCCAGTAGGCGGCGGCTTAGCGTGTGCAAAGCTGCTAAAAGCAGCTTGCGAGCGAACAACTCGGAATGACCCCCATCATTCTCCATCTTACACAGCAATAATATTACAGCCATTACGCTGCTACGATACCACTGTGCCACCGGGTCCCGAGATATTGTATAGAAATCTGTAGTGGGGGTCATTCCGACCCATTTGCACGCTGTGGTTTATCGCAGCGGTGCGAACAGGGTGGAACTGCGAATGCGCGGCGGCCACATTGCGCAGGCGTGTCTTTGCCCGGCGATGGCTGGTGACGGGCAGCGACGCCGTGTACGTAGAAAGCGGTCGCAGTGGCGACCGCAAGAAGATTGACAGGAGGAAGGTGTTCCGGGGCATCAACTCGCCGTTTTCCGGGCGTGGAGATCCGAACGCAGGCATGTCCAGGCGTTTGGAGGGCGGATGTCTGACGTCAATTCCGGGACCTTCATCGCTGGATCCATCACACAGGGTAAGTGACTGCCGGGCTGCTCTTGTTTTACACAAAACTTCTTTAGCATAGCAGGGCTGCACAAGCGATCGCAGCCTTGCTATGCTAAAATACACTCCCCCATAGGCGGCGTCTAGTTGATCGCACGAGCAGCAAAAAGTTGCTACGCGCGATCAACTCGGAATGACCCCCAGTGTCTGCGTACAAGTGGAGGTGTACAGAGGCCTAGTGCAGGGGTAGGCAACATGCTGTACTCTAGCTGCTGTGCAACTACATATACCAGCAAGCCCTGCTACAGTTGTGATAAAAAGGACATGCTAAAACTGCAGCAGGGAATTTTGGGATGTGCAGTTCCGCAGCAAGTGGAGTTGCCTACTCCTGGCCTAGTAAAAGAACCATGCACATATTATACGACACACATGTACTGTACATATAATACCACCACTCAGAGACAAGCTCAGCTGCGCTACGCGTCTAATAGGAATCGTGTAATAGGCTGGCATGAATGTTTTAAAGCGCTAGAACAGTAGGCTTACCATATTACCCCTTTAAACCAGTCTGCTCATGAATTACACAGGTTCTGTGGCTGATTAAAACCAGGTGAAGGGCAGGTTTGGAGTCAGCCAGCCACGGAACCTGTGTACTTCATGAGTGTCCCTGTTTAAATGGGTAGTATGGCATCTTGCCACCACATGAGACTGCCTATGTACACCTGATATGTCCGAAGAGCCATTAACCTTACCATAGAAGCCACCCCTATGCATGGCATCAATCATATAATGGATGGGGGGGTACTCTCAGATCCCAAATCAAATACTGGTTCCTATGAATTTTGTCTCTCACTCCCTGCCTGGTACTCGGGGGCTCCCCCTGTGTAAAGCAGCGATGTCTATATTAGATCACTCAGAAGCAGTGTCGGATTAATGCACCGCAGCCGCTTGGCTTGGGCCGCAGGTCTCTCCATACATCTGGCTGATGAGGAGGGTAAGAAAACACAGTATCACCACGCACCTCCCCTGCCTTTCCAGCAGTCGGTGCGGACTCTCCCGCACAGGGGATTTCAGTACAAAGGGCCCGTTTTGAGCGGCACCCAATGAAAATATTTGTCAGTACCTTGTCTGAGATCTGCGAACGCTGAACTCCAGATTAATGAATCTTTAATACCGGGCGAAATCAGCGCTGCATTCATTTTTGTGTTATTCTAATAATTAGGCCGTGTGTTTCAGGGTGTCAGACTTAGCAGAAAGGCCCAAGTAAGCAAGGAGAACATTAAAAGAAAATAACCCGCCGTGTGGCCGGAATTCTGCACTAATGAAATTAACCCCTTGTTATACAGCGTCGCTAACTTTAATAGCCGACCTGCAGACACTGTTAGGACGGAAAAAAATAAATTAAATGCTGCCAAAATGAAGTTTATTCTTTATAACATCACCAGCCTCTGCAGACTTCGTCGTGCCTGGACTGGGCATTGGATAAGAGAGAGGGGTTGTAGTGGGCCCTCCCTTCCCACACACCAAGCACATACTCTGGAGGAGGTTTTCATCTCTATGGATTATCACTGTGCCATTCATATGACCAGTGCCACAGAGAATGCCAGAGGAGGGACTCAGCAGTGGCCCTTGGACTGTTTAGCAGCAGCATCAAAAAGGGGTTTCGGATTAGGGATGGCCATCGACCATCGATGATTCAAAATCATTGATGGTTTATGGCCGATGTAGAATACTTTTGCCATTGATGGAGGAGACCCAGATGGTTTCCCTCCATCAATGGTAAGGCTCCGCCCCCCGACACCAGCCCCATGTTCTTATTGGCCCACGGGCCACTCAGTGAAAGAACAGGGATGACCATCGGTTGTGGAAACCATCGATAGTCGTCTACTGCATAGATGGCAGCCATCGAAGGTTACTTGTCATATCGCCATTGATGGTAACCATCGATGGCAACCACACCGATGGCCATCCCTATTTCTGATAGTGCCTCATGGGTATTGTTGAGAAGTCCCTAGTGGCAAAAGTGTTACACTGAAACCCCTGGGTATTAAGCTAGGACAGCAGGAAGACTGTTGCCCATGGATCTGGTTGCCAGCTGGAAATTTCACTAGACCCCATAGCTAGCAAACTGGAAGTTAGTTTGGAGGAGAGCTTTAAAGTTTTAAATCCCCAAGTGTAGACGTAGAAGAGCCATGGTAGCAGAGCAATCTTCTCATCCTGATAGCTCGTGAACAGGTAAGAGGACGACCCCTCCTTTTGAATTTGAACATATAATTACAATGAATAGCATAACTTAATGTGGTGGTGGTGGGGCAGCATTGTCCAGTTTGCGTGAATTAGGCCCACTGATTGATAAATGAAATGCGAGTCATAATGATAAAGGCAGTAGCAGAAGCTTTTTTCCCAGCAGAGCTGACGCTTTTTCCCCGGCAGAGCTGACACTCCACTCTCCTTAAGATTAATATGAAGAGCAATGTTACATTTTGGCCACCACATAACCTCTGCTATGTTAAACCCTTCCTTACAAAGCCGCCATCTTTATTCTAATTAACATCCACGTTCTCGTGCCTAACACATAAGGATTTAATGATGCTGTAATTTACATTCATGCTTGTTACTATGTCTAGACGCTGTGTAGCTGAAACAGTATAAAATATTAATAAATGTAATTATATGTATGGATTTATTCATATAAAAATGTGTATACACAGCAGCCGTCTACAGTACTCAGCCTGAAAACATTGGATAATAATTCCCAGCTGTTATGCGCGGGCCGGACTGTGCGGCTGCTGGTGGAGAGCTCACTGCTGTGTACGCTGGGAACAGTATGCTGGGGAAATACTGGTTCTAGAGGACAATGGGCACATAGACATTAGCTGCAAAAACAGAAGAGACGTGGATAATAAACTTGATTTATTGAATTTTAGGCCCATCCTGCTTAACTTCAACGTACAACTAAGTGCATTATCTGCCTTTCAACCCTTTTTCTGAAGCCATCGGAAAGCAGACTGGTAAATAAAACATCGCAAACAAATATACAATGTTTTATTTCACGCTATAAACTGCAACACTTTCCAAAAACAATAAATATGTATTTACACATAACCTGTAACAATACTGCAAAACGTCCTTTACAACGAGTCCATAAAACAGATCCATGAATCTATCTGTTCCGCACGCAGCAGGGCAGTCAGGAATCCAGGAGGAACATTTACTTGAGATGCAATATAAATAAAGTATAAATCTGGCAAAGGTGCCGCATCAGATGACCGGGGAGTTTGGCGCTTGCAGGAAACATTCAGATATTTGCCAAAGGCTTCTCTAGATGGAAATGCTATGTGACAGCAGCGTATAAATCTATTAATCAGTCAACAGAACACAGCCGGGCTCAGATAATGAATCCCAAAGCTCCGCGGCTAGGCTCTACTGAACACTACACATCAGGATCCTGGGATTAGGAAAGAGCTTTCTCTTTGTATCCAGTATCCTACGCTAGCAATGCGTCCAGTAAGTGGAATAGTAACGGGTGTAACTCTGTCTAGGAATGTTGCTATGTATGATAGTGCATCCGGCAGGTTCACACAGTGAGGGCTGCCAGCTTGTATGCCCAGCCAATAAGAAGCCTATCGATTCATCAGCAATTAAGATCACTGAAACTGAAATCACACATTTATCTATTTATATTCCATGACTGATAATGTGAAACTTGTTAAGTAAGTTCATCGCTGTCTTTTTTACGTTTCCGGTATAGTGTGAAGGAATACAAATCCACATCGTCTTGGATTTAATCATTTGTTGTAGTTGCTGGACTCTAGGAAATTGGTAAACGTTGAGCCGCGGCGCATTCACAAAGGTCAACAGGACGCAGGTGAAGAGTCTGTGTCGTGGATGCGTCTTCGGATGCGAGTTGCCAGGCATTCGGGGATCTTTGAACACACTCTCCAGGGGCCTATTTATGAGGCAGTGATCCCTGCCTCATAAATCCTTTTCTCAGGCGTTTTTTATCTGGAGAAAGAGGTTATCTCTGCTTCTCCCAATTTAAGAAAAGTGAAACCGCAGAGAACTCATGGACTTAATTAGTTATGGGAATAAAACCCAGTTGTCCATTGAAAATGCACACAATCGCCAGAGACATATGTATATTTGTAAAGAAAGTGGATCTGGAAGCCAAAATCCTGGCGTCCATCCGGTTCACTTCACCTGCGTGATACGGCAAGGCCAGTAAATGCATGAGCAAAGACTTCTAGAAGTTGCTGACAAAGTAGTAAGAGTTCTCTTATCGTCTTACAGCTGCCACTCAGTCTCACCGGGGAGCTGAGTATCACTAAGACGTGCCGAGATAATTTATTTGTAATTTAAGGTGGGGGGGGGAGGAGCTTCTTTTGCTGTGTTCAATCTTTTTAATCGCTCGGTCTAAATTAAAAGACTGCTAGCCCTTTATCTAGTTTCCATTACCTGCTGGCATTTCCCACCTTACAGTATGAAAATGGCTGTATCGGTAAAAGAGAGGAGATACACTGAGCAGCATTCAAGTAAAATAAATAGATGGAAGCTGACACAGTAACTTCATGAACAGGAATGAAAACAGAAGCGTTCCTTGCCACGTCTAAATTTACATACTTGGGTGAAGATTACATTTTGATTCATGGAACAAGATTAGTACCGTTAGCTAAGGGGATGTACAGAGCGTATCCACTTTCTCTCCACAAAAACCCCTGAATTTTGCACCAGCCTTTAATGGGACATATTCTCTACCTTCCAATTAATACGCTGGCAGAGATGGTAACGCAGTTGATCCGGTACTGCGTCTTTGGCCCAACAAAGACTGTGCCATTAACATCCACCTCTGAATCAGGCCCAAATTATCCCAAAGCAACTAATCTTATACTGTAGGTCATGGGTCTTCAACCTGGGGCCCCTCCAGCTGCTGTGGAAATACACATCCCAGCATGCCCTGCCTCAGTTTTAGCATACCTTAATAGCAAAACTATGGCAGGGCATGCTGAGATGTTTAGTTCCACAGCAGCTGGAGGGCCGCAGGTTGAAGACCCATGCTGTAGGTGAGCAATTGGAAAATTCAACTTAAAGAAAGGATGGGGTGGTAAGGAAGCTGTAGGAGGGTGGACGTGGTGACATTGACACCTTTGGACAGTGTCCATCTCCTGATTTTATCAGCAAGTTTGTGGAGGTGTCTCTAAGGACTGGGGATTAGTAACACACGTTGAAATACACTGGGGGTGGTCCAAAGACTGGTTCAAGGCCAAACCTATTTGTGGTGGGCATCCAAAATGCTTCACACACGAGTTTAGACAAATCCTTGTTCTTTATTTGATGGTTTAACGCCACCAGTGAAAACCTCTCTCCAATCCTAACATAGAGTCCTCTCCAAAAATGAGGGTGGGATGAGGAGACATAGGAATAATTGTTCCAGTCTCGGATGCTGAGAGAGGAATCCTACGAGTGATTGTTATGGTTTGGCATTTGCCTCAGCTCAACTTCTCAACTCATCCGTCACTCACAGAAGTGATGAGGCTCATACAAGAGTTGGAGCTGGTCCTAGTTGTGGCCTGGTGTAGACAGCAGTGCTCAGGTGCAGCGCACAGATCTAGCATAAGTGAGATGTAATGTAGCCTATAAATGTTCTTTGGGCTGAAAGTTGCTATTTCACGGAAAGTTGAGCTGTCAGGAAAATTGCAAAAACCACAATGAAAAATAAGAATTTACTTACCGATAATTCTATTTCTCGGAGTCCGTAGTGGATGCTGGGGTTCCTGAAAGGACCATGGGGAATAGCGGCTCCGCAGGAGACAGGGCACAAAAAGTAAAGCTTTAGGATCAGGTGGTGTGCACTGGCTCCTCCCCCTATGACCCTCCTCCAAGCCTCAGTTAGGATACTGTGCCCGGACGAGCGTACACAATAAGGGAGGAATTTTGAATCCCGGGTAAGACTCATACCAGCCACACCAATCACACCGTACAACTTGTGATCAAACCCAGTTAACAGTATGATAACAGAGGAGCCTCTGAAAGATGGCTTCCTAAACAATAACCCGAATTAGTTAACAATAACTATGTACAATTATTGCAGATAATCCGCACTTGGGATGGGCGCCCAGCATCCACTACGGACTCCGAGAAATAGAATTATCGGTAAGTAAATTCTTATTTTCTCTATCGTCCTAGTGGATGCTGGGGTTCCTGAAAGGACCATGGGGATTATACCAAAGCTCCCAAACGGGCGGGATAGTGCGGATGACTCTGCAGCACCGAATGAGAGAACTCCAGGTCCTCCTTAGCCAGAGTATCAAATTTGTAAAATTTTACAAACGTGTTCTCCCCTGACCACGTAGCTGCTCGGCAAAGTTGTAATGCCGAGACCCCTCGGGCAGCCGCCCAAGATGAGCCCACCTTCCTTGTGGAGTGGGCCTTTACAGATTTAGGCTGTGGCAGGCCTGCCACAGAATGTGCAAGTTGGATTGTGCTACAGATCCAACGAGCAATCGTCTGCTTAGACGCAGGAGCACCCATCTTGTTGGGTGCATACAATATAAACAACGAGTCAGATTTTCTGACTCCAGCTGTCCTTGCAATATATATTTTTAATGCTCTGACAACGTCCAGTAACTTGGAGTCCTCCAAGTCACTTGTAGCCGCAGGCACTACAATAGGCTGGTTCAGATGAAATGCTGACACCACCTTAGGGAGAAAATGCGGACGAGTCCGCAGTTCTGCCCTGTCCGAATGGAAAATCAGATATGGGCTTTTGTAAGATAAAGCTGCCAGTTCTGACACTCTCCTGGCCGAAGCCAGGGCTAGTAACATGGTCACTTTCCATGTGAGATATTTTAAATCCACCTTTTTTAGTGGTTCAAACCAATGAGATTTTAGAAATTCCAAAACCACATTGAGATCCCACGGTGCCACTGGAGGCACCACAGGAGGCTGTATATGCAGCACTCCCTTAACAAAAGTCTGGACTTCAGGAACTGAAGCCAATTCTTTTTGAAAGAAAATCGACAGGGCCGAAATTTGAACCTTAATAGATCCCAATTTGAGACCCATAGACAATCCTGATTGCAGGAAATGTAGGAATCGACCCAGTTGAAATTCCTCCGTCGGAGCACTCCGATCCTCGCACCACGCAACATATCTTCGCCAAATGCGGTGATAGTGTTGCACGGTTACTTCCTTCCTTGCTTTAATCAAAGTAGGAATGACTTCTTCCGGCATGCCTTTTTCCTTTAGGATCCGGCGTTCAACCGCCATGCCGTCAAACGCAGCCGCGGTAAGTCTTGAAACAGACAGGGACCCTGCTGAAGCAAGTCCCTCCTTAGAGGTAGAGGCCACGGATCTTCCGTGATCATCTCTTGAAGTTCCGGGTACCAAGTCCTTCTTGGCCAATCCGGAACCACTAGTATCGTTCTTACGCCTCTTTGCCGTATAATTCTCAATACTTTTGGTATGAGAGGCAGAGGAGGAAACACATACACCGACTGGTACACCCAAGGCGTTACCAGCGCGTCCACAGCTATTGCCTGCGGATCTCTTGACCTGGCGCAATACCTGTCCAGTTTTTTGTTGAGGCGAGACGCCATCATGTCCACCATTGGTCTTTCCCAACGGGTTACCAGCATGTGGAAGACTTCCGGATGAAGTCCCCACTCTCCCGGGTGAAGGTCGTGTCTGCTGAGGAAGTCTGCTTCCCAGTTGTCCACTCCCGGGATGAACACTGCTGACAGTGCTATCACATGATTCTCTGCCCAGCGAAGAATCCTTGCAGCTTCTGCCATTGCACTCCTGCTTCTTGTGCCGCCCTGTCTGTTTACATGGGCGACTGCCGTGATGTTGTCCGACTGGATCAACACCGGTTTTCCTTGAAGCAGAGGTTCTGCCTGGCTTAGAGCATTGTAGATTGCTCTTAGTTCCAGAATGTTTATGTGAAGAGACGTTTCCAGGCTCGTCCACACTCCCTGGAAGTTTCTTCCTTGTGTGACTGCTCCCCAGCCTCTCAGGCTGGCGTCCGTGGTCACCAGGATCCAATCCTGTATGCCGAATCTGCGGCCCTCCAATAGATGAGCACTCTGCAACCACCACAGAAGAGATACCCTTGTCCTTGGAGACAGGGTTATCCGCTGGTGCATCTGAAGATGCGACCCTGACCATTTGTCTAACAGATCCCTCTGGAAAATTCGTGCATGGAATCTGCCGAATGGAATTGCTTCGTAAGAAGCCACCATTTTTCCCAGGACTCTTGTGCATTGATGTACAGACACCTTTCCTGGTTTTAGGAGGTTCCTGACAAGCTCGGACAACTCCTTGGCTTTTTCCTCCGGGAGAAAAACCTTTTTCTGAACCGTGTCCAGAATCATCCCTAGGAACAGCAGACGAGTTGTCGGCATTAACTGGGATTTTGGAATATTCAGAATCCAGCCGTGCTGTTTTAGCACTTCTTGAGACAGTGCTAATCCCCTCTCTAGCTGTTCTCTGGACCTTGCCCTTATTAGGAGATCGTCCAAGTATGGGATAATTAATACGCCTTTTCTTCGAAGAAGAATCATCATCTCGGCCATTACCTTTGTAAAGACCCGAGGTGCCGTGGACAATCCGAACGGCAGCGTCTGAAACTGATAGTGACAGTTTTGTACAACGAACCTGAGGTACCCCTGGTGTGAGGGGTAAATTGGAACGTGGAGGTACGCATCCTTGATGTCCAAGGACACCATAAAGTCCCCTTCTTCCAGGTTCGCTATCACTGCTCTGAGTGACTCCATTTTGAACTTGAACTTCTTTATGTACAGGTTCAAGGACTTCAGATTTAGAATAGGTCTTACCGAGCCGTCCGGCTTCGGTACCACAAATAGAGTGGAATAATACCCCTTTCCCTGTTGTAGAAGAGGTACCTTGACTATCACCTGCTGAGAGTACAGCTTGTGAATGGCTTCCAAAACCGTCTCCCTTTCGGAGGGGGACGTTGGTAAAGCAGACTTCAGGAAACGGCGAGGCGGATCTGTCTCTAGTTCCAACCTGTACCCCTGAGATATTATCTGCAGGATCCAGGGATCTACCTGCGAGTGAGCCCACTGCGCGCTGAAATTCTTGAGACGACCGCCCACCGCCCCCGAGTCCGCTTGAGAAGCCCCAGCGTCATGCTGAGGCTTTTGTAGAAGCGGGGGAGGGCTTCTGTTCCTGGGAAGGAGCTGCCTGTTGGTGTCTCTTCCCCCTTCCTCTGCCTCGTGGCAGATATGAATATCCCTTTGCTCTCTTGTTTTTAAAGGAACGAAAGGGCTGCGGTTGAAAAGTCGGTGCCTTTTTCTGTTGGGGAGTAGCTTGAGGTAAAAAGGTGGATTTCCCGGCTGTAGCCGTGGCCACCAAATCTGATAGACCGACTCCAAATAACTCCTCCCCTTTATACGGCAAAACTTCCATATGCCGTTTTGAGTCCGCATCGCCTGACCACTGTCGCGTCCATAAACTTCTTCTGGCCGAAATGGACATAGCACTTACCCGTGATGCCAGTGTGCAGATATCCCTCTGTGCATCACGCATATAAAGAAATGCATCCTTTATTTGCTCTAAAGACAGTAAAACATTGTCCCTATCCAGGGTATCAATATTTTCAATCAGGGACTCTGACCAAACTACTCCAGCACTGCACATCCAGGCTGACGCTATAGCTGGTCGTAGTATAACACCTGTATGTGTGTATATACTTTTTTGGATATTTTCCATCCTCCTATCTGTTGGATCTTTAAGTGCGGCCGTCTCAGGAGAGGGTAACGCCACTTGTTTAGATAAGCGTGTGAGCGCCTTATCCACCCTAGGAGGTGTTTCCCAGCGCGCCCTAACCTCTGACGGGAAAGGGTATAAAGCTAATAACTTCTTTGAAATTAGCATCTTTTTATCGGGGGCAACCCACGCTTCATCACATACATCATTTAGTTCTTCTGATTCAGGAAAAACTATAGGTAGTTTTTTCACACCCCACATAATACCCTGTTTAGTGGTACCTGTAGTATCAGCTAAATGTAACGCCTCCTTCATTGCCAAAATCATATAACGTGTGGCCCTACTGGAAAATACGGTTGATTCGTCACCGTCGCCACTGGAATCAGTGCCTGTGTCTGGGTCTGTGTCGACCGACTGAGGCAAAGGGCGTTTTACAGCCCCTGACGGTGTTTGAGGCGCCTGGACAGGCACTAACTGATTGTCCGGCCGTCTCATGTCGTCAAACGACTGCTTTAGCGTGTTGACACTATCCCGTAATTCCATAAATAAAGGCATCCATTCTGGTGTCGACCCCCTAGGAGGTGACATCCCCATATTTGGCAATTGCTCCGCCTCCACACCAATATCGTCCTCATACATGTCGACACACACGTACCGACACACAGCAGACACACAGGGAATGCTCTTAACGAAGACAGGACCCCACTAGCCCTTTGGGGAGACAGAGGGAGAGTTTGCCAGCACACACCAAAAGCGCTATATATGACAGGGATAGCCTTATAATAAGTGCTCCCTGTATAGCTGCTTTTATAATATAATTTTTGCCACTATTTTGCCCCCCCCTCTCTTGTTTTACCCTGTTTCTGTAGTGCAGTGCAGGGGAGAGACCTGGGAGCCGTCCTGACCAGCGGAGCTGTGTAAGGAAAATGGCGCTGTGTGCTGAGGAGATAGGCCCCGCCCCTTTTTCGGCGGGCTCGTCTCCCGCTCTTTAGTGTATTCTGGCAGGGGTTAAATATCTCCATATAGCCCCGGAGGCTATATGTGAGGTATTTTTTAGCCAAATAGGTTTTCATTTTGCCTCCCAGGGCGCTCCCCTCCCAGCGCCCTGCACCCTCAGTGACTGCCGTGTGAAGTGTGCTGAGAGGAAAATGGCGCACAGCTGCAGTGCTGTGCGCTACCTTTAGAAGACTGAGGAGTCTTCTGCCGCCGATTCTGGACCTCTTCATGTTTCAGCATCTGCAAGGGGGCCGGCGGCGAGGCTCCGGTGACCATCCAGGCTGTACCTGTGATCGTCCCTCTGGAGCTGATGTCCAGTAGCCAAGAAGCCAATCCATCCTGCACGCAGGTGAGTTCACTTCTTCTCCCCTAAGTCCCTCGTTGCAGTGATCCTGTTGCCAGCAGGACTCACTGTAAAATAAAAAACCTAAGCTAAACTTTCTCTAAGCAGCTCTTTAGGAGAGCCACCTAGATTGCACCCTTCTCGGCCGGGCACAAAAATCTAACTGAGGCTTGGAGGAGGGTCATAGGGGGAGGAGCCAGTGCACACCACCTGATCCTAAAGCTTTACTTTTTGTGCCCTGTCTCCTGCGGAGCCGCTATTCCCCATGGTCCTTTCAGGAACCCCAGCATCCACTAGGACGATAGAGAAAGGATCTTAATAGTACAATTGTTTCCAAATGATGATGTGAGCTTAATTAACTGGGTAGGATGCTGGCATGTTACACTGGAGCTAGCATTTGTGTTAGAATTTGTGAGTGACAAACATTTGGGTGGGATGTACTAACTAGCAGAATCTATTCTACCTAAAAACAACCAGTATGCCTGGGATATTACATTACGATCCAATACACATGTATATTAAACCAGCTTAGCCTATCTTACCTCACCATACCAGTTTAGCTGACCTCACTATACCAGTAGAGCCACCTCACCACCATGCCAGTTTAGCCCACCTCGCTATACCAGCAGAGACCTTCTCACCATACCAGATTATCCCATCTCTCCATACCAGTTTAGTTCACCTTATACGAAATTTAGCCCATCTCACCATACCAGCAGAGCCCACCTTACTAAACCAGGTTAGTCCAGCTCCTCATGCATGTTTAGCTCTGCTTATCATACCATCTTAGTCCATCTCATCCTACCAGTTTAGCCCACTTCACCATACCAGCTTAGCCCACCTCACCATATCAGGTTAGCACAGCTCTCTATGCCAGTAGAGCTCCCCTCACCATACCAGCAGAGTTCACTTCATCCTACCAGCAGATTCTCCCTCATCCTACCAGCAGAGCCTGCCTCATCATAATCGGCAGATAACAAGTCATCATATCAGCAGACCCTACCGCATTCTACCAGTAGCCCACCTCACTGTACCAGTAGAGCCCATCTCATCATACCAGCTTAACCCATTTCACCGTACCACTTTAGACCATCTCACCATACTAGTTTAGCCTATCTCACCATGCCAGCAGAGTTCACCTCAACCTACTAGCAGATCCTAACTAATCCTAGCAGCAAAACCCACCTCACCATAACCAGCAGAGCCCACCTCATCCTACCAGCAGAACCCACCTCATCATAACCGTCAGAGACCACCTCATTCTACCAGCAGATCCTACCAGGAGAGCACACCTAATCATACCAGCAGGGCCCATCACCCCATTTCCGCTTAGTTCATCTAAATTTAACATCAGAGCCCACCTCATCCTACCAGCAGAACCCACCTCACCATACAAGATTAGCCAATCTCACCAGTCAAGTTTAGCCAACCTCAACATACCAGCTTAGCCCATCTCACATAACAGTTTAGACCATCTCACCACGGCACAAATGTATTAAGGTTTAACAAGAGATAAAGTAGACATGGATAAAGAGTGATAAATTACCAGCCAACCAGCTCCTAATTGTCATTTTTCAAGCACAGCCTATGACAAGTCTGCAATGACCGCCATGCAGCCAAATCTAAGGGCCACTAATCTCTGCTCATTCTTCTTGACCTCTCTGCTGCTTTTGACACTGTGGATCACCCTCTCCTTCTGCAAATCCTTCACTCTCTTAGTCTGTGTGATACTGCTGTCCTCCTACCTCTCTGATCGTTCCTTCTCTGTCTCCTCTCATGACGCTACCTCCCCCCCCACTTCCACTAACTGTTAGTGTTCCCCAAGGTTCTGTTCTTGGGCCTCTCCTTTTCTCTCTCTATACGTCCTCTTTAGGTGAACTCATCAGTTCTTTTAACTTCCAATATCACCTGTATGCTGATGACACTCAAATCTACCTTTCCTACCCTGATCTCTCCCTGGCTCTCTTCACTCGTACCTCTAACTAACTGTCTTTCTGCTATCTCTTCCTGGATGTCCCAGCGCTTTCTTAAACTCAACATGGCCAATACTGAATAGATCATCTTCCCACCCTCCTGCACAACCTCACCTCCCATAATCTCATTGTCCATTGATTTGCACGACTATCTCCTCTAGTCCCCAAGTACGCTGTCTTGGCGTAATCCTTGACTCCTCCCTCTCCTTTAAACCACACATTCAGCACCTCTCACAAACCTGTCATTTTCATCTCAAAACTATTTGCAGGATCAGACCCTTTTTCACCCAGGATGCCACTAAGATCATTATTCACTCACTGATTATTTCCTGACTGGATTACTGTAATCTCTTTCTAACTGGCCTCCCTGACAATTACCTCTCTCCACTCCAATCTATCCTCAATGTTGCAGCCCGGCTCATCTTCCTCACCAAAAGCACTACATCCACCTCCCCTCTCCTACAAGCCCTTCACTGGCTCCCCTTCCCTTTCAGAATCCAATTCAAACTTCTCACACTCACTTACAAAGCCCTCACCTACTCCTCTCCCACTAACATCTACTGTATGACCTTATCTCCCTTTACTCTCCCACCTCTTCACTCTGCTAATGCACGCCTACTCTCCTGCCTACTGATTAATTCCTCCCACTCCTACCTCCAAGATTTTTCGTGTGCTGCTCCCTTACTCTGGAATTCTCTACCTCTCCCCCTCAGACTCTTCAACTCTCTACAGAACTTCAAACGGGCTCTTAAGACCCACTTCTTCACCAAACCCATCCAAATCTCATCCTAACCCTCTGTTCCACGCTCGGTCTACCCCATCTGTGTCACCCCTGTCTGTCTCCCCCTCCCCTTTAGAATGTAAGCTCTCACGAGCAGGGCCCTCTTCCCTCATGGGCTTATCCTTTTCTTACTTTAAATAATCCTCAACTGCACCAAATCCTGCAGTTTTTGGCCACCTTGATACTTATCTCGGTGTCGTCTACTGATGTAGTTACCCTGTATTGTCCTATATTGTCTTCAACGGTAAGTCACTGTTTTCCTGTTTTGATTATGTGCATATGTACTCTGTAATTGGGTGCTGCGGAACCCTTGTGGCGCCATATAAATAAAGGATAATAATAATAATAATAATCTGCATTTTATCTCTTGTTAAAGGTTAATACATTTGGGCCCATACCAGCAGAGTACACCTCACATACCAGCTTAGCCCATCTCATTAGACCAATTTATATTGCATTACTACCATGTCGGCATGTCAGGGTCGACGTACCGGTGTCCTTCTGCTTGTTGACATTCTGCATTTCACTAAGCCATGCCCATCCCATCCACGCACTAGTTCAAACAGCCGTTACCATTATCGGTGCACACTTACACCAGTACTATCCATCTGGCAACAGGTCTAACAACATGACCGCACAGCTCTGCGTAGCCGGCAATTCCTCCCTGAGCTTACATACAACCCAGTAAACTGTGTGATTCAGCAGCATTTTATCACGGGACCCAGCTCTCGATGTACTCCTCCTCCATCTATATCCTTATATCAGGTAATAGTGCGGGTGGTTGATGTGGTCAGGATTTATTTCACAGTGGGACACATTGCCTCTGATATACCTGACCCTACATATGCTGTGCCGCGAATAGGGCTTCCCCACTGTTACATTGGTGATGCCCGTACTATCATTAGTCTGTTATCTACATAGTAAGTATTGTGTCAGGCACACACTAATACCCCTTTTCCACTAGCGTAGCACGGGTCGCAGCTGTGTCGCCTGACACGGCTGCGACCCGTGCTACAGCCCCCTGCAGACAGCGCTCACCAACCCGGCAATTACCGGGTTGGTGACACGCTAGTGACGCGGCAGGGGCGGCGCTGGGAGATCACATGATCTCCCAGCGCCGCCTTCCCTATGCACTGTGAACGGTAGCCGTGTCGCCTCGACATGGCTCCCGTTCACACTAGACAGCTAGCCGGGTTGAACACATGTTCAACCCGGCTAGCTACCAGGGTAGGATTCCCGGATCACTTGATCCGGGAATTTGCCGGGGGACCCGTTTCCACTAGGGAAAAACACGGGTAAATGCGCGCCCCCGCGCATTTACCCGTGTTTAAACAAGCTAGTGGGAAAGGGGTATTAGGGACTGAATCTGAGTCAGACAGAAGACTATGGCCCAGATTTATCAAGTCTTGGAGAGTGATAAATTGTACGGTGGTAAAGTACCAACCAATCAGCTCCTGTCATTTTTTAAACCCAGCCTGTGACATCGCAGTTAGGAGCTAGTTGGTTGGTACTTTGGGCCTAATTCAGACCTGATCGCTGTGCTGCAAATTTACAGAGGTCTGCGATCAGATAGTCGCTGCCCATAGAGTGAAAACCCGCCATGTGCAAGTGTGTGAATACATGTGTACGCCGTGTGAAAACTTCACCAGACAGCGGACATCTCCAAATCCATTCTCAACTCACTCACCATCTAATGAGTTTTCCAGTCTGTGCGTAACCCAGGTCCCACTCCTACAGTGCGATACAAACAGGCTGATCGGGGCCGGAGCTGACATCACACACCCGCCCTGAAAACGATTGGGAACACCTGCATTTTCCCTGACACTCCCAGAAAACGTCCAGTTACCACCCACAAACGTCCGCTTCCTGTCAATCACCTTGCGTACGCCTCGCGATCTAAATTTTCTCACCATCCTGTCACTGTTTGGTGACGCGCCTGTGCATTGCAGTGCATACGCATGCGCAGCCATTCAATAATCCCTGCTGTGCGATTTCGCACAACAGTGATCAGGTCTGAATCGGGCCCTATATCACCGTACAATTTATCACTCTCCGGGGCTTGATAAATCTGGGCCCAAATCCGGATGGATAACGCAGATATCTGAAAACTGCGCATGCGCCATTAAAAGCTACAGCTAACAGCACATGCACCTTTAGAAAGCAATGCATAAGATATGTACCCGGAGACTGAAATAGTGTACGGTCTGATCCATCTGTCAGCGGATCGCTCTTTCCATGAAATGGGCGTCTCTGTGCGGTAACTGGGTGGATAGCATGCGGTTCGGGATTCTGCATAAGGACAGATAGGCAGCATACACCAGCAGATCGTGGTAGTAGCATAAGATAGTAAGCAGCCTTCCGTGGCCGGATCGGTGGCTACAGATGCATCCGAATCAGAATGATGAGGATCATTCCGAGATGATTGTAGCTGTGCTAAATTTAGCACAGCTACGATCACTCACACTGACATGCGGGGGTACGCCCTGCACAGGGCTATCCCGCCCCACATGTCAGTGCCGCCCCCCCCCCGCAGAAGTGCAGAGGCATCGCACAGCGGCGATGCCTTTGCACTTCAAGAGTAGCTCCCGACCAGCGCAGCTTTAGCGTGCTGGCCGGGAGCTACTCATCGCTCCCTGGCCCGCAGCGGCTGCGTGTGACGTCACGCAGCCGCTGCGGCCCGCCCCCCGTTCAGCCCGGCCACACCTGCGTTGGCCGGACCACACCCACAAAATGGTGGCCAAACGCCGCCGTTCCGCTCCCCCCGCCCAGCAACCGCCTCTTCCTGTCAATCAGGCAGAGGCGATCGTAGCAACCCGGCCGCAATTCTGACCCGATCGCACCGCTGCGATAAACTGCAGCGTGCGATTGGGTCAGAATGACCCCGATGTGCGTAGGGTGGAGTTGTAGATGGAAATGTGACGCTGGGGGAAATGCATTTCTGTTCCTTGTGCTGCTTGTTGGGGATTTAACGCTGTGGCTATAAAATTTAATAGAAGGAAGCTGCAGCCGCGCACTCCACCGTAACCAGCCAGCGCAGGGGGGTGCCGCTGCCACCATCTAACAACACCAGTCCTGTTTATACAGAATGTCTGAGAGACACACAGCTAGCGCCAACACACAGTCATTAATCAGTGCTCACCGCTGCTCTCCCACACGGGAGAAAGCAGAGCCATTAAATCCCCAACAGCAGATTAATGGGATAATTAGGCCCAGCTGTGAAGTGAGTAAAAACACTGCACTGTATTTATCAGCCTTGTCTTCTCCCATTACCACAGCTAGCCCAGCGCTCTGCTAATCTGGCCTATATCCTGAAACCATCCCCAGTCCTCCCTACATCACTGTACAGAACGCACTCAGCCGAGACCTAACCTCGCAGGGGACACTGAGGCAGTCGTGGAACATTTACCGTCTACTTATACAGTAGCTGGATGAGAGAAGTCTTGATAGATAATCAGCCACGAGCTGCCGCATGTCTGCACCTCATTTCCCAGTCTCTCACACTAATGCCTCTATAAAGCACATTACCACTGGCGTATATATAATGGGTGCAGTGTGTGTGGTGCATACAGGCCCCTGGGTCCAGAGGGGGCCCACACTGCACCCATTTCTTCTATACTTACCTTTCCAGCGTCCATCGGTGACTGTGTGTGGCCCCCCTCCTCTCCCGTAGCCGTCACCGCCGCTGCTAGCGCACTGAGCGCTAGAGACTCTGGCACAGTGCCACGGTCTACAGCGCATGCGCAGGACTCCGGAAAAATGGAGCGGCGGACATTTTTCGGAGTCCTGCACATGCGCTGTAGACTCTGGCACTGTGCCAGAGTCTCAGTGCTGAGAGCGCTTTCAGCGGCGGTGACGGCTACAGGAGAGGAGAGGGCCCACACACGGAGTCTGCACACGGGTCTCCTCCTCTCTAGAGACGCCGCTGCACATTACATATAGGATGAAAGGTTCTTAGAGGCTCATACTCATAAACATAGAAACATAGAATGTGACGGCAGATAAGAACCACTTGGCCCATCTAGTCTGCCCCTTTTTTTATCCCTTAGGTAATCTCAACCCTTTTTGGACCTTAATTCTTTGTAAGGATATTCATATGCCTATCCCAAGCATGTTTAAATTGCTCAACACCTCTGATGGGAGGCTATTCCACTTGTCCACTACCCTTTCTGTGACGTAATTTTTCCTTAAATTTCCCCTGAACCTCCCCCCCTCCAGTCTCAATGTATGCCCTCGAGTTCTAATACTTCTCTTCCTTTGAAGAATGTTTCCCTCCTGAACTTCGTTAAAACCCTTGGTATATGTGAAAGTTTCTATCATGTCCCCCCTTTTCCTTCTCTCCTCCAAACTGATCTTTTAGCCTTTTCGGGTAAGTTTTGTGATGTAGGCCATGCACCATTTTAGTTGCCCTTCTTTGTACACTCTCTAATATATTTATATCCTTCTGGAGATATGGTCTCCAGAACTGGACACAGTATCTCAGCACTCCATCTATGTAGAACATGGCATAACCTATGCTACCAGTGCAATAGATTATAGGCTGACCCTATTATACCTTTTACCTGGGGCACTCATGGATTACACAGGTTCTGTGGCTGATTAACTACTCAACCTTCAATTCCCCCCCCCCCCCCCCCCCCCAAAAAAAAAAACTCAGAAATTGTCGGGGGAAGGGGGGGGGGGGGGGGGTATGGGGGGGTATGTGTGAACTAGGTGAAGAACATGATTTTAAACCTATCTAAAATGATTTTAGTTTAAAATATATATATATATTGCTTTTAATTAATTATTTTCTTTCAAACATCGATCGAGAACATTGTGACCATCGGAACATCGGAACATCAGGAACATAGCAACCATCGCGGCTTTCATTTTGGAAGCCGGGAAAGCCTTCAGGTTTACAGGGGGGGTCTGGGGGTGGCTTGGGAGGGTTAATTTACACTTCCCCAGCGGCTACTATTGTCTGCAGCTGCCGGGTGGAGGGTCCTGCCGTGCTGACCGATTAGCAGTGATCAGCAGCACGGCAATCAGTAGGGGAGAGTGCAGGGAGGCAGAGGGACCTCCCGGTCCCTCTGACAGCAGCAGCGGAGGGAAGTTTCCCTTCCCTGCCGCTGCTAACACTCTCTATCTGACTGGTCGCATCCTGCGTGACAAGGTCAGATAGAGCACTTGCAGGCATGGTCGCATCTGATGCGACCATGCCAGGCAAGTGGTTAAAACCATCTGAAATGTAGGCTTGAAGTCAGCCAGTCACAGAACCTGTGTAATCCCTGAGCGTCCCAAGTAAAAGGGATAATATGGTCACCCTAAATAGATTGTATTAGTAAAAACTTATGCATGACTACAGATGTGTATTCTTACGACTTTGCTCCATGCGCTACAAGTCGCGTTACACATAACGTGTGAGTGCCGTGTGACTCGGTAGCGCCAATCGTCTTTTTTTGCATGTTTTGCCGCAAAAAATGTGTCTCAGACGCAATGTAATGTAATAGGACGCAGGAGTAGCTTCTGCTGCTTAAAATGATATGCGGCATGCCTATATTCTGTGTGTGATTGCGGCTCTATCTGCATCCGAAATTAAACGTGTAGCATAGTATTTTGGGGCTAATTCAGGTTGGATCGCAAATTGCCTCTGCGGTGGTCGCAGGGCGGGGCGGCAAAGCTCTGTTTCCAGGGCGGAGGCGGAGCTTTGAGGAGATGGCCAAACAGGGGGCGGTGCGGTGTGAACGGGGGCGCGATCGCGGTGGCTGCGTGACGTCACATGCAACCGCCGCGATCGGGAACATGGTGGCGAGCCTCCTGCGGGCGCAGCTAAACTGCAATGAAGCAAGGAGGTGAGGCGGCGGTCAGCATGCTGGGCGGCCTTGCCCAGTGATGGGCGGTCCCCAGCATGCGATCCAAAGAATTGCAAATTCTGCAGATTAGCAGATTTTGCAATCCTTACTGAATTAGTCCCTTTGTATGCAAATGCAGTCACACACAGAATATAGGCCTGTTGCATCATGGACGGATCTAGACTTTTCTTTAGGGGGGGGGGGGGGCACTTTACTGTTTAATCTTGACTCCTCCCTCTACAGTCCCAACTCCTCCCATCTGCAATCCTAACTCCTCCTCTCTCAATTCTGACTGAACTTTTTGAGTAAGACTGAGATAGAGCTTTGTGATTGTTCTATGTACATGTAACTGTGCTATGGGGTAATTGTTTCTATTAGCCCTAGTACCCATACACCAGCAAGTGAGGGTCAAATGCTCTGTAACCCTCTGCCTCAGGCTCTCCCCGGAGAGCTCTCTTCTTCTCAAAAGTGGGCGTGGCTATGACTGTGTTAGGGGGGGGCGACCCCCCCCCCCCTAAATCTGGCCCTGTGTTGCATATCATTTGAATTAGCAGAAGCTGCTCGTGCGTCCTATTGCATTACATTGCGTCGACTAGAAGGGCAGTTTAGCACGACTGCAGCAAGGATGTAAGAACACATCTGTATACTGCACCTTTACTGTCAGTGACTTTTATACACGGTTACCCATGAGCCCTCAGTGCTGCCAGCTTGGATAAGTGACTCTGTAGGATCTCACAGCACTGACAGGCTCAGATTTATTAAGACTTGGAGAGTGATACATTTCACAGTGATAAAGTACCAGCCAATCAGCTCCTAACTGCCATGTCACAGGCTGTGTTTGGAAAATGACAGGAGCCGATTGACTGGTAGTTTATCACACTGCGATTTATCACTCTCCAAGGCTCGATAAATCTGAGCCTAAGTTAGAGGGTCCTTCTCTATGTTCACTATCAGCTGATCGTATTTATAAACTCAAGTAAAAAAATAATGTAAGACTCTAGAAAGAATGTTTTTTAAAAAAAAAGTCAGGTTATGTAAAGGTAAAAATTATTATTATATTTGTTTAAAATGAACGCTGGCTGATTTTCCTGTTCTGTCAGGAAACTCAATTAAATGCCCTCCTTACAAAGTGGTTTCCCGAAATCAGCCCCACACAGGAATCCTCCCAGAAACAGACCCCAATTGATCTCCTGATGAGCCCATGCAGACCCGGGCAGAGCTGCAGAGTCGGTGTCAGTATCTCCTGGCGACCGCCGTCAAGTCTCCGCCACACCAAAATATGCTGAAAATGTCCCATACTCTCTTCTCTGTGCATCAGATATCAGCACAAACGGCAGCATAACACATAGTACAACACAATTGTTGTCTGCTTTATACAGGCTGGCTGCCCTATAGACATCTTCTCTAAATACTGGTGTTTTAAAGAAGAGTACTCAGTATTCATCCATGTTACTTACTAAGGTGAAGAGCAACTTACAGTGACACATGGGACTCAGACAGAGAAAGAGACAGACACCGCCAGACACTGTCATAGGGTGGAATGCCAAACCTCAGGCAAGTCATACACTGGATTAATGTTTCATTTCCCCCATGCTTTTTGCAGTATACATTATTTCACTGCTGGGTGAAATAATCAGGCGCCACGGCCTGGTCTATCGCTGCTATGCAGATGATACACAACTGTACTTGTCCTTTGCTCCGGGCACTGATAACCCAATAGCAACCCTAACTGGCTGTCTAGCTGAGCTACAGGAGTGGATGAGCGCCAGTTGGCTGCGACTGAACCCGGATGAAACAGATGTCCTTATGATAGGACCGCAACATCAAAGGACAAGACTGCAGCATAGCCAACCAACTGACTTACACTCGGGGATTCAGAATTACAAACCACTGATCGTGTACAGAATCTTGGCATTGTCCTGGATGGTGGCTTGACACTTAAACGTCAGATATCAGCCACGATCAAATCCTCATTCTTTCACCTGAGGATCATAGCCAGAATCAAGCACTTAATTCCCTTATATGATCTGCCAAAAGTCATCCATGCATTTGTATCATCTCGATTAGACTACTGTAATGCTCCCTATAACTTGGTCTCCCAGCAAAAGAACTACACCGCTTACAGCTGGTGCTAAACACAGCTGCCAGGCTGTTAACCAACCAGCGCCGTTTTAGCCACATAACACCCATCCTCTACTCCCTTCACTGGCTGCATGTAAGATGGCGAATCATCTTCAAGATTGGCTTACTGAGTTTCAAAGCATTACATGACCTAGGCCCAAGGTACCTGAAGCTGCTTCTGATTCCATACTGCCCTACTCGATTACTGCGATCTGTAGATGAAGGATTTTTATCAGTACCTACAATCTCCCGTAATTCATCTGGGGGTGGAGCTTTTAGTCATGCGGCTCCGACCCTATGGAACTCACTTCCCCGCACAGTGCGAGAGGCAACAACTATAGAATCCTTCAAAGACAGACTCAAGACTTTCCTGTTTACTCAGCATTTCCATAATGTCCCTTTAGTATCTCCATGCTTCTGTATTTTATGAAAAGCTGTTCTGTACTTCATTGTTTCTGTAATGTATTATGCTATGTATCTGAGTCCTATTGGAGAAAAAGCGCCATATAAATAAAATTATTATTATTATTTAAGGTGCGCCACCCAAAGCTTTTCATAGTTACGCTGTAAAGGGGAATGATAGATGCAGCGGATCTGATACCAAGTTATACATGTCTAGCTCCAGCACACGTCATATACATCATATTTACAGTATGTCCAGAAACCAGGGTGAGAAAGAGAAGCCACTTACCACCAGCTCAGAGAACCGGGCATTCAGCTCCTCCGGGGAAGGAATGGGCCCTGCAAACTCCAGGAACTGGAGCGGATTATTGTCCTTGAGATTAATTTCAGGGTGTTCGCTGCTCCCGAAACAGCACAGGAACCCCAATGCATGACGACTCCTTTTCCGGGGAGCCATGATCATCCTGTATGGTGCTATCTGCTGATCATGATCTGGGGAGACACAGAGAGAGAAACACTCAGCTTGATCGTTCTGTCGCCATATCATAATAGTAACATTTATTTAGAATGGCAATAAAATGGCCGATCCCATGACATGACGTTTGCGGTAAGGGCCACCGGTCTTATCACTGTGTGTGCAACATGCATTGTATATTACATCTATTCACTGTGCCCACACTTATATACAAATCCTGAAATGTTATCTATACCAGCATAGACCAGTCCAGTCACTGCCGGAGTACCAGCCTACCCAGTCAGCAGGGTACTAAACTTACTACTCCTGGGGGTCACTGTGAGCAATGAAGGAGGAGCGGGATCTGATGCCAAGGTATTAATAATGTACAGCTATGATACGGGGTCTGATGTTCATCTTTACCAGGGCCTCGGAGCATTCTGCGCCTATACGTGATTACATAACCCGTCCAGCAGAAGATCCCACCAATATATATAGATACCAAACACTGCAGGTGTGGCAGATATAACATGTGCAGAGAGAGTTAGAAATCTAACTCTCTCTGCACATGTTATATCTGCCCCACCCTGCAGTGCACATGGTTTTGCCCAACTGCTAAAAAATTTGCTGCTGCGATCAGGTCTGAATTAGGCCCTATATCCTGCCGAATACACCCATAGATTAGGACTGCCCATAATGAGAAAGCAGGATGCATATTGCTGTTATATATGAGAAGCAATGGTGCAGACGTGACACAGAGCTGACACTCCGCAGAGCAATACTGTCCACTGGTAAACTGGAGATAACCGTGTTTTAGAAGGAGCATTTAAGTTGTATCATGTTTATTTTCCTCCTATGTTAAATGCACATGTAAATATCGAGAACACAAACAGACAAGAAGATCTGTGGTTACCGGTGGTAATCAGTGTCATATATTGCACGATGCCAGATTGTAAGGAAAGTTCAGCACTCACTCGATACATAAACATGGTTCCTAGAGGTATATTTACTAAAGTGTGGGTATATTGAAGTGGAGATGTTGCCCATAGCAACCAGATTCTACTTATCATTTATCTAGTACCTTCTAGAAGATAATATCTAAATTCTGATTGGTTGCTATGGGCAACCAATCAGATGTTGATATCTGATCAACTTGGGCAACTTACAGAGAGTATAATTTAGCATCTGCGTTTATGCTTTGTTTTAGACATACTATAGTCCATAAATAACACATAATACACCACGGACTCCAACCAGCGTTTAGTATTAAACACCTCACGGACAGAATAAAAGTCGGGTTACCAAGCTACACACAGGCGTCACCCAGTATAGGCCGTGGGGCGCTCATTCAGCGCCTGCTGATCCGTCTCTAGAGTCCCGCCCCCTATCCTCAGGGGAGGAGAAACCAGAGACTGCACTGCACAGAGGCCTGATACCAAGTAGTGACGCCACGCCTTCAGCGCAGCGCACAAAGGAGCGGGAACTAGCCGTGAGAGAGGAGGAGCAGAGGTAGCATGGCATAGAGGAGCGGGAACCAGCTGTGAGAGAGGAGGAGCAGAGGAGGAGCTGGGTAGCATGGCACAAAGGAGCGGTAACTAGCTGTGAGAGAGGAGCACAGGAGGAGCGGGGTAGCCTGGCACAGAGGAGCGGGGACTAGCTGTGAGAGAGGAGGAGCAGAGGAGGAGCGGGGTAGCATGGCACAGAGGAACAGGAACTAGCTGTGAGAGAGGAGGAGCAGAGGAGGAGCGGGGTAGCATGGCACAGAGGAACAGGAACTAGCTGTGAGAGAGAAGGAGCAGAGGAGGAGCGGGGTAGCATGGCACAGAGGAACAGGAACTAGCTGTGAGAGAGGAGGAGCAGAGGATGAGCGGGGTAGCATGGCACAGAGGAGCGGGAACTAGCTGTGGAGAGAGGAGGAGCGGGGTAGCATGGCACAGAGGAGCGGGAACTAGCTGTGAGAGAGGAGGAGCAGAGGAGCAGCGGGGTAGCATGGCACAAAGGAGCGGTAACTAGCTGTGAGAGAGGAGGAGCGGGGTAGCATGGCACAGAGGAGCGGGAACTAGCTGTGAGAGAGGAGGAGTAGAGTAGGAGCGGGGTAGCATGGCACAGAGGAGCGGGAACTAGCTGTGGAGAGAGGAGGAGCGGGGTAGCATGGCACAGAGGAGCGGGAACTAGCTGTGAGAGAGGAGGAGCAGAGGAGGAGCGGGGTAGCATGGCACAAAGGAGCGGTAACTAGCTGTGGAGAGAGGAGGAGCAGGGTAGCATGGCACAGAGGAGCGGGAACTAGCTGTGAGAGAGGAGGAGCAGAGGAGGAGCGGGGTAGCATGGCACAGAGGAGCGGGAACTAGCTGTGAGAGAGGAGGAGTAGAGGAGGAGCGGGGTAGCATGGCACAGAGGAGCGGGAACTAGCTGTGAGAGAGGAGGAGTAGAGGAGGAGCGGGGTAGCATGGCACAGAGAAGCGGGAACTAGCTGTGAGAGAGGAGGAGTAGAGGAGGAGCGGGGTAGCATGGCACAGAGGAGCGGGAACTAGCTGTGAGAGAGGAGGAGTAGAGGAGGAGCGGGGTAGCATGGCACAGAGGAGCGGGAACTAGCTGTGAGAGAGGAGGAGTAGAGGAGGAGCGGGGTAGCATGGCACAGAGGAGCGGGAACTAGCTGTGAGAGAGGAGGAGCAGAGGAGGAGCGGGGTAGCATGGCACAGAGGAGCGGGAACTAGCTGTGAGAGAGGAGGAGCAGAGGAGGAGCGGAGCGGAGTCACAGACAGCGGGGTAGCATGGCACAGAGGAGCCCGAAGGTAAGAACCAGCGCATCCCGGTGAGTAATAATAAATATCTGCGAATCTCGTCATCATTTTCTCTACATAGATTTTCAGCTTAGAGGGGCAGCTCTAAATCAGTGGAATGTGAAAAAAAAGTTACCATACAATATATATGTATATATCTGTATATAAAGATGTATAGATATGTGTATATATCTACATCTAAAAGTTACATAGATATATCTATCTATCTATATACTGTAGATAGGTATATAGTTATATTTGTGAACATGTGTACCTTTCAACTGTGACACGTGAATCAACTTGAAGATAATTTGTTTTAGTCCACTCACATTAATAAATAACATCTACTTACTAAGCCTTGGGTGGAGATAAAGTGCATGGAGATAAAGTGCCAGCCAATCAGCTCCTAACTGCCATGTCACAGGCTGTGTTTGAAAAATGACAGATATGAGCTAATTGGTTGGGACTTTATCTCCATCCAAGGCTTAGTAAATAGACCCCATAGAGTTGTATAATTATATCTGTAAATCACCTCCCAGCACTTGCCTGTATATAGGAGACCTCACGTGGGCGGCCGCCAGTAGCAATCCCTCCAGTGAGTCCCCGTGTGGCCTCGCTGCGCTCGCCACAGGTTATATTCCCAGTCAGCTGGTGGTGTAGACCCACCAACCTAGTGGGAATATATGGAGGTGGTCGGTATTTCACCGGCTGTCGGGATTCTGGCGTCGATCTCCTGAATGCCGGGATCACGACAGACGGGATTTTAACGGCGTCCCGCTATACACAAACCCCTGTTAGACCCACTTAGTACCGGCATGATTGGATATTATTGCATATTAGTGTCCATCTCTCAGCACGCTAATGCAGGAAACACTTCCACGGCCATTTATAAAAGCCCAGTGTTACAGGGTATCTGGGATACATAACACACAGGGCGACTGGCACAATGATGCCAATTATCTTCCTTCTCTAAAAGCTGCTGCAGAGCTTTCTGTCAGTGCCTGGCAGAGCCAGTACATCCCACCCCATCTACAGTGTGAATAATGCCATTGTCCTTCCCTGTATTACAATGCAACCAAGCAAAACACCGATGTTGTTTACCTCAGAATGAGGCTCGTTCAGCTGCGGCTGCAATCTTATGCCATAGGCAATAGTGATTATATGCTAATATGGGCAGAAGCTAACCTGAGCACAGGGAGACGCCAACTGCTAGCGCCGCATTTCCATCCGATCGCGTATAATTGCTGATACATCGGTACCATCGTCAGAGATCGGGTCATGTCGCAGAGTCTGAGTGCCTCTGTAGACGCGCAGGCTGAGCTGCTCTCCCGGGACGCAGAGGGTTCTCCTCTAGCAAAAGTGATCACAGCTGCTAATTTATGGACGCCCAGAAAACGCCATCTGAGAGGCCATGACAGGCCTGTGTAAGGCCAACCACTACCCGTTCCCACCCCCAAACGCTATGTACCTGTCATGAACTTCGCGACTAATTCCTCGTTGCGATCGCAATTCACTCACTTCGTGTGCGCGCTTTGGCTCAGACGCATGCGCAATAAGAAAACATCGACCGATGTGCGTACAACAGACACTTTGAGACTGCACCTGAATAAGCCTCCATGTGCCTATTTGTTAATGTGAATTAAGATCTCTCGAATGTCTATTGTGTCAATCCCAAAACAACGTCCAACACTATACCTCACTAATTTAATCTTAACTGGTGTAATATACTGTACATACTCCAGATACATTCATTGTATCCTCGCTAGCTGCTAAAGTCTCTCTGTCCTGAATACAATCATTATATAGCCTGAGACACTTCCCAGGTCCCCTGTACAGCCAGTACACAGACACAGGGGTATATTCAATTCCTGTCGTAAACTGACGTCTTGTCGGAAAGACGGCAGTTTCTGACTGTTTTAGATAGGAAGGGGTTCTGACCTATTCTTTTTCCTGACTTGTTTCCTGACTTGTCGGAAAATACGTGGATTGTCGGAATCCACATATCATGTCGGAAGCGCGGCAAACTCGACAGAATTTAAACCCCGTGTCCGACAACGTCAATCCGACTTTTAAAAAAGTCGGGTTGCCATTGTCGGAATGGCCAAAACCTGTCGAGTTTGGCCAAGGCATTGGATACTGACCAGTCGGATCCTTTCCGTCGAAAAGGATCCGACAGCAACTGAATATACATGGGCCCGCATATTTGCGCAAATGTGTGCTAAGAACTTCAATTATACTCCATGTTAATTGTGAGGGTTTATTTAAATTATTCTTACTACCAGTGTTCTTAGTGCTAGGAGTGTGCATCTGCATCTCTCTTCCTCCAGCATCGTATAGAAGCCTCAGCATGATAGCACCTCTTCATATCTTTAGTAATAGGATGTGCAGTCCAGGTCCCCCCCCCCTTTTTTCAGCAACTGAATATACCCCACAGTGGGGTAAATTTACTAAGATGGGAGTTCTAGTTAAGATGGTATGTTGCCCATAGCAACTGATCAGATTCTACTTCTCATTTATCTAGCACCTTCTAAAAGATAATAATACCTGGAATCTGATTGGTTGCTGTGGGCAACCTCCCATCTTAAAAAGAACTCCCATCTTAGTAAATTTACCCCAGTAGGGTAAATTTACTAAGGTCTGATTTTTTTTAGAACTGGTGATGTTGCCCATAGCAACCAATCAGATTCTACTTAACATTTATCTAGCTGCTTCTAGAAGATGATAAATAGAATCTGATTGGTTGCTGTGGGCAAAATCACCAGTTCTAAAAAATTCCCACCTTAGTAAATTTACTCCAATGTCTGCTGAGAAAGAGGGAGATGTATGACAGACTGGAGAGAGATAAAGTACAAAACAATGAGATTGTAACTGCCATGTTAAAAGCTGTCTTTGAAAAATTACAGATAAGCTGGGTACCTACACACTAGGTGTTAAGTCTCACGATTTGTCGTTATGCGCTAAATAAAAAATGACTATTTATTATTATTATCATTTTTTATTTATATGGCGCCACAAGGGTTCCGCAGCGCCCAATTACAGAGTACATAAACAAATAATCAAACAGGAAAACAGCAACTTACAGTTGAAGACAATATAGGACAAGTACAGGGTAAATAAACATAGCTACATCAGCAGATGACACTGGAATAAGTATCAGGTGGCAGAAGACTGCTGGATTTGGTGCAGTTGAAGATCATTAAAGTAAGAAAAAGGATAAGCACATGAGGGAAGAGGGCCCTTCTAAAGGGGAGGGGTAGACAGACAGGGGTGACACAGATGGGGTACATAGAGAGTGTGGAAGGTTAGGATAAGATTTGGCTAAGTTTGGTGAAGAAGTGGGTCTTGAGAGCCCGTTTGAAGTTTTGTAGAGAGGTGGAGAGTCTGAGCGGGAGAGGAAGGGAATTCCAGAGAAGTGGTGCAGCACGTGAAAAATCTTGGAGGTAGGAGTGGGAGGAAGTAATCCGTAGGCAGGAGAGTCGACGTGCATTAGCAGAGCGAAGAGGACGGGTGGGAGTGTAAAGGGAGATAAGGTCAGAGATGTAAACAGAGATGAGTGGGTGAGGGCTTTGTAAGCGAGTGTGAGAAGCTTGAAATGGATTCTGAAAGGGAAGGGGAGCCAGTGAAGGTCTTGTAAGAGAGGAGAGGTGGACGTAGTGCGTTTGGTGAGGAAGATGAGCCGGGCAGCAGCATTGAGGATAGGTTGGAGTGGAGAGAGGTATTTGTCAGGGATGCCAGTCAGGAGGAGATTACAGTAGTCCAGTCTGGAGATGACCAGTGAGTGGATAAGAGTCTTAGTCTCATCCTGGGTCAGAAAGGGTCTGATACTGGAAATATTTTTTAGATGAAAACGGCAGGTTTGTGAGAGGTGATAAATGTATTGCATACACACTGTGCAATCTTTCAATCTTTCGTTATGATATATCATGCATTATTAGGTCATTTGGTTGTTTACTATTTACTATATACAGTATATTTAGTTTGTTCTGGAGTTCAATGGAAATCGGAACAACCATCACATCATTTGCAAATTGTCTACTGTGTACCCAGCTTTAGGAGCCGATTGGTTGGTAGTTTATCTCTCTCCCAGCTTTGATAAGTCTCCCCATTTTTTCCCATCCCACATGAACTTATTCCAGCCTAGAAAACAGAGTGAGGAATTTCTGTTGGGACACAATCAAACAGATATAAAAGGCGAAGAAGCACATTCACCGAGTTTATTCCTCCCGGCCAAGAGATAGGTCTTAGTTTCCAGGAATTTAAATCCCTTTGAATCTGCTGCATAAGTGAGACGTAGATTAACCTCAAAATATCAGTTGGGATAGTTTGGAAAGAAACTCCAAGGAGGTGTATAATATTGTCACCGTTCCAATGGAACTTCTACTGCAATTCAGTGTCAGGGCTTGGAGTTGGAAGCAGGTTCAAGTGAGGTTCAGGGCTTTCAATTGGGAATAGTTTATTTTTAAGTTGCACACTTTGCTAAAAACTGTTGAGAGAAGCTTTGATGGTACTGTTGGGAGAATTGCATACATTTATAGCTAATTAATTAAGCAAACGCTTATTCTGCGTCCATTCAGAGAATTATCTTGTGTTCTGTCTGACTTAGAGTTTCTGAGGGTATACTACAAACGCTGGGACTCTCCCCTTTCGGTGGACACTGGCAGCTTGTCTCTACTCTCCCCAGAACCAGAGATATCAGCCTACCAGCAGCTGGACCCTGCTCCATTTCCACACACCTGGTATGCAGTTTCATATTTTCGTCGCTGGATTGCTCTGGCTCCTGAGCTCTGATCCGCATGTCTGTGTATGTACCCACCTTAAGTGGGACTCTCTAGTTTTTTTTTTTTTTCTATTCCGTTGAAATCTAAGAAATCTATTTCCAGGAACTGGAGATATCTGCAGTCAAGCAAGCTGCCCTCCTACCGGAAAAATGATGAATATTGAATAATCTCATCCTAACCCTCTGTTACACGCTCACCGTCTACCCCGTCTGTGTCACCCCTGTCGGTCTGCCCCTCCCCTTTAGAATGTAAGCTGTCACGAGCAGGGTCCTCAACCCTTATGTGCTTATCCTTTGCTTACTTAAACTGTCTTCAACGGCACCAAATCTGGCTGTTTTCTCGGACCCTGATACTTATGTCAATGTCGCCTGCTGCTGTAGTATGTTTATTTACCCTGTACTTGTCCTATATTGTCTTCAACTGTAAAGATGGGTACACACTGGCCGATATATCGCCTGTTCTATTGAACAGCCGATATATCGCGGGTCTATCCGTCGTTCACAGACATATCGCGTCGGCCCCGCAGCACAGCCGACAGCCAATATATCTACCAATATATTGGCACGTCGCTGTGTGTGTACGGGCGACCAGCCAGCCACCCGTACACATGTTGCGGCGGCCGGCGGTGATTGACAGCTGAACTAGGCGGGCGTGTGCACACGCCCACCCGGTTCATGACGTCAGTCCCCGTCAGTCAGTGTGTATGCACAGCCCACTGCCCGATCCGTCCATAGATATATTTGCCAATCAATTGATCGGCAGATATATCTATCAGTATGTACCCACCTTAAGTCACTATTTTATTGTTTTATTTTGTTTATGTACTCTGTAATTGGACGCTACAGATCCCTTGTGGCGCGCTTATAAATATAGGATAATAATAAAATAATAATAATATTTAGCCCACTTTACTATCCACCCCTCCCCTGGGTATTAAACACCCCCTACCACCCTGGAAGTCATGTACCGGGGCCCCTTCATTTAGCCCAATGCCCCTTCTACAGTTGAGTGTTCTCCCTCCTTCCCCATCTCCCACCATCTGTGCAGTAAAGGAGAAATTAGCAGAAATTACTGCTCCAGGTCCTACATGCTGAGCGGAAGATAGAACACCCCCTACCGCCCGCAGGACATCAAAGCTGCCGCTGATAGCACCCCCCACCCCTACCGCTGGAGAATGGGTAGGGGCCCTAGTGCATTGCTTTGTCCAGGGGCCTACACTGCTGTAAAGATGGCCATTGATTCAATTGTGTTTCCCAACAGCTGTCACTAGAGGGTACCTGACAGAGCAATTCAATTGTTGCTCCGTTCGGGTGTGAGTGCCGCAGAGGACACATTTCTTCTCACAGCCTCCTGAGAGATACAGTGCAAACATAACAGGAAATAAAGTACAGAAGAATTACAAAGCAGGATACAAACCAGCGTAAACATATTAGACTAGCCTCCTGAGGTGGCAAAAAGTCAATGGTTTGGGTGTCCTGACCAGGACTGTAGATGGGTTTAGCCGCAATACATGTCTAAACACTGACTATTTGGGGACAACAAGTGTGATAAATTATGGGCACCTGGAACAACTGAATTGCTCCACTGGGCGCACATTAATTAGTGTCGCCCATGAAACATCTGAATTCTCCCTTGATGACATGGGCAACCAGTGGTTGGCTGCCTAAACGGAATGAGTCAGTGATGCTATTTACTGTTTTAAGCAAAATTGTACTAACTGTTGGAAAGTGGGGATGTTGTCTTGGGTGGGGCTTTCAGCATGGGATTTAGGGGGGAATTCAATGATCCCTGTTAATTTAACAACTATTAAATTAACCTGTTTTCAGGCGTCCGGGATAAGTTCCCGGCCCTATCAACACAACTACGGCACCCGAAAACAGGCCATTTATTGAGGATTTATCTGTTCAGACCTGAAAAGAAATCCCCGTTAAGTGCAGACCCCGGGCTGCCTTTGGGTACTAATTGAATAGCCCTGGAGATTAACTAGCCCCAGGTGGCTAACTGAATTCCCCCTATATATATATATATTTCTTTATTTTTCAATCTACCCTATTGTTTTATGGTGTTCAGATCTTAGGTGCGACACTGCCTCCCTTTATAAGGCATTTATGAGCTTCCAAGGTTATGAGCTAAGAGATTTTATCTCAATTGCCTATTAAGATTATGGAAAGGTCGTTTATCACAAGCTTTATTACCAATCAAGGTGTAACAGGGTCCTCTAGTGGAATCCCAGGGCTGAGTCAAAATCTCCAATAATCGGAACGGAGTCCAACGTTTTAGGAGCCTTGACCAAAGATCACACTTGACTTGAGTTACTGACATTGTTATTAGACATTGCACCCGCAAGAAAGGGATCTCTCTGCCTTCTGTCTCTGATAAGGAGTCTCAGATGTTTACCTGGTACAGTATGTTCTGTGAAAACAAAATGTTCAAGCCTTTGGGCCTAAAAGCAGTAGCTCTAAAATGGGAATGCAGCTGTAAGAATATAACATAAATCCCTTTTTACATAGAATTTATGATATTTATTGTACTTTTATCATGGCCAACGAACTATTTAATGATTTTAATTTAAGCAACACCAAAGTTATTAAATTAGATTAGGAGAAGACTGGAATACAAAAGAAACGTTTATATTGTCTAAGTATATAATGTAGATTGCAAATTATTATTAGTATTTATTATATATTATAGGGCAGTGGTTCTCAAACTCGGTCCTTAGGACCCCACACAGTGCATGTTTTGCAGGTAACCCAGCAGGTGCACAGGTGTATTAATTACTCACTGACACATTTTAAAAGGTCCACAGGTGGAGCTAATTATGTCACTTGTGATTCTGTGAGGAGACCTGCAAAACATGCACTGTGTGTGCCCCCGAGGACCGAGTTTGAGAACCTGTGTTATAGGGTGTCACAAGGGTCTGCAGCCCATACAGATATAACAGTGCAAACATAACAGGAAATAACGTGCAGAAGGATTACAAAGCAGGGTGCAAACCAGCGTAAACATATTAATCTAGTGCACATTTTACCTTATACTGTACATACTGTAAGATGATCAGGGTGCCCTCTCCTGGGGTAGATAAGGTATTCCCGATACACACGTGATACCGTAGATTGAGGAATGTTGAATATTATTTATTTATTTATTACCAGTTATTTCTATAGCGCACACATATTCCGCAGCGCTTTACAGAGAATATTTGGCCATTCACATCGGTCCCTGCCCCAGTGGAGCTTACAATCTATATTCCCTACCACATGTACACATACACACGCACACATTCTTACTAGGGTTAATTTTGTTGGGATCCAATTGACCTACCAGAATATTGTTTGGAATTGTGGGAGGAAACCGGTATACCCGGAGGAAATCCATGCAAGCACAGGGAGAATATACAAACTTCACACAGTTAGGGCATGGTGGGAATTGAACCCATGACCTCAGTGCTGTGAGGCAGTAATGCTAACCATTACATCATCTGTACTGCCCAATATTACTCAATGTACGGTATCACGTGTGTACCGGGAATAACTCATGTCATCTTGCCATTAACAGTCTAATAGGCCCTACACACTTACCGATTACACTGAGCGATATGAACGATCTCGTTCATTAATGAACGAGATATCGTTCATATCACTCAGTGTGTAGGCACCAACGATGAACAATGCGCGGCCCCTCGGTCGTTCATCGTTGATGTCGGGTCGTTTATACATGCAATCCAATATGGACAATCTAGCCCATATTAACATGCAGGGCTATGGGGACGGGTGACGTCAGGGAGTGAAGAAACTTCACTTCCCCCGTCACCTCCACACTCCACCCCGCCGCCGGGTCGTCCGTATAGGCCATCTGGCACCTCAGAGGAAAATGGCCAGTGTGTAGGGCCCATAGCCGGTGTTCAAAGTGACTCACGAAATGTCAGATTACAACCGATGCAGGTATGGACACTTCTAAGATGTCACAGTACGGTGGCGCCACCTATCATTACCTTTAGATACTGCTATCCCATGACTTCAGTGTATATAATTATGCAGTTAATGTATACTGGACATGATTTCTGGTATATGGACAATGAACGCATCTGGTCTTGAAAGCGGTCCTTCCCACCTGCACTAAAATTACCTGCATGATCCACTCATTGATCGGCCGGATACTTATGATTTGACCACACACCTGTATGTATGTGGATTGGCCCCTGTAGGACCAGCTCATTAAGTAGAACACAAAATAATTTATATAAAAGAATAATTACAACTCTCTGCTGGGATGTGCCGATGACCACGATATTTCCCCACCACTCTGTTCTGCTCACAGTCTCCGGATTCATGACTGACATTTACAGAATCTCTTAAAGGGCTGCTTAGCATACTGATTCCACTAACATGTTCATTCCTGACATATCATGGGAACAGAGGGACTTGTTAAACCGTCGCACCACACAGTGCGTAAGCCAGCTCCGGGGGTGATTGGAAACAAAAACAGATATGGATAGCGAGGGTTACGGCTGATGAGTGAACTCTGTAGATCACGCTGTTGCTTATCCCGCCTTGACTGCAATGTGTCACAAGACCGTCTATGGTATCTGTAACATTTTGCGCACAATATTTTGATTCGCTAAAATCATTTTGTCCAAAACATGAACTGAGTGATGTCCCACTTTGCTTATCATAAAGAGCTGAAGAATTTTGCAGAGCGTATCACTGGTCCCCATGTAGCAAAATCTGGAAAAGGGCCCAGTCTATGCGGGGCCCTTGCTCCGCTCACAGTGGGCGGGCCTCTGCTGAGGTTCAGAGCTTCATTTTGCAGGGGTTGTACAGAAAAGGCAAGGCAGGTACCTCCAAAGCATCTAAACCAGTGATAGGCAGCATGCTTACAACTGCAAGGGCTGTATTGGGCATCACTCACCTTACGTCATTCACAAAGGACCGCACATTACCCTTAATCTCAGATATAAGGTAAAACAATATATTTACTCAAAGAAAGCAACACCTCTCTAATAACATAACCGCAACATTTGAAACAAGCGTATTAACTGCTCTGAGAAACAAATCAGACAATATAGCTGGGGGCCGCAGGTAAATGATCGGAGGGCAATTGGAACGCATGTTTCCAGTCATTGATCCAAACAGTTCAATAACCGCCTGGAATTCCCAGCTCCTGTACTTTCCATACAGTTTGAAAGTTTCCAGCTGCATCAAAGACTTATTCAACGTTCACACCTGAGGGATTTACTACTTCGCTGCGTTTATAATTGCACTTATCTGACTCATCAACCAGAGACAATATACACGTTTTAAGAATAACATGGTTTAGAATTACACCCCAGAGCCTGGCAATGTGTCAATGCTGGAGGCGCTCACTGTACATCGTCCATGGTAAGGTGGTACCTGGACTCACACAATTACCCAGGTAGACTGCCCCAGATTGCTAGACATCTGCTGGAAGGTGGAATCTACAAGATAAGTGTTTTATAACACAGGACGTTAATACTGACTGATAGATGCATAATTCCAACATAAAACGTTTGTGTATTACTATTATGGTTAGAGCATCAGAGATCCTGTAAGAAAACGTCTGCAGGATGTGAGTTGCCGATAGAAACTGTAGATGCTTAGGGGTATATTCAATTGATGTTGAATTACTGAAATTGTCGAAAAACTGAGCTTTTTCGACCAAAAAACCATGTCGAATCGGATTCGACAATTCAATGCGGCACTTATCGACAAAAAACCTGTAGTTTCAGTTTCGACTTTTTACTATTCGACACTTTCATGTCTGTAATGTTAAAAATGCGGCATTTCGACAAAAGTATATTCAATTGAAGAATGTCGATTCTACATCAGTGCTTTTCGACAGTCAATTCTTCAATTTCATTGCGCCTCCTTTTTCTGGCGTGAGCTGATAAGAAATCTTAAATACTTTTATTTTTTGGTGCTTTTTTGATTTCTAATAGCATATCTATTTATATTTGAAGGGATTATCTACTTGGTTTTTCTATTTATGACCCACAAGTGTTATATAATTGATTTTTTAAAAGAATATTATTTCCTGTACTCGACTGAGGGAAATGTACCCATGATTCCACAGTTACCCAGTATACACTTCTCCAAAGCCACTCCTCTCTCCTCACTCCCGTTTTTGAGACTTCAGGGAGACGAGCAGCCATTACAGTCAGCTCTCTTGTGGAATCGTTTTTTAGGACAATCCCTGCGTTTTCCAACATATATATCAAATTTTTTTTATATCTTATATATGTTTCCAAATAGCGGGAAGTCGAATCCAGGCCGCCCACTATTCGACGATTGGTCCGTTTTTCGACAGAGGCCGTGTCGAATACGTTTTTAAATTGAATATGTCGAATTCAGTGTGACGGTAGAGGGTTTCGGCTGTCAAAGAGTGTCGAATCCAAAAACTGACGAAACCATGCCGTAATTCGACTTCAACTGAATATACCCCTTAGGGAGTAAAGGGACCAATGCTGGTTTATGAGAACACGGATTTATTTCAGCAGTTACCCATCAGGGGCAACTGGACCTGGGGAGATCTCTGCAAACGTATCTAAGGATTAGCTAATACCTTCTATGCACATTCTGGAGGACATAAATACACATTTTAGGAGACAAAAACATTTATTAATAAAACATCTGTACCAATGTATAAAGCTGTAAACCTTTCATTACACACGTAAAGGAACATCACTGCCCAGGGGGTAAACGTATGAAGCAGTGATAAAGGTGGAGAAGTGAGCCAGTGGAGAAGTTGCCCATGGCAACCAATCAGAATTGAAGTAACATTTATAATTTGCATACTATACAATTATACAGAGCAGCTGATTGGTTGCCATGGGCAACTTCTCCAGTGGCTCACTTCTCCACTTTTATCACTGCTTCATACAGTTACCCCCAGGTTAGAAAGGCGCCTAGAGAGTTTCCATAACAGGAATTGTCACACCTTTACAAGTTGCTGTATGAATTTCCCACTGGATGCAGAGGTACAGCTTATATAACTGGTTTAAGCGTCAATAGCAAATCTGCCTTTTGTCGCTAGACGCCTGAGAAGTTTGCTGATGATATAAATACACAACAACAAAAGCTGCCGGAGCGCACTTAGAAGCCAATATATTCACATTATCTGGAATCAAACAGGCCCTTTATCAGCCCAAATGACATTGGCCCTCATTCCGAGTTGATCGCTAGCTGTTGTTGTTCGCTGCGTAGCAATCATTTTAAAAAACAGCAAAACTACGCATGTGTATGGGGCGCAATGTGCACGTGCGGCGTACGGGTACAAAGAGCATTGGTGTTTTGCACTGCTTCTAGCGACGATTCCTTTCGCACAGCCGATCGCAAGGAGATTGACAGGAAGTGGGAGTTTGTGGGTGTCAACTGACCGTTGTCTGGGAGTGTTTGGAAAAATGCAGGCGTATACAGGCGTTTGCAGGGCGGGTATCTGACGTCAATTCCGGGACCTTCGTCGCAGCAATCATCGCACAGAATAAGTAACTACAGGGCTGGTCTTGTTTTGCACAAAATGTTTTTGTACCGTTCTGCTGCACAGGCGTTCGCACACTTGCAAAGCGAAAATACACTCCCCCGTGGGTGGCGACTATGCGTTTGCACGGCTGCTAAAGTAGCTAGCGAGCGATCAACTCGGAATGAGGGCCATTGTGGGCAAGAAAGAGGTCATTACGTAATGAAGTAATAGAAAAGCAACCTTTGTGTGTTTGGATAGTCAAGTCCATGTGTAGAGCGACAGAGTTTACACTGGCACCAAATTAAAGAAATGGGGGAAAGGAAATTGTTCTCCAAAGACTTGGAGTAAATGTAATATAACAGGGATAGCTGCGGTGTTATCCTGAGGTATCAGAGGTTATTGGAATCCTGTGTGGTCCCACTACACAGATCTATCTGCCTAAGAAAAGGGAATTGAAACTCCTTTAGAGAGAAATTCTTGGGGGGTTTCTGTGCCCCCTCCAGCGAACCAAACGCCTGCAAATCCCAGTAATCGTCACATAATGTTGTTCTATGCAGCTGAAGGACATATGCCGAGAGAATGCGGTTTACTGGGCCGGCGGGAATTTACCATAAATGCTCCATTTTATCACCTCATGAGTGGATGCCCACTTGGGCCTCGGTCACGCGATACGCAGGATTTATGCTGTTATTTATGCAGATTTCTAGAAGCCTAGAAAATGTGTATGAGGTCTCAGGAGCAGAGATTTTATCATACACAGGAGATTGAACGTATGGACTGTAACATCGTATCATGCAGATCCTCACGGTTACCCATTTTATAGTGTAATTACTGTTATACTGTGCAGACTAGCGATACTGCAATATGTGCTTCCCGAAATCACAGGGAATTTATTATAGGACTAGGTGATTCATCGCGCCCTACGGGTGCTCTTCACACCGTCGGTTGGGGCTACGCCCCGTTAACCCCTGCACGCCTTTGAACATACGCAGGCTGGTAGATAACAGAATCAGAAACGCAGGGCAGTATAGAGGGCATACAGAAATGGTGTCCGGTTGAGAAACGATAGAGAGGCGTGGGGGGGAGGGGGGGGGGATGTAGAGAAACGCTGTGCGATGGGTAAAGGATAGGGAGAGGCAGGGTGGTAGGTAGAGGATAAAGAGAGGGAAGGTGTTAGAGAGAAAATACCGTTGCAAGAGGCTATGACCAGTTAACACCTGCACGGGCTTCAGCTGTGCTATAATTGTTATTATATGGAGTATTACCTGAATTTTTTTTATGGCAGTGGGTAAATATTGTAAGGGGGGAGGGCGTGCGATTGTCAAGGGGGCGTAGCCCTTTGTGAGGGCATGCAGAGTGGCCGCAGGGCACAATGAATAACATAGTGTAGTATATACTGCTAGTGTCTGCATCATGAAGTACCAGATGACTAACAGCAATGCACTGTAGATAAGACACCAAAGTGCTGTGGCCACAGGTAGCAGAGCCGCTTATACACACAATGGCCACAGGTAGCAGAGCCGCTTATACACACAATACCCCCAGGTAGCAGAACCGCTTATACACACAATACCCAACAGGTAACAGTGTCGCTTATACACACAGTGCCCACAGGTAGCAGGGCAGCTTATACACACAGTGCCCACAGGTAGCAGAGGCACTTATACACACAATACCCACAGGTAGCAGAGGCGCTTATACACACAGTGCCCACAGGTAGCAGAGACGCTTATACACACAATACCTACAGGTAACAGAGGTGCTTATACACACAGTGCCCACAGGTAGCAGAGGTGCTTATACACACAATGGGCACAGGTAGCAGAGCCACGTATACACACAATACCCACAGGTAGCAGAGCCGAGTATACACACAATACCCACAGGTAGCAGAGCTGCTTATACACACAGTGCCCACAGGTAGCAGAGCCGCTTATACACACAGTCGCCACAGGTAGCAGAGCCGCTTATACACACAATACCCACAGGTTGCAGAGGCGCTTATACACACAATGGGCACAGGTAGCAGAGGCGCTTATACACACAATGGGCACAGGTAGCAGAGCCACATATACACACAATACCCACAGGTAGCAGAGCCGCGTATAGACACAGTGGCCACAGGTAGCAGAGTTGGTTCTACACACAATGGCCACAGGTAGCAGAGCCGCTTATACACATAGTGCCCACAGGTAGCAGCGTCACTTATACACAATGGCCACAGGTAGCAGTGTCGCTTATACACATAATGGCCACAGTATTAGTATACTCACAAAAGTTTGGGGGGTTTGGAAAGGGGGTGGGTTCAGTGAGGTGCCTATCCGTGCGGCTGATCAGCCCGATTCAGGGCATCACTTGTAGCGGCTGCGGATGGTGTCCGAGGTGCTACGTGTGGTGGAGGGGTGGGTGTGGGAGGGGGTCCAGAGGTGTTGTGGGTGGCGGAGGGGTGGGTGCAGGGGCACGGATGGCGGAAAGGGTGCAGAGGTGCTGTGGGTGGGGGAGGGGGAGGTGTAGAGGGGGCGTGGATGGGGAGTGTAAATGCTGTTGGTGGGGGAGGGGTGGGTGCGGGGGACTGTGGATGAAGGAGGGGGTATGGAGGTGATGTGTGTGGGAGGGGTGATGTAGGGGTGTGCGTTTGGAGGTGCAGGGGGGGTGAGCTTAGGGGATGGGTTTCAGAAGTGCTGTGGGTGGGGGAGGTGTGGGTGTGGGATGGCACGGATGGGGGATGTAGATGTTGTGGATAAGGGAGGGGTTGATGCGGGGGAGCTGTGGATGGGGGAGGGAGTCCGGAAGGGGTTCGGGTGGTGGTCCAGAGGTGTTGCAGGTGGGGGAGGGGCAGGTGTGGGAGGTCCGCAGATGGGGAGGGTGTCTGTGGATAATGCGGGTGGGTAGGTGCAGTGGTTGTGGGAGTGGCGGGTGCGGGGGTGTTGCGGGTGGGGTAGGTGATCTGGATGGGGTAGGTGATCTGGATGTGCGGTAGCCAGGGGAGGGGCGGGTGCGGGGATGACACGGATGGGGGAGTGGGTCCGTGGGTGCTGTGGATGAGTGAGGGGTGGGTTACGGCGGTTGTGGCGGCCCGGATGTGCTGCTGCGGTGGGTGGGGCAGGGTGCCGGTGCAGGGATACCGAGGTTGGGGTAGGGTGGGGGTGCAGCTGCGGCAGGTGGGGGAGGGGCGGGGGTGGGGAAGAGGCGGGTATGGGGATGCTGTGGGTGGGGTGCGAGGGGGGGGGGCGTGAGGGGGTGTGGATGGGGTCTGTAGATTCTGCTGGTGGTGGAGGGGCAGGTGCGGGAGGCTGTGGATGAAGGAGGAGTCTGGAGGTGCTGTGCGTGGGGGAGGGGTGATGTAGGGGAAGGTGGGGTTGCAGGGGTGCGGGGGTTAGGTGATGGGTTGTAGAAGTGCTGCGGGTGGGGGAGGTGTGGGTGCGGGATGGGGTATGTAGATGCTGCGGGTGGCTGCAGGGGAGCCGTGGATGGGGGGAGGGGGTCCTGAGGTGCTGTGGGTGGTGGTCCAGAGGTGCGGGGGGTGGTGGCGGGGAAGGTGTGGTAGGTGTGCGAATGAGGGAAGGTGTCTATAGATGATGGTGGTGGGGGAGGGGCCGGAGGTGCTGTGGGTGGGGGAGTGGCGGCTGTGGGGGTGTGGTGGGGGTCCTGATGCGCGGCGGGTAGGGGAGGGGCGGGTGCGGGGATCAGAGGGCGCTGTGGGTGGGTGAGGGGCTGGTGTGGGGTTAACGCAGTTGGGGAGGGCCAGCTGTGGTGGTGTTGCGGGTGGTGGAGGGGCAGGTGCGTGGGTGTTGGGGGGGAGGGGAGGGGCAGGTGCTGTGTGTGGGGGAGGGGGCCGTCTGCTGGGGTGGTGCGGTTGGGTGGGTAGGAGGTGGGTGTGAGGGTGCCACGGTTGCGGGGGTGGGTGGTGCTGCAGGTAGGGGAGGAGTGGGGGTGCTGGAGCAGGGGTGCTGTGCGTAGGGGAGGGGCGGGGGTGCCATGGGTGGGGGGTTGGGAGCAGGGGTGATGTGGGTGTGGGAGGGGTGGGGGGTGCTGTGGGAGAAGCTGGTGTGGGAGTGCAGTGGGTGGAGGAGGGGGGGTGCTGCGGGTGGTGGGCTGGTGCCATGGGTGGGGGCACAGGTGCGTGGGTGCAGGGGTGCTGCGGTTGGGGGGTGGGAGGCGGCTGCGGGGGTTTCCGGGGGTTGGGGGGGGGGGGGGGTTGCGGGAGTAGGGGTGTTGCGGATGGGGGAGGGGTGGGTGCAGGAGGGGCAGATGCGGTGGTGGTGCGGGTGGGGTGGAGGGTGCAGGGGTGTAGCGGGGGGAGAGGTGGGTATGGGGGTGGGGTGGGGGTGCCGCGGGTGGGGGAGGGGGTCGTTTGCCGGGGTGGTGCAGTTGGGTGGGTGTGAGGGTGCCACGGTTGCGGGGGCGGGTGGGGTGGGGGTGCTGCAGGTAGCGGAGGGGTGGGGGTGCGGGAGCAGGGGTGGTGTGCGAAGGGGAGGGGCGGGGGTGCCATGGGTGGGGGGTTGGGAGCTGGGGTGATGTGGGTGTGGGAGGGGTGGGGGGCTGTGGGAGAAGCTGGTGTGGGAGTGCTGTGGGTGGGGGAGGGGGGGATGCTGGGGGTGAAGGCGTGGTGCCATGGGTGGGGGGACAGGTGCGGGTGGGGTGGAGGGTGCAGGGGTGTAGCGGGGGGAGAGGTGGGTATGGGGGTGGGGGAGGGGCGGGGGTGCCGCTGGTGGTGGAGGGGCGGGGGTGCCGCGGGTGGGGGAGGGGCGGGGTTTGCTGCAGGTGTGGGGGCAGGAGTGCTGCGGGTGGGAGTGGATGTGGGGAGATGCGTTGGGTGCCGCGGATGGGGGGGCGCGGGTGTCGGTGCTACGGGCGGGGACGGGAGTGGCGCGGATGGATGCCGCGGGTGTTGGTGCTACGGGTGGGGGAGAGGGCGGGAGTGGCGCGGGTGCTGGGTGGATGCGGTTGGTTGCCGCGGGTGGGAGGGGGAGCGAGTGCGGCTGTCAGTGTCAGCATTGTCCCCTGAACTCTGCAGCAGCCGCTAGTCTGTGAGGCGGGTAGTGTGAGTTCCGCTCACAGTTAGCGGCTGCAGTGTCACCAGGGAGTGTACGGGGAGGAGGGTGACAGGGGACAGGGCGGAGACGGGGAGGGGACTGGGCGGGGATGGGCGGTCAGAGGGAGAGGACTTCTGGTAGATCTGTGCCTGTGACTCCGCCCAGCATTACGGCCAGGCACAGAATCACAGAGTTGGGCTAATATATAGGAGATTCTATCTATTTTCTCCACTGTTCCATAATTCAATCATGATTTATCTATATCTCATATCTCAATGTAGGAACCAGAAAGCTCAAGGGAAGTACATATTGCCAGTCATCAAAAATAGGGACAGCGAGTAAGGAACATCACGTTAAGATCAAGGTAAACCCTTTAGGGGTCTATTTACTAAGCTTTGGACTCCTAACCAGGGACGGACTGGGGCTTCTTTCCGGCCCTGGCATAAGTGCACGCACGCGCGACCAGCAAGGGTCACGCGGACACTGCAAATAGGGGCGTGTCGTGAGTCAGGGGGGGCGTGGACTCATGACACCCCCCCATATTGCTAAGCAACAGGGCATGCGGACACTGCAAGTGGGGGTGTGCCACGAGTCAGGGGCGTGGACTCGTAGCGCGCACCCCCATATTGCTAAGCAACGGGACACTACGTGCGGCGGCGGTGGCAGCGGGGGGCAAACCAGAGAGCCGGGAGCCTTCCCTGCTCTCTGTGGACCGGACCGGCCCACAAGCCCTCCTGGCATTTGCCAGATGGGCAATCCAGCCCTGCTCCTGTCATCTTTCAAACACATCCTGTAACATGACAGTTAGGAAGCCGATTGGCTGGTACTTTATCTCCGTCCAAGGCTTAAGGTGGCCATACACTAATGCGATTTTGGCCTTTTTTTATACGATTTCAAAAAGAAAAAGAAAAACAGACACAGCAGCTCTTTTAAGTTCAGTCTTTCAGAAATTCTAAGGGGCTCATTTAGCAACGATTGATAAACCCATTGTGGATGATAAAACTCGTTGCGTATGATAAACGGTGCTCCAGCCAATCAGCTCCTAACTGCCATGAGTTCAGATCCTATTATGTGTTTGAAAAATGACAGTTGTGAGCTAATTGGCTGGAGAACCATTTATCATACGCAACAAGTTTTAGCATCCACAAGTTTTAGCACTCGTTGATAAATGGGCCCCTAAACGTAAAAAAAAGGGCAAAATGCCCCCAAAAAATAAGAATTTACTTACCGATAATTCTATTTCTCGGAGTCCGTAGTGGATGCTGGGGTTCCTGAAAGGACCATGGGGAATAGCGGCTCCGCAGGAGACAGGGCACAAAAAAGTAAAGCTTTACTAGGTCAGGTGGTGTGCACTGGCTCCTCCCCCCATGACCCTCCTCCAGACTCCAGTTAGGTACTGTGCCCGGACGAGCATACACAATAAGGGAGGCATTTTGAATCCCGGGTAAGACTCATACCAGCCACACCAATCACACCGTACAACTTGTGATCTAAACCCAGTTAACAGTATGATAACAGAAAGGGCCTCTTAAAGATGGCTCCTTAACAATAACCCGAATTAGTTAACAATAACTATGTACAAGTATTGCAGATAATCCGCACTTGGGATGGGCGCCCAGCATCCACTACGGACTCCGAGAAATAGAATTATCGGTAAGTAAATTCTTATTTTCTCTATCGTCCTAAGTGGATGCTGGGGTTCCTGAAAGGACCATGGGGATTATACCAAAGCTCCCAAACGGGCGGGAGAGTGCGGATGACTCTGCAGCACCGAATGAGAGAACTCCAGGTCCTCCTTTGCCAGGGTATCAAATTTGTAAAATTTTACAAACGTGTTCTCCCCCGACCACGTAGCTGCTCGGCAGAGTTGTAATGCCGAGACCCCTCGGGCAGCCGCCCAAGATGAGCCCACCTTCCTTGTGGAGTGGGCTTTTACAGTTTTAGGCTGTGGCAGGCCTGCCACAGAATGTGCAAGTTGAATTGTGTTACAAATCCAACGAGCAATCGACTGCTTAGAAGCAGGTGCGCCCAACTTGTTGGGTGCATACAATATAAACAGCGAGTCAGATTTTCTGACTCCAGCCGTCCTTGAAATGTATATTTTTAAGGCTCTGACAACGTCCAACAACTTGGAGTCCTCCAAGTCGCTAGTGGCCGCAGGCACCACAATAGGTTGGTTCAGATGAAATGCTGATACCACTTTAGGGAGAAAATGCGGACGAGTCCGCAGTTCTGCCCTATCCGAATGGAAGATTAGATAAGGACTTTTATAAGATAAAGCCGCCAATTCAGATACTCTCCTGGCAGATGCCAGGGCTAGTAACATAGTCACTTTCAATGTGAGATATTTCAAATCCACCTTTTTCAATGGTTCAAACCAATGGGATTTGAGGAAATCTAAAACTACATTTAGATCCCACGGTGCCACCGGAGGCACCACAGGAGGCTGTATATGCAGTACTCCCTTGACAAAAGTCTGGACCTCAGGGACAGAGGCCAATTCTTTTTGGAAGAATATTGACAGGGCCGAAATTTGAACCTTAATGGATCCCAATTTGAGACCCATAGATAATCCTGATTGCAGGAAATGTAGGAAACGACCCAGTTGGAATTCCTCCGTCGGAACACTCCGATCCTCGCACCACGCTACATATTTTCGCCAAATGCGGTGATAATGTTTCACGGTGACTTCCTTCCGTGCCTTAATCAAGGTAGGAATGACTTCTTCTGGAATGCCTTTCCCTTTTAGGATCTGGCGTTCAACCGCCATGCCGTCAAACGCAGCCGCGGTAAGTCTTGAAAAAGACAGGGACCCTGCTGTAGCAGGTCCCTTCTCAGAGGTAGAGGCCACGGTTCGTCCGTGAGCATCTCTTGAAGTTCCGGATACCAAGTCCTTCTCGGCCAATCCGGAACCACTAGTATTGTTCTTACTCTTCTTTGCCGTATGATCTTCAATACCTTTGGTATGAGCGGCAGAGGAGGAAACACATACACTGACTGGTACACCCAAAGAGTTACCAGTGCGTCCACAGCTATTGCCTGTGGATCTCTTGACCTGGCGCAATATTTGTCCAGTTTCTTGTTGAGGCGAGACGCCATCATGTCTACAATTGGTCTTTCCCAACGGTCTATTAACATGTTGAAGACTTCTGGATGTAGACCCCACTCTCCCGGATGAAGATCGTGTCTGCTGAGGAAGTCTGCTTCCCAGTTGTCCACGCCCGGGATGAACACTGCTGACAGTGCTATCACGTGATTCTCCGCCCAGCGAAGAATCTTGGCAGCTTCTGCCATTGCACTCCTGCTTCTTGTGCCGCCCTGCCTGTTTACATGGGCGACCGCCGTGATGTTGTCCGACTGAATCAACACCGGCTTTCCTTTCAGGAGAAGTTCCGCCTGGCTTAGAGCATTGTAGATTGCTCTTAGTTCCAGAATGTTTATGTGAAGAGACTTTTCCAGACTCGTCCATACTCCCTGGAAGTTTCTTCCTTGTGTGACTGCTCCCCAGCCTCTCAGGCTGGCGTCCGTGGTCACCAGGATCCAATCCTGAATGCCGAATCTGCGGCCATCTAATAGGTGAGCCTTCTGCAACCACCACAGAAGTGACACCCTTGTCTTTGGTGACAGGGTTATTCGCAGGTGCATCTGCAGATGCGACCCTGACCATTTGTCCAACAGATCCCTTTGGAATATTCTTGCATGGAATCTGCCGAATGGAATTGCTTCGTAAGAAGCCACCATTTTTCCCAGGACTCTTGTGCATTGATGTACTGACACCTTTCCTGGTTTTAGGAGGTTCCTGACCAGATCGGATAACTCCTTGGCTTTTTCCTCTGGAAGGAAAACCTTTTTCTGAACCGTGTCCAGAATCATTCCTAGGAACAGCAGACGAGTTGTCGGGATTAAATGGGATTTTGGAATATTCAGAATCCACCCGTGTTGTCTTAGCACCTCTTGAGATAGTGCTAAAGCTGTCTCCAGCTGTTCTCTGGACCTTGCCCTTATTAGGAGATCGTCCAAGTATGGGATAACTAATACGCCTTTTCTTCGAAGAAGAATCATCATCTCGGCCATTACCTTGGTAAAGACCCGAGGCGCCGTGGACAATCCGAACGGCAGCGTCTGAAACTGATAGTGACAGTTTTGAACAATGAACCTGAGGTACCCCTGGTGTGCGGGGTAAATCGGAACGTGTAGATACGCATCCTTGATGTCCAAGGATACCATAAAGTCCCCTTCTTCCAGGTTCGCTATCACTGCTCTGAGTGACTCCATCTTGAACTTGAACTTTTTTATGTAGAGGTTCAAGGACTTCAGATTTAGAATAGGCCTTACCGAGCCATCCGGCTTCGGTACCACAAATAGAGTGGAATAATACCCCTTTCCTTGTTGTAATAGGGGTACTTTGACTATCACCTGCTGAGCGTACAGCTTGTGAATGGCTTCCAACACCCTCTCCCTTTCGGAAGAGACGGTTGGTAAAGCAGACTTCAGGAAACGATGAGGAGGATCCGTCTCTAATTCCAACCTGTACCCCTGAGATATTATCTGCAGGATCCAGGGGTCTACCTGCGAGTGAGCCCACTGCGCGCTGTAATTTTTGAGACGGCCGCCCACTGTCCCCGAGTCCGCTTGAGAGGCCCCAGCGTCATGCTGAGGTTTTTGCAGGAGCCGGGGAGGGCTTCTGTTCCTGGGAAGGAGCTGCCTGTTGGTGTCTCTTCCCTCTTCCTCTGCCTCGTGGCAGGTACGACAAACCCTTTGCTCTCTTATTTTTGTAGGAGCGAAAAGGCTGCGGTTGAAAGGTCGGTGCCTTTCTCTGTTGGGGAGTGACTTGAGGTAAAAAAGTGGATTTCCCGGCAGTAGCCGTGGCCACCAAGTCTGATAGACCAACTCCAAATAACTCCTCCCCTTTATACGGCAAAACCTCCATGTGACGTTTTGAATCCGCATCGCCTGTCCACTGTCGTGTCCATAAGGCTCTTCTGGCTGAAATGGACATAGCACTCACCCGAGATGCCAGTGTGCAAATATCCCTCTGTGCATCACGCATATAGATAAATGCATCCTTTATTTGTTCTAACGACAGTAAAACATTGTCCCTATCTAGGGTATCAATATTTTCAATCAGGGATTCTGACCAAACTACTCCAGCACTGCACATCCAGGCAGTTGCTATAGCTGGTCGTAGTATAACACCTGCATGTGTGTATATATTCTTTTGAATAACTTCCATCTTTCTATCTGATGGATCCTTAAGTGCGGCCGTCTCAGGAGAGGGTAACGCCACTTGTTTAGATAAGCGTGTGAGCGCCTTGTCCACCTTAGGGGGTGTTTCCCAGCGCGCCCTAACCTCTGGCGGGAAAGGGTATAATGCCAATAACTTTTTTGAAATTATCAACTTTTTATCAGGAGCAACCCACGCTTCATCACACACGTCATTTAATTCTTCTGATTCAGGAAAAACTGTTTGTAGTTTTTTCACACCATACATAATACCCTGTTTTACGGTATCTGTAGTATCAGCTAAATGTAACGTCTCCTTCATTGCCAAAATCATAAAACGTGTGGCCCTACTGGAAAATACGTTTGAATTTCTACCGTCGTCACTGGAATCAGTGCCTGTGTCTGGGTCTGTGTCGACCGACTGAGGCAAAGGGCGTTTTACAGCCCCTGACGGTGTTTGAGGCGCCTGGACAGGCATTAATTGATTGTCCGGCCGCCTCATGTCCTCAACTGACTGTTTAAGGGAAGATAAACCATCACGTAATTCCACAAATAAAGGCATCCATTCTGGTGTCGACCCCCTGGGGGGTGACATCTGCATATTTGGCAATTGCTCCGCCTCCACACCAATATCGTCCTCATACATGTCGACACCCCGTACCGACACACACCGCAAACTCACAGGGAATGCTCTAATGAAGACAGGACCCACTAGCCCTTTTGGGGAGACAGAGGGAGAGTCTGCCAGCACACACCACAAAGCGCTATATATACAAGGGATATCCTTATATTAAGTGCTCCCTTATAGCTGCTTTAATATATAATATATATTTATATAGCCATTAATGTGCCCCCCCTCTCTGTTTTACCCTGTTTCTGTAGTGCAGTGCAGGGGAGAGACCTGGGAGCCGTCCTGACCAGCGGAGCTGTGACAGAAAATGGCGCCGTGTGCTGAGGAGATAGGCCCCGCCCCTTTTTCGGCGGGTTCTTCTCCCGCTATTTTTCCAGTCAGGCAGGGGTTAAATATCTCCATATAGCCCCTATGGGCTATATGTGAGGTATTTTTAGCCTTGTATAAGGTTTATATTTGCCTCTCAGAGCGCCCCCCCCCAGCGCTCTGCACCCTCAGTGACTGCCCAGTGAAGTGTGCTGAGAGGAAAATGGCGCACAGCTGCAGTGCTGTGCGCTACCTTATGAAGACTGAGGAGTCTTCAGCCGCCGGTTTCCGGACCTCTTCACGCTTCAGCATCTGCAAGGGGGTCGGCGGCGCGGCTCCGGGACCGGACTCCACGGCTGGGCCTGTGTTCGATCCCTCTGGAGCTAATGGTGTCCAGTAGCCAAGCAGCAAATCCACTCTGCATGCAGGTGAGTTTACTACTTTCCCCCTAAGTCCCACGTTGCAGTGATCCTGTTGCCAGCAGGACTCACTGTAAAGAAAAAAACCTAAACTAAACTTTCTCTAAGCAGCTCTTTAGGAGAGCCACCTAGATTGCACCCTTCTCGTTCGGGCACAAAATCTAACTGGAGTCTGGAGGAGGGTCATGGGGGGAGGAGCCAGTGCACACCACCTGACCTAGTAAAGCTTTACTTTTTTGTGCCCTGTCTCCTGCGGAGCCGCTATTCCCCATGGTCCTTTCAGGAACCCCAGCATCCACTTAGGACGATAGAGAAAGTTGTGTTACTAAGAACGCATTTTCTGTTGTGCCCTGAGACAGCGACAGTGGGGCCAATTCAGAGACGATTGCCATGCTGCTGGCGTTTGGGGGCGGCAACTGGCACCAGGAATCGGGTGGATTCCCCAGCAGCATGAATTACCCAGGCAAAAGAGTAACCTACAGTCACACAGGTGATCCGATGCCGCATCTTCTGCAGCAGCGGATCACGGAAGTCGGCAGTGGGGTCTTTCTAGACGCGGACTCCTGCTGCTCTCTGCATCAGCTCTGCTAACTGCCTCCATCGTTGAATCAAGCCCAGTGATAAGAGGACAGCTATGGTACTTGTGTCACCGATGTTCTTGATAAATTGATTTCCCTGATCTTTGGATGGAAAACCCCTCACTGGAGCCATACTCGGCAATAGCTGCCATTGGCCTTAGCCTTCAGTAAATAGGAAGGAACTCTATTCCCGGTGAAAACAGATGTTTTCTCCACTTAATGCTCCTATTTATTCTTTATAGGATCTCCAAAGTTGCTTCAGTTGTCTGTACCAAGAATAAAAGTATCTCACATGAAGAACATTCAGCTTTGGAGAGACAGAGCAGAATAGGTGCCGGAACCATCTGATTAATAGGAGTTGTTTGCACTTTATGAGGCCATCATACTCCCAGCTGCTCAGACAGGTCAATAAATGGGATTCCACATTTCACAGACAGTTAAAATTCCATTTCACCGTCGGTATAAAGCAAACACACTGGACCTGTCTGACCGCTACATTGCCAGCGATGCCGGAGGGGGATCTGCCATGGTCTGTGCACCTCAGCGGTCCCGGCTGATTCCCTCGTCTGCTGAACACTTGTGGTCAACAATATTCTGCTGCTCTGAATCACTGAACAGTCTGCCCACATGAGATCCGAGGGTCCGCTCACACGGAGCCCATGCAACGACAGGACAAGTGTATTTGGCACATGGACCTATTGCACTCATGCATATGTCACTGGAATGAGAACCAGAGGCTAGTTGTTAGAACCGTGCCAGAACTTTAGCTTTCACCTCACAAAATTCCCCAAAATATCACTAAATCAGCAACAGTACGGGGAAGATTTATCAAAGCTTGGAGAAAGATAAAGCGGAGAGAGATAAAGTACCAACCACAGATTAAACACTTCACCTGGGCAATAACACTCCCAATAGTATGCTCAAAATGTCTCCTGTAATTTCCTAGGAAAGTAATATACTGAGAATACGTCAAATAGCCTTGATCACAAGATATCATGTGGTGCTATCCTTGTAGGTACAATTATTATAGCAAGCTCCTGACACCTTGTCCCTGTGTGCACTGCTAACATGTATTGTTACTGCGCGGTTCCCGCCCGGCCGCCGTGGGATTATATATGTCAAGCATCCCAGACCGTTAAGGTCAGTCCTAACTTCCTGGCAATACAGATAGTGATGGACAGGAATGGGCAGCTGCATGGGAATATAATATCCAGGTACTTACAAGACTGACACACACGGTGCATTCTGGGCACTGCAATTCCCTTCTCCTTTACCAGCCCTGGTTAATCTGACATTTCTTGCAGTTTTAATATTTTTAATATAAAATTACATAGAAACATAGAATTTGTCGCCAGATAAGAACCCTTTGGCCCATCTAGTCTGCCCTTGTGGTTAGCTCATATTAGCGTAAGAAAAGATAGTCATGATTTAGGTCCGGGTTCTGGGTCGGGTGCAGCGGCGATGTCGGGCGCAGTGGAAGGGTTTTTCATATGTGCATACGTCCCGCATGCACGGTAACAGAAATGTAAAGGGATGACTATGAGGTAACGGGTGTGGCTAGGAAGATGCAGAGAGAGGTTATATGTTATGGGAGTGTCACTGACAGCGGTTGTGTACAAAGACTGACTCGCTCATATTGAAGGCCATACTCGGATGGAGAAAAGTTTGGGTGGTGTGTCTAAAAATGCACCAGACAGTAATGCAGCGTCAGCAAGTGGGCGTCTCAGCCCTTACACATTCATACAGTAAGCATGACATTACAGTACATCAGTCTACCCTGTGCTCTATGTAGGGGACTATTCTGTAGACCTTGCTCGCAGTTGCTCTATTATGGTGGACCCTAGTAATGATCTGGGAGCCATAAAGATTATTCTGACCCAATATCACCCAAGAGAGATAAGAAGTTTCCCAGGGATGCCCCGGGGCCGTTATAGCGGCAATAGCATTAAGCCGCAGACGTGACTGTGACAGAAGACGCGGACGTTGTCTGCATTCGAGTCCGAATCGGACCCTTACTGTTATAAACAGAATATGGATACTGTCACTCCAGATTCAGAGACCCCTTCTGCCTGGTGGTAGCACCCACGCCCACCTGTCCTATATATTGGTTTTAATTAGGTTCCTGACATTTCCTAGACTGCATGCAGAGCAAGGTGAGTCCTGCACAAATGTATATTGGATTGTCAGATGGGGGTGCATTTCCGGGGTGTGGGTCCCCATGGACTGTTGTGGCTGTTTTGCCTCAGGAGCAACACATATTAACACTTATTTTCATACTAGGTGATTCATCGCGCCCTACGGGCGCTCTTCACACCGTCGTAAGGGGCTACGCCCCCCTTAACCCTTGCACACCCTTGTGGCGTGCAATATTTTTATTATATGGAGTATTAAATCCAATCATAATTATGTGAGTGGTTAAATATTGCACGGACAAAGGGCATGTAGTGGTTAAGGGGTCGAAGCCCCTTGCAACGGCGTGAACAGTGCACGCAGAGCCTGATGAATCACCTAATAGGTGCTTTGGTTGGGGGAGTGGCGGGTGCGGGGAAGATGCGGATGGGACCCTGGGGTGCCGCGGGAGGGGCGGTTGCGGTGGTGCCGCAGGTGGGGGAGGGGCTGGTGCGGTGGTGCCACAGGTGGGGGAGGGTGCGTGGGTGCCACGGGTGTTGGTCCGGAGCCACTGCGGGTGGGGGAGGGGCGGATGTGGTGGTGCGGCGGGAGGGGCGGGCGCGGGGTTGCTGCAGGTGGGGGAGGGGGCCCGGAGCTACCGCGGGTGCTGGAGGGGGTGTGTGGGGGTGCCACGGATGGGGCCCGAAGGTACTGTGAGTGGGGGAGGGGTGAGTAATGCTTCTCCTGCTTCTCCTCCTGTCAGCAGCTAAGCTGCTGTCCTCCCTTTGGCAGTGGCTCTCCCGGAGACTCGCACAGCAGCCAGTCACTATTGTTAGCGCCGGTGTCCCAACGCGCCGCATTACAGGGAAGAAGATGCACTCAATAAACTACAGCTCCCAGCAGCCCTAAGGGCGAGAATGCTTCGGCGCTAAGGGCTGCTGGGAGCTGCAGTTTATTTAGTACGTCTACTACCCTGTAATGCGGCGCGTTGGGACACCGGCGCTAACAATAGTGACTGGCTGGCAGAACTGAGTGACTGGCTGAATCAATGTAAAAGGTGAGAGTGCTGTGCAGTGTCAGTGACACTACACACAGGCACGACGCTAGCCGCTCAGCAAAGGGATGCAGTGCAGGAGGCACCAGGAAGGAGACGTTCTCCCTGCTCTGCATCCCTGTGCAGAGCTTCTGCTGCTATTCCTGCTGCTGCCGGCTGCTGTCACACATGCAGCGGCACCGGAAGCACAAAACCTTTTCTCCCCCTCGGCGCCGGCAGCACAAAGCCTCCTCTCCCCCTCGGCGCCGTCAGCACAAAATCTCCTCTCCCCCTTCCCCTCCCCTGTGTGACATTCAGTGTCCGGGAGGGAGCCAAAGTGGGCAGACCTAGATGGGAGTAAGGGGCGGAGCTACACGAGACCATGCTGCAGCAGGAGGATGAGCTCTTCGGCCAGCCAGACTTCATGTGTAAGCGTCACTGGTTCAGGGGGCATTACATGTGTAAGCATCTCTGGTACAGGGGGCATTACATGTGTAAGTGTCTCTACTATAGGGGTCATTATATGCGCTGTGCGTTTGTAAAGTATGCAAGGGTGCAAATTTATAGTTTGCAGGGGGGCACCGAACACTCTAGCAATGCCCTGACTGCACACCCATTGCACTGCACAGCACTGTCACCTTTTACATTGATTCAGCGTCCATACATTACCCTCCACGATATCACCCTCTCTATCTGCTACATTAACCATCTTGGGGCATCCAGGCCGGCAGGCCAGGTGCTGTGTTGCGGAGTCAGGGCCTCTGGGGATCTGGGCGTGGCTGTGGCTGGGAGGCACTTCTGTGACATCACACGCAGAGGAGGCTCCGGGGCTCAGAGAGTATGTGGCGCAGGGAGGCCTATGAAAGCCTTCCGCTGCACCGCTTTCATACACATCTATGCCGGTGGCCGCAGCAGCTTTTGTTTCACCTGCGGCGCGGCTGGGGAGTGGGGATTGTTGATGCCGGAGGGGGCAGGTGGACTGCCAGCAAGACATTGGTGGTCATTCCGAGTTGATCGCTTGCTAGCAGTTTTTAGCAGCCGTGCAAACGCTATGCCGCCGCCCACTGGGAGTGTATTTTAGCTTAGCAGAAGTGCGAACGAAGGGATCGGAGAGCGGGTACAAAAATATTTTGTGCAGTTTCAGAGTAGCTTCAGACCTACTCGGCGCTTGTGATCACTTCAGACCATTCAGTTCCTGATTTGACGTCATGAACACGCCCTGCGTTCGGGCAGCCACGCCTGCATTTTTTCGAACACTCCCTGAAAATGGGCAGTTGACACCCAGAAACGCCCTCTTCCTGTCAATCACTCTGCGGCTGCCTGTGCGACTGAAAAGCATCGCTAGACCCTGTGTAAAATGACATCGTTCGTTGTAATAGTACGCCGCATGTGCGCATTGCACTGCATACGCAGAAGTGCAGAGTTTTTGCCTGATCGCTGCACAGCGAACGAATGCAGCTAGCGATCAACTTGGAATGACCCCCATAGGACGCTGCAGTAAATGGATTTTTCCCCCCTATCTACAGCGCAGAGACTTGCTGCAGATGCAGTGGCATACCCTCCAGCTGCACCTTTTTGGCAGGTACAGTCCCTTTTTTTTATGGTCTGTCCCGTTTTTTGACTCTCCAAGCTTCCATTGAAAGTATAGGAAAAGGGGCGTGGCCACGCCGTTGTACCCGTGGCCACGCCCCTTTTTCGAATGTGTATCAATGTTTATGTGTAAATTGTTGGAGGGTATGATGCTGCAGATGCAGTGGGGCTATTTTGGGGTGTGGGGCTGGAGCTGCAGCTCCATCAGTCCCATTGCTAATCCTGCTCTATGAAAACACAGCATGCAAAGGGCAGAGCCTCCCATTGGATGTAACCTGTGTGGGAGGGCGTTTCTCGCCCAATCAGCTGTGTACTGGGTGTGATAGACCTGCCACTAACCCAATGAGAGCTCCTAGCCACGCCCAGCGTTAGAGACCCAGGCACAGAATCACAGGGCTATTATATAGGAGATTTACTTTCATCCCTATTGTGTGTTTTGTTTCAATGTAATTAATTTCCTTTCTTCACTTTTCACTACTTTACCTCTCACTACTTTATCTCTCACTTCATTACCTCTCACTAATTTACCTCTGCTCTTTTTAGCAGCCTCCCTCACCTACTTTCACTTTTTCACTATATATTTTTTCACTTTTGTGTTGCCCTGGGGTCACTCAGCTGCTTCATTTTGGGGGGTCCCGCACCCTAGATTTGTACCCCCCAAAATGTTAGGGACTTGCCCGACTAATGAGGTCACCTGGACGCGGTGGGCAAGCCGTTACTTATAGCCATAACTATGCGAAGAACCTCGCTTAAAACGCAAAATGTTATTGCAATGATTATTATTAATAAATTGGTAATGTTTGAATTGTGCACCTGCAACCTTTTTCTTTTTTTCTTTGTATGCACTTCATATTCATTGTCAGAATAATTGCATGCAAGTGATATGCTGCACTACATCTGTAAGGCTAGGGCCTTTCGGAAAATCAGGGAGGCTAAACAGTGTAATTAATCTGCCTTACCCCAGAACATGTAACAAAATAGTCCTTCACTACAGGGATCACATAACTTGAGAGCTAAGATACCCATAGTGATATTGCATATTAACACAATACAATAAAATCATTATTTGTCTATTCTTGTCCATGCCAATTATGGCGTCCCTGACAATATTCCTGATTGAACAAAATAGACCACACCTCTGAGCACTAAACAAAATAGACCACACCTGCGAGGACTGAACAAAATAGGCAACACCTCCAGGGATTAAACAAAATAGGCCAAACCTCCAGGATTGAACAAAATAGGCCACACCTCTAGGATTGAACAAAATAGGCCACACCTACGGGGATTGAACAAAATAGACCACACCGTCGAGGATTGAAGAAAATAGGAAATACCTTCGAGTACTGAACAAAATAGGCCACACCTCAGAGGTTACGAGGTTACTTATGACTATAAACTTTCCGTTAAGATTCAAACTTATGAAAGACACCGGCCATTGAATTTGACATAAAACAAATGGTATAAAACGGATTTTCACTGCCAAAAGTAGAACAATTAAACTAAAGAGTTATTTCTGTTCAGTTCAGGCCAATAAAACAAACCAAAATTTGTATGTCACTTTTACATTACACTGAAACTGTAACATCATGAATACTGGGCATTAGGACATCCTGGCATTAGCAGGAATTCTAATTCCATATCAAGAGCACAGACGCCTGCCTAAAATGTGCTTACATCATGCCTTATTCCCACATTGTTGCTCATTTAAAGAAACGTTGGCCAGCTTGAAGTTATAGGTAAAACACCATCTGATTTAGAACTATAGTGTAACATTCCATTAATGAGATCCCTTTAACCACTTAATTGCCATGGTTAGATCACATGCAACCGCGCCTCCTCATTGTCCCCCAGTTTTTGAGAAGGAGATCCATTCTGCATATGTGCATAAAATAATATTTAACAAAATAATTTTTTTAAAGACTATATTCAATTAAAAAAATTTTTTAAAAAACTATTTTATGAACAGTTTTGAAGGGAAAAATCATCAGTTAAGTGGTTAATGCCCTAAATTCTAAATAAACAGATCAGTGGCTTGGTCCCCCCAATACACATCATGGAGAAATCAGCAGTTTCAGGTGCTAGTGAAGGAACTAGAGATGAGCGGGTTCGGTTTCTCTGAATCCGAACCCGCACGAACTTCATGTTTTTTTTCACGGGTCCGAGCGACTCGGATCTTCCCGCCTTGCTCGGTTAACCCGAGCGCGCCCGAACGTCATCATGACGCTGTCGGATTCTCGCGAGACTCGGATTCTATATAAGGAGCCGAGCGTCGCCGCCATTTTCACACGTGCATTGAGATTGATAGGGAGAGGACGTGGCTGGCGTCCTCTCCATTTAGATTAGGAGAGAGAGAGAGAGAGATTGACCTGAGGCTGATACTGTAGAAGAGAGTGCAGAGTTTAGTGACTGACCACAGTGACCACCAGCAGTGCAGTTGTTTTATTTAATATATCCGTTCTCTGCCTGAAAAAAACGGTACACACAGTGACTCAGTCACATACCATATCTGTGTGCACTGCTCAGCCCAGTGTGCTGCATGCCTGCATCATCTATGTATATATTATATATCTGACTGTGCTCAGCTCACACAGCTTATAATTGTGGGGGAGACTGGGGAGCACTGCAGTGCCAGTTATAGGTTATAGCAGGAGCCAGGAGTACAAGACAGTCACATACCATATCTGTGTGCACTGCTCAGCCCAGTGTGCTGCATCATCTATGTATATATTATATATCTGACTGTGCTCAGCTCACACAGCTTATAATTGTGGGGGAGACTGGGGAGCACTGCAGTGCCAGTTATAGGTTATAGCAGGAGCCAGGAGTACATATTATATTAAAATTAAACAGTGCACACTTTTGCTGCAGGAGTGCCACTGCCAGTGTGACTGACCAGTGACCTGACCACACTGACCACCAGTATAGTTAGTAGTATACTATATTGTGATTGCCTGAAAAAGTTAAACACTCGTCGTGTGACTTCACTTGTGTGGTGTTTTTTTTTTATTCTATAAAAAACTCATTCTGCTGACAGACAGTGTCCAGCAGGTCCGTCATTATATAATATATATACCTGTCCGGCTGCAGTAGTGATATATATATATATTTTTTATATCATTATTTATCATCCAGTCGCAGCAGACACAGTACGGTAGTTCACGGCTGTAGCTACCTCTGTGTCGGCACTCGGCAGTCCATCCATAATTGTATACCACCTACCCGTGGTTTTTTTTTCTTTCTTCTTTATACATACATACTACTACATCTCTTTATCAACCAGTCTATATTAGCAGCAGACACAGTACAGTACGGTACTTCACGGCTGTGGCTACCTCTGTGTCGGCACTCGGCAGTCCGTCCATAATTGTATACCACCTAACCGTGGTTTTTTTTTCTTTCTTCTTTATACATACATACTACGACATCTCTTTATCAACCAGTCTATATTAGCAGCAGACACAGTACAGTACGGTAGTTCACGGCTGTGGCTACCTCTGTGTCGGCACTCGGCAGTCCGTCCATAATTGTATACCACCTAACCGTGGTTTTTTTTTCTTTCTTCTTCATACATACATACTACGACATCTCTTTATCAACCAGTCTATATTAGCAGCAGACACAGTACAGTACGGTAGTTCACGGCTGTGGCTACCTCTGTGTCGGCACTCGGCAGTCCGTCCATAATTGTATACCACCTAACCGTGGTTTTTTTTTCTTTCTTCTTTATACATACATACTACGACATCTCTTTATCAACCAGTCTATATTAGCAGCAGACACAGTACAGTACGGTAGTTCACGGCTGTGGCTACCTCTGTGTCGGCACTCGGCAGTCCGTCCATAATTGTATACCACCTAACCGTGGTTTTTTTTTCTTTCTTCTTCATACATACATACTACGACATCTCTTTATCAACCAGTCTATATTAGCAGCAGACACAGTACAGTACGGTAGTTCACGGCTGTGGCTACCTCTGTGTCGGCACTCGGCAGTCCGTCCATAATTGTATACCACCTACCCGTGGTTTTTTTTTCTTTCTTCTTTATACATACATACTACTACATCTCTTTATCAACCAGTCTATATTAGCAGCAGACACAGTACAGTACGGTAGTTCACGGCTGTGGCTACCTCTGTGTCGGCACTCGGCAGTCCGTCCATAATTGTATACCACCTACCCGTGGTTTTTTTTTCTTTCTTCTTCATACATACATACTACGACATCTCTTTATCAACCAGTCTATATTAGCAGCAGACACAGTACAGTACGGTAGTTCACGGCTGTGGCTACCTCTGTGTCGGCACTCGGCAGTCCGTCCATAATTGTATACCACCTAACCGTGGTTTTTTTTTCTTTCTTCTTCATACATACATACTACGACATCTCTTTATCAACCAGTCTATATTAGCAGCAGACACAGTACGGTAGTTCACGGCTGTAGCTACCTCTGTGTCGGCACTCGGCAGTCCGTCCATAATTGTATACTAGTATCCATCCATCTCCTTTGTTTACCTGAGGTGCCTTTTAGTTGTGCCTATTAAAATATGGAGAACAAAAATGTTGAGGTTCCAAAATTAGGGAAAGATCAAGATCCACTTCCACCTCATGCTGAAGCTGCTGCCACTAGTCATGGCCGAGACGATGAAATGCCAGCAACGTCGTCTGCCAAGGCCGATGCCCAATGTCATAGTACAGAGCATGTCAAATCCAAAACACCAAATATCAGTAAAAAAAGGACTCCAAAACCTAAAATAAAATTGTCGGAGGAGAAGCGTAAACTTGCCAATATGCCATTTACCACACGGAGTGGCAAGGAACGGCTGAGGCCCTGGCCTATGTTCATGGCTAGTGGTTCAGCTTCACATGAGGATGGAGGCACTCAGCCTCTCGCTAGAAAAATGAAAAGACTCAAGCTGGCAAAAGCAGTAGCACCGCAAAGAACTGTGCGTTCTTCGAAATCCCAAATCCACAAGGAGAGTCCAATTGTGTCGGTTGCGATGCCTGACCTTCCCAACACTGGACGTGAAGAGCATGCGCCTTCCACCATTTGCACGCCCCCTGCAAGTGCTGGAAGGAGCACCCGCAGTCCAGTTCCTGATAGTCAGATTGAAGATGTCAGTGTTGAAGTACACCCGGATGAGGAGGATATGGGTGTTGCTGGCGCTGGGGAGGAAATTGACCAGGAGGATTCTGATGGTGAGGTGGTTTGTTTAAGTCAGGCACCCGGGGAGACACCTGTTGTCCGTGGGAGGAATATGGCCGTTGACATGCCTGGTGAAAATACCAAAAAAATCAGCTCTTCGGTGTGGAACTATTTCAACAGAAATGCGGACAACAGGTGTCAAGCCGTGTGTTCCCTTTGTCAAGCTGTAATAAGTAGGGGTAAGGACGTTAACCACCTCGGAACATCCTCCCTTATACGTCACCTGCAGCGCATTCATAATAAGTCAGTGACAAGTTCAAAAACTTTGGGTGACAGCGGAAGCAGTCCACTGACCAGTAAATCCCTTCCTCTTGTAACCAAGCTCACGCAAACCACCCCACCAACTCCCTCAGTGTCAATTTCCTCCTTCCCCAGGAATGCCAATAGTCCTGCAGGCAATGTCACTGGCAATTCTGACGAGTCCTCTCCTGCCTGGGATTCCTCCGATGCATCCTTGCGTGTAACGCCTACTGCTGCTGGCGCTGCTGTTGTTGCTGCTGGGAGTCGATGGTCATCCCAGAGGGGAAGTCGTAAGCCCACTTGTACTACTTCCAGTAAGCAATTGACTGTTCAACAGTCCTTTGCGAGGAAGATGAAATATCACAGCAGTCATCCTGCTGCAAAGCGGATAACTGAGGCCTTGACAACTATGTTGGTGTTAGACGTGCGTCCGGTATCCGCCGTTAGTTCACAGGGAACTAGACAATTTATTGAGGCAGTGTGCCCCCGTTACCAAATACCATCTAGGTTCCACTTCTCTAGGCAGGCGATACCGAGAATGTACACGGACGTCAGAAAAAGACTCACCAGTGTCCTAAAAAATGCAGTTGTACCCAATGTCCACTTAACCACGGACATGTGGACAAGTGGAGCAGGGCAGGGTCAGGACTATATGACTGTGACAGCCCACTGGGTAGATGTATGGACTCCCGCCGCAAGAACAGCAGCGGCGGCACCAGTAGCAGCATCTCGCAAACGCCAACTCTTTCCTAGGCAGGCTACGCTTTGTATCACCGGTTTCCAGAATACGCACACAGCTGAAAACCTCTTACGGCAACTGAGGAAGATCATCGCGGAATGGCTTACCCCAATTGGACTCTCCTGTGGATTTGTGGCATCGGACAACGCCAGCAATATTGTGTGTGCATTAAATATGGGCAAATTCCAGCACGTCCCATGTTTTGCACATACCTTGAATTTGGTGGTGCAGAATTATTTAAAAAACGACAGGGGCGTGCAAGAGATGCTGTCGGTGGCCAGAAAAATTGCGGGACACTTTCGGCGTACAGGCACCACGTACAGAAGACTGGAGCACCACCAAAAACTACTGAACCTGCCCTGCCATCATCTGAAGCAAGAAGTGGTAACGAGGTGGAATTCAACCCTCTATATGCTTCAGAGGTTGGAGGAGCAGCAAAAGGCCATTCAAGCTTATACAATTGAGCACGATATAGGAGGTGGAATGCACCTGTCTCAAGCGCAGTGGAGAATGATTTCAACGTTGTGCAAGGTTCTGATGCCCTTTGAACTTGCCACACGTGAAGTCAGTTCAGACACTGCCAGCCTGAGTCAGGTCATTCCCCTCATCAGGCTTTTGCAGAAGAAGCTGGAGACATTGAAGGAGGAGCTAACACGGAGCGATTCCGCTAGGCATGTGGGACTTGTGGATGGAGCCCTTAATTCGCTTAACAAGGATTCACGGGTGGTCAATCTGTTGAAATCAGAGCACTACATTTTGGCCACCGTGCTCGATCCTAGATTTAAAGCCTACCTTGGATCTCTCTTTCCGGCAGACACAAGTCTGCTGGGGTTGAAAGACCTGCTGGTGAGAAAATTGTCAAGTCAAGCGGAACGCGACCTGTCAACATCTCCTCCTTCACATTCTCCCGCAACTGGGGGTGCGAGGAAAAGGCTCAGAATTCCGAGCCCACCCGCTGGCGGTGATGCAGGGCAGTCTGGAGCGACTGCTGATGCTGACATCTGGTCCAGACTGAAGGACCTGACAACGATTACGGACATGTCGTCTACTGTCACTGCATATGATTCTCTCACCATTGAAAGAATGGTGGAGGATTATATGAGTGACCGCATCCAAGTAGGCACGTCACACAGTCCATACTTATACTGGCAGGAAAAAGAGGCAATTTGGAGGCCATTGCACAAACTGGCTTTATTCTACCTAAGTTGCCCTCCCACAAGTGTGTACTCCGAAAGAGTGTTTAGTGCCGCCGCTCACCTTGTCAGCAATCGGCGTACGAGGTTACATCCAGAAAATGTGGAGAAGATGATGTTCATTAAAATGAATTATAATCAATTCCTCCGCGGAGACATTGACCAGCAGCAATTGCCTCCACAAAGTACACAGGGAGCTGAGATGGTGGATTCCAGTGGGGACGAATTGATAATCTGTGAGGAGGGGGATGTACACGGTGATATATCGGAGGGTGATGATGAGGTGGACATCTTGCCTCTGTAGAGCCAGTTTGTGCAAGGAGAGATTAATTGCTTCTTTTTTGGGGGGGGTCCAAACCAACCCGTCATATCAGTCACAGTCGTGTGGCAGACCCTGTCACTGAAATGATGGGTTGGTTAAAGTGTGCATGTCCTGTTTTGTTTATACAACATAAGGGTGGGTGGGAGGGCCCAAGGACAATTCCATCTTGCACCTCTTTTTTCTTTTATTTTTCTTTGCGTCATGTGCTGTTTGGGGAGGGTTTTTTGGAAGGGACATCCTGCGTGACACTGCAGTGCCACTCCTAAATGGGCCCGGTGTTTGTGTCGGCCACTAGGGTCGCTAATCTTACTCACACAGTCAGCTACCTCATTGCGCCTCTTTTTTTCTTTGCGTCATGTGCTGATTGGGGAGGGTTTTTGGAAGGGACATCCTGCGTGACACTGCAGTGCCACTCCTAAATGGGCCCGGTGTTTGTGTCGGCCACTAGGGTCGCTAATCTTACTCACACAGTCAGCTACCTCATTGCGCCTCTTTTTTTCTTTGCGTCATGTGCTGATTGGGGAGGGTTTTTTGGAAGGGACATCTTGCGTGACACTGCAGTGCCACTCCTAAATGGGCCCGGTGTTTGTGTCGGCCACTAGGGTCGCTAATCTTACTCACACAGTCAGCTACCTCATTGCGCCTCTTTTTTTCTCTGCGTCATGTGCTGATTGGGGAGGGTTTTTTGGAAGGGACATCCTGCGTGACACTGCAGTGCCACTCCTAAATGGGCCCGGTGTTTGTGTCGGCCACTAGGGTCGCTAATCTTACTCACACAGTCAGCTACCTCATTGCGCCTCTTTTTTTCTCTGCGTCATGTGCTGATTGGGGAGGGTTTTTTGGAAGGGACATCCTGCGTGACACTGCAGTGCCACTCCTAAATGGGCCCGGTGTTTGTGTCGGCCACTAGGGTCGCTAATCTTACTCACACAGTCAGCTACCTCATTGCGCCTCTTTTTTTCTTTGCGTCATGTGCTGATTGGGGAGGGTTTTTTGGAAGGGACATCCTGCGTGACACTGCAGTGCCACTCCTAAATGGGCCCGGTGTTTGTGTCGGCCACTAGGGTCGCTAATCTTACTCACACAGTCAGCTACCTCATTGCGCCTCTTTTTTTCTTTGCGTCATGTGCTGATTGGGGAGGGTTTTTTGGAAGGGACATCCTGCGTGACACTGCAGTGCCACTCCTAAATGGGCCAGGTGTTTGTGTCGGCCACTAGTGTCGCTTAGCTTAGTCATCCAGCGACCTTGGTGCAAATTTTAGGACTAAAAATAATATTGTGAGGTGTGAGGTATTCAGAATAGACTGAAAATGAGTGGAAATTATGGTTTTTGAGGTTAATAATAATATGGGATCAAAATGACCCCCAAATTCTATGATTTAAGCTGTTTTTTAGTGTTTTTTTAAAAAAACACCCGAATCCAAAACACACCCGAATCCGACAAAAAAAATTCGGTGAGGTTTTGCCAAAACGCGGTCGAACCCAAAACACGGCCGCGGAACCGAACCCAAAACCAAAACACAAAACCCGAAAAATTTCAGGCGCTCATCTCTAGAAGGAACATGGTGGTGGCATGCTTCTCTCCTACAAGTGTTGGCGCCACACCGATGTGTGCAGAACATTTGCAGACGCAGAAGGTCCGCTTTGACCAGCAGAAGCGGTCAGTAAGTGCAGGTAACTGACAGTAGGCAAAACACTCCAAACACATCCTATCCCAAACATCAACTAACCATTACATAAAATGGGATAACGACCAGAATACGAATTCAAATCAAAATGCTGATTATTGGATTAGCAACATAAAATGTTAAATATTCTAAATAAACTGGAAATACAGTCCTGTTTCGTCTGGATCAAATTCACTGATCGCACTTTTATAGCTGTGGCCTCTAAATCATTCTGCAGGCATATTTGCTGTATTTTTGCCCACACATTACTTCTCCGAGTTACTATGAATGACACCACTGTGGACGCCCGCAGAATATATTTATGGAAAATTCCTCATCACACTCAGTAATGAAGAGACTGGTGAATAATATCTCCGCTGTGCAGTCCCTTCGCCTCTGAGCGCTGGGGTGAAGTTGTCTGTGATGCGGTGAGGGGAGAGAAAAACATGGAGTGAAATATTAGTTATGCTGACTGACATCACCAAATATTATCCTAACCATAGGTGCTCCTGCGCTGAGCTCCTTGTCTCAGGCCCACCTCTGCATGATGCATGATACCGATAGCTCCTGGCGCCCCAAGTTTTCTGCTCTTCCCTAGAAATCCTCGCTGGATGACACACTGTGATGCTACTGAGCAATGGAAGTCGCACGTTCGTGTTTGCACGAGTTTTACACATGTCTGGTAGATGGGGGAATTTACACGCTTCACAGACAGGATACCACCATTGCAGTGAGGACACACGCCTAAGTCGTAAATCCCGTGGTTTTCTCTGAACCTTTTTATCTAGGTCTTAAAAATAAGAACAAGTGCTTGAGACATTTCAGGTTTCTAAATATTTGAACACCGGGAAAGCATTTATCACCACAGGCCCAGGAGCAGAGGCGGCAGGGGGAAGATCGGCTTTCTCCTGCAGGATACACTTATTCCGCCGAGATCCTGCGCCTGACTTGAGGACAGTGAACCATAAACCTTGCTTCGGGACTCTGGTCCCATCATGTGCTAGACATAGTTCCCTGCGTTACGCTGACTACTAACGGCGTGTGGTCCATGGTGATTTATTGTTACATACACACAGGAACCGGAATAAAGCATTTAATCTTCCACGCAGTGTTAGCGGCAGATATTTCCTGAATACAGGTGTCTCAAGTGCTGGAATAACAACGATCTATAGTCTCACAATTGGCGTAATCAGATTATTTACAATACAACTTAGTAGGAAAAAAATATTTTATGGGGTTTATTCAATTAGGGTCGGATCCATTCAGACATGCATTTGTCGGAATGGATCCGACAACCCCTATTCAATCCCATCTCAATTCGACTTTAAATAAAAGTCGAATTGAGATGAGACCTGTGAGCGGAGGAGAGGGGGGAGACCAGCGGGGACATCCGCGGGCAGACGGAGGAGAGCAGCGCTGCAGAAGGATGTCTCACAGCCGCCAGACTTCACGGCAGTGTCCACCCAGCTCCAGCAAGCGTGACCTCACTTGCTGGAGCCGGCTGGACGCTGCCGTGAGCAGCGCGGCTGTGACACATCCTCCTGCAGCGCTGTTCTCCCCTGTCTGCCCGCGGATCTCCCCCGTCTCCTCCTCTAAGGTGTCTCATCTCAGTCCGACATTTTTTTATGTCGGACTGAGATGGTCGGAAACGGGGCCAAATCCTGTTGAATTTGGCCCTGTTTCCCTCAAAAGTACGTGAATCGACAGCTACACCGCCAAATCACGTACTATTCAAAAAGTCGAATTCCCCGACTTGTCGAATAAAAACAGCGGGGACTGAATAGGTCGAATCATGATTCGACCTTAAAAAGTTGAAAACTGCCGTATTTTCGACAGACGGCAGCTTTCGACCCTAATTGAATATACCCCTAAGTATTTAAAGCGCCCACAAGAGCGCATTTGTATCAATACAAGATGACGTCTACAGTGAGCAGAGCTGGTCATATTTGAGTAATTAGGTGGAAATAAGGTGTGCAGTGAGAGTTTTGTGTGGATCGCTAGGAGTAGACAGCTCTGCTGTGTCCTCCAACCGCATAAACAACTGTTATTTTCACGGGTCTGCAATGGTCAATAAACCAGTTTTTCTGAGGAAAATGTTTGGTCAAAATAATAAAGCATTACATGAATTGTTCAATACACTTGTACATCAATTCTGAGAATCCTCATTACAAGACACTGGATGGAAATAGAAGTGTAACCTCTATATTAATGCAATATTTCAATGGAAGGTGGCCAATCAGTCTTACAGTAGTTAGATGAAGTTAGGAACAGGTTTGCTCAAATTCCATATAATAATGCTATCCTTGACCTAGATAATGCTAGATCCATTGGTGATACCATCCCTGACCAGCTACATCCATTGTATAATGCCATCCCTGACCAGCAGTTTCCACTAGATAATGCTAGATCCATTGGTGATATAATCCCTGACCAGCTACATCCATTGTATAATGCTATCCCTGACCAGCAGTTTCCCCTAGATAATGCTAGATCCATTGGTGATACCATCCCTGACCAGCTAAAGCCATTGCATAATGCCATCCCTGACCAGCAGTTTCCACTAGATAATGCTAGATCCATTGGTGATACCATCCCTGACCAGCTACATCCATTGTATAATGCCATCCCTGACCAGCAGTTTCCACTAGATAATGCTAGATCCATTGGTGATACCATCCCTGACCAGCTACATCCATTGTATAATGCTATCCCTGACCAGCAGTTTCCACTAGATAATGCTAGATCCATTGGTGATACCATCCCTGACCAGCTAAAGCCATTGTATAATGCCATCCCTGACCAGCAGTTTCCACTAGATAATGCTAGATCCATTGGTGATACCATCCCTGACCAGCTACATCCATTGTATAATGCCATCCCTGACCAGCAGTTTCCACTAGATAATGCTAGATCCATTGGTGATACCATCCCTGACCAGCTAAAGCCATTGTATAATGCCATCCCTGACCAGCAGATTCCACTAGATAATGCTAGATCCATTGGTGATACCATCCCTGACCAGCTAAAGCCATTGTATAATGCCATCCCTGACCAGCAGTTTCCACTAGATAATGCTAGATCCATTGGTGATACCATCCCTGACCAGCTAAAGCCATTTTATAATGCCATCCCTGACCAGCAGTCTCCACTAGATAATGCTAGATCCATTGGTGATACCATCCCTGACCAGCTAAAGCCATTGTATAATGCCATCCCTGACCAGCAGTTTCCACTAGATAATGCTAGATCCATTGGTGATACCATCCCTGACCAGCTACATCCATTGTATAATGCCATCCCTGACCAGCAGTTTCCACTAGATAATGCTAGATCCATTGGTGATACCATCCCTGACCAGCTACATCCATTGTATAATGCTATCCCTGACCAGCAGTTTCCACTAGATAATGCTAGATCCATTGGTGATACCATCCCTGACCAGCTAAAGCCATTGTATAATGCCATCCCTGACCAGCAGTTTCCACTAGATAATGCTAGATCCATTGGTGATACCATCCCTGACCAGCTAAAGCCATTGTATAATGCCATCCCTGACCAGCAGTCTCCACTAGATAATGCTAGATCCATTGGTGATACCATCCCTGACCAGCTAAAGCCATTGTATAATGCCATCCCTGACCAGCAGTTTCCACTAGATAATGCTAGATCCATTGGTGATACCATCCCTGACCAGCTACATCCATTGTATAATGCCATCCCTGACCAGCAGTTTCCACTAGATAATGCTAGATCCATTGGTGATACCATCCCTGACCAGCTACATCCATTGTATAATGCTATCCCTGACCAGCAGTTTCCACTAGATAATGCTAGATCCATTGGTGATACCATCCCTGACCAGCTAAAGCCATTGTATAATGCCATCCCTGACCAGCAGTTTCCACTAGATAATGCTAGATCCATTGGTGATACCATCCCTGACCAGCTACATCCATTGTATAATGCCATCCCTGACCAGCAGTTTCCACTAGATAATGCTAGATCCATTGGTGATACCATCCCTGACCAGCTAAAGCCATTGTATAATGCCATCCCTGACCAGCAGATTCCACTAGATAATGCTAGATCCATTGGTGATACCATCCCTGACCAGCTAAAGCCATTGTATAATGCCATCCCTGACCAGCAGTTTCCACTAGATAATGCTAGATCCATTGGTGATACCATCCCTGACCAGCTAAAGCCATTGTATAATGCCATCCCTGACCAGCAGTCTCCACTAGATAATGCTAGATCCATTGGTGATACCATCCCTGACCAGCTAAAGCCATTGTATAATGCCATCCCTGACCAGCAGTTTCCACTAGATAATGCTAGATCCATTGGTGATACCATCCCTGACCAGCTACATCCATTGTATAATGCTATCCCTGACCAGCAGTTTCCACTAGATAATGCTAGATCCATTGGTGATACCATCCCTGACCAGCTAAAGCCATTGTATAATGCCATCCCTGACCAGCAGTCTCCACTAGATAATGCTAGATCCATTGGTGATACTATCCCTGACCAGCTACATCCATTGTATAATGCCATCCCTGACCAGCAGTTTCCACTAGATCACAGGTTCTCAAACTCGGTCCTCAGGACCCCACACAGTGCATGTTTTGCAGGTCTCCTCACAGAATCACAAGTGAAATTATTAGCTCCACCTGTGGACCTTTTAAAATGTGTCAGTGAGTAATTAATACACCTGTGCACTTGCTGGGTTACCTGCAAAACATGCACTGTGTGGGGTCCTGAGGACCGAGTTTGAGAACCACTGCACTAGATAATGCTAGATCTATTGGTGATACTATCCCTGACCAGCTACATCCATTGTATAATGCCATCCCTGACCAGCAGTTTCCACTAGATAATGCTAGATCCATTGGTGATACCATCCCTGACCAGCTAAAGCCATTGTATAATGCCATCCCTGACCAGCAGTTTCCACTAGATAATGCTAGATCCATTGGTGATACCATCCCTGACCAGCTAAAGCCATTGTATAATGCCATCCCAGACCAGCAGTCTCCACTAGATAATGCTAGATCCATTGGTGATACCATCCCTGACCAGCTAAAGCCATTGTATAATGCCATCCCTGACCAGCAGATTCCACTAGATAATGCTAGATCCATTGGTGATACCATCCCTGACCAGCTAAAGCCATTGTATAATGCCATCCCTGACCAGCAGTTTCCACTAGATAATGCTAGATCCATTGGTGATACCATCCCTGACCAGCTAAAGCCATTGTATAATGCCATCCCTGACCAGCAGTCTCCACTAGATAATGCTAGATCCATTGGTGATACCATCCCTGACCAGCTAAAGCCATTGTATAATGCCATCCCTGACCAGCAGTTTCCACTAGATAATGCTAGATCCATTGGTGATACCATCCCTGACCAGCTACATCCATTGTATAATGCCATCCCTGACCAGCAGTTTCCACTAGATAATGCTAGATCCATTGGTGATCTCATCCCTGACCAGCTACATCCATTGTATAATGCTATCCCTGACCAGCAGTTTCCACTAGATAATGCTAGATCCATTGGTGATACCATCCCTGACCAGCTAAAGCCATTGTATAATGCCATCCCTGACCAGCAGTTTCCACTAGATAATGCTAGATCCATTGGTGATACCATCCCTGACCAGCTACATCCATTGTATAATGCCATCCCTGACCAGCAGTTTCCACTAGATAATGCTAGATCCATTGGTGATACCATCCCTGACCAGCTAAAGCCATTGTATAATGCCATCCCTGACCAGCAGATTCCACTAGATAATGCTAGATCCATTGGTGATACCATCCCTGACCAGCTAAAGCCATTGTATAATGCCATCCCTGACCAGCAGTTTCCACTAGATAATGCTAGATCCATTGGTGATACCATCCCTGACCAGCTAAAGCCATTGTATAATGCCATCCCTGACCAGCAGTCTCCACTAGATAATGCTAGATCCATTGGTGATACTATCCCTGACCAGCTACATCCATTGTATAATACCATCCCTGACCAGCAGTTTCCACTAGATAATGCTAGATCCATTGGTGATACCATCCCTGACCAGCTAAAGCCATTGTATAATGCCATCCCTGACCAGCAGTTTCCACTAGATAATGCTAGATCCATTGGTGATACCATCCCTGACCAGCTACATCCATTGTATAATACCATCCCTGACCAGCAGTTTCCACTAGATAATGCTAGATCCATTGGTGATACCATCCCTGACCAGCTACATCCATTGTATAATGCCATCCTTGACCAGCAGTTTCCACTAGATAATGCTAGATCCATTGGTGATACCATCCCTGACCAGCTAAAATCATTGTATAATGCCATCCCTGACCTGCAGTCTCCACTAGATAATGCTAGATCCATTGGTGATACCATCCCTGACCAGCTACATCCATTGTATAATGCCATCCTTGACCAGCAGTTTCCACTAGATAATGCTAGATCCATTGGTGATACCATCCCTGACCAGCTACATCCATTGTATAATGCCATCCTTGACCAGCAGTTTCCACTAGATAATGCTAGATCCATTGGTGATACCATCCCTGACCAGCTAAAATCATTGTATAATGCCATCCCTGACCAGCAGTCTCCACTAGATAATGCTAGATCCATTGGTGATACCATCCCTGACCAGCTACATCCATTGTATAATGCCATCCTTGACCAGCAGTTTCCACTAGATAATGCTAGATCCATTGGTGATACCATCCCTGACCAGCTACATCCATTGTATAATGCCATCCTTGACCAGCAGTTTCCACTAGATAATGCTAGATCCATTGGTGATACCATCCCTGACCAGCTAAAATCATTGTATAATGCCATCCCTGACCAGCAGTCTCCACTAGATAATGCTAGATCCATTGGTGATACCATCCCTGACCAGCTACAGCCATTGTATAATGCCATCCCTGACCAGCAGTCTCCACTAGATAATGCTAGATCCATTGGTGATACCATCCCTGACCAGCTAAAGCCATTGTATAATGCCATCCCTGACCAGCAGTCTCCACTAGATAATGCTAGATCCATTGGTGATACTATCCCTGACCAGCTACATCCATTGTATAATACCATCCCTGACCAGCAGTTTCCACTAGATAATGCTAGATCCATTGGTGATACCATCCCTGACCAGCTAAAGCCATTGTATAATGCCATCCCTGACCAGCAGTTTCCACTAGATAATGCTAGATCCATTGGTGATACCATCCCTGACCAGCTACATCCATTGTATAATACCATCCCTGACCAGCAGTTTCCACTAGATAATGCTAGATCCATTGGTGATACCATCCCTGACCAGCTACATCCATTGTATAATGCCATCCTTGACCAGCAGTTTCCACTAGATAATGCTAGATCCATTGGTGATACCATCCCTGACCAGCTAAAATCATTGTATAATGCCATCCCTGACCAGCAGTCTCCACTAGATAATGCTAGATCCATTGGTGATACCATCCCTGACCAGCTACATCCATTGTATAATGCCATCCTTGACCAGCAGTTTCCACTAGATAATGCTAGATCCATTGGTGATACCATCCCTGACCAGCTACATCCATTGTATAATGCCATCCTTGACCAGCAGTTTCCACTAGATAATGCTAGATCCATTGGTGATACCATCCCTGACCAGCTAAAATCATTGTATAATGCCATCCCTGACCAGCAGTCTCCACTAGATAATGCTAGATCCATTGGTGATACCATCCCTGACCAGCTACATCCATTGTATAATGCCATCCTTGACCAGCAGTTTCCACTAGATAATGCTAGATCCATTGGTGATACCATCCCTGACCAGCTACATCCATTGTATAATGCCATCCTTGACCAGCAGTTTCCACTAGATAATGCTAGATCCATTGGTGATACCATCCCTGACCAGCTAAAATCATTGTATAATGCCATCCCTGACCAGCAGTCTCCACTAGATAATGCTAGATCCATTGGTGATACCATCCCTGACCAGCTACAGCCATTGTATAATGCCATCCCTGACCAGCAGTCTCCACTAGATAATGCTAGATCCATTGGTGATACCATCCCTGACCAGCTAAAATCATTGTATAATGCCATCCCTGACCAGCAGTCTCCACTAGATAATGCTAGATCCATTGGTGATACCATCCCTGACCAGCTACATCCATTGTATAATGCCATCCTTGACCAGCAGTTTCCACTAGATAATGCTAGATCCATTGGTGATACCATCCCTGACCAGCTAAAATCATTGTATAATGCCATCCCTGACCAGCAGTCTCCACTAGATAATGCTAGATCCATTGGTGATACCATCCCTGACCAGCTACATCCATTGTATAATGCCATCCTTGACCAGCAGTTTCCACTAGATAATGCTAGATCCATTGGTGATACCATCCCTGACCAGCTACATCCATTGTATAATGCCATCCTTGACCAGCAGTTTCCACTAGATAATGCTAGATCCATTGGTGATACCATCCCTGACCAGCTAAAATCATTGTATAATGCCATCCCTGACCAGCAGTCTCCACTAGATAATGCTAGATCCATTGGTGATACCATCCCTGACCAGCTACAGCCATTGTATAATGCCATCCCTGACCAGCAGTCTCCACTAGATAATGCTAGATCCATTGGTGATACCATCCCTGACCAGCTAAAGCCATTGTATAATGCCATCCCTGACCAGCAGTCTCCACTAGATAATGCTAGATCCATTGGTGATACTATCCCTGACCAGCTACATCCATTGTATAATACCATCCCTGACCAGCAGTTTCCACTAGATAATGCTAGATCCATTGGTGATACCATCCCTGACCAGCTAAAGCCATTGTATAATGCCATCCCTGACCAGCAGTTTCCACTAGATAATGCTAGATCCATTGGTGATACCATCCCTGACCAGCTACATCCATTGTATAATACCATCCCTGACCAGCAGTTTCCACTAGATAATGCTAGATCCATTGGTGATACCATCCCTGACCAGCTACATCCATTGTATAATGCCATCCTTGACCAGCAGTTTCCACTAGATAATGCTAGATCCATTGGTGATACCATCCCTGACCAGCTAAAATCATTGTATAATGCCATCCCTGACCAGCAGTCTCCACTAGATAATGCTAGATCCATTGGTGATACCATCCCTGACCAGCTACATCCATTGTATAATGCCATCCTTGACCAGCAGTTTCCACTAGATAATGCTAGATCCATTGGTGATACCATCCCTGACCAGCTACATCCATTGTATAATGCCATCCTTGACCAGCAGTTTCCACTAGATAATGCTAGATCCATTGGTGATACCATCCCTGACCAGCTAAAATCATTGTATAATGCCATCCCTGACCAGCAGTCTCCACTAGATAATGCTAGATCCATTGGTGATACCATCCCTGACCAGCTACATCCATTGTATAATGCCATCCTTGACCAGCAGTTTCCACTAGATAATGCTAGATCCATTGGTGATACCATCCCTGACCAGCTACATCCATTGTATAATGCCATCCTTGACCAGCAGTTTCCACTAGATAATGCTAGATCCATTGGTGATACCATCCCTGACCAGCTAAAATCATTGTATAATGCCATCCCTGACCAGCAGTCTCCACTAGATAATGCTAGATCCATTGGTGATACCATCCCTGACCAGCTACAGCCATTGTATAATGCCATCCCTGACCAGCAGTCTCCACTAGATAATGCTAGATCCATTGGTGATACCATCCCTGACCAGCTAAAGCCATTGTATAATGCCATCCCTGACAGTTTACACAAGATAATGATACTGTAGATCTATTGGTGATACCATCCCTGACCAACTAGAGCAATTGCTTAATGCAATTGCAATACAGCCTGCTCCCCTACACGATAGCACGCTGGAACAGCAGGCCTAACGAGGTTGCCATCATAGACAGCTAGATCCATTGGGCCAGATGTACTAAGCCTGAAAAGTGATAAATATCACAGTGATAAAGTACCAGCCAATCGGTTCCTAACTGTCATTTTTCAAACACAGCCTGTAATATGGCAGTTAGGAGCCGATTGGCTGGTGCTTTATCACAGTGATATTTATCACTTTTCAGGCTTAGTACATCTCCCCCATTGTGTGAACCTGTGCATTATGAATGGCTGCACACATGTACAGATACCTAAGTCACGCAGCTGGGACTCTGCGTCTCACCTGCTGGATCAGTGGTCCCTGTAGCACTAAAATCCCCTTCATCTCATGTTTACTGAATTTTATTTATTTCCCCAGAGTGCTCCGTTGCAGTATATATATTAATTATCATAATATATATTATATACTCCATAAAACAAAACAATCTGATGGAAATTACACCTCACTTGTAGAAGGAGGAAAATATTATATTTAAGTCGGTGAATGAATATACAGGAAACAAATGCTTGATTTTATTTAATACATCACTTGTTTCCATATTTTTTCTATTTTATTTCGTTTTTTACTTTTGGGAAAATCTGCTCTGGAAGCCTAGAGGTGGAGTTCCTGTGCAATGTGCAGGTGTGCCCAGCTAATATGTCGGCCCACATATTGGGGATATGCAGTGAGCGATTTACCGGATATAACGTTCTGATTCAGCCAGAAACGACATCGGGCCAATATCGCTCCAGTGTGTACCCGGCAGACCTAGTGGCCGATTCTGGTAAGCGTATATACTTACCGTTCAGCCGCACAATGGCCCTCATTCCGAGTTGTTCGCTCGCAAGCTGCTTTTAGCAGCGTTGCACACGCTAAGCCGCCGCCTACTGGGAGTGAATCTTTGCTTAGCAGAATTGCGAACGAAAGATTCTCAAAATTGCGAATAGAAATTTCTAAGCAGTTTCTGAGTAGCTCGACACTTACTCTGCCACTGCGATCAGTTCAGTCAGTTTCGTTCCTGGTTTGACATCACAAACACACCCAGCGTTTGCCCAGACACTCCCCCATTTCTCCAGCCACTCCCGCGTTTTTCCCAGAAACCGCAGCGTTTTTTCACACACACCCATAAAACGGTCAGTTTCCGCCCAGAAACACCCACTTCCTGTCAATCACACTCCGATCACCAGAACGAAGAAAAAAACTCGTAATGCCGTGAGTAAAAAACCAAACTTCTTAGCAAATTTACTTGGCGCAGCTGCAGTGCGAACATTGCGCATGTGCAGTTTGCGGAAAATCGCTGCAATGCGATGAAAAATAACGAGCGAACAACTCGGAATGAGGGCCAATATGTCTGGTCAGTCATTACAATAGGGTGGGCATTTAAATAATGCCCACGCAGTTGTGATGTCATTGTTGGCGGTTCCTGCGGCTGACATATGGGTCAGACAGTGGTCTGTACACATCGGCTGCGCTGTACGGCCAACTTGTGCAAGAAGTCATTCGCAATTATATCGGCTGCACACACGGACCGATGCACTTAGTGATGTATCGAATGTCGGCTGTACAAACGATATATCACACAGTGTGTACTCAGCGGGTTCACTACGATATGCCGGCGGTCGGGCTCCCGGCGACCAGCATGCCGGCGCCGGGAGCCCGACTGCCGGCTTACCGAGAGTGTGGCGAGCGCAAATGAGCCCCTCGCTGCGCTCGCCACGCTACGGGCACGCGCGCCACACTATTTTATTCTCCCTCCAGGGGGGTCGTGGACCCCCACGAGGGAGAATAAGTGTCGGTATGCCGGCTGTCAGGATACCGGCGCCGGTATACTGTGCGCCGGGATCCCGTCAGTCGGCATACAGAAGACCACCCGTACTCAGCTTATGGTCCATTGGATAAATGAAATAGGAAATGAAGAAGCTTTTTGTAATTTTAATCACGGATTAAAAATAAATATTAAATTATCATACGTGGAAATTATTTACCTAGCATAGATCGTAAAGAGACAAAAAAAAGTTCCCTGTATTTTCCAGAATTCATGGTGCCCGTCTTAATTACAACGCAAACTGGCACACAAAATTCTGGTTTACACACGGATGGAGAAAGATTTGGCTGCACAAGTGTTACCCACTGCAGTGACTGATGAGCTGCCAGGCTGCACCCCTGACTTGTTATGAGGGGGGATCATTGTAGCGGCAGGCCTGGAACCCTGTGGGGGTGGATGTTAATAATTTCAGGACCCCCAGCAATCAGACACTTTTATGTCGCTGAAGAAGCGGATGGGTATTTAAAGTTCAACTCTCGCATAAAGGAATAAAACAAGATTTACGTCCTAATTCTCATACTTCATGTGCCTTGTCCAGTCACACAATAAGAGTAGGCCGCAGCCTGGAGCCAGAGCAGAATGTCCCAGTGTTTCTCTGTAATACAAACATTCTCTTCTTCTAAGGAAAAAGGGTGAGAATGTGACCGACAGACTATGAGCAGACCGCAGAGTCGTCCACTTTATTATATAGCTCCATGGATATCACGGTCCTTAATACGTCCTGCATGCTAATCTCAGCGGAGCGTTTTATAATATGACTGCATCTGATTGGTTGCTATGGGCAACATTACCAATTCTCTGTTTTAGAAGCTTTAGAAAAACGTACCCCACAGAAAGTTACCGTCCGTTGATAACGTTGAGGTTTTAGACTTTTTTAGACATTTTTTTTATTTACATGAACATACTATAAGCCCAGTTGCATCATCACTTGGAAAGTGATAAAATAGAGAGTGAAAAAGTGCCAGCCAATCAGCTCCTAACTGCCATGTCACAGGCTGAGTTTGAAAAATGGCAGTTAGGAGCTGATTGGCTGGTACTTTTTAACTCTCCATTTTATCACTTTCCGAGCGATGATACATCTATTTGTTTTTCCCTCAATATCAAGTTGAATACTGCAAACCAATGACCCACGATATATGTACAGTGCTGGAATTTATTGGTGTCCCATGCAACACTGGCGTAGAACACTTCTCCTTACACATTCTCAGCGTGTAACAAACCGTCTCGACGACAAATCCAACAAAAATACTGGCGTGAATTTTAAAAGGACATTAGTGGAACGCATAAACCAAAGGAAACCCACGTCCATGTTCCAATAGCGGGGGTTTCCTCACACAGCCCCGGCCCCCGCTATCTCCCCAGGAATCTGATAACCCACCTGGCTCATTAAGCTATGACGGATGATGTCCTGCATCTTAACGAGAGTCTGTGCACGGGATACGCTGTAACGAGCACTATTGCTGCAGCGGCACCTTCACTGACACAGTGAGAACGAGCACCGGCTCCCGTTGTTTTGGCTGTGAGTCTGACACCTCAGGAATGAAAAGATGTTTTATAACTTGAGAAGTTTGTGCAAATGAAAGCCAGAGGCCTGGAGAAGGTGGCTCTGCTCCAGAACATGACCTCTCAGTCTTGCTGCTGTGGTTTTGGGCTATTGGTAATCTGTACACTCACGCACACTGGATACAGTGATGTACCCGCACTCTATTTTGTATTTCATTTAGAAATGTTTGCTGTTGGATTGTTGGCCTCTTGTGACCAGCAAAACGTTTGGTGATGCGGCCTTGTTTATATGCAAACTCCTGCTTGTGTTTCAAAATGGCGTCTCTTTGTAGAATAACTAAATTGCTTCCTCAAGTAAACTTTTTTTAAAGTAACTTTCAGAGATGTGTACGTAAATATGTGCAGAGGTGCCAAGAGGGGGCACGGAGCGAGTACTAAGTACCCAGGCTGGGAGGAGGGTTAGGGTTAGGCTGTGGGGAAGGGACGGTTAGGGTTAGGCTGTGGGGAAGGGAGGGTAAGGGTTAGGCTGTGGGGAAGGGAGGGTTAGGGTTAGGCTGTGGGGAAGGGAGGGTTAGGGTTAGGCTGTGGGGAAGGGAGGGTAAGGGTTAGGCTGTGGGGAAGGGAGGGGAAGGGTTAGGTTGTGGGGAAGGGAGGGTTAGGGTTAGGCTGTGGGGAAGGGAGGGTTAGGGTTAGGCTGTGGGGAAGGAAGGGCTGTGGGGAAGGGAGGGTTAGGTTTAGGCTGTGGGGAAGGGAGGGTTAGGGTTAGGCTGTGGGGAAGGAAGGGTAAGGGTTAGGCTGTGGGGAAGGGAGGGGAAGGGTTAGGCTGTGGGGAAGGGAGGATTAGGGTTAGGCTGTGGGGAAGGGAGGGTTAGGGTTAGGCTGTGGGGAAGGAAGGGTAAGGGTTAGGCTGTGGGGAAAGAAGGGTAAGGGTTAGGCTGTGGGGAAGGGAGGGTTAGGGTTAGGCTGTGGGGAAAGAAGGGTAAGGGTTAGGCTGTGGGAAAGGGAGGGTTAGGGTTAGGCTGTGGGGAAGGGAGGGTTAGGCTGTGGGGAAGGAAGGGTTAGGGTTAGGCACCAACAGGGAGGGCTAGGATGTGGGGTAGGGAAGGTAAGGTTTAGGCTGTGGGGGGGGGGGGGGGGTGTTAAGGTGTGTACACACGGTGCGATATGCACTTAACTTTCCTCACGATTTTATATATAGTCAAAATTGTAAGGAAGGTTAGTGCATACTGCACCGTGTGTACACACTTGCGATGCCGATGCTCGGTCCTGCAGGATCGGCATCGCAAGAAAAAATAGACTGTGCAGGCAGCCCAACATTGACTATATCGACGGGGCCGGAGCGAATAGTCAATGTCGGGCTTGCGCCGCATCACGCCATGTGTACACAGGTTTAGGCACCACCAGGGAGGGTTAGGGTTAGGCTGCGGGAAGGTAGTATTAGGGGGGAGGGTAGACATTCTTTCCCGATCCCTGTCAGGATTCTCTGCTTCAGGATGCTGGAATATTGTATGTATTCCGTAACAGCAGGTAAGAAGTATATACACATAGTACTGCAGTCCTCTCAGTGCACAATTTACCAACCGGCTGTACAATTATCCTGAGGCCAGTTGCACTTACATTATATATAAATTCTAATTATTAGCATCATCTAAATCTCAATAAAACCATAATCTATTACCTACAATAAATACAATCAAATCTGTCTAATATGCTGGTACCCCGCTCCCTCCCTTACCACCTGTCTCCCATGCTTGGTGAGATCTAGTCAGTGAGCTTTGTATGCTATACACTTACTATAAAGGGACAGAGAGCTGTGTCCGCATCTATCGCCCTGCAGATAAGATGAACTGCAGCCGAGGATTTTAAATCCATGAGAATGTTGATTGGAATCTGAGAGCAATGTGGGAAATCCCGCAGATGTCGGAGCTGGGGTCCCTGGGGAAGTGGGAGACTATATTACTGTCCGTGCTTCCAATGAAGATGAAGGACGATCCTTTGCTCAGTGGCCCTGTGGTGTGGTGACATCGGAGGGGTTTGTATACTGCAGAATATCTCCACAGAAACCTGGCTCTGCTCAGGGCTGGCAGAACCGTGCCAGCTTTCCAGCAAAAGACTCCTCACTGTGAAAGACAGGCTGTGCCACTTTACCCGCTTGTGTCAACAAAGGCCTCGCTGCCTGCTGGAAAAAGGGTGCTGCCAAACACAAACGGAGCTGTTCGGTGTGTGAAAGTGGCACTTACAGGTGCAAAGAGTCAGCTGCTGGGACAATTCACTACATATGGGATCAAGAGGCTAATGCAGATACTCTGTGGCATCTATAGCTCGACTGGCATCTCACAAGGCGGGTATAACAGCTGCGGAAAAGACCCAACACGCGCAAGAATGTATGGACTCCAATGAGCATCACATGTGCTACTGTCATTATTATATGTATAAACTCGTAAATAGTATTTGTATAAAAGGTGAGTTGCTTTATAGGAAAGCCTTCCTATCAGGAGGAATAATCCACACTGCCCTACGTTATTGCAGACAATAGATTTCTGTAATCTTTACAAATACACAATTCCAATAACTTCTAACAGCTAAAACAATTTGGCAGCGGGTAACGGGTGATGTCATTGGAATGTTCAGACATGACTAAATAGGATTGTCATGTTCCCTTGAACTCCTCTGTAGCGAGGTGACAGGTAGCAGCAGACACGGACTGACTGACAGCCTGGGAGACTTGCGTTGTAGAAATACATTGTATGAATTGCTAGATTCACACCATACTTTCCTACTCACTCCTAAATTTCGGGTAGAGGAGGGGGGGGGGGGGTGTTCTCCCGGACTCCTCGGAGATTATGCCGAGCCCCCACTTGCGCCTAAGCTGGTCCCGCAGCTGGGTATTAATTACACGTGTCCAGGGAGGTAGCCAAAGCTTTGTGGGCCCCATAGCAACATTTTGAAGGGGCCCCCATCCCAATGCTTCTAGAGAGACACTTCTCTGCAGCAGTTGTTAATTGTATGCCCTATAATAGTGCCCTAGTTCATTTTGTGAACCATAGTAGAGCCTTATTTAATGGTATGCCCCATAGTAGTGCCCTAGTTTCTTTTATGAATCGCAGTAGTGCTTAAGTTCACGCTATGTCACATTTCAGAGCTGCCAGTACATATTATGCCGCACCTTGGGCGGGATGTACTAATGTACATCACCGCCCATCGCCGCCCTGCGCCACGATGCTGATCGGATATGTACTAACATATGCGATCAGCATTGCGGAGGACAGCTCTTCCGATAAGAGCTGTCCTCCGCGATGCGCAGCGGCAGCATGACTTCCGGGATTTGGCCCCAGAAGTCAGTCTGCGCATGCGCGGGGTGACGGGGGGCGGCCGCAGAGCATGCTGGGAGGGATCCGATCGGATCCCTCACACAGCGCCGCGGAGAGAAGCCCATAGGCTTCTATGGACTATCGCCAGCTAAAGCTGCCGAAACCCGCCGCGGCGCTGACCAGCCGGACGGGGCTTAGTACATCAGGAAAATGTGGTAAACAGGGGGTTTACAGCATTTTCCGCTTAGTACATCCCGCTCAGTACCCCCAATTCACATTATGATATATAGTGCTCCCTATTCATATTGTGCATCATTACAGTGCCCCGGTCCATATTATATAACATTAAAATGCCCTCCAGTTCATTTTATACCACACTACAATGAGCAGGTCCAGGGGCATACCTAGGTATATTGCAAGCACCAAGGAACAAGTTTGAAAGAACCCCTACGTACAACTCAATGGCAAAAAAATGTACAATACCACATGTAACTGTGACAGAGAAGTTGGGCCCCTCTAAGCTCTGGGCCCCATAGCAGCTGCACTCCCTGCACCTATGGTAGCTACACCCTGTATACATACCTCCCAACTGTCCCGATTTTGGCGGGACAGTCCCGTTTTTCACGGTCTGTCCCGCTGTCCCACCCGCGGATCGCAGTGTCCCGCGGGTGGGGGGGCAGTTGGGAGATCCCCCCCTGTCACTCACTGCTCTGAGGAGAGCAGCGGTGAATAGATGCTGTGCGCATGCGCACAGCGTCTATTCCTGGCAGAGAGGGACAGGGGGCATGACCAGCAGCTCTCACAGCGCTGTTCATGCCCCCATAATGATGAAGACAGGGGCGTGGCTGGCGATCGCGGCACTTGCCGTGAGGCCACACCCCCTTTTCGATAGGCCACGCCCCCTAAAATCGGGTACTGTCCCTCCTCCACCGTTATCAATGTTGGGAGGTATGTGTATATAACACATGTAACTGTGACAGGGAAGGTGGCTCCTCTCTGCTCTGGCCCCATAGCAGCTGCACCCCCTGCACCTATGGTAGCTACGCCCTTGCACGTGCCTACTTTTTTGAACCTCCACTTTCAGGAGATACTGCTGTTGGGGAGGTTCAAAAAGTTGACAGGAATGATTTATGATCTTTATCAGATGACATCTGGACATTGATGAAGATGTGTGGAGAACTTCCGCTGTCTGTAGAGGAGTATGGAAGTAATACCTCATTAACAGAGTGGCGATGGAAGTCAGGGTAACACTGTACAGCATATTTTACCTTCAAGCTTCATATCTGTTCTAAATAAAGTTCAATATTGAGGGTCAGAGGTCCTTCAAACTCAGCAGGGTCATGGAAAGTAATTGCTAAGTATACTGGCGTCACAAGACTGGAGTGTGTAATGTAGAAGTGTGTGCAGTACGTGGTTGCGGCAAATATGCTATATACTGTTTTATTTACAGGGATCGTGTAACATAAACTGGCCCAGCTGTGCTGCTCTCCACCGCGGATTCGTTCCGTGACTCTGGCCTTCTGTGTACATTATACATACCGGCAGAGCGGACGCGCGTTTCCTGAGCTGTGTCAGTAGCTTCCCGGCCTCAGCTGTTTATGTCCCTGGATAAGTGTAGTGTATAAATACAGGAACTCTGACATTCCATCCACTAAGTGACAGCTACATAGGAACGATACTCACCCAGCACAGTGTATGGAAACCTTAACACAGGGCACATTAGTTTCCTCAATGCAACAGAACCATACAGGTGCCCTACTGCCAGTACAAACATACAGACGCAGGGGGTAATTCAGACCTGATCGTAGCAGCAATTTGTTAGCAATTGGGCAAAACCATGTGCACTGCAGGAAGGGGCAGATGTAACATGTGCAGAGAGAGTTAGATTTGGGTGGGGTGTGTTCAAACTGAAATCTAAATTGCAGTGTAAAAATAAAGCAGCCAGTATTTACCCTGCACAGAAACAATATAACCCACCCAAATCTAACTCTCTCTGCACATATCTGCCCCCCCCCCCCCTGCAGTGCACATGGTTTTGCCCAACTGCTAACAAATTTGCTGCTACGATGAGGTCTGAATTACTCCCACAGTTCTAACATACATTTCTCCGCTTCCACCTGCGCAGTGCAGATTACTTATTCAGTAACATAACAGTGCAAATCATTACTTTTCATTAAAAAAACTAATTGGAATACTGGATACATATTGAGCTGTCATCACCCTACTGCATTAACCCTTCTGCGTCACTCATTAACCCCTCTCACTATCATCCAACTAACTCTTCACCATCAGTCGTTAACCCCTCATTATCTCACTTTAGCCCTTCATTATAATTCAACATTAACCCCTCACCATCAAACCCCCTTTCATCATCACCAGGCATTAACTCAGGCATGTCCAAACTGCGGCCCTCCAGCTGTTGAGAAACTACACATCCCAGCATGCCCTGGCACAGCTTTAGCATTCACTGACAGCAAAACTGTGTTAGGGCATGCTGGGATATGTAGTTTCACAACAGCTGGAGGGCCGCAGTTTGGACATGCCTGCATTAACTCTTAATCAACCACTAACTCCTTGTCATCATTCTACACTAACCCCCATTCAAGATTATCCCCTCATATTCCATCATTAGCCACACTTTGTCATCATTATCCTTTAGCCCACACATCTTCCTAATGAACGCTCCGCCCCCTCTTTGCTCACCTGGACAAAGGGGAAATATGGGGCAGATGTATTAAGCCTGGAGAAGTGATTAAGCAGTGATAAGTGCAAGGTGATAACGCACCAGCCAATCAGCTCCAATATGTAAATTTACAATTAGGAGCTGATTGGCTGGTGCGTTATCACCTTGCACATATCACTGCTTTATCACTTCTCCAGGCTTAATACATCTGCCCCTTGTCACATACCGTACATACTACTCTGAGAGGCGACTAGTCCCTATATCAGGCCAGCCCTAGTACATGGCTACTTCCAGTGTGTACAGGTGACAGATGCATAATAATTGTGGGTAGATTTCTGGAGGATCGCCTGATAAGAGACGAGTTCTCTGATACGGTGAGCAGTGGGACATTGCTCCATCACTCTGATAGTTACAGACTGTTTCCACGCACGATGCCAGTGAGCAGACACTAATGTGTAACGAATGCCCAGCCCTGGCACGTATAACAGACCTCTCTTTATCTAAGCCCCTGCAAATAGTCACTGGGCCTGGACCGCGCATGTTGCTTAGGCAGATGTACTGTAGCTCTGTGCGGCCCACAGAGACCACTGTTCCCTGCTGGCTGCTTAACCAGCTGTCCCAGCATTGCACAGGAACGTCTGTGAGGTGTATCCATTCCTGTAAGGTGCACCTACTGTATGTTCCCCATGATACAATGCGGCGTAGGCGTCCTTCCATTGTGAGCACTTTCACCTTATAAGACAGATCCTTGTGATTGGAATAAGGCAGTGACTGCAGAGACTTTCCTTAGCAATGTCTCTATATTGCGGGATGCAGTTTGTTAACACTGTGGGGCCTATTTATCAAGCCTTAAGGCAATCCTAAGCATGTTTGCTATTTATCAAATGTCTCACGCATCTCCTTTCAACAAAGTAACCGTGAATAGCGCAGTCCCTTTGTCAACAGGGACTGTGCTCTGGAGCAATTTATCAAACTCCAAAAGTTTAGCATCTGGCTCAGCTGCTGAAACCTGTGGTTACAGCATGATGGGAGAGGGATCTACAGATCCCACCTCTGCAGCCTGGACAGTGCGCATGCAGTGAGCGATGGTCGCAGCTGCGCAATACAGACACCGCTCCAGAACCCAGACGTTCATGCTTTCACCAATGATATCAGCAAGTGAAGACGGGTAGTATTCAGGCATTGCCGACAACCTGTTACCAGGTGCACTGTCCTGGGGGGGGTGGATCATAGCGTCGACAGTAACTAAGTCGACAGTCATTAGGTCAACCACTATTGGTCGACAATGACTAGGTCGACACCTGAAATAGGTTGACATGAGTTTTTTTTATGTATTTTTTGTGTTGTTTTCTTCGTAAAGTGATCGGGAACCCCAATTAGTGCACCGCATCCCCTTGCATGGAAAGCTTCGCTCGCCATGTTTCAGACAAGGTTACTATTCCCATTCGTAGTCCACGTGGATCGTAAAGTATGAAAAAGTTACAAAAAGTTAAAAAAACAACAACTATTTTCATGTGTCGACCTTTGCCATGTCGACCTAGTGACCATGTCAACCTATTGAACGTCGACCAATAGTGGTCGACCTAAAGACCGGATGCCCTGTCCCGGCATCACACTAGTGATAAATTGGAGCAGAAATGATACTTAGATCAGTCATGTGACAGTACAACAATGTCACATGCAGCTGTAAGATCAGATTAAAATGAGGTTGGCGCTATATAGGGAGCACAGACACCCCCAAATCTGTGACCCCACAGAATGTGCCTCAGGGCGATTCTCCGTGATGCTCTGGACAGCTACACAAATTGAAACGACAGACTTCTCCAAAACACCAAGATTTTAGTGAGTCTTAAGTTATATGGTAAGGCATTGCTGCTACGCAATTAAGTTTTCATATAACAACAATTTCTTAACAGACCAGATTAAAAGGAAAACAAAATGTAAAAGCGTGTGATGCACGGGACTTTATGTTCACTCTCTGGAGAATCGCCCCTCAGCCTAGCAGAGTCTAATCATTGCTGGCTGCAGGCAATGTATAGACCTAGCAAACGCCCCTGATTCCAGGGGTTGTACACACTGTATATAGTACCACTACACGTTGTGTCCCTGACTAATCAGCACATTTACTCTATATGGTAAGGTGGGTACACACTGGCAGATATATCAACCGTTCTATTGAACGGCCGATATATCGCGGGTCCGTCGGCCAGTGTGTACAGGCGATATGTCTGTGAACTCCGTCGTTCACAGACGTATCGCGTCGGCTCCGCAGCACAGCCGATATATTGGCGCGTCGCTGTGTGTGTACGGGTGACCAGCCAGCCGCCCGTACACATGCTGAACATTGACAGCTGAACTAGGCGGGTGTGTGTATACGCCCGCCCAGTTCATGACGTCAGTCCCCGACGGATCGGGCAGTGTGTATGCACAGCACACTGTCCGATCCGTCCATAGATATATCTGCAGATCAATTTATCATCAGATATATCTATCAGTGTGTACCCACCTTTACTGTTAAATACGTATTCACATTCTATATTCATAGATAGTACGATAGATATCAGACAGATAAGATAGATCGATCGGATAGATAGATAGATAGATAGATAGATACATAGAAACATAGAATTTGTCGGCAGATAAGAACCACTTGGCCCATCTAGTCTGCCCCTTTTTTTTTTTTTATATATTATTTTTTTTTATCACTAACCTTATTTGATCCTTATTTCTTTGTAAGGATATCCTTATGTCTATCCCATGCATGTTTAAATTGTTCTACTGTCTTAGCCTCTACCACCTCTGGTGGGAGGCTATTCCACTTGTCCACTACCCTTTCTGTGAAATAATTTTTCCGCAAATTTCCCCTGAACCTCCCCCCCTCCAGTCTCAGTGCATGTCCTCGTGTCCTATTGCTTCTCTTCATTTGGAGAATGTTTCCCTCCTGGACTTTGTTAAAACCCTTCATATATTTGAAAGTTTCTATCATGTCGCCCCTTTCTCTTCTCTGCTCCAAACTATACATATTGAGATTTCTTAGTCTTTCTGGGTATGTTTTGTGATGTAGGCCATGCACCATTTTAGTTGCCCTCCTTTGTACAGTTTCTAATGTATTAATATCCTTTTGAAGATATGGCCTCCAGAACTGAATACAGTATTCTAGATGAGGCCGTACCAATGACCTATACAGTGGCATTATTACTTCTTTCTTTCTGCTGCTGATTCCTCTCCCAATGCAGCCAAGCATCTGACTAGCCTTCCTCATTGCCTTGTTACATTGCTTACCTGCCTTTAAGTCATCTGAAATAGTGACTCCTAGATCCCTTTCCTCCTCAGTAGTTTCCAGTATAGTGCCATTAATACTGTATTTAGCTTTAGGATTTTTGAGACCCAAGTGCATGATTTTGCATTTTTTGGCATTAAACTGTAATTGCCAGACTCTTGACCATTCCTCTAGTCTACCTAGATCCTCAATCATTTGTTTTACCCCACCTGGTGTGTCTACCCTGTTGCATACCTTTGTGTCATCTGCAAAAAGGCATACTTTCCCTTTAATCCCATTTGCAATGTCACCAATAAAGATATTGAAAAGCACTGGTCCAAGTACAGATCCCTGGGGTACTCCACTGGTAACATTTCCCTCCTGTGAATGCACTCCATTTACCACAACTCTCTGTTTTCTATCCTTCAACCAAGATCTTATCCATTCAATAATCCTAATATCCAATCCCAAACTTTCAAGTTTATTTAGCAGTCTGCGATGTGGAACTGTGTCAAAAGCCTTACTAAAGTCAAGATAAGCTATATCCATGGCTCCACCTTTATCCATCACTTTAGTCACACAATCAAAAAAGTCAATAAGATTTGTTTGACATGATCTTCCCCCAGTGAATCCATGCTGTTTGGGATCCAGTAAATTGCCGGATTTGAGATGATCTACAACTCTTTCTTTTAAGAGTGTTTCCATCAATTTCCCTACTACTGATGTAAGACTCACTGGTCTGTAGTTGTTTGCCTCTTCCTTGCTTCCACTTTTGTGCAGTGGGACTACGTTTGCTCTTTTCCAGTCCCCTGGAATTTCTCCTGTAGCTAATGACTGGTTGAATAATTCTGTCAATGGTGCTACCAGCACCTCTTTAAGTTCTTTTAGTATCCTTGGATGTATCCCATCTGGCCCCATAGATTTGTCCACTTTCAGCTTTGAGAGTTCTGTTAGGACCTTCTCCTCTGTAAATGTACTTGTTTCATTTTCCTGAATATCCCTGCAACTTAACTGTGGCCCCTTCCCCTCTCTTTCAGTAGTAAATACTGAGCAAAAATAATCATTAAGATGATCTGCTATTAAATTGTCTCCCTCAACAAGATTCCCAGTGTCCGTCTTTAGTTTTATAATTCCGCCTTTTGTTTTTCTTTTTTCGCTTATATACCTAAAAAAAGTTTTGCCTCCTTTACCCACTGACTGGGCCATTTTCTCCTCAGCTTGTGCCTTTGCACATCTGATTACCTTCTTTGTCTCCTTCTGTCTAACAAGATATATCTTTTTGTCTTCATTATTTTGTGTCTGCTTATATTTCCTAAAAGCCATCTTTTTTGCTCTCACAATATTTGCTACTTCTTTTGCAAACCACACTGGCTTCCTTTTCCTTGTGTTTTTCCTAACAGTTTTGATACAAAGGTCTGTTGCCTTCAATATTGCACATTTGAATGTTTTCCACCTCTCCTGCACTGTTTCCAAGTTCCTCCACTCTGCCAAAGAATCGCTTACACATTTTCCCATCCCTACAAAATCAGCCTTCCTAAAATCCAACACCTTTGTTTTTGTATGGGACGAGTCAGTCTCTGTCTTAATGCTGAACCATACTGCTTGATGATCACTGGATCCGAGGTTTTCACCCACTTTTACGTCTGATAATCTGTCTCCATTTGTAAGTATTAAGTCTAATATTGCGTCTTTCCGAGTGGGCTCCCTCACCAATTGGTGGAGGGATGCTCCCTGAAGGGAATTTAAAATGTTCCTACTTCTAGTGGAACTAGCAACAGACACCTCCCAGTTTACATCAGGAAGATTAAAGTCTCCCATGATTATTACCTCTCCTTTTAATGCCATTTTAGTTATGTCCTGCAATAGGTTCTTGTCAAGTTCCTCTTCCTGACCTGGTGGCCTGTATATCACGCCAATACGAATAATCAACTTTTCCCCTGTTTCTATGGTCACCCAAAGGGCCTCAGTTTTTTCTTCAATACTTTGTATTAATGTAGTATTTATGGCATTTTTTACATACATTGCTACCCCTCCCCCGATTTTTCCAATTCTGTCCTTCCTAAACAAAGTATATCCCGGTATAGCTATGTCCCAGTCATGATTTTCATTGTACCATGACTCTGTAATTGCCACAATGTCTAGATCATCCCTTGTCATTATTGCAGTTAGTTCTGGGATTTTATTTCCTAAGCTCCTAGCATTTGCACACATAGCTTTTAGAGTTTTGTTTGTGCTTTTTCTGTTCCTAGCTATGTTCTTCTCTCTGCCTATTTTTATTTGGTTTTGTTCTGAATTATCTTCTGTTGCTGATAGATAGATAGATAGATAGATAGATAGATAGATAGATAGATAGATAGATAGAAGCATACCGGGACACGGGGTGCATCCTTGACTTGCATAAATCGTCTCACAACACCAGCGAGTAACATTGAACATTAATAAGTCCAGTCCCTGCAGCCCCCGCACACATCCACAGAATCATCCCCAACATTATACTGGGCCTCTCCACACCACACTGCATGAGACGCCGCAGCGAGAACAGAATGTGGGCGATTTCAATGTCACCAGTCTGTCTTGGGTCTGACACAGTTCTCCCTGCAGCTGAGATCAGCCATACCTCCCACATGCTGATCATTCCATATGCCCCTGCTCACTGTGACCCTGCAGAGCAGTGCGAGGGACCTCATTATCCAGCACATGTTGGACGCCTCGTATCCCAGCCGCTGAACTACAACTACACGAAAGATGTGTCTATTATTAAACAGCAACATGTGTGTCAAGTCAACCAATACTGGGGTTCATTTGTGTGTGTGCAGGGGCAAATGCAGGATTTCTAGAGGGGGGTTTCCAAATGCATTCCACAATCTCCCATTTTGCGGAACATAGGAGCAAGTGCAGGAATCAGGGGGAGTGATAGAAAAACCTAGTACCTACCCTGGACATACAGTATATATACACATTGTTTTTTTTAAATACAATGAATATATAGATGGTCTACTATAGGATGTATCAAACATACTGTATACAATATAAATAACATAAGTGGTCAGGAAAAGGTTAAACATCCCATAATATATAAAGGCACATACAGTACATAAGAGAACCTGTAGGAGACAGAACTGCACTTTCCAAGCACACATTCTCCCACCTCATGGTAAGGCGCCTGTCTCTTCTTCTTGGCAGCTACTCACTGACTGAGCACTCAGATCCATACTCACAGCAAATTCGGTAGAAATGACTACCACTGGGCATGTGCGGCAGCTCCATTCTGTCCCTTAAACTGCATATTGTGGTGGCAGCTCTAGTAATTGTATTATAAACTACTGCTATGTGGTCATAATTCGAGCCACTGGCAACGAGGAGGGGGGTTTCTGAGCAACCGGGAAGTGGGGGGAGGAAGGGGGGGGGGGGGTCAATTTCCTTCACGATTCCTCTATGTTTCTGATCAATGAATTTTAAAGTGTAGTGTATCGGATAGGACAATGTATCCCTAAATCACTAAGGGGTTCATAGTTATAAGCATAGGCAAGTCCTAACCACGATGGGACACTGCCTAGTTATCACCACAGCCATATGACTTTAGGCCTTATTCAGAGATATATAGGGTTCCATAGTAATATTCTGACAAGAGGATATTAGTGAACCTCCTATATAATAACTGATTTAAGAGACATAAAATTAAAATCTTGAACTAGTTTTTGTTCTTGAGTCATGTTTCAAGGCAATAGAGACAAGTATACCATTGTGTCTCGGACATTTGCTGAGAAATACTGTAGGCGACTTAGAAAGCATCGGGTGTCCAAAAGTCAGCAAAAAGTCGTCTTAGTTGTCAGGTCAAGTTTAGATGGATGGAAGGGGCGGTAGTGAAGGGGTCGGAGGTTGCGCTTGGATGTGACATTTACAGAGATTTTTCTGCCTTTGTACACCTGGATGCACATTATAAAGTGTGCGTAGTAGTATATAATGAGACCAGCCTGCACGTGTCGGGATGTGGCTGCAGGGTGGGGGGGAGACTGAGGAGCTGCACCATCCTCTACACTCATTCTCTGACAGGTCACAAAGAATGTATGACTACCATGGGGCCCGACACTTGGATAAATAAGGAGAGCAGGATAATGTACCAGCTGGTGTTCTGGTATAGCAGAGTGGAAGGGTGTCTGTAAGTGAAAGGCAGAACAGAGGGGGTAATTCCAAGTTGATCGCAGCAGGAATTTAGTTAGCAATTGGGCAAAACCATGTGCACTGCAGGGGAGGCAGATTTAACATGTGCAGAGAGAGTAAGATTTGGGTGGGTTATTTTATTTCTGTGCAGGGTAAATACTGGTTGCTTTATTTTTACACTGCAAATTAGATTGCAGATTGAACACACCCCACCCAAATCTAACTCTCTCTGCACATGTTATATCTGCCTCCCCTGCAGTGCACATGGTTTTGCCCAATTGCTAACTAAATTCCTGCTGCGATCAACTTGGAATTACCCCCAGAATGTGTAATACTGGGATATGCACCAACGCTTGGAGCGAGATACATTGGAGAGAGATAAAGTACCAGCCAATCAGCTTCTAATTGTCATTTTTCAAACAGCCTGTAACATGGCAGTTGGAGGCTGATTGGCTGGTACTTTATCTCTCTCCAATGTATCTCTCTCCAAGCGTTGGTGCATATGCCCCATTGTCATTTAAGCTAATTCAATTCCAGTTACCAGTTTATCCCTACTTTTTCAGACCGGAATCTCTTAATAAACCACTTGCAGAATTGACTTGGATGACTGTACTCTATATCAGATGAGAGCAGCAGGCAATGGATCCAATCCGGTTGCCCTAATCGGTCAGTTCTTTCAGCACTGCTAAACAGCGACTGCGTCAGCTAAAGTCCGCCAACCGCAATCAGATGTTCCCAGCCTTCAGGAGAGATCAGATTATTCAATAAGTGCAAATATACAGCAGGGATACAGGTAGACTCGTAGAAAGTCCCGCACCTCCGGTAACTGGGAGGCTATTACAATAGCCCTAGGTGCCCCTTCACAATTACATGTGCAAACAGCTTGATGCAAGATATACAGATTTAATGGAAAACATCCAGCTGCTGTTTCCCATGAGGTAAAACGTTAATGGGAAAAGTTTGTTATGTCTGAAAGGAAGTACGTGGTCTCCAGGTATCAGAGTTACACCCCACGTGTGGGAAATCAGATTATAACATACACAGCCCCCACCTTGTCCGCTGTGACAAGAACTAGGTATTGGAGAGATCTTACTGCACCAGCTGGTGCCCGATATATAATACATTGCAGACCAAGACAAGTGCAGGATGATATTGCCTCTGTAATAATAGTGATACTACAATAAGTACAATTGAATTATCATGCAAATGGATATATGAATATGAGGGGGACTGTAATAGGGTGTGAGAATCAGAAAGTGAGAGATTTTGAGAGAGTTTCCCCGTTTCTTTAAAGTGCCAATCCTTTAGATGGCAAAATCAACCTGGATTTGCCATGTAAATGATTGCCACTTAAAAAGAAACTGGAAAACTCTCACAAAATCTCTCACTTTCTGATTTTCCCAAGTTATTACATTCCCGCCATGGAGTCTGTCCATAGGGGCCTATTTTTCAAACTTCTCTCCCAAAAATGATGGAAGAAAGGTAATTTTTGTATGATTTTAGTATCATTGTTATTTACCAAGTGCTGCGATTCTGCTTTCAAATAAGTAACCGGTTACTGCAGTCGGAACTGCAGCCAGTTTTTTATTAGATGCCAAATAGCCGATGGGGGATGAGTATGAATTACCGACGGTTGGGATGCCGTCTGTCCGTATACAGACAACATACTGGTGAGCGCTAGAAAGCCCCTTGCGGCTCGATGGCTCACCACAGGTTCTATGGAGGCCCACGAATAGGATTAGCCCTTGTGAGCCGGGATTCCGACTGGTGGCATTGTCAGCAATCAGGATTCCAGCGTTGGTATCCTGACTGTCGGAATCCTGACTGCCGGCACTTTAACTGCATCCCGCCGATAGGCTACTTATGCAAAGGTTTATGTCCAAGGTAAATTTCATAGTAATGGGAGCACAGACACATGAAGCAAGTCAGTTCATGACCTGGCATAAAAGGGACTATGAAAGAAAGTTCTATGGGGGTTATTCAGACCTGGACACAGCCGAGCGTTTGCACGGAGCAGCTGCATCCAAGTGTTCTGCGCACGCACTCCGGATGTTGTGCGCATCAGCGACCTTACACATTACCGCAGTGTGATTGACAGTGGCTGCCGTCAGAGGCATTGTAGCGGCGTTGGCGTGGCGGGGCGTTCTGAACGGGGGCAGGCTGGGACAATTTTCAGAGTGGCTACGTGACCGCTTGACAGCGTAGCCTGGGGTCAACCTTAGTTCTGATGCGTCCGCAATCTAATGGCGGACGCATTGGGGGGCATCCTCACACATGGTGGGCGGCCCTGCTCTGGGCTGGGCGGCCCCCAGCATGTGAGGAGATGGACTCAGATCTGACTGCGTATGCAGCGATCTGTGTTCATCTCTGAATAAGGCCCTTAGGAGTCTATTTACTAAGCCTTGGAGAGAGAAAAAGTGAACGGAGATAGAGAACCAGCCAATCAGCTCCTAACTGCCATTTTTTTTAAACACAGCCTGTAACATGGCAGTTAGGAGCTGATTAGTTGGTACTGTATCTCCGTTCACCTTATCTCTCTCCAAGGCTTAGTAAATTGACCCCTTAGGGGGACATTTACTAAGCAGTGATAAGAGGGGAGAAGTGAGCCAGTGGAGAAGTTGCCCATGACAACCAATCAGCACTGAAGTAACATCTAGAATTTGCATACTATAAAATTATACAGAGTTGCTGATTGGTTGATAGGGGAAACTTCTCCACTGGCTCACTTCTCCGCTCTTATCACTGCTTAGTAAATGTCTCCCTCAGTCCACTAGCAGCATTTTGTTCACCCACTTCCAGGAAAGGGATAGGATTCATATAGTAATAGAATAATTCTACCCAATAACAAATAATTTATGGATCTAAGGCAGGCATGTCCAAACTGCAGCCCTCCAACTGTTGTGAAACTACATATCCCAGCATGCCCTGACACAGTTTTGCTGTCAGAGAATGCTAAAGCAGTGTCAGGGCATGCTGGAATGTGTAGTTGCTCAACAGCTGGAGGGCCGCAGTTTGGACATGCCTGATCTAAGGCAATTATTGAGGAAGTAGAGGCGCATAACCAGAAAAAGAGTTGGGTACGCACCATAGTAATTAGAGTATAAGTTAAGGCCCGTACACACTGGTCGATATATCAGCCGTTCTCTTGAACGGCCGATATATCGCGGGACCGTCGGCCAGTGTGTACGGCCGATACGTCTGTGAACTCTGACGTTCACAGACGTATTGCGTCGGCCCCGCAGCACAGCCGACGGCCAATATATCTGCCGATATATTGGCGCGTCGCTGTGTGTGTACAGGGCGGTCGTCCGACCGCCCGTACACATGCTGCGGCGGCCGGCGGTGATTGACAGCTGAACTGGGCGGGCGTGTGTACACGCCCGCCCAGTTCATGACATCAGTCCCCGACGGATCGGGCAGTGTGTATGCACAGCACACTGCCCGATCCGTCCATAGATATATCTATTAGTGTGTACCCACCTTTAAGCTGGGTACACACTGGCAGATATATCTACTGTTCAATCGATCTGCAGCTATATATGCAGATTGCAGATGGAGATTGTTCATACACACTGAAAGATGCACTAATATATCTGCAGATATATTGGTCATCTGCTGTGTCGCACAGCAGATGCAATATATCTGTGAAAGACGTCTTTCACAGACATATTGCTTGTACACACCTGCAGATCAGCAAAAGATATATTGGACAACCAACTGAAAAAATAAGATTTTACTCACCGGTAATTCTATTTCTCGTAGTCCGTAGTGAATGCTGGGGACTCCGTAAGGACCATGGGGAATATCGGCTCCGCAGGAGACTGGGCACAACTAAGAAAGATTTAGGACTACCTGGTGTGCACTGGCTCCTCCCTCTATGACCCTCCTCCAGACCTCAGTTAGGATACTGTGCCCGGAAGAGCTGACACAATAAGGAAAGGATTTGGAATCCCGGTTAAGACTCATACCAGCCACACCAATCACACCGTATAACTCGTGATACTATACCCAGTTAACAGTATGAAATATAACTGAGCCTCTCAACAGATGGCTCTCAACAATAACCCTTTAGTTAAACAATAACTATATATAAGTATTGCAGACAATCCACACTTGGGATGGGCGCCCAGCATCCACTACGGACTACGAGAAATAGATTTACCGGTGAGTAAAATCTTATTTTCTCTAACGTCCTAAGTGGATGCTGGGGACTCCGTAAGGACCATGGGGATTATACCAAAGCTCCCAAACGGGCGGGAGAGTGCGGATGACTCTGCAGCACCGAATGAGCGAACTCTAGGTCCTCCTCAGCCAGGGTATCAAACTTGAAGAATTTTGCAAATGTGTTTGACCCCGACCAAGTAGCTGCTCGGCAAAGTTGTAAAGCCGAGACCCCTCGGGCAGCCGCCCAAGAAGAGCCCACCTTCCTCGTGGAATGGGCTTTCACTGATCTAGGATGCGGCAGTCCAGCCGCAGAGTGTGCAAGCTGAATCGTGCTACAGATCCAGCGAGCAATAGTCTGCTTTGAAGCAGGAACACCCAGCTTGTTGGGTGCATACAGGATAAATAGCGAGTCAGTTTTTCTAACACTAGCCGTCCTGGAAACATACATTTTTAGGGCCCTGACTACGTCCAGCAACTTGGAATCCTCCAAGTCCTTAGTAGCCGCAGGCACCACAATAGGTTGGTTCAAATGAAAAGCTGATACCACCTTAGGCAGGAATTGGGAACGAGTCCTCAATTCCGCCCTATCCATATGGAGAATTAGATAAGGGCTTTTACATGACAAAGCCGCCAATTCTGACACACGCCTGGCCGAGGCCAAGGCCAACAGCATGACCACTTTCCACGTGAGATACTTTAGCTCCACGGTTTTAAGTGGCTCAAACCAATGCGACTTTAGGAAATCCAACACCACGTTGAGATCACAAGGTGCCACAGGATGCACAAAAGGAGGCTGAATATGCAGCACTCCTTTAACAAAAGTCTGAACTTCAGGCAGTGAAGCCAGTTCTTTTTGGAAGAAAATCGACAGAGCCGAAATCTGGACCATAATGGAACCCAATTTGAGGCCCATAGTCACCCCTGACTGTAGGAAGTGCAGGAATCGACCCAGCTGAAATTCCTCCGTTGGGGCCTTCCTGGCCTCACACCAAGCAACATATTTTCGCCATATGCGGTGATAATGTTTTGCGGTTACATCCTTCCTGGCTTTGATCAGCGTAGGAATGACTTCCTCCGCAATGCCCTTTTCTTTTAGGATCCGGTGTTCAACCGCCATGTCGTCAAACGCAGCCGCGGTAAGTCTTGGAACAGACAGGGCCCCTGCTGCAGCAGGTCTTGTCTGAGCGGTAGAGGCCATGGGTCCTCTGAGATCATTTCTTGAAGTTCTGGGTACCAAGCTCTTCTTGGCCAATCCGGAACAATGAGTATAGTTCTTACTCTTCTCCTTCTTATTATCCTCAGTACCTTGGGTATGAGAGGAAGAGGAGGGAACACATAAACCGACTGGTACACCCACGGTGTCACTTGAGCGTCCACAGCTATCGCCTGAGGGTCCCTTGACCTGGCGCAATATTTTTCTAGCTTTTTGTTGAGGCGGGACGCCATCATGTCCACCTGTGGCCTTTCCCAACGGTTTGCAATCAGCCGGAAGACTTCTGGATGAAGTCCCCACTCTCCCGGGTGGAGGTCGTGCCTGCTGAGGAAGTCTGCTTCCCAGTTGTCCACTCCCGGAATGAACACTGCTGACAGTGCTAACACGTGATTTTCCGCCCATCAGAGAATCCTTGTGGCTTCTGCCATCGCCATCCTGCTTCTTGTGCCGCCCTGTCGGTTTACATGGGCGACCGCCGTGATGTTGTCTGACTGGATCAGTACCGGCTGGCTTTGAAGCAGGGGTCTTGCCTGACTTAGGGCATTGTAAATGGCCCTTAGTTCCAGAATATTTATGTGTAGGGAAATCTCCTGACTTGACCATAGTCCTTGGAAATTTCTTCCCTGTGTGACTGCCCCCCAGCCTCGAAGGCTGGCATCCGTGGTCACCAGGACCCAGTCCTGTATGCCGAATCTGCGGCCCTCCAGAAGATGAGCATCCACCACAGTAGAGACACCCTGGTCCTTGCAGACAGGGTTATCAGCCGATGCATCTGAAGATGCGATCCGGACCACTTGTCCAACAGATCTCACTGAAAGATCCTTGCATGGAACCTTCCGAATGGAATTGCTTCATAAGAAGCTACCATCTTTCCCAGGACTCGCGTGCAGTGGTGCACCGACACCTGTTTTGGTTTTAGGAGGTCTCTGACTAGAGATGACAACTCCTTGGCCTTCTCCTCCGGGAGAAACACCTTTTTCTGTTCTGTGTCCAGAACCATCCCCAGGAACAATAGACGCGTTGTAGGAACTAGCTGCGACTTTGGAATATTCAGGATCCAGCCGTGCTGCTGTAGCACTTCCCGAGCTAGTGCTACTCCGATCAACAACTGTTCCCTGGACCTCGCCTTTATAAGGAGATCGTCCAAGTACGGGATAATTATAACTCCCTTTTTTCGAAGGAGTATCATCATTTCGGCCATTACCTTGGTAAATACCCTCGGTGCCGTGGACAGACCAAACGGCAACGTCTGGAATTGGTAATGACAGTCCTGTACCACAAACCTGAGGTACTCCTGGTGAGGAGGGTAAATGGGGACATGCAGGTAAGCATCCTTGATGTCCAGTGATACCATGTAATCCCCTTCCTCCAGGCTTGAAATAACCGCCCTGAGCGATTCCATCTTGAACTTGAATCTTTGTATATAAGTGTTCAAGGATTTCAAATTTAAAATGGGTCTCACCGAACCGTCCGGTTTCGGTACCACAAACATTGTGGAATAGTAACCCCTTCCTTGTTGAAGGAGGGGTACCTTGACTATCACCTGCTGCGAATACAGCTTGTGAATTGCCTCTAGCACTGCCTCCCTGTCCGAGGGAGTTGTTGGCAAGGCAGATTTGAGGAAACGGCGAGGGGGAGACGTCTCGAATTCCAGCTTGTACCCCTGAGATACCACTTGTAGAATCCAGGGATCCACCCGTGAGCGAGCCCACTGATCGCTGAAGTTCTTGAGACGGGCCCCCACCGCACCTGGCTCCGCCTGTGGAGCCCCAGCGTCATGCGGTGGACTTAGAGGAAGCGGGGGAGGACTTTTGTTCCTGGGAACTGGCTGTATGTTGAAGCTTTTTCCCTCTACCTCTGCCTCTGGGCAGAAAGGACGCGCCTCTAACCCGCTTGCCTTTCTGTGGCCCAAAGGACTGTACCTGATAATACGGTGCTTTCTTTGGCTGTGAGGGAACATGGGGTAAAAATGCTGATTTCCCAGCTGTTGCTGTGGAAACTAGGTCAGAGAGACCATCCCCAAACAACTCCTCACCCTTGTAAGGCAAAACTTCCATGTGCCTTTTAGAATCTGCATCCCCTGTCCACTGCCGAGTCCATAAACCCCTCCTGGCAGAAATGGACATTGCATTTATTCTAGATGCCAGCCGGCAAATATCCCTCTGTGCATCTCTCATGTATAAGACTGCATCTTTTATATGCTCTATGGTTAGCAATATAGTGTCCCTGTCTAAGGTATCAATATTTTCTGACAGGGAATCTGACCACGCAGCTGCAGCACTGCACATCCATGCTGAAGCAATAGCTGGTCTCAGTATAATGCCTGAGTGTGTATAAACAGACTTCAGGATAGCCTCCTGCTGCCTATCAGCAGGTTCCTTTAGGGCGGCCGTGTCCGGAGACGGTAGTGCCACCTTCTTTGACAGACGTGCGAGCGCCTTATCCACCCTAGGGGATGTCTCCCAACGTAACCTGTCCTCTGGCGGGAAAGGGTACGCCATTAGTAACTTTTTAGAAATTACCAGTTTCTTATCGGGGGAAGCCCACGCTTCTTCACACACTTCATTTAATTCATCAGATGGGGGAAAAACCACTGGTAGTTTTTTCTCCCCAAACATAATACCCTTTTTTGTGGTACCTGGGGTAATTTCAGAAATGTGCAACACATTTTTCATTGCCGTAATCATATAACGGGTGGCTCTATTGGAATGTACACTAGTCTCATCGTCGTCGACACTGGAGTCAGTATCCGTGTCGACATCTGTGTCTGCCATCTGAGGTAGCGGGCGTTTTAGAGCCCCTGATGGCTTTGAGACGCCTGGGCAGGCACGAGCTGAGAAGCCGGCTGTCCCACATCTGCTATGTCGTCAAACCTTTTATGTAAGGAGTTGACACTATCACGTAATTCCTTCCACGTGGCCATCCATTCAGGTGTCGGCCCTGCAGTGGGTGACATCACATTTATCGGCACCTGCTCCGCCCCCACATAAGCCTCCTCATCAAAAATGTCGACACAGCCGTACCGACACACCGCACACACACAGGGACAGGACCCCACAAAGTCCTTTGGGGAGACAGAGAGAGAGTATGCCAGCACACACCAGAGCGCTATATATACAGGGATTCACACTACCCACAGTGATTTTTCCCCTATAGCTGCTATAAATACACAGTTTGCGCCTAAATTTAGTGCCCCCCCTCTCTTTTTTACCCTATGTAGTCTGGAAACTGCAGGGGAGAGCCTGGGGAGCGTCCTTCCAGCGGAGCTGTGAGGGAAAATGGCGCCAGTGTGCTGAGGGAGATAGCCCCGCCCCTTTTTCGGCGGACTTCTCCCGCTTTTTTATATGTATATTTGGCAGGGGTATTTTACACATATATAGTCTTTATGACTATATTATGTGGTATTTGCCAGCAAGGTACTCTTATTGCAGCCCAGGACGCCCCCCCTAGCGCCCTGCACCCATCAGTGACCGGAGTGTGAGGTGTGAATGGGGAGCAATGGCGCACAGCTGCAGTGCTGTGCGCTTCCTTGATGAAGACCGAAGTCTTCTGCCGCCGATTTCCAGGAACGTCTTCTTGCTTCTGGCTCTGTAAGGGGGACGGCGGCGCGTCTCTGGGACCGGACGACCGAGGCTGGGCCTGTGTTCGATCCCTCTGGAGCTAATGGTGTCCAGTAGCCTAGAAGCCCAAGCTAGCTGCAAGCAGGTAGGTTCGCTTCTTCTCCCCTTAGTCCCTCGTTGCAGTGAGTCTGTTGCCAGCAGATCTCACTGAAAATAAAAAACCTAAAATATACTTTCTTTTCTAAGAGCTCAGGAGAGCCCCTAGTGTGCATCCAGCTCTGCCGGGCACAAAATTCTAACTGAGGTCTGGAGGAGGGTCATAGAGGGAGGAGCCAGTGCACACCAGGTAGTCCTAAATCTTTCTTAGTTGTGCCCAGTCTCCTGCGGAGCCGCTATTCCCCATGGTCCTTACGGAGTCCCCAGCATCCACTTAGGATGTTAGAGAAAATTATGTTTTTCTGATCCAGCAGGTGTCCACTAAGACAAAGCAAGGAGGAAGGCTAGTCAGATGCTTGGCTGCATTGGGAGAGGAATCAGCAGCAGAAAGAAAGAAGTAATAATGCCACTGTATAGGTCATTGCATACCCTCCAACTGTACCTTTTTGGCAGGTACAGTACCTTTTTTTATGGTCTGTACCGATTTTTGGCTCTCAAAACTTCCTTTGAAAGTATAGGAAAAGGGGTGTGGCCACTCCCCCTTAACCCGTGACCACGTCCGTTTTCGGATTTGTACCGACTTTTATGTGTAAAATGTTGGAGGGTATGTCATTGGTGCAGCCTCATCTGGAATACTGTGTTCAATTCTGGAGGCCTTATCTTCAAAAGGATATGAATACATTAGAGACTGTACAAAGAAGGGCAACTAAAATGGTGCATGGCCTACATCACAAAACATACTCAGAAAGACTACAAAATCTCAATATGTATAGTTTGGAGCAGAGAAGGGAAAGGGGGGACATTATATAAACTTTCAAATATATTAAGGGTTTTAACAAAGTCCAGGAGGGAAACATTCTCCAAATGAAGAGAAGCAATAGGACATGAGGACATGCACTGAGACTGGAGGGGGGGAGGTACAGGAGAAATCTGAGGAAAAATTACTTCCCAGAAAGAGTAGCGGACAAGTGGAATAGCCTCCCATCAGAGGTGGTAGAGGCTAAGACTGTAGAGCAATTTAAACATGCTTGAGACAGGCATATGAATAATGGGGGTAATTCCAAGTTGATAGCAGCAGGATTTTTGATAGCAATTGGGCAAAACCATGTGCACTGCAGGGGAGGCAGATATAACATGTGTAGAGAGAGTAAGATTTGGGTGGGTTATTTTGTTTCTGTGCAGAGTAAATACTGGCTGCTTTATTTTTATACTGCAAATTAGATTGCAGATTGAACACACCCCACCCAAATCTAACTCTCTCTGCACATGTTATATCTGCCTCCCCTGCAGTGCACATGGTTTTGCCCAATTGCTAACAAAAATCCTTCTGCGATCAACTTGGAATTACCCCCAATATCCTTACAAAGAAAAAAGGATCAAATAAGGTTTGAGATAAAAAATATGGTAAAGAAAAAGGGGCAGACTAGATGGGCCAAGCGGTTCTTATCTACCGTCAAATTCTATGGGGTATATGCAATTGCGGGCGAATCGCTGCAAATTATCGCCGTTTTTTTAAATCGACACAATTCGACAGGTGAATTCCGGCAGGTGGCTGCCGGAATTCACCATATTCAATGAAAAACGGATTCGACATTCCCGCGGGCGAAAAACGGACGATTTGCCGGATTTTGCCGCGATTTTAAAAAACGGGGAAAAACCCGGAAAAAAAATGGCGTGGGGTCCCCCCTCCAAAGCATAACCAGCCTCGGGCTCTTCGAGCCGGTCCTAGTTTTAAAAATCCGGGGGAAAAATTGACAGGGGATCCCCCGTATTTTTAAAACCAGCACCGGGCTCTGCGCCTGGTGCAAAAAATACGGGGGACAAAAAGAGTAGGGGTCCCCCGTATTTTTCACACCAGCATCGGGCTCCACTAGCTGGACAGATAATGCCACAGCCGGGGGTCACTTTTATACAGTGCCCTGCGGCCGTGGCATTAAATATCCAACTAGTCACCCCTGGCCGGGGTACCCTGGGGGAGTGGGGACCCCTTCAATCAAGGGGTCCCCCCCCAGCCACCCAAGGGCCAGGGGTGAAGCCCGAGGCTGTCCCCCACATCCAAGGGCTGCGGATGGGGGGCTGATAGCCTTCAGAAAAATGTCAGAATATTGTTTTTTCCAGTAGTAATACAAGTCCCAGCAAGCCTCCCCCGCAAGCTGGTACTTGGAGAACCACAAGTACCAGCATGCGGGAGAAAAACGGGCCCGCTGGTACCTGTAGTACTACTGGGGAAAAAATAACCAAATAAAAACAGGAGACACACACCGTGACAAGTACAACTTTATTACACACTGCCGACACACATACATACTTACCTATGTTGACACGCCGACTGCCACAGTCTCCGACGATCCAAGGGTACCTGTGAAAAAAATTATACTCACCTGCCAACGTCCAGAGAGATAAATCCACGTCCAGAGATAATCCAGGTACTTGGCAAAAAAAAAAAAACACGAAATCCCGATCCAGCGGACTGAAAGGGGTCCTATGTTGACACATGAGACCCCTTTCCCCGAATGTGCCGGGACCCCACGTGACTCCTGTCACTGAGGTCCCTTCAGCCAATCAGGAAGCGCTACTACGTGGCGCTCACCTGATTGGCTGTGCGCTGTCTGAACTCAGACAGCGCATCACACAGCGCCCTCCATTATATTCAATGGTGGGAACTTTGCCCTCAGCGGGGGGTTACCTGACCGCGGGTGACCTCACCGCTAGCCGCAAAGTTCCCACCATTGAATATAATGGAGGGAGCTGTGCGATGCGCTGACAGCTCAGACGCGCACAGAGCCAATCAGCAGAGTGCAAGGACGTTGCACTCGCTGATTGGCTGAAGAGACCTTTCAGTGACAGCTGTCACGGAGAGGTCTCTCTGTATTCGGGGAAAGGGGTCCCATGTGTCAACATGGGACCCTTTTCAGTCCGTGTGGTACGGGTGTCCGGTTTGTTTTTTTGACAAGTACGTGGATTTATCTCTGGACCATGGATGAGGTGAGTATATTTATCTTTTCTTTTCAGGTACCCCTGGATTCTACTTGGAGAAGAGGACCGATGTCGGCGTGTGAACATAGGTAAGTATGTGTGTGTCGACGTATGAAATAAAGTTTTACTTTCACGGTGTCTGTCTCCTGTTTTTATTTGGGTATTTTTTTTTCAGTAGAACCACAGGTACCAGCGGGCCCGTTTTTCTCCCGCATGCTGGTACTTGTGGTTCTCCAAGTACCAGCTTGCGGGGGAGGCTTGCTGGGACTTGTAGTTCTTCTGGAAAAAACAATATTTTCGGCATTTTCTCAAGGCTATCAGCCCCCCATCCGCAACCCTTGGATGGGGGGGGACAGCCTCGGGCTTCACCCCTGGCCCTTGGGTGGCTGGGGGGGGGACCCCTTGATTGAAGGGGTCCCCACTCCCCCAGGGTACCCCGGCCAGGGGTGACTAGTTGGATATTTAATGCCACGGCCGCAAGGCACTGTATAAAAGTGACCCCCGGCTGTGGCATTATCTGTCCAGCTAGTGGAGCCCGATGCTGGTGCAAAAAATACGGGGGACCCCTACTCTTTTTGTCCCCCGTATTTTTTGCACCAGCACCAGGCGCAGAGCCCGGTGCTGGTTTTAAAAATACGGGGGATCCCCTGTCAATTTTTTCCCCGCATTTTTAGAACCAGGACCAGCTTGAAGAGCCCAAGGCTGGTTATGCTTTGGAGGGGGGACCCCACGCCATTTTTTTTTCTGAATTTTACCATTCCATCTAAAAAATAAAAAATAAAAAAAATAATTATTTTTAAAAATAAATAAAATAATACTTGTGCCTCCAAAAAAGACAAACCAAGTACCTAATCCCTTCTAATATAAATAGATATGCTATTATCAATAAAAAAAAAACACCAAAAAAAACATGTTTTACATTTTTTTTATTAGTTTCACCCAACAAAGTGTGGCGGATTGAAAATGACGAATTTACTGTCTAAAAGCACTGTTGTCGAATTTCCAAACTTCAATTGAATACACTTTGGTCGAATTGCAGCACTTGTATCACTGCAGAAAAGTCGAATTTGACAAAAGTCGAATTTCAAAAAGTCGAATTTTGAAAGTCCGTTTTTTGGACGGAAAGCACTGAATTGCATTGACAAATATTTTTTTTTGGCGAAAAATTCCCGAAATTCTACAATTTTGGGAATTCGACTGCAATTGCATATACCCCTATGTGTCTATGGGGGTAATTTAAAGTTGATCGCAGCAGGAAATATTTAAGCAGTTGGGCAAAACCATGTGCACTGCAGGGGAGGCAGATATAACATGTGCAGAGAGAGTTAGATTTGGGTGTGGTGTGTTCAATCTGCAATCTAAATTGCGGTGTAAAAATAAAGCAGCCAGTATTTACCCTACACAGAAACAATATAACCCACCCAAATCTAACTCTCTCTGCACATGTTATATCTGCTCCCCTGCAGTGCACATGGTTTTGCCCAACTGCTAAAAAAATTCCTGCTACGATCAACTTGGAATTACCCCCTATGTTCATGGTGGGAATGGAACCCATGACCTAGTGCTGTGAGGCAGTAATGCTAACCATTACACAGTCCGTATCTTCTTTATCGTATACCTAATTTCACCTAAAACAAATCTTTAGCTTTCATAATGTAGAACCTTCACTTGCTACATTAGAACTCTCATGATGAAGATCCAACAACCTATAATAAACTCATTTACAAAATTCTGTAGGTGTGGTAAGCCATCTAACACAAGCTTTGTCCTGACTGTGAGTAATGTACGTAGGTGGAGCACAGAGGGTGACTATTATGATGGTGCTATTTAGTGTGAGCATACTGTACGTACTGTGGTTAGCAAATCTATGTAATAGAGTAGTTTACAGGCTGGCAACATTGGGTCCGCTACGGTCGCTACCTATTGTGGAACTACAAGTTCCAGCAGCCTGGTATGTGCCGTTACACAACAATCGTGAGCCACAACCTATAGATCTAGTTAAGAATATCCAAAATAAAAACACAACTGAGAAGCCATTTTCTTTGAACTGTAAAATATTGAACTTTCTGATACAGAGGGCGGAATGTATCAACATACATCGCCTCCCATCTCAGCGATGTTGATCGCATATGTACTAACATAAGCGATCAATATCGCAATGCGCTGACGGAGGCCCCCTGCGATTCTCTGAGAGGTGCGGGGGTCTCCGTCACCTCCCCGGGATCTTCACCTGTTCCCCTTCCGGAAAGCAGGCAGCAGGCTGTCCCCGGCGCCTCCTCCTCCCCCCTGCAGCCAGTAGGACCTCCAACTGCGTTGCTAGAGGGAGGAGGAGATTTCCTTCCGTATCCAGGCTTCCTGGATGAAGGTATGCCGGGGGTGTCTTCGGCGGGGGTCGGCGTCTGCTGCGGATTGCAGCGGCTGGCGAATAGAAGCCCATAGGCTTCTATAGGGTATCGCCATCCAGAGATGGCGATACCCTCATCGGCAAAAACGCGGCGGTTGGGTGATAGTACATACGAAAATGCGATAGAACCCGTTGAAAACAGGGGTTTTATCGTATTTTCTCGTCAGTACATCCCGCCCAGACTGTGAAGATGAAAGATGTCTTCACAAGGAATGGTCTTAATTGCTTTCTGTAAGGAAGAATCCCTGTCGGCTGCTCTCTGGCAGCGGAGGGGTTAATGCAGGGTATAGATGGAACTGCACAGCCTTACATGGAAGTGGAGCACATTAAACTACATTAGTGAAATTCCTATTTGTAAGTCTGTGGAGTGAGAGCAGTTTCCATGATGTAAGGGTCCCATCGTGCCGCTGTCCCTGGAAGGACGCTGGTTCCTCAGCCTTCCCATCTGGATGACATTGTGTCTCTGGAATGGAGCAGGATCCCAGGACCCTGGGTCAGAAGCACGATGGGGAAATAGTTCATCCTGGGTCCTAGATTTCGAGGCAACAGAATTCAAATGCTTGGCATGAAATATTACCATGTTAATATATAAGTAATTAAAGGGGTGGTTGCCTCATTATTTTCTGATTGTAACTTCAGTATCTTTGTAATTACAATACCAGTAGGACCCCCATAGAGAAAGTGATACAAGACAAGGGACTCACAAACACAACCTGAAAATATGACAGTTCCCAAAAACATGGGTCACTGAACAAATCCTGAACACCCTGACCATCCCGGAAACGGGATCCGGTCTCTATGTCGACAGTAACTAGGTCGACAGGGTCTCTAGGTCGACATGAGTTTTTCATGACTTTTTTTCTTTTTTTGAACCTTTTCATACTTAACGATCCACATGGACTACGATTGGAGTGAAGCGAGCCATGCGAGGGGACACAGTGCACTAATTAGGGTTCTCGAAAAAAACAACACAAACCCCCCAACCCAATAAAAACTCATGTCGTCCTTCTGACCTGTCGACCTAGACCATGTTGACCTAAAGACCATGTCGATCTAGAAACCCTGTCGACCTAGTTACTGTCAACCAATAGTGGTCGACCTAAACACTGTCGACCTAGTTACTATCTACCTTCCATACCACACACCCCGGAAACACCGGGGAGTAAGGTGGATGGATACGTTGGTAGGAGTCATCAGACCATTGTCACACAACAAGTCCCATACAGGCTCCAACCCTAGGAGACTGTGTGACACAACATGTCCTATACAGGCCCCAACCTCACCAGACTGTGTGACACAACATGTCCTATACAGGCCCCAACCTCACCAGACTGTGTGACACAACATGTCCTATACAGGCCCCAACCTCACCAGACTGTGTGACACAACATGTCCTATACAGGCCCCAACCTCACCAGACTGTGTGACACAACATGTCCTATACAGGCCCCAACCTCACCAGACTGTGTGACACAACATGTCCTATACAGGCCCCAACCTCACCAGACTGTGTGACACAACATGTCCTATACAGGCCCCAACCTCACCAGACTGTGTGACACAACATATCCTATACAGGCTCCAACCTCACCAGACTGTGTGACACAACATATCCTATACAGGCTCCTACCTCACCAGACTGTGTGACACAACATGTCCTATACAGGCCCCAACCTCACCAGACTGTGTGACACAACATGTCCTATACAGGCCCCAACCTCAGGAGACTGTGTGACACAACATGTCCTATACAGGCTCCTACCTCACCAGACTGTGTGACACAACATGTCCTATACAGGCCCCAACCTCACCAGACTGTGTGACACAACATGTCCTATACAGGCCCCAACCTCAGGAGACTGTGTGACACAACATGTCCTATACAGGTTCCTACCTCACCAGACTGTGTGACACAACATGTCCTATACAGGCTCCTACCTCACCAGATTGTGTGACACAACATGTCCTATACAGACTCCAACCTCATCACTGTGTCACACAACATGTCCTATACAGGCCCCAACCTCACCAGACTGTGTGACACAACATGTCCTATACAGGCCCCAACCTCACCAGACTGTGTGACACAACATGTCCTATACAGGCCCCAACCTCACCAGACTGTGTGACACAACATATCCTATACAGGCCCCAACCTCACCAGACTGTGTGACACAACATATCCTATACAGGCTCCTACCTCACCAGACTGTGTGACACAACATGTCCTATACAGGCCCCAACCTCACCAGACTGTGTGACACAACATGTCCTATACAGGCCCCAACCTCAGGAGACTGTGTGACACAACATGTCCTATACAGGCTCCTACCTCACCAGACTGTGTGACACAACATGTCCTATACAGGCCCCAACCTCAGGAGACTGTGTGACACAACATGTCCTATACAGGCTCCTACCTCACCAGACTGTGTGACACAACATGTCCTATACAGGCCCCAACCTCACCAGATTGTGTGACACAACATGTCCTATACAGGCCCCAACCTCAGGAGACTGTGTGACACAACATGTCCTATACAGGTTCCTACCTCACCAGACTGTGTGACACAACATGTCCTATACAGGCTCCTACCTCACCAGACTGTGTGACACAACATGTCCTATACAGACTCCAACCTCATCACTGTGTCACACAACATGCATACCCTCCACCTGGACCTTTTTGGCAGGTACAGTACCTTTTTTTATGGTCTGTGCCGATTTATGACTCTCCAAACTTCCATTGAAAGTATAGGAAAAGGGGCGTTGTCACGCCTTTACCCAGAGCCACGTCCCCTTTTCTAAGTTGTACCGATTTTTATGTGTAAAATGTTGGCGGGTATGCAACATGTCCTATACTGTACAGGCTCCAACCTCAGACTGTGTCACACAACATGTCCTATACAGGCTCCAACCTCATCAGAACATGTCCTTAGCTGCCTACCCTCCCGCATTCTGCAGGAGACTCCCTGAAATAGTAGCAATCTCCCTGACTCCCTGAATAGACCAGCAATCTCCCTGATTACACTTACTGTATCTCCATTATGCAGCTGTTATATGCTTGGTATAAAATTAATTCAGAGATATATACATTCAAATGGGATCATCAGAACCATTTCCCTGCATTGGTTATAAGGCACAGTGATCCCTATGGCTACATTAATTTTAAGTAAGACTTCTCGTGGCCACTTACAGTATATGGAATCTCTTGTATAACACAATACGCTAACAAATGCTGAAAAATACCAGTGTCTTTACCTCAACTAGTAGATCTTACTAGTTTTGGGGCCCATTTACATTTGGATGTGCGTCATTTTTATGACGCGCCTCAGATGTAACAGTACACGTCCGCACTGATAGGTGTAACTGTCACAATCTCCATTAAATGATTTTTCAAAAGTAGGCAAGTATGCATGTCCAATACAGACTCCAACCTCATCAGACTGTGTGACGCAACATGTCCTATACAGACTCCAACCTCATCAGACTGTGTGACGCAACATGTCCTATACAGACTCCAACCTCATCAGACTGTGTGACGCAACATGTCCTATACAGGCTCCAACCTCATCAGACTGTGTGACACAACATGTCCAATACAGACTCCAACCTCATCAGACTGTGTGACGCAACATGTCCTATACAGACTCCAACCTCATCAGACTGTGTGACGCAACATGTCCTATACAGACTCCAACCTCATCAGACTGTGTGACGCAACATGTCCTATACAGACTCCAACCTCATCAGACTGTGTGACGCAACATGTCCTATACAGACTCCAACCTCATCAGACTGTGTGACGCAACATGTCCTATACAGACTCCAACCTCATCAGACTGTGTGACGCAACATGTCCAATACAGACTCCAACCTCATCAGACTGTGTGACGCAACATGTCCTATACAGGCTCCAACCTCATCAGACTGTGTGACGCAACATGTCCTATACAGGCTCCAACCTCATCAGACTGTGTGACGCAACATGTCCTATACAGGCTCCAACCTCATCAGACTGTGTGACGCAACATGTCCTATACAGGCTCCAACCTCATCAGACTGTGTGACGCAACATGTCCTATACAGGCTCCAACCTCATCAGACTGTGACTCAACATGTCCTATACAGACTCCAATCTCATCAGACTGTGTGACGCAACATGTCCTATACAGACTCCAACCTCATCAGACTGTGTGACGCAACATGTCCTATACAGACTCCAACCTCATCAGACTGTGTGACTCAACATGTCCTATACAGACTCCAATCTCATCAGACTGTGTGACGCAACATGTCCTATACAGACTCCAACCTCATCAGACTGTGTGACGCAACATGTCCTATACAGGCTCCAACCTCATCAGACTGTGACTCAACATGTCCTATACAGACTCCAATCTCATCAGACTGTGTGACGCAACATGTCCTATACAGACTCCAACCTCATCAGACTGTGTGACGCAACATGTCCTATACAGACTCCAACCTCATCAGACTGTGTGACTCAACATGTCCTATACAGACTCCAATCTCATCAGACTGTGTGACGCAACATGTCCTATACAGACTCCAACCTCATCAGACTGTGTGACGCAACATGTCCTATACAGACTCCAACCTCATCAGACTGTATGACGCAGCATGTCCTATACAGACTCCAACCTCATCAGCTCATCAGACTGTGTGACGCAACATGTCCTATACAGACTCCAATCTCATCAGACTGTGTGACGCAACATGTCCTATACAGACTCCAACCTCATCAGACTGTGTGACGCAACATGTCCTATACAGACTCCAACCTCATCAGACTGTGTGACGCAACATGTCCTATACAGACTCCAACCTCATCAGACTGTGTGACGCAACATGTCCTATACAGGTTCCAACCTCAGGAGACTGTGTGACGCAACATGTCCTATACAGACTCCAACCTCATCAGACTGTGTGACGCAACATGTCCTATACAGACTCCAACCTCATCAGACTGTGTGACGCAACATGTCCTATACAGACTCCAACCTCATCAGACTGTGTGACGCAACATGTCCTATACAGACTCCAACCTCATCAGACTGTGTGACGCAACATGTCCTATACAGACTCCAACCTCATCAGACTGTGTGACGCAACATGTCCTATACAGGTTCCAACCTCAGGAGACTGTGTGACGCAACATGTCCTATACAGACTCCAACCTCATCAGACTGTGTGACGCAACATGTCCTATACAGACTCCAACCTCATCAGACTGTGTGACGCAACATGTCCTATACAGACTCCAACCTCATCAGACTGTGTGACGCAACATGTCCTATACAGGTTCCAACCTCAGGAGACTGTGTGACGCAACATGTCCTATACAGGCTCCAACCTCAGGAGACTGTGTGACGCAACATGTCCTATACAGGCTCCAACCTCAGGAGACTGTATGGCGAAACATGTCCTATACAGGCTCCAACCTCAGGAGACTGTGTGACGCAACATGTCCTATACAGGCTCCAACCTCAGGAGACTGTGTGACGCAACATGTCCTATACAGGCTCCAACCTCAGGAGACTGTGTGACGCAACATGTACAATACAGGCTCCAACCTCAGGAGACTGTGTGACGCAACATGTACAATACAGGCTCCAACCTCAGGAGACTGTGTGACGCAACATGTACAATACAGGCTCCAACCTCAGGAGACTGTGTGACACAACATGTACCATACAGGCTCCAACCTCAGGAGACTGTGTGACACAACATGTACCATACAGGCTCCAACCTCATCACTGTGTCACACAACATGTCCTATACAGACTCCAACCTCAGCCGATTGTGTTTCCAAACCAAAGAAAATAACTCCCTGCTATTTTTAGCCATCTGGTTTCAGTCATGGCTTGTGGTGCACACAGACCCTGGGATAGTGACCGTCAGGAAAGTGAGGACATGAGACAGACTTTCTATGGCTCACCGTAGACTGCGTCCAGGCCACAAACCAACTCTGAATACATGACACATCTGTAGCGAGCACCGTGTCATCTATACTGCTCGGAGGGGAATTATTTCCTCAACATCCTGTCCCCTGGTTAGAAAAATAATCTATTTCTTCTGTCCTTAAATCTACCTCAAATGTTGAAGAAGTACGTTTGCGCGGTACAGTATCCCCGTAGGCAGGAGAACTGAGGAGGCCTTTTCTGGTTACATAACAGTAACTTTTGGAAAAATTCAAGACATGTGTGCTTTTGTGATTTTCTGTATCTATGTCTGATTTATTATCCGAGTGTAATATACATGAAATAACTGAAAGGCAAAGGCAGAAGTTAGTATAGGCTGGGGCAAGGCATTAATGATGGGGTGAACAGAGTCTATAACTCTGCAAAGGGCGAATAGACACATCTACGGATGATTTCTATATCTCAGCATCAGGCCCCAGAGCCTGGGACCATTTGTTGTACTTTTCAGCTTCATTGCTGAACCTCTGTGGTTATGGTCCGTCTTTGAGATGGAACCATGTTACCCCAACCTGTGTGACAATCTTGGTTCATATAAAGGTCTCTTTAAGCAGCTCTCTGCACAAGGACACAACTGTCTTTATCTATGACCACCCCGCCCATGTCAGTTCTGAGTTTGCCTCAGTGCAAATACTTTGATTTTGCTTTGAAGAGACCAGAATTGTTTAACTTTGAGGTGGCATGGTTTCTGCTATGTGCCAGATATGGACGGTTACGTGTGTCCTACCCTGCCAAGAAAGAAGAGTATCTGTATGGGGATGTAAAGGCTTCTGGACACCTCATGTATGGGAATTTATGGGTTCTCCACACTCAGCAGACCACTTACACAACTACTTCTGACCTGGCTTTCACCAATCCTTTTGTGCGTATAGTAAAGAAATAACAGAGGAGTAAACACAAAATGGAAACCGCACAGCACAAATGTGGCTTCGGACACAACGGTCACCTTGATCAGCACAAGGGCACCTATATTCCCGCCGGGCAACAGTGGTTCGCGCAGAAGGAATGGAGGAGTTTTGCAGAGTGAAGGTGTTCCTAAGCAAGGTATGGAGTAGGTACACCCTTACGTCCTGTCCAGCAGAGCAGCACATAAGAAAACCTAATTTTACAGAACAAGATTATTGTAATGAGCTACAGTAGGTGGAAATTATGCATTTCTATTGGTGCACGGATATTCTTGTCTGGCATTCAGCACCAGGATAGGTCTGGCAGAGATCAGCACTCTTCCTATACTTCTAAAGGGACAGAACATTTTCCATGCATTGAGCACTATAAAGAATAAAATATAAACGTAATAATTTACAAGAGGGCAGGATGCCGCTCCAACCATAAACCAGTAACTGTGCCAAACATCTGGGGACGATTTCCATTACAACAGGGAGATCCTGAGTGTACGGCCCCTTGGCCAGTGTGTAGACCACCTCCAGGCTGGTGCTACTTTAGACACACACATAATAGACACACATACACACATGCCACCAGCCACATGATGCCGCTATCTTAGATGTCTCTGGACTGTGAGCTCCACAGTACTAAACAAGACTGGAAACCAGGAGGAACATTCACACCACCAGCGGTGCCAGCACAATGGACAAGACTCCGTAAGACCTCTGCCCACAGACTCTGGGGTCTATTCATGAAGCAGTGCAAAGAGTGGAGAAGTGAGCCAGTGGAGAGGTTGTGCACTTTATAAATGTTACCTCAACGCTGATTGGTTGCCATGGGCAACTTCTCCACTGGCTCACTTCTCCACTCTTTGCACTGCTTCGTAAATAGACCCCAATGTTTTACAACTTTATCTGAATATGGAGCGTGTTTATCAAACCCCCAACTTCGGCAAAGATACATATTTCACCGGAGAAAAGGTAAATTTAGGATAGGGGCAATTTATTAAAACCCAATCACCATAGAAACAAACCACTGATTTTCTCTGACAACTAAAAATAGTTAATCGATATCTTTGGGTACCACGATATTACCTCCCTAACGACATCATCAGATGGCAATAGCAGCCATTTTCCATAAGTATTTAGGAGTAAAAACCCAGAGACACCGAACCAGCACGCAGACTGCCGATCCCGCTGAGACCAGACAGGACAGAGTGGTGAGCAATACTTTGGTGGTGGGGAGGAGGTGGTAGCATAGTGCACGCTCTGCGGGTTATGCTGAGACAAGCAGCACAATAACTAATCTTCATTAATACTACAAATCTTTGGAATCACTATTGGGATCTATAAAAGTGTGTTGCTAACATACAAGTGGAGCTATACATGAACATTTCATGCACTAGATGCAGACTGTCTATTTGCTCCTTGCGGTGATACACATGTGATACCGTGCGGTGTTATATACCAGTGTCAGATATTGTTTTTATACATTTTAATACTTGCTTCGTAATAAACAATTAGTCAATTGTTTTTGATAAATATACCTCTATTTAAGCGCTCCCTTGTGATATTTTATATCTTTCTTGTTTCCATGTAAACGTGAGTATTGCAGAGTACTCATTATAATAGGTGACCTACCTTTTATTAACTGGTTTGTTATCAGAGCGCCTGAACTAATAATTATATTTTTATAGAGTTGAAATATACAGGGGGTGGGATCCGGTGACCGGTGATATCAGGGAGGGAAGGGAGTGGTATAGCGCATCAAAGTCCCTTGCGGACACCCACAGGAATAGTCCCTGTTAGTTGGCATGCCGGCTGTCGGGATCATATACGGATGTGTCCACTTACATCTAGCCTCCCTGCATGTTAAACATCCTTTCTAGTCACGCGATGACGCTTGTGCTGCGAATAAGACGCATTTTCATCAAAAAGACGCCCGACACTAAGGAAGTTACACGGGACCTGTCAGATCCCTCACGCAGGCATCTCCCACTGTGTGGCATATTGAGGCAAGATGTATGAGGACACAGCTGTACTACAGGACCCCATATCTGATATATACTGCAGGACCCCGGAGACACCAGTTCTGATATATACTGCAGGACCCCAGATACACCAGATCTGACATATACTGTAGGACCGCAGAGACACCAGTTCTGATATATACTGCAGGACCCCAGAGACATCAAATTTGATATACTGTATACTACAGGACCCCAGAGATACCAGATCTGACATATACTGCAGGACCCCAGAGACACCAGATCTGATATATACTGCAGGACCCCAGAGACACCAGATCTGATATAAACTGCAGGACACCAGAGACACCAGATCTGATATATACTGCATACTGCAGGACACCAGAGACACCAGATCTGATATATACTGCAGGACACCAGAGACACCAGATCTGATATATACTGCAGGACACCAGATCGAGACACCAGATCTGATATATACTGCAGGACCCCAGACACACCAGATCGGATATATACCGCAGGACCCCAGACACACCAGATCCGATATATACTGCAGGACACCAGAGACACCAGATCTGATATATACTGCAGGACACCAGAGACACCAGATCTGATATATACTGCAGGACCCCAGAGACACCAGATCTGATATATACTGCAGGACACCAGAGACACGAGATCCGATATATACTGCAGGACACCAGAGACACCAGTTCTGATGTATACTGCAGGACCCCAGAGACACCAGATCTGATATATACTGCAGGACACCAGAGACACGAGATCCGATATATACTGTATACTGCAGGACACCAGAGACACCAGATCTGACATATACTGCAGGACCCCAGAGACACCAGATCTGATATACACGGCAGGACCCCAGAGACACCAGATCTGATATACACGGCAGGACCCCATATCTGACATATACTGCAGGACCAGAGAGACACCAGATCTGATATACACGGCAGGACCCCATATCTGACATATACTGCAGGACCCGAGAGACACCAGATCTGATATACACGGCAGGACCCCAGAGACACCAGATCTCATATATACTGCAGGACACCAGATCTGACATATACTGCAGGACCCCAGACACACCAGATCCGATATATACTGCAGGACACCAGAGACACCAGATCTGATATATACTGCAGGACACCAGAGACACCAGATCTGATATATACTGCAGGACCCCAGAGACACCAGATCTGATATATACTGCAGGACACCAGAGACACAAGATCCGATATATACTGCAGGACACCAGAGACACCAGATCTGATGTATACTGCAGGACCCCAGAGACACCAGATCTGATATATACTGCAGGACCCCATATCTGACATATACTGCAGGACCCGAGAGACACCAGATCTGATGTATACTGCAGGACCCCAGAGACACCAGATCTGATATACACGGCAGGACCCCATATCTGACATATACTGCAGGACCCGAGAGACACCAGATCTGATATACACGGCAGGACCCCATATCTGACATATACTGCAGGACCCGAGAGACACCAGATCTGATATACACGGCAGGACCCCAGAGACACCAGATCTCATATATACTGCAGGACACCAGATCTGACATATACTGCAGGACCCCAGAGACACCAGATCTGATATATACTGCAGCAGCACAGAGACACCAGTTATGATAATACTGTGTACACTATGCTTGTCTCGACGTTGCATACAGGAATGTAATTGCTTAGATCCATTTTTCTCAGTATCCAAATAGTGCCAAAAAACAGCCCCGCAATCTACAACTGTATAAAACAAAGTGGTTGTTTAATTTCTTCCATGCTGATCCCACTTGGCAATCCCTGTACATGATCACAGTAACAGACAATATGTCCTCAAGTCATAACACGCACATGCTTAAACAAGACTTATCCATTGCATGTTAACCACTGCCAAATGTCCTAATTAAAGATGTCATTAGTGATCAGGAACAGGCACCAGGACGAGTCTGCTTTGTGGAATCAATTCATGCATAGCTATGAAATTAGAGCGCAGACAATATAGCACATTCACACGCGTGTCTGTGCACTCACATGGAAAATACATACATAGAGCTGCATCTGGCAGGACAGTGATCTGAGAACTTCATTAGAGGCACAAAACAAAGACAGTTGGTGGCCCCTCTCCCTCTAGCCGGGGCCCTGGGGCCTGCTAAGTGCAAATGTTTTGTTAATAATTTTTAGCCATCCTTAAATGGCTGGAGAGGGGTACAGCACCCCATGTATACACCTTCCACGGTGGCTGCAGAGAGGTACAGCACCCCACGTATACCCCTTCCAATATGGCTGCAGAGGGGTGCAGCACTCCAAGTATACACCTTACACCATGGCTGCAGATGAGTCTAGCACCCCACGTATACACCTTAAAACATGGCTTCCGATGGGGTACATCACCCCATGTATACACCTTACACCATGGCTGCAGAGGGGTACATCACCCAATGTATACACCTTACACCATGGCTACAGAGGGGTACAGCATCCCATGTATACACCTTACACCATGGCTGCAGAGGGGTACAGCATCCCATGTATACACCTTACACCATGGCTGCAGAGGGGTACAGCATCCCATGTATACACCTTCCACCGTGGCTGCAGAGAGGTACAGCACCCCACGTATACCCCTTCCAATATGGCTGCAGAGGGGTACAGCACTCCAAGTATACACCTTACACCATGGCTGCAGATGAGTCTAGCACCCCACGTATACACCTTAAAACATGGCTTCCGATGGGGTACATCACCCCATGTATACACCTTACACCATGGCTGCAGAGGGGTACATCACCCAATGTATATACCTTACACCATGGCTGCAGAGGGGTACAGCATCCCATGTATACACCTTACATCATGGCTGCAGAGGGGTACAGCATCCCATGTATACACCTTACACCATGGCTGCAGAGGGGTGTAGCACCCTACCTATACACCTTCCACCATAGCTGCAGAAGGGTTTAGCACCACACCTATACGCCTTCCACCATGGCTGCAGAGGGGTCTAGCACCCCACCTAACCACCTTCCACCTTGGCTGCAGAGGGGTCTAGCACCCCACCTATGCACCTTCCACCTTGGCTGCAGAGGTGTCTAGCACCCCACGTATACACCTTACACCATGGCTGTAGAGGGGTGTAGCACCCTACCTGTACACCTTCCACCATGGCTGCAGATGGGTCTAGCACCCCGCCTATACGCCTTCCACCATGGCTTCAAGTTCAGAGGGGTCTATCATCCAACCTATACACCTTCCACTTTGGCTGCAAAGGGGTCTAGCACCCCATGTATACACCTTCCACCATGGCTGCAGAGGGGTCTAGCACCCCATGTATACACCTTACAGCATGCTTTTGACTGGAGCTTTCAGAGCAGCGGAGGGACTCTGACAAACCATGTGGTAAAGTAAAGCTAGCCGGTCACCTGCACAACACATACGTGTTACACTGTGTGTGTTACAGATGTGCAAATTGTCTGCATGGGGTCAGCATCTTCTGGGCAACATTTAATATACTTCTATATAAGGGGGAGAAGTATCACACCTCGGAGAAAGAAAATAAGGAAAGATAAGTACCAACCAATCAGCTTCTATCTGTCAATTTTCGAACACGGGTCTATTTACTAAGCCTTGGATGGAGATAAAGTAGATGGAGATAAAAGTACCAGCCAATCAGCTCCTAGCTTCCATATTACAGGCTGGGTTTAAATAAATGTCAGTTAGGAGCTGGTTGGCTGGTACTTTATCGCCGTCTTCTTTATCTCCAAGACTTAGTAAATAGACCCCACAGTCTGTAACATGGCAGTTAGAAGCTGATTGGGTGGTACTTTATCTCTTTCCAAGCTTTGATACATCTCCCTCCTAATGAGAGATGGGACAGTCCACGTACTGGCAGGAGCACGCGTAGCATGCTTAATGGAATCTCTTTCTGCAGTTACAGGTCATTATGACACGTGTGATGGTGAGGTATTCATTCTAAGTAGACTTTCACAGCCACACGCGTCATAATGAATGTCCCAACTTTTACATTTCTGCATTAACTGTTCTGTACCCCCTTTTCACTCACTGTGCCCTCCCCACACCTGCACTCACTGTGCCCTCCCCACACCTGCACTCACTGTGCCCTCCCCACACCTGCACTCACTGTGCCCTCTCTACACCTGCACTCACTGTGCCCTCTCCACACCTGCAATCACTGTGCCCTCTCCACACCTGCATTCACTGTGCCCTCTCCACACCTGCAATCACTGTGCCCTCTCCACACCTGCACTCACTGTGCCCTCTCTACACCTGCAATCACTGTGCCCTCTCCACACCTGCATTCACTGTGCCCTCTCCACACCTGCAATCACTGTGCCCTCTCCACACCTGCACTCACTTTGCCCTCTCCACACCTGCAATCACTGTGCCCTCTCCACACCTGCACTCACTGTGCCCTCCCCACACCTGCACTCACTGTGCCCTCTCACTGTGCCCTCTCCACACCTGCACTCACTGTGCCCTCCCCACACCTGCACTCACTGTGCCCTCTCACTGTGCCCTCCCCACACCTGCACTCACTGTGCCCTCTCCACACCTGCACTCACTGTGCCCTCTCACTGTGCCCTCTCCACACCTGCACTCACTGTGCCCTCTCACTGTGCCCGCCCCACACCTGCACTTACTGTGCTCTCCCCACACCTGCACTCACTGTGCCCTCTCCACACCTACACTCACTGTGCCCTCCCCACACCTGCACTCACTCTGCCCTTCCCACACCAGCACTCACTGTGCCCTCTCCACACCTGCACTCACTGTGCCCTCCCCACACCTGCACTCACTGTGCCCTCTCACTGTGCCCTTCCCACACCTGCACTCACTGTGCCCTCCCCACACCTGCACTCACTGTGCCCTCCCCTCACTGTGCCCTCCCCACACCTGCACTCACTGTGCCCTCCCCACACCTGCACTCACTGTGCCCTCCCCACACCTGCACTCACTGTGCCCTCTCACTGTGCCCTCCCCACACCTGCACTCACTGTGCCCTCTCACTGTGCCCTCTCCACACCTGCACTCACTGTGCCCTCCCCACACCTGCACTCACTGTGCCCTCCCCACACCTGCACTCACTGTGCCCTCTCCACACCTGCACTCACTGTGCCCTCCCCACACCTGCATTCACTGTGCCCACCCCACACCTGCACTCACTGTGCCCTCTCACTGTGCCCTCCCCACACCTACACTCACTGTGCCCTCTCACTGTGCCCTCCCCACACCTGCACTCACTGTGCCCTCTCCACACCTGCACTCACTGTGCCCTCTCCACACCTGCACTCACTGTGCCCTCCCCACACCTGCACTCACTGCGCCCTCCCCACACGTGCATTCACTGTGCCCTCCCCACACCTGCACTCACTGTGCCCTCTCCACACCTGCACTCACTGCGCCCTCCCCACACGTGCATTCACTGTGCCCTCCCCACACCTGCACTCACTGTGCCCTCTCCACACCTCCACTCACTGTGCCCCCCCCCACACCTGCAATCACTGTGCCCTCTCCACACCTGCACTCACTGTGCCCTCCCCACACCTGCACTCACTGTGCCCTCCCCACACCTGCACTCACTGTGCCCTCCCCACACCTGCACTCACTGTGCCCTCTCCACACCTGCACTCACTGTGCCCCCCCCACACCTGCAATCACTGTGCCCTCTCCACACCTGCACTCACTGTGCACTCCCCACACCTGCACTCACTGTGCCCTCTCCACACCTGCACTCACTGTGCCCTCTCCACACCTACACTCACTGTGCCCTCCCCACACCTGCACTCACTCTGCCCTTCCCACACCAGCACTCACTGTGCCCTCTCCACACCTGCACTCACTGTGCCCTCCCCACACCTGCACTCACTGTGCCCTCTCACTGTGCCCTTCCCACACCTGCACTCACTGTGCCCTCCCCACACCTGCACTCACTGTGCCCTCCCCTCACTGTGCCCTCCCCACACCTGCACTCACTGTGCCCTCCCCACACCTGCACTCACTGTGCCCTCCCCACACCTGCACTCACTGTGCCCTCCCCACACCTGCACTCACTGTGCCCTCTCACTGTGCCCTCCCCACACCTGCACTCACTGTGCCCTCTCACTGTGCCCTCTCCACACCTGCACTCACTGTGCCCTCCCCACACCTGCACTCACTGTGCCCTCCCCACACCTGCACTCACTGTGCCCTCTCCACACCTGCACTCACTGTGCCCTCCCCACACCTGCATTCACTGTGCCCACCCCACACCTGCACTCACTGTGCCCTCTCACTGTGCCCTCCCCACACCTACACTCACTGTGCCCTCTCACTGTGCCCTCCCCACACCTGCACTCACTGTGCCCTCTCCACACCTGCACTCACTGTGCCCTCTCCACACCTGCACTCACTGTGCCCTCCCCACACCTGCACTCACTGCGCCCTCCCCACACGTGCATTCACTGTGCCCTCCCCACACCTGCACTCACTGTGCCCTCTCCACACCTGCACTCACTGCGCCCTCCCCACACGTGCATTCACTGTGCCCTCCCCACACCTGCACTCACTGTGCCCTCTCCACACCTGCACTCACTGTGCCCCCCCCACACCTGCAATCACTGTGCCCTCTCCACACCTGCACTCACTGTGCCCTCCCCACACCTGCACTCACTGTGCCCTCTCCACACCTGCACTCACTGTGCCCTCCCCACACCTGCACTCACTGTGCCCTCTCCACACCTGCACTCACTTCGCCCTCTCCACACCTGCACTCACTGTGCCCTCTCCACACCTGCACTCACTGTGCACTCCCCACACCTGCACTCACTGTGCCCTCTCCACACCTGCACTCACTGTGCCCTCTCCACACCTGCACTCACTGTGCCCTCTCCACACCTGCACTCACTGTGCCCTCTCCACACCTGCACTCACTGTGCCCTCTCCACACCTGCACTCACTGTGCCCTCTCTACACCTGCACTCACTGTGCCCTCTCCACACCTGCACTCACTGTGCCCTCTCCACACCTGCAATCACTGTGCCCTCTCTACACCTGCAATCACTGTGCCCTCCCCACACCTGCACTCACTGTGCCCTCCCCACACCTGCACTCACTGTGCCCTCCCCACACCTGCACTCACTGTGCCCTCCCCACACCTGCACTCACTGTGCCCTCTCCACACCTGCACTCACTGTGCCCTCCCCACACCTGCACTCACTGTGCCCTCTCCACACCTGCACTCACTGTTCCCATTATTCATATTTACTCACTCTGCCCCATCTACACTCACTGTACCTCATGTATACTCACTGCGTCCTCTCTACATCTGTACTCACTGTGCCCCATTTACCCTGACTATGCCCTCTCCATAATCAGAACTCACTGTGCCCTGTCTACCCACTGACTGTGCCTCTCCACATCTGTACTCACTCTGCCCCACCTACACTCACTGTGCCTCATGTACATTCGCTGTGCCCTCTCCACGTGTACTCACTGTTTAAACTTACAGTTAATGTGCAGCATCAGCTTCACCATCCACCACTCCATGCCCCATATACAGTATATGTAAAATGAATACAGTGTCCCTCACCCCTACAGTAGTTACAGACATCATGCCCATTAGGGGCGTTCAGAAGTACCGGGTTCCTAGCACAGTGCCGGCCGTTACCACCGACAGTCTTCAGCCCAGACCGCCTGTCACTCAGAGGTATACAGCAGGACCCTGTAGCTGTGTTATTGCATCTGACACCCAGAAGGAAACGCGGGGAGAAGTTTATGGAGTATGAAACTGCCAAGGTTCCCCGTTGGGAAGCCTCTTGTCATTGTTCTCTGTCTCTTACTGAGATGGGACATTGCTCTCACCCTAAGCTCCCTGTCGCTGTATTACCCCCTTCATTCACATGAGGCAGCATCGCCCCCTGCCAGGCACATCTGGTACTGCAGTCCCACAAATAACCACAGGCTTGTTTCTCTTCTGGACCTGAAGATCTAAACAGTGCAATTACAGAGGAAATGCTTCCAGCTCCTCCAAAATAAATCGCCTGCAAGAACCTGTTTACTATATCATACTACCACAAGCTGTGGGGTACAAAAAGTCCCGGTGTGCTAGCCATAGACAGCCTCCTCCCTCTTTTCATGCCAGTCACCTGTACTGCACTACTTTCATAGAGGTGCTATATTGTTTAACTCATTGCCACAGGCATTAGCAGCACTCACATAGATCTCCCTGGGTCACATATCAGCATTGTTAACCCTTCACCAAGTCAGACATCACCATTTTCACATTAATATATATATATATATATATATATATATATATATACACACACACACACACACACACACACACACACACACATATACATACACAGTAACAGTAAAGACATACGATGTATAAACACAGTATTACAGTATTCAGGCAGAAGACTGAACAAATGCAAGTTCAACAGCAGCATCTGGTCTGTATCAGTGCTGAAGGGGTTACATCTGTATTTATATTACTACTATAAGACATCAGAATGTGGATTCTTGACAAGAATTTCTAGTATCTATAAAGTGTCAATCAGTGCACACTACATATACCAGACATGCATCATACATATACTCCACCTCTGCACAGGCACCAGACATGTATGATCCTCCTCGCTGTGATATAGACATACAGACACTATATATACACCAGTCTCCCCCTCCACATGGGTACCAGACATACATCATACATGTACTGTCCCTATACACGGGTACCAGACATACATCATGCATGTACTCTCCCTCCTCATGGGTATCAGACATGCATCATACATGTACTCCCCCCTCCTCATGGGTACCAGACATGTATCATACATGTACTCTCCCTCATGGGTACCAGACATGTATCATACATGTACTCTCCCAGACATGTATCATACATGTACTCTCCCTGTGCTGTGATGAGAGATGTACAGTCATACAATCAGTGCACATCACATATACTAGTCTCCCATTCTACAAGGGTACTAGACATGCATCATACATGTACTCTCCCTCCTCATGGATAGCAGACATGTATCATAGATGTGCTCTCCTCCTCACTGTGCTGTGATGGAGATGTACAGTCAGTGCACATTACATATACCAGTCTCCCCCTCCACATGGGTACCAGACATCATACATGTACTCTACCTCCACATGGGTACCAGACATACATCATACATGTACTCTCCCTCCACACGGGTACCAGACATACATCATACATGTACTCTCGTCCTCACTGTTCTGTGATGAAGATATACAATCAGTGGACACACATATACCAGTCTCTCCCTCCACATGGGTACCAGACATATCATACATGTACTCTCCATCCACATGGGTACCTGACATACCTCCTACAGTACATGTACTCTCTCTCCACATGGGTACCAGACATACATCATAAATGTTCTCTTCTCCTCACCGTGCTGTGATGAAGATGTACAGTCAGTGCACATCACATATACCAGTCTCCCCCTCCATATGGATACCAGACATCATACATGTACTCTCCCTCCACATGGGTACCAGACACACATCATACATGTATTCTTCCTCCTCATGGGTACCAGACATAGATCATACATGTATTCTCCCTCCACATGGGTACCAGACATATCATACATGTACTCTCCCTCCGCATGGGTACCAGACATATCATATATGTACTCTCCCTCCACATGGGTACCAGACATATCATATATGTACTCTCCCTCCACATGGGTACCTGACATACCTCATACAGTACATGTACTCTCCCTCCACATGGGTACCAGACATACATCATACATGTTCTCTCCTCCTCACCGTGCTGTGATAAAGATGTACAGTCAGTGCACATCACATATACCAGTCTCCTCCTCCACATGGGTACCAGTCCAGACATATCATACATGTACTCTGCCTCCACATGGGTACCAGACATGCATCATACATGTATTCTCCCTCCATGTGGGTACCAGACATATCATACATGTACTATCCCTCCACATGGATACCAGACATCATACATGTACTCTCCCTCCACATGGGTACCAGACATACATCATACATGCTCTCTCCTCCTCACTGTGCTGTGATGAAGATGTACAGTCAGTGCACACACATATACCAGTCTCCTCCTCCACATGGGTACCAGATATCATACATGTACTCTCCCTCCACATGGGTACCAGACATATCATACATGTACTCTGCCACCACATGGGTACCAGACATGCATCATACATGTTCTCTCCTCCTCAGTGTGCTGTGATGCAGATGTACAGCCAGTGCTTAGGTCAGTGTCCTCAGCTTGGATAACATGCGGGATCACAGAGCTATGTGGGTGCAGACACCAGAGCTCAGTGATTCCCCACACAGTCCCTCATCCGGGTCCCGGGAGAGACGATGTAAGCCTGGACAGTAACTGCAGCATTACTGCAATAGACCCAGGGACAACCAGGACCTGCCCAGCTCCACTATGACACAAATACACATCCCTTCCCAACAGCAGAGCGAGGACCCCAAACCTGCCAGCCCCGCAAATGTCATCTACCCAATGCCCCATGCCACCCACTGCCCACAGCATCCTACTGTATAACCAGCTGCTGGAGGGTTAATAGCACAGCACAGCCCCCCTCCCTGTACAGTTCCTCAGGATAACAGAGGGGTGCCTGCCTCAGGCCGGCCAGTGTGGGGCTCACCAGTGGTGCTGGTCTCCTGGTCTCAGGCTGGCAGTGGCTCCATCCCGGGGAGCAGTGTGGATGAGGCTCTGCACAGGGTGTGTGTGTGTTCTGCAGGAACTGCTTCCCATTCCAGAGCTCAGTGAGGAGGCTCTTGTAGGCTGGGCCATTCCTCCTGCTACCGTGCAGCAATTCTTAAAGGCGCAGCTCTCCCAGCCTGCAGAAGCGTGTGGCCTATTTACTAACTGCTTCTGCAGAGAGATGAATGCATTATCCTACAGTCATTGCAGCCATCAGTGGGGGGCCATTGTCACAGATACACTGCTACTAACATGCCACCCACATCCCCTGAGCAGCAGCATGTTGGCAGCACTGCAGTAAAGGGTTAAACTCTGTTGTTCACCCAGGGAGACTAATATATCTAATGCCAATTATAGCCCCAACCTTTCCTGTGCAACAGTTGTCAGAGGGTCATTTGCTTCATGTCCAGCCTGGGTCATCTGCACAGTACTACCTCTCTAATATTCTCTATGGGGTCAATTTACTAAGGTGGGAAGTTTTTTTAGAACTGGTGAAGTTACCCATAGCAACCAGTCAGATTCTATCTATTATCTTCTAATCTAGAAGCAGCTAGATAAATGTTAAGTAGAATCTGGTTCCTATGCGCAACATCACCAGTTCTAAAACTCCCACCTTAGTAAATTGACCCCACTGTCTCATGGTCTCTTTTACCATTTTATAGACTGTACTAGATCAGACCAGTCCAACCTGCGGCCATCAGCTGTTTTAGCATGCTGGGCACTGGCGTTTCTATAATGGGTGCAGTGTGTGTGGTGCACACGGGCCCCTGAGTCCAGAGGAGGCCCCCACCGCACACGCTGCACCCATTTTCTAAATACTCACCCCTCCGGAGTCCCGCGGCAGCGTCCACGTCGGTATTAAAACTCTGTGAAAATGGCCCAGCGGCCATTTTCATGGAGTTCTGCGCATGCGCAGTAGAGAAATCTCAGGGAAAATGGCCTCCGCATAATTTTCCCGGAGATCTGCACATGCGCAGTAGAGTCTGAGCGCTCTAGTGCTCAGACTCTCAGCGCAGAGAGCAGGGGGCCCGAACAAAGGAGGCTGCACCCGGCCTCCTCATCTCTTAAAGCGCCCCTGATGCTGGGACTTGTAGTTTCACAGCAGCTGGAGAGCCGCTGGTCACGCAGCCTGTACTAGATCATTGTCAGCTAAAAGCTGATTAGTTGCTGTTTGTAACTTCTGCGCTTTCTCTCTCTCAAAGATTTGATACATCTCCCTTATAGTGTAGCTACGGAGAATGCACAATAGAGCTTACCTATCCCTGTGTGCTGAATGTAATATTGGGATCCGGTCTCTAGGTCAACAGTAACTAGGTCGACACTTTTTAGGTCGACCACTATTGGTCAACAGTAACTAGGTCGACAGGGCCTCTAGGTCGACATGTTCTATGTCGACAGGTCAAAAGGTCAACATGCGGTTTTCACTATTTTTTTTTTTTTTTTTTTTTAACCTTTTCATACTTAACGATCCACGTGGACTACGATTGGAACGGTAATCTGCCCGAAGCATGGCGAGCGAAGCGAGGGGACACGGTGCACTAATTGGGGTTCCCGGTCACTCTACGAAGAAAACACCAAAAAAAACATAGAAAACTCATGTCAACCTAAAGACCTTATCGACCTAGAGACCCTGTTGACCTAGTTACTGTCGACCAATAATGGTCGACCTAGACACTGTCGACCTAGTTACTATCTACCTTCCATACCACACCCGTAATATTATACCCCTTTCACACTGCACAAATAACCCGGTATCGACCTGGCATATTGCTGGGTCAATACGGGTCAGTGTGCCATGTGAAAGCGCCAAGTCCGAATTCCCGGGTCGCCTGACCCGGTAATTCAACCCGGGTTATAAGCAGTGTTATTCCCGGGTTGAATCCCGGGTCAGTGGCTGCATAAACGGATTCCCGGGTCGGTGCGACCTGGGACCCGTTTACTAGATAGGGAGAGGCAGTGCTGAGATGAGCTCATCTCCCAGCGCCGCCTCCACCTCCGCCGGCTCCGCCCTCTGCCACTATGGCAACCGACCCGGCATATTGCCGGGTCTGGAAGCCAACGATAGGGGTAGTAAAGTCTCCAATGCCTGATTCCACCTGGGAAGGACCCGTTTCCAATTCCTGGGTGGGATCCGGCATTGGAGAAGTGAAAGGGGTATTATTTATATCCTTATTTATTATGCACTGACACATGCACAGTACCACTACTGACACATGCACAGTACCACTACTCTTCTTATATATATTAGAGTAGTTCTGATGCTTCTAGTTTATTTATGCAGATAAGTCGCACATTTTGAGAGAGAAAATCGCTTGGCGAAGCCAAGTCTGCCGGGACGTGGTGCGCTTAAAGTGGCTATTTGCCGCGACTTGAGTAACAGTGTATGAGGAAACATCTGTACCCTTATTCTGTACTTATACTCAGCTACACAGTGGGCGGGATGTACTAAGCGGAAAATGCGGTAAACTCCCTGTTTACCGCATTTTCCTGATGTACTAACCCCCGGCCGGCAGGACAGCGCCGCGGCGGGGTACGCCAGCTTTAGCTGGCGATAGTCCATAGAAGCCTATGGGCTTCTCTCCGCGGCGCTGTGTGAGGGATCCGATCGGATCCCTTCCAGCATGCCCTGCGGCCGCCCCCGTCACCCCGCGCATGCGCAGACTGACTCCTGGGGCCGAATCCCGGAAGTCAGGCTGCCGCTGTGCATCGCGGAGAACAGCTCTTATCGGAAGAGCTGTCCTCCGCAATGCTGATCGCATATGTTAGTACATATGCGATCAGCATCGTGGCGATGGGCGGCGATGTACATTAGTACATCCCGCCCAGTATCACTTCTCTGGGTGTAATTCTCAGTACCATCTCTTGTAATGTGTGGAAAAGGGTCATTACTTTTCATGATAGTCTTGTTGTGATGCATCTTAGTACATATATACAGAGAATGATCAGTGTTCATCTTTAGCATATCAATAAGCAGGTGGTCATATGCACACTATAATAAAAATATCAGCATTTGTAAATATATACCTTATAAATGCACAGAACGCCGCTGAAAATCACAGTGTCACCAACATACTTGGCTAATATTACTCAGTCACTTCCTGCTGTTATTCTGGTTCCAGCTGCTCCATACAGCCATGGTGTGTATCATTAATGGTCTGTGATATATACTGTGCGTGTGTGCGTGCGTATATATACTGTATACAGTACTTTTATGTATACAATATGTTTGTCGGATTCACTGTAGAGCTGAAATTGGCAGAATGATGTCATTTCCTTTGGAATGATATCTTCATGCTATACTTAGATATGATGGGATGAATAGTTAGTTACAGGGCAGAAGTTTATACAATGCTGTACTCGGAATGCAAAGTTCATAGTTGAGATTTCTCATGTTGAACTTTTAGCAGAACTGACTGACTGGCTGACTCCATTAGTTGTCTGTACAGCAGCTTCGCCTGGTATTAGGGTGGCCAATCCCGGGCAGGGCCGGTTCTAGCCCTTGTGGTGCCCCGGGCGAAAAATAGGGGTGTGGCTTCATAAAGGGGCGTGGTCAATGTGCCCCCAGTAGTATTGCCCCCGTTTGTGCCCCCAGGAGTATTGCCCCCGTTTGTGGCCCCAGTATTATTGTCCCCGTTTGTGGCCCAGTAGTATTGCCCCCATTTGTGCCGCTTTTAAAAAAAAAATAAGAAAAAATAATACTTACCATCCCCGCTCCTGATGCCGGACCGCTGCTGCCCTCCGTCTCTGCCCGCTGGCGCCGCTCCTCTGATCTATGGGAGAGACGTCATGACGACTCTCCCATAGAACCGCATAGACACTAGAGGTCAATCATGAATCATGACCCCTAGTGTCTATGTGGCGCTCCCACAATGCAGTGTGGTGCGCGATGACTTCATCGCGCACCGCACAGCAGTACCGGCACCGGGGGGGAAGGGGGGGAAGCACCACCAGTAGTGGATCTTGCCACGGCGGTGGCGCCCTCCGGAAGGCGGCACCCCGGCCAAAAATCCCGTGTGCCCGTTGCAAGATCCGCTACTGATCCCGGGATTGGGATTGGCGGGATCCCGTTTTAAAAATGGCCGGGATTCAATCCCGGGATTGTAGTTTGCAATCTCTGGGATTTTGGGATTGGCCAGCAAATTAGTTTTTTATATGCCGGGCAGTGTTGAGCGTTCTCAGGAGGCTCAGATGCTGGCCGGTTCCCCCTGCTTACCACCCACTGGCTACGGTTGGGCGCACTGCGCAGCTTGACATGACGTCAGAGGTCACGCAGCGCAGACAACCACCCGCCGGACCTCGCTGCCGCCCTGCACTTTCCGCCTGCCGGATCTCAAGGAACTGTCCCACCGTCCCTCCTGTCCAGATTGCAGTGAGTTATCAGGCAGGGGAAGTGGGACACATTGAAAAGCAGCCAATCCCAGGAGTGATCATTTTTCAATCCCGATTCCCGGGATTGAAAAAATGGCCCGGGATTGGCCGCCCTACTTGGTATTCTTTTCTTTCTGGCAACTTTTAATACAGAAGCCACAGGAATAGAGATGGTAAATTCTTATGCTGGCCATACACTAGGTCGATATCGTGTACGATTACGATGCAATGCGCGGTCCTGCAGGATGAATGTTGCATCCTCTGATCATACGTGCAGCTCATATTATCCGTCGTACTCATATGCACATCGCACCATGGGGGTCATTCCGAGTTGTTCGCTCGGTAAAAATCTTCGCATCGCAGCGATTTTCCGCTTAATGCGCATGCGCAATGTCCGCACTGCGACTGCGCCAAGTAAATTTGCTATGCACTTAGGAATTTTACTCACGGCATTTTCATCGTTCTGGCGATCGTAATGTGATTGACAGGAAATGGGTGTTACTGGGCGGAAACAGGCCGTTTTATGGGCGTGTGGGTAAAAACGCTACCGTTTCCGGAAAAAACGCAGGAGTGGCCGGAGAAACGGGGGAGTGTCTGGGCGAACGCTGGGTGTGTTTGTGACGTCAAACCAGGAACGACAAGCACAGAACTGATCGCAGAAGCCGAGTAAGTCTGGAGCTACTCAGAAACTGCTACGAGGTGTGTAATCGCAATATTGCGAATACATCGTTCGCAATTTTAAGATGCTAAGATTCACTCCCAGTAGGCGGCGGCTTAGCATGAGCAAATCTGCTAAAATCCGCTTGCGAGCGAACAACTCGGAATGACCCCCCATGTTTTATGCACATACAATGCATGGTACGATTTTGAGTGCCATTTCCCTGGATTTTTTTTTTTATGAGGCATATTTTTGAGGCACACGGTGGATTGCTTAACGATGGGTCGTTAGCACATCGTTTGTCACTCCGGAGGCCAGACTGCTAGTGACCTTCCTGGGGAGGTTGAAGTGATATCGTGTGACAACACTCATACCTCCCAACTTTGATATCAGTGGAGGAGGGACACCATCGCGCGCCGAAGGCACGTGCCCTATTTTAGGGGGTGTGGCCTAATGGAAAGGGTGTGGCCTTGCGGCAAATGCCGCACTCGCAAGCCACGCCCCCGTTTTCATCATTATGGGACATGAACAGCGCTGTGAGAGCTGCTGGTCATGCCCCCTGTCCCTCTCTGACGTGAATAGACGCTGTGTGCATGTGCACATCATCTATTCACCACTGCTCTCCTCAGAGCAGCGAGTGACAGGGGGGGATCTCCCAACTGCCCCCCCACCCACGGGACACTGCGACCCGCGGGTGGGACAGCGGGACAGACCGTGAAAAACGGGACAGTTGGGAGGTATGCACCCGGATCCGACGCCGGTCGTCCTGATGTATGGCCAGCATTAGACTGGTGAAGACTTATTGTTGGATGTAGGAAGCTGCCCAATTGTTGCGAAATTCAAAGTTCCAGCACGACCTCGCAGGCTTGTCAAATCTGTGGTTTTCTAGATGCAGGACTGCAAGTCCCAGCATGCCCTGTGAGCTGGGGTGTTAAAGCAGTTGTAGAATTACAAGCTATAAAATTCTGGCATTTGTAGTTCCACAACAGTTTAGCAGCAAACAGCATAGAGTGCAACAAGTGGACAAGACAAATGGAGCATATTTTACAGAGAATAAAGGCCCAGATTTATCAATCCTTGGAGAGTGATAAATTGCACAGTTATAAAGTACCAGCCAATCAGCTCCTGTCATTTTTTTCAAACACAGCCTGTAACATGACAGTTAGGAGCTGATTGGTTGGTACTTTATCACCGTGCAATGTATCACTCTCCAAGGCTAGATAAATATGGGCTAAACTGTTTGAAAACTGGAGCATCTATTGTACTGTGGGGGTCATTCTGACCAGTTCGCTCGCTGATTTTTAACACAGCAGAGCGAACGGGTCCCTACTGCACATGCGCCGATGCCGTAGTGCGTCGGCGCATTCCAGATGGCCGAAGGCCGTAGCAGGGATGCGATCGCCTCTGCCTGATTGACAGGCAGAGGCGATCGCTGGTCGGGAGGGGGTGGAACAGCTGCGTTTGGCCGCCGTTTCGTGGGTGTGGTCCGGCCAACGCAGGCGTGGCCGGACCGAACAGGGGGCGGGCCGCAGCGGCTGCGTAACGTCACACGCAGCCACTGCGGGCCGGGGAGCGATGAGTAGCTCCCGGCCAGCACGCTAAAGCTGCGCTGGCCGGGAGCTACTCTTGAAGTGCAAAGGCATCGTCGCCGTGCGATGTCTTTACACTTCTGCGGGGGATGCCGGACTGACATGCGGGGCGGACTAGCTCTGTGCTGGGCGTCCCCCCGCATGTCAGGGAAGATGATCGTAGCTGTGCTAAATTTAGCACAGCTACGATCAACTCGGAATGACTCCCTGTATCCAGTGAAAGTGCAGAGCAACGGTGCAGAGTTTCCCCCAGTACACAGGGTGTAAATTCTCACAGCTAAGAACACAGCAGGGAAAGCCAGTGTAGCTGTTTAAATATTAAAAGGATAAATGAGTCAAATTAAATATTAATAAGAGATTCTACACTGATACAGTATTGCTGCCGTTCTATAGCGATATGAGCAGTGGCGTAACTAGAAAATTTTTCTCCCCCAAGCCGCCAAAAAGGGTGTGTGGCTTCGTTGAAATGGGCGTGGCTTCGCGTAAAGGGGCGTGGCATTGCAGGAAAAGACTACCTTATACCCCAGTTTTGCAACCTGCACGCCCAGACGTTAGCCACCACAGGAAAGAAAAATAATCCTGATTCATGCCCCTTACATTATTTGTCATTTTTCCTCCTTATAGTAATGCCCAGTATACATTATGCCACATACTGCAATGGCCTTAGCCATTATGCCACACACAATAATGCACATGACACAATATGCACACACTGTAATGCCCCCGACACATTATGCCACACACCGTAATGCCTGTGACACATTATGACAGGAATCGCAATGCCCGTTATACATTATGCTACACACTGCAATGCCCCTGATACATTATAGCACATACAATGTCTGTGACACATTATGACACACACCACAATGATCCCGAGACATTATACCACATACCACAATGCCCGTGACATAGTATACAACACACCGTAATGCCAGATACATTATGACACACACTGCAATGTCCGTGATACATTATGCCACACACCGTAATGCCCATTACACATTAAGTTCTACAGTAAGGCTTCCAATTACTTTTAAATTACCTGCTCGTTGCCAGGGGTTTCATGCTCTTGGTTCCATGCACGGTGCCAGGGGTTTTCATGCTCAGGGTGTCATGCTCGTTGCCAGGGGTTTCATGCACTGGGTGTCATGCTCGTTGCCAGCGGTTTCATGCTCTTGGTTCCATGCACGGTGCCAGGGGTTTTCATGCTCAGGGTGTCATGCTCGTTGCCAGGGGTTTCATGCACTGGGTGTCATGCTCGTTGCCAGCGGTTTCATGCTCTTGGTTCCATGCACGGTGCCAGGGGTTTTCATGCTCAGGGTGTCATGCTCGTTGCCAGGGGTTTCATGCACTGGGTGTCATGCTCGTTGCCAGGGGTTTCATGCACTGGGTGTCATGCTTGTTGCCAGGGGTTTCATGCACTGGGTGTCATGCTCGTTGCTAGGGGGTAGTGCTTGTTGCTAGGGCCATACTCCCAGTGCCACATATGCCCCCAGTGCCAGATATTCCCCCACAGTGCCAGGTATATGCCCCCAGTGCCAGATATTCCCCCACAGTGCCAGGTACATGCCCCCCAGTGCCACATATACCCCCCCCCCAGTGCCACATATGCCCCCTCAGTGCCTGCTCCCCCCAGTACCAAATATTCCCCCACAGTGCCACATATGCCCCCTCAGTGCCTGCTCCCCCCAGTGCCAGATATTCCCCCACAGTGCCAGGTATATGCCCCCAGTGCCAGATATTCCCCCACAGTGCCAGGTATATGCCCCCAGTGCCAGATATTCCCCCACAGTGCCAGGTATATGCCCCCAGTGCCAGATATTCCCCCACAGTGCCAGGTACATGCCCCCAGTGCCACATATCCCCACCCCAGTGCCACATATGCCCCCTCAGTGCCTGCTCCCCCCAGTACCAAATATTCCCCCACAGTGCCACACATGCCCCATCAGTGCCTGCTCCCCCCAGTGCCAGATATTCCCCCACAGTGCCAGGTATATGCCCCCAGTGCCAGATATTCCCCCACAGTGCCAGGTATATGCCCCCAGTGCCAGATATTCCCCCACAGTGCCTGCTCCCCCCCCCCCCCCCTTTGTGTTGGAGGGACACGGAGCGCATAGCGCGCCTCTCCTCTGTCCCTCCTGGCTCTCCTGCCGGTCTAATAAAGGAAGTGCCGGTTCTTGAGCCAATCAGAGCTCACGAACGGCACTTCCTTTATTAGACCGGCCGGGGGAGAGCCAGGGAGGGACACAGGAGAGGCGCGCGATGTGCGCTCCGTGTCCCTCCTTACAGCAGCGGAGGGAAGGAAGGAAGGAAACCGCAGATTGACATGCGGACGCTCGTCCGCATGTCAATCTGTGCAAAGTCAGTGGCGCCCCCGCAGCCCCTCGCCCCCAAGCCACCGCGAGGACTGCGGGGGCAGTAGTTACGCCACTGGATATGAGTGTAACATAACCTTTAGCATCTGGGGTTAGTTACGGTATCCGGTCTCTAGGTCGACAAGACAGTGTCTAGGTCGACCACTATTGGTCGACAGTAACTAGGTCAACAGAGTTTCTAAGTTGACAGGGCCTCTATGTCGACATGTTCTAGGTCGACAGGTCAAAAGGTCAACATGAGTTTTTCAAAATTATAATTGTTTTTTTTACTTTTTCATACTTTACGATCCACGTGGACTACAATTGGGAACGGTGCCCGAAGTTCGCTCACCATGCGAGGGGACACAGTGCACTTATTGGGGTTCCCGGTCACTGTGCGGCGAAAACAACACCAAAAAAGATTAAAAGACTCATGTCGACCTTTTGACCTGTCGACATAGACCATGTCGTCCTAGAGACCCTGTCGACCTAGAATCCCGGATACTTGTATTATCCCTCTGATGAGCACAGGGACAAAAGTAGATGGGATATACTGTAGATGTACAGGGTTCTGAGATTTGACACTGGACACGCGGATAGAACAAGAAGGCTAAAGCTAGGTACACACTATACAATTACAGTATCTGGCAGATAATTGTATCGTGTGTACCTAGCTTAACTATGGGGCTGATGCATACTTGCCTACCCTCCCGGAATGGCCGGGAGGCTCCCGAAAATCGGGTGACCCTCCCGGCCCCCCGGAAAGGTGGGCAAGCCTCCCGCTTTTCCCCTCGGCCGCCCGCAGCAGAGAACAAGTGGGCGGCCCGAGGGGGTCCGATGACGCGATTCGCGCTGAATCGCGTCATCGTAGCTCCGCCCCTGATATGCAGCGCCTTGTTTCTCGGCACAGCACAGCGGGGGGTGGAGTCACGATGACGCGACCCTGATGCAACGCCCCAGGACCGCCCATCCTGCTGCCGGCCACGCCTCCGAACCGCCCATCCTGCTGCCGGCCACGCCCCCATGCACCTACAATGCTGCCTCCTCCCGGAGGAGGAGGCAGCAAAGTAGGTAAGTATGGGCTGATGCTGAGCTGGGACCAAAGCAGAAACAAAGCAAATAACTTTGCTCCTGGACAAAACATGCTGCAATGCGAGGGGTGCACATATGTTTAGTATTTTTGCATGCTGGGTAAGTGCTGTCTGCTTTTGCATGTAGCACAGAACATATTGGCCAGCTTTATTGTTACACTGCAATTAATATTGTAGGACACGCCCCTCCCAAATCTATATCTCTCTGTACACTTTACTTCCACCCCACCTGCAGTGAGGCATAGTTTAACCAAAGTACAAAGTTACTTGCTTTCTCTTGCTTCGTTCCAAGCTCTGACACGGGCCCTCATTCCGAGTTGATCGCTCGCTAGCAGTTTTTAGCAGTCGTGCAAATGCTATGCCGCCGCCCACTGGGAGTGTATTTTAGCTTAGCAGAAGTGCGAACGAAAGGATCGCAGAGCAGCTACATTTTTTTTGTGTGCAGTTTCTGAGTAGCTCAAAACCTACTCAGCGCTTGCGATGACTTCAGACTGTTCAGTTTCTGTTTTGACGTCAAAAACACGCCCTGCGTTCGCCCAGCCATGCCTGCGTTTTCAGACATTTCCATCTACTGTAGTAGAAAGTGCTCTGCTGCTGAACGTACCATCATAGTCCCAGACATTTCCATCTACTGTAGTACAAAGTGCTCTGCTGCTGAACGTGCCATCATAGACCCAGACATTTCCATCTACCATAGTACAAAGTGCTCTGCTGCTGAACGTGCCATCATAGACCCAGAGATTTCTATCTAGTGTAGTACAAAGTGCTCTGCTGCTGAACGTGCCATCATAGACCCAGACATTTCCATATACCGTAGTACAAAGTGCTCTGCTGCTGAACGTGCCATCATAGACCCAGACATTTCCATCTACCATAGTACAAAGTGCTCTGCTGCTGAACGTGCCATCATAGACCCAGAGATTTCTATCTAGTGTAGTACAAAGTGCTCTGCTGCTGAACGTGCCATCATAGACCCAGATATTTCCATCTACCGTAGTACAAAGTGCTCTGCTTCTGAACGTGCCATCATAGACCCAGACATTTCCATCTACCATAGTACAAAGTGCTCTGCTGCTGAACGTGCCATCATAGACCAAGACATTTCTATCTAGTGTAGTACTAAGTGCTCTGCTGCTGAACTTACCATCATAGACCCAGACATTTCCATCTACTGTAGTACAAAGTGCTCTGCTGCTGAACGTACCATCATAGACCCAGACATTTCCATCTACTGTAGTACAAAGTGCTCTGCTGCTGAACGTGCCATCATAGACCCAGACATTTCCATCTACCATAGTACAAAGTGCTCTGCTGCTGAACGTACCATCATAGACCCAGACATTTCCATCTACTGTAGTACAAAGTGCTCTGCTGCTGAACGTACCATCATAGACCCAGACATTTCCATCTACTGTAGTACAAAGTGCTCTGCTGCTGAACGTACCATCATAGACCCAGATATTTCCATCTACCATAGTACAAAGTGCTCTGCTGCTGAACGTGCCATCATAGACCCAGACATTTCCATCTACTGTAGTACAAAGTGCTCTGCTGCTGAACGTGCCATCATAGACCCAGACATTTCCATCTACTGTAGTACAAAGTGCTCTGCTGCTGAACGTGCCATCATAGACCCAGACATTTCCATCTACTGTAGTACAAAGTTCTCTGCTGCTGAACGTACCATCATAGACCCAGACATTTCCATCTACTGTAGTACAAAGTGCTCTGCTGCTGAACGTGCCATCATGGACCCAGACATTTCCATCTACCATAGTACAAAGTGCTCTGCTGCTGAACGTACCATCATAGACCCAGACATTTCCATCTACTGTAGTACAAAGTGCTCTGCTGCTGAACGTGCCATCATAGACCCAGACATTTCCATCTACTGTAGTACAAAGTGCTCTGCTGCTGAATGTACCATCATAGACCCAGACATTTCCATCTACTGTAGTACAAAGTGCTCTGCTGCTGAACGTGCCATCATAGACCCAGACATTTCCATCTACCATAGTACAAAGAGCTCTGCTGCTGAACGTGCCATCATAGACCCAGAGATTTCTATCTAGTGTAGTACAAAGTGCTCTGCTGCTGAACGTGCCATCATAGGCCCAGACATTTCCATCTACTGTAGTACAAAGTGCCCTGCTGCTGAACGTACCATCATAGACCCAGACATTTCCATCTACCATAGTACAAAGTGCTCTGCTGCTGAACGTGCCATCATAGACCCAGAGATTTCTATATAGTGTAGTACAAAGTGCTCTGCTGCTGAACGTGCCATCATAGACCCAGACATTTCCATCTACTGTAGTACAAAGTGCTCTGCTGCTGAACGTACCATCATAGACCCAGACATTTCCATCTACCGTAGTACAAAGTGCTCTGCTGCTGAACTTACCATCATAGACCCAGACATTTCCATCTACTGTAGTACAAAGTGCTCTGCTGCTGAACGTGCCATCATAGACCCAGACATTTCCATCTACCGTAGTACAAAGTGCTCTGCTGCTGAACTTACCATCATAGACCCAGACATTTCCATCTACTGTAGTACAAAGTGCTCTGCTGCTGAACGTGCCATCATAGACCCAGACATTTCCATCTACTGTAGTACAAAGTGCTCTGCTGCTAAACGTACCATCATAGACCCAGACATTTCCATCTACTGTAGTACAAAGTGCTCTGCTGCTGAACGTACCATCATAGACCCAGACATTTCCATCTACTGTAGTACAAAGTGCTCTGCTGCTGAACGTGCCATCATAGACCCAGACATTTCCATCTACCGTAGTACAAAGTGCTCTGCTGCTGAACGTGCCATCATAGACCCAGACATTTCCATCTACTGTAGTACAAAGTGCTCTGCTGCTGAACGTACCATCATAGACCCAGACATTTCCATCTACTGTAGTACAAAGTGCTCTGCTGCTGAACGTACCATCATAGACCCAGACATTTCCATCTACCGTAGTACAAAGTGCTCTGCTGCTGAACGTACCATCATAGACCCAGACATTTCCATCTACCGTAGTACAAAGTGCTCTGCTGCTGAACGTGCCATCATAGACCCAGACATTTCCATCTACTGTAGTACAAAGTGCTCTGCTGCTGAACGTGCCATCATAGACCCAGACATTTCCTTCTACCGTAGTACAAAGTGCTCTGCTGCTGATCGTACCATCATAGACCCAGACATTTCCATCTACTGTAGTACAAAGTGCTCTGCTGCTGAACGTGCCATCATAGACCCAGACATTTCCATCTACTGTAGTACAAAGTGCTCTGCTGCTGAACGTACCATCATAGACCCAGACATTTCCATCTACTGTAGTACAAAGTGCTCTGCTGCTGAACGTACCATCATAGACCCAGACATTTCCATCAACTGTAGTACAAAGTGCTCTGCTGCTGAACGTACCATAAAAGACCCAGACATTTCCATCTACCATAGTACAAAGTGCTCTGCTGCTGAACGTACCATCATAGACCCAGACATTTCCATCTACTGTAGTACAAAGTGCTCTGCTGCTGAACGTACCATCATAGACCCAGACATTTCCATCTACTGTAGTACAAAGTGCTCTGCTGCTGAACGTACCATCATAGACCCAGACATTTCCATTTACTGTAGTACAAAGTGCTCTGCTGCTGAACGTACCATCATAGACCCAGACATTTCCATCTACTGTAGTACAAAGTGCTCTGCTGCTGAACGTGCCATCATAGACCCAGACATTTCCATCTACTGTAGTACAAAGTGCTCTGCTACTGAACGTGCCATCATAGACCCAGAGATTTCCATCTACCATAGTACAAAGTGCTCTGCTGCTGAACGTACCATCATAGACCGAGACATTTCCATCTGCTGTAGTACAAAGTGCTCTGCTGCTGAACGTACCATCATAGACCCAGACATTTCCATCTACTGTAGTACAAAGTGCTCTGCTGCTGAACGTACCATCATAGACCCAGACATTTCCATCTACTGTAGTACAAAGTGCTCTGCTGCTGAACGTGCCATCATAGACCCAGACATTTCCATCTACCATAGTACAAAGTGCTCTGCTGCTGAACGTACCATCATAGACCCAGACATTTCCATCTACTGTAGTACAAAGTGCTCTGCTGCTGAACGTACCATCATAGACCCAGATATTTCCATCTACTGTAGTACAAAGTGCTCTGCTGCTGAACGTGCCATCATAGACCCAGACATTTTCATCTACCATAGTACAAAGTGCTCTGCTGCTGAACGTGCCATCATAGACCCAGAGATTTCTATCTAGTGTAGTGCAAAGTGCTCTGCTGCTGAACGTGCCATCATAGACCCAGACATTTCCATCTACCGTAGTACAAAGTGCTCTGCTGCTGAACGTGCCATCATAGACCCAGACATTTCCATCTACCATAGTACAAAGTGCTCTGCTGCTGAACGTGCCATCATAGACCCAGAGATTTCTATCTAGTGTAGTACAAAGTGCTCTGCTGCTGAACGTGCCATCATAGACCCAGATATTTCCATCTACCGTAGTATAAAGTGCTCTGCTTCTGAACGTGCCATCATAGACCCAGACATTTCCATCTACTGTAGTACAAAGTGCTCTGCTGCTGAACGTGCCATCATAGACCCAGACATTTCCATCTACTGTAGTACAAAGTGCTCTGCTGCTGAACGTACCATCATAGACCCAGATATTTCCATCTACCGTAGTACAAAGTGCTCTGCTGCTGAACTTACCATCATAGACCCAGACATTTCCATCTACTGTAGTACAAAGTGCTCTGCTGCTGAACGTGCCATCATAGACCCAGACATTTCCATCTACCGTAGTACAAAGTGCTCTGCTGCTGAACGTACCATCATAGACCCAGACATTTCCATCTACCGTAGTACAAAGTGCTCTGCTGCTGAACGTGCCATCATAGACCCAGACATTTCCATCTACTGTAGTACAAAGTGCTCTGCTGCTGAACGTATCATCATAGACCCAGACATTTCCATCTACTGTAGTACAAAGTGCTCTGCTGCTGAACGTACCATCATAGACCCAGACATTTCCATCTACTGTAGTACAAAGTGCTCTGCTGCTGAACGTGCCATCATAGACCCAGACATTTCCATCTACCATAGTACAAAGTGCTCTGCTGCTGAACGTACCATCATAGACCCAGACATTTCCATCTACTGTAGTACAAAGTGCTCTGCTGCTGAACGTACCATCATAGACCCAGACATTTCCATCTACTGTAGTACAAAGTGCTCTGCTGCTGAACGTACCATCATAGACCCAGACATTTCCATCTACCGTAGTACAAAGTGCTCTGCTGCTGAACGTGCCATCATAGACCCAGAGATTTCTATCTAGTGTAGTACAAAGTGCTCTGCTGCTGAACGTGCCATCATAGACCCAGACATTTCCATCTACAGTAGTACAAAGTGCTCTGCTGCTGAATTTACCATCATAGACCCAGAGATTTCCATCTACTGTAGTACAAAGTGCTCTGCTGCTGAACGTACCATCATAGACCCAGACATTTCCATCTACCGTAGTACAAAGTGCTCTGCTGCTGAACTTACCATCATAGACCCAGACATTTCCATCTACTGTAGTACAAAGTGCTCTGCTGCTGAACGTGCCATCATAGACCCAAACATTTCCATCTACCGTAGTACAAAGTGCTCTGCTGCTGAACGTACCACCATAGACCCAGACATTTCCATCTACTGTAGTACAAAGTGCTCTGCTGCTGAACGTGCCATCATAGACCCAGACATTTCCATCTACTGTAGTACAAAGTGCTCTGCTGCTGAATGTACCATCATAGACCCAGACATTTCCATCTACTGTAGTACAAAGTGCTCTGCTGCTGAACGTGCCATCATAGACCCAGACATTTCCATCTACCATAGTACAAAGTGCTCTGCTGCTGAACGTGCCATCATAGACCCAGAGATTTCTATCTAGTGTAGTACAAAGTGCTCTGCTGCTGAACGTGCCATCATAGACCCAGACATTTCCATCTACTGTAGTACAAAGTGCTCTGCTGCTGAACGTACCATCATAGACCCAGACATTTCCATCTACTGTAGTACAAAGTGCTCTGCTGCTGAACGTGCCATCATAGACCCAGACATTTTCATCTACCATAGTACAAAGTGCTCTGCTGCTGAACGTGCCATCATAGACCCAGAGATTTCTATCTAGTGTAGTACAAAGTGCTCTGCTGCTGAACGTGCCATCATAGACCCAGACATTTCCATCTACCGTAGTACAAAGTGCTCTGCTGCTGAACGTGCCATCATAGACCCAGACATTTCCATCTACCATAGTACAAAGTGCTCTGCTGCTGAACGTGCCATCATAGACCCAGAGATTTCTATCTAGTGTAGTACAAAGTGCTCTGCTGCTGAACGTGCCATCATAGACCCAGACATTTCCATCTACCGTAGTACAAAGTGCTCTGCTGCTGAACGTGCCATCATAGACCCAGACATTTCCATCTACCATAGTACAAAGTGCTCTGCTGCTGAACGTGCCATCATAGACCCAGAGATTTCTATCTAGTGTAGTACAAAGTGCTCTGCTGCTGAACGTGCCATCATAGACCCAGATATTTCCATCTACCGTAGTATAAAGTGCTCTGCTTCTGAACGTGCCATCATAGACCCAGACATTTCCATCTACTGTAGTACAAAGTGCTCTGCTGCTGAACGTGCCATCATAGACCCAGACATTTCCATCTACTGTAGTACAAAGTGCTCTGCTGCTGAACGTACCATCATAGACCCAGATATTTCCATCTACCGTAGTACAAAGTGCTCTGCTGCTGAACTTACCATCATAGACCCAGACATTTCCATCTACTGTAGTACAAAGTGCTCTGCTGCTGAACGTGCCATCATAGACCCAGACATTTCCATCTACCGTAGTACAAAGTGCTCTGCTGCTGAACGTACCATCATAGACCCAGACATTTCCATCTACTGTAGTACAAAGTGCTCTGCTGCTGAACGTGCCATCATAGACCCAGACATTTCCATCTACTGTAGTACAAAGTGCTCTGCTGCTGAACGTATCATCATAGACCCAGACATTTCCATCTACTGTAGTACAAAGTGCTCTGCTGCTGAACGTACCATCATAGACCCAGACATTTCCATCTACTGTAGTACAAAGTGCTCTGCTGCTGAACGTGCCATCATAGACCCAGACATTTCCATCTACCATAGTACAAAGTGCTCTGCTGCTGAACGTACCATCATAGACCCAGACATTTCCATCTACTGTAGTACAAAGTGCTCTGCTGCTGAACGTACCATCATAGACCCAGACATTTCCATCTACCGTAGTACAAAGTGCTCTGCTGCTGAACGTGCCATCATAGACCCAGAGATTTCTATCTAGTGTAGTACAAAGTGCTCTGCTGCTGAACGTGCCATCATAGACCCAGACATTTCCATCTACAGTAGTACAAAGTGCTCTGCTGCTGAATTTACCATCATAGACCCAGAGATTTCCATCTACTGTAGTACAAAGTGCTCTGCTGCTGAACGTACCATCATAGACCCAGACATTTCCATCTACCGTAGTACAAAGTGCTCTGCTGCTGAACTTACCATCATAGACCCAGACATTTCCATCTACTGTAGTACAAAGTGCTCTGCTGCTGAACGTGCCATCATAGACCCAAACATTTCCATCTACCGTAGTACAAAGTGCTCTGCTGCTGAACGTACCATCATAGACCCAGACATTTCCATCTACTGTAGTACAAAGTGCTCTGCTGCTGAACGTGCCATCATAGACCCAGACATTTCCATCTACTGTAGTACAAAGTGCTCTGCTGCTGAACGTACCATCATAGAACCAGACATTTCCATCTACCATAGTACAAAGTGCTCTGCTGCTGAACGTACCATCATAGACCCAGACATTTCCATCTACTGTAGTACAAAGTGCTCTGCTGCTGAACGTACCATCATAGACCCAGACATTTCCATCTACTGTAGTACAAAGTGCTCTGCTGCTGAACGTGCCATCATAGACCCAGACATTTCCATCTACTGTAGTACAAAGTGCTCTGCTGCTGAACGTGCCATCATAGACCCAGAGATTTCTATCTAGTGTAGTACAAAGTGCTCTGCTGCTGAACGTGCCATCATAGACCCAGATATTTCCATCTACCGTAGTACAAAGTGCTCTGCTTCTGAACGTGCCATCATAGACCCAAACATTTCCATCTACCATAGTACAAAGTGCTCTGCTGCTGAACGTGCCATCATAGACCCAGACATTTCCATCTACCATAGTACAAAGTGCTCTGCTGCTGAACGTGCCATCATAGACCCAGAGATTTCTATCTAGTGTAGTACAAAGTGCTCTGCTGCTGAACGTGCCATCATAGACCCAGATATTTCCATCTACCGTAGTACAAAGTGCTCTGCTTCTGAACGTGCCATCATAGACCCAGACATTTCCATCTACCATAGTACAAAGTGCTCTGCTGCTGAACGTGCCATCATAGACGAAGACATTTCTATCTAGTGTAGTACTAAGTGCTCTGCTGCTGAACTTACCATCATAGACCCAGACATTTCCATCTACTGTAGTACAAAGTGCTCTGCTGCTGAACGTACCATCATAGACCCAGACATTTCCATCAACTGTAGTACAAAGTGCTCTGCTGCTGAACGTACCATAATAGACCCAGACATTTCCATCTACCATAGTACAAAGTGCTCTGCTGCTGAACGTACCATCATAGACCCAGACATTTCCATCTACTGTAGTACAAAGTGCTCTGCTGCTGAACGTACCATCATAGACCCAGACATTTCCATCTACTGTAGTACAAAGTGCTCTGCTGCTGAACGTACCATCATAGACCCAGACATTTCCATTTACTGTAGTACAAAGTGCTCTGCTGCTGAACGTACCATCATAGACCCAGACATTTCCATCTACTGTAGTACAAAGTGCTCTGCTGCTGAACGTGCCATCATAGACCCAGACATTTCCATCTACTGTAGTACAAAGTGCTCTGCTACTGAACGTGCCATCATAGACCCAGAGATTTCCATCTACCATAGTACAAAGTGCTCTGCTGCTGAACGTACCATCATAGACCGAGACATTTCCATCTGCTGTAGTACAAAGTGCTCTGCTGCTGAACGTACCATCATAGACCCAGACATTTCCATCTACTGTAGTACAAAGTGCTCTGCTGCTGAACGTACCATCATAGACCCAGACATTTCCATCTACTGTAGTACAAAGTGCTCTGCTGCTGAACGTGCCATCATAGACCCAGACATTTCCATCTACCATAGTACAAAGTGCTCTGCTGCTGAACGTACCATCATAGACCCAGACATTTCCATCTACTGTAGTACAAAGTGCTCTGCTGCTGAACGTACCATCATAGACCCAGATATTTCCATCTACTGTAGTACAAAGTGCTCTGCTGCTGAACGTGCCATCATAGACCCAGACATTTTCATCTACCATAGTACAAAGTGCTCTGCTGCTGAACGTGCCATCATAGACCCAGAGATTTCTATCTAGTGTAGTGCAAAGTGCTCTGCTGCTGAACGTGCCATCATAGACCCAGACATTTCCATCTACCGTAGTACAAAGTGCTCTGCTGCTGAACGTGCCATCATAGACCCAGACATTTCCATCTACCATAGTACAAAGTGCTCTGCTGCTGAACGTGCCATCATAGACCCAGAGATTTCTATCTAGTGTAGTACAAAGTGCTCTGCTGCTGAACGTGCCATCATAGACCCAGATATTTCCATCTACCGTAGTATAAAGTGCTCTGCTTCTGAACGTGCCATCATAGACCCAGACATTTCCATCTACTGTAGTACAAAGTGCTCTGCTGCTGAACGTGCCATCATAGACCCAGACATTTCCATCTACTGTAGTACAAAGTGCTCTGCTGCTGAACGTACCATCATAGACCCAGATATTTCCATCTACCGTAGTACAAAGTGCTCTGCTGCTGAACTTACCATCATAGACCCAGACATTTCCATCTACTGTAGTACAAAGTGCTCTGCTGCTGAACGTGCCATCATAGACCCAGACATTTCCATCTACCGTAGTACAAAGTGCTCTGCTGCTGAACGTACCATCATAGACCCAGACATTTCCATCTACCGTAGTACAAAGTGCTCTGCTGCTGAACGTGCCATCATAGACCCAGACATTTCCATCTACTGTAGTACAAAGTGCTCTGCTGCTGAACGTATCATCATAGACCCAGACATTTCCATCTACTGTAGTACAAAGTGCTCTGCTGCTGAACGTACCATCATAGACCCAGACATTTCCATCTACTGTAGTACAAAGTGCTCTGCTGCTGAACGTGCCATCATAGACCCAGACATTTCCATCTACCATAGTACAAAGTGCTCTGCTGCTGAACGTACCATCATAGACCCAGACATTTCCATCTACTGTAGTACAAAGTGCTCTGCTGCTGAACGTACCATCATAGACCCAGACATTTCCATCTACTGTAGTACAAAGTGCTCTGCTGCTGAACGTACCATCATAGACCCAGACATTTCCATCTACCGTAGTACAAAGTGCTCTGCTGCTGAACGTGCCATCATAGACCCAGAGATTTCTATCTAGTGTAGTACAAAGTGCTCTGCTGCTGAACGTGCCATCATAGACCCAGACATTTCCATCTACAGTAGTACAAAGTGCTCTGCTGCTGAATTTACCATCATAGACCCAGAGATTTCCATCTACTGTAGTACAAAGTGCTCTGCTGCTGAACGTACCATCATAGACCCAGACATTTCCATCTACCGTAGTACAAAGTGCTCTGCTGCTGAACTTACCATCATAGACCCAGACATTTCCATCTACTGTAGTACAAAGTGCTCTGCTGCTGAACGTGCCATCATAGACCCAAACATTTCCATCTACAGTAGTACAAAGTGCTCTGCTGCTGAACGTACCACCATAGACCCAGACATTTCCATCTACTGTAGTACAAAGTGCTCTGCTGCTGAACGTGCCATCATAGACCCAGACATTTCCATCTACTGTAGTACAAAGTGCTCTGCTGCTGAATGTACCATCATAGACCCAGACATTTCCATCTACTGTAGTACAAAGTGCTCTGCTGCTGAACGTGCCATCATAGACCCAGACATTTCCATCTACCATAGTACAAAGTGCTCTGCTGCTGAACGTGCCATCATAGACCCAGAGATTTCTATCTAGTGTAGTACAAAGTGCTCTGCTGCTGAACGTGCCATCATAGACCCAGACATTTCCATCTACTGTAGTACAAAGTGCTCTGCTGCTGAACGTACCATCATAGACCCAGACATTTCCATCTACTGTAGTACAAAGTGCTCTGCTGCTGAACGTGCCATCATAGACCCAGACATTTTCATCTACCATAGTACAAAGTGCTCTGCTGCTGAACGTGCCATCATAGACCCAGAGATTTCTATCTAGTGTAGTACAAAGTGCTCTGCTGCTGAACGTGCCATCATAGACCCAGACATTTCCATCTACCGTAGTACAAAGTGCTCTGCTGCTGAACGTGCCATCATAGACCCAGACATTTCCATCTACCATAGTACAAAGTGCTCTGCTGCTGAACGTGCCATCATAGACCCAGAGATTTCTATCTAGTGTAGTACAAAGTGCTCTGCTGCTGAACGTGCCATCATAGACCCAGACATTTCCATCTACCGTAGTACAAAGTGCTCTGCTGCTGAACGTGCCATCATAGACCCAGACATTTCCATCTACCATAGTACAAAGTGCTCTGCTGCTGAACGTGCCATCATAGACCCAGAGATTTCTATCTAGTGTAGTACAAAGTGCTCTGCTGCTGAACGTGCCATCATAGACCCAGATATTTCCATCTACCGTAGTATAAAGTGCTCTGCTTCTGAACGTGCCATCATAGACCCAGACATTTCCATCTACTGTAGTACAAAGTGCTCTGCTGCTGAACGTGCCATCATAGACCCAGACATTTCCATCTACTGTAGTACAAAGTGCTCTGCTGCTGAACGTACCATCATAGACCCAGATATTTCCATCTACCGTAGTACAAAGTGCTCTGCTGCTGAACTTACCATCATAGACCCAGACATTTCCATCTACTGTAGTACAAAGTGCTCTGCTGCTGAACGTGCCATCATAGACCCAGACATTTCCATCTACCGTAGTACAAAGTGCTCTGCTGCTGAACGTACCATCATAGACCCAGACATTTCCATCTACTGTAGTACAAAGTGCTCTGCTGCTGAACGTGCCATCATAGACCCAGACATTTCCATCTACTGTAGTACAAAGTGCTCTGCTGCTGAACGTATCATCATAGACCCAGACATTTCCATCTACTGTAGTACAAAGTGCTCTGCTGCTGAACGTACCATCATAGACCCAGACATTTCCATCTACTGTAGTACAAAGTGCTCTGCTGCTGAACGTGCCATCATAGACCCAGACATTTCCATCTACCATAGTACAAAGTGCTCTGCTGCTGAACGTACCATCATAGACCCAGACATTTCCATCTACTGTAGTACAAAGTGCTCTGCTGCTGAACGTACCATCATAGACCCAGACATTTCCATCTACCGTAGTACAAAGTGCTCTGCTGCTGAACGTGCCATCATAGACCCAGAGATTTCTATCTAGTGTAGTACAAAGTGCTCTGCTGCTGAACGTGCCATCATAGACCCAGACATTTCCATCTACAGTAGTACAAAGTGCTCTGCTGCTGAATTTACCATCATAGACCCAGAGATTTCCATCTACTGTAGTACAAAGTGCTCTGCTGCTGAACGTACCATCATAGACCCAGACATTTCCATCTACCGTAGTACAAAGTGCTCTGCTGCTGAACTTACCATCATAGACCCAGACATTTCCATCTACTGTAGTACAAAGTGCTCTGCTGCTGAACGTGCCATCATAGACCCAAACATTTCCATCTACCGTAGTACAAAGTGCTCTGCTGCTGAACGTACCATCATAGACCCAGACATTTCCATCTACTGTAGTACAAAGTGCTCTGCTGCTGAACGTGCCATCATAGACCCAGACATTTCCATCTACTGTAGTACAAAGTGCTCTGCTGCTGAACGTACCATCATAGAACCAGACATTTCCATCTACCATAGTACAAAGTGCTCTGCTGCTGAACGTACCATCATAGACCCAGACATTTCCATCTACTGTAGTACAAAGTGCTCTGCTGCTGAACGTACCATCATAGACCCAGACATTTCCATCTACTGTAGTACAAAGTGCTCTGCTGCTGAACGTGCCATCATAGACCCAGACATTTCCATCTACTGTAGTACAAAGTGCTCTGCTGCTGAACGTGCCATCATAGACCCAGAGATTTCTATCTAGTGTAGTACAAAGTGCTCTGCTGCTGAACGTGCCATCATAGACCCAGATATTTCCATCTACCGTAGTACAAAGTGCTCTGCTTCTGAACGTGCCATCATAGACCCAAACATTTCCATCTACCATAGTACAAAGTGCTCTGCTGCTGAACGTGCCATCATAGACCCAGACATTTCCATCTACCATAGTACAAAGTGCTCTGCTGCTGAACGTGCCATCATAGACCCAGAGATTTCTATCTAGTGTAGTACAAAGTGCTCTGCTGCTGAACGTGCCATCATAGACCCAGATATTTCCATCTACCGTAGTACAAAGTGCTCTGCTTCTGAACGTGCCATCATAGACCCAGACATTTCCATCTACCATAGTACAAAGTGCTCTGCTGCTGAACGTGCCATCATAGACGAAGACATTTCTATCTAGTGTAGTACTAAGTGCTCTGCTGCTGAACTTACCATCATAGACCCAGACATTTCCATCTACTGTAGTACAAAGTGCTCTGCTGCTGAACGTACCATCATAGACCCAGACATTTCCATCAACTGTAGTACAAAGTGCTCTGCTGCTGAACGTACCATAATAGACCCAGACATTTCCATCTACCATAGTACAAAGTGCTCTGCTGCTGAACGTACCATCATAGACCCAGACATTTCCATCTACTGTAGTACAAAGTGCTCTGCTGCTGAACGTACCATCATAGACCCAGACATTTCCATCTACTGTAGTACAAAGTGCTCTGCTGCTGAACGTACCATCATAGACCCAGACATTTCCATTTACTGTAGTACAAAGTGCTCTGCTGCTGAACGTACCATCATAGACCCAGACATTTCCATCTACTGTAGTACAAAGTGCTCTGCTGCTGAACGTGCCATCATAGACCCAGACATTTCCATCTACTGTAGTACAAAGTGCTCTGCTACTGAACGTGCCATCATAGACCCAGAGATTTCCATCTACCATAGTACAAAGTGCTCTGCTGCTGAACGTACCATCATAGACCGAGACATTTCCATCTGCTGTAGTACAAAGTGCTCTGCTGCTGAACGTACCATCATAGACCCAGACATTTCCATCTACTGTAGTACAAAGTGCTCTGCTGCTGAACGTACCATCATAGACCCAGACATTTCCATCTACTGTAGTACAAAGTGCTCTGCTGCTGAACGTGCCATCATAGACCCAGACATTTCCATCTACCATAGTACAAAGTGCTCTGCTGCTGAACGTACCATCATAGACCCAGACATTTCCATCTACTGTAGTACAAAGTGCTCTGCTGCTGAACGTACCATCATAGACCCAGATATTTCCATCTACTGTAGTACAAAGTGCTCTGCTGCTGAACGTGCCATCATAGACCCAGACATTTTCATCTACCATAGTACAAAGTGCTCTGCTGCTGAACGTGCCATCATAGACCCAGAGATTTCTATCTAGTGTAGTGCAAAGTGCTCTGCTGCTGAACGTGCCATCATAGACCCAGACATTTCCATCTACCGTAGTACAAAGTGCTCTGCTGCTGAACGTGCCATCATAGACCCAGACATTTCCATCTACCATAGTACAAAGTGCTCTGCTGCTGAACGTGCCATCATAGACCCAGAGATTTCTATCTAGTGTAGTACAAAGTGCTCTGCTGCTGAACGTGCCATCATAGACCCAGATATTTCCATCTACCGTAGTATAAAGTGCTCTGCTTCTGAACGTGCCATCATAGACCCAGACATTTCCATCTACTGTAGTACAAAGTGCTCTGCTGCTGAACGTGCCATCATAGACCCAGACATTTCCATCTACTGTAGTACAAAGTGCTCTGCTGCTGAACGTACCATCATAGACCCAGATATTTCCATCTACCGTAGTACAAAGTGCTCTGCTGCTGAACTTACCATCATAGACCCAGACATTTCCATCTACTGTAGTACAAAGTGCTCTGCTGCTGAACGTGCCATCATAGACCCAGACATTTCCATCTACCGTAGTACAAAGTGCTCTGCTGCTGAACGTACCATCATAGACCCAGACATTTCCATCTACTGTAGTACAAAGTGCTCTGCTGCTGAACGTGCCATCATAGACCCAGACATTTCCATCTACTGTAGTACAAAGTGCTCTGCTGCTGAACGTATCATCATAGACCCAGACATTTCCATCTACTGTAGTACAAAGTGCTCTGCTGCTGAACGTACCATCATAGACCCAGACATTTCCATCTACTGTAGTACAAAGTGCTCTGCTGCTGAACGTGCCATCATAGACCCAGACATTTCCATCTACCATAGTACAAAGTGCTCTGCTGCTGAACGTACCATCATAGACCCAGACATTTCCATCTACTGTAGTACAAAGTGCTCTGCTGCTGAACGTACCATCATAGACCCAGACATTTCCATCTACTGTAGTACAAAGTGCTCTGCTGCTGAACGTACCATCATAGACCCAGACATTTCCATCTACCGTAGTACAAAGTGCTCTGCTGCTGAACGTGCCATCATAGACCCAGAGATTTCTATCTAGTGTAGTACAAAGTGCTCTGCTGCTGAACGTGCCATCATAGACCCAGACATTTCCATCTACAGTAGTACAAAGTGCTCTGCTGCTGAATTTACCATCATAGACCCAGAGATTTCCATCTACTGTAGTACAAAGTGCTCTGCTGCTGAACGTACCATCATAGACCCAGACATTTCCATCTACCGTAGTACAAAGTGCTCTGCTGCTGAACTTACCATCATAGACCCAGACATTTCCATCTACTGTAGTACAAAGTGCTCTGCTGCTGAACGTGCCATCATAGACCCAAACATTTCCATCTACCGTAGTACAAAGTGCTCTGCTGCTGAACGTACCATCATAGACCCAGACATTTCCATCTACTGTAGTACAAAGTGCTCTGCTGCTGAACGTGCCATCATAGACCCAGACATTTCCATCTACTGTAATACAAAGTGCTCTGCTGCTGAACGTACCATCATAGACCCAGACATTTCCATCTACCATAGTACAAAGTGCTCTGCTGCTGAACGTACCATCATAGACCCAGACATTTCCATCTACTGTAGTACAAAGTGCTCTGCTGCTGAACGTACCATCATAGACCCAGACATTTCCATCTACTGTAGTACAAAGTGCTCTGCTGCTGAACGTGCCATCATAGACCCAGACATTTCCATCTACTGTAGTACAAAGTGCTCTGCTGCTGAACGTGCCATCATAGACCGAGAGATTTCTATCTAGTGTAGTACAAAGTGCTCTGCTGCTGAACGTGCCATCATAGACCCAGATATTTCCATCTACCGTAGTACAAAGTGCTCTGCTTCTGAACGTGCCATCATAGACCCAGACATTTCCATCTACCATAGTACAAAGTGCTCTGCTGCTGAACGTGCCATCATAGACGAAGACATTTCTATCTAGTGTAGTACTAAGTGCTCTGCTGCTGAACTTACCATCATAGACCCAGACATTTCCATCTACTGTAGTACAAAGTGCTCTGCTGCTGAACGTACCATCATAGACCCAGACATTTCCATCTACTGTAGTACAAAGTGCTCTGCTGCTGAACGTGCCATCATAGACCCAGACATTTCCATCTACCATAGTACAAAGTGCTCTGCTGCTGAACGTACCATCATAGACCCAGACATTTCCATCTACTGTAGTACAAAGTGCTCTGCTGCTGAACGTGCCATCATAGACCCAGACATTTCCATCTACTGTAGTACAAAGTGCTCTGCTGCTGAATGTACCATCATAGACCCAGACATTTCCATCTACTGTAGTACAAAGTGCTCTGCTGCTGAACGTGCCATCATAGACCCAGACATTTCCATCTACCATAGTACAAAGTGCTCTGCTGCTGAACGTGCCATCATAGACCCAGAGATTTCTATCTAGTGTAGTACAAAGTGCTCTGCTGCTGAACGTGCCATCATAGACCCAGACATTTCCATCTACTGTAGTACAAAGTGCTCTGCTGCTGAACGTACCATCATAGACCCAGACATTTCCATCTACTGTAGTACAAAGTGCTCTGCTGCTGAACGTGCCATCATAGACCCAGACATTTTCATCTACCATAGTACAAAGTGCTCTGCTGCTGAACGTGCCATCATAGACCCAGAGATTTCTATCTAGTGTAGTACAAAGTGCTCTGCTGCTGAACGTGCCATCATAGACCCAGACATTTCCATCTACCGTAGTACAAAGTGCTCTGCTGCTGAACGTGCCATCATAGACCCAGACATTTCCATCTACCATAGTACAAAGTGCTCTGCTGCTGAACGTGCCATCATAGACCCAGAGATTTCTATCTAGTGTAGTACAAAGTGCTCTGCTGCTGAACGTGCCATTATAGACCCAGACATTTCCATCTACCGTAGTACAAAGTGCTCTGCTGCTGAACGTGCCATCATAGACCCAGACATTTCCATCTACCATAGTACAAAGTGCTCTGCTGCTGAACGTGCCATCATAGACCCAGAGATTTCTATCTAGTGTAGTACAAAGTGCTCTGCTGCTGAACGTGCCATCATAGACCCAGATATTTCCATCTACCGTAGTATAAAGTGCTCTGCTTCTGAACGTGCCATCATAGACCCAGACATTTCCATCTACTGTAGTACAAAGTGCTCTGCTGCTGAACGTGCCATCATAGACCCAGACATTTCCATCTACTGTAGTACAAAGTGCTCTGCTGCTGAACGTACCATCATAGACCCAGATATTTCCATCTACCGTAGTACAAAGTGCTCTGCTGCTGAACTTACCATCATAGACCCAGACATTTCCATCTACTGTAGTACAAAGTGCTCTGCTGCTGAACGTGCCATCATAGACCCAGACATTTCCATCTACCGTAGTACAAAGTGCTCTGCTGCTGAACGTACCATCATAGACCCAGACATTTCCATCTACTGTAGTACAAAGTGCTCTGCTGCTGAACGTGCCATCATAGACCCAGACATTTCCATCTACTGTAGTACAAAGTGCTCTGCTGCTGAACGTATCATCATAGACCCAGACATTTCCATCTACTGTAGTACAAAGTGCTCTGCTGCTGAACGTACCATCATAGACCCAGACATTTCCATCTACTGTAGTACAAAGTGCTCTGCTGCTGAACGTACCATCATAGACCCAGACATTTCCATCTACCGTAGTACAAAGTGCTCTGCTGCTGAACGTGCCATCATAGACCCAGAGATTTCTATCTAGTGTAGTACAAAGTGCTCTGCTGCTGATCGTGCCATCATAGACCCAGACATTTCCATCTACAGTAGTACAAAGTGCTCTGCTGCTGAATTTACCATCATAGACCCAGAGATTTCCATCTACTGTAGTACAAAGTGCTCTGCTGCTGAACGTACCATCATAGACCCAGACATTTCCATCTACCGTAGTACAAAGTGCTCTGCTGCTGAACTTACCATCATAGACCCAGACATTTCCATCTACTGTAGTACAAAGTGCTCTGCTGCTGAACGTGCCATCATAGACCCAAACATTTCCATCTACCGTAGTACAAAGTGCTCTGCTGCTGAACGTACCATCATAGACCCAGACATTTCCATCTACTGTAGTACAAAGTGCTCTGCTGCTGAACGTGCCATCATAGACCCAGACATTTCCATCTACTGTAGTACAAAGTGCTCTGCTGCTGAACGTACCATCATAGACCCAGACATTTCCATCTACCATAGTACAAAGTGCTCTGCTGCTGAACGTACCATCATAGACCCAGACATTTCCATCTACTGTAGTACAAAGTGCTCTGCTGCTGAACGTACCATCATAGACCCAGACATTTCCATCTACTGTAGTACAAAGTGCTCTGCTGCTGAACGTGCCATCATAGACCCAGACATTTCCATCTACTGTAGTACAAAGTGCTCTGCTGCTGAACGTGCCATCATAGACCCAGAGATTTCTATCTAGTGTAGTACAAAGTGCTCTGCTGCTGAACGTGCCATCATAGACCCAGATATTTCCATCTACCGTAGTACAAAGTGCTCTGCTTCTGAACGTGCCATCATAGACCCAGACATTTCCATCTACCATAGTACAAAGTGCTCTGCTGCTGAACGTGCCATCATAGACCCAGACATTTCCATCTACCATAGTACAAAGTGCTCTGCTGCTGAACGTGCCATCATAGACCCAGACATTTCCATCTACCATAGTACAAAGTGCTCTGCTGCTGAACGTGCCATCATAGACCCAGAGATTTCTATCTAGTGTAGTACAAAGTGCTCTGCTGCTGAACGTGCCATCATAGACCCAGATATTTCCATCTACCGTAGTACAAAGTGCTCTGCTTCTGAACGTGCCATCATAGACCCAGACATTTCCATCTACCATAGTACAAAGTGCTCTGCTGCTGAACGTGCCATCATAGACGAAGACATTTCTATCTAGTGTAGTACTAAGTGCTCTGCTGCTGAACTTACCATCATAGACCCAGACATTTCCATCTACTGTAGTACAAAGTGCTCTGCTGCTGAACGTACCATCATAGACCCAGACATTTCCATCTACTGTAGTACAAAGTGCTCTGCTGCTGAACGTGCCATCATAGACCCAGACATTTCCATCTACCATAGTACAAAGTGCTCTGCTGCTGAACGTACCATCATAGACCCAGACATTTCCATCTACTGTAATACAAAGTGCTCTGCTGCTGAACGTACCATCATAGACCCAGACATTTCCATCTACCATAGTACAAAGTGCTCTGCTGCTGAACGTACCATCATAGACCCAGACATTTCCATCTACTGTAGTACAAAGTGCTCTGCTGCTGAACGTACCATCATAGACCCAGACATTTCCATCTACTGTAGTACAAAGTGCTCTGCTGCTGAACGTGCCATCATAGACCCAGACATTTCCATCTACTGTAGTACAAAGTGCTCTGCTGCTGAACGTGCCATCATAGACCCAGAGATTTCTATCTAGTGTAGTACAAAGTGCTCTGCTGCTGAACGTGCCATCATAGACCCAGATATTTCCATCTACCGTAGTACAAAGTGCTCTGCTTCTGAACGTGCCATCATAGACCCAGACATTTCCATCTACCATAGTACAAAGTGCTTTGCTGCTGAACGTGCCATCATAGACCCAGACATTTCCATCTACCATAGTACAAAGTGCTCTGCTGCTGAACGTGCCATCATAGACCCAGACATTTCCATCTACCATAGTACAAAGTGCTCTGCTGCTGAACGTGCCATCATAGACCGAGAGATTTCTATCTAGTGTAGTACAAAGTGCTCTGCTGCTGAACGTGCCATCATAGACCCAGATATTTCCATCTACCGTAGTACAAAGTGCTCTGCTTCTGAACGTGCCATCATAGACCCAGACATTTCCATCTACCATAGTACAAAGTGCTCTGCTGCTGAACGTGCCATCATAGACGAAGACATTTCTATCTAGTGTAGTACTAAGTGCTCTGCTGCTGAACTTACCATCATAGACCCAGACATTTCCATCTACTGTAGTACAAAGTGCTCTGCTGCTGAACGTACCATCATAGACCCAGACATTTCCATCTACTGTAGTACAAAGTGCTCTGCTGCTGAACGTGCCATCATAGACCCAGACATTTCCATCTACCATAGTACAAAGTGCTCTGCTGCTGAACATACCATCATAGACCCAGACATTTCCATCTACTGTAGTACAAAGTGCTCTGCTGCTGAACGTGCCATCATAGACCCAGACATTTCCATCTACTGTAGTACAAAGTGCTCTGCTGCTGAATGTACCATCATAGACCCAGACATTTCCATCTACTGTAGTACAAAGTGCTCTGCTGCTGAACGTGCCATCATAGACCCAGACATTTCCATCTACCATAGTACAAAGTGCTCTGCTGCTGAACGTGCCATCATAGACGAAGACATTTCTATCTAGTGTAGTACTAAGTGCTCTGCTGCTGAACTTACCATCATAGACCCAGACATTTCCATCTACTGTAGTACAAAGTGCTCTGCTGCTGAACGTACCATCATAGACCCAGACATTTCCATCTACTGTAGTACAAAGTGCTCTGCTGCTGAACGTGCCATCATAGACCCAGACATTTCCATCTACCATAGTACAAAGTGCTCTGCTGCTGAACGTGCCATCATAGACCCAGAGATTTCTATCTAGTGTAGTACAAAGTGCTCTGCTGCTGAACGTGCCATCATAGACCCAGACATTTCCATCTACTGTAGTACAAAGTGCTCTGCTGCTGAACGTACCATCATAGACCCAGACATTTCCATCTACTGTAGTACAAAGTGCTCTGCTGCTGAACGTGCCATCATAGACCCAGACATTTTCATCTACCATAGTACAAAGTGCTCTGCTGCTGAACGTGCCATCATAGACCCAGAGATTTCTATCTAGTGTAGTACAAAGTGCTCTGCTGCTGAACGTGCCATCATAGACCCAGACATTTCCATCTACCGTAGTACAAAGTGCTCTGCTGCTGAACGTGCCATCATAGACCCAGACATTTCCATCTACCATAGTACAAAGTGCTCTGCTGCTGAACGTGCCATCATAGACCCAGAGATTTCTATCTAGTGTAGTACAAAGTGCTCTGCTGCTGAACGTGCCATCATAGACCCAGACATTTCCATCTACCGTAGTACAAAGTGCTCTGCTGCTGAACGTGCCATCATAGACCCAGACATTTCCATCTACCATAGTACAAAGTGCTCTGCTGCTGAACGTGCCATCATAGACCCAGAGATTTCTATCTAGTGTAGTACAAAGTGCTCTGCTGCTGAACGTGCCATCATAGACCCAGATATTTCCATCTACCGTAGTATAAAGTGCTCTGCTTCTGAACGTGCCATCATAGACCCAGACATTTCCATCTACTGTAGTACAAAGTGCTCTGCTGCTGAACGTGCCATCATAGACCCAGACATTTCCATCTACTGTAGTACAAAGTGCTCTGCTGCTGAACGTACCATCATAGACCCAGATATTTCCATCTACCGTAGTACAAAGTGCTCTGCTGCTGAACTTACCATCATAGACCCAGACATTTCCATCTACTGTAGTACAAAGTGCTCTGCTGCTGAACGTGCCATCATAGACCCAGACATTTCCATCTACCGTAGTACAAAGTGCTCTGCTGCTGAACGTACCATCATAGACCCAGACATTTCCATCTACTGTAGTACAAAGTGCTCTGCTGCTGAACGTACCATCATAGACCCAGACATTTCCATCTACTGTAGTACAAAGTGCTCTGCTGCTGAACGTGCCATCATAGACCCAGACATTTCCATCTACTGTAATACAAAGTGCTCTGCTGCTGAACGTACCATCATAGACCCAGACATTTCCATCTACCATAGTACAAAGTGCTCTGCTGCTGAACGTACCATCATAGACCCAGACATTTCCATCTACTGTAGTACAAAGTGCTCTGCTGCTGAACGTACCATCATAGACCCAGACATTTCCATCTACTGTAGTACAAAGTGCTCTGCTGCTGAACGTGCCATCATAGACCCAGACATTTCCATCTACTGTAGTACAAAGTGCTCTGCTGCTGAACGTGCCATCATAGACCCAGAGATTTCTATCTAGTGTAGTACAAAGTGCTCTGCTGCTGAACGTGCCATCATAGACCCAGATATTTCGATCTACCGTAGTACAAAGTGCTCTGCTTCTGAACGTGCCATCATAGACCCAGACATTTCCATCTACCATAGTACAAAGTGCTCTGCTGCTGAACGTGCCATCATAGACCCAGACATTTCCATCTACCATAGTACAAAGTGCTCTGCTGCTGAACGTGCCATCATAGACCCAGACATTTCCATCTACCATAGTACAAAGTGCTCTGCTGCTGAACGTGCCATCATAGACCGAGAGATTTCTATCTAGTGTAGTACAAAGTGCTCTGCTGCTGAACGTGCCATCATAGACCCAGATATTTCCATCTACCGTAGTACAAAGTGCTCTGCTTCTGAACGTGCCATCATAGACCCAGACATTTCCATCTACCATAGTACAAAGTGCTCTGCTGCTGAACGTGCCATCATAGACGAAGACATTTCTATCTAGTGTAGTACTAAGTGCTCTGCTGCTGAACTTACCATCATAGACCCAGACATTTCCATCTACTGTAGTACAAAGTGCTCTGCTGCTGAACGTACCATCATAGACCCAGACATTTCCATCTACTGTAGTACAAAGTGCTCTGCTGCTGAACGTGCCATCATAGACCCAGACATTTCCATCTACCATAGTACAAAGTGCTCTGCTGCTGAACGTACCATCATAGACCCAGACATTTCCATCTACTGTAGTACAAAGTGCTCTGCTGCTGAACGTGCCATCATAGACCCAGACATTTCCATCTACTGTAGTACAAAGTGCTCTGCTGCTGAATGTACCATCATAGACCCAGACATTTCCATCTACTGTAGTACAAAGTGCTCTGCTGCTGAACGTGCCATCATAGACCCAGACATTTCCATCTACCATAGTACAAAGTGCTCTGCTGCTGAACGTGCCATCATAGACCCAGAGATTTCTATCTAGTGTAGTACAAAGTGCTCTGCTGCTGAACGTGCCATCATAGACCCAGACATTTCCATCTACTGTAGTACAAAGTGCTCTGCTGCTGAACGTACCATCATAGACCCAGACATTTCCATCTACTGTAGTACAAAGTGCTCTGCTGCTGAACGTGCCATCATAGACCCAGACATTTTCATCTACCATAGTACAAAGTGCTCTGCTGCTGAACGTGCCATCATAGACCCAGAGATTTCTATCTAGTGTAGTACAAAGTGCTCTGCTGCTGAACGTGCCATCATAGACCCAGACATTTCCATCTACCGTAGTACAAAGTGCTCTGCTGCTGAACGTGCCATCATAGACCCAGACATTTCCATCTACCATAGTACAAAGTGCTCTGCTGCTGAACGTGCCATCATAGACCCAGAGATTTCTATCTAGTGTAGTACAAAGTGCTCTGCTGCTGAACGTGCCATCATAGACCCAGACATTTCCATCTACCGTAGTACAAAGTGCTCTGCTGCTGAACGTGCCATCATAGACCCAGACATTTCCATCTACCATAGTACAAAGTGCTCTGCTGCTGAACGTGCCATCATAGACCCAGAGATTTCTATCTAGTGTAGTACAAAGTGCTCTGCTGCTGAACGTGCCATCATAGACCCAGATATTTCCATCTACCGTAGTATAAAGTGCTCTGCTTCTGAACGTACCATCATAGACCCAGATATTTCCATCTACCGTAGTACAAAGTGCTCTGCTGCTGAACTTACCATCATAGACCCAGACATTTCCATCTACTGTAGTACAAAGTGCTCTGCTGCTGAACGTGCCATCATAGACCCAGACATTTCCATCTTCCGTAGTACAAAGTGCTCTGCTGCTGAACGTACCATCATAGACCCAGACATTTCCATCTACTGTAGTACAAAGTGCTCTGCTGCTGAACGTGCCATCATAGACCAAGACATTTCCATCTACTGTAGTACAAAGTGCTCTGCTGCTGAACGTACCATCATAGACCCAGATATTTCCATCTACCGTAGTACAAAGTGCTCTGCTGCTGAACTTACCATCATAGACCCAGACATTTCCATCTACTGTAGTACAAAGTGCTCTGCTGCTGAACGTGCCATCATAGACCCAGACATTTCCATCTACCGTAGTACAAAGTGCTCTGCTGCTGAACGTACCATCATAGACCCAGACATTTCCATCTACTGTAGTACAAAGTGCTCTGCTGCTGAACGTGCCATCATAGACCCAGACATTTCCATCTACTGTAGTACAAAGTGCTCTGCTGCTGAACGTATCATCATAGACCCAGACATTTCCATCTACTGTAGTACAAAGTGCTCTGCTGCTGAACGTACCATCATAGACCCAGACATTTCCATCTACTGTAGTACAAAGTGCTCTGCTGCTGAACGTGCCATCATAGACCCAGACATTTCCATCTACCATAGTACAAAGTGCTCTGCTGCTGAACGTACCATCATAGACCCAGACATTTCCATCTACTGTAGTACAAAGTGCTCTGCTGCTGAACGTACCATCACAGACCCAGACATTTCCATCTACTGTAGTACAAAGTGCTCTGCTGCTGAACGTACCATCATAGACCCAGACATTTCCATCTACCGTAGTACAAAGTGCTCTGCTGCTGAACGTGCCATCATAGACCCAGAGATTTCTATCTAGTGTAGTACAAAGTGCTCTGCTGCTGAACGTACCATCATAGACCCAGACATTTCCATCTACAGTAGTACAAAGTGCTCTGCTGCTGAATTTACCATCATAGACCCAGAGATTTCCATCTACTGTAGTACAAAGTGCTCTGCTGCTGAACGTACCATCATTGACCCAGACATTTCCATCTACCGTAGTACAAAGTGCTCTGCTGCTGAACTTACCATCATAGACCCAGACATTTCCATCTACTGTAGTACAAAGTGCTCTGCTGCTGAACGTGCCATCATAGACCCAAACATTTCCATCTACCGTAGTACAAAGTGCTCTGCTGCTGAACGTACCATCATAGACCCAGACATTTCCATCTACTGTAGTACAAAGTGCTCTGCTGCTGAACGTGCCATCATAGACCCAGACATTTCCATCTACTGTAGTACAAAGTGCTCTGCTGCTGAACGTACCATCATAGACCCAGACATTTCCATCTACCATAGTACAAAGTGCTCTGCTGCTGAACGTACCATCATAGACCCAGACATTTCCATCTACTGTAGTACAAAGTGCTCTGCTGCTGAACGTACCATCATAGACCCAGACATTTCCATCTACTGTAGTACAAAGTGCTCTGCTGCTGAACGTGCCATCATAGACCCAGACATTTCCATCTACTGTAGTACAAAGTGCTCTGCTGCTGAACGTGCCATCATAGACCCAGAGATTTCTATCTAGTGTAGTACAAAGTGCTCTGCTGCTGAACGTGCCATCATAGACCCAGATATTTCCATCTACCGTAGTACAAAGTGCTCTGCTTCTGAACGTGCCATCATAGACCCAGACATTTCCATCTACCATAGTACAAAGTGCTCTGCTGCTGAACGTGCCATCATAGACCCAGACATTTCCATCTACCATAGTACAAAGTGCTCTGCTGCTGAACGTGCCATCATAGACCCAGACATTTCCATCTACCATAGTACAAAGTGCTCTGCTGCTGAACGTGCCATCATAGACCCAGAGATTTCTATCTAGTGTAGTACAAAGTGCTCTGCTGCTGAACGTGCCATCATAGACCCAGATATTTCCATCTACCGTAGTACAAAGTGCTCTGCTTCTGAACGTGCCATCATAGACCCAGACATTTCCATCTACCATAGTACAAAGTGCTCTGCTGCTGAACGTGCCATCATAGACGAAGACATTTCTATCTAGTGTAGTACTAAGTGCTCTGCTGCTGAACTTACCATCATAGACCCAGACATTTCCATCTACTGTAGTACAAAGTGCTCTGCTGCTGAACGTACCATCATAGACCCAGACATTTCCATCTACTGTAGTACAAAGTGCTCTGCTGCTGAACGTGCCATCATAGACCCAGACATTTCCATCTACCATAGTACAAAGTGCTCTGCTGCTGAACGTGCCATCATAGACCCAGAGATTTCTATCTAGTGTAGTACAAAGTGCTCTGCTGCTGAACGTGCCATCATAGACCCAGACATTTCCATCTACTGTAGTACAAAGTGCTCTGCTGCTGAACGTACCATCATAGACCCAAACATTTCCATCTACTGTAGTACAAAGTGCTCTGCTGCTGAACGTGCCATCATAGACCCAGACATTTTCATCTACCATAGTACAAAGTGCTCTGCTGCTGAACGTGCCATCATAGACCCAGAGATTTCTATCTAGTGTAGTACAAAGTGCTCTGCTGCTGAACGTGCCATCATAGACCCAGACATTTCCATCTACCGTAGTACAAAGTGCTCTGCTGCTGAACGTGCCATCATAGACCCAGACATTTCCATCTACCATAGTACAAAGTGCTCTGCTGCTGAACGTGCCATCATAGACCCAGAGATTTCTATCTAGTGTAGTACAAAGTGCTCTGCTGCTGAACGTGCCATCATAGACCCAGACATTTCCATCTACCGTAGTACAAAGTGCTCTGCTGCTGAACGTGCCATCATAGACCCAGACATTTCCATCTACCATAGTACAAAGTGCTCTGCTGCTGAACGTGCCATCATAGACCCAGAGATTTCTATCTAGTGTAGTACAAAGTGCTCTGCTGCTGAACGTGCCATCATAGACCCAGATATTTCCATCTACCGTAGTATAAAGTGCTCTGCTTCTGAACGTACCATCATAGACCCAGATATTTCCATCTACCGTAGTACAAAGTGCTCTGCTGCTGAACTTACCATCATAGACCCAGACATTTCCATCTACTGTAGTACAAAGTGCTCTGCTGCTGAACGTGCCATCATAGACCCAGACATTTCCATCTTCCGTAGTACAAAGTGCTCTGCTGCTGAACGTACCATCATAGACCCAGACATTTCCATCTACTGTAGTACAAAGTGCTCTGCTGCTGAACGTGCCATCATAGACCCAGACATTTCCATCTACTGTAGTACAAAGTGCTCTGCTGCTGAACGTACCATCATAGACCCAGATATTTCCATCTACCGTAGTACAAAGTGCTCTGCTGCTGAACTTACCATCATAGACCCAGACATTTCCATCTACTGTAGTACAAAGTGCTCTGCTGCTGAACGTGCCATCATAGACCCAGACATTTCCATCTACCGTAGTACAAAGTGCTCTGCTGCTGAACGTACCATCATAGACCCAGACATTTCCATCTACTGTAGTACAAAGTGCTCTGCTGCTGAACGTGCCATCATAGACTCAGACATTTCCATCTACTGTAGTACAAAGTGCTCTGCTGCTGAACGTATCATCATAGACCCAGACATTTCCATCTACTGTAGTACAAAGTGCTCTGCTGCTGAACGTACCATCATAGACCCAGACATTTCCATCTACTGTAGTACAAAGTGCTCTGCTGCTGAACGTGCCATCATAGACCCAGACATTTCCATCTACCATAGTACAAAGTGCTCTGCTGCTGAACGTACCATCATAGACCCAGACATTTCCATCTACTGTAGTACAAAGTGCTCTGCTGCTGAACGTACCATCACAGACCCAGACATTTCCATCTACTGTAGTACAAAGTGCTCTGCTGCTGAACGTACCATCATAGACCCAGACATTTCCATCTACCGTAGTACAAAGTGCTCTGCTGCTGAACGTGCCATCATAGACCCAGAGATTTCTATCTAGTGTAGTACAAAGTGCTCTGCTGCTGAACGTGCCATCATAGACCCAGACATTTCCATCTACAGTAGTACAAAGTGCTCTGCTGCTGAATTTACCATCATAGACCCAGAGATTTCCATCTACTGTAGTACAAAGTGCTCTGCTGCTGAACGTACCATCATAGACCCAGACATTTCCATCTACCGTAGTACAAAGTGCTCTGCTGCTGAACTTACCATCATAGACCCAGACATTTCCATCTACTGTAGTACAAAGTGCTCTGCTGCTGAACGTGCCATCATAGACCCAAACATTTCCATCTACCGTAGTACAAAGTGCTCTGCTGCTGAACGTACCATCATAGACCCAGACATTTCCATCTACTGTAGTACAAAGTGCTCTGCTGCTGAACGTGCCATCATAGACCCAGACATTTCCATCTACTGTAGTACAAAGTGCTCTGCTGCTGAACGTACCATCATAGACCCAGACATTTCCATCTACCATAGTACAAAGTGCTCTGCTGCTGAACGTACCATCATAGACCCAGACATTTCCATCTACTGTAGTACAAAGTGCTCTGCTGCTGAACGTACCATCATAGACCCAGACATTTCCATCTACTGTAGTACAAAGTGCTCTGCTGCTGAACGTGCCATCATAGACCCAGACATTTCCATCTACTGTAGTACAAAGTGCTCTGCTGCTGAACGTGCCATCATAGACCCAGAGATTTCTATCTAGTGTAGTACAAAGTGCTCTGCTGCTGAACGTGCCATCATAGACCCAGATATTTCCATCTACCGTAGTACAAAGTGCTCTGCTTCTGAACGTGCCATCATAGACCCAGACATTTCCATCTACCATAGTACAAAGTGCTCTGCTGCTGAACGTGCCATCATAGACCCAGACATTTCCATCTACCATAGTACAAAGTGCTCTGCTGCTGAACGTGCCATCATAGACCCAGACATTTCCATCTACCATAGTACAAAGTGCTCTGCTGCTGAACGTGCCATCATAGACCCAGAGATTTCTATCTAGTGTAGTACAAAGTGCTCTGCTGCTGAACGTGCCATCATAGACCCAGATATTTCCATCTACCGTAGTACAAAGTGCTCTGCTTCTGAACGTGCCATCATAGACCCAGACATTTCCATCTACCATAGTACAAAGTGCTCTGCTGCTGAACGTGCCATCATAGACGAAGACATTTCTATCTAGTGTAGTACTAAGTGCTCTGCTGCTGAACTTACCATCATAGACCCAGACATTTCCATCTACTGTAGTACAAAGTGCTCTGCTGCTGAACGTACCATCATAGACCCAGACATTTCCATCTACTGTAGTACAAAGTGCTCTGCTGCTGAACGTGCCATCATAGACCCAGACATTTCCATCTACCATAGTACAAAGTGCTCTGCTGCTGAACGTACCATCATAGACCCAGACATTTCCATCTACTGTAATACAAAGTGCTCTGCTGCTGAACGTACCATCATAGACCCAGACATTTCCATCTACCATAGTACAAAGTGCTCTGCTGCTGAACGTACCATCATAGACCCAGACATTTCCATCTACTGTAGTACATAGTGCTCTGCTGCTGAACGTACCATCATAGACCCAGACATTTCCATCTACCATAGTACAAAGTGCTCTGCTGCTGAACGTACCATCATAGACCCAGACATTTCCATCTACTGTAGTACAAAGTGCTCTGCTGCTGAACGTACCATCATAGACCCAGAGATTTCTATCTAGTGTAGTACAAAGTGCTCTGCTGCTGAACGTGCCATCATAGACCCAGACATTTCCATCTACCGTAGTACAAAGTGCTCTGCTGCTGAACGTGCCATCATAGACCCAGACATTTCCATCTACCATAGTACAAAGTGCTCTGCTGCTGAACGTGCCATCATAGACCCAGAGATTTCTATCTAGTGTAGTACAAAGTGCTCTGCTGCTGAACGTGCCATCATAGACCCAGATATTTCCATCTACCGTAGTATAAAGTGCTCTGCTTCTGAACGTGCCATCATAGACCCAGACATTTCCATCTACTGTAGTACAAAGTGCTCTGCTGCTGAACGTGCCATCATAGACCCAGACATTTCCATCTACTGTAGTACAAAGTGCTCTGCTGCTGAACGTACCATCATAGACCCAGATATTTCCATCTACCGTAGTACAAAGTGCTCTGCTGCTGAACTTACCATCATAGACCCAGACATTTCCATCTACTGTAGTACAAAGTGCTCTGCTGCTGAACGTGCCATCATAGACCCAGACATTTCCATCTACCGTAGTACAAAGTGCTCTGCTGCTGAACGTACCATCATAGACCCAGACATTTCCATCTACTGTAGTACAAAGTGCTCTGCTGCTGAACGTACCATCATAGACCCAGACATTTCCATCTACTGTAGTACAAAGTGCTCTGCTGCTGAACGTGCCATCATAGACCCAGACATTTCCATCTACTGTAATACAAAGTGCTCTGCTGCTGAACGTACCATCATAGACCCAGACATTTCCATCTACCATAGTACAAAGTGCTCTGCTGCTGAACGTACCATCATAGACCCAGACATTTCCATCTACTGTAGTACAAAGTGCTCTGCTGCTGAACGTACCATCATAGACCCAGACATTTCCATCTACTGTAGTACAAAGTGCTCTGCTGCTGAACGTGCCATCATAGACCCAGACATTTCCATCTACTGTAGTACAAAGTGCTCTGCTGCTGAACGTGCCATCATAGACCCAGAGATTTCTATCTAGTGTAGTACAAAGTGCTCTGCTGCTGAACGTGCCATCATAGACCCAGATATTTCCATCTACCGTAGTACAAAGTGCTCTGCTTCTGAACGTGCCATCATAGACCCAGACATTTCCATCTACCATAGTACAAAGTGCTCTGCTGCTGAACGTGCCATCATAGACCCAGACATTTCCATCTACCATAGTACAAAGTGCTCTGCTGCTGAACGTGCCATCATAGACCCAGACATTTCCATCTACCATAGTACAAAGTGCTCTGCTGCTGAACGTGCCATCATAGACCGAGAGATTTCTATCTAGTGTAGTACAAAGTGCTCTGCTGCTGAACGTGCCATCATAGACCCAGATATTTCCATCTACCGTAGTACAAAGTGCTCTGCTTCTGAACGTGCCATCATAGACCCAGACATTTCCATCTACCATAGTACAAAGTGCTCTGCTGCTGAACGTGCCATCATAGACGAAGACATTTCTATCTAGTGTAGTACTAAGTGCTCTGCTGCTGAACTTACCATCATAGACCCAGACATTTCCATCTACTGTAGTACAAAGTGCTCTGCTGCTGAACGTACCATCATAGACCCAGACATTTCCATCTACTGTAGTACAAAGTGCTCTGCTGCTGAACGTGCCATCATAGACCCAGACATTTCCATCTACCATAGTACAAAGTGCTCTGCTGCTGAACGTACCATCATAGACCCAGACATTTCCATCTACTGTAGTACAAAGTGCTCTGCTGCTGAACGTGCCATCATAGACCCAGACATTTCCATCTACTGTAGTACAAAGTGCTCTGCTGCTGAATGTACCATCATAGACCCAGACATTTCCATCTACTGTAGTACAAAGTGCTCTGCTGCTGAACGTGCCATCATAGACCCAGACATTTCCATCTACCATAGTACAAAGTGCTCTGCTGCTGAACGTGCCATCATAGACCCAGAGATTTCTATCTAGTGTAGTACAAAGTGCTCTGCTGCTGAACGTGCCATCATAGACCCAGACATTTCCATCTACTGTAGTACAAAGTGCTCTGCTGCTGAACGTACCATCATAGACCCAGACATTTCCATCTACTGTAGTACAAAGTGCTCTGCTGCTGAACGTGCCATCATAGACCCAGACATTTTCATCTACCATAGTACAAAGTGCTCTGCTGCTGAACGTGCCATCATAGACCCAGAGATTTCTATCTAGTGTAGTACAAAGTGCTCTGCTGCTGAACGTGCCATCATAGACCCAGACATTTCCATCTACCGTAGTACAAAGTGCTCTGCTGCTGAACGTGCCATCATAGACCCAGACATTTCCATCTACCATAGTACAAAGTGCTCTGCTGCTGAACGTGCCATCATAGACCCAGAGATTTCTATCTAGTGTAGTACAAAGTGCTCTGCTGCTGAACGTGCCATCATAGACCCAGACATTTCCATCTACCGTAGTACAAAGTGCTCTGCTGCTGAACGTGCCATCATAGACCCAGACATTTCCATCTACCATAGTACAAAGTGCTCTGCTGCTGAACGTGCCATCATAGACCCAGAGATTTCTATCTAGTGTAGTACAAAGTGCTCTGCTGCTGAACGTGCCATCATAGACCCAGATATTTCCATCTACCGTAGTATAAAGTGCTCTGCTTCTGAACGTACCATCATAGACCCAGATATTTCCATCTACCGTAGTACAAAGTGCTCTGCTGCTGAACTTACCATCATAGACCCAGACATTTCCATCTACTGTAGTACAAAGTGCTCTGCTGCTGAACGTGCCATCATAGACCCAGACATTTCCATCTACCGTAGTACAAAGTGCTCTGCTGCTGAACGTACCATCATAGACCCAGACATTTCCATCTACTGTAGTACAAAGTGCTCTGCTGCTGAACGTGCCATCATAGACCCAGACATTTCCATCTACTGTAGTACAAAGTGCTCTGCTGCTGAACGTACCATCATAGACCCAGATATTTCCATCTACCGTAGTACAAAGTGCTCTGCTGCTGAACTTTCCATCATAGACCCAGACATTTCCATCTACTGTAGTACAAAGTGCTCTGCTGCTGAACGTGCCATCATAGACCCAGACATTTCCATCTACCGTAGTACAAAGTGCTCTGCTGCTGAACGTACCATCATAGACCCAGACATTTCCATCTACTGTAGTACAAAGTGCTCTGCTGCTGAACGTGCCATCATAGACCCAGACATTTCCATCTACTGTAGTACAAAGTGCTCTGCTGCTGAACGTATCATCATAGACCCAGACATTTCCATCTACTGTAGTACAAAGTGCTCTGCTGCTGAACGTACCATCATAGACCCAGACATTTCCATCTACTGTAGTACAAAGTGCTCTGCTGCTGAACGTGCCATCATAGACCCAGACATTTCCATCTACCATAGTACAAAGTGCTCTGCTGCTGAACGTACCATCATAGACCCAGACATTTCCATCTACTGTAGTACAAAGTGCTCTGCTGCTGAACGTACCATCATAGACCCAGACATTTCCATCTACTGTAGTACAAAGTGCTCTGCTGCTGAACGTACCATCATAGACCCAGACATTTCCATCTACCGTAGTACAAAGTGCTCTGCTGCTGAACGTGCCATCATAGACCCAGAGATTTCTATCTAGTGTAGTACAAAGTGCTCTGCTGCTGAACGTGCCATCATAGACCCAGACATTTCCATCTACAGTAGTACAAAGTGCTCTGCTGCTGAATTTACCATCATAGACCCAGAGATTTCCATCTACCGTAGTACAAAGTGCTCTGCTGCTGAACGTGCCATCATAGACCCAGAGATTTCTATCTAGTGTAGTACAAAGTGCTCTGCTGCTGAACGTGCCATCATAGACCCAGACATTTCCATCTACTGTAGTACAAAGTGCTCTGCTGCTGAACGTACCATCATAGACCCAGACATTTCCATCTACTGTAGTACAAAGTGCTCTGCTGCTGAACGTACCATCATAGACCCAGACATTTCCATCTACTGTAGTACAAAGTGCTCTGCTGCTGAACGTACCATCATAGACCCAGACATTTCCATCTACTGTAGTACAAAGTGCTCTGCTGCTGAACGTACCATCATAGACCCAGAGATTTCTATCTAGTGTAGTACAAAGTGCTCTGCTGCTGAACGTGCCATCATAGACCCAGACATTTCCATCTACCGTAGTACAAAGTGCTCTGCTGCTGAACGTGCCATCATAGACCCAGACATTTCCATCTACCATAGTACAAAGTGCTCTGCTGCTGAACGTGCCATCATAGACCCAGAGATTTCTATCTAGTGTAGTACAAAGTGCTCTGCTGCTGAACGTGCCATCATAGACCCAGATATTTCCATCTACCGTAGTATAAAGTGCTCTGCTTCTGAACGTGCCATCATAGACCCAGACATTTCCATCTAGTGTAGTACAAAGTGCTCTGCTGCTGAACGTGCCATCATAGACCCAGACATTTCCATCTACTGTAGTACAAAGTGCTCTGCTGCTGAACGTACCATCATAGACCCAGATATTTCCATCTACCGTAGTACAAAGTGCTCTGCTGCTGAACTTACCATCATAGACCCAGACATTTCCATCTACTGTAGTACAAAGTGCTCTGCTGCTGAACGTGCCATCATAGACCCAGACATTTCCATCTACCGTAGTACAAAGTGCTCTGCTGCTGAACGTACCATCATAGACCCAGACATTTCCATCTACTGTAGTACAAAGTGCTCTGCTGCTGAACGTACCATCATAGACCCAGACATTTCCATCTACTGTAGTACAAAGTGCTCTGCTGCTGAACGTGCCATCATAGACCCAGACATTTCCATCTACTGTAATACAAAGTGCTCTGCTGCTGAACGTACCATCATAGACCCAGACATTTCCATCTACCATAGTACAAAGTGCTCTGCTGCTGAACGTACCATCATAGACCCAGACATTTCCATCTACTGTAGTACAAAGTGCTCTGCTGCTGAACGTACCATCATAGACCCAGACATTTCCATCTACTGTAGTACAAAGTGCTCTGCTGCTGAACGTGCCATCATAGACCCAGACATTTCCATCTACTGTAGTACAAAGTGCTCTGCTGCTGAACGTGCCATCATAGACCCAGAGATTTCTATCTAGTGTAGTACAAAGTGCTCTGCTGCTGAACGTGCCATCATAGACCCATATATTTCCATCTACCGTAGTACAAAGTGCTCTGCTTCTGAACGTGCCATCATAGACCCAGACATTTCCATCTACCATAGTACAAAGTGCTCTGCTGCTGAACGTGCCATCATAGACCCAGACATTTCCATCTACCATAGTACAAAGTGCTCTGCTGCTGAACGTGCCATCATAGACCCAGACATTTCCATCTACCATAGTACAAAGTGCTCTGCTGCTGAACGTGCCATCATAGACCGAGAGATTTCTATCTAGTGTAGTACAAAGTGCTCTGCTGCTGAACGTGCCATCATAGACCCAGATATTTCCATCTACCGTAGTACAAAGTGCTCTGCTTCTGAACGTGCCATCATAGACCCAGACATTTCCATCTACCATAGTACAAAGTGCTCTGCTGCTGAACGTGCCATCATAGACGAAGACATTTCTATCTAGTGTAGTACAAAGTGCTCTGCTGCTGAACTTACCATCATAGACCCAGACATTTCCATCTACTGTAGTACAAAGTGCTCTGCTGCTGAACGTACCATCATAGACCCAGACATTTCCATCTACTGTAGTACAAAGTGCTCTGCTGCTGAACGTGCCATCATAGACCCAGACATTTCCATCTACCATAGTACAAAGTGCTCTGCTGCTGAACGTACCATCATAGACCCAGACATTTCCATCTACTGTAGTACAAAGTGCTCTGCTGCTGAACGTGCCATCATAGACCCAGACATTTCCATCTACTGTAGTACAAAGTGCTCTGCTGCTGAATGTACCATCATAGACCCAGACATTTCCATCTACTGTAGTACAAAGTGCTCTGCTGCTGAACGTGCCATCATAGACCCAGACATTTCCATCTACCATAGTACAAAGTGCTCTGCTGCTGAACGTGCCATCATAGACCCAGAGATTTCTATCTAGTGTAGTACAAAGTGCTCTGCTGCTGAACGTGCCATCATAGACCCAGACATTTCCATCTACTGTAGTACAAAGTGCTCTGCTGCTGAACGTACCATCATAGACCCAGACATTTCCATCTACTGTAGTACAAAGTGCTCTGCTGCTGAACGTGCCATCATAGACCCAGACATTTTCATCTACCATAGTACAAAGTGCTCTGCTGCTGAACGTGCCATCATAGACCCAGAGATTTCTATCTAGTGTAGTACAAAGTGCTCTGCTGCTGAACGTGCCATCATAGACCCAGACATTTCCATCTACCGTAGTACAAAGTGCTCTGCTGCTGAACGTGCCATCATAGACCCAGACATTTCCATCTACCATAGTACAAAGTGCTCTGCTGCTGAACGTGCCATCATAGACCCAGAGATTTCTATCTAGTGTAGTACAAAGTGCTCTGCTGCTGAACGTGCCATCATAGACCCAGACATTTCCATCTACCGTAGTACAAAGTGCTCTGCTGCTGAACGTGCCATCATAGACCCAGACATTTCCATCTACCATAGTACAAAGTGCTCTGCTGCTGAACGTGCCATCATAGACCCAGATATTTCCATCTACCGTAGTATAAAGTGCTCTGCTTCTGAACGTACCATCATAGACCCAGATATTTCCATCTACCGTAGTACAAAGTGCTCTGCTGCTGAACTTACCATCATAGACCCAGACATTTCCATCTACTGTAGTACAAAGTGCTCTGCTGCTGAACGTGCCATCATAGACCCAGACATTTCCATCTACCGTAGTACAAAGTGCTCTGCTGCTGAACGTACCATCATAGACCCAGACATTTCCATCTACTGTAGTACAAAGTGCTCTGCTGCTGAACGTGCCATCATAGACCCAGACATTTCCATCTACTGTAGTACAAAGTGCTCTGCTGCTGAACGTACCATCATAGACCCAGATATTTCCATCTACCGTAGTACAAAGTGCTCTGCTGCTGAACTTACCATCATAGACCCAGACATTTCCATCTACTGTAGTACAAAGTGCTCTGCTGCTGAACGTGCCATCATAGACCCAGACATTTCCATCTACCGTAGTACAAAGTGCTCTGCTGCTGAACGTACCATCATAGACCCAGACATTTCCATCTACTGTAGTACAAAGTGCTCTGCTGCTGAACGTGCCATCATAGACCCAGACATTTCCATCTACTGTAGTACAAAGTGCTCTGCTGCTGAACGTATCATCATAGACCCAGACATTTCCATCTACTGTAGTACAAAGTGCTCTGCTGCTGAACGTACCATCATAGACCCAGACATTTCCATCTACTGTAGTACAAAGTGCTCTGCTGCTGAACGTGCCATCATAGACCCAGACATTTCCATCTACCATAGTACAAAGTGCTCTGCTGCTGAACGTACCATCATAGACCCAGACATTTCCATCTACTGTAGTACAAAGTGCTCTGCTGCTGAACGTACCATCATAGACCCAGACATTTCCATCTACTGTAGTACAAAGTGCTCTGCTGCTGAACGTACCATCATAGACCCAGACATTTCCATCTACCGTAGTACAAAGTGCTCTGCTGCTGAACGTGCCATCATAGACCCAGAGATTTCTATCTAGTGTAGTACAAAGTGCTCTGCTGCTGAACGTGCCATCATAGACCCAGACATTTCCATCTACAGTAGTACAAAGTGCTCTGCTGCTGAATTTACCATCATAGACCCAGAGATTTCCATCTACTGTAGTACAAAGTGCTCTGCTGCTGAACGTACCATCATAGACCCAGACATTTCCATCTACCGTAGTACAAAGTGCTCTGCTGCTGAACTTACCATCATAGACCCAGACATTTCCATCTACTGTAGTACAAAGTGCTCTGCTGCTGAACGTGCCATCATAGACCCAAACATTTCCATCTACCGTAGTACAAAGTGCTCTGCTGCTGAACGTACCATCATAGACCCAGACATTTCCATCTACTGTAGTACAAAGTGCTCTGCTGCTGAACGTGCCATCATAGACCCAGACATTTCCATCTACTGTAGTACAAAGTGCTCTGCTGCTGAACGTACCATCATAGACCCAGACATTTCCATCTACCATAGTACAAAGTGCTCTGCTGCTGAACGTACCATCATAGACCCAGACATTTCCATCTACTGTAGTACAAAGTGCTCTGCTGCTGAACGTACCATCATAGACCCAGACATTTCCATCTACTGTAGTACAAAGTGCTCTGCTGCTGAACGTGCCATCATAGACCCAGACATTTCCATCTACTGTAGTACAAAGTGCTCTGCTGCTGAACGTGCCATCATAGACCCAGAGATTTCTATCTAGTGTAGTACAAAGTGCTCTGCTGCTGAACGTGCCATCATAGACCCAGATATTTCCATCTACCGTAGTACAAAGTGCTCTGCTTCTGAACGTGCCATCATAGACCCAGACATTTCCATCTACCATAGTACAAAGTGCTCTGCTGCTGAACGTGCCATCATAGACCCAGACATTTCCATCTACCATAGTACAAAGTGCTCTGCTGCTGAACGTGCCATCATAGACCCAGACATTTCCATCTACCATAGTACAAAGTGCTCTGCTGCTGAACGTGCCATCATAGACCCAGAGATTTCTATCTAGTGTAGTACAAAGTGCTCTGCTGCTGAACGTGCCATCATAGACCCAGATATTTCCATCTACCGTAGTACAAAGTGCTCTGCTTCTGAACGTGCCATCATAGACCCAGACATTTCCATCTACCATAGTACAAAGTGCTCTGCTGCTGAACGTGCCATCATAGACGAAGACATTTCTATCTAGTGTAGTACTAAGTGCTCTGCTGCTGAACTTACCATCATAGACCCAGACATTTCCATCTACTGTAGTACAAAGTGCTCTGCTGCTGAACGTACCATCATAGACCCAGACATTTCCATCTACTGTAGTACAAAGTGCTCTGCTGCTGAACGTGCCATCATAGACCCAGACATTTCCATCTACTGTAGTACAAAGTGCTCTGCTGCTGAACGTACCATCATAGACCCAGACATTTCCATCTACTGTAATACAAAGTGCTCTGCTGCTGAACGTACCATCATAGACCCAGACATTTCCATCTACCATAGTACAAAGTGCTCTGCTGCTGAACGTACCATCATAGACCCAGACATTTCCATCTACTGTAGTACAAAGTGCTCTGCTGCTGAACTTACCATCATAGACCCAGACATTTCCATCTACTGTAGTACAAAGTGCTCTGCTGCTGAACGTGCCATCATAGACCCAGACATTTCCATCTACCATAGTACAAAGTGCTCTGCTGCTGAACGTACCATCATAGACCCAGACATTTCCATCTACTGTAGTACAAAGTGCTCTGCTGCTGAACGTGCCATCATAGACCCAGACATTTCCATCTACTGTAGTACAAAGTGCTCTGCTGCTGAATGTACCATCATAGACCCAGACATTTCCATCTACTGTAGTACAAAGTGCTCTGCTGCTGAACGTGCCATCATAGACCCAGACATTTCCATCTACCATAGTACAAAGTGCTCTGCTGCTGAACGTGCCATCATAGACCCAGAGATTTCTATCTAGTGTAGTACAAAGTGCTCTGCTGCTGAACGTGCCATCATAGACCCAGACATTTCCATCTACTGTAGTACAAAGTGCTCTGCTGCTGAACGTACCATCATAGACGCAGACATTTCCATCTACTGTAGTACAAAGTGCTCTGCTGCTGAACGTGCCATCATAGACCCAGACATTTTCATCTACCATAGTACAAAGTGCTCTGCTGCTGAACGTGCCATCATAGACCCAGAGATTTCTATCTAGTGAAGTACAAAGTGCTCTGCTGCTGAACGTGCCATCATAGACCCAGACATTTCCATCTACCGTAGTACAAAGTGCTCTGCTGCTGAACGTGCCATCATAGACCCAGACATTTCCATCTACCATAGTACAAAGTGCTCTGCTGCTGAACGTGCCATCATAGACCCAGAGATTTCTATCTAGTGTAGTACAAAGTGCTCTGCTGCTGAACGTGCCATCATAGACCCAGACATTTCCATCTACCGTAGTACAAAGTGCTCTGCTGCTGAACGTGCCATCATAGACCCAGACATTTCCATCTACCATAGTACAAAGTGCTCTGCTGCTGAACGTGCCATCATAGACCCAGAGATTTCTATCTAGTGTAGTACAAAGTGCTCTGCTGCTGAACGTGCCATCATAGACCCAGATATTTCCATCTACCGTAGTATAAAGTGCTCTGCTTCTGAACGTGCCATCATAGACCCAGACATTTCCATCTACTGTAGTACAAAGTGCTCTGCTGCTGAACGTGCCATCATAGACCCAGACATTTCCATCTACTGTAGTACAAAGTGCTCTGCTGCTGAACGTACCATCATAGACCCAGATATTTCCATCTACCGTAGTACAAAGTGCTCTGCTGCTGAACTTACCATCATAGACCCAGACATTTCCATCTACTGTAGTACAAAGTGCTCTGCTGCTGAACATGCCATCATAGACCCAGACATTTCCATCTACCGTAGTACAAAGTGCTCTGCTGCTGAACGTACCATCATAGACCCAGACATTTCCATCTACTGTAGTACAAAGTGCTCTGCTGCTGAACGTACCATCATAGACCCAGACATTTCCATCTACTGTAGTACAAAGTGCTCTGCTGCTGAACGTGCCATCATAGACCCAGACATTTCCATCTACTGTAATACAAAGTGCTCTGCTGCTGAACGTACCATCATAGACCCAGACATTTCCATCTACCATAGTACAAAGTGCTCTGCTGCTGAACGTACCATCATAGACCCAGACATTTCCATCTACTGTAGTACAAAGTGCTCTGCTGCTGAACGTACCATCATAGACCCAGACATTTCCATCTACTGTAGTACAAAGTGCTCTGCTGCTGAACGTACCATCATAGACCCAGACATTTCCATCTACTGTAGTACAAAGTGCTCTGCTGCTGAACGTGCCATCATAGACCCAGACATTTCCATCTACTGTAGTACAAAGTGCTCTGCTGCTGAACGTGCCATCATAGACCCAGAGATTTCTATCTAGTGTAGTACAAAGTGCTCTGCTGCTGAACGTGCCATCATAGACCCAGATATTTCCATCTACCGTAGTACAAAGTGCTCTGCTTCTGAACGTGCCATCATAGACCCAGACATTTCCATCTACCATAGTACAAAGTGCTCTGCTGCTGAACGTGCCATCATAGACCCAGACATTTCCATCTACCATAGTACAAAGTGCTCTGCTGCTGAACGTGCCATCATAGACCCAGACATTTCCATCTACCATAGTACAAAGTGCTCTGCTGCTGAACGTGCCATCATAGACCGAGAGATTTCTATCTAGTGTAGTACAAAGTGCTCTGCTGCTGAACGTGCCATCATAGACCCAGATATTTCCATCTACCGTAGTACAAAGTGCTCTGCTTCTGAACGTGCCATCATAGACCCAGACATTTCCATCTACCATAGTACAAAGTGCTCTGCTGCTGAACGTGCCATCATAGACGAAGACATTTCTATCTAGTGTAGTACTAAGTGCTCTGCTGCTGAACTTACCATCATAGACCCAGACATTTCCATCTACTGTAGTACAAAGTGCTCTGCTGCTGAACGTACCATCATAGACCCAGACATTTCCATCTACTGTAGTACAAAGTGCTCTGCTGCTGAACGTGCCATCATAGACCCAGACATTTCCATCTACCATAGTACAAAGTGCTCTGCTGCTGAACGTACCATCATAGACCCAGACATTTCCATCTACTGTAGTACAAAGTGCTCTGCTGCTGAACGTGCCATCATAGACCCAGACATTTCCATCTACTGTAGTACAAAGTGCTCTGCTGCTGAATGTACCATCATAGACCCAGACATTTCCATCTACTGTAGTACAAAGTGCTCTGCTGCTGAACGTGCCATCATAGACCCAGACATTTCCATCTACCATAGTACAAAGTGCTCTGCTGCTGAACGTGCCATCATAGACCCAGAGATTTCTATCTAGTGTAGTACAAAGTGCTCTGCTGCTGAACGTGCCATCATAGACCCAGACATTTCCATCTACCGTAGTACAAAGTGCTCTGCTGCTGAACGTGCCATCATAGACCCAGACATTTCCATCTACCATAGTACAAAGTGCTCTGCTGCTGAACGTGCCATCATAGACCCAGAGATTTCTATCTAGTGTAGTACAAAGTGCTCTGCTGCTGAACGTGCCATCATAGACCCAGATATTTCCATCTACCGTAGTATAAAGTGCTCTGCTTCTGAACGTGCCATCATAGACCCAGACATTTCCATCTACCATAGTACAAAGTGCTCTGCTGCTGAACGTGCCATCATAGACCCAGACATTTCCATCTACCATAGTACAAAGTGCTCTGCTGCTGAACGTGCCATCATAGACCCAGACATTTCCATCTACCATAGTACAAAGTGCTCTGCTGCTGAACGTGCCATCATAGACCGAGAGATTTCTATCTAGTGTAGTACAAAGTGCTCTGCTGCTGAACGTGCCATCATAGACCCAGATATTTCCATCTACCGTAGTACAAAGTGCTCTGCTTCTGAACGTGCCATCATAGACCCAGACATTTCCATCTACCATAGTACAAAGTGCTCTGCTGCTGAACGTGCCATCATAGACGAAGACATTTCTATCTAGTGTAGTACTAAGTGCTCTGCTGCTGAACTTACCATCATAGACCCAGACATTTCCATCTACTGTAGTACAAAGTGCTCTGCTGCTGAACGTACCATCATAGACCCAGACATTTCCATCTACTGTAGTACAAAGTGCTCTGCTGCTGAACGTGCCATCATAGACCCAGACATTTCCATCTACCATAGTACAAAGTGCTCTGCTGCTGAACGTACCATCATAGACCCAGACATTTCCATCTACTGTAGTACAAAGTGCTCTGCTGCTGAACGTGCCATCATAGACCCAGACATTTCCATCTACTGTAGTACAAAGTGCTCTGCTGCTGAATGTACCATCATAGACCCAGACATTTCCATCTACTGTAGTACAAAGTGCTCTGCTGCTGAACGTGCCATCATAGACCCAGACATTTCCATCTACCATAGTACAAAGTGCTCTGCTGCTGAACGTGCCATCATAGACCCAGAGATTTCTATCTAGTGTAGTACAAAGTGCTCTGCTGCTGAACGTGCCATCATAGACCCAGACATTTCCATCTACTGTAGTACAAAGTGCTCTGCTGCTGAACGTACCATAATAGACCCAGACATTTCCATCTACTGTAGTACAAAGTGCTCTGCTGCTGAACGTGCCATCATAGACCCAGACATTTTCATCTACCATAGTACAAAGTGCTCTGCTGCTGAACGTGCCATCATAGACCCAGAGATTTCTATCTAGTGTAGTACAAAGTGCTCTGCTGCTGAACGTGCCATCATAGACCCAGACATTTCCATCTACCGTAGTACAAAGTGCTCTGCTGCTGAACGTGCCATCATAGACCCAGACATTTCCATCTACCATAGTACAAAGTGCTCTGCTGCTGAACGTGCCATCATAGACCCAGAGATTTCTATCTAGTGTAGTACAAAGTGCTCTGCTGCTGAACGTGCCATCATAGACCCAGACATTTCCATCTACCGTAGTACAAAGTGCTCTGCTGCTGAACGTGCCATCATAGACCCAGACATTTCCATCTACCATAGTACAAAGTGCTCTGCTGCTGAACGTGCCATCATAGACCCAGAGATTTCTATCTAGTGTAGTACAAAGTGCTCTGCTGCTGAACGTGCCATCAAAGACCCAGATATTTCCATCTACCGTAGTATAAAGTGCTCTGCTTCTGAACGTGCCATCATAGACCCAGACATTTCCATCTACTGTAGTACAAAGTGCTCTGCTGCTGAACGTGCCATCATAGACCCAGACATTTCCATCTACTGTAGTACAAAGTGCTCTGCTGCTGAACGTACCATCATAGACCCAGATATTTCCATCTACCGTAGTACAAAGTGCTCTGCTGCTGAACTTACCATCATAGACCCAGACATTTCCATCTACTGTAGTACAAAGTGCTCTGCTGCTGAACGTGCCATCATAGACCCAGACATTTCCATCTACTGTAGTACAAAGTGCTCTGCTGCTGAACGTATCATCATAGACCCAGACATTTCCATCTACTGTAGTACAAAGTGCTCTGCTGCTGAACGTACCATCATAGACCCAGACATTTCCATCTACTGTAGTACAAAGTGCTCTGCTGCTGAACGTGCCATCATAGACCCAGACATTTCCATCTACCATAGTACAAAGTGCTCTGCTGCTGAACGTACCATCATAGACCCAGACATTTCCATCTACTGTAGTACAAAGTGCTCTGCTGCTGAACGTACCATCATAGACCCAGACATTTCCATCTACTGTAGTACAAAGTGCTCTGCTGCTGAACGTACCATCATAGACCCAGACATTTCCATCTACCGTAGTACAAAGTGCTCTGCTGCTGAACGTGCCATCATAGACCCAGAGATTTCTATCTAGTGTAGTACAAAGTGCTCTGCTGCTGAACGTGCCATCATAGACCCAGACATTTCCATCTACAGTAGTACAAAGTGCTCTGCTGCTGAATTTACCATCATAGACCCAGAGATTTCCATCTACTGTAGTACAAAGTGCTCTGCTGCTGAACGTACCATCATAGACCCAGACATTTCCATCTACCGTAGTACAAAGTGCTCTGCTGCTGAACTTACCATCATAGACCCAGACATTTCCATCTACTGTAGTACAAAGTGCTCTGCTGCTGAACGTGCCATCATAGACCCAAACATTTCCATCTACCGTAGTACAAAGTGCTCTGCTGCTGAACGTACCATCATAGACCCAGACATTTCCATCTACTGTAGTACAAAGTGCTCTGCTGCTGAACGTGCCATCATAGACCCAGACATTTCCATCTACTGTAGTACAAAGTGCTCTGCTGCTGAACGTACCATCATAGACCCAGACATTTCCATCTACCATAGTACAAAGTGCTCTGCTGCTGAACGTACCATCATAGACCCAGACATTTCCATCTACTGTAGTACAAAGTGCTCTGCTGCTGAACGTACCATCATAGACCCAGACATTTCCATCTACTGTAGTACAAAGTGCTCTGCTGCTGAACGTGCCATCATAGACCCAGACATTTCCATCTACTGTAGTACAAAGTGCTCTGCTGCTGAACGTGCCATCATAGACCCAGAGATTTCTATCTAGTGTAGTACAAAGTGCTCTGCTGCTGAACGTGCCATCATAGACCCAGATATTTCCATCTACCGTAGTACAAAGTGCTCTGCTTCTGAACGTGCCATCATAGACCCAGACATTTCCATCTACCATAGTACAAAGTGCTCTGCTGCTGAACGTGCCATCATAGACCCAGACATTTCCATCTACCATAGTACAAAGTGCTCTGCTGCTGAACGTGCCATCATAGACCCAGACATTTCCATCTACCATAGTACAAAGTGCTCTGCTGCTGAACGTGCCATCATAGACCGAGATTTCTATCTAGTGTAGTACAAAGTGCTCTGCTGCTGAACGTGCCATCATAGACCCAGATATTTCCATCTACCGTAGTATAAAGTGCTCTGCTTCTGAACGTGCCATCATAGACCCAGACATTTCCATCTACCATAGTACAAAGTGCTCTGCTGCTGAACGTGCCATCATAGACGAAGACATTTCTATCTAGTGTAGTACTAAGTGCTCTGCTGCTGACCTTACCATCATAGACCCAGACATTTCCATCTACTGTAGTACAAAGTGCTCTGCTGCTGAACGTACCATCATAGACCCAGACATTTCCATCTACTGTAGTACAAAGTGCTCTGCTGCTGAACGTGCCATCATAGACCCAGACATTTCCATCTACTGTAGTACAAAGTGCTCTGCTGCTGAACGTGCCATCATAGACCCAGACATTTCCATCTACCATAGTACAAAGTGCTCTGCTGCTGAACGTACCATCATAGACCCAGACATTTCCATCTACTGTAATACAAAGTGCTCTGCTGCTGAACGTACCATCATAGACCCAGACATTTCCATCTACCATAGTACAAAGTGCTCTGCTGCTGAACGTACCATCATAGACCCAGACATTTCCATCTACTGTAGTACAAAGTGCTCTGCTGCTGAACGTACCATCATAGACCCAGACATTTCCATCTACTGTAGTACAAAGTGCTCTGCTGCTGAACGTGCCATCATAGACCCAGACATTTCCATCTACTGTAGTACAAAATGCTCTGCTGCTGAACGTGCCATCATAGACCCAGAGATTTCTATCTAGTGTAGTACAAAGTGCTCTGCTGCTGAACGTGCCATCATAGATCCAGATATTTCCATCTACCGTAGTACAAAGTGCTCTGCTTCTGAACGTGCCATCATAGACCCAGACATTTCCATCTACCATAGTACAAAGTGCTCTGCTGCTGAACGTGCCATCATAGACCCAGACATTTCCATCTACCATAGTACAAAGTGCTCTGCTGCTGAACGTGCCATCATAGACCCAGACATTTCCATCTACCATAGTACAAAGTGCTCTGCTGCTGAACGTGCCATCATAGACCGAGAGATTTCTATCTAGTGTAGTACAAAGTGCTCTGCTGCTGAACGTGCCATCATAGACCCAGATATTTCCATCTACCGTAGTACAAAGTGCTCTGCTTCTGAACGTGCCATCATAGACCCAGACATTTCCATCTACCATAGTACAAAGTGCTCTGCTGCTGAACGTGCCATCATAGACGAAGACATTTCTATCTAGTGTAGTACTAAGTGCTCTGCTGCTGAACTTACCATCATAGACCCAGACATTTCCATCTACTGTAGTACAAAGTGCTCTGCTGCTGAACGTACCATCATAGACCCAGACATTTCCATCTACTGTAGTACAAAGTGCTCTGCTGCTGAACGTGCCATCATAGACCCAGACATTTCCATCTACCATAGTACAAAGTGCTCTGCTGCTGAACGTACCATCATAGACCCAGACATTTCCATCTACTGTAGTACAAAGTGCTCTGCTGCTGAACGTGCCATCATAGACCCAGACATTTCCATCTACTGTAGTACAAAGTGCTCTGCTGCTGAATGTACCATCATAGACCCAGACATTTCCATCTACTGTAGTACAAAGTGCTCTGCTGCTGAACGTGCCATCATAGACCCAGACATTTCCATCTACCATAGTACAAAGTGCTCTGCTGCTGAACGTGCCATCATAGACCCAGAGATTTCTATCTAGTGTAGTACAAAGTGCTCTGCTGCTGAACGTGCCATCATAGACCCAGACATTTCCATCTACTGTAGTACAAAGTGCTCTGCTGCTGAACGTACCATCATAGACCCAGACATTTCCATCTACTGTAGTACAAAGTGCTCTGCTGCTGAACGTGCCATCATAGACCCAGACATTTTCATCTACCATAGTACAAAGTGCTCTGCTGCTGAACGTGCCATCATAGACCCAGAGATTTCTATCTAGTGTAGTACAAAGTGCTCTGCTGCTGAACGTGCCATCATATACCCAGACATTTCCATCTACCGTAGTACAAAGTGCTCTGCTGCTGAACGTGCCATCATAGACCCAGACATTTCCATCTACCATAGTACAAAGTGCTCTGCTGCTGAACGTGCCATCATAGACCCAGAGATTTCTATCTAGTGTAGTACAAAGTGCTCTGCTGCTGAACGTGCCATCATAGACCCAGACATTTCCATCTACCGTAGTACAAAGTGCTCTGCTGCTGAACGTGCCATCATAGACCCAGACATTTCCATCTACCATAGTACAAAGTGCTCTGCTGCTGAACGTGCCATCATAGACCCAGAGATTTCTATCTAGTGTAGTACAAAGTGCTCTGCTGCTGAACGTGCCATCATAGACCCAGATATTTCCATCTACCGTAGTATAAAGTGCTCTGCTTCTGAACGTGCCATCATAGACCCAGACATTTCCATCTACTGTAGTACAAAGTGCTCTGCTGCTGAACGTGCCATCATAGACCCAGACATTTCCATCTACTGTAGTACAAAGTGCTCTGCTGCTGAACGTACCATCATAGACCCAGATATTTCCATCTACCGTAGTACAAAGTGCTCTGCTGCTGAACTTACCATCATAGACCCAGACATTTCCATCTACTGTAGTACAAAGTGCTCTGCTGCTGAACGTGCCATCATAGACCCAGACATTTCCATCTACCGTAGTACAAAGTGCTCTGCTGCTGAACGTACCATCATAGACCCAGACATTTCCATCTACTGTAGTACAAAGTGCTCTGCTGCTGAACGTACCATCATAGACCCAGACATTTCCATCTACTGTAGTACAAAGTGCTCTGCTGCTGAACGTGCCATCATAGACCCAGACATTTCCATCTACTGTAATACAAAGTGCTCTGCTGCTGAACGTACCATCATAGACCCAGACATTTCCATCTACCATAGTACAAAGTGCTCTGCTGCTGAACGTACCATCATAGACCCAGACATTTCCATCTACTGTAGTACAAAGTGCTCTGCTGCTGAACGTACCATCATAGACCCAGACATTTCCATCTACTGTAGTACAAAGTGCTCTGCTGCTGAACGTGCCATCATAGACCCAGACATTTCCATCTACTGTAGTACAAAGTGCTCTGCTGCTGAACGTGCCATCATAGACCCAGAGATTTCTATCTAGTGTAGTACAAAGTGCTCTGCTGCTGAACGTGCCATCATAGACCCAGATATTTCCATCTACCGTAGTACAAAGTGCTCTGCTTCTGAACGTGCCATCATAGACCCAGACATTTCCATCTACCATAGTACAAAGTGCTCTGCTGCTGAACGTGCCATCATAGACCCAGACATTTCCATCTACCATAGTACAAAGTGCTCTGCTGCTGAACGTGCCATCATAGACCCAGACATTTCCATCTACCATAGTACAAAGTGCTCTGCTGCTGAACGTGCCATCATAGACCGAGAGATTTCTATCTAGTGTAGTACAAAGTGCTCTGCTGCTGAACGTGCCATCATAGACCCAGATATTTCCATCTACCGTAGTACAAAGTGCTCTGCTTCTGAACGTGCCATCATAGACCCAGACATTTCCATCTACCATAGTACAAAGTGCTCTGCTGCTGAACGTGCCATCATAGACGAAGACATTTCTATCTAGTGTAGTACTAAGTGCTCTGCTGCTGAACTTACCATCATAGACCCAGACATTTCCATCTACTGTAGTACAAAGTGCTCTGCTGCTGAACGTACCATCATAGACCCAGACATTTCCATCTACTGTAGTACAAAGTGCTCTGCTGCTGAACGTGCCATCATAGACCCAGACATTTCCATCTACCATAGTACAAAGTGCTCTGCTGCTGAACGTACCATCATAGACCCAGACATTTCCATCTACTGTAGTACAAAGTGCTCTGCTGCTGAACGTGCCATCATAGACCCAGACATTTCCATCTACTGTAGTACAAAGTGCTCTGCTGCTGAATGTACCATCATAGACCCAGACATTTCCATCTACTGTAGTACAAAGTGCTCTGCTGCTGAACGTGCCATCATAGACCCACACATTTCCATCTACTGTAATACAAAGTGCTCTGCTGCTGAACGTACCATCATAGACCCAGACATTTCCATCTACCATAGTACAAAGTGCTCTGCTGCTGAACGTACCATCATAGACCCAGACATTTCCATCTACTGTAGTACAAAGTGCTCTGCTGCTGAACGTACCATCATAGACCCAGACATTTCCATCTACTGTAGTACAAAGTGCTCTGCTGCTGAACGTGCCATCATAGACCCAGACATTTTCATCTACCATAGTACAAAGTGCTCTGCTGCTGAACGTGCCATCATAGACCCAGAGATTTCTATCTAGTGTAGTACAAAGTGCTCTGCTGCTGAACGTGCCATCATAGACCCAGACATTTCCATCTACCGTAGTACAAAGTGCTCTGCTGCTGAACGTGCCATCATAGACCCAGACATTTCCATCTACCATAGTACAAAGTGCTCTGCTGCTGAACGTGCCATCATAGACCCAGAGATTTCTATCTAGTGTAGTACAAAGTGCTCTGCTGCTGAAAGTGCCATCATAGACCCAGACATTTCCATCTACCGTAGTACAAAGTGCTCTGCTGCTGAACGTGCCATCATAGACCCAGACATTTCCATCTACCATAGTACAAAGTGCTCTGCTGCTGAACGTGCCATCATAGACCCAGAGATTTCTATCTAGTGTAGTACAAAGTGCTCTGCTGCTGAACGTGCCATCATAGACCCAGATATTTCCATCTACCGTAGTATAAAGTGCTCTGCTTCTGAACGTGCCATCATAGACCCAGACATTTCCATCTACTGTAGTACAAAGTGCTCTGCTGCTGAACGTGCCATCATAGACCCAGACATTTCCATCTACTGTAGTACAAAGTGCTCTGCTGCTGAATGTACCATCATAGACCCAGATATTTCCATCTACCGTAGTACAAAGTGCTCTGCTGCTGAACTTACCATCATAGACCCAGACATTTCCATCTACTGTAGTACAAAGTGCTCTGCTGCTGAACGTGCCATCATAGACCCAGACATTTCCATCTACCGTAGTACAAAGTGCTCTGCTGCTGAACGTACCATCATAGACCCAGACATTTCCATCTACTGTAGTACAAAGTGCTCTGCTGCTGAACGTGCCATCATAGACCCAGACATTTCCATCTACTGTAGTACAAAGTGCTCTGCTGCTGAACGTATCATCATAGACCCAGACATTTCCATCTACTGTAGTACAAAGTGCTCTGCTGCTGAACGTACCATCATAGACCCAGACATTTCCATCTACTGTAGTACAAAGTGCTCTGCTGCTGAACGTGCCATCATAGACCCAGACATTTCCATCTACCATAGTACAAAGTGCTCTGCTGCTGAACGTACCATCATAGACCCAGACATTTCCATCTACTGTAGTACAAAGTGCTCTGCTGCTGAACGTACCATCATAGACCCAGACATTTCCATCTACTGTAGTACAAAGTGCTCTGCTGCTGAACGTACCATCATAGACCCAGACATTTCCATCTACCGTAGTACAAAGTGCTCTGCTGCTGAACGTGCCATCATAGACCCAGAGATTTCTATCTAGTGTAGTACAAAGTGCTCTGCTGCTGAACGTGCCATCATAGACCCAGACATTTCCATCTACAGTAGTACAAAGTGCTCTGCTGCTGAATTTACCATCATAGACCCAGAGATTTCCATCTACTGTAGTACAAAGTGCTCTGCTGCTGAACGTACCATCATAGACCCAGACATTTCCATCTACCGTAGTACAAAGTGCTCTGCTGCTGAACTTACCATCATAGACCCAGACATTTCCATCTACTGTAGTACAAAGTGCTCTGCTGCTGAACGTGCCATCATAGACCCAAACATTTCCATCTACCGTAGTACAAAGTGCTCTGCTGCTGAACGTACCATCATAGACCCAGACATTTCCATCTACTGTAGTACAAAGTGCTCTGCTGCTGAACGTGCCATCATAGACCCAGACATTTCCATCTACTGTAGTACAAAGTGCTCTGCTGCTGAACGTACCATCATAGACCCAGACATTTCCATCTACCATAGTACAAAGTGCTCTGCTGCTGAACGTACCATCATAGACCCAGACATTTCCATCTACTGTAGTACAAAGTGCTCTGCTGCTGAACGTACCATCATAGACCCAGACATTTCCATCTACTGTAGTACAAAGTGCTCTGCTGCTGAACGTGCCATCATAGACCCAGACATTTCCATCTACTGTAGTACAAAGTGCTCTGCTGCTGAACGTGCCATCATAGACCCAGAGATTTCTATCTAGTGTAGTACAAAGTGCTCTGCTGCTGAACGTGCCATCATAGACCCAGATATTTCCATCTACCGTAGTACAAAGTGCTCTGCTTCTGAACGTGCCATCATAGACCCAGACATTTCCATCTACCATAGTACAAAGCGCTCTGCTGCTGAACGTGCCATCATAGACCCAGACATTTCCATCTACCATAGTACAAAGTGCTCTGCTGCTGAACGTGCCATCATAGACCCAGACATTTCCATCTACCATAGTACAAAGTGCTCTGCTGCTGAACGTGCCATCATAGACCCAGAGATTTCTATCTAGTGTAGTACAAAGTGCTCTGCTGCTGAACGTGCCATCATAGACCCAGATATTTCCATCTACCGTAGTACAAAGTGCTCTGCTTCTGAACGTGCCATCATAGACCCAGACATTTCCATCTACCATAGTACAAAGTGCTCTGCTGCTGAACGTGCCATCATAGACGAAGACATTTCTATCTAGTGTAGTACTAAGTGCTCTGCTGCTGAACTTACCATCATAGACCCAGACATTTCCATCTACTGTAGTACAAAGTGCTCTGCTGCTGAACGTACCATCATAGACCCAGACATTTCCATCTACTGTAGTACAAAGTGCTCTGCTGCTGAACGTGCCATCATAGACCCAGACATTTCCATCTACCATAGTACAAAGTGCTCTGCTGCTGAACGTACCATCATAGACCCAGACATTTCCATCTACTGTAATACAAAGTGCTCTGCTGCTGAACGTACCATCATAGACCCAGACATTTCCATCTACCATAGTACAAAGTGCTCTGCTGCTGAACGTACCATCATAGACCCAGACATTTCCATCTACTGTAGTACAAAGTGCTCTGCTGCTGAACGTACCATCATAGACCCAGACATTTCCATCTACTGTAGTACAAAGTGCTCTGCTGCTGAACGTGCCATCATAGACCCAGACATTTCCATCTACTGTAGTACAAAGTGCTCTGCTGCTGAACGTGCCATCATAGACCCAGAGATTTCTATCTAGTGTAGTACAAAGTGCTCTGCTGCTGAACGTGCCATCATAGACCCAGATATTTCCATCTACCGTAGTACAAAGTGCTCTGCTTCTGAACGTGCCATCATAGACCCAGACATTTCCATCTACCATAGTACAAAGTGCTCTGCTGCTGAACGTGCCATCATAGACCCAGACATTTCCATCTACCATAGTACAAAGTGCTCTGCTGCTGAACGTGCCATCATAGACCCAGACATTTCCATCTACCATAGTACAAAGTGCTCTGCTGCTGAACGTGCCATCATAGACCGAGAGATTTCTATCTAGTGTAGTACAAAGTGCTCTGCTGCTGAACGTGCCATCATAGACCCAGATATTTCCATCTACCGTAGTACAAAGTGCTCTGCTTCTGAACGTGCCGTCATAGACCCAGACATTTCCATCTACCATAGTACAAAGTGCTCTGCTGCTGAACGTGCCATCATAGACGAAGACATTTCTATCTAGTGTAGTACTAAGTGCTCTGCTGCTGAACTTACCATCATAGACCCAGACATTTCCATCTACTGTAGTACAAAGTGCTCTGCTGCTGAACGTGCCATCATAGACCCAGACATTTCCATCTACTGTAGTACAAAGTGCTCTGCTGCTAAATGTACCATCATAGACCCAGACATTTCCATCTACTGTAGTACAAAGTGCTCTGCTGCTGAACGTACCATCATAGACCCAGACATTTCCATCTACTGTAGTACAAAGTGCTCTGCTGCTGAACGTGCCATCATAGACCCAGACATTTTCATCTACCATAGTACAAAGTGCTCTGCTGCTGAACGTGCCATCATAGACCCAGAGATTTCTATCTAGTGTAGTACAAAGTGCTCTGCTGCTGAACGTGCCATCATAGACCCAGACATTTCCATCTACCGTAGTACAAAGTGCTCTGCTGATGAACGTGCCATCATAGACCCAGACATTTCCATCTACCATAGTACAAAGTGCTCTGCTGCTGAACGTGCCATCATAGACCCAGAGATTTCTATCTAGTGTAGTACAAAGTGCTCTGCTGCTGAACGTGCCATCATAGACCCAGACATTTCCATCTACCGTAGTACAAAGTGCTCTGCTGCTGAACGTGCCATCATAGACCCAGACATTTCCATCTACCATAGTACAAAGTGCTCTGCTGCTGAACGTGCCATCATAGACCCAGAGATTTCTATCTAGTGTAGTACAAAGTGCTCTGCTGCTGAACGTGCCATCATAGACCCAGATATTTCCATCTACTGTAGTATAAAGTGCTCTGCTTCTGAACGTGCCATCATAGACCCAGACATTTCCATCTACTGTAGTACAAAGTGCTCTGCTGCTGAACGTGCCATCATAGACCCAGACATTTCCATCTACTGTAGTACAAAGTGCTCTGCTGCTGAACGTACCATCATAGACCCAGATATTTCCATCTACCGTAGTACAAAGTGCTCTGCTGCTGAACTTACCATCATAGACCCAGACATTTCCATCTACTGTAGTACAAAGTGCTCTGCTGCTGAACGTGCCATCATAGACCCAGACATTTCCATCTACTGTAGTACAAAGTGCTCTGCTGCTGAACGTACCATCATAGACCCAGACATTTCCATCTACTGTAGTACAAAGTGCTCTGCTGCTGAACGTACCATCATAGACCCAGACATTTCCATCTACTGTAGTACAAAGTGCTCTGCTGCTGAACGTGCCATCATAGACCCAGACATTTCCATCTACTGTAATACAAAGTGCTCTGCTGCTGAACGTACCATCATAGACCCAGACATTTCCATCTACCATAGTACAAAGTGCTCTGCTGCTGAACGTACCATCATAGACCCAGACATTTCCATCTACTGTAGTACAAAGTGCTCTGCTGCTGAACGTACCATCATAGACCCAGACATTTCCATCTACTGTAGTACAAAGTGCTCTGCTGCTGAACGTGCCATCATAGACCCAGACATTTCCATCTACTGTAGTACAAAGTGCTCTGCTGCTGAACGTGCCATCATAGACCCAGAGATTTCTATCTAGTGTAGTACAAAGTGCTCTGCTGCTGAACGTGCCATCATAGACCCAGATATTTCCATCTACCGTAGTACAAAGTGCTCTGCTTCTGAACTTGCCATCATAGACCCAGACATTTCCATCTACCATAGTACAAAGTGCTCTGCTGCTGAACGTGCCATCATAGACCCAGACATTTCCATCTACCATAGTACAAAGTGCTCTGCTGCTGAACGTGCCATCATAGACCCAGACATTTCCATCTACCATAGTACAAAGTGCTCTGCTGCTGAACGTGCCATCATAGACCGAGAGATTTCTATCTAGTGTAGTACAAAGTGCTCTGCTGCTGAACGTGCCATCATAGACCCAGATATTTCCATCTACCGTAGTACAAAGTGCTCTGCTTCTGAACGTGCCATCATAGACCCAGACATTTCCATCTACCATAGTACAAAGTGCTCTGCTGCTGAACGTGCCATCATAGACGAAGACATTTCTATCTAGTGTAGTACTAAGTGCTCTGCTGCTGAACTTACCATCATAGACCCAGACATTTCCATCTACTGTAGTACAAAGTGCTCTGCTGCTGAACGTACCATCATAGACCCAGACATTTCCATCTACTGTAGTACAAAGTGCTCTGCTGCTGAACGTGCCATCATAGACCCAGACATTTCCATCTACCATAGTACAAAGTGCTCTGCTGCTGAACGTACCATCATAGACCCAGACATTTCCATCTACTGTAGTACAAAGTGCTCTGCTGCTGAACGTACCATCATAGACCCAGACATTTCCATCTACTGTAGTACAAAGTGCTCTGCTGCTGAACGTACCATCATAGACCCAGACATTTCCATCTACCGTAGTACAAAGTGCTCTGCTGCTGAACGTGCCATCATAGACCCAGAGATTTCTATCTAGTGTAGTACAAAGTGCTCTGCTGCTGAACGTGCCATCATAGACCCAGACATTTCCATCTACAGTAGTACAAAGTGCTCTGCTGCTGAATTTACCATCATAGACCCAGAGATTTCCATCTACTGTAGTACAAAGTGCTCTGCTGCTGAACGTACCATCATAGACCCAGACATTTCCATCTACCGTAGTACAAAGTGCTCTGCTGCTGAACTTACCATCATAGACCCAGACATTTCCATCTACTGTAGTACAAAGTGCTCTGCTGCTGAACGTGCCATCATAGACCCAAACATTTCCATCTACCGTAGTACAAAGTGCTCTGCTGCTGAACGTACCATCATAGACCCAGACATTTCCATCTACTGTAGTACAAAGTGCTCTGCTGCTGAACGTGCCATCATAGACCCAGACATTTCCATCTACTGTAGTACAAAGTGCTCTGCTGCTGAACGTACCATCATAGACCCAGACATTTCCATCTACCATAGTACAAAGTGCTCTGCTGCTGAACGTACCATCATAGACCCAGACATTTCCATCTACTGTAGTACAAAGTGCTCTGCTGCTGAACGTACCATCATAGACCCAGACATTTCCATCTACTGTAGTACAAAGTGCTCTGCTGCTGAACGTGCCATCATAGACCCAGACATTTCCATCTACTGTAGTACAAAGTGCTCTGCTGCTGAACGTGCCATCATAGACCCAGAGATTTCTATCTAGTGTAGTACAAAGTGCTCTGCTGCTGAACGTGCCATCATAGACCCAGATATTTCCATCTACCGTAGTACAAAGTGCTCTGCTTCTGAACGTGCCATCATAGACCCAGACATTTCCATCTACCATAGTACAAAGTGCTCTGCTGCTGAACGTGCCATCATAGACCCAGACATTTCCATCTACCATAGTACAAAGTGCTCTGCTGCTGAACGTGCCATCATAGACCCAGACATTTCCATCTACCATAGTACAAAGTGCTCTGCTGCTGAACGTGCCATCATAGACCCAGAGATTTCTATCTAGTGTAGTACAAAGTGCTCTGCTGCTGAACGTGCCATCATAGACCCAGATATTTCCATCTACCGTAGTACAAAGTGCTCTGCTTCTGAACGTGCCATCATAGACCCAGACATTTCCATCTACCATAGTACAAAGTGCTCTGCTGCTGAACGTGCCATCATAGACCCAGACATTTCCATCTACTGTAGTACAAAGTGCTCTGCTGCTGAACGTACCATCATAGACCCAGACATTTCCATCTACTGTAGTACAAAGTGCTCTGCTGCTGAACGTGCCATCATAGACCCAGACATTTCCATCTACTGTAGTACAAAGTTCTCTGCTGCTGAACGTACCATCATAGACCCAGACATTTCCATCTACTGTAGTACAAAGTGCTCTGCTGCTGAACGTGCCATCATGGACCCAGACATTTCCATCTACCATAGTACAAAGTGCTCTGCTGCTGAACGTACCATCATAGACCCAGACATTTCCATCTACTGTAGTACAAAGTGCTCTGCTGCTGAACGTGCCATCATAGACCCAGACATTTCCATCTACTGTAGTACAAAGTGCTCTGCTGCTGAATTTACCATCATAGACCCAGAGATTTCCATCTACTGTAGTACAAAGTGCTCTGCTGCTGAACGTACCATCATAGACCCAGACATTTCCATCTACCGTAGTACAAAGTGCTCTGCTGCTGAACTTACCATCATAGACCCAGACATTTCCATCTACTGTAGTACAAAGTGCTCTGCTGCTGAACGTGCCATCATAGACCCAAACATTTCCATCTACCGTAGTACAAAGTGCTCTGCTGCTGAACGTACCATCATAGACCCAGACATTTCCATCTACTGTAGTACAAAGTGCTCTGCTGCTGAACGTGCCATCATAGACCCAGACATTTCCATCTACTGTAGTACAAAGTGCTCTGCTGCTGAACGTACCATCATAGACCCAGACATTTCCATCTACCATAGCACAAAGTGCTCTGCTGCTGAACGTACCATCATAGACCCAGACATTTCCATCTACTGTAGTACAAAGTGCTCTGCTGCTGAACGTACCATCATAGACCCAGACATTTCCATCTACTGTAGTACAAAGTGCTCTGCTGCTGAACGTGCCATCATAGACCCAGACATTTCCATCTACTGTAGTACAAAGTGCTCTGCTGCTGAACGTGCCATCATAGACCCAGAGATTTCTATCTAGTGTAGTACAAAGTGCTCTGCTGCTGAACGTGCCATCATAGACCCAGATATTTCCATCTACCGTAGTACAAAGTGCTCTGCTTCTGAACGTGCCATCATAGACCCAGACATTTCCATCTACCATAGTACAAAGTGCTCTGCTGCTGAACGTGCCATCATAGACCCAGACATTTCCATCTACCATAGTACAAAGTGCTCTGCTGCTGAACGTGCCATCATAGACCCAGACATTTCCATCTACCATAGTACAAAGTGCTCTGCTGCTGAACGTGCCATCATAGACCCAGAGATTTCTATCTAGTGTAGTACAAAGTGCTCTGCTGCTGAACGTGCCATCATAGACCCAGATATTTCCATCTACCGTAGTACAAAGTGCTCTGCTTCTGAACGTGCCATCATAGACCCAGACATTTCCATCTACCATAGTTCAAAGTGCTCTGCTGCTGAACGTGCCATCATAGACCCAGACATTTCCATCTACTGTAGTACAAAGTGCTCTGCTGCTGAACGTACCATCATAGACCCAGACATTTCCATCTACTGTAGTACAAAGTGCTCTGCTGCTAAACGTGCCATCATAGACCCAGACATTTCCATCTACTGTAGTACAAAGTTCTCTGCTGCTGAACGTACCATCATAGACCCAGACATTTCCATCTACTGTAGTACAAAGTGCTCTGCTGCTGAACGTGCCATCGTGGACCCAGACATTTCCATCTACCATAGTACAAAGTGCTCTGCTGCTGAACGTACCATCATAGACCCAGACATTTCCATCTACTGTAGTACAAAGTGCTCTGCTGCTGAACGTGCCATCATAGACCCAGACATTTCCATCTACTGTAGTACAAAGTGCTCTGCTGCTGAATGTACCATCATAGACCCAGACATTTCCATCTACTGTAGTACAAAGTGCTCTGCTGCTGAACGTGCCATCATAGACCCAGACATTTCCATCTACCATAGTACAAAGTGCTCTGCTGCTGAACGTGCCATCATAGACCCAGAGATTTCTATCTAGTGTAGTACAAAGTGCTCTGCTGCTGAACGTGCCATCATAGACCCAGACATTTCCATCTACTGTAGTACAAAGTGCTCTGCTGCTGAACGTACCATCATAGACCCAGACATTTCCATCTACTGTAGTACAAAGTGCTCTGCTGCTGAACGTGCCATCATAGACCCAGACATTTCCATCTACCATAGTACAAAGTGCTCTGCTGCTGAACGTACCATCATAGACCCAGACATTTCCATCTACTGTAGTACAAAGTGCTCTGCTGCTGAACGTACCATCATAGACCCAGATATTTCCATCTACTGTAGTACAAAGTGCTCTGCTGCTGAACGTGCCATCATAGACCCAGACATTTTCATCTACCATAGTACAAAGTGCTCTGCTGCTGAACGTGCCATCATAGACCCAGAGATTTCTATCTAGTGTAGTACAAAGTGCTCTGCTGCTGAACGTGCCATCATAGACCCAGACATTTCCATCTACCGTAGTACAAAGTGCTCTGCTGCTGAACGTGCCATCATAGACCCAGACATTTCCATCTACCGTAGTACAAAGTGCTCTGCTGCTGAACTTACCATCATAGACCCAGACATTTCCATCTACTGTAGTACAAAGTGCTCTGCTGCTGAACGTGCCATCATAGACCCAGACATTTCCATCTACCGTAGTACAAAGTGCTCTGCTGCTGAACGTACCATCATAGACCCAGACATTTCCATCTACTGTAGTACAAAGTGCTCTGCTGCTGAACGTGCCATCATAGACCCAGACATTTCCATCTACTGTAGTACAAAGTGCTCTGCTGCTGAACGTATCATCATAGACCCAGACATTTCCATCTACTGTAGTACAAAGTGCTCTGCTGCTGAACGTACCATCATAGACCCAGACATTTCCATCTACTGTAGTACAAAGTGCTCTGCTGCTGAACGTGCCATCATAGACCCAGACATTTCCATCTACCATAGTACAAAGTGCTCTGCTGCTGAACGTACCATCATAGACCCAGACATTTCCATCTACCATAGTACAAAGTGCTCTGCTGCTGAACGTGCCATCATAGACCCAGAGATTTCTATCTAGTGTAGTACAAAGTGCTCTGCTGCTGAACGTACCATCATAGACCCAGACATTTCCATCTACTGTAGTACAAAGTGCTCTGCTGCTGAACGTACCATCATAGACCCAGACATTTCCATCTACCGTAGTACAAAGTGCTCTGCTGCTGAACGTGCCATCATAGACCCAGAGATTTCTATCTAGTGTAGTACAAAGTGCTCTGCTGCTGAACGTACCATCATAGACCCAGACATTTCCATCTACCGTAGTACAAAGTGCTCTGCTGCTGAACTTACCATCATAGACCCAGACATTTCCATCTACTGTAGTACAAAGTGCTCTGCTGCTGAACGTGCCATCATAGACCCAAACATTTCCATCTAACGTAGTACAAAGTGCTCTGCTGCTGAACGTACCATCATAGACCCAGACATTTCCATCTACTGTAGTACAAAGTGCTCTGCTGCTGAACGTGCCATCATAGACCCAGACATTTCCATCTACTGTAGTACAAAGTGCTCTGCTGCTGAACGTACCATCATAGACCCAGACATTTCCATCTACCATAGTACAAAGTGCTCTGCTGCTGAACGTACCATCATAGACCCAGACATTTCCATCTACTGTAGTACAAAGTGCTCTGCTGCTGAACGTACCATCATAGACCCAGACATTTCCATCTACTGTAGTACAAAGTGCTCTGCTGCTGAACGTGCCATCATAGACCCAGACATTTCCATCTACTGTAGTACAAAGTGCTCTGCTGCTGAACGTGCCATCATAGACCCAGAGATTTCTATCTAGTGTAGTACAAAGTGCTCTGCTGCTGAACGTGCCATCATAGACCCAGATATTTCCATCTACCGTAGTACAAAGTGCTCTGCTTCTGAACGTGCCATCATAGACCCAGACATTTCCATCTACCATAGTACAAAGTGTTCTGCTGCTGAACGTGCCATCATAGACCCAGACATTTCCATCTACCATAGTACAAAGTGCTCTGCTGCTGAACGTGCCATCATAGACCCAGACATTTCCATCTACCATAGTACAAAGTGCTCTGCTGCTGAACGTGCCATCATAGACCCAGAGATTTCTATCTAGTGTAGTACAAAGTGCTCTGCTGCTGAACGTGCCATCATAGACCCAGATATTTCCATCTACCGTAGTACAAAGTGCTCTGCTTCTGAACGTGCCATCATAGACCCAGACATTTCCATCTACCATAGTACAAAGTGCTCTGCTGCTGAACGTGCCATCATAGACAAAGACATTTCTATCTAGTGTAGTACTAAGTGCTCTGCTGCTGAACTTACCATCATAGACCCAGACATTTCCATCTACTGTAGTACAAAGTGCTCTGCTGCTGAACGTACCATCATAGACCCAGACATTTCCATCTACTGTAGTACAAAGTGCTCTGCTGCTGAACGTGCCATCATAGACCCAGACATTTCCATCTACCATAGTACAAAGTGCTCTGCTGCTGAACGTACCATCATAGACCCAGACATTTCCATCTACTGTAGTACAAAGTGCTCTGCTGCTGAACGTACCATCATAGACCCAGACATTTCCATCTACTGTAGTACAAAGTGCTCTGCTGCTGAACGTACCATCATAGACCCAGACATTTCCATCTACCATAGTACAAAGTGCTCTGCTGCTGAACGTGCCATCATAGACCCAGACATTTCCATCTACTGTAGTACAAAGTGCTCTGCTGCTGAACGTGCCATCATAGACCCAGACATTTCCATCTACTGTAGTACAAAGTGCTCTGCTGCTGAACGGGCCATCATAGACCCAGACATTTCCATCTACTGTAGTACAAAGTTCTCTGCTGCTGAACGTACCATCATAGACCCAGACATTTCCATCTACTGTAGTACAAAGTGCTCTGCTGCTGAACGTGCCATCATGGACCCAGACATTTCCATCTACCATAGTACAAAGTGCTCTGCTGCTGAACGTACCATCATAGACCCAGACATTTCCATCTACTGTAGTACAAAGTGCTCTGCTGCTGAACGTGCCATCATAGACCCAGACATTTCCATCTACTGTAGTACAAAGTGCTCTGCTGCTGAATGTAACATCATAGACCCAGACATTTCCATCTACTGTAGTACACAGTGCTCTGCTGCTGAACGTGCCATCATAGACCCAGACATTTCCATCTACCATAGTACAAAGAGCTCTGCTGCTGAACGTGCCATCATAGACCCAGAGATTTCTATCTAGTGTAGTACAAAGTGCTCTGCTGCTGAACGTGCCATCATAGGCCCAGACATTTCCATCTACTGTAGTACAAAGTGCCCTGCTGCTGAACGTACCATCATAGACCCAGACATTTCCATCTACCATAGTACAAAGTGCTCTGCTGCTGAACGTGCCATCATAGACCCAGAGATTTCTATCTAGTGTAGTACAAAGTGCTCTGCTGCTGAACGTGCCATCATAGACCCAGATATTTCCATCTACCGTAGTATAAAGTGCTCTGCTTCTGAAAGTGCCATCATAGACCCAGACATTTCCATCTACTGTAGTACAAAGTGCTCTGCTGCTGAACGTACCATCATAGACCCAGATATTTCCATCTACCGTAGTACAAAGTGCTCTGCTGCTGAACTTACCATCATACACCCAGACATTTCCATCTACCATAGTACAAAGTGCTCTGCTGCTGAACGTACCATCATAGACCCAGACATTTCCATCTACTGTAGTACAAAGTGCTCTGCTGCTGAACGTACCATCATAGACCCAGACATTTCCATCTACTGTAGTACAAAGTGCTCTGCTGCTGAACGTGCCATCATAGACCCAGACATTTCCATCTACTGTAGTACAAAGTGCTCTGCTGCTGAACGTGCCATCATAGACCCAGAGATTTCTATCTAGTGTAGTACAAAGTGCTCTGCTGCTGAACGTGCCATCATAGACCCAGATATTTCCATCTACCGTAGTACAAAGTGCTCTGCTTCTGAACGTGCCATCATAGACCCAGACATTTCCATCTACCATAGTACAAAGTGCTCTGCTGCTGAACGTGCCATCATAGACCCAGACATTTCCATCTACCATAGTACAAAGTGCTCTGCTGCTGAACGTGCCATCATAGACCCAGACATTTCCATCTACCATAGTACAAAGTGCTCTGCTGCTGAACGTGCCATCATAGACCCAGAGATTTCTATCTAGTGTAGTACAAAGTGCTCTGCTGCTGAACGTGCCATCATAGACCCAGATATTTCCATCTACCGTAGTACAAAGTGCTCTGCTTCTGAACGTGCCATCATAGACCCAGACATTTCCATCTACCATAGTACAAAGTGCTCTGCTGCTGAACGTGCCATCATAGACCCAGACATTTCCATCTACTGTAGTACAAAGTGCTCTGCTGCTGAACGTACCATCATAGACCCAGACATTTCCATCTACTGTAGTACAAAGTGCTCTGCTGCTGAACGTGCCATCATAGACCCAGACATTTCCATCTACTGTAGTACAAAGTTCTCTGCTACATTTACATATTACTAGTGTCCAAGGGCTACCAAGTCAGCAGCTCTGCTGCTGGGAACGTACCATCATAGACCCGCAGACATTTCCATTCTACCGTAGTACAAAGTGCTCTGCTGCTGAACCGTTGCCATCATAGGACCCAGACATTTCCATCTACCTGTAGTACAAAGTGCTCTGCTGCTGAACGTAGCCATCATAGACCCAGACATTTCCATCTACTGTAGTACAAAGTGCTCTGCTGCTGAATGTACCATCATAGACCCAGACATTTCCATCTACTGTAGTACAAAGTGCTCTGCTGCTGAACGTGCCATCATAGACCCAGACATTTCCATCTACCATAGTACAAAGTGCTCTGCTGCTGAACGTACCATCATAGACCCAGACATTTCCATCTACTGTAGTACAAAGTGCTCTGCTGCTGAACGTACCATCATAGACCCAGATATTTCCATCTACTGTAGTACAAAGTGCTCTGCTGCTGAACGTGCCATCATAGACCCAGACATTTTCATCTACCATAGTACAAAGTGCTCTGCTGCTGAACGTGCCATCATAGACCCAGAGATTTCTATCTAGTGTAGTACAAAGTGCTCTGCTGCTGAACGTGCCATCATAGACCCAGACATTTCCATCTACCGTAGTACAAAGTGCTCTGCTGCTGAACGTGCCATCATAGACCCAGACATTTCCATCTACCATAGTACAAAGTGCTCTGCTGCTGAACGTGCCATCATAGACCCAGAGATTTCTATCTAGTGTAGTACAAAGTGCTCTGCTGCTGAACGTGCCATCATAGACCCAGATATTTCCATCTACCGTAGTATAAAGTGCTCTGCTTCTGAACGTGCCATCATAGACCCAGACATTTCCATCTACTGTAGTACAAAGTGCTCTGCTGCTGAACGTGCCATCATAGACCCAGACATTTCCATCTACTGTAGTACAAAGTGCTCTGCTGCTGAACGTACCATCATAGACCCAGATATTTCCATCTACCGTAGTACAAAGTGCTCTGCTGCTGAACTTACCATCATAGACCCAGACATTTCCATCTACTGTAGTACAAAGTGCTCTGCTGCTGAACGTGCCATCATAGACCCAGACATTTCCATCTACCGTAGTACAAAGTGCTCTGCTGCTGAACGTACCATCATAGACCCAGACATTTCCATCTACTGTAGTACAAAGTGCTCTGCTGCTGAACGTGCCATCATAGACCCAGACATTTCCATCTACTGTAGTACAAAGTGCTCTGCTGCTGAACGTATCATCATAGACCCAGACATTTCCATCTACTGTAGTACAAAGTGCTCTGCTGCTGAACGTACCATCATAGACCCAGACATTTCCATCTACTGTAGTACAAAGTGCTCTGCTGCTGAACGTGCCATCATAGACCCAGACATTTCCATCTACCATAGTACAAAGTGCTCTGCTGCTGAACGTACCATCATAGACCCAGACATTTCCATCTACCATAGTACAAAGTGCTCTGCTGCTGAACGTGCCATCATAGACCCAGAGATTTCTATCTAGTGTAGTACAAAGTGCTCTGCTGCTGAACGTACCATCATAGACCCAGACATTTCCATCTACTGTAGTACAAAGTGCTCTGCTGCTGAACGTACCATCATAGACCCAGACATTTCCATCTACCGTAGTACAAAGTGCTCTGCTGCTGAACGTGCCATCATAGACCCAGAGATTTCTATCTAGTGTAGTACAAAGTGCTCTGCTGCTGAACGTACCATCATAGACCCAGACATTTCCATCTACCGTAGTACAAAGTGCTCTGCTGCTGAACTTACCATCATAGACCCAGACATTTCCATCTACTGTAGTACAAAGTGCTCTGCTGCTGAACGTGCCATCATAGACCCAAACATTTCCATCTACCGTAGTACAAAGTGCTCTGCTGCTGAACGTACCATCATAGACCCAGACATTTCCATCTACTGTAGTACAAAGTGCTCTGCTGCTGAACGTGCCATCATAGACCCAGACATTTCCATCTACTGTAGTACAAAGTGCTCTGCTGCTGAACGTACCATCATAGACCCAGACATTTCCATCTACCATAGTACAAAGTGCTCTGCTGCTGAACGTACCATCATAGACCCAGACATTTCCATCTACTGTAGTACAAAGTGCTCTGCTGCTGAACGTACCATCATAGACCCAGACATTTCCATCTACTGTAGTACAAAGTGCTCTGCTGCTGAACGTGCCATCATAGACCCAGACATTTCCATCTACTGTAGTACAAAGTGCTCTGCTGCTGAACGTGCCATCATAGACCCAGAGATTTCTATCTAGTGTAGTACAAAGTGCTCTGCTGCTGAACGTGCCATCATAGACCCAGATATTTCCATCTACCGTAGTACAAAGTGCTCTGCTTCTGAACGTGCCATCATAGACCCAGACATTTCCATCTACCATAGTACAAAGTGCTCTGCTGCTGAACGTGCCATCATAGACCCAGACATTTCCATCTACCATAGTACAAAGTGCTCTGCTGCTGAACGTGCCATCATAGACCCAGACATTTCCATCTACCATAGTACAAAGTGCTCTGCTGCTGAACGTGCCATCATAGACCCAGAGATTTCTATCTAGTGTAGTACAAAGTGCTCTGCTGCTGAACGTGCCATCATAGACCCAGATATTTCCATCTACCGTAGTACAAAGTGCTCTGCTTCTGAACGTGCCATCATAGACCCAGACATTTCCATCTACCATAGTACAAAGTGCTCTGCTGCTGAACGTGCCATCATAGACAAAGACATTTCTATCTAGTGTAGTACTAAGTGCTCTGCTGCTGAACTTACCATCATAGACCCAGACATTTCCATCTACTGTAGTACAAAGTGCTCTGCTGCTGAACGTACCATCATAGACCCAGACATTTCCATCTACTGTAGTACAAAGTGCTCTGCTGCTGAACGTGCCATCATAGACCCAGACATTTCCATCTACCATAGTACAAAGTGCTCTGCTGCTGAACGTACCATCATAGACCCAGACATTTCCATCTACTGTAGTACAAAGTGCTCTGCTGCTGAACGTACCATCATAGACCCAGACATTTCCATCTACTGTAGTACAAAGTGCTCTGCTGCTGAACGTACCATCATAGACCCAGACATTTCCATCTACCATAGTACAAAGTGCTCTGCTGCTGAACGTGCCATCATAGACCCAGACATTTCCATCTACTGTAGTACAAAGTGCTCTGCTGCTGAACGTGCCATCATAGACCCAGACATTTCCATCTACTGTAGTACAAAGTGCTCTGCTGCTGAACGGGCCATCATAGACCCAGACATTTCCATCTACTGTAGTACAAAGTTCTCTGCTGCTGAACGTACCATCATAGACCCAGACATTTCCATCTACTGTAGTACAAAGTGCTCTGCTGCTGAACGTGCCATCATGGACCCAGACATTTCCATCTACCATAGTACAAAGTGCTCTGCTGCTGAACGTACCATCATAGACCCAGACATTTCCATCTACTGTAGTACAAAGTGCTCTGCTGCTGAACGTGCCATCATAGACCCAGACATTTCCATCTACTGTAGTACAAAGTGCTCTGCTGCTGAATGTAACATCATAGACCCAGACATTTCCATCTACTGTAGTACACAGTGCTCTGCTGCTGAACGTGCCATCATAGACCCAGACATTTCCATCTACCATAGTACAAAGAGCTCTGCTGCTGAACGTGCCATCATAGACCCAGAGATTTCTATCTAGTGTAGTACAAAGTGCTCTGCTGCTGAACGTGCCATCATAGGCCCAGACATTTCCATCTACTGTAGTACAAAGTGCCCTGCTGCTGAACGTACCATCATAGACCCAGACATTTCCATCTACCATAGTACAAAGTGCTCTGCTGCTGAACGTGCCATCATAGACCCAGAGATTTCTATCTAGTGTAGTACAAAGTGCTCTGCTGCTGAACGTGCCATCATAGACCCAGATATTTCCATCTACCGTAGTATAAAGTGCTCTGCTTCTGAAAGTGCCATCATAGACCCAGACATTTCCATCTACTGTAGTACAAAGTGCTCTGCTGCTGAACGTACCATCATAGACCCAGATATTTCCATCTACCGTAGTACAAAGTGCTCTGCTGCTGAACTTACCATCATAGACCCAGACATTTCCATCTACTGTAGTACAAAGTGCTCTGCTGCTGAACGTGCCATCATAGACCCAGACATTTCCATCTACCGTAGTACAAAGTGCTCTGCTGCTGAACGTACCATCATAGACCCAGACATTTCCATCTACTGTAGTACAAAGTGCTCTGCTGCTGAACGTGCCATCATAGACCCAGACATTTCCATCTACTGTAGTACAAAGTGCTCTGCTGCTGAACGTATCATCATAGACCCAGACATTTCCATCTACTGTAGTACAAAGTGCTCTGCTGCTGAACGTACCATCATAGACCCAGACATTTCCATCTACTGTAGTACAAAGTGCTCTGCTGCTGAACGTGCCATCATAGACCCAGACATTTCCATCTACCATAGTACAAAGTGCTCTGCTGCTGAACGTACCATCATAGACCCAGACATTTCCATCTACTGTAGTACAAAGTGCTCTGCTGCTGAACGTACCATCATAGACCCAGACATTTCCATCTACTGTAGTACAAAGTGCTCTGCTGCTGAACGTACCATCATAGACCCAGACATTTCCATCTACCGTAGTACAAAGTGCTCTGCTGCTGAACGTGCCATCATAGACCCAGAGATTTCTATCTAGTGTAGTACAAAGTGCTCTGCTGCTGAACGTGCCATCATAGACCCAGACATTTCCATCTACAGTAGTACAAAGTGCTCTGCTGCTGAATTTACCATCATAGACACAGAGATTTCCATCTACTGTAGTACAAAGTGCTCTGCTGCTGAACGTACCATCATAGACCCAGACATTTCCATCTACCGTAGTACAAAGTGCTCTGCTGCTGAACTTACCATCATAGACCCAGACATTTCCATCTACTGTAGTACAAAGTGCTCTGCTGCTGAACGTGCCATCATAGACCCAAACATTTCCATCTACCGTAGTACAAAGTGCTCTGCTGCTGAACGTACCATCATAGACCCAGACATTTCCATCTACTGTAGTACAAAGTGCTCTGCTGCTGAACGTGCCATCATAGACCCAGACATTTCCATCTACTGTAGTACAAAGTGCTCTGCTGCTGAACGTACCATCATAGACCCAGACATTTCCATCTACCATAGTACAAAGTGCTCTGCTGCTGAACGTACCATCATAGACCCAGACATTTCCATCTACTGTAGTACAAAGTGCTCTGCTGCTGAACGTACCATCATAGACCCAGACATTTCCATCTACTGTAGTACAAAGTGCTCTGCTGCTGAACGTGCCATCATAGACCCAGACATTTCCATCTACTGTAGTACAAAGTGCTCTGCTGCTGAACGTACCATCATAGACCCAGACATTTCCATCTACCATAGTACAAAGTGCTCTGCTGCTGAACGTACCATCATAGACCCAGACATTTCCATCTACTGTAGTACAAAGTGCTCTGTTGCTGAACGTACCATCATAGACCCAGACATTTCCATCTACTGTAGTACAAAGTGCTCTGCTTCTGAACGTGCCATCATAGACCCAGACATTTCCATCTACCATAGGACAAAGTGCTCTGCTGCTGAACGTGCCATCATAGACCCAGACATTTCCATCTAGTGTAGTGCAAAGTGCTCTGCTGCTGAATGTGCCATCATAGACCCAGACATTTCCATCTACCGTAGTACAAAGTGCTCTGCTGCTGAACGTGCCATCATAGACCCAGAGATTTCCATCTACCATAGTACAAAGTGCTCTGCTGCTGAACGTGCCATCATAGACCCAGACATTTCCATCTACCATAGTACAAAGTGCTCTGCTGCTGAACGTGCCATCATAGACCCAGAGATTTCTATCTAGTGTAGTACAAAGTGCTCTGCTGCTGAACGTGCCATCATAGACCCAGATATTTCCATCTACCGTAGTACAAAGTGCTCTGCTTCTGAACGTGCCATCATAGACCCAGACATTTCCATCTACCATAGTACAAAGTGCTCTGCTGCTGAACGTGCCATCATAGACCAAGACATTTCTATCTAGTGTAGTACTAAGTGCTCTGCTGCTGAACTTACCATCATAGACCCAGACATTTCCATCTACTGTAGTACAAAGTGCTCTGCTGCTGAACGTGCCATCATAGACCCAGACATTTCCATCTTCTGTAGTACAAAGTTCTCTGCTGCTGAACGTACCATCATAGACCCAGACATTTCCATCTACTGTAGTACAAAGTGCTCTGCTGCTGAACGTGCCATCATGGACCCAGACATTTCCATCTACCATAGTACAAAGTGCTCTGCTGCTGAACGTACCATCATAGACCCAGACATTTCCATCTACTGTAGTACAAAGTGCTCTGCTGCTGAACGTGCCATCATAGACCCAGACATTTCCATCTACTGTAGTACAAAGTGCTCTGCTGCTGAACGTACCATCATAGACCCAGACATTTCCATCTACCATAGTACAAAGTGCTCTGCTGCTGAACGTACCATCATAGACCCAGACATTTCCATCTACTGTAGTACAAAGTGCTCTGCTGCTGAACGTACCATCATAGACCCAGACATTTCCATCTACTGTAGTACAAAGTGCTCTGCTGCTGAACGTGCCATCATAGACCCAGACATTTCCATCTACTGTAGTACAAAGTGCTCTGCTGCTGAACGTACCATCATAGACCCAGACATTTCCATCTACCATAGTACAAAGTGCTCTGCTGCTGAACGTACCATCATAGACCCAGACATTTCCATCTACTGTAGTACAAAGTGCTCTGTTGCTGAACGTACCATCATAGACCCAGACATTTCCATCTACTGTAGTACAAAGTGCTCTGCTTCTGAACGTGCCATCATAGACCCAGACATTTCCATCTACCATAGGACAAAGTGCTCTGCTGCTGAACGTGCCATCATAGACCCAGACATTTCCATCTAGTGTAGTGCAAAGTGCTCTGCTGCTGAATGTGCCATTATAGACCCAGACATTTCCATCTACCGTAGTACAAAGTGCTCTGCTGCTGAACGTGCCATCATAGACCCAGAGATTTCCATCTACCATAGTACAAAGTGCTCTGCTGCTGAACGTGCCATCATAGACCCAGACATTTCCATCTACCATAGTACAAAGTGCTCTGCTGCTGAACGTGCCATCATAGACCCAGAGATTTCTATCTAGTGTAGTACAAAGTGCTCTGCTGCTGAACGTGCCATCATAGACCCAGATATTTCCATCTACCGTAGTACAAAGTGCTCTGCTTCTGAACGTGCCATCATAGACCCAGACATTTCCATCTACCATAGTACAAAGTGCTCTGCTGCTGAACGTGCCATCATAGACCAAGACATTTCTATCTAGTGTAGTACTAAGTGCTCTGCTGCTGAACTTACCATCATAGACCCAGACATTTCCATCTACTGTAGTACAAAGTGCTCTGCTGCTGAACGTGCCATCATAGACCCAGACATTTCCATCTTCTGTAGTACAAAGTTCTCTGCTGCTGAACGTACCATCATAGACCCAGACATTTCCATCTACTGTAGTACAAAGTGCTCTGCTGCTGAACGTGCCATCATGGACCCAGACATTTCCATCTACCATAGTACAAAGTGCTCTGCTGCTGAACGTACCATCATAGACCCAGACATTTCCATCTACTGTAGTACAAAGTGCTCTGCTGCTGAACGTGCCATCATAGACCCAGACATTTCCATCTACTGTAGTACAAAGTGCTCTGCTGCTGAATGTACCATCATAGACCCAGACATTTCCATCTACTGTAGTACAAAGTGCTCTGCTGCTGAACGTGCCATCATAGACCCAGACATTTCCATCTACCATAGTACAAAGAGCTCTGCTGCTGAACGTGCCATCATAGACCCAGAGATTTCTATCTAGTGTAGTACAAAGTGCTCTGCTGCTGAACGTGCCATCATAGGCCCAGACATTTCCATCTACTGTAGTACAAAGTGCCCTGCTGCTGAACGTACCATCATAGACCCAGACATTTCCATCTACCATAGTACAAAGTGCTCTGCTGCTGAACGTGCCATCATAGACCCAGAGATTTCTATATAGTGTAGTACAAAGTGCTCTGCTGCTGAACGTGCCATCATAGACCCAGACATTTCCATCTACTGTAGTACAAAGTGCTCTGCTGCTGAACGTGCCATCATAGACCCAGACATTTCCATCTACTGTAGTACAAAGTGCTCTGCTGCTGAACGTACCATCATAGACCCAGACATTTCCATCTACTGTAGTACAAAGTGCTCTGCTGCTGAACGTACCATCATAGACCCAGACATTTCCATCAACTGTAGTACAAAGTGCTCTGCTGCTGAACGTACCATAATAGACCCAGACATTTCCATCTACCATAGTACAAAGTGCTCTGCTGCTGAACGTACCATCATAGACCCAGACATTTCCATCTACTGTAGTAGAAAGTGCTCTGCTGCTGAACGTACCATCATAGACCCAGACATTTCCATCTACTGTAGTACAAAGTGCTCTGCTGCTGAACGTACCATCATAGACCCAGACATTTCCATCTACTGTAGTACAAAGTGCTCTGCTGCTGAACGTACCATCATAGACCCAGACATTTCCATCTACTGTAGTACAAAGTGCTCTGCTGCTGAACGTGCCATCATAGACCCAGACATTTCCATCTACTGTAGTACAAAGTGCTCTGCTACTGAACGTGCCATCATAGACCCAGAGATTTCCATCTACCATAGTACAAAGTGCTCTGCTGCTGAACGTACCATCATAGACCCAGACATTTCCATCTACTGAAGTACAAAGTGCTCTGCTGCTGAACGTACCATCATAGACCCAGACATTTCCATCTACTGTAGTACAAAGTGCTCTGCTGCTGAACGTGCCATCATAGACCCAGACATTTCCATCTACCATAGTACAAAGTGCTCTGCTGCTGAACGTACCATCATAGACCCAGACATTTCCATCTACTGTAGTACAAAGTGCTCTGCTGCTGAACGTACCATCATAGACCCAGATATTTCCATCTACTGTAGTACAAAGTGCTCTGCTGCTGAACGTGCCATCATAGACCCAGACATTTTCATCTACCATAGTACAAAGTGCTCTGCTGCTGAACGTGCCATCATAGACCCAGAGATTTCTATCTAGTGTAGTACAAAGTGCTCAGCTGCTGAACGTGCCATCATAGACCCAGACATTTCCATCTACCATAGTACAAAGTGCTCTACTGCTGAACGTGCCATCATAGACCCAGACATTTCCATCTACCATAGTACAAAGTGCTCTGCTGCTGAACGTGCCATCATAGACCCAGAGATTTCTATCTAGTGTAGTACAAAGTGCTCTGCTGCTGAACGTGCCATCATAGACCCAGATATTTCCATCTACCGTAGTATAAAGTGCTCTGCTTCTGAACGTGCCATCATAGACCCAGACATTTCCATCTACTGTAGTACAAAGTGCTCTGCTGCTGAACGTGCCATCATAGACCCAGACATTTCCATCTACTGTAGTACAAAGTGCTCTGCTGCTGAACGTACCATCATAGACCCAGATATTTCCATCTACCGTAGTACAAAGTGCTCTGCTGCTGAACTTACCATCATAGACCCAGACATTTCCATCTAATGTAGTACAAAGTGCTCTGCTGCTGAACGTGCCATCATAGACCCAGACATTTCCATCTACCGTAGTACAAAGTGCTCTGCTGCTGAACGTACCATCATAGACCCAGACATTTCCATCTACTGTAGTACAAAGTGCTCTGCTGCTGAACGTGCCATCATAGACCCAGACATTTCCATCTACTGTAGTACAAAGTGCTCTGCTGCTAAACGTATCATCATAGACCCAGACATTTCCATCTACTGTAGTACAAAGTGCTCTGCTGCTGAACGTACCATCATAGACCCAGACATTTCCATCTACTGTAGTACAAAGTGCTCTGCTGCTGAACGTGCCATCATAGACCCAGACATTTCCATCTACCATAGTACAAAGTGCTCTGCTGCTGAACGTACCATCATAGACCCAGACATTTCCATCTACTGTAGTACAAAGTGCTCTGCTGCTGAACGTACCATCATAGACCCAGACATTTCCATCTACTGTAGTACAAAGTGCTCTGCTGCTGAACGTACCATCATAGACCCAGACATTTCCATCTACCGTAGTACAAAGTGCTCTGCTGCTGAACGTGCCATCATAGACCCAGAGATTTCTATCTAGTGTAGTACAAAGTGCTCTGCTGCTGAACGTGCCATCATAGACCCAGACATTTCCATCTACAGTAGTACAAAGTGCTCTGCTGCTGAATTTACCATCATAGACCCAGAGATTTCCATCTACTGTAGTACAAAGTGCTCTGCTGCTGAACGTACCATCATAGACCCAGACATTTCCATCTACCGTAGTACAAAGTGCTCTGCTGCTGAACTTACCATCATAGACCCAGACATTTCCATCTACTGTAGTACAAAGTGCTCTGCTGCTGAACGTGCCATCATAGACCCAAACATTTCCATCTACCGTAGTACAAAGTGCTCTGCTGCTGAACGTACCATCATAGACCCAGACATTTCCATCTACTGTAGTACAAAGTGCTCTGCTGCTGAACGTGCCATCATAGACCCAGACATTTCCATCTACTGTAGTACAAAGTGCTCTGCTGCTGAACGTACCATCATAGACCCAGACATTTCCATCTACCATAGTACAAAGTGCTCTGCTGCTGAACGTACCATCATAGACCCAGACATTTCCATCTACTGTAGTACAAAGTGCTCTGCTGCTGAACGTGCCATCATAGACCCAGACATTTCCATCTACTGTAGTACAAAGTGCTCTGCTGCTGAACGTACCATCATAGACCCAGATATTTCCATCTACCATAGTACAAAGTGCTCTGCTGCTGAACGTACCATCATAGACCCAGACATTTCCATCTACTGTAGTACAAAGTGCTCTGTTGCTGAACGTACCATCATAGACCCAGACATTTCCATCTACTGTAGTACAAAGTGCTCTGCTTCTGAACGTGCCATCATAGACCCAGACATTTCCATCTACCATAGTACAAAGTGCTCTGCTGCTGAACGTGCCATCATAGACCCAGACATTTCCATCTAGTGTAGTGCAAAGTGCTCTGCTGCTGAGCGTGCCATCATAGACCCAGACATTTCCATCTACCATAGTACAAAGTGCTCTGCTGCTGAACGTGCCATCATAGACCCAGAGATTTCCATCTACCATAGTACAAAGTGCTCTGCTGCTGAACGTGCCATCATAGACCCAGAGATTTCTATCTAGTGTAGTACAAAGTGCTCTGCTGCTGAACGTGCCATCATAGACCCAGACATTTCCATCTACCGTAGTACAAAGTGCTCTGCTTCTGAACGTGCCATCATAGACCCAGACAGTTCCATCCACCATAGTACAAAGTGCTCTGCTAATGAACGTGCCATCATAGACCCAGACATTTCTATCTACTGTAGTACAAAGTGCTCTGCTGTTGAACGTACCATCATAGACCCAGACATTTCCATCTACTGTAGTACAAAGTGCTCTGCTGCTGAACGTGCCATCATAGACCCAGACATTTCCATCTACTGTAGTACAAAGTGCTCTGCTGCTGAACGTACCATCATAGACCCAGACATTTCCATCTACTGTAGTACAAAGTGCTCTGATGCTGAACGTACCATCATAGACCCAGACATTTCCATCTACTGTAGTACAAAGTGCTCTGCTGCTGAACGTACATCATAGACCCAGACATTTCCATCTACTGTAGTACAAAGTGCTCTGCTGCTGAACGTACCATCATAGACCCAGACATTTCCATCTACTGTAGTACAAAGTGCTCTGCTGCTGAACGTACCATCATAGACCCAGACATTTCCATCTACCATAGTACAAAGTGCTCTGCTGCTGAACGTACCATCATAGACCCAGACATTTCCATCTACTGTAGTACAAAGTGCTCTGTTGCTGAACGTACCATCATAGACCCAGACATTTCCATCTACTGTAGTACAAAGTGCTCTGCTTCTGAACGTGCCATCATAGACCCAGACATTTCCATCTACCATAGGACAAAGTGCTCTGCTGCTGAACGTGCCATCATAGACCCAGACATTTCCATCTAGTGTAGTGCAAAGTGCTCTGCTGCTGAATGTGCCATCATAGACCCAGACATTTCCATCTACCGTAGTACAAAGTGCTCTGCTGCTCAACGTGCCATCATAGACCCAGAGATTTCCATCTACCATAGTACAAAGTGCTCTGCTGCTGAACGTGCCATCATAGACCCAGACATTTCCATCTACCATAGTACAAAGTGCTCTGCTGCTGAACGTGCCATCATAGACCCAGAGATTTCTATCTAGTGTAGTACAAAGTGCTCTGCTGCTGAACGTGCCATCATAGACCCAGATATTTCCATCTACCGTAGTACAAAGTGCTCTGCTTCTGAACGTGCCATCATAGACCCAGACATTTCCATCTACCATAGTACAAAGTGCTCTGCTGCTGAACGTGCCATCATAGACCAAGACATTTCTATCTAGTGTAGTACTAAGTGCTCTGCTGCTGAACTTACCATCATAGACCCAGACATTTCCATCTACTGTAGTACAAAGTGCTCTGCTGCTGAACGTGCCATCATAGACCCAGACATTTCCATCTTCTGTAGTACAAAGTTCTCTGCTGCTGAACGTACCATCATAGACCCAGACATTTCCATCTACTGTAGTACAAAGTGCTCTGCTGCTGAACGTGCCATCATGGACCCAGACATTTCCATCTACCATAGTACAAAGTGCTCTGCTGCTGAACGTACCATCATAGACCCAGACATTTCCATCTACTGTAGTACAAAGTGCTCTGCTGCTGAACGTGCCATCATAGACCCAGACATTTCCATCTACTGTAGTACAAAGTGCTCTGCTGCTGAATGTACCATCATAGACCCAGACATTTCCATCTACTGTAGTACAAAGTGCTCTGCTGCTGAACGTGCCATCATAGACCCAGACATTTCCATCTACCATAGTACAAAGAGCTCTGCTGCTGAACGTGCCATCATAGACCCAGAGATTTCTATCTAGTGTAGTACAAAGTGCTCTGCTGCTGAACGTGCCATCATAGGCCCAGACATTTCCATCTACTGTAGTACAAAGTGCCCTGCTGCTGAACGTACCATCATAGACCCAGACATTTCCATCTACCATAGTACAAAGTGCTCTGCTGCTGAACGTGCCATCATAGACCCAGAGATTTCTATATAGTGTAGTACAAAGTGCTCTGCTGCTGAACGTGCCATCATAGACCCAGACATTTCCATCTACTGTAGTACAAAGTGCTCTGCTGCTGAACGTGCCATCATAGACCCAGACATTTCCATCTACTGTAGTACAAAGTGCTCTGCTGCTGAACGTGCCATCATAGACCCAGACATTTCCATCTACTGTAGTACAAAGTGCTCTGCTACTGAACGTGCCATCATAGACCCAGAGATTTCCATCTACCATAGTACAAAGTGCTCTGCTGCTGAACGTACCATCATAGACCGAGACATTTCCATCTGCTGTAGTACAAAGTGCTCTGCTGCTGAACGTACCATCATAGACCCAGACATTTCCATCTACTGTAGTACAAAGTGCTCTGCTGCTGAACGTACCATCATAGACCCAGACATTTCCATCTACTGTAGTACAAAGTGCTCTGCTGCTGAACGTGCCATCATAGACCCAGACATTTCCATCTACCATAGTACAAAGTGCTCTGCTGCTGAACGTACCATCATAGACCCAGACATTTCCATCTACTGTAGTACAAAGTGCTCTGCTGCTGAACGTACCATCATAGACCCAGATATTTCCATCTACTGTAGTACAAAGTGCTCTGCTGCTGAACGTGCCATCATAGACCCAGACATTTTCATCTACCATAGTACAAAGTGCTCTGCTGCTGAACGTGCCATCATAGACCCAGAGATTTCTATCTAGTGTAGTACAAAGTGCTCAGCTGCTGAACGTGCCATCATAGACCCAGACATTTCCATCTACCATAGTACAAAGTGCTCTACTGCTGAACGTGCCATCATAGACCCAGACATTTCCATCTACCATAGTACAAAGTGCTCTGCTGCTGAACGTGCCATCATAGACCCAGAGATTTCTATCTAGTGTAGTACAAAGTGCTCTGCTGCTGAACGTGCCATCATAGACCCAGATATTTCCATCTACCGTAGTATAAAGTGCTCTGCTTCTGAACGTGCCATCATAGACCCAGACATTTCCATCTACTGTAGTACAAAGTGCTCTGCTGCTGAACGTGCCATCATAGACCCAGACATTTCCATCTACTGTAGTACAAAGTGCTCTGCTGCTGAACGTACCATCATAGACCCAGATATTTCCATCTACCGTAGTACAAAGTGCTCTGCTGCTGAACTTACCATCATAGACCCAGACATTTCCATCTACTGTAGTACAAAGTGCTCTGCTGCTGAACGTGCCATCATAGACCCAGACATTTCCATCTACCGTAGTACAAAGTGCTCTGCTGCTGAACGTACCATCATAGACCCAGACATTTCCATCTACTGTAGTACAAAGTGCTCTGCTGCTGAACGTGCCATCATAGACCCAGACATTTCCATCTACTGTAGTACAAAGTGCTCTGCTGCTAAACGTATCATCATAGACCCAGACATTTCCATCTACTGTAGTACAAAGTGCTCTGCTGCTGAACGTACCATCATAGACCCAGACATTTCCATCTACTGTAGTACAAAGTGCTCTGCTGCTGAACGTGCCATCATAGACCCAGACATTTCCATCTACCATAGTACAAAGTGCTCTGCTGCTGAACGTACCATCATAGACCCAGACATTTCCATCTACTGTAGTACAAAGTGCTCTGCTGCTGAACGTACCATCATAGACCCAGACATTTCCATCTACTGTAGTACAAAGTGCTCTGCTGCTGAACGTACCATCATAGACCCAGACATTTCCATCTACCGTAGTACAAAGTGCTCTGCTGCTGAACGTGCCATCATAGACCCAGAGATTTCTATCTAGTGTAGTACAAAGTGCTCTGCTGCTGAACGTGCCATCATAGACCCAGACATTTCCATCTACTGTAGTACAAAGTGCTCTGCTGCTGAATTTACCATCATAGACCCAGAGATTTCCATCTACTGTAGTACAAAGTGCTCTGCTGCTGAACGTACCATCATAGACCCAGACATTTCCATCTACCGTAGTACAAAGTGCTCTGCTGCTGAACTTACCATCATAGACCCAGACATTTCCATCTACTGTAGTACAAAGTGCTCTGCTGCTGAACGTGCCATCATAGACCCAAACATTTCCATCTACCGTAGTACAAAGTGCTCTGCTGCTGAACGTACCATCATAGACCCAGACATTTCCATCTACTGTAGTACAAAGTGCTCTGCTGCTGAACGTGCCATCATAGACCCAGACATTTCCATCTACTGTAGTACAAAGTGCTCTGCTGCTGAGCGTGCCATCATAGACCCAGACATTTCCATCTACCATAGTACAAAGTGCTCTGCTGCTGAACGTACCATCATAGACCCAGACATTTCCATCTACTGTAGTACAAAGTGCTCTGCTGCTGAACGTGCCATCATAGACCCAGACATTTCCATCTACTGTAGTACAAAGTGCTCTGCTGCTGAACGTACCATCATAGACCCAGATATTTCCATCTACCATAGTACAAAGTGCTTTGCTGCTGAACGTACCATCATAGACCCAGACATTTCCATCTACTGTAGTACAAAGTGCTCTGTTGCTGAACGTACCATCATAGACCCAGACATTTCCATCTACTGTAGTACAAAGTGCTCTGCTTCTGAACGTGCCATCATAGACCCAGACATTTCCATCTACCATAGTACAAAGTGCTCTGCTGCTGAACGTGCCATCATAGACCCAGACATTTCCATCTAGTGTAGTGCAAAGTGCTCTGCTGCTGAGCGTGCCATCATAGACCCAGACATTTCCATCTACCGTAGTACAAAGTGCTCTGCTGCTGAACGTGCCATCATAGACCCAGAGATTTCCATCTACCATAGTACAAAGTGCTCTGCTGCTGAACGTGCCATCATAGACCCAGAGATTTCTATCTAGTGTAGTACAAAGTGCTCTGCTGCTGAACGTGCCATCATAGACCCAGACATTTCCATCTACCGTAGTACAAAGTGCTCTGCTTCTGAACGTGCCATCATAGACCCAGATATTTCCATCTACCGTAGTATAAAGTGCTCAGCTTCTGAACGTGCCATCATAGACCCAGACATTTCCATCTACTGTAGTACAAAGTGCTCTGCTGCTGAACGTGCCATCATAGACCCAGACATTTCCATCTACTGTAGTACAAAGTGCTCTGCTGCTGAACGTACCATCATAGACCCAGATATTTCCATCTACCGTAGTACAAAGTGCTCTGCTGCTGAACTTACCATCATAGACCCAGACATTTCCATCTACTGTAGTACAAAGTGCTCTGCTGCTGAACGTGCCATCATAGACCCAGACATTTCCATCTACTGTAGTACAAAGTGCTCTGCTGCTGAACGTGCCATCATAGACCCAGACATTTCCATCTACTGTAGTACAAAGTGCTCTGCTGCTAAACGTATCATCATAGACCCAGACATTTCCATCTACTGTAGTACAAAGTGCTCTGCTGCTGAACGTACCATCATAGACCCAGACATTTCCATCTACTGTAGTACAAAGTGCTCTGCTGCTGAACGTGCCATCATAGACCCAGACATTTCCATCTACCATAGTACAAAGTGCTCTGCTGCTGAACGTACCATCATAGACCCAGACATTTCCATCTACTGTAGTACAAAGTGCTCTGCTGCTGAACGTACCATCATAGACCCAGACATTTCCATCTACTGTAGTACAAAGTGCTCTGCTGCTGAACGTACCATCATAGACCCAGACATTTCCATCTACCGTAGTACAAAGTGCTCTGCTGCTGAACGTGCCATCATAGACCCAGAGATTTCTATCTAGTGTAGTACAAAGTGCTCTGCTGCTGAACGTGCCATCATAGACCCAGACATTTCCATCTACTGTAGTACAAAGTGCTCTGCTGCTGAATTTACCATCATAGACCCAGAGATTTCCATCTACTGTAGTACAAAGTGCTCTGCTGCTGAACGTACCATCATAGACCCAGACATTTCCATCTACCGTAGTACAAAGTGCTCTGCTGCTGAACTTACCATCATAGACCCAGACATTTCCATCTACTGTAGTACAAAGTGCTCTGCTGCTGAACGTGCCATCATAGACCCAAACATTTCCATCTACCGTAGTACAAAGTGCTCTGCTGCTGAACGTACCATCATAGACCCAGACATTTCCATCTACTGTAGTACAAAGTGCTCTGCTGCTGAACGTGCCATCATAGACCCAGACATTTCCATCTACTGTAGTACAAAGTGCTCTGCTGCTGAGCGTGCCATCATAGACCCAGACATTTCCATCTACCATAGTACAAAGTGCTCTGCTGCTGAACGTACCATCATAGACCCAGACATTTCCATCTACTGTAGTACAAAGTGCTCTGCTGCTGAACGTGCCATCATAGACCCAGACATTTCCATCTACTGTAGTACAAAGTGCTCTGCTGCTGAACGTACCATCATAGACCCAGATATTTCCATCTACCATAGTACAAAGTGCTCTGCTGCTGAACGTACCATCATAGACCCAGACATTTCCATCTACTGTAGTACAAAGTGCTCTGTTGCTGAACGTACCATCATAGACCCAGACATTTCCATCTACTGTAGTACAAAGTGCTCTGCTTCTGAACGTGCCATCATAGACCCAGACATTTCCATCTACCATAGTACAAAGTGCTCTGCTGCTGAACGTGCCATCATAGACCCAGACATTTCCATCTAGTGTAGTGCAAAGTGCTCTGCTGCTGAGCGTGCCATCATAGACCCAGACATTTCCATCTACCGTAGTACAAAGTGCTGTGCTGCTGAACGTGCCATCATAGACCCAGAGATTTCCATCTACCATAGTACAAAGTGCTCTGCTGCTGAACGTGCCATCATAGACCCAGAGATTTCTATCTAGTGTAGTACAAAGTGCTCTGCTGCTGAACGTGCCATCATAGACCCAGACATTTCCATCTACCGTAGTACAAAGTGCTCTGCTTCTGAACGTGCCATCATAGACCCAGACATTTCCATCCACCATAGTACAAAGTGCTCTGCTAATGAACGTGCCATCATAGACCCAGACATTTCTATCTACTGTAGTACAAAGTGCTCTGCTATTGAACGTACCATCATAGACCCAGACATTTCCATCTACTGTAGTACAAAGTGCTCTGCTGCTGAACGTGCCATCATAGACCCAGACATTTCCATCTACTGTAGTACAAAGTGCTCTGCTGCTGAACGTACCATCATAGACCCAGACATTTCCATCTACTGTAGTACAAAGTGCTCTGATGCTGAACGTACCATCATAGACCCAGACATTTCCATCTACTGTAGTATAAAGTGCTCTGCTGCTGAACGTACATCATAGACCCAGACATTTCCATCTACTGTAGTACAAAGTGCTCTGCTGCTGAACGTACCATCATAGACCCAGACATTTCCATCTACTGTAGTACAAAGTGCTCTGCTGCTGAACGTACCATCATAGACCCAGACATTGCCATCTACCATAGTACAAAGTGCTCTGCTGCTGAACATACCATCATAGACCCAGACATTTCCATCTACTGTAGTACAAAGTGCTCTGCTGCTGAACGTGCCATCATAGACCCAGACATTTCCATCTACTGTAGTACAAAGTGCTCTGCTGCTGAACGTACCATCATAGACCCAGACATTTCCATCTACCATAGTACAAAGTGCTCTGCTGCTGAACGTACCATCATAGACCCAGACATTTCCATCTACTGTAGTACAAAGTGCTCTGTTGCTGATCGTACCATCATAGACCCAGACATTTCCATCTACTGTAGTACAAAGTGCTCTGCTTCTGAACGTGCCATCATAGACCCAGACATTTCCATCTACCATAGGACAAAGTGCTCTGCTGCTGAACGTGCCATCATAGACCCAGACATTTCCATCTAGTGTAGTGCAAAGTGCTCTGCTGCTGAATGTGCCATCATAGACCCAGACATTTCCATCTACCGTAGTACAAAGTGCTCTGCTGCTGAACGTGCCATCATAGACCCAGAGATTTCCATCTACCATAGTACAAAGTGCTCTGCTGCTGAACGTGCCATCATAGACCCAGACATTTCCATCTACCATAGTACAAAGTGCTCTGCTGCTGAACGTGCCATCATAGACCCAGAGATTTCTATCTAGTGTAGTACAAAGTGCTCTGCTGCTGAACGTGCCATCATAGACCCAGATATTTCCATCTACCGTAGTACAAAGTGCTCTGCTTCTGAACGTGCCATCATAGACCCAGACATTTCCATCTACCATAGTACAAAGTGCTCTGCTGCTGAACGTGCCATCATAGACCAAGACATTTCTATCTAGTGTAGTACTAAGTGCTCTGCTGCTGAACTTACCATCATAGACCCAGACATTTCCATCTACTGTAGTACAAAGTGCTCTGCTGCTGAACGTGCCATCATAGACCCAGACATTTCCATCTACTGTAGTACAAAGTTCTCTGCTGCTGAACGTACCATCATAGACCCAGACATTTCCATCTACTGTAGTACAAAGTGCTCTGCTGCTGAACGTGCCATCATGGACCCAGACATTTCCATCTACCATAGTACAAAGTGCTCTGCTGCTGAACGTACCATCATAGACCCAGACATTTCCATCTACTGTAGTACAAAGTGCTCTGCTGCTGAACGTACCATCATAGACCCAGACATTTCCATCTACTGTAGTACAAAGTGCTCTGCTGCTGAATGTACCATCATAGACCCAGACATTTCCATCTACTGTAGTACAAAGTGCTCTGCTGCTGAACGTGCCATCATAGACCCAGACATTTCCATCTACCATAGTACAAAGAGCTCTGCTGCTGAACGTGCCATCATAGACCCAGAGATTTCTATCTAGTGTAGTACAAAGTGCTCTGCTGCTGAACGTGCCATCATAGGCCCAGACATTTCCATCTACTGTAGTACAAAGTGCCCTGCTGCTGAACGTACCATCATAGACCCAGACATTTCCATCTACCATAGTACAAAGTGCTCTGCTGCTGAACGTGCCATCATAGACCCAGAGATTTCTATATAGTGTAGTACAAAGTGCTCTGCTGCTGAACGTGCCATCATAGACCCAGACATTTCCATCTACTGTAGTACAAAGTGCTCTGCTGCTGAACGTGCCATCATAGACCCAGACATTTCCATCTACTGTAGTACAAAGTGCTCTGCTGCTGAACGTACCATCATAGACCCAGACATTTCCATCTACTGTAGTACAAAGTGCTCTGCTGCTGAACGTACCATCATAGACCCAGACATTTCCATCAACTGTAGTACAAAGTGCTCTGCTGCTGAACGTACCATAATAGACCCAGACATTTCCATCTACCATAGTACAAAGTGCTCTGCTGCTGAACGTACCATCATAGACCCAGACATTTCCATCTACTGTAGTAGAAAGTGCTCTGCTGCTGAACGTACCATCATAGACCCATACATTTCCATCTACTGTAGTACAAAGTGCTCTGCTGCTGAACGTACCATCATAGACCCAGACATTTCCATCTACTGTAGTACAAAGTGCTCTGCTGCTGAACGTACCATCATAGACCCAGACATTTCCATCTACTGTAGTACAAAGTGCTCTGCTGCTGAACGTGCCATCATAGACCCAGACATTTCCATCTACTGTAGTACAAAGTGCTCTGCTACTGAACGTGCCATCATAGACCCAGAGATTTCCATCTACCATAGTACAAAGTGCTCTGCTGCTGAACGTACCATCATAGACCGAGACATTTCCATCTGCTGTAGTACAAAGTGCTCTGCTGCTGAACGTACCATCATAGACCCAGACATTTCCATCTACTGTAGTACAAAGTGCTCTGCTGCTGAACGTACCATCATAGACCCAGACATTTCCATCTACTGTAGTACAAAGTGCTCTGCTGCTGAACGTGCCATCATAGACCCAGACATTTCCATCTACCATAGTACAAAGTGCTCTGCTGCTGAACGTACCATCATAGACCCAGACATTTCCATCTACTGTAGTACAAAGTGCTCTGCTGCTGAACGTACCATCATAGACCCAGATATTTCCATCTACTGTAGTACAAAGTGCTCTGCTGCTGAACGTGCCATCATAGACCCAGACATTTTCATCTACCATAGTACAAAGTGCTCTGCTGCTGAACGTGCCATCATAGACCCAGAGATTTCTATCTAATGTAGTACAAAGTGCTCTGCTGCTGAACGTGCCATCATAGACCCAGACATTTCCATCTACCATAGTACAAAGTGCTCTGCTGCTGAACGTGCCATCATAGACCCAGACATTTCCATCTACCATAGTACAAAGTGCTCTGCTGCTGAACGTGCCATCATAGACCCAGAGATTTCTATCTAGTGTAGTACAAAGTGCTCTGCTGCTGAACGTGCCATCATAGACCCAGATATTTCCATCTACCGTAGTATAAAGTGCTCTGCTTCTGAACGTGCCATCATAGACCCAGACATTTCCATCTACTGTAGTACAAAGTGCTCTGCTGCTGAACGTGCCATCATAGACCCAGACATTTCCATCTACTGTAGTACAAAGTGCTCTGCTGCTGAACGTACCATCATAGACCCAGATATTTCCATCTACCGTAGTACAAAGTGCTCTGCTGCTGAACTTACCATCATAGACCCAGACATTTCCATCTACTGTAGTACAAAGTGCTCTGCTGCTGAACGTGCCATCATAGACCCAGACATTTCCATCTACCGTAGTACAAAGTGCTCTGCTGCTGAACGTACCATCATAGACCCAGACATTTCCATCTACTGTAGTACAAAGTGCTCTGCTGCTGAACGTGCCATCATAGACCCAGACATTTCCATCTACTGTAGTACAAAGTGCTCTGCTGCTGAACGTATCATCATAGACCCAGACATTTCCATCTACTGTAGTACAAAGTGCTCTGCTGCTGAACGTACCATCATAGACCCAGACATTTCCATCTACTGTAGTACAAAGTGCTCTGCTGCTGAACGTGCCTTCATAGACCCAGACATTTCCATCTACCATAGTACAAAGTGCTCTGCTGCTGAACGTACCATCATAGACCCAGACATTTCCATCTACTGTAGTACAAAGTGCTCTGCTGCTGAACGTACCATCATAGACCCAGACATTTCCATCTACTGTAGTACAAAGTGCTCTGCTGCTGAACGTACCATCATAGACCCAGACATTTCCATCTACCGTAGTACAAAGTGCTCTGCTGCTGAACGTGCCATCATAGACCCAGAGATTTCTATCTAGTGTAGTACAAAGTGCTCTGCTGCTGAACGTGCCATCATAGACCCAGACATTTCCATCTACTGTAGTACAAAGTGCTCTGCTGCTGAATTTACCATCATAGACCCAGAGATTTCCATCTACTGTAGTACAAAGTGCTCTGCTGCTGAACGTACCATCATAGACCCAGACATTTCCATCTACCGTAGTACAAAGTGCTCTGCTGCTGAACTTACCATCATAGACCCAGACATTTCCATCTACTGTAGTACAAAGTGCTCTGCTGCTGAACGTGCCATCATAGACCCAAACATTTCCATCTACCGTAGTACAAAGTGCTCTGCTGCTGAACGTACCATCATAGACCCAGACATTTCCATCTACTGTAGTACAAAGTGCTCTGCTGCTGAACGTGCCATCATAGACCCAGACATTTCCATCTACTGTAGTACAAAGTGCTCTGCTGCTGAACGTACCATCATAGACCCAGACATTTCCATCTACCATAGTACAAAGTGCTCTGCTGCTGAACGTACCATCATAGACCCAGACATTTCCATCTACTGTAGTACAAAGTGCTCTGCTGCTGAACGTACCATCATAGACCCAGACATTTCCATCTACTGTAGTACAAAGTGCTCTGCTGCTGAACGTGCCATCACAGACCCAGACATTTCCATCTACTGTAGTACAAAGTGCTCTGCTGCTGAACGTACCATCATAGACCCAGATATTTCCATCTACCATAGTACAAAGTGCTCTGCTGCTGAACGTACCATCATAGACCCAGACATTTCCATCTACTGTAGTACAAAGTGCTCTGTTGCTGAACGTACTATCATAGACCCAGACATTTCCATCTACTGTAGTACAAAGTGCTCTGCTTCTGAACGTGCCATCATAGACCCAGACATTTCCATCTACCATAGTACAAAGTGCTCTGCTGCTGAACGTGCCATCATAGACCCAGACATTTCCATCTAGTGTAGTGCAAAGTGCTCTGCTGCTGAACGTGCCATCATAGACCCAGACATTTCCATCTACCGTAGTACAAAGTGCTCTGCTGCTGAACGTGCCATCATAGACCCAGAGATTTCCATCTACCATAGTACAAAGTGCTCTGCTGCTGAACGTGCCATCATAGACCCAGAGATTTCTATCTAGTGTAGTACAAAGTGCTCTGCTGCTGAACGTGCCATCATAGACCCAGACATTTCCATCTACCGTAGTACAAAGTGCTCTGCTTCTGAACGTGCCATCATAGACCCAGACATTTCCATCCACCATAGTACAAAGTGCTCTGCTAATGAACGTGCCATCATAGACCCAGACATTTCTATCTACTGTAGTACAAAGTGCTCTGCTGTTGAACGTACCATCATAGACCCAGACATTTCCATCTACTGTAGTACAAAGTGCTCTGCTGCTGACCGTGCCATCATAGACCCAGACATTTCCATCTACTGTAGTACAAAGTGCTCTGCTGCTGAACGTACCATCATAGACCCAGACATTTCCATCTACTGTAGTACAAAGTGCTCTGATGCTGAACGTACCATCATAGACCCAGACATTTCCATCTACTGTAGTACAAAGTGCTCTGCTGCTGAACGTACATCATAGACCCAGACATTTCCATCTACTGTAGTACAAAGTGCTCTGCTGCTGAACGTACCATCATAGACCCAGACATTTCCATCTACTGTAGTACAAAGTGCTCTGCTGCTGAACGTACCATCATAGACCCAGACATTGCCATCTACCATAGTACAAAGTGCTCTGCTGCTGAACGTACCATCATAGACCCAGACATTTCCATCTACTGTAGTACAAAGTGCTCTGCTGCTGAACGTACCATCATAGACCCAGACATTTCCATCTACTGTAGTACAAAGTGCTCTGTTGCTGAACGTACCATCAAAGACCCAGACATTTCCATCTACTGTAGTACAAAGTGCTCTGCTGCTGAACGTGCCATCATAGACCCAGACATTTCCATCTACCGTAGTACAAAGTGCTCTGCTGCTGAACGTACCATCATAGACCCAGACATTTCCATCTACTGTAGTACAAAGTGCTCTGCTGCTGAACGTGCCATCAAAGACCCAGACATTTCCATCTACTGTAGTACAAAGTGCTGTGCTGCTGAACGTACCATCATAGACCCAGACATTTCCATCTACTGTAGTACAAAGTGCTCTGCTGCTGAACGTACCATCATAGACCCAGACATTTCCATCTACTGTAGTACAAAGTGCTCTGCTGCTGAACGTGCCATCATAGACCCAGACATTTCCATCTACCATAGTACAAAGTGCTCTGCTGCTGAACGTACCATCATAGACCCAGACATTTCCATCTACTGTAGTACAAAGTGCTCTGCTGCTGAACGTACCATCATAGACCCAGACATTTCCATCTACTGTAGTACAAAGTGCTCTGCTGCTGAACGTACCATCATAGACCCAGACATTTCCATCTACTGTAGTACAAAGTGCTCTGCTGCTGAAGTGCCATTATAGACCCAGACATTTCCATCTACCATAGTACAAAGTGCTCTGCTGCTTAACATACCATCATAGACCCAGACATTTCCATCTACTGTAGTACAAAGTGCTCTGCTGCTGAACGTACCATCATAGACCCAGACATTTCCATCTACTGTAGTACAAAGTGCTCTGCTGCTGAACGTACCATCATAGACCCAGACATTTCCATCTACCATAGTACAAAGTGCTCTGCTGCTGTACGTGCCATCATAGACCCAGAGATTTCTATCTAGTGTAGTACAAAGTGCTCTGCTGCTGAACGTGCCATCATAGACCCAGACATTTCCATCTACAGTTGTACAAAGTGCTCTGCTGCTGAACTTACCATCATAGACCCAGAGATTTCCATCTACTGTAGTACAAAGTGCTGTGCTGCTGAACGTACCATCATAGACCCAGACATTTCCATCTACCGTAGTACAAAGTGCTCTGCTGCTGAACTTACCATCATAGATCCAGACATTTCCATCTACTGTAGTACAAAGTGCTCTGCTGCTAAATGTGCCATCATAGACTCAGACATTTCCATCTACCGTAGTACAAAGTGCTCTGCTGCTGAACGTACCATCATAGACCCAGACATTTCCATCTACTGTAGTACAAAGTGCTCTGCTGCTGAACGTGCCATCATAGACCCAGACATTCCCATCTACTGTAGTACAAAGTGCTCTGCTGCTGAACGTACCATCATAGACCCAGACATTTCCATCTACCATAGTACAAAGTGCTCTGCTGCTGAACGTACCATCAAAGACCCAGACATTTCCATCTACTGTAGTACAAAGTGCTCTGCTGCTGAACGTGCCATCATAGACCCAGACATTTCCATCTACTGTAGTACAAAGTGCTCTGCTGCTGAACGTGCCATCATGGACCCAGACATTTCCATCTACTGTAGCACAAAATTCTCTGCTGCTGAACGTGCCATCATAGACCCAGACATTTCCATCTACCATAGTACAAAGTGCTCTGCTGCTGAACGTACCATCATAGACCCAGACATTTCCATCTACTGTAGTATAAAGTGCTCTGTTGCTGAACGTACCATCATAGACCCAGACATTTCCATCTACTGTAGTACAAAGTGCTCTGCTTCTGAACGTGCCATCATAGACCCAGACATTTCCATCTACCATAGTACAAAGTGCTCTGCTGCTGAACGTGCCATCATAGACCCAGAGATTTCTATCTAGTGTAGTGCAAAGTGCTCTGCTGCTGAACGTGCCATCATAGACCCAGACATTTCCATCTACCGTAGTACAAAGTGCTCTGCTGCTGAACGTGCCGTCATAGACCCAGAGATTTCCATCTACCATAGTACAAAGTGCTCTGCTGCTGAACGTGCTATCATAGACCCAGAGATTTCTATCTAGTGTAGTACAAAGTGCTCTGCTGCTGAACGTGCCATCATAGACCCAGACATTTCCATCTACCGTAGTACAAAGTGCTCTGCTTCTGAACGTGCCATCATAGACCCAGACATTTCCATCTACCATAGTACAAAGTGCTCTGCTGCTGAACGTGCCATCATAGACCCAGACATTTCTATCTACTGTAGTACAAAGTGCTCTGCTGTTGAACGTACCATCATAGACCCAGACATTTCCATCTACTGTAGTACAAAGTGCTCTGCTGCTGAACGTGCCATCATAGACCCAGACATTTCCATCTACTGTAGTACAAAGTGCTCTGCTGCTGAACGTACCATCATAGACCCAGACATTTCCATCTACTGTAGTACAAAGTGCTCTGCTGCTGAACGTACCATCATAGACCCAGACATTTCCATCTACTGTAGTACAAAGTGCTCTGCTGCTGAACGTACCATCATAGACCCAGACATTTCCATCTACTGTAGTACAAAGTGCTCTGCTGCTGAACGTACCATCATAGACCCAGACATTTCCATCTACTGTAGTACAAAGTGCTCTGCTGCTGAACGTACCATCATAGACCCAGACATTTCCATCTACTGTAGTACAAAGTGCTCTGCTGCTGAACGTACCATCATAGACCCAGACATTTCCATCTACTGTAGTACAAAGTGCTCTGCTGCTGAACGTACCATCATAGACCCAGACATTTCCATCTACTGTAGTACAAAGTGCTCTGCTGCTGAACGTACCATCATAGGCCCAGACATTTCCATCTACTGTAGTACAAAGTGCTCTGCTGCTGAACGTACCATAATAGACCCAGACATTTCCATCTACCGTAGTACAAAGTGCTCTGCTGCTGAACGTGCCATCATAGACCCAGACATTTCCATCTACTGTAGTACAAAGTGCTCTGCTGCTGAACATACCATCATAGACCCAGACATTTCCATCTACTGTAGTACAAAGTGCTCTGCTGCTGAACATACCATTATAGACCCAGACATTTCCATCTACCATAGTACAAAGTGCTCTGCTGCTGAACGTGCCATCATAGACCCAGACATTTCCATCTACTGTAGTACAAAGTGCTCTGCTGCTGAACATACCATCATAGACCCAGACATTTCCATCTACTGTAGTACAAAGTGCTCTGCTGCTGAACGTACCATCATAGACCCAGACATTTCCATCAACTGTAGTACAAAGTGCTCTGCTGCTGAACGTACCATCATAGACCCAGACATTTCCATCTACTGTAGTACAAAGTGCTCTGCTGCTGAACGTGCCATCATAGACCCAGACATTTCCATCTACCATAGTACAAAGTGCTCTGCTGCTGAACGTACCATCATAGACCCAGACATTTCCATCTACTGTAGTACAAAGTGCTCTGCTGCTGAACGTACCATCATAGACCCAGACATTTCCATCTACTGTAGTACAAAGTGCTCTGCTGCTGAACATACCATCATAGACCCAGACATTTCCATCTACTGTAGTACAAAGTGCTCTGCTGCTGAAGTGCCATTATAGACCCAGACATTTCCATCTACCATAGTACAAAGTGCTCTGCTGCTGAACATACCATCATAGACCCAGACATTTCCATCTACTGTAGTACAAAGTGCTCTGCTGCTGAACGTACCATCATAGACCCAGACATTTCCATCTACTGTAGTACAAAGTGCTCTGCTGCTGAACGTACCATCATAGACCCAGACATTTCCATCTACCATAGTACAAAGTGCTCTGCTGCTGTACGTGCCATCATAGACCCAGAGATTTCTATCTAGTGTAGTACAAAGTGCTCTGCTGCTGAACGTGCCATCATAGACCCAGACATTTCCATCTACAGTTGTACAAAGTGCTCTGCTGCTGAACTTACCATCATAGACCCAGAGATTTCCATCTACTGTAGTACAAAGTGCTGTGCTGCTGAACGTACCATCATAGACCCAGACATTTCCATCTACCGTAGTACAAAGTGCTCTGCTGCTGAACTTACCATCATAGATCCAGACATTTCCATCTACTGTAGTACAAAGTGCTCTGCTGCTAAATGTGCCATCATAGACCCAGACATTTCCATCTACCGTAGTACAAAGTGCTCTGCTGCTGAACGTACCATCATAGACCCAGACATTTCCATCTACTGTAGTACAAAGTGCTCTGCTGCTGAACGTGCCATCATAGACCCAGACATTCCCATCTACTGTAGTACAAAGTGCTCTGCTGCTGAACGTACCATCATAGACCCAGACATTTCCATCTACCATAGTACAAAGTGCTCTGCTGCTGAACGTACCATCAAAGACCCAGACATTTCCATCTACTGTAGTACAAAGTGCTCTGCTGCTGAACGTGCCATCATGGACCCAGACATTTCCATCTACTGTAGCACAAAATGCTCTGCTGCTGAACGTACCATCATAGACCCAGACATTTCCATCTACCATAGTACAAAGTGCTCTGCTGCTGAACGTACCATCATAGACCCAGACATTTCCATCTACTGTAGTATAAAGTGCTATGTTGCTGAACGTACCATCATAGACCCAGACATTTCCATCTACTGTAGTACAAAGTGCTCTGCTTCTGAACGTGCCATCATAGACCCAGACATTTCCATCTACCATAGTACAAAGTGCTCTGCTGCTGAACGTGCCATTATAGACCCAGAGATTTCTATCTAGTGTAGTGCAAAGTGCTCTGCTGCTGAACGTGCCATCATAGACCCAGACATTTCCATCTACCGTAGTACAAAGTGCTCTGCTGCTGAACGTGCCGTCATAGACCCAGAGATTTCCATCTACCATAGTACAAAGTGCTCTGCTGCTGAACGTGCTATCATAGACCCAGAGATTTCTATCTAGTGTAGTACAAAGTGCTCTGCTGCTGAACGTGCCATCATAGACCCAGACATTTCCATCTACCGTAGTACAAAGTGCTCTGCTTCTGAACGTGCCATCATAGACCCAGACATTTCCATCTACCATAGTACAAAGTGCTCTGCTGCTGAACGTGCCATCATAGACCCAGACATTTCTATCTACTGTAGTACAAAGTGCTCTGCTGTTGAACGTACCATCATAGACCCAGACATTTCCATCTACTGTAGTACAAAGTGCTCTGCTGCTGAACGTGCCATCATAGACCCAGACATTTCCATCTACTGTAGTACAAAGTGCTCTGCTGCTGAACGTACCATCATAGACCCAGACATTTGCATCTACTGTAGTACAAAGTGCTCTGCTGCTGAACGTACCATCATAGACCCAGACATTTCCATCTACTGTAGTACAAAGTGCTCTGCTGCTGAACGTACCATCATAGACCCAGACATTTCCATCTACTGTAGTACAAAGTGCTCTGCTGCTGAACGTACCATCATAGACCCAGACATTTCCATCTACTGTAGTACAAAGTGCTCTGCTGCTGAACGTACCATCATAGACCCAGACATTTCCATCTACTGTAGTACAAAGTGCTCTGCTGCTGAACGTACCATCATAGACCCAGACATTTCCATCTACTGTAGTACAAAGTGCTCTGCTGCTGAACGTACCATCATAGACCCAGACATTTCCATCTACTGTAGTACAAAGTGCTCTGCTGCTGAACGTACCATCATAGACCCAGACATTTCCATCTACTGTAGTACAAAGTGCTCTGCTGCTGAACGTACCATCATAGGCCCAGACATTTCCATCTACTGTAGTACAAAGTGCTCTGCTGCTGAACGTACCATAATAGACCCAGACATTTCCATCTACCGTAGTACAAAGTGCTCTGCTGCTGAACGTGCCATCATAGACCCAGACATTTCCATCTACTGTAGTACAAAGTGCTCTGCTGCTGAACATACCATCATAGACCCAGACATTTCCATCTACTGTAGTACAAAGTGCTCTGCTGCTGAACATACCATCATAGACCCAGACATTTCCATCTACCATAGTACAAAGTGCTCTGCTGCTGAACGTGCCATCATAGACCCAGACATTTCCATCTACTGTAGTACAAAGTGCTCTGCTGCTGAACATACCATCATAGACCCAGACATTTCCATCTACTGTAGTACAAAGTGCTCTGCCGCTGAATATACCATCATAGACCCAGACATTTCCATCTACTGTAGTACAAAGTGCTCTGCTGCTGAACATACCATCATAGACCCAGACATTTCCATCTACTGTAGTACAAAGTGCTCTGCTGCTGAACATACCATCATAGACCCAGTCATTTCCATCTACTGTAGTACAAAGTGCTCTGCTGCTGAACTTACCATCATAGACCCAGACATTTCTATCTAGTGTAGTACAAAGTGCTCTGCTGCTGAACATACCATCATAGACCCAGACATTTCCATCTACTGTAGTACAAAGTGCTCTGCTGCTGAACATACCATCATAGACCCAGACATTTCCATCTACTGTAGTACAAAGTGCTCTGCTGCTAAACTTACCATCATAGACCCAGACATTTCTATCTAGTGTAGTACAAAGTGCTCTGCTGCTGAACATACCATCATAGACCCAGACATTTCCATCTACTGTAGTACAAAGTGCTCTGCTGCTGAACATACCATCATAGACCCAGACATTTCCATCTACTGTAGTACAAAGTGCTCTGCTGCTGAACATACCATCATAGACCCAGACATTTCCATCTACTGTAGTACAAAGTGCTCTGCTGCTGAACTTACCATCATAGACCCAGACATTTCTATCTAGTGTAGTACAAAGGGGATGTCGTTACGTGACACCGTGAATTCCGACTCCGGAATATGGCCCCTTTACAGTCCCGAAAGCTGGCATGCTGACTAACATGGGTGTCCCAGAGAGGGGGAATATAACCTGTGCACCAAGCCCGCAGTGTGGCGAGCGTAGCGAGCCCACTAGGGGCTTCGTTGTGCCCCCCCATCTAAAAGCCGGGATCCCAGCATCGGTATAGTGACCAGTGGCCTCCTGACTGCCGGTCACGCATACCCAACCCGTACAAAGTGCTCTGCTGCTGAACTTACTATCGTAAACTTGGTTGTTTCCATCTTGTACAAAGTGCTCTGCTGCTAGTACAAGGGGGGTCATTCCGACCCGATCGCTCGCTGCAGTTTCTCGCAGTGCAGCGATCGGGTCGGAACTGCGCATGGCTGCCGTCGTTGCCTAGCAATCGCCTCTGAGGCAGAGGTGGTCGCTGGGCGGGAGGGGGCTGGACGGCGGCGTTAAGCCGCCATTTAGATGGCGGGATCCGGGCAACGCAGGTGTGGCCGAACCATTGGGGGGGCGGTCCGCGACGTCTGCGTGACATCACACACAGCCGCAGCCGCTGCGGGCCGGGGAGCGACAAGTAACTCCCAGCCAGTACGCTAAAGCTGCGCTGGTCGGGAGCTACTCTTGAAGTGCAAAGGCACTGACATGCGGGGCGGACTTGCCCTGTGCTGGGCGTCCCCTCGCATGTCAGTGTGAATGTTCGTAGTTGTGCTAAATTTAGCACAGCTGCGATCACCTCGGAATGACCCCCAAAGTGCTCTGCTGCTGAACTTACCATTATAGACCAAACCGTTTCCATCTTGTCAAAGTCAGAAAAATATCACGCTACACACTGCCATATTTGCACCTCATGCGAGTGCCTGTTGCACGTTCATGAGCCCTGCCGTGCGTGCGCATACTCGCTGTGGCGTGCACCCGCGGGCGCACAGTGTGCGCATTTACGGTAAAGTTTATGTGCGTCTGGCGGGCGACTCGTTCGTAACATATTTTAACCATATAATGTATTTTGTAGATTATGGTCCCTTTGATAGAATCTGAAAGTTTAGTTAAGGTAGCATGTTCATAGACAGAGAGATCCCTCTTTGTTTGATACGAAGGGTCAGACAAGGATTATACAGTGGTGTTTAGTATCCATCGGAAGATTCCGGTGTTGGTTTGAAGCAGATTAATCGCTCGTGCGAATAGTTATGGACATAAGAAGTTTATGTACTTTTACTATTATTTGCACTTACTTATCCATGCGGCGGGAAACCTAGTTTCCCACCCACCTGAGCAGTTGGAAATAGTCACAGCCCACCTGTATGAATCAACCTATGACCTTTTGTTATAATGCGAAGACGAATTCCTGTGTCCAATGAACAATGAGATTGTAGGGACCATTGAATTGTATTGTGTGTGGGGCATAAATAGACAAGCCGATCATATCCAGCTCTCACTCTTCAACGGTTCTCATTGCTGATAATCGGGAGCTGGATATCCAGAGGCGCATGCGATCGTTCCCCTTGTGCGTAAGTTTTCTCCGCAATCATATTGTCTTTATTGGTATTGTGGGCCATATCTCTCTCTCTCTCTCTCTCTCTTCTCCTCTTTCTCTCATTTTCCCTTAAACGTACTTGTATTGTATTGTATTTCCTGTGTAGTTATCTGGTTAGAAAGTCTATGTTATATTGGTAGTGTATGACTTGTATTGTATTATTCTTTTGCAAGTATAACATTCATATAAGGCGTTAGACCCTAAGCCCGGTATTTGTGTATTTCTTATAGTGTTAAGTATTCTCAGAGCGTCGGAGACGCTCGAACAGCTTTAAGGTAATAAGGTTACATTGTGTTGCATCTACACCCCACATTACACTAAGGTTTTTCAGTATAATACATTGTTCATGGTTTACATGTAAAGGTTTAACATTGTGAGCGTCTGCGCCGCTGGTGATCTCCTCGTGGTCCCGAGCGTCCGCTACGCTATAGCGAACCATAACGTTAGTCGGCAGCCAATAGCGGGCCTGCCTGTGATCTCTTGGCCGTGAGCGAACGTAACGCGTGAGCGTCTCGACTACGGCTAAGCGATTGTTACGCAACGTGCGTACCCTTACGGTACTCCAGACGTCAATAGCGTACAGTGTTCTTAGGCCTCTTAAAGGGTTTTAAGTAAGATAAATATTTAGCTTTATCAATTGGCGGCTCGTCCGTCCTTCACATATCTATACTAGGTAATTTCAGCAGACATTATCCATCAGCAAAGGGCGGGAGATCATATTCCTCGTAGTGCTGTCTGGATAAGCGTCTGCTTCGCTTAGTAAAGGGTGCTGAGGGAATCCGGAACAGGAGGTAAGAACAAAACGCTAGTGTCTTTTAAAACTTTATTTTCTGTCTTGCGTACGTACACACGCATATCTGCATTTCTTTTTTTCGTGTATTTTCATATATCACTCTCCTGTTTGCCATTTTATAATTGATAAACGTGCTAAAAGAGATTTGTCGCTATTTCATAGTTAAAGTATAAAAGTAATACATTAAGGGATAAATTGCAAAGCACGCACGCACGCAGCTCTACCTAAAGATACAAGGAGAGATTGGTGTGGTGTTCGGTAGATGATCGAGGATCATCTACATTGATAAACGTGTAAAATTGTGTTACGGTGGATATTTGCTTTGTGTACACGTGTCTCTACAAAGGGTGAGACTCGCGTACGCAACTCAAAGGCCGACGCACGCAGCGTATATTACGCAACGGAGCGTCCGGGTACGCCCACGTAACTCAAATCACACGCTAGTGTTATTGTAACAGGCGAAAAGGTGGCAACGCGATAAATAGCGCAAATCTATTTTAGTGTCCGAAATTTAGACTAACAGATCCTTCTCCAAATTTACAACACATCTGGTCTAAAGGAAAGAAAATTTCTGCGCAGAAATAGAAATAGAAACAAAAGTGTACATGTGGTGAGTGAGTGTTTGCATGTATAAGTTTATACAATTTTTTGAGGTTGAACCACAAGAAGTCGAGTTCTCGCAGGGTACATACATGTAAGTGACGTGCATGGTGGCAAGGGAGGCATCCCTTGTTAAACATAAAAATCTGAGCATTAGAGTATAGCAGACCAGGAGGTCTATTGTAGCACAGACCAGGAGGTCCGGAATTGACCAGGAGGTCCAGGTACAGCAGACAAGGAAGTCCGCTATAAATAGAGAAAAGAGCACAACCCAGGGGGTTGGTGCAGAACCCATATAGGCCATTAAAGCTCATGCTGAAGGAATTCGCAGCCGCAATTTTCGATTCCACTGGTTGCTCTGCACATAAGATTAGTTGCTTATGTGCAGACTGATTGTACCGCACGTAATTGTGTGCATTAGTTAATCTGACCAGTACCATTTGTGTACGAAACGGGTCATAAACACTATTTGTACATTCTGACGTGATTTGTGTAATTTTTTATTTTCTAAAGGGAAGTTCGCTGGTCACTCAGGAATTATCCAACAACCAACAGTTACTGGAAAGGGTTAATGCTCTGCGGATCACACTCACATGTTCCAGTAAACAAAGGTTCATAGGGGCCCTGGGTCGAGTACGCCAGCACTAGGGCAGTGTGTAGGTCGTATTGGTCGGCGTGGGCGAGTGAGTGGGGTACTCGGTAAACCGCCACCGTCAGCCTATCTTGAACATTTTGGTTTTTGTAAGGGTTCGCTGAAGACCCTGATTGAAGGTCAGAGGTGGTGAAAGCAACACCTACAGGTATGGGGGCCAATTGTTCAGGTAGGGGGCGATCAACCTCGGTTCGGGTTGATTCAGTAAACCGACCAAGAGGGTCGGCAAGGTACGTAATGTGTGAAAAATACGGTTCACACACAGAGGTTTTATGTGATGAATGGGAGAGAATGACGGTACATGACGGGGAGAAGTTCCCAAGAGTAGGCAGCTTTAGCCCAGAAGTGTTACAAAATCTAAGGAGGAGGATATGTCTCATTAAATCAACAAAGAGACGAATCAAACATTATGATTATTTGCAGTTATGGCAACAGGAGGGTGAAATACAGAGAGGATTGGCTCAGGCAGCGGGATCTAATCCTATCAGGAAACTGATAGCCACGGCCCCGCCGCCACCATACATATCAGGAGAGAAATTGGTTGCGGAGAATGACGCATTAGGGTGTAACAAACAAACACTTAGCAACTGTGTAAATGTTAATAAGTTAACCAATGCAAGTATTAACCCGTGCAAGTTGTACCCTGTTTTGAACTTTCCCCAGGAGTGTGATCAAGAGGACGAATAGGCAACAATATCGGCGCTCTCTCTAGCAGCCACCATATCAGAAACAACAGTAGGCACGGCCCAACCCTTAAGATTAGTAACAAAGGCCCCTAGCGGAGGGACAGGTGAGGTCGTATCTACGGGTAAGTACGGCACCATACACTATGCTGAAACCATTTCACCACAGGCTGTAGAATCTACACAGAATGATGTTGCTATACTAAATCCTGTTAGGGTAATAGCAGTGCCAAATGGGAAAACTGACACGTCAGGAGTCACTCCTGTTAGGAACATTGCCATGTACAGCCCATTTTCCCGAATGGAATTAAGAACCATAGTGTCTGAATTCCCTGACCCTAGGAAAGACTTAGTTGCTAGCCAGAAATACATCAGAGACCTAGGGAACACTTTAGAGCCCAATAACAAAGACTGGCAGGTATTGCTGAGGGCTTGTTTACCCTCCAATGTCGACTCGGCTCAATTTTTAGCTGACTGTGGATTGGATCAGGATGTACCTCTTACAGATGTGTACAACAAAGACAATGTAAAAAGGATAAGTTTACAGTTAAAGGAGTATTTTCCAGCTGTAGTTAAATGGAACAAGATTTTCTCCATTAAACAAAAAGAGTCAGAAACTGCTGCAGAATATTTTCACAGGGCATTACTAGATATGGCAAAATACACAGGCATAGAGGATATTAAAACAAACATAAACCATCGAGAAGTAGCAGTATCTGTACTAATGGATGGTTTAAAAGAGGCACTAAAGACAAGGGTACAGACCACGCAACCATGTTGGCGAGGTCTGTCGGTGGCTACTTTGAGAGAGGCAGCTGTGGATCACGATCGGAATATCACCAGACACAGGGAATTACAAAGTGATAAGTTAATGGCCGTAAGTATACAGGCCCTGACCACAAGGCAGCCTTTGTATAAATCACCAAACCCTGTGGGTAAGTCGAATGTGGTAACCTGTTATTCCTGTCATAGAGAGGGACACTTTGCACGAGACTGTAAATCGAGAAACATACAAAAGTCTTATCAACCCCCTAGACAACGACACGACACACGACATTGGGAGCAGGGTCCGCAGAAATGGAGTTATGAGCCACATGCAGGGGAAACAAAAAGATACCCCCCGAACAGAGACTGGCAAGCCTCTGGTAGTTCCCATTTAACCCCTTCACAAGTAGTTGCTGCCAGCGGGATTCAGGGAGGTCACCATACCCAATAGGGGTGTGGCCATACCTGTAATCTGCAGCCAGTAAAATTGATTGCAAGTCTTGGAAGTGAACCCGAAATTGCAATTAATGTAGCTGGTAAATCATTAAACTTTCTTGTAGATACGGGGGCGGCCAAATCAGTGATAAATTCGACAGTGGGCATGAGAACCACTGGTAAGACAATTCCAGCCATGGGAGTAACGGGAGTAGTCCAGCACTACCCTGTTAGCAAACCAGCCGAGATTACAATAGGGCCTTTACATACCAAGCATTCCTTTTTGCTGGCTGCATCGGCACCGACAAATCTCCTGGGAAGAGACTTATTGTGTAAAATGGGGTGCGTCATTTATTGTACTCCTGAAGGTGTATTCTTGGACATACCTGAGAATCACGCTCAGGAAGTGCGAGACATGTTAGACTCCCCATCAAAATTAATGTCACATACCATTATGACAAATAGGACTCCATCCCAAGTAGAAGAAATGACATCCCAGATACCAGAGTCACTGTGGACTAAAGACGGACAAGACACTGGATTGATGGCAAACGTAGCTCCAGTAGTTGTGCAAGTAAAAGATGGTAGGATAGCTCCAAAAATCCCACAATACCCTCTGAAGCCAGAGGTGGAGTTAGGAGTATACCCAGTAATAGAGCGCTTGCTACAACAGGGCATTCTGGTAAGAACATCCAGCACAGCCAATAGTCCCATCTTCCCTGTTAAAAAGAGTGGGGGGAGGGGTTACAGGCTAGTGCAGGATCTAAGGGGGATTAACAAAATAGTTGAGAGTCAGTTCCCCGTAGTGCCAAATCCAGCTGTCATCCTTATGCAAATCCCTCCCACTGCGAAATTTTTCACTGTTATTGACCTCTGCTCCGCTTTCTTTTCGGTACCTCTGCACCCTGACAGCCAATATTTGTTTGCATTTACATACAGAGGAGTCCAATACACATGGACTCGATTACCACAAGGTTTCATAGACAGTCCAAGCATATTTTCCCAGGTTTTGCATGATTGTTTACAGTCTTTCCAACCAGAGAGTGGATCAATATTGATACAGTACGTGGATGATTTACTACTGTGTTCAGATTCATTGGAAGCGTCCCTGAAGGATACGAAACAGCTCCTGTTTCATCTTTCAGACACAGGACACAAGGTTTCCAAAGACAAGTTGCAATTATGCCAGACTAAAGTAAAATATTTAGGACACTGTCTAACACAAGGACTGAGACACCTGACCGCTGATAGAATTCAAGCAATTGGAGACATGACTCTGCCACAAACTCAGCAACAGATCAGAACGTTTTTAGGAATGTGTGGGTATTGCCGTAACTGGATCCCAGGGTTTTCCATTCTAGCATTACCTTTGCAGGAGATGGTTTCCTCAAACAAGCCTGATCGGATTTCGCACACAGACGAGTCCGAGATGGCATTTGAGAGACCTAAACAGTGCCTAACGCAGGCACCAGCATTAGGTATGCCAGACTATGGGAAACCCTTTGAGCTGTACGGAACAGAAAGTGCTGGTTGCGCAGCAGGCGTCCTAACCCAAAAGCACGGTGATGCCAACAGGCCGGTAGCATACTACAGCGCTCAGCTAGATACGGTAGCGCGATCCCTCCCCACATGCTTGCGAAGCGTTGCTGCGATAGCATTGCTAGTAACGAAAAGCGAAGATGTAGTGCTAGGTCACAACCTCACAATTCATACACCACATGCAGTGTCAGCCTTGCTAAATTCTGCCCAAACCAGACACGTCTCATCAGCGCGGTTTACAAGATGGGAATTGGCACTAATGGCCCCCGTAAACATCACCATAAGGAGATGCAGTGCATTAAATCCTGCAACATATCTCCCAGGTGTGCCTGGACAGGCACAAAGGGTGGAGGATGAGAGTGGTGGGGAAGGAGGATTTAATACAAAGGAGGACACACATGATTGTATGGAATATTTGACCCAAAATTTTACCGCAAGGCCTGACATCAGTGACAACCCACTGGAAGATGTAGATCTTACCTTCTACACGGATGGTAGTTGTCACAGACAGTCGGACTCGGGAGACTTGTGTACTGGATACGCAGTCGTAGATGACCAAGGCACCATAGAAGCAGAACCGCTAGGCCCACCTCACTCAGCCCAGGTTGCTGAACTGGTCGCCCTAACCAGAGCATGTGAATTGGCTAAGGGCAAATCAGCCAATATCTACACCGACTCTAGATACGCATTCGGGGTAGTCCATGATTTCGGAGCCCTATGGCGCGTCAGAAATTTCATGACGGCAGCTGGTACACCGGTAGCGCATGCAGCTCACATAAAAAGGCTTCTAACAGCGATACAGGAACCCGACAGAGTGGCTGTTATCAAGTGTAAAGCACACACATATAGCCAGGACCCAGTATCACTTGGTAACAGCCGAGCAGACGAAGCTGCTAAGTTAGCAGCTGGTACCCCCAGACAGACAGACACCACACAACTGATGGTATTTAATACCATCAACACACAGAAGCTGTGTGAAATGCAAAATTTGTGTTCCACACAGGAAAAGGCAGTCTGGAAGGCAAAGGGTTATGGCCAGGAGTCCTCAGGACTCTGGACGGATGGACAAAGTAAACCAGTGGCCCCCAGAGCATATCTTCCATGTTTAGCTGAGGCAGCACACGGGCTGACTCATCTGGGCAAGGAGGGAATGTGCAAGTTGGTAAGAGCATATTGGTGCGCCCCAGGATTTTCATCTCATGCAGGTAAGAGAGCAATGTCATGCCTTACCTGCTTGAGAAAGAATATCGGAAAGGCAATACCAACAGAACCATCGCATATCCCACCTACAGGCGGCCCTTTTCAGGTAATACAGATTGACTTTATTCAATTACCCCCTTGTCGAAATTTGAAATATGTACTTGTTTGTATAGATGTATTCTCAAATTGGGTCGAAGCATTTCCTGCGGCCACAAATACCGCTATGTTCACTGCTAAGAAAATTGTGCAGGAATTTGTGTGTAGATATGGTATCCCTAGAATTATCGAAAGTGATAGGGGTACCCATTTTACAGGTGATGTCTTTCAAGGAATGTGTAAGTTGATGGGAATTGATAGCAAGCTGCACACTCCATACCGTCCACAAGCGAGTGCGAAGGTGGAAAGAGTGAACAGCACTATTAAAAATAAACTGAGCAAAGTTATGGCAGAAAGAGGATTGACATGGCCAGAAGCTTTACCCATTGTACTATACAGCATCAGAACCACTCCCAGGTCCCCTCTTAATCTGTCTCCCTTTGAAATCTTGTTTGGTCGACAACCGCATGTTATGATTAACCCTCAGGATGATTTGAAGTGTAACAATGAAGTGACTGTAAAGTACCTGATTAACATGAGTAAACAGCTGAGGAATCAAAATGATAATTTGAAGTTAGTGATTCCTGATTTACCAGATAGTAATTGTCATGACATTGAACCTGGGGATTATGTAATGATACGGAATTTTCTACGCTCAGGTTGCCTTATTGACAGATGGGAAGGACCATACCAAGTCTTATTGACTAGCACTACAGCATTGAAGGTTGCCGAGAGAGAGACTTGGGTTCATTCGTCCCATTGTAAGAAGGTTGCTGATCCAGAGAGGTCCCGTGATAAGGAACAGACGGTAGAGGAAGTTGTATCACTGGAGTGTCTGTTCCAGGAGGACTGAGGCGGCACCTGAGCATTGAAAATCACAAGATCAAAAGCAGTTGTCGATTCCCTGTTCCCTTTTATTGTTTTTCTCCACTTCCCATCCCCTCTCCCTCAACTATTTTTTTCCCCCTTCTCATTCTTCTTCGTTTCCTCCTATAAGATGGACTTGCCCCAAGAGACTGTGATCCGGATTTTCCTGTTGACCATGATGTTGACCAGAGCAGTCTGTTCCGGCGAGAGTACCATGGAGGTCGAGAAAGGTTCTGGAATGGGTTCTGATGACAAAGATGGAGGCGTAGTTTTCCAAGAACAACTTAACCAACAAGTAAAGGCGAGTATCAGAAAACGATCCGATAGCATTGACAATAGAAGGAATTGTGAAGGATTGTTAGCTGAAGAAAACTGTATCTGTAGGCTCTGTGACAATGTAGTTGAGGATGGGTGCATCAAGAAATGCCAATCCAGTTTTAATATCCACATGGACCGGCACCCCTTGAGTGACTATCACTCCTTAGTGGGTAGTGTGTTAAATCAAACAGATTGTTGGGTATGCTCTCAAGTACCTCAAGGTCATAGCAAATCAGGACTAGTACCATTTCCTTTAACGGTAGGGGAGGTACTTGAGCTAAAGGGTGGGAGACCGGTGGACAGGAGGTTTAATATCTCCAGTCCTCCTAGTTTGAAGCTCCACCAATATCATGTGGATAGATCCCTAATATGTTTTAACATTTCCAATCCCCGAAAGCCGGGAAATTGGGAAGTGTCATGGAGTAACCAAACCATGACCTTTTCATATACAGCAGATAGAATGCCGACAGATACAGAGCTTATACGCCACATAGCCAGTAGAGAAAAATCTTTCCGATATAGGTATACCCTAGGAAGTAGGATTACGAGAGTTGGAGAGGTATCACCAGGATACTGTGCACATATCGTACAAACTGATACGTGTACCAGACAGATGGGAGAATTAGGGTTAGGAGATTTCACATGGAAGATGTGTAATATGGTTATGTCCTACTCCGTCCCATATGTTCTCCCCGATGATGCATATTTCATATGCGGGAGGAAGGCGTATAAGTGGCTTGCCCCAAACTCTGAAGGATTGTGTTATATTGGAAAAGTACTGCCTGAAGTAATGACTGTATCACATGCCAAAATGAAAGATATACACCGTGGTGCCCAAGCTCCTTATACTCACACCCACTACGAGCACGTAGTTAAAAGGCAACTGACAGAAAGGACAGAGCATTTGGCCTCTGACATGATCCATGAATCCACCGGGATTCAGGTCCTACTTGCGTTAGATTTCACTCGCACCGCTAGAGGAGTGCTGAACTATAGATATATCTCTGCGCTTGAAAATTTGTTAGACAATATCACAGAAATGTATGATGACACGTTTAGGTATACTGGAAGAGAACTTCAAGCTTATAAAACAGAACTGGTTCAGCATAGAATGGTTCTTCATTATCTCACAGCAGTAACAGGTGGATATTGTGTCACACTGGCAACGCAGTACGGCGTGAAATGCTGCACATATATAACGAATAGTACCGAGGACCCGGTCGAGGTCATAGACCAAAAGATGGACGATATTCTCCAATTAAAGTGGGAATTTCGCAGGAGACACAATCTCACCCTTGCTGCTGTGGGTAATGAGCTGACTGGTTGGGTGTCATGGTTGAACCCGCGAAATTGGTTCTCTGGTTTAGGAGAATGGGCTCAAGGAGTCATAATGGATGTAGGGAAGTTTCTCCTGTGTATCTTAGGTGTTGTCATAACGATTGGCTTGATATTTAGATGCGGTCAGGCTTTAATGAAGTGCAAACGTAGTACCAGGGTAATGAGTCTAAGGAGTGAGGAAATTATAATTCCAATGGATTTGATTTATGACCCAACTGTAGAAACAATGATGTGATGAAAATGCGATTATACGGTCCGTTTCTTTCACCTGTTTTTCCGGTTTTTCCAAGGTAAAAAGACCCACTTTTGACGAGGAATTTGATGACCCTGTATACAGACAACTGATGGATTAAAGAAGAAGTTTTGACAACCTTATACACAGATATTTGATGAACTATGCCATAGACCCCCAGTTTCCCTAGAAATTTTAAAATTACGCTAGCCCAACACTTTTGTAAGTCTATGGACATTGACAAAGCTTTTTGCCCACACCTTTTGGCAAAAGCCCAAAGAAGACTGCATTCAACAGACACCGAACAAGACTTCAACCGACAAATGTTCATTAACCTGACATAGAATACCACTGCATTTACCATAATTGTGTCTTATCTTCATCTCTACAACCTTCAGGTAATTACACACATAGTCAATAGGGAATACCCGCACAGATATCAGCAATCACATATTCCCCCATTCATGTATCATCAACTAAAATGTGCTCCCCCATTTTGTTACAACCACAGCCGAAAAGAGCTCGGTAAAGTTTGACAGCCCATCCACAGACCCGTACCACGGGATAAGAAGGAATTCGAATGTATACTTCGCAATACCTCGAAGCTTGATTTAAAACACGTACGGCACGACGATACATGACCCCCCCCCCAAACATGGATTCATACACACATGCTTCTGCTATCTCAATAGGTCATACCCTTTTCCTACCTTCTCCTCTCCTCCCCTACCCAATCATAGAAATGTATTTACACTTGACATATATTTTTCTCTTTTTGAAATGTTTTAGGAAGTGGCAGTTATTGTTGACTGCCAAAGGGTGGACTGTCAAAGTCAGAAAAATATCACGCTACACACTGCCATATTTGCACCTCATGCGAGTGCCTGTTGCACGTTCATGAGCCCTGCCGTGCGTGCGCATACTCGCTGTTGCGTGCACCCGCGGGCGCACAGTGTGCGCATTTACGGTAAAGTTTATGTGCGTCTGGCGGGCGACTCGTTCGTAACATATTTTAACCATATAATGTATTTTGTAGATTATGGTCCCTTTGATAGAATCTGAAAGTTTAGTTAAGGTAGCATGTTCATAGACAGAGAGATCCCTCTTTGTTTGATACGAAGGGTCAGACAAGGATTATACAGTGGTGTTTAGTATCCATCGGAAGAGTATTTAATTAGCAATATTCCGGTGTTGGTATGAAGCAGATTAATCGCTCGTGCGAATAGTTATGGACATAAGAAGTTTATGTACTTTTACTATTATTTGCACTTACTTATCCATGCGGCGGGAAACCTAGTTTCCCACCCACCTGAGCAGTTGGAAATAGTCACAACCCACCTGTATGAATCAACCTATGACCTTTTGTTATAATGCGAAGACGAATTCCTGTGTCCAATGAACAATGAGATTGTAGGGACCATTGAATTGTATTGTGTGTGGGGCATAAATAGACAAGCCGATCATATCCAGCTCTCACTCTTCAACGGTTCTCATTGCTGATAATCGGGAGCTGGATATCCAGAGGCGCATGCGATCGTTCCCCTTGTGCGTAAGTTTTCTCCGCAATCATATTGTCTTTATTGGTATTGTGGGCCATATCTCTCTCTCTCTCTCTCTTCTCCTCTTTCTCTCATTTTCCCTTAAACGTACTTGTATTGTATTGTATTTCCTGTGTAGTTATCTGGTTAGTTAGTCTATGTTATATTGGTAGTGTATGACTTGTATTGTATTATTCTTTTGCAAGTATAACATTCATATAAGGCGTTAGACCCTAAGCCCGGTATTTGTGTATTTCTTATAGTGTTAAGTATTCTCAGAGCGTCGGAGACGCTCGAACAGCTTTAAGGTAATAAGGTTACATTGTGTTGCATCTACACCCCACCATTACACTAAGGTTTTTCTGTATAATACATTGTTCATGGTTTACATGTAAAGGTTTAACATTGTGAGCGTCTGCGCCGCTGGTGATCTCCTCGTGGTCCCGAGCGTCCGCTACGCTATAGCGAACCATAACGTTAGTCGGCAGCCAATAGCGGGCCTGCCTGTGATCTCTTGGCCGTGAGCGAACGTAACGCGTGAGCGTCTCGACTACGGCTAAGCGATTGTTACGCAACGTGCGTACCCTTACGGTACTCCAGACGTCAATAGCGTACAGTGTTCTTAGGCCTCTTAAAGGGTTTTAAGTAAGATAAATATTTAGCTTTATCAATCTAGTACAAAATGCTCTGCTGCTTAACTTACCATCATAGACCCAGACATTTCCATCTACTGTAGTACAAAATGCTCTGCTGCTTAACTTACCATCATAGACCCAGACATTTCCATCTACTGTAGTACAAAGTGTTCTGCTGCTGAACTTACCATCATAGACCCAGACATTTCCATCTACTGTAGTACAAAGTGCTCTGCTGCTGAACGTGCCATCATAGACCCAGACATTTCCATCTACTGTAGTACAAAGTGCTCTGCTGCTGAACGTGCCATCATAGACCCAGACATTTCCATCTACTGTAGTACAAAGTGCTCTGCTGCTGAACTTACCATCATAGACCCAGACATTTCCATCTACTGTAGTACAAAGTGCTCTGCTGCTGAACGTGCCATCATAGACCCAGACATTTCCATCTACTGTAGTACAAACTGCTCTGTTGCTGAACGTACCATCATAGACCCAGACATTTCCATCTACTGTAGTACAAAGTGCTCTGCTGCTGAATTTACCATCATAGACCCAGACATTTCCATCTACTGTAGTACAAACTGCTCTGCTGCTGAACGTACCATCATAGACCCAGACATTTCCATCTACTGTAGTACAAAGTGCTCTGCTGCTGAACTTACCATCATAGACCCAGACATTTCCATCTACTGTAGTACAAAGTGCTCTGCTGCTGAACTTACCATTATAGACCCAGACATTTCCATCTACTGTAGTACAAAGTGCTCTGCTGCTGAACGTACCATCATAGACCCAGACATTTCTATCTACCGTAGTACAAAGTGCTCTGCTGCTGAACGTACCATCATAGACCGAGACATTTCTATCTACCGTAGTACAAAGTGCTCTGCTGCTGAACTTACCATTATAGACCCAGACATTTCCATCTACTGTAGTACAAAGTGCTCTGCTGCTGAACTTACCATTATAGACCCAGACATTTCCATCTACTGTAGTACAAACTGCTCTGCTGCTGAACTTACTATCATAAACCTGGCTGTTTCCATCTTGTACAAACTGCTCTGCTGCTGAACTTACATAACCTGGCAGTTTCCATCTTGTACAAAGTGCCTTACTTATCACCTGCAACACTCATATCATACCCTCTATCCCTCTTTAACCCTGTACTTTACACTCCCTCCTTCCAGTGGCGTTTTAAAGGAGGAGGGGGCCCGTGTGCAGACTCGGGTGGGCCGCCTCCTCTCTACGGTCATTGTGCCGGAGTCCACTGCGCATGTGCAGGTATCCAGAAACATGGCGCCGGAGACTAATTTTGCTACTGCGCACAAGTGGTGGCCATTGTAGGTGCAATTTTTTTTCCACAGCTGCAGAGCCCGGCGCTGGACTCCGGAATGGTATTTAAAAATGGGTGCAGTGTGTATGTGGTGTGGGCCCCCCCTGGACCCAGGGCCCGTGTGCACCACACAAATTGCACCCATTATAGAAACCCCTCTCTCATCACTGCAACTCTCCCTCCCTCCTTCCCTCTATCACACCTACACCTCTCCTTTCTCTATCACCCCTGCACCTCTCGCTCCCTCCGTCCCTCTATTATCCCTGCAACTGTCACGCCCTCCTTCCCTCTATCACCCCTACACACCTCACTCTCTATTTTCATCTAGCACCTCTGCATCTCTCCTTCCCTCTCTCATCCCTGCACCTCTCACTGCCTCCTTCCCTCTATCACTCCTGCACCTCTCACTCCCTCCTTCCCTCTCTCATCCCTGCACCTCTCACTGCCTCCTTCCCTCTATCACTCCTGCACCTCTCACTCCCTCCTTCCCTCTCTCATCCCTGCACCTCTCACTGCCTCCTTCCCTCTATCACCCCTGCACCTCTCACTCCCTCCTTCCCTCTATCACCCCTGCACCTCTCACTCCCTCCTTCCCTCTATCACCCCTACACACTTCACTCTCTACTTTCATCTAGCACAGGGTTGGGCAATTATTTCAGCTGAGGGGCCACTTAACAATTTCCAATGAGTATTCGAGGGCCGCCATAGGCACGCACCAAAAAGGGGTGTGGCTTCATGGGAAATGGGCATGACCACAAAATAATACAGATTCATATTAGGCTACACAATAGTCTCTATTATTCAGATTACCCTGCACAGTAGCGCCACTTACACACATTACTCCAGATAGAGCCCCTATCACACATTTTTCCAGGTAGAGCCCTCTTTTGCACAGTATGGCAAGTAGAGTCCCCTGTTACACATTACGGCAAGCAGAGGTCCCTTTTATACACTACGGCAGGTAGAGCTCTCTTTTACACATTACGGCAGACAGAGCCCCCTTTTACACATTATGGCAGGCAGAGTCCCCCTTTTACACATTACGGCAGGCAGAGTCCCCCTTTTACACACAACTTTGAGGGGAGGGGGGAATCGGGCATTACAGACACGGCTCTCTGTCAGCTTTGGTGGGGGGTGGGATGCTCTGTGTGACCTGAGGGGGTGGTGTCTGGGCTCTGGTTGCAGAGGAGGTGGAATCAGAGCCGGCCCTAACCAATATGATGCCCTAGGCAAGATTTTGGCTGGTGCCCCCTAGCACCACCACTGGTACTCTTTCCTAGCACCATCACCCCTCACCCATAGCAGTGCTTATTTTGGTGTTTGTACCCCCTATATGTTAATTAGGAACAGTTCGCACATTTGCCGCACAGCCCAAAAAGGGTGTGTTTTTGCTGGCAAGGGGCATGGCCACACAATAGTAACCCCAATTCCAATTACGCCCCACAGTCCTGCAACTTTATTCACATTTGATCATGCGATAGTGTCCATAATTCATATTACATACCACAGTAGTATTACTTTACCTTATAAACATTACTCCTCACAGTAGAGCCCCTTATTCACATAACATCACATTGAATTGCTCCTTATTCACATTACACCACACCCTATTGCTCTTTATTCATATTAGATGACACAGTAGTGCCCTTTCTATACGCAACGCCACATAGTAGAGCACCCTATACACATAATGCCACACATTAGTAATGCATTTATACATATAATTCCACACAGTAATGCCTCTTACACATTATTAATGTCCTTATAAACATAATGTGCCTTACACATTATGACAACCTTTATTAATGCCCTTTTACACATAATGTCCCTTACATATATGCCGCACATTATTAATGCCCTTATACACATAATGACACATAGTGCCCCCTACACATTTGCTGCACATTATTAGTGCCCCTATACACATAATGACACACATACAGTAGTACCCTGTTACACATATGCCACACATTATTAATGCCCTTATACACATAATGACACACATAGTGCCCCTTACATATGTGTTGCACATTATTAATGCATTTTTACATGACACACATAATGCTCCTTACACATATTCCGAACACTACTGCACAACCATCCCACTCACATGCACACAGCACTCACACTGCCACTAACACTGTGACCTCTGCCTCTGCTTGGATACAGATGTGTCCTCATAAACCTTGCCTCAATGCTAACGTCGGGCACCTTTTTTTATGAAAATGCATCTTATTTGCATTGCTATGTGGCTAGGATGCACAAGCAGCTTCTGCTGATTAAACTGATATGCAGCATGCCTATATACTGTGTGAGACTGTGGCTGTATCTGCATATGAAATGCTACATACAGAATATAGGCATGCTGCATATCATTTTAATCAGCAGAAGCTGCTGATGCCCCTAGGCATACCAAATGCCCTAGGCAATTGCCTAGTTTGCCTATAGCTATGGCCGGCTCTGGGTGGAATCAGGCATTCTCTATCCCCCCTCCCCTGGACCCATACAGCAGCATTTAAACAACAGACTCCCTCCCTCCCTGGACACAGGTTGCTGCTTCCTCCCCCTACACGGCACCCCAGCCCCCCTCAACAGGCTGCGCCAGCTATCCCTTTACCAATCTTGGGTGTTTTCTTGGTTTTTGTTTTTTTAACAATGACAGATCAGCTCCCGCTGGCCGCTGGCCGCTGCAGAGATCCACATTCTTCTTGATGGTGCTCTATCCCCCACCCCGCCCAGCGCCTGAGATGTCAGAAAGGAAATCCCGGTCAGCAGCTCCTGTGACATGACCGGGATTTCCTCAGCGGTGCCGCGTCTCTCGGAGCTGCTGTAGCGCAAAGACAAGCGGCTCAGCCAATCGGGCCGCTTGTCATTGCGCACTGGAGGGGGACAGCGGGCCAGGCAGGATCGGTTAGTGGCCTGCATCCGGCCCGCGGGCCGCATGTTGCCCATCCCTGATCTAGCACCTCTGCATCTCTCCTTCCCTCTCTCATCCCTGCACCTCTCACTGCCTCCTTCCAGCTATCACCCCTACACCTCTCCTTCCCTCTATCACCCCTGCACCTCTCACTCCCTCCTTCCCTCCATCACCCCTGCACCTCTCACTCCCTCCTTCCCTCTATCACCCCTACACCCAGGGCCGGACTGGCCATCTGGCACTTCTGGCAAATGCCAGAAGGGCCGATGGCCACGTGGGCCGGTCCAGCGCTCACTGAGACACGCTGCCGCTCAGTCCGGCGGCAGCGTGTCTCAGCTGTCAGGGGAGGAGAGCGCGCCAGCGCGGCTATGTCTGGCGGCGTATAGTGGACTTCAAATCAGCCGCCGGTTCGTGAGCCAATCAGAGCTCGCGGACCAGCAGCCAATCAGGAGCAGCCGCTGCTGGTCCGCGAGCTCTGATTAGCTCATGAACCGGCGGCTGGTTTGAAGTCCGCTACACGCTGCCAGACATAGCTGCGCTGGTGCGCTCTCAGCTGCTGACAGTCACATCCCAGCCGGAGGAGAAGCAGCAGCAGCAGCGGTAAGGGGGCAATTGGCACTGTGGGGGCAATTGTTTACCTGGCACTGTGGGGGCAATTGGCTGGCACTGTGGGAGCAATTGTTTACCTGGCACTGTGGGGGCAATTGGTTGGCACTGTGGGGGCATTTGTATACCTGGCACTGTGGGGCATTTGTATACCCGGCACTGTGGGGGCATTTGTGGATCTGGCACTGTGGGGGCATTTGTGGATCTGGCACTGTGGGGGCATTTGTAGATCTGGCACTGTGGGGGCATTTGTATACCTGGCACTGTGGGGGCATTTGTATACCTGGCACTGTGGGGCATTTGTATACCTGGCACTGTGGGGGCATTTGTATACCTGGCACTGTGGGGGCAATTGTGTATCTGGCACTGCACTATTGGGGGCATATGTCTGTGTATCACGTCCTATTTTAATTGGCCACACCGATATTTTTGGCGCGCGCGCCTTTGCCGCGGGCACACAGTACCTCTATGGGACACTCTCTGTCTGATTGGTCACCGCTCAAACCCACCGGGAGTGCACACAGACGCTCTCATTCTAGTGAATGGGGCACGTGCGTGTCCATGCCCCTTTTCTGGAGCGCGTTCGCTTAGTTACAACCTTTATTTTTCCATAACCCCACTTCAACATTTCCACTTCAACCAATGGTTGTGTGTATTTTAATACAGAATGATGTACACTTGTATGTTGTTATAATATTAATTTATATTTGTAAGAGCATAGACTAAGAAGTAGGAGGAGTCGGGAATAGTAAGGGGAGGAGTCAGATGCTGACACCGAGGTGGGCCTGTGTGCTTCAAAAATGCCAGGGCCTATTTTTGGTCCCAGTCCGGCCCTGCCTACACCTCTCCTTCCCTCTATCACCCCTGCACCTCTCACTCCCTCCTTCCCTCTATCACCCCTGCACCTCTCACTCCCTCCTTCCCTCTATCACCCCTGCACCTCTCACTGCCTCCTTCCCTCTATCACCCCTGCACCTCTCACTCCCTCCTTCCCTCTATCACCCCTGCACCTCTCACTCCCTCCTTCCCTCTATCACCCCTGCACCTCTCACTGCCTCCTTCCCTCTATCACCCCTGCACCTCTCACTCCTTCCTTCCCTCTATCACCCTTACACCTCTCTTTCCCTCTATCATCCCTGCACACCTCACTCCCTACTTTCATCTAGCACCCCTGCATCTCTCCTTCCCTCTCTCATCCCTGCACCTCTCACTCCCTCCTTCCCTCTATCACCCTTACACCTCTCTTTCCCTCTATCACCCCTACACACCTCACTCCCTACTTTCATCTAGCACCTCTGCATCTCTCCTTCCCTCTCTCATCCCTGCACCTCTCCTTCCCTCTCTCATCCCTGCACCTCTCACTCCCTCCTTCCCTCTATCACCCTTACACCTCTCTTTTCCTCTATCATCCCTGCACACCTCACTCCCTACTTTCATCTAGCACCTCTGCATCTCTCCTTCCCTCTCTCATCCCTGCACCTCTCCTTCCCTCTATCACCCCTGCACCTCTCACTCCCTCCTTCCCTCTATCACCCTTACACCTCTCTTTCCCTCTATCACCCCTACACACCTCACTCCCTACTTTCATCTAGCACCTCTGCATCTCTCCTTCCCTCTCTCATCCCTGCACCTCTTACTCCCTCCTTCCATCTATCAGCCTGCACCTCTAACTCCCTCCTTCCCTCTATCACCCCTGCACCTCTCATCCCTGCACCTCTCACTCCCTCCTTCCCTCTATCACCCCTGCACCTCTCCTTCCCTCTCATCCCTGCAACTCTCACTCCCTGTATAGCAGAACTGCTGGCTTCCAGTTCAAGCAATTCTGAATAGCTGGCGGGAGGGTGGGTGCAGGCAGCGAAAAAGATTCAAGTGTAATAAAGATCCTGCTTACCTCTCACCCAACTTTCTCTTGTCCGTGCGTCTGGACACAGTGGACAGAAGATGTGGTCATGGTGGTGGCAGATCTATGGGGTTGAGCTTGAACAACCCTCGAGGCGGCCCTCCTCTCCACCTATAAGATGCAGGGATGTGCGGTGAGGTAAATGGCTAGTACCAAAGCCAGAACTACACACAATATATGAGCCAAAGGGTTTATGTGGGCGTTATACACAGGTGCAGTGTGGGGGGGAGGATGGTGTCTAGGGGTTGGTGCGGGGGTAGGTGGGAATGCATTTTTCTCCCAAACAGAAAACAGCAGACAAATCATTTCAATGCCATCTGTTAGGGCTTAGGGCCTAATTCAGACCTGACCGTAACAGCAAATTTGTTGGCAGATGGGCAAAACCATGTGCACTGCAGGAGGGGGGAGGGGGGCAGATATAACATGTGCAGAGAGAGTTAGATTTGGGGGTGGTCTTCAGTATGCCGGCTGTCGGGATCCCGGCGCACAGTATACCGGCGCCGGAATCCCGACAGCCGGCATACCGACACTTATTCTCCCTCGTGTGGGTCCACGACCCCCCTGGAGGGAGAATAAAATAGCGTGGCGCGCGCGGCGCACGTAGCGCGCCACCGTGCCCGCAAGGGGCTCATTTGCGCTCGCCACACTGTCGGTAAGCCAGCGGTCGGGCTCCCGGCGCCGGTATGCTGGTCGCCGGGAGCCCGACCGCCGGCAGACCGTACTACACCCTAGATTTGGGTGGGGTGTGTTCAAACTGAAATCTAATTGCAGTGTAAAAATAAAGCAGCCAGTATTTACCCTGCACAGAAACAATATAACCCACCCAAATCTAACTCTCTCTGCACATATTATATCTGCCCCCCCTGAAGTGCATATGGTTTTGCCCGACTGGTAACAAATTTGCTGTTATGATCAGGTCTGAATTAGGCCCTTAGGGGTATATTCAATTGAAGTCGAAAGCTGCCGTCTGTCAAAAAGACGGCAGTTTTCGACTTTTTTAGGTCGGAAGGGGTTCCGACCTATTCAATATAACCCCTAATTTTTTGACAAGTTGATGAATTTGACTTGTCGAAAAGCACGTGGATCGGCGGAATAGCTGCCGATCCACGTGCTTGTGTCGAAAACGGGGCCAAAACCGACAGGTTTTGGCCCCCTTTTCGACCATCTCAGTTCGACTTTAAAAAAGTCGAAGTGAGATGGGGAGAGCAGCGCCGGAGACGGGGAGAGCCGAGGCGGGGATGGGGTGAGCAGCGCTGGTGGATGCCACATCTGCCACTCACAGTCGCTTGCTGGAGCCGGGTGGACGCTGCCTTGAGCGGCGGCTGTGATGCGGGTACTTCAGAGGACTTCAGAGAGGAGGAACGGGGAGAGGCAGAGAGACAGGGGGGGGGGGGGGAGACAGGGGAGAGCCACGGGCAGACGGGGGAGAGCAGCGCTACAGCATCGGCTATATAGCCGCTGCTGTAGCGCTGCTCTCCCCAGTCTGCCCGCGGCTCCCCCCCGTCTCCCCTCCCGCATCTCAATTCAACTTGAAAAGTCGAATTGAGATGACATTGAATATCCCAGGTCGGATACATTCCGACAAATGAATGTCGGAATGGTTCCGACTTTAATTGAATATACCTCTATATCTTCAAAGTTTTACCTGAAGTTTTCCAGTTTCTAAGTCATTGCAGAGGGGAGAGTTTTGACTAGAAAAATTATTAGAATTATTAGAATAATTCAAAGAAGATATTTATACTATAGTCTTTGTATTTCTCATATCATTTATATAGTCAAAACTCTGGTATATACTGGAGTATGGGCCTAATTCAAGCATTTTCGTACAGCAGGCGATCAGGTCTGAACTGCACATGCGCAGGGGCCGCAGTGCGCCGGCGCATACCAGGGATGCTATCAGCATCTCAGCCCAGCGATCGCCTCTGCCTGATTGACAGGCAGAGGCGTTCGCTGGGTGGGAGGGGGCGGGCCGGCAGCGCAGGCGGGCCCGGACCGTGTGGGGGGCAGGCTGCAGCGGCTGCGTGATGTCACATGCAGTTGCTGTGACCCCGGAGAGCGACGGGCAGCTCCCTGCCAGCGCGCAGGAGCTACGCTGGTAGGGAGCTACTCTTCAGGTACAAAAGCATTGCCGCCGTGCAATGCTTTTGTACCTGTGCGGCGGAGGTAGGGCCAGACATGCGGGGCGGACTAACCCTGTGCTGGGCGTCCCCCCCCCCCCCCCCCCCCGTATGTCAGGGCGGCTGATCATAGCCGTGCAAAATTTTGCATGGCTACGATCAGGTCTAAATTAGTCCCTATGACAGGAAAGGCTCTCACAGCTGTGCAGGAAACTGCTGTGCCCATTGCTTGTAGTGGCGGGATGCCATATTGCTGTATACCACCCCACTTCCAGCACGGATACTGTATGTAAGAATGTGTAGGGATCACATTGTATTTTCTGCAGTTCTGCTAAATCCTGCAGGCTTCTTGCTCTTTGTACACACACTCAGGTTTTGTTTGATGAAACAACACTGACTCACCTGTTCACACCTCACACAGCTGCTTCCTGCGGTGTCTGCCAGAACACACAGTATTGTGGAGTCTGAGAGGCCGACACTCACTGGGCAACGCTAGGCTATGAGAAGTCACCCGGCGAGTGTGGGTCTCCCAAGTGGTTGTGCCATCATAATGGATTTGCCAGGCAGAGATTCTGGGTGGTACTGAGTGGTCCGCAGTACCGGCACCTTTTTTGTGGGGTATAATTTCTAATTATAACTAGTTCCGCAAAGTGGAAGAAATCAGAGAAATAATTTCAGAAATGGCTACATCTGAACGGTATGCGGTTAAAATATCGCCCGTTGGGATCACAGCTGACTGAATACCAATGGATCCCGACAGGGGTTCTGTACCGCCGCCGGAATACCGGTGAAGTAGGTGAATAGAACCTGTGTGGCAAGCTCACCGAGCCTGCAACGTGGTGAGCGTAGCGAGCCTGCAAGGGTCTTCATTGTGCCTTCCCCCTTGACGGCATTCTGCCGCACGCGATGCTGATGTTACTGACAGGCAACAATATTTCCCTTCAGTTCCACACATTCTACATTACAAACCGCCAAAATTTTCTTGAGTACCAACACCATTACAACATGACATATACACAAGTAAAAAACTTTTTAAAAAAAGTGGCTTCCCTGTCCTGTTATTGAAGTGAGTTTGTTCATTATTGGATGTTTAGTCAGGAGACGAAGATATGCCTCAGAATTTTTCACTGCTAATCTGTTGCATCCAAGCCTAAGGGGGAGATTTATCAAAGTGGGGAGAGAGATAAAGCACCAACTAATCAGATTCTGTCACAGGCTGTGTTTGAAAAACATTAGGAGCTAACTGGTATTTTATCTCTCTCCAAACTTCAATTAATCTCCTGTGTTATTAAGTTTTGAAAGAAAATCTTGTTCACAACAATAACTCTTTCCAAAAGCAGATAATAGGGAAAATGCAACTTTCATAGTTGCCGAAATTTTTGATGGCCGTTTACTCGTAGTAGATGCTGTTATATTTTGGGGAAACTGTTTTCATTTTTGGAAACTGAATTTCTTATACTTCAAAACTTCTTGGACCAGACAAGCAGCTGTGAAAATCAATGAATTACAGAGATTCTGATTGGAAAAAGTTAAGATAGATAGGTTTCAGAGTATTTTCCGTTGCTTTCCCAGGGTTCAAGATATAGTGAAACATCGAACTGTGAATTTGGAGATTTTGAAACCGTTCTGAAAAATCATCTTGCTTAAGAGAAACGTATCCCTGCGACTGTTGTATGTATAATTCTGCATGCTTATCTATCAAAACTTCCACAGTTGGTAAATATCTCTTGTCATGATATTGGGGGTCATTCTGAGTTGATCGCTCGCTAGCAGTTTTTAGCAGCCGTGCAAACGCATAGTCGCCGCCGACACCGGGGAGTGTATATTCACTTTGCAGAAGTGCGAACGCCTGTGCAGCAGAGCGCCTGCAAAAACATTTTGTGCAAAACAAGACCAGCCCTGGACTTACTCTTCGTGTGCGTTGATTCTAATGTTGGAGGGTTGGCTTTTGATGCCACACACCCACCCAGCGTTTGCCCAGCCACGCCTGCGTTTTCCCTGGCACGCCTGGTTTTCCAAACACTCCCTGAAAACGGTCAGTTGCCACCCAGAAACAACGCCTTCCTGTCAATCTTCTTGCGTTGTGCCATGCGACTTAAAGCTTCGCTAGAACCTGTGTAAAACCGCAAAGGTCTTTGTACCCGTACATCACGCGTGCACATTGCGGTGCATACGCATGCGCAGAAATGCCAATTTTTAGCCTGATCACTGCGCTGCGAACAACGGCAGCTAGCGATCAACTCGGAATGACACCCATTATCTGTGAAAACTAAAGTTTCTTTGTGAGAGAAGCCCAAATTTTACCTTGCAATATAGATGGCTGTCGGAGGTCAGTCACTGGAAAAGGGTTGGAACTGCCATTAGTACTAGTCCGGTTATGACAAATGTAATGAGGTCCAATTGCATAAAGGTTGCTGTTGGCTTGATGCGTTTCATTGGGAAAACAACTCACAGCTTCATCAGGACACGGCGGACTGACTGTGTGACGGAGCTCAGGGCGGGAGTAGTCTTCCGACTGCCCAACTCATCTTGAGAGGAGAGATTTAGGCACTAGAGGGAGAGGTAGGGGTTAGGGATAGTGAAGAAATATCAGAACATCACAGTGGTGAATATTATAAAATAGGACCATTTAAAGAGATGAATATTGCCCAGGGGCAAATGTACTATATGCATCCACTGTTCTGTTCATGTGCAGAGCGAATTCATCCTAGGACGCTATGCAAAGCGGTGTAATACTCTGCCCAAATAGATCCTCTTACCTTTGGAATGTGACATATATTCTGTACAAGTCACAAAGATTTTCCATGGTTTTAAAGAAAGGCTAATATTGCAGATTGGTAAACAAAATGCTGCATAGTCATAGCTACGACCGCAACCGCAGGTGGGAAAACGTGTAGATACACTGCAGCTCTCAGAGATAAGGACAAGCTTTGCGGTTTCAAGCTGACTTCTTTCCAGACAATTTTTCCACTCATAAGCCTTAATGACCTTGATGGCCTTAGTCACTACTGAGGACACTCAATGGGAGTGAAGGCGCTGGACGGCACCAGAGTTAGATAAGAAGGATGGGCTCAGGGCGGCCCATGGGCCAAAGGTGGGAATTAGGAGTGAACAAGTAACCCTTGTGCCAGAAAGGATCGGGGAGGGGTGCGCTAGAAACCCCAGTCCTTTAGAAGGAAGAAAGGCAGCATTGACTGCAAGTCCTTCTCTGGTTAGGGCGTGTTAGCAGGTGACCTTTTGATTGGCTGCCAATCCCCTAGATGTCTGAGCAGGGTGAGAGACACTTATTTCCTAGAGATGGACAATGCAGTACACAAAGGTTGTTTTTTCAGGGGTTGGGTACAAAAAGTCGACAGTCATAATTTCGACATGAGAATGTCAACCAGGCTATTATGTCGATATTGACTATGTCAAAATTCATCATGTAGACAGTGATGAAATCCCAAAATGTTAGAATGACGACATTTCATCCTGGTGGTTTATCGGTGCCTTCCAGGTCCCGGCGGTTGTGTGACCGTCACTTCTTGGTCAGACCTCTAATGCTGCAGCAGTCCGGTAAGTTTTCCCTAACCCTCCTTCTAGTGCCTAACCCAAACCTCCCCCCACAGCCTATTCCTAATTACCCACCACGCAGCCTATCCCTAACCCTCCCACCTGTAGCCTAACCCCCCGTAGCCTATACCTATCGCTCCACCACGCAGCTTCTCCCTAACCCTCCCACCCATAGCCTAACTACCCCCCCCCTTTAACCTATACCTATCCCTCCACAACACAACCTATCCATAACCCTCCACCACGCAGCCTATCCCTAACCCTCCACCACGCAGCCTATCCCTAACCCTCTCACCCGTAGCCTAACCCACCCCTTCCCGTAGCCTATACCTATCCCTCCACAACACAGCCTATCCCTAACCCTCCACCACGCAGCCTATCCCTAACCCTCCCACCTGTAGCCTAACCCCCCCTGTAGCCTATACCTACCCCTCCACAACACAGCCTATCCCTAACCCTCCACCACGCAGCCTATCCCTAACCCTCCCACCCGTAGCCTAACCCACCCCTTCCCGTAGCCTATACCTATCCCTCCACTACACAGCCTCCAACGTGAGTGCCAACAGGCATTGGAGAAATATATATATATATATATATATATATATATATATATACATCCATACAAAAAGTCCCGGCACTCCCTGCACTTAAAGTAACTGGCTGCAGTGCCCTCCTCGAGAAGGTACTTTCCCAATATAGATAGTGGAAGTAGGCGGCACTCAAGCAGACTTGTAGTGAAGAAAGATGGTTAGTTTATTCCATATAAATAAACTAACCATCTTTCTCCACTACAAGTCTGCTTGAGTGCCGCCTACTTCCACTATATATATATATATATATATATATATATATATACATATATTTATATACACCAAGTCCATGCGTCCAGGTTCCTAACAGGGCTCTGTAAACATGGGGAACAGCAGCACACCAAACTTAATGCAAAATATAACTTATGTATATATATACAACCATATTGTAATATTGCATGTTTAGTAACTGGGTTCATTATGAAAGGGTGATTATGATTTAAGCCTATTAGTTGACTGCCGTTTCTGACATATTTTGAGAGATATATATATATATAGGGAGTGTTTGCAAAAACGCAGGCATGTCTGAAAAAAACGCAGGCATGGCTGGGCGTTCGCTGGGCGGGTGTGTGTCTTGATAAAGGGGAGCAGTCCCCGAAACGTCGACTGGAACCAGGTTGGTTGTCGTCTGTTATTTGCTTCTGAGTGCCACCAACATCGTTTATCTATCTATATATATATATATATATATAATATATACTGCTTGTGAACATATACAGCTATAGGAAGAGGAGCATAACAGTGATAACAGAATACTGTTGCCTCTATGATTCGCCCTTTACATAAATATGGGTAACTCTTCTCCTCTGTAGGGCACCATGTTGACCTTTCTGGCTTCCACATATAAAATGACATCATGCCTGGTAATCAGGTGATTGCCACATTTAGCTGAAGCCAGCGGATAATCTGGTGCTCAGTAACGCAAACCAGAGATATATATGAAACATCTCCTGCACAGAGCAGTGGTTTACATTCTGCATTGACAAAGTGCCCTGTGACATAAAGACACTTTCCCAGGTTTCCAACGCATGAACCCAGAGGGGACACATAAAGAAATGAGGCACAAAGCCGTGCAAGACTTGCGTGCCTGGAAATACAGTACACACATATCTGTGCAGCCAGATCATCCATCTGACAGCGAATTATAGATGAATATGACAATCCTTTGCAACGTTCAGAGGAGCGTATATTGGGGCTGATGGTGACATTAAACAGCAGTAAAATGCATTGGATACACTTGCAACCAATTTTTTGTTAATATTCTGGCCCTCATTCCGAATTGATCGCTCGCTAGCTAGTTTTAGCCGCCCACTGGGGAGTGTATTTTAGCTTAGCAGAAGTGCGAACGCATGTGTAGCCGAGCTCTGCAATAACAGTTTGTGCAGTGTCAGAGTAGCTCTGAACCTACTAAGCGCTTGCGATTACTTCAGCCTATTCGTGTCCGGATTTGACGTCACACACCCGCCCAGCGAACGCCCAGCCATGCCTGCGTTTTTTTCAGACATGCCTGCGTTTTTGCAAACACTCCCTGAAAACGGTCAGTTGACACCCAGAAATGCCCCCTTCCTGTCAATCTTCTTGCGGCCGTCAGTGCGACTGAAAAAACTTCGCTAGAACCTGTGCACAACCACAACGGGCTTTGTACCCGTACGACGCGCGTGCGCATTGCGGGGCATACGCATGCGCAGAAATACAGATTTTTAGCCTGATCGCTGCGAACAACTGCAGCTAGCGATCAACTCGGAATGACCCCCTCTATTAATACCAAAATGCACATTTGCTGTTAGGTTTGAATAACAACAAAACTGTGAATAAGAGCAGTTATACCTCTCACTGTATGAATGACATACGAGAAGTATACACTACTATGCTCACAGATTCATATAATACAGGCAGGAGCAATGAAGACAATGCCTGTGAGTGGTGAATCTTTAACCTGCCAATCAGAAGTGACTAGTGGTAGCGACTGTCACTGTCAGTGCACCAGCCGCCTGGCTTCCTGGAGTGAAACAGCTTGGCCAAGGTGGGTCTGCTTGTAATTACACTAGCATGTTCTTATTTTGCTCATCCTCCGGTAGACCCTTCCCATCACTCCGGTCGCAAGCGGTTGTGTCAGATGCAAGAAAAGGTGTATTCGCTCATATATTATACATGCAGCTTGTTTTATGGGCATGCACAGAATTTGTGTGTTTTACTCTATGCAAATTGGTGTGTGCCCAATGCACCCTCAGTGTCTGCAAAGGTCCCCTGTATGTAAAAGCTGTCATTTTCAGCACTCAATCCATTACTGCCCAGTGCGCTCATTTTTCCCATAGGTTGTCAGAGCTTTCAGAGTAGAGATTTCCCTCATCACTAACACTCACCTTGCAGGCAGGTAAGGGCCCTCCTGGGAGAAATGAAAGACTTTTGCTATTAACGCGAACAATAATATACTACAAATCTGTGTGTATGTAGCAAATAAAACAAAGGGGTTTTGTCATATTTTGATCAATAAATTGTAAGCTTGCAGCCCACGTCAAGGGGCCCCCTACACTAGCATATATACCCAGTACACCATTACATTGCAGGTAAATTTCCTCACCTCCCAGATACAGGCTGGAACATCTACAGTATACAGGGCTGGCTTGTGAGCCATGTCCAACTAGGGTGGTCATTCCGAGTTGATCGCTAGCTGCATTCATTCACTGTGCAGCGATGAGGCAGAAAAACTGCACTTCTGCACATGCGTATGCGGCGCAATACGCACGCGCGACGTACTATTACAACGAACGATGTAGTTTCAGGGTCTAGCGAAGCTTTTCAGTTGCACTAGTGGCATGAAGTGGGCGTTTCTGGGTGTCAACTGACCGTTTTCAGGGTGTGTTCGAAAAAACGCAGGCGTGCCAGGAAAAACGCAGGCGTGGCTGGGCGAACGCAGGGCGTGTTTGTGACGTCAAAACAGGAACTGAATAGTCTGAAGTGATCGCAAGCGCTGAGTAGGTTTTGAGCTACTCTAATACTGCACAAAAAAACTTTGTAGCCGCTCTGCGATCCTTTCGTTCGCACTTCTGCTAAGCTAAATACACTCCCGGTGGGAGGCGGCATAGCGTTTGCACGGCTGCTAAAACCTGCTAGCGAGCGATCAACTCGGAATGACCACCTAGGCCTTTTAGCGCCTTAATATATGCAATTAATATCATAATTTGACAAAATCCCCTCTATTGTATTTTCTACATACACACAGATCTGCAGTACTGTTTATTAGTGCCTATGGAAAAAGTATTTCTGCTTTGTTAACATATAGGTCACCAATACAGCCACACAGCTGGTACTATGTATAATATGGGTGAAACCAAACGCGGACATCTTTCTCTTCTGGTGAATTGTCTGCTTTCCTGAGAATACAGAAGGTTTCAACCTAATCTGGAAGTCTCCCCAATGAACAACCCAAGTGAAAAAGCAAATACAGTACAGTGTACTGTATATACATTAGAACTCTTTTCCATGCTACTGTACATATAAGGTGCTTAGGGCGACAGGGAAAGCTGTGCGATAGTAGGTTAGGAAGAGTTGTGAAGTGGTCAGTAGGATGGAGAGCTGTGCACTGATCAGTAGGAAAGAGAATGCTATTTACAGTAGTGGTTAGAAGGACAGGGAGAGCTGTGCAGGGGTCAGTAGGATGGAGAAAGCTATGTAGTGGTCAGTAGGACAGGGAGAGCTGTGCAGTGGTCAGTAGGATGGAGAAAGCTATGTAGTGGTCAGTAGGACAGGGAGAGCTGTGCAGGGGTCAGTAGGATGGAGAAAGCTATGTAGTGGTCAGTAGGACAGGGAGAGCTGTGCAGGGGTCAGTAGGATGGAGAAAGCTATGTAGTGGTCAGTAGGACAGGGAGAGCTGTGCAGGGGTCAGTAGGATGGAGAAAGCTATGTAGTGGTCAGTAGGACAGGGAGAGCTGTGCAGGGGTCAGTAGGATGGAGAAAGCTACTGTATGTAGTGGTCAGTAGGACAGGGAGAGTTGTGCAGGGGTCAGTAGGATGGAGAAAGCTATGTAGTGGTCAGTAGGACAGGGAGAGCTGTGCAGGGGTCAGTAGGATGGAGAAAGCTATGTAGTGGTCAGTAGGACAGGGAGAGCTGTGCAGGGGTCAGTAGGATGGAGAAAGCTATGTAGTGGTCAGTAGGACAGGGAGAGCTGTGCAGGGGTCAGTAGGATGGAGAAAGCTATGTAGTGGTCAGTAGGACAGGGAGAGCTGTGCACTGATCAGTAGGAAAGAGAATGCTATTTACAGTAGTGGTTAGTAGGACAGGGAGAGCTGTGCAGGGGTCAGTAGGATGGAGATAGCAATGTAGTGGTCAGTAGGACAGGGAGAGCTGTGCAGGGGTCAGTAGGATGGAGAATGTAATGTAGTGGTCAGTAGAATAGAGAATGAATTGAAGTGGTCAGTAGGACAGGGAGAGCTGTGCAGTGGTCAGTAGGATAGAGAATGTAATGTAGTGGTCAGTAGAATAGAGAATGAATTGAAGTGGTCAGTAGGACAGGGAGAGCTGTGCAGTGGTCAGTAGGACGGAGAAAGCTATGTAGTGGTCAGTAGGACAGGGAGAGCTGTGCAGGGGTCAGTAGGATGGAGAAAGCTATGTAGTGGTCAGTAGGACAGGGAGAGCTGTGCAGGGGTCAGTAGGATGGAGAAAGCTATGTAGTGGTCAGTAGGACAGGGAGAGCTGTGCACTGATCAGTAGGAAAGAGAATGCTATTTACAGTAGTGGTTAGTAGGACAGGGAGAGCTGTGCAGGGGTCAGTAGGATGGAGATAGCAATATAGTGGTCAGTAGGACAGGGAGAGCTGTGCAGGGGTCAGTAGGATGGAGAAAGCTATGTAGTGGTCAGTAGGACAGGGAGAGCTGTGCAGTGGTCAGTAGGATAGAGAATGTAATGTAGTGGTCAGTAGAATAGAGAATGAATTGAAGTGGTCAGTAGGACAGGGAGAGCTGTGCAGTGGTCAGTAGGACGGAGAAAGCTATGTAGTGGTCAGTAGGACAGGGAGAGCTGTGCAGGGGTCAGTAGGATGGAGAAAGCTATGTAGTGGTCAGTAGGACAGGGAGAGCTGTGCAGGGGTCAGTAGGATGGAGAAAGCTATGTAGTGGTCAGTAGGACAGGGAGAGCTGTGCAGGGGTCAGTAGGATGGAGAAAGCTATGTAGTGGTCAGTAGGACAGGGAGAGCTGCGCAGGGGTCAGTAGGATGGAGATAGCTATGTAGTGGTCAGTAGGACAGGGAGAGCTGTGCAGGGGTCAGTAGGATAGAGAAAGCGATGTAGTGGTCAGTAGGACAGGGAGAGCTGTGCAGGGGTCAGTAGGATGGAGATAGCAATGTAGTGGTCAGTAGGACAGGGAGAGCTGTGCAGGGGTCAGTAGGATAGAGAAAGCTATGTAGTGGTCAGTAGGACAGGGAGAGCTGTGCAGGGGTCAGTAGGATGGAGATAGCAATGTAGTGGTCAGTAGGACAGGGAGAGCTGTGCAGGGGTCAGTAGGATGGAGATAGCAATGTAGTGGTCAGTAGGACAGGGAGAGCTGTGCAGTGGTCAGTAGGACAGGGAGAGCTGTGCAGTGGTCAGTAGGACAGGGAGAGTTGTGCAGGGGTCAGTAGGATGGAGAAAGCTATGTAGTGGTCAGTAGGACAGGGAGAGCTGTGCAGTGGTCAGTAGGATGGAGAAAGCTATGTAGTGGTCAGTAGCACAGGGAGAGCTGTGCAGGGGTCAGTAGGATAGAGAAAGCTATGTAGTGGTCAGTAGGACAGGGAGAGCTGTGCAGGGGTCAGTAGGATGGAGATAGCAATGTAGTGGTCAGTAGGACAGGGAGAGCTGTGCAGGGGTCAGTAGGATGGAGATAGCAATGTAGTGGTCAGTAGGACAGGGAGAGCTGTGCAGTGGTCAGTAGGACAGGGAGAGCTGTGCAGTGGTCAGTAGGACAGGGAGAGTTGTGCAGGGGTCAGTAGGATGGAGAAAGCTATGTAGTGGTCAGTAGGACAGGGAGAGCTGTGCAGTGGTCAGTAGGATGGAGAAAGCTATGTAGTGGTCAGTAGGACAGGGAGAGCTGTGCAGGGGTCAGTAGGATAGAGAAAGCTATGTAGTGGTCAGTAGGACAGGGAGAGTTGTGCAGGGGTCAGTAGGATGGAGAAAGCTATGTAGTGGTCAGTAGGACAGGGAGAGCTGTGCAGGGGTCAGTAGGATGGAGAAAGATATGTAGTGGTCAGTAGGACAGAGAGAGATGTGCAGGGGTCAGTAGGATAGAGAAAGCTATGTAGTAGTCAGTAGGACAGGGAGAGCTGTGCAGGGGTCAGTAGGATGGAGAAAGCTATGTAGTGGTCAGTAGGACAGGGAGAGCTGTGCAGGGGTCAGTAGGATGGAGAAAGCTACTGTATGTAGTGGTCAGTAGGACAGGGAGAGTTGTGCAGGGGTCAGTAGGATGGAGAAAGCTATGTAGTGGTCAGTAGGACAGGGAGAGCTGTGTAGTGGTCAGTAGGACAGGGAGAGCTGTGCAGTAGTCAGTAGGATAGAGAAAGCTATGTAGTGGTCAGTAGGACAGGGAGAGCTGTGCAGGGGTCAGTAGGATAGAGAAAGCTATGTAGTGGTCAGTAGGACAGGGAGAGCCATGCAGGGGTCAGTAGGATGGAGAAAGCTATGTAGTGGTCAGTAGGACAGGGAGAGCTGTGCACTGATTAATGTAGTGATGTGCACCGGACATTTTTCGGGTTTTGTGTTTTGGTTTTGGATTCGGTTCCGCGGCCGTGTTTTGGATTCGGACGCGTTTTGGCAAAACCTCACCGAAAATTTTTTGTCGGATTCGGGTGTGTTTTGGATTCGGGTGTTTTTTTCAAAAAACCCTAAAAAACAGCTTAAATCATAGAATTTGGGGGTCATTTTGATCCCATAGTATTATTAACCTCAATTACCATAATTTCCACTCATTTCCAGTCTATTCTGAACACCTCACACCTCACAATATTATTTTTAGTCCTACAATTTGCACCGAGGTCACTGGATGGCTAAGCTAAGCGACACAAGTGGCCGACACAAACACCTGGCCCATCTAGGAGTGGCACTGCAGTGTCAAGACAGGATGGCACTTCAAAAAAATTGTCCCCAAACAGCACATAATGCAAAGAAAAAAAGAGGCGCACCAAGGTCGCTGTGTGACTAAGCTAAGCGACACAAGTGGCCGACACAAACACCTGGCCCATCTAGGAGTGGCACTGCAGTGTCAAGACAGGATGGCACTTCAAAAAAATTGTCCCCAAACAGCACATGATGCAAAGAAAAAAAGAGGCGCACCAAGGTCGCTGTGTGACTAAGCTAAGCGACACAAGTGGCCGACACAAACACCTGGCCCATCTAGGAGTGGCACTGCAGTGTCAAGACAGGATGGCACTTCAAAAAAATTGTCCCCAAACAGCACATGATGCAAAGAAAAAAAGAGGCACACCAAGGTCGCTGTGTGACTAAGCTAAGCGACACAAGTGGCCGAAACAAACACCTGGCCCATCTAGGAGTGGCACTGCAGTGTCAAGACAGGATGGCACTTTAAAAAAATTGTCCCCAAACAGCACATGATGCAAAGAAAAAAAGAGGCGCACCAAGGTCGCTGTGTGACTAAGCTAAGCGACAGAAGTGGCCGACACAAACACCTGGCCCATCTAGGAGTGGCACTGCAGTGTCAAGACAGGATGGCACTTCAAAAAAATTGTCCCCAAACAGCACATGATGCAAAGAAAAAAAGAGGCGCACCACAGGTATAGAATGTAGATGGATAGTATACTTAATGACGACACAGAGGTAGGCACAGCTGTGGCCTTCCGTATCGTACTGCTATATATAGTATACTGGTGGTCACTGTGTCAGCAAACTGCAAAACTAAAATGCACCACAGGTATAGAATGTAGATGGATAGTATACTTAATGACGACACAGAGGTAGGCACAGCAGTGGCCTTCCGTATTGTACTGCTATATATAGTATACTGGTGGTCACTGTGTCAGCAAACAGCAAAACTAAAATGCACCACAGGTATAGAATGTAGATGGATAGTATACTTAATGACGACACAGAGGTAGGCACAGCAGTGGCCTTCCGTATCGTACTGCTATATATAGTATACTGGTGGTCACTGTGTCAGCAAACAGCAAAACTAAAATGCACCACAGGTATAGAATGTAGATGGATAGTATACTTAATGACGACACAGAGGTAGGCACAGCAGTGGCCTTCCGTATCGTACTGCTATATATAGTATACTGGTGGTCACTGTGTCAGCAAACTGCAAAACTAAAATGCACCACAGGTATAGAATGTAGATAGATAGTATACTTAATGAATGACGACACAGAGGTAGGTACAGCAGTGGCCTTCCGTACTGCTATATATAGTATACTGGTGGTCACTGTGTCAGCAAACTGCAAAACTAAAATGCACCACAGGTATAGAATGTAGATGGATAGTATACTTAATGAATGATGACACAGAGGTAGGTACAGCAGTGGCCTTCCGTACCGTACTGCTATATATAATATACTGGTGGTCACTGTGTCAGCAAACTGCAAAACTAAAATGCACCACAGGTATAGAATGTAGATGGATAGTATACTTAATGAATGACGACACAGAGGTAGGTACAGCAGTGGCCTTCCGTACTGCTATATATAGTATACTGGTGGTCACTGTGTCAGCAAACTGCAAAACTAAAATGCACCATAGGTATAGAATGTAGATGGATAGTATACTTAATGAATGACGACACAGAGGTAGGTACAGCAGTGGCCTTCCGTACCGTACTGCTATATATAGTATACTGGTGGTCACTGTGTCAGCAAACTGCAAAACTAAAATGCACCACAGGTATAGAATGTAGATGGATAGTATACTTAATGAATGACGACACAGAGGTAGGTACAGCAGTGGCCTACCGTACTGCTATATATTGTATACTGGTGGTCACTGTGTCAGCAAACTGCAAAACTAAAATGCACCACAGGTTTAGAATGTAGATGGATAGTATACTTAATGAATGACGACACAGAGGTAGGTACAGCAGTGGCCTACCGTACTGCTATATATAGTATACTGGTGGTCACTGTGTCAGCAAACTGCAAAACTAAAATGCACCACAGGTATAGAATGTAGATGGATAGTATACTTAATGACGACACAGAGGTAGGCACAGCAGTGGCCTTCCGTATCGTACTGCTATATATAGTATACTGGTGGTCACTGGTCAGCAAAACTCTGCACTGTACTCCTCCTATATAATATTAATTATACTGGTGGTCACCAGTCCCCACAATAAAGCAGCACACTGAGCACAGATATGGAGTGTTTTTCAGGCAGACAACGTATACTGGCGGTCACTGTCAGCAAAACTCTGCACTGTACTCCTGCTATATAATACAGCTGCTCCCCAGTCCCCACAATTAAGCAGTGTGAGCACAGATATATTATGCAGCACATTGAGCACAGATATGGTATGGAGCGTTTTTTTCAGGCAGAGAACGGATAAAACTGGTGGTCACTTATCAGCAAAACTCTGCACTGTACTCCTCCTAACAGCTGCTCCCCAGTCCTCCCCACAATTAAGCAATAAAGCAATCAAGTTCGACAATAAACGGAGAGGACGCCAGCCACGTCCTCTCCCTATCATCTCCAATGCACGAGTGAAAATGGCGGCGACGCGCGGCTGCTTATATAGAATCCGAATCTCGCGACAATCCGACAGCGGGATGATGACATTCGGGCGCGCTCGGGTTAGCCGAGCAAGGCGGGAAGGTTCGAACCTGCCTCGGACCCGTGTAAAATGGGTGAAGTTCGGGGGAGTTCGGTTTCCGAGAAACCGAACCCGCTCATCACTAATTAATAGGAAAGAAAAATAAGAATTTACTCACCGGTAATTCTATTTCTCGTAGTCCGTAGTGGATGCTGGTTACTCCGTAAGGACCATGGGGAATAGACGGGCTCCGCAGGAGACTGGGCACTCTTTAAAGAAAGATTAGGTACTATATCTGGTGTGCACTGGCTCCTCCCTCTATGCCCCTCCTCCAGACCTCAGTTAGGGAAACTGTGCCCGGAAGAGCTGACATTACTAGGAAAGGATTTGGAATCCAGGGTAAGACTCATACCAGCCACACCAATCACACCGTACAACTTGTGATAACTATACCCAGTTAACAGTATGAACAACAGCTGAGCCTCATTCAACAGATGGCTCAGAACAATAACCCTATAGTTAAGCAATAACTATATACAAGTCTTGGGACGGGCTCCCAGCATCCACTACGGACTACGAGAAATAGAATTATCGGTGAGTAAATTCTTATTTTCTCTGACGTCCTAGTGGATGCTGGGTACTCCGTAAGGACCATGGGGATTATACCAAAGCTCCCAAACGAGCGGGAGAGTGCGGATGACTCTGCAGCACCGAATGAGCAAACTCAAGGTCCTCCTCAGCCAGGGTATCAAACTTGTAGAATTTTGCAAACGTGTTTGATCCCAACCAGGTAGCAGCTCGGCAAAGTTGTAAAGCCGAGACCCCTCGGGCAGCCGCCCAAGAAGAGCCCACCTTCCTCGTGGAATGGGCTTTTACTGATTTAGGATGCGGCAGTCCAGCCGCAGAATGTGCAAGTTGAATCGTGCTACAGATCCAGCGAGCAATAATCTGCTTAGAAGCAGGAGCACCCAGCTTGTTGGGTGCATGCAGGATAAACAGCGAATCAGTTTTTCTGACTCTAGCCGTCCTGGAAACATAGATTTTCAGGGCCCGGACTACGTCCAGCAACTTGGAAGCCTCCAAGTCCCGAGTAGCCGCAGGCACCACAATAGGTTGGTTCAAATGAAACGCTGATACCACCTTAGGGAGAAATTGGGGACGAGTCCTCAATTCTGCCCTGTCCATATGGAAGATCAGATAGGGGCTTTTACATGACAAAGCCGCCAATTCTGACACACGCCTAGCTGAAGCCAAGGCCAAAAGCATGACCACTTTCCACGTGAGATACTTCAACTCCACGGTCTGAAGTGGCTCAAACCAATGTGATTTTAGGAAATCCAACACAACGTTGAGATCCCAAGGTGCCACTATAGGCACAAAAGGGGGCTGAATATGCAGCACTCCCTTAACAAACGTCTGAACTTCAGGCAGTGAAGCCAGTTCTTTTTGAAAGAAAATAGACAGGGACGAAATCTGGACTTTTATGGATCCCAATTTTAGGCCCATAGTCACTCCTGACTGTAGGAAATGCAGAAATCGACCCAGCTGAAATTCCTCTGTTGGGGCCTTCATAGCCTCACACCAAGCAACATATTTTCGCTATATGCGGTGATAATGTTTTGCTGTCACATCCTTCCTAGCTTTTATCAGCGTAGGAATGACTTCAACCGGAATGCCCTTTTCCATCAGGATCCGGCGTTCAACCGCCATGCCGTCAAACGCAGCCGCGGTAAGTCTTGGAACAGACAGGGCCCCTGCTGCAGCAGGTCCTGTCGGAGCGGCAGAGGCCAAGGGTCCTCTGAGATCATTTCTTGTAGTTCCGGGTACCAAGTTCTTCTTGGCCAATCCGGAACGATGAGTATAGTTCTTACTCCTCTCTTTCTTATTATCCTCAGTACCTTTGGTATGAGAGGAAGAGGAGGGAACACATAAACCGATTGGTACACCCACGGTGTCACTAGAGCGTCCACAGCTATCGCCTGAGGGTCCCTTGACCTGGCGCAATATCTTTTTAGCTTTTTGTTGAGGCGGGACGCCATCATGTCCACCTGTGGCCTTTCCCAACGATTTACAATCAGCTGGAAGACTTCTGGATGAAGTCCCCACTCTCCCGGGTGGAGGTCGTGCCTGCTGAGGAACTCTGCTTCCCAGTTGTCCACTCCCGGAATGAACACTGCTGACAGTGCTAGCACGTGATTCTCCGCCCATCGGAGAATCCTTGTGGCTTCTGCCATCGCCATCCTGCTTCTTGTGCCGCCCTGTCGGTTTACATGGGCGACCGCCGTGATGTTGTCTGACTGAATCAGCACCGGCTGGTTTTGAAGCAGGGGATTTGCTTGACTTAGGGCATTGTAAATGGCCCTTAGTTCCAGAATATTTATGTGTAGGGAAGTCTCCTGACTCGACCATTGTCCTTGGAAGTTTCTTCCCTGAGTGACTGCCCCCCAACCTCGGAGGCTTGCATCCGTGGTCACCAGGACCCAGTCCTGAATGCCGAATCTGCGGCCCTCGAGAAGATGAGCACTCTGCAGCCACCACAGCAGAGACACCCTGGCCCTCGGGGACAGGGTGATCAACCGATGCATCTGAAGACCACTTGTCTAACAGATCCCACTGAAAGATCCTTGCATGGAACCTGCCGAAGGTAATTGCTTCGTAAGAAGCTACCATCTTTCCCAGGACTCGCGTGCAGTGATGCACCGATACCTGTTTTGGTTTCAGGAGGTCTCTGACCAGAGATGACAACTCCTTGGCCTTCTCCTCCGGGAGAAACACCTTCTTCTGTTCTGTGTCCAGAATCATACCCAAGAACAGCAGACGCGTCGTAGGAATCAGCTGCGACTTTGGGATATTCAGAATCCAGCCGTGCTGTTGTAGCACTTCCTGAGATAGTGCTACTCCGACCAACAACTGCTCCATGGACCTCGCCTTTATAAGGAGATCGTCCAAGTACGGGATAATTATAACTCCCTTCTTTCGAAGGAGTATCATCATTTTGGCCATTACCTTGGTAAATACCCTTGGTGCCGTGGACAGACCAAACGGCAACGTCTGGAATTGGTAATGGCAGTCCTGTACCACAAATCGGAGGTAGTCCTGGTGAGGTGGGTAAATGGGGACATGTAGGTAAGCATCCTTGATGTCCACTGATACCATATAATCCCCCTCTTCCAGGCTTGCAATAACCGCCCTGAGCGATTCCATTTTGAACTTGAACTTCCTTATATAAGTGTTCAAGGATTTCAAATTTAGAATGGGTCTCACCGAACCGAATGGTTTCGGTACCACAAACATTGTGGAATAGTAACCCCGTCCCTGTTGAAGGAGGGGAACTTTGATTATCACCTGCTGGAGGTACAGCTTGTGAATTGCCGCCAGTACTACCTCCCTTTCCTTGGGAGTAGCTGGCAAGGCTGATTTGAGGTAACGGCGAGGGGGAGACGTCTCGAACTCCAGCTTGTATCCCTGAGATACCACTTGTAGAACCCAGAGATCCACCTGTGAGCGAACCCACTGGTCGCTGAAGTTCCGGAGATGGGCCCCCACCGCACCTGGCTCCACCTGTGGAGCCCCAGCGTCATGCGGTGGACTTAGTGGAAGCAGGGGAGGATTTTTGTTCCTGTGAACTGGCTGTCTGGTGCAGCTTTTTCCCTCTACCCCTGCCTCTGGGCAGAAAGGACGCGCCTCTGACCCGCTTGCCTTTCTGAGGCCAAAAGGACTGTACTTGATAATACGGTGCTTTCTTAGGCTGTGAGGGAACCTGAGGTAAAAAAGTCGACTTCCCAGCTGTTGCTGTGGATACGTGGTCCGAGAGACCGTCCCCAAACAATTCCTCACCCTTAAAAGGCAAAACCTCCATGTGCCTTTTAGAATCAGCATCACCTGTCCACTGCCGAGTCCATAATACTCTCCTGGCAGAAATGGACATTGCATTAATTCTAGATGCCAGCCGGCAAATGTCCCTCTGTGCATCCCTCATATATAAGACTACGTCTTTAATATGCTCTATGGTTAGCAAAATAGTGTCCCTGTCAAGGGAATCAATGTTATCTGACAGGGAATCAGACCATGCTGCTGCAGCACTACACATCCATGCTGAAGCAATAGCAGGTCTCAGTATAGTACCTGAGTGTGTATACACAGACTTCAGGATAGCCTCCTGCTTTCTATCTGCAGGCTCCTTTAAGGCGGCCGTATCCTGAGACGGCAGTGCCACCTTTTTTGATAAGCGTGTGAGCGCCTTGTCCACCCTAGTGAATGTCTCCCAGCGTAACCTATCCGTTGGCGGGAAAGGGTACGCCATTAGTAACCGCTTAGAAATCACTAGTTTCTTATCTGGGGAACCCCACGCTTCTTCACACAATTCATTTAACTCATCAGATGGGGGAAAAGTCACTGGCTGCTTTTTCTCCCCAAACATAATACCCTTTTTTGTGGTAACCGGGTTAATGTCAGAAATATGCAACACATTTTTCATTGCCATAATCATGCATCGGACGGCCCTTGTAGATTGTACATTTGTCTCATCCTCGTCGACACTGGAGTCAGACTCCGTGTCGACATCTGTGTCTGCCATCTGAGGTAGCGGGCGGTTTTGAGCCCCTGATGGCCTCTGAGATGCCTGGGCAGGCGCGGGCTGAGATGCCGGCTGTCCCAAAGCTGCGTCATCGAACCTTTTATGCAAGGAGTTGACACTGTCGGTTAATACCTTCCACATATTATCCATCCACTCTGGTGTCGGCCCCGCAGGGGGCGACATCACACTTATCGGCACCTGCTCCGCCTCCACGTAAGCGTCCTAATCAAACATGTCGACACAGCCGTACCGACACACCGCACACACACACAGGGAATGCTCTGACTGAGGACAGGACCCCACAAACTCCTTTGGGGAGACAGAGAGAGAGAGTATGCCAGCACACACCAGAGCGCTATATAACAGAGGGATTTACACTAGTACAAAGTGAATTTTTCCCCCAATAGCTGCTTATTATCACAATTTTGCGCCTAAATTTATGTGCCCCCCCTCTCTTTTTTACCCTTTTCCGTAGTGTATACTGCAGGGGAGAGCCTGGGGAGCGTCCTTCCAGTGGAGCTGTGAAGAGAAAATGGCGCTGGCTGTGCTGAGAAGATAGCCCCGCCCCTTCAGCGGCGGGCTTCTCCCGCTTTTTTAATAATATTTATGGCAGGGGATTAGGCACATATACAGTTTAGAACTGTATTATGTGCATTTTGCCAAGTAAGGTATACAAATTGCAGCCCAGGGCGCTCCCCCCCCCCCCCCCCTCCCCCAGCGCCCTGCACCCACCAGTGACCGGAGCGTGTGGTGTGCTGTGGGAGCAATGGGGCACAGCTGAAGTGCTGTGCGCTACCTTATTGAAGACCGGAGTCTTCAGCCGCCGATTTTCTCTGGAATCTTCCGTCTTCTGGCTCTGCAAGGGGGACGGCGGCGCGGCTCCGGGAACGAGGTCGGGCCCTGTGTTCTATCCCTCTGGAGCTAATGGTGTCCAGTAGCCTTAGAAGCACAAACTAGCTGCAAGCAGGTAGGTTTGCTTCTCTCCCCTAAGTCCCACGTAGCAGTGAGTCTGTTGCCAGCAGATCTCACTGAAAATAAAAAACCTAACAAATACTTTCTTTTTTAGTGAGCTCAGGAGAGCCCACTAAGTGCATCCAGCTCTGGCCGGGCACAGATTCTAACTGAGGTCTGGAGGAGGGGCATAGAGGGAGGAGCCAGTGCACACCAGATATAGTACCTAATCTTTCTTTAAAGAGTGCCCAGTCTCCTGCGGAGCCCGTCTATTCCCCATGGTCCTTACGGAGTACCCAGCATCCACTAGGACGTCAGAGAAATGCTATTTACAGTAGTGGTCAGTAGGACAAGGAGAGCTGTGCAGTGGTCAGTAGGATAGAGAATGTAATGTAGTGGTCAGTAGAATAGAGAATGAATTGAAGTGGTCAGTAGGACAGGGAGAGCTGTGCAGTGGTCAGTAGGACAGGGAGAGTTGTGCAGGGGTCAGTAGGACGGAGAAAGCTATGTAGTGGTCAGTAGGACAGGGAGAGCTGTGCAGGGGTCAATAGGATGGAGAAAGATATGCAGTGGTCAGTAGGACAGGGAGAGTTGTGCAGGGGTCAGTAGGACGGAGAAAGCTATGTAGTGGTCAGTAGGACAGGGAGAGCTGTGCAGGGGTCAGTAGGATGGAGAAAGCTATGTAGTGGTCAGTAGGACAGGGAGAGCTGTGCAGTGGTCAGTAGGATAGAGAAAGCTATGTAGTGGTCAGTAGGACAGGGAGAGCTATGCAGGGGTCAGTAGGATGGAGAAAGCTATATAGTGGTCAGTAGGACAGGGATAGCTGTGCAGGGGTCAGTAGGATAGAGAAAGCTATGTAGTGGTCAGTAGGACAGGGAGAGCTGTGCAGGGGTCAGTAGGATGGAGAAAGCTATGTAGTGGTCAGTAGGACAGGGAGAGTTGTGCAGGGGTCAGTAGGATAGAGAAAGCTATGTAGTGGTCAGTAGGACAGGGAGAGCTGTGCAGTGGTCAGTAGGATGGAGAAAGCTATGTAGTGGTCAGTAGGACAGGGAGAGTTGTGCAAGGGTCAGTAGGATGGAGAAAGCTATGTAGTGGTCAGTAGGACAGGGAGAGCTGTGCAGGGGTCAGTAGGATGGAGAAAGCTACTGTATGTAGTGGTCAGTAGGACAGGGAGAGTTGTGCAGGGGTCAGTAGGATGGAGAAAGCTATGCAGTGGTCAGTAGGACAGGGAGAGCTGTGCAGTAGTCAGTAGGATAGAGAAAGCTATGTAGTGGTCAGTAGGACAGGGAGAGCTGTGCAGGGGTCAGTAGGATGGAGAAAGCTATGTAGTGGTCAGTGGGACAGGGAGAGCTGTGCAGGGGTCAGTAGGATAGAGAAATCTATGTAGTGGTCAGTAGGACAGGGAGAGCTGTGCAGGGGTCAGTAGGATGGAGAAAGCTATGTAGTGGTCAGTAGGACAGGGAGAGCTGTGCAGGGGTCAGTAGGATGGAGAAAGCTATGTAGTGGTCAGTAGGACAGGGAGAGCTCTGCAGGGGTCAGTAGGATAGAGAAAGCGATGTAGTGGTCAGTAGGACAGGGAGAGCTGTGCAGGGGTCAGTAGGATAGAGAAAGCTATGTAGTGGTCAGTAGGACAGGGAGAGCTGTGCAGGGGTCAGTGGGATAGAGAAAGCTATGTAGTGGTCAGTAGGACAGGGAGAGCTGTGCAGGGGTCAGTAGGATGGAGATAGCAATGTAGTGGTCAGTAGAATGGACAGTTGTGGAGTGGTGAGTAGGGAAAGCTACAGTATGTATTGGTCAGTAGGACAAGGGGAGCTGTGCAGTGGTCAGTAGGATAGAGAAAGCTATGTAGTGGTCAGTAGGACAGGGAGAGCTGTGCAGTAGTCAGTAGGATAGAGAAAGCTATGTAGTGGTCAGTAGGACAGGGAGAGCTGTGCAGTAGTCAGTAGGATGGAGAAAGCTATGTAGTGGTCAGTAGGACAGGGAGAGCTGTGCAGGGGTCAGTAGGATGGAGAAAGCTATGTAGTGGTCAGTAGGACAGGGAGAGCTGTGCAGTGGTCAGTAGGATAGAGAAAGCTATGTAGTGGTCAGTAGGACAGGGAGAGCTGTGCAGGGGTCAGTAGGATGGAGAAAGCTATGTAGTGGTCAGTAGGACAGGGAGAGCTGTGCAGTAGTCAGTAGGATAGAGAAAGCTATGTAGTGGTCAGTAGGACAGGGAGAGCTGTGCAGGAGTCAGTAGGATGGAGATAGCAATGTAGTGGTCAGTAGGACAGGGAGAGCTGTGCAGGGGTCAGTAGGATGGAGATAGCAATGTAGTGGTCAGTAGGACAGGGAGAGCTGTGCAGGGGTCAGTAGGATGGAGAAAGCTATGTAGTGGTCAGTAGGACAGGGAGAGCTGTGCAGTGGTCAGTAGGATAGAGAAAGCTATGTAGTGGTCAGTAGGACAGGGAGAGCTGTGCAGGGGTCAGTAGGATGGAGAAAGCTATGTAGTGGTCAGTAGGACAGGGAGAGCTGTGCAGGGGTCAGTAGGACAGGGAGAGTTGTGCAGTGGTGAGTAGGATAGATGTTATTTAGTGATCTGTAGGACAAGGGTAGCTGTGCAGGGTTGAGTAAGATGGAGAAAGCTATGTAGTGGACAGTAGGACGGGGAGAGCTGTGCAGTGGTCAGTAGGATAGAGAAAGCTATTTAGTGGTCAGTGGAACGGAGAGCTGTTGAGTGGTGAGTAGGGAAAGCTACAGTATGTATTGGTCAGTAGGACAGGGAGAGCTGTGCAGTGGTCAGTAGGGAAAGCTATGTAGTGGTCAGTAGGGTAGGGAGAGCTAGCACTGATCAGTGAACTAGAGAGATCAGTGAGACAGTGAGATATGAAGAGCTGTGTAGTCAGAGGTGGGCTGGCCCGGGGGGCAGGGTGTCATGTGCCCCCCGGGCCACGCTACTGCCAAGGGACACGGGCCGGCCGCCACTTTCCACTACACCAGCGGTGGCCAACCCACGGCTCTCGAGCTGCATGCGGCGCCTCCCGCTGCCCTTGTCTGCAGTGCCCGGTGCCGGCCCGTGAGCCAATCAGAGCTCGTGGACCGGCAGCCAATCAGGAGTCTTAGCTGCCAGTCCGCAAACTCTGATTGGCTCATGGACGGGCGCCTAATTAGAGAGAATCAACGCCGCCGGAGAGTGGATACTGAGGGGCAGGAGAGGCGCACGCTGCGCTCTCCTCCCCTCACAAGCAGCAGACTGAGCAAAGCAGAAGCACGGTGGTGAGCAGCACTTGGGGGGGGGGGGGGGGGGGGGGCAGTGTGGGGACATGTGTATCTTACACTGGGGGCATATCTGGCACTGGGGGGATGTGTTTCTGGCACTGGGGGCATATCTGGCACTGGGGGACATGTGTTTCTGGCACTGGGGGCATATCTGGCACTGGGGGGACGTGAATCTGGCACTGGGGGGCATATCTGGCACTAGGGGCATATCTGCCACTGGGGAGACATGTAGCTGACAGTGGGGGCATATTTGGAACTGGGGGCATATCTGGCACTGGGGAGATGTGTAGCTAGCAGTGGGGTCATATCTGGCACTGGGGGCATATTTGGCACGGGGGGGGACAGAGCCGGCCATAGGCATAGGGAAACTAGGCAATTGCCTATGGCATTTGATATACCTAGGGGCATCAGCAACTTCTGCTGATTAAAATGATATGTGGCATGCCTATATTCTGTGTGTAGCATTTCATATGCAGATACAGCCACAGTCTCACACAGTATATAGGCATGCTGCATATCATTTTAATCAGCAGAAGCTGCGTGTGCATCCTAACAACATAGCAATGCAAATAAGATGCATTTTTAATAAAAAAAAGGTGCCCCAACGTTAGCATTGAGGCAAGATTTATGAGGACACATCGGTATCCAAGCAGAGGCAGAGGTCACAGTGTTAGTGGCAGTGTGAGTGCTGTGTGCATGTGAGTGGGTTGGTTGTGCAGTAGTGTTCGGAATATGAGTAAGGAGCATTATGTGTGTCATGTAAAAATGCATTAATAATGTGCAACATATGTGTAAGGGGCACTATGTGTGTCATTATGTGTATAAGGGCATTAATAATGTGCGGCATATGTGTAACAGGGTACTACTGTATGTGTGTCATTATGTGTATAGGGGCACTAATAATGTGCAACATATGTGTAAGGGGCACTATGTGTGTCATTATGTGTATAAGGGCATTAATAATGTGCGGCATATGTGTAACAGGGTACTACTGTATGTGTGTCATTATGTGTATAAGGGCATTAATAATGTGCGCCATATGTGTAACAGGGTACTACTGTATGTGTGTCATTATGTGTATAGGGGCACTAATAATGTGCAGCAACTGTGTAGGGGGCACTATGTGTGTCATTATATGTATAAGGGCATTAATAATGTGTGGCATATGTGTAAGGGACATTGGTGGTCATTCCGAGTTGTTCGCTCTGTAATTTTCTTCGCATCGCAGCGATTTTCCGCTAATTGCGCATGCGCAAGGGTGGTCATTCCGAGTTGTTCGCTCTGTAATTTTCTTCGCTTCGCAGCGATTTTCCGCTAATTGCGCATGCGCAATGTTCGCTCTGCGACTGCGCCAAGTAAATTTGCTATGCAGTTAGGTATTTTACTCACGGCATTACGAGGTTTTTTCTTCGTTCTGCTGATCGTAGTGTGATTGACAGGAAGTGGGTGTTTCTGGGCGGAAACTGGCCGTTTTATGGGTGTGTGTGAAAAAACGCTGCCGTTTCTGGGAAAAATGCGGGAGTGTCTGAAGAAACGGGGGAGTGTCTGGGCGAACGCTGGGTGTGTTTGTGATGTCAAACCAGGAACGAAACTGACTGAACTGATCGCAGTTGCCGAGTGAGTCTGGAGCTACTCAGAAACTGCTAAGAAGTGTCTATTCGCAATTCTGCTAATCTTTCGTTCGCAATTTTGATAAGCTAAGATTCACTCCCAGTAGGCTTAGCGTGTGCAATGCTGCTAAAAGCAGCTTGCGAGCGAACAACTCGGAATGAGGGCCATTATGTGTAAAAGGGCATTAATAAAGGTTGTCATAATGTGTAGGACGCATTATGTTTATAAGGACATTAATGATGTGTCTCATATGTGTAAGGGGCATTACTGTGTGGAATTATGTGTATAAATGCATTACTAATGTGTGGCATTATGTGTATAAGGTGCTCTAATATGTAGCGTTGCGTATAGAAAGGGCATTTACTGTGTCCTCTAATGTGAATAAAGAGCAATAGGGTGTGGTGTAATGTAAATAAGGAGCAATTCAGTGTGATGTAATGTGAATAAGGAGCACTACTGTGAGGAGTAACGTTTATAAGGTAAAGTGATACTACTGTGGGATGTAATGTGAATTATGGACACTATCACATGATCAAATGTGAATAAAATTGCAGTACTGTGTGGCGGAATTTTAATTGGGGGTACTATTGTGTGGACATGCCCCTTGCCAGCAAAAACACACCCCTTTTTGGACTGTGCGCCAAATGTGCGAACTGTTCCTGTTTAAAATATAGGGGGTACAAACACCAAAATAAGTACTGTTATGGGTGAGGGTTGATGGTGCTGGGAAAGAGGTGCAAGGTCAGAGGCGGAACCAGCGGTGGTGCTAGGGGGCACCAGGCAAAATCTTGCCTAGGGCATCATATTGGTTAGGGCCGGCTCTGTGGGGGGACATGTGTATCTGGCACTGTGGGCATATTTGGCACTGTGGGCATATCTGGCACTGGGGGGACATGTGTATCTGGCACTGGGGAACATGTGTATCTTACACTGGGGGCATATCTGGCACTGGGGAGATGTGTATCTGGCAGTGGGGGCATATCTGGCACTATGGGGACATATATGTATCTGGCACTGTCGGGCATATATGTATCTGGCACTGTGGAGGAATATATGTATCTGGTACTGTGGAGGAATATATGTATCTGGCACTGTAGGGACATATATGTATCTGGCACTGTGGGGACATATATGTATCTGGCACTGTGGGGGCGTATATGTATTTGGCACCTTGGAGGCACCCATTTTTTGGAGTTTTGATATGTATGTGGCACTGTACAGGGGCTTTATTTGTATGTGGCACTGTACAACATGACTAAAAATGGGGTTATGACACAAGGTCATACTCCTACAAAAGGTCAAACCGAAAGGTGTGCGCATAAAAATGGGGTGTGCCTTTGTGACAACTATGCCACGCCCCCACTTTTGCTTGCGCCTTTGGCGCGCACATGATATGGTCTCTTACCCTTGACCACAGATGTTTTCTAGCTCTTTGCCACTGACTGGTTGGCCACCTCTGCACTACACAGCTCTGCTGAAGCCGCGGCCGCACTGACAAATTTATAATAAAGTATCTTTGGGATAATTTACACCAGGCCTAATTTTTTTTTATTAATAAATATTTTTTAAACAAAAAAAAAAGCTAAATTTAAGATGGCGCCATTACTTATGGGCCAGTGCTCTGGACTTGCCCCCCAGGCTAAAAGTTGCCAGCCAGCCCCTGTGTGTAGTGGTCAGTAGGGTAGGAAGAGCTAGCACTGATCAGTGAACTAGAGAGATCAGTGAGGCAGTAAGATATGAAGAGCTGTGTAGTGGTCAGTAGGGTAGGGAGAGCTTGCACTGATCAGTGAACTAGAGAGATCAGTGAGGCAGTAAGATATGAAGAGCTGTGTAGTGGTCAGTAGGGTAGGGAGAGCTTGCACTGATCAGTGAACTAGAGAGATCAGTGAGGCAGTAAGATATGAAGAACTGTGTAGTGGTCAGTAGGGTAGGGAGAGCTAGCACTGATCAGTGAACTAGAGAGATCAGTGAGGCAGTAAGATATGAAGAGCTGTGTAGTGGTCAGTAGGGTAGGGAGAGCTTGCACTGATCAGTGAACTAGAGAGATCAGTGAGGCAGTAAGATATGAAGAGCTGTGTAGTGGTCAGTAGGGTAGGGAGAGCTAGCACTGATCAGTGAACTACAGAGATCAGTGAGGCAGTAAGATATGAAGAGCTGTGTAGTGGTCAGTAGGGTAGGGAGAGCTAGCACTGATCAGTGAACTAGAGAGATCGGTGAGGCAGTGAGATATGAAGAGCTGTGTAGTGGTCAGTAGGGTAGGGAGAGCTTGCACTGATCAGTGAACTAGAGAGATCAGTGAGGCAGTGAGATATGAAGAACTGTGTAGTGGTCAGTAGGGTAGGGAGAGCTAGCACTGATCAGTAAACTAGAGAGATCAGTGAGGCAGTGAGATATGAAGAGCTGTGTAGTGGTCAGTAGGGTAGGGAGAGCTAGCACTGATCAGTGAGATATGAAGAGCTGTGTAGTGGTCAGTAGGGTAGGGAGAGCTAGCACTGATCAGTAAACTAGAGAGATCAGTGAGGCAGTGAGATATGAAGAGCTGTGCAGTGGTTAGTAGGGTAGGGAGAGCTAGCACTGATCAGTGAGATATGAAGAGCTGTGTAGTGATCAGTAGGGTAGGGAGAGCTAGCACTGATCAGTGAACTAGAGAGATCAGTGCGGCAGTGAGATAGGAAGAGCTGTGTAGTGGTCAGTAGGGTAGGGAGAGCTTGCACTGATCAGTGAACTAGAGAGATCAGTGAGGCAGTGAGATAGGAAGAGCTGTGTAGTGGTCAGTAGGGTAGGGAGAGCTAGCACTGATCAGTGAGATATGAAGAGCTGTGTAGTGGTCAGTAGGGTAGGGAGAGCTAGCACTGATCAGTGAACTAGAGAGATCAGTGAGGCAGTGAGATAGGAAGAGCTGTGTAGTGGTCAGTAGGGTAGGGAGAGCTAGCACTGATCAGTGAGGCAATGAGATATGAAGAGCTGTGTAGTGGTCAGTAGGGTAGGGAGAGCTAGCACTGATCAGTGAGGCAGGGAGATAGGAAGAGCTGTGTAGTGGTCAGTAGGGTAGGGAGAGCTAGCACTGATCAATGAGATATGAAGAGCTGTGTAGTGATCAGTAGGGTAGGGAGAGCTAGCACTGATCAGTGAACTAGAGAGATCAGTGCGGCAGTGAGATAGGAAGAGCTGTGTAGTGGTCAGTAGGGTAGGGAGAGCTTGCACTGATCAGTGAACTAGAGAGATCAGTGAGGCAGTAAGATATGAAGAGCTGTGTAGTGGTCAGTAGGGTAGGGAGAGCTTGCACTGATCAGTGAACTAGAGAGATCAGTGCGGCAGTGAGATATGAAGAGCTGTGTAGTGATCAGTAGGGTAGGGAGAGCTAGCACTGATCAGTGAACTAGAGAGATCAGTAAGGCAGTGAGATATGAAGAGCTGTGTAGTGATCAGTAGGGTAGGGAGAGCTAGCACTGATCAGTGAACTAGAGAGATCAGTGAGGCAGTGAGATATGAAGAGCTGTGTAGTGGTCAGTAGGGTAGGGAGAGCTAGCACTGATCAGTGAACTAGAGAGATCAGTGCGGCAGTGAGATAGGAAGAGCTGTGTAGTGGTCAGTAGGGTAGGGAGAGCTTGCACTGATCAGTGAACTAGAGAGATCAGTGAGGCAGTAAGATATGAAGAGCTGTGTAGTGGTCAGTAGGGTAGGGAGAGCTTGCACTGATCAGTGAACTAGAGAGGTCAGTGCGGCAGTGAGATGTGAAGAGCTGTGTAGTGATCAGTAGGGTAGGGAGAGCTAGCACTGATCAGTGAACTAGAGAGATCAGTAAGGCAGTGAGATATGAAGAGCTGTGTAGTGATCAATAGAGTAGGGAGAGCTAGCACTGATCAGTGAACTAGAGAGATCAGTGAGGCAGTAAGATATGAAGAGCTGTGTAGTGGTCAGTAGGGTAGGGAGAGCTAGCACTGATCAGTGAACTAGAGAGATCAGTGCGGCAGTGAGATATGAAGAGCTGTGTAGTGGTCAGTAGGGTAGGGAGAGCTAGCACTGATCAGTGAGATATGAAGAGCTGTGTAGTGGTCAGTAGGGTAGGGAGAGCTTGCACTGATCAGTGAACTAGAGAGATCAGTGAGGCAGTGAGATAGGAAGAGCTGTGTAGTGGTCAGTAGGGTAGGGAGAGCTAGCACTGATCAGTGAACTAGAGAGATCAGTAAGGCAGTGAGATAGGAAGAGCTGTGTAGTGGTCAGTAGGGTAGGGAGAGCTAGCACTGATCAGTAAGGCAGTGAGATAGGAAGAGCTGTGTAGTGGTCAGTAGGGTAGGGAGAGCTAGCACTGATCAGTAAGGCAGTGAGATAGGAAGAGCTGTGTAGTGGTCAGTAGGGTAGGGAGAGCTAGCACTGATCAGTGAGGCAGTGAGATAGGAAGAGCTGTGTAGTGGTCAGTAGGGTAGGGAGAGCTAGCACTGATCAGTGAACTAGAGAGATCAGTAAGGCAGTGAGATAGGAAGAGCTGTGCAGGGGGAGATATTGAGTTGTAAGCTGTGATTTCAGCACACGTTGTTTTCATTATCTATTGCCAAGTGATGAGCGACCTCCAGATCTGTTCTATTAATACCCCGAAGCTGGAGCCAGCTGACGGGACAGAATAAATTAATTACCATGTGTGCAGAGTTTTACAACACAGGATAGACTGCAGAATGTACTGTACTTACAGATGGCACGTAGGGAAAACATCCCAGAATTTATCTTATTCCACATTTTGCAGGTATTTCTGGTTTATAGAAAATGTTCTATACTTTATATATATTTTTAATATACACAATGCACGTCGACATCAAAACATACACACATTATAGTATAAACGGAACAAAGAGTTACTAAAGCGAGTATTCTGAGTACACAACTATTATAGAACTACAAGCCTCAGAATACCATTCTAGCCTCAAGGTATAGCATAATAGCACCTCTCACCCGTAATTATGAACTTTTTGGCATATAATTAAATACAATTTGTTTTACATGTCAATCTAATGTCTTCCATTTAAATTCTAATGCAGATGTAAGTCTTGTAAAGTTATTTTAACTTCTTCAAGAATAAGGTACCCGGACCCCTAATATTTCTCTATGGCTATCCAGTCTACTTAGCAAATCCCACCAGATGATTGGCCCCAACATCAACAGTAAAGGTGGCCACACACTAGTGCGAAGTCGCATGCGTTGCCCTGGCGGCAGGATGGCATATGATACATCATATGCATTCTTTTTGCATACAATGTATCGTATGCGATCCCAGCCAAGGCTTCGGGAGCCGCCGCCTCTGAGAAATCTAGGCTCTGATCCGATGAGCACGGGACCGTGCATCGGATCAGACTGACCTGCGATTTGCCACTTTTCATCCGATTTCTCTGCCTGATGCGTTGAAATTGGATGAAATTAGGCAAAATCGCACTAGTGTATGGGCATCAGCTATCTCATCGATGTCTCCCATCACAGCACTGGTTCAGCGACTAACTTCCTTCCGGGCTGCAACCAAGGGTTCTCAGAGCAGGGTCTGTTGCAGCTCTACTCCATAGGGATTACTTGGTGGAACCTGGTGCTTATTATCCTCCACATTACAGGAGGAGTTATGCAAAATTGTGGGACAGACCGTGGTAGCAGATATAGGGGCCAATTCAGATCTGGATACTGCTACGACTGCGGTCACAGACTGAAGACCGGTGAAGTGTGCACGCGTTAATGTGGCGTTGACTTGGTGCTGGGAGGGCGCGGTCCAGACAACACAGGCATGGCTGGACCTTTTCTGGGGCGGGCCGCGGCAGCTGCGTAACGTCACGCGCAGCCACTGGAACCCAAAAGGTGGCTGGTAGCCGCCTACCTTTGCACCTATTGTGCCGTGGCAGAGGGCTACTCGAAACATGCAAAAGCATTGCCACCGTGCTACTGTTTCGCTTGTATGCGCGGGGGGCGGGGAGGCTGGATCCATGAGTATTGGTTTTCTTAGGATTGGTAGAGCTTACTTCAGATAGAATGGCAGATTTATATATATATATATATATATATATATATAAAATACATGAAAAATTAGCAAAAATAGGGAGAAATAGAAACCATTCCCACGAGTCTTCCCCTAATTACTGTTGCACGTATAGGGGTTGGGTACAGGCCATTTATAAAGTGGGATGTAGTTGGAATCCCAGTGGTCAGAATCCTGGCAGTCAAAATAACGATGTCGGAATCCCGACCGGCAGAATGCCTGCAGGGGAGAGAGTGGAGCGAAGACCCTTGCTGGCTCACTACGCGCGCCACACTGTGGGCTCAGTGGCTCGCTTTGCTCGCCACAGGTTCTGTTCCCACTCCACGGGTGTCGTGGACACCCAGGAGTGGGAATAGCTGTGGCGGCGTTGCCGGCATTCTGGCTGTTGGGATTCCGGCATCGGTATTCTGACCGTCGGGTTTCCGACCGCCGGGATTCCAACTACAGCCCATAAATGGCCTGTTGGTGTCATGCATCTTATAATACTGCATTATGTTCAGGTGACGGGGTAGATTAGTATGTGGTAGGCTGGCGTCATTAAGATTGGGGTGTTATACACATTGCGCTATTGTCACACATGTAGACTGATTAGGTTTTATGATCATTTCTAGACTAAACTTTATTTATAATGAAGCAGAACATTATATTCAGTGGATCACGGATGTAAATAATAAAAAGTTGCAATTTGTTTTTTACATCTTGAAGATTAATATACACCTGTTCTTATTGGGCTAACACAGCGAGCGGTGAGGCAGAGACCTAGCCAGTCCCTTCCCTAGCGCTGATAGGGGACCAGATAATCCCAGTTGGTCAGAGCCTCAGTTACCGGACCCATGTTTAAAAACCTTTCAGATGAATGCGCCACTTTCCAGACGCGCATTATACAGCACTTTCCTTTAGTAGTTCTTGGAAAAGTGCAGCCAAGATTCGGGATCCTGGACACAGACAACTTGAAATTCAGGGTGGCCTTCTCCGTCATGACAGGTAAAGCGCAGAATTTAGGTTTGAGGCGTATTAGTGAAATCAAAGTATTTGGTCTATCACAGCAGCCTGCCAGAAAGATTGCAATCTCTGTGTCCTCGGTTCTTTCTCCTGGGTATCCAGGACTGTCAGGAGTATTATGCCTAGTTTATGTCTCTTAAATAATACATCAAGGAGACGTGTAATTCTATAACAGCTAATTAACCGTTTATCAGGCTACGGCGCCTGTTTAGAAAAGGGCCCATTTTTGCCCCATTAATTACATTTTGATTATGCGTGTATAGAGATGAGTATCATATTTATGATGAATGTGTCTGTCTAGGCTGGGTCATGTGACAGTATTTTAGAATTTCTGCAGATAAATATTGAGCAAATGGGCTTATGATATGAGCCCTTGGCCGGTGCTACCATTAGGTGAACGAAGGCAACCGCATAAGGGGCCCTCATTCAGATCCCATTGGAGCTGCTTCCTGATGCACAAAGTAACAAAATGGTGGTCATTCCGAGTTGATCGCATCCAGCAACTTTTTGCTGCTGCTGTGATCAACTAGTCCACGCCTATGGGGGAGTGTATTTTAGCTTAGCAGGGCTGCGATCGCTTGTGCAGCCCTGCTAAGCAAAAAAAAATTCAAGTAAAATAAGACTAGCCCTGGACATACTTACCCTGTGCGACGATCTCTGCGATGCAGGTCCCGGCTTTGACGTCAGACATCCGCCCTCTGTTCTCCTGGACACGCCTGCGTTTTCTTTACCACCCCCCGAAAACGGCAGCCAATGGTCCGCATCCGCCCAGGAACGCCTTCTTTCTGTCAATCTTCTTGCGGTCGGCTCTGCGGCCGCTTTTTTCATAGGAAGCGACGTAAGGCAACGTCGCGCATGCGCTGTACGTCTGCCGCGGAAGCCCATTCCGGACCCGTTCACACCGCAGCGTCAAACCGCTGCGTGCGAACGGGTCAGAATGATCCCCAATGTTCGGTACTTTGTGCAGAAACCGCTGTGCATAAAGTACCGAACATCTAAAATTATTTCTAATAATACTTTTTAAAAAAACAATTTTGATTTAGATAATTTATGTAAAAGGTGGTATGGCCACATTGACGGTTCCCATGACATTACGCTGGGTCACTTGTATAATATCATTTATATACTCTGCCTGTGATTTATAGAGACAGTCTATGACTGGCTGACATACCACAGGAGCCCAGGAATAGTCTATATTGCAGCATATACATGTATAAAGTTCTGTCTTAGCCTGTGTTGACTAATTCCTTTGAACACTTAAACGTATGCTGTCATTTACGAGCCATCCACCCTCAGACCACAGCTGCGTCACGGTTCCACTGCAGACCTGGGTTATGTTCTACAATGTAAACATCTGGGACCTGCTCTTTGTGTGAATACAACAGCTCCGCTGACTCCTTGCAAATCCCCCAAAATTAGGGAGATGTCTGCTCTTAGAAAAGCACCTTTCTGCCTTATGTCATTCAGTACATAGTGTTGTTCTTCCTACAGTATTATAACAGCGCTGACATGTTTCATTGGCAGTAATAGATATGTTATAGACACCGTTTCCACATAGTCAAAGAAAGCAGTGTAATCCGAATAGGTAATTGGATATCACATGGCAAAGGAAGTGCGATAACACCTAGACAGGGGGCAACGGACAAGTAGGAGGTAAACTGGGGGAAGCTAGAGTAACCCAGGGCAAATCGGAGTACTACAGTGTTACCAGGGTCACAGAGTGTTTCAGCTTGACCATCTTCCGCAGTTTATGTTTACTGTTGGCAGTCCTGGATCATCACCAGGGCAATCAAGGCAGTTGCCCAGGGTACTCCCCACGAATGACCAGCATGGGTGGCACTGTGACATGTGACGTGCAGTTTTTGTGTGGCACAATATGAACTGGGGTCTCTATGGTGTATTTAACTTACTAACATATTGTGTGCTTCCAACTTTGAGGAAAGGTTTGGTGAAGGCCTTCTCCTGGATGACAATGCCACCATGCACACAAGTTAGGTCCATCAAAAAATATCTAAGCTGGCTTATGTCCAGGCTGACTTTGGTTTGGATGAATTGGACTGTCTTGTACAGAGATCTGACTTCAGTCCCATCAAACATCTTTGGGATGAATGGGGACACTGACTGCGAGCCAGGCCTCATCGCCCAACACTGGTGTCCATCCCTAGTACCGCACTTATTTATTTATTTATTTATTTATTAACAGTTTCTTATATAGCGCAGCATATTCCGTTGCGCTTTACAATTAGAACAACAGTAATAGAACAAAACTGGGTAAAAACAGACAGACATAGAGGTAGGAAGGCCCTGCTCGCAAGCTTACAATCTATAGGGAGATAGGCATAGGTACACAAGGATAGATGCTACCTATTGCATAATGGTGCACCAGATTGCTAGGTTCTTAATGGGTTGTATGATGATACCCCACAAAGTTATCCAAGTGTCAGGAGGGTGTGAGACTAAAGAAAGACAAGATATGTGATGTTATGAATACTCTACAGAGGATGTAATTAGATAGGGAAGCACTGAAGGTTATGTGGGTGGGTCTGGAATTTGATAGGCTTGTCTGAAGAGGTGAGTTTTCAGGGAACATTTAAAGGTTTGGAGACTAGAGGCGAGTCTTACTGTGCGTGGGAGGGCATTCCACAGAGTGGGTGAAGCCCGGATAAAGTCCTGTAATTTTGAGTGTGAACAAGTAATGCGTGTGGATGAGAGACGTAGATCTTGTGCAGAGCGGAGAGGTCGGGTAGGGAGATATTTTGAGCAGCCCTGCTAAGCAAAAAAAAATTCAAGTAAAATAAGACTAGCCCTGGACATACTTACCCTGTGCGACGATCTCTGCGATGCAGGTCCCGGCTTTGACGTCAGACATCCGCCCTCTGTTCTCCTGGACACGCCTGCGTTTTCTTTACCACCCCTCGAAAACGGCAGCCAATGGTCCGCATCCGCCCAGGAACGCCTTCTTTCTGTCAATCTTCTTGCGGTCGGCTCTGCGGCCGCTTTTTTCATAGGAAGCGACGTAAGGCAACGTCGCGCATGCGCTGTACGTCTGCCGCGGAAGCCCATTCCGGACCCGTTCACACTTGTTAATGGATGGAATAGAATCCCTGCAGCCATTTTCCAAAATCTATGCAAACAAAAGAAGGCAATCTCTACCAGTATAAGCTCCACAATATTACATACAAGAACGTTTATAAAATATACATTCCTTATACAGGTGACTGTAGACGTTCTCTACTTCTCCACTGTTTCAATATGATGATCCAACCTCAGCAAATATGTGAAAAAGGGAACCAGATTAAAAATAACCCAATGTGTAGTATTGTTTCATATGATTTTTCTTTTAGTCAAGAGTATCCTTATCCCATGAGTTTAATTTAGAAGGCAGAAGTGGGAAGGAGGGCTGGATGGACAGGTGAGGAATGCATCCCAACTTACAGTAAAGCCAAATATTTGTGCATATACAAGGTTTCTTTACTCTTCTCAACCCCTTTTATGTATCTTCCACCAAAAGATGGTAATTAGGGAGCGTACCCAACTCACTTTAGATATAAATAAGTGAAACATATAAAGGTATCTTTTTTCCTTATATAACAATTCAACGGCAAAAAAACTCCTATCTGGGTTTCTTTTCAATCCACAGTGTCCTCAATACGCTGTTTCTCAGAAATTCTAATGGGTGTATGTTCACAATTATCCCAATGGACAAATAAAATGCAAATGTTCCAGCCAGTCCACATATATAAAAGATTTATTATACAAAAATTCCCATAGTTGGGATGTATACAGGATCAAAAATTAGAAAAACATATACAGGTTGAGTATCCCTTATCCAAAATGCTTGGGACCAGAGGTATTTTGGATATCGTATTTTTCCGTATTTTGGAATAATTGCATACCATAATGAGATATCTTGGCGATGGGACCTAAATCTAAGCACAGAATGCATTTATGTTTTACATACACCTTATACACACAGTCTGAAGGTCATTTTAGCCAATATTTTTTATAACTTTGTGCATTAAACAAAGTGTATCTACATTCACACAATTCATTTATGTTTCATATGCTCCTTATACACACAGCCTGAAGGTAATTTAATACAATATTTTTAATAACTGTGTGTATTAAACAAAGTTTGTGTACATTGAGCCATCGAAAAACAAAAGTTTCACTATCTCACTCTCACTCAAAAAGTCCGTATTTCGGAATATTCCGTATTTCGGATATTTGGATATGGGATACTCAACCTGTACATAAAAGCAGTCTTTCTTAAAAGGGGCCGGAGGTCGCACTGGCTCCGGGCAGCACTGGGGACCAGGCCTGGTCCGGTCTTCCCCTGCCCGGCTGGTTGCAGAATTCGGCAGCGGGCGTGGGGTGATGGCGGCGGGCCTGCATCCTCCGGGACGCAGACCTCGCCAATCGCAGCGCGACGTTTTGAATTTGCCGCCAGCCGCGAGCCAATCACGGCTCGCGAACTGGTGGCCAATCAGGAGTGGCGGCGGCGAGCCAATCCCGGCTCGCCACATCATAGCCCCGCCCCCGGGCACTGGCTGATACTAGCCAGTGCCAGGCGCGAGGTCTCAGTTCGGCGGCGGAGAAGGAGCAGGGAAGAGCTCCTGAAGATAGAAGAAGGAAGACGGCGCCGGAAGTCCCGGAGGGCGGCGGTAGGTGCAAAAGAGCTGAGACACGCCGCCGCCCGCCGGGCGAAGTACAAAGAGCCGACACCCGTCGGTGAAGACGTCGGAAGCCCTGGGCCAGCGGTGTGAAATGCAAAAGAACTTGCACGGGCCACCGCTGGTGGGAGCCATCCCGCCTCCGGCAAGACGATGCGGTGGGTGTGGCCGGACCAGGCTTGGTCCAGCCGTGGCCCTCTGGACGGGAAAGTTCAGGCGGTGCCCCTCTCCCCCTAGACCACCAGGGATTCGGGCACTAGGCCCGTGGGGCATGACAGGCACTATGCCTGAGGCGCTTTAGGTGGGCGCTTGGCCCGGGGGGACCAAAGGGGGCATTAGGCCCAATAGCCTGAGGCAGCATAGGCGGGCACTAGGCCCGTGGGGTAAGTCAGGTGGTGCCCCTCTCCCCCTAGACCACCAGGGATTCGGGCACTAGACCCGGTGGGGACAAAACAGGCATCCAGCCTGAGGCACCGTAGGCGGGCATTAGGCCCCATAGGAGGTGGCGTTAGGCCACCGGGCATAAAGAGTCGCCCCCAGCGGCAGCAATAGGCCGGGACATATAGGGCAAAGAAGCCCACAGCTATTGTGTGTATGGTAAGTCGGCGCTACGTCGCAGGTGTGGTAAGTCGGCACTCGGCCGCAGGTTGCTTAAGTCTGCGCTACGTCGCAGGTTGCAAAAGTCGGCACTCGGACGCAGGTTGCTTAAGTCGGCGCTACGTCGCAGGTTGCATAAGTCGGCACTCGGCCGCAGGTTGCTTAAGTCGGCGCTACGTCGCAGGTTACATAAGTTGGCACTCGGCCGCAGGTTGCTTAAGTTGGCGCTAGGCCGCGGTTCGCATATGTTGGCGCTACGCCGCATGTGTGATGAGTTCTCAGTTTTCCCCCACAGCCAGGCCCCCATGAAAGGTAGGCTGTCGGAAGTACGCGTTGGAGAGTACCACAAGGTCGAAACAGTATTGCGGTATCGTGGGATAACCTCTGTATAAGTGTCTCTCCACCATAAAGCGTAAGCAGCGCCACGTCCCGTGGGCTGTGTTGTGTGCGTTCTCTTACAGGAGCAAGGAAGAAGGGACAGTCGTCTGGCAGGGATCCGAGGATACAGCTGGTGAGCGGAATTGTGTTTCGTGTGTTGTCTGTGGTGTATGTTGCCCCTTCCCCTACCTCCCCTTTGGGCGTTTTCGTTCAGGGTCGCGCCTGAAGCGTTGCACCACTATGGGAGCACCCAGTCTGAGGCCACAAGTGCCAATGATGACCATTCACTGAACCCAGTGTAGGTCACCCCTGCGTAGTGTGTCCCCCATTCTTTTCAGGTCGCCCAGGAAGTTCTCTGTGTGTGGACGTGTGCCAGTATAGTCGGAGTCGTCTCGACGGACTGAAGGTGGAGGACGGGAGCTGGGAGGTACGTAGGCCTGGTAAGTGAGCGCGCCGTATTCTTTCCACAGGGCCCCACCCACTTGCCTTTTACACTAGCACATGTCGACCTAGAAACCCTGTTGACTTTCCAACCCTGTCGACCTAGTGCCTGTCGACCTATAGTGGTCGACCTAAACATTGTCGACCTAGACACTGTCGTTCTAATGATCCACACCCGGTGAAATACCTTAATCTTTCTATCCTGATGTAAAAGAGATGTCACAGAGCCCAGTAGTTGTCAACGCGTTTCGGTTCAGCAGGAGCCTTCCTCAAGACACACAGACCATTCTATACCAGTTCCATGTAAATTATCGAGACAGTTTTGAGGTATATTACACTTTCCTCTTGTAGCTCAGCGAAGAGTCGGCTGATGATCTAAAGTTAGTGGGCAGACATGCACTTCAGGGACTGGCGTGTCCAAGTATCTTCTTAGCTTTTTTTTGGCGCAGTTACAGAGTGTCCAATCTATGAGAGTGATATGATAACAATGGATGAGCCAGCATACGGTGTCTTTCATCCTCAGTTCCCAAACCTCACGGAGGAGGAGAAGGATGGCTGGCAGTATACAGTAATGTATGTGTGTCCCACCTGACTCAGGCAAGTTGCAAGCTGTGACCTACGCCAATAAGCTGACAAGTCCTAGCAATTGAGTGGCCTAGTACAGATGTTTGTCATACCTAGGACTGCTGGTGAGAAGGAAACCTGCCTGTTCCGTATGAGTAGCATTTACAAACAGTCTAGATGTAATCTGTAAAACTATCATCTTTCCTCCCACCCCTCAACCAAGAGAAGGTGCCCACTTCCTCACATGCAGATAAACCATTGCAACCCACTCTGGCAGGACTGAATGAATTACAAAACTCATGGATTGTCCAACTTTGTGGTGTCTCATTTGGCTGCACAGAATGGGTGTCGTAAAAATGTTGAAGGTGTCTAAAAGACTTTAAGACTTTGGGATGACAATTGGCCTTGTGCCATTTCCAAGTGTGTGGTAGGAGAGGTTCTCATGGCACCAATATTCTCTGCCACCAATCTGCCGGAGCATAACGTCTCTCCAGGGCACTCTGAGGCAGTGCCTGCAGCCTGAGCATGAACCATATATAAATATCATCTATGTATCACCCAGATGGATCGTCAATCGAGGGAACAAATATATTTTGTTGACATTAATGACGAAATTATGAATTTTGACATGGCCACAATGTCAATATTGACCATTAATGAAACGTTGGCATGACTTGAAGGTTGACTAAACGTTCCTTGTGGTCTAGCGATGTCTTTCCTGGTTTGGAGGGTCTGGCAGCTCCAGTGGTGTCTTCTAGGCCTGGTGGTCAACTGACGGTGGTATAATGAACCCTCCCCCTGTACCTAACACTCCCCTCACATAGCTTAACACTGAACCGCCGCAGCCTAACCTTAACCATCCGGTCCATGCAGAATGTCGACATTGTAAGTGTCAAGATAATGACTGCCTCCCTAAAACAAGCTGTTATTCCTATTTAGCAGCAGTTACTCTCTACACAAGTCTCCTGATCCTACTATTCTATTGACTTACATGAACACAATATTCCAGCTGTTCTGCGATGAAGCAATGAGCTGCAGAATACAGAGATGCCTCTCTTAGTGCTTAGTATTCAGCACAATATTAATATCCAAAGCCGAGAGTGATGTGTCGTAGGCGAAACCCAAACAGGAATGAGCAAAGCTGTATCTCCCACAAGTTAGGGTCTACTCACCATGTGTGCAACACTGAGACCTGTGATGGGAAGACCTGTTCGGATGAATGCTCCTAGTGTTGGGATAAAGCTGGGCATCCTCAGGGAATCACAGTTACATTATAATGTTACATAGAAAATAACATTTCACACTCTCAGGCACAATCAAGGACTTATCAAGCGCATATGTCTGCAATTATGTTACCGGAGTGTGTGGGTCGTTCTCCAAACAGGGCTAGGCCGAGCGCTGTCACTAATAGATAATGAATAAAGATGAACTGTTCAGTGCCACAGTGTTTATGTACATTGCAGGCTCAGGATGCTGAGTAATTGCTGTATATTTAACTCCTGGAACATATGATTTAAAGAACATACATTAAAACCTACTAATCTTGTAACCGTACAGAGCCACAAGAATGCAGGACAAGTGCACGCAGGTGCTGCAGACTAAATTGCGCTTTTTATTGTGGTGCCCTGCAGTGCCAGAGTCACATCTAGCCGCTACTGATTTAATTGAAGACAAGTGCTAACGATGTATGTAATTGGGACTTATTGTAGAACCCCCCCCCCCCCCCAAAAAAAAAAAAAAAACATTAATAAAAAAAATATACAGTCTTAGTTATTACACAAAATATCTACTATTCATATAATACACAGACAGGGTTGGACTGTCCCACAGGGGTAGAGGGGAAACCCGGGAGGAGGTGGGGAGGGGGTTTGGGCTGTGCACTTGAATTATACATTATACATATGTTACCTTGTACTGCACAGGACTATGGCGTATTCTCTACAGTGCATTGCTGTTATTAATCCATACCTCCCAACTTTGAAGAGGGAGGAAGAGGGACCCCTGCACGGCGAAGCTGCGCACAACCTGAAAAGGGGGCGTGACTTAGTGTGAAAGGGCGTGGCCTCGGTCAAGTGGGCGTGGTGATCACCATGGACCCGTTTTCGGCATCTTGGGGGTGTGCCCAGCGCTCCCCGAGCAGCTGGGCAGCCCCCTGCTCCCCTCCAAGCATTGAATCACCTGCTGCTTTGCATAGCAAAGCAGTGGGTGATCAAAGCCTCCCCCAACTGCCCCCGGCCCGCAGGACACTGCGACCCATGGGAGGGACAGCGGGACAGTGTCCGAATAGCGGGACTGTCCTGCTGAAATCGGGACAGTTGGGAGGTATGTTAATCTGGTACATTATCATGATGCATTAGCAGTATTTACTATATACTGTGTATATATTCATCACTATAATGGTTAGCCAAACTTCTGTGACAGCTGACCACACCCCGTCTCAAGCCTGACCACACCCCTAAACATGGGCCCCTATACAACTGCATTCTCCCGGTCAGTCTGCATGCCCCAGTTCCACACTGTACACATATAGGGCTATTCTCTAAGCTACTGCATTGGAGCGTGATGGATACCGTTTCAGGATTGTAAATATGCATAAAATATATATTTATTATTTGTATACAATAAATTATGACGTTACAACGACCATTTACTGTATAAGTGGTATGATGTACACAAATTATAAATGAGATTATAACATGTCAGTATATGTATGCAGTGTCCACAGGATGAGTTCAGCATCCCGCTGGACATGATGCGGGCGGTCATGTGACAGACGCCAGAATTCGGACACCATTCGGGATACCAGTGCCTGAAGACCGACAGTCAACATCCCAAAGGCAAGTATCAGGGTAACTGATAGGGCTCAGGGGGGTTAGGGTTAGGCACTAATGCCGCTTTCAGATCGCAAATGCGGATCCCACCCGGTAAGAGAAACGTGTCCTTACCGGGTGGGATCCGGCATTTGCTCTGCTTTGGTGCCTTTCGGAACCGGCGATATACCGGGTCGGTTGCCATAGCAGCGGGGGGCACAGCAGCAGCAGGGGCGGGGGTGGAGGCGGCGTTGGGAGATAAGCTCATCTCCTGCGCCGCCTCTCCCTATGCTGTGAATGGGAGCCGTGTCGTATCGAAACGGCTCCCATTCACACTGCGCCTGACCCGGTATTCAACCCGGTAATAACCCTACTTTTTTACTGGGTTGAATTACCGGGTCAGGCGACCCGCTAATTCAGCCAAAGTGCTTTCACATCGCACACTGACCCGTTTCGACACGGCAATATACCGTGTCGATTACGGGTTATTTGTGCGATGTGAAAGGGGTATCAGTAGGGTTAGCCCTAGCCACCACCCACGGAGGGGTAGGGGGTGAAAATACTTACTCCCTCTGATGTCAGGATCTGATCAATTACGGGACGTCTGTGTCGGCATCCTGATGCATGGACGTGGTATATCATACCGGACCCATGTCCACACGTGGAATATAACTCAGACATGCACAGGGGCGATGTCATAATGCTGACACATGTTTTTATAATGACAATTAAATCTACTTTTTTTGCATTATAGAACAACTACACAAGAAACCCACAAGGAATCCAACAATATTCAGAGCCTGTATATGCAGTGGTCCCTATTTATCAATGAAGGCAAAGAGCCCTATTGTCTGATAAAAATGGATGCTATCGCCTGCGTTATGACTCACTATTTTAACGCTGTCTCGGGCATGCGCAGAATGAGGGCGACCAGCCTGTTTACGCACTTACTATTGCGCTCTGGGTCAGTAACGCTCAGCTGATTTGGCGCTACTGTACTTCTCTGAGAAATGTGGGTGATAAATGATTTTTTTTATACCTTGGCGCCAATAAAAAAAAGTACATAGTATACAGTGAATACGCCCCACACAATGACACAATTCAAAGAGCTATATGTGCTGTTTAATCATGACGTTATTAGTGTTGTAGGGAGACTACACAACCTCCGTGATGGAAGCAGGGGTCTCTCCCAGAACGTTCCCACAAGGATCCTGTACAGAGTGTGGCTGCAGGAATTTCATGGGCAATAAAGTCAGTCACCAAATATCCGAGTGTTTAGTTTTTATGTGAAGATCTGAGAGAGAGGGATCATGTCCCAGAACTCCCAGCGCTCCCATAATGCAATTATTCTAGGTATTTACATTGTTATACAGCGGCGTTTAACATCTCTGCAGCTGCCAAAGCTATATCCCTGATACCGTATATATACCAGCTGCTGGGGGCACACATACCCTGGGCTTGACCAAATAGTCAGTGGACAGTTAATTCTGTTCCTGTGAGAAGTTATCTGTAGGAATTGAATCACATAAAAAAACACTCTAACCCAAAACAATTCTGCTTTGAGTCATTGGGGCTGATGCACCCACATTTACACAGCGTATCTTGGATATATACGGAGCATGATCCAGACCTGTGCAGGTACAGCCGATGCAGAGACATTTGCTTCTACACTTATGCAGAAACAGATCCGCTCCGGCAAACTCCAGGAAGTGTGTGTAGACTGCAGGCTGCGCAGAGGTGGATGGAAAAGTGCTTGTTTCTAGGTGTATCATTTGGTTGGGGACAGGGAGGACTACAGTACAGGTTGAGTATCCCTTATCCAAAATGCTCGGGACCAGAGGTATTTTGGATATCGGATTTTTCCGTATTTTGGAATAATTGCAAACTATAATGAGATATCATGGCGAAGGGACCCAAGTCTAAGCACAGAATACATTTATGTTTCATATACACCTTATACACACAGCCTGAAGGTCATTTTAGCCAATATTTTTAATAGCTTTGTGCATTAAACAAAGTGTGTATACATTCACACAATTCATTTATGTTTCATATACACCTTATACACACAGCCTGAAGGTCATTTAATACAATATTTTTAACAACTTTGTGTATTAAACAAAGTGTGTGTACATTGAGCCATCAGAAAACAAAGGTTTCACTATCTCACTCTCACTCAAAAAAGTCCGTATTTCGGAATATTCCGTATTTCGGAATATTTGGATAAGGGATACTCAACCTGTATTTAATAAAAGTTCATACTTTCAGGGGTCTATTCATGAAGCAGTGAAAAGTGTGGAGAAGTGAGCCTGTGGGGAGTTGCCCATGGCAACCAATCGGTGCTGAGGTAACATTTATAGTACATTCTATAAAATTATACGTAGCAGCTGATTGGTTGCCATGGGCAACTTCTCCACTGGCTCACTTCTCCACAGTTTTCACTGCTTCATGAATAGGGCACTTAATGTTGGGGCTGGTTTATGGGAGACAGGGCCTAGAGTGTTCAGCTTTCTAGAATGCGGATTGTTACGATGCCTCTCCCAAACAGGGCAACAACATTCCAGGTTCTAGACAGGACATATGGTACCTCCCATCTGTCTTGGGACAGTGCTAACATAAGGGGAATGTATGCCATTAATTGGTCAGCATATTCCCCCCTGACATGCATCAATTTGGGAAGCATGTCCATGGAGAGCTAGGAGTACATTTACTAAAGGGTGAGCTTTTTAGAAGTGGATACGTTGCCCATAGCAACCAATAAGATTCTGGGCTAGATGCCTCATCGCTTGGAAAGTGATAAAATGGAGAGTGAAAAAGCACCAGCCAATCAGCTCCTAACTACCATGTCACATGCTGTGTTTGAACAATGACAGTTAGGAGCTGATTGGCTGGTACTTTTTCACTCTCCATTTTATCACTTTCCAAGCGATGACGCATCTAGCCCTCTATCTATTATCTTCAATATGGTGCTAGATGAATGATAAGTATAATCTGATTGGCTGCTATGTCAACATTTCCACTTCTAAAAACCTCACACTTTAGTAAATGTACCCTGTAGTGCCACCATAGTTGATGCAAGTGCAAGGGTGTTTTAGTGAAGGAAGAGGAGGGGGGGGGGGGGGAGTAGTACTACAGAAGTGCAAGTGCTTTTCAGTTGGAGGTGTGCCATGTCCCCTATATTGTATATTGCCGTAGATTGTATATTGCTGTAGATCCCTGGAGAAGGGGTCCAAGTAGGCCATCTAAGGGAGGAAGACCAGATGTTGCAACCGTGCCCCCCATCCTCCCCCCTCCCTTGCTGTGCAAGCTTTAAATCTGTCCATCTAAGTGGGACATTAAGTGGGATCTGGGAGGTTAATCTACTCTCTGAAATTCAGATGTCTCCTGGACACTTAAGGCCAGTACTCACCGGCCGATTTGGGGAGAGATGTGTGCTGAGCGAACCGCTCAGCACACATCTCTCCCCCCGCTCAGCACACATCTCTCCCCCCGCTCAGCACACATCTCTCCCCCCGCTCAGCACACATCTCTCCCCCCGCTCAGCACACATCTCTCCCGCCGCTCAGCACACATCTCTCCCCCCGCTCAGCACACATCTCTCCCCCCGCTCAGCACACATCTCTCCCCCCGCTCAGCACACATCTCTCCCCCCGCTCAGCGCACATCTCTCCCCCCGCTCAGCGCACATCTCTCCCCCCGCTCAGCGCACATCTCTCCCCCCGCTCAGCGCACATCTCTCCCCCCGCTCAGCGCACATCTCTCCCCCCGCTCAGCACACATCTCTCCCCCCGCTCAGCGCACATCTCTCCCCCCGCTCAGCACACATCTCTCCCCCCGCTCAGCACACATCTCTCCCCCCGCTCAGCACACATCTCTCCCCCCGCTCAGCACACATCTCTCCCCCCGCTCAGCACACATCTCTCCCCCCGCTCAGCACACATCTCTCCCCCCGCTCAGCACACATCTCTCTCCCCCCGCTCAGCACACATCTCTCCCCCCGCTCAGCACACATCTCTCTCCCCCCGCTCAGCACACATCTCTCCCCCCGCTCAGCACACATCTCTCCCCCCGCTCAGCACACATCTCTCCCCCCGCTCAGCGCACATCTCTCCCCCCGCTCAGCGCACATCTCTCCCCCCGCTCAGCGCACATCTCTCCCCCCGCTCAGCGCACATCTCTCCCCCCGCTCAGCGCACATCTCTCCCCCCGCTCAGCGCACATCTCTCCCCCCGCTCAGCGCACATCTCTCCCCCCGCTCAGCGCACATCTCTCCCCCCGCTCAGCGCACATCTCTCCCCCCGCTCAGCGCACATCTCTCCCCCCGCTCAGCACACATCTCTCCCCCCGCTCAGCGCACATCTCTCCCCCCGCTCAGCGCACATCTCTCCCCCCGCTCAGCGCACATCTCTCCCCCCGCTCAGCGCACATCTCTCCCCCCGCTCAGCGCACATCTCTCCCCCCGCTCAGCGCACATCTCTCCCCCCGCTCAGCGCACATCTCTCCCCCCGCTCAGCGCACATCTCTCCCCCCGCTCAGCGCACATCTCTCCCCCCGCTCAGCGCACATCTCTCCCCCCGCTCAGCACACATCTCTCCCCCCGCTCAGCGCACATCTCTCCCCCCGCTCAGCACACATCTCTCCCCCCGCTCAGCGCACATCTCTCCCCCCGCTCAGCACACATCTCTCCCCCCGCTCAGCGCACATCTCTCCCCCCGCTCAGCGCACATCTCTCCCCCCGCTCAGCACACATCTCTCCCCCCGCTCAGCACACATCTCTCCCCCCGCTCAGCACACATCTCTCCCCCCGCTCAGCACACATCTCTCCCCCCGCTCAGCACACATCTCTCCCCCCGCTCAGCACACATCTCTCTCCCCCCGCTCAGCACACATCTCTCCCCCCGCTCAGCACACATCTCTCCCCCCGCTCAGCACACATCTCTCCCCCCGCTCAGCACACATCTCTCCCCCCGCTCAGCGCACATCTCTCCCCCCGCTCAGCGCACATCTCTCCCCCCGCTCAGCACACATCTCTCCCCCCGCTCAGCACACATCTCTCCCCCCGCTCAGCACACATCTCTCCCCCCGCTCAGCACACATCTCTCTCCCCGCTCAGCACACATCTCTCCCCCCGCTCAGCACACATCTCTCCCCCCGCTCAGCACACATCTCTCTCCCCCCGCTCAGCACACATCTCTCCCCCCGCTCAGCACACATCTCTCCCCCCGCTCAGCACACATCTCTCCCCCCGCTCAGCACACATCTCTCCCCCCGCTCAGCACACATCTCTCCCCCCGCTCAGCGCACATCTCTCCCCCCGCTCAGCGCACATCTCTCCCGCCGCTCAGCACACATCTCTCCCCCCGCTCAGCACACATCTCTCCCCCCGCTCAGCACACATCTCTCTCCCCCCCGCTCAGCACACATCTCTCCCCCCGCTCAGCGCACATCTCTCCCCCCGCTCAGCACACATCTCTCCCCCCGCTCAGCACACATCTCTCCCCCCGCTCAGCACACATCTCTCCCCCCGCTCAGCACACATCTCTCCCCCCGCTCAGCACACATCTCTCCCCCCGCTCAGCACACATCTCTCCCCCCGCTCAGCGCACATCTCTCCCCCCGCTCAGCGCACATCTCTCCCCCCGCTCAGCGCACATCTCTCCCCCCGCTCAGCACACATCTCTCCCCCCGCTCAGCGCACATCTCTCCCCCCGCTCAGCACACATCTCTCCCCCCGCTCAGCGCACATCTCTCCCCCCGCTCAGCGCACATCTCTCCCCCCGCTCAGCACACATCTCTCCCCCCGCTCAGCACACATCTCTCCCCCCGCTCAGCACACATCTCTCCCCCCGCTCAGCACACATCTCTCCCCCCGCTCAGCACACATCTCTCCCCCCGCTCAGCACACATCTCTCCCCCCGCTCAGCACACATCTCTCCCCCCGCTCAGCGCACATCTCTCCCCCCGCTCAGCGCACATCTCTCCCCCCGCTCAGCGCACATCTCTCCCCCCGCTCAGCGCACATCTCTCCCCCCGCTCAGCGCACATCTCTCCCCCCGCTCAGCGCACATCTCTCCCCCCGCTCAGCGCACATCTCTCCCCCCGCTCAGCGCACATCTCTCCCCCCGCTCAGCGCACATCTCTCCCGCCGCTCAGCACACATCTCTCCCCCCGCTCAGCACACATCTCTCCCGCCGCTCAGCACACATCTCTCCCCCCGCTCAGCACACATCCCTCCCCCCGCTCAGCACACATCTCTCCCCCCGCTCAGCACACATCTCTCCCCCCGCTCAGCACACATCTCTCCCCCCGCTCAGCGCACATCCACACATCTCTCCCCCCGCTCAGCGCACATCTCTCCCCCCGCTCAGCGCACATCTCTCCCCCCGCTCAGCGCACATCTCTCCCGCCGCTCAGCACACATCTCTCCCCCCGCTCAGCACACATCTCTCCCCCCGCTCAGCGCACATCTCTCCCCCCGCTCAGCACACATCTCTCCCCCCGCTCAGCGCACATCTCTCCCCCCGCTCAGCGCACATCTCTCCCCCCGCTCAGCACACATCTCTCCCCCCGCTCAGCACAGTGCGACGTGTGCTGAGCGTGCGGGGGGAGACGGGGGGCCGCTCATTTCACCCAGCAGGCCAATCTAGCACCAGCGATAGCGATGCGTGGGGCTGCGCATCGTTATCGCTGTGGGGGGTACACACGGAGTGATCGCTGCTTAAAATCTAATCTAGTCAGATTACTTAGATTTTAAGCAGCGATTGCTCCATGAGTACCCCCCTTTAAGGGGGGTACACACTAAAGAGATGTGTGCTGAGCGATCTATCACAGACCGCTCAGCACACATCTCTCTCTCCCCCGCTCAGCACACAGCGCGATGTGTGCTGAGCGAGGTGGGCGGATGGGGGGTCGCTCATTTCACCCAGCGGTGAAATGAGCGACCTGCTAGATTGTGCAGGCTTAATCTAGCACCGGTGATAGCGATGCGCTGCCCTATCGCTGGGGGTCATACACACGAGATATCCGTGCATAACTTCCAAGCAATCTAGTCCCATTGCTTAGATTTTAAGCACGGATCTCTCCGTGTGTACCCCCCCCCCCCTTTAGGAAGAATAGGCAAGTATGTGTGCTCCGCTGCACTTTCCAATGTACACACATCTTCTGAGCTCCGGCAACTACACCAGATAGTAGGGGACATATACTAAACCTACTGGAGAGAGATAAAGCATACCCCCCCCCCCCACCACCACCACCAAGACACCAGGAGATCAAAAGGAGGGACTCGTTTTGTGGGGCGAAGCAGCCCCCGCCCACAAGGGGTGTGGTCTAAGGAAAGGGGTGTGGCTTTACGGGAGTCACTCCCCACAGTTTTTCCATCAGCTACTCTGTCTCCAGTGAATAGATGCCGTGCGCATGTCTTGTTCACCACTGCTCTGCTAAGCAGGGCAGCAAGTGACAGGAGCCTCCCAACTCCCCCCTTCCCCACCGCGGAACACTGCAGCTCGCAGGTAGGAAAACGGGACAGTCCAGCAGAATCGGGACAGTTGGGAGGTATGGATTAATTCAGAGTTGATTGCAGCAGCAAATTTGTTCTCTAATGGGCAAAACCATGTGCACTGCAGGTGGGGCAGATGTAACATGTGCAGAGAGAGTTAGTTTGGGTGGGGTGTGTTGTTCAAATTGAAATCTAAATTGCAGGGTAAAAATAAAGCAGCCAGTATTTACTGGACATGGTATATCTGCCCCACCTGCACTGCACACGGTTTTGCCCATCAGAGAACATTTTTGCTGCTGCGATCAGGTCTGTATTAGGCCCAAAGTACCAGACGATAGGCTCCTAACTGTCATGTTACAGGCTGTGTTTGAAAAATGACAGTTAGGAGCTGGTTGGTTAGTAGTTTATCTCTCTCCACTTTATTACTCTCCAAGTCTTAGTACATCTGCCCTAGTGAGAGCTGCAAAAAGGCAAGATAGAGCTGCAGCCAGATGAGACAGTCCCAGTATTGGGGAATGGTCTTTCAGTAGATCGGGCGGCTGTAAACTACATGCAGGGTCGCCACACTTGTGCCACTCCTATTGGTCCTGATTAAAGTTGAATTAAACTTGGCGGTAATGCGCAGCACTTGTTACTGTGTGCTGGAGCTATATAAATACAGGCTAATTAATATATTTCATAGAGTCCCTTATGTACAGTAACAATTAGTTTATAGCCAGTGTTTCCTGAAATAACAGGCACGTCTCTGCCATGTGTCACAGACACTCCCTGCCTCTCACCTCTGCAGTCAGACAGACAGAGGGCACAGTGCCCGAGGCGCATGCTGCCAGTATTGGGCGCAGTGCGCACTGTGTACCTAGAGGGGTGGCAGCAATGAATAAAACATTGCATCCCAGTTTCCTACATTCAGGGCTGGGTTATTTAATCACAATGTTTGTTTTACAGGGGTGTGAGGTGCAGAAAATACACGGGAAGGATTTAAAAGGACATTGCCACATAAAGCTACAATGTGTCTATAAAGCATTATGGGGAATATGTATCAAAGCTTGGAGAGAAATCAAAAGCCAACCAATCAGCTCTGCGTTCTGTCACTGTACAGGCCGTGTTTGAAAAACGACACAAGCTGATTGGTTGTCCAGTGTTTTGTGTGTTACAGGTAGAAGCAGAAGATTTACTTTTCATATGCTTTGCCCAGTGTAAAGGGGGGTACTCACGGAGCGATCGCTGCTTAAAATCTAAGCAATCTGACTAAATTGCTTAGATTTTAAGCAGCGATCACTCCGTGCGTACTCCCCACAGCGATAGCGATGCGCAGCCCCGCGCATCACTATCGCTGGTGCTAGATTGCCCCCCCCCCCCCCCCCCCCCGTCTCCCCCCGCACACTCAGCACTGATCTCTCCCACATCGGCCCGTGAGTACTGGGCTTAAGGGTCAAAGGGGCAGATGTATTAACCTGGAGAAGGCATAAGGAAGTGATAAACCAGTGATATGTGCAAGGTGATAACCACACCAGCCAATCAGCTCCAATATGTAAATTAACAGTTAGGATCTGATTGGCTGGTTCCTTTATCACCTTGCACATATCACTGGTTTATCACTTCTTTATGCCTTCTCCAGGTTAATACATCTGCCCCAGAATTCTTTTTACACTACTGGATTCCTGCTTGGTCTGTCTCTTCATCACTACATGAATCGTCCTTGGTAGGAAACACAGATCAGCGGGGAGGTAAAGTATAAATTGGGGAAGTAATGTAAAAGTATGCTTTTTTGGAAAGGGAATTTAATATTATCCCAGCACATTCCTGTATATGAGACGTCATTGGCAGACGTGTCCCTCTGCCCCAGGCCCTGATTCAGACCACCCCTCCAATCTCTTGGTGATTGAATCAGATCTTTGGGGATGATCCAAATAAATGTTTTTAATGTCCCCATGGCTGTTGCTTCCTGTTTGCCCTCTGAGACGTTGTGCTGTGCAGAGTCACTGTCATACCCAGAACGCAGCTTCCTTCAATGTCGCCTATCTGTTATATAATGCCCTTAGCTGTCTCGTCTGTGTAATGCCCGGATGTGTGATGTGTTACAGAGAACAGGGCTGCATGCTGCGGGGGCAAGGACATGATGTGGGGATGGGAATGGATGCAGCAGGAAGCCACAGACTGAAGGGGAAATGTATCAAGCCTTGGAGAAAGGTAAAGGGGCTGATTCTGAGGTGGACATAGCCGCACATCCGCACACAGCGGCCGCGTCTATCTGGTGCTTAAAAAGCTGTTGATAGTTCTCCTAGTAATAGTTCCTAGTGAAGTGGGCAGGAATGGGAGATACTACCAGGAATCGCGGGACAGTATGGAATGGAGGAGCTAAAATACTGTGAATGGCATTTGTGTGCACGTGGTTATTATGCCAGTTATATAGAGGTTCTATCTTGCTCCCACACTTCTCTTATTTGTGTTTCCAATGTGTATTTCATTACCAATATAAGTATACAGATAGAATTTTAAAGAGCAGTTTCCTAGGGGTAATCACTTTAAAGCTGGACATACGCTATACCAGAGGTTCCCAAACGCGGTCCTCAAGGCACCCCAACGCATACTTGCCTACCCTCCCAGAATGGCCAGGAGGCTCCCGAAAATCGGGTGGCCCTCCCGGCCCCCTGGAAAGGTGGGCAAGCCTCCCGCTTTCCCTGCAGCCCCTCCATGACCCTCCTCGTCCGCCCGCAGCAGAGAACAAGTGGGCGGTCCAAGGGGGTCCGATGACGCGATTCGCGCTGAATCGCGTCATCGTAGCTCCGCCCCCGCTATACAGCGCCTCTTTTCTCGGCACTGCATAGCGGGGGCAGAGCCACAATGATGCAATCCTGATGCCACGCCCCTGGACTTCCACTTCCACTTCCCATCCAGCTGCCGGACACGCCCCCATGCACCTACAACACTGGCTCCTCCCGGAGGAGGGGGCAGCAAAGTAGGTAAGTGTCCACCAACGGTCCTGGTTTTAATTGATCATACAGATTTTTATTGCGTTTCAATCAAAAGAATAAGCATTGCGACAACAGTAGGCAAAATAAAATATACCAAACATCCCAACAGATTCAATGCTGTATACAAAGGTATAAAAATTGTAAAATAACAATAAGGCAATAAAACATGCATTAGACAAATGAGGTGCCGAATTAGTATTAGAGTAAGAAACATTAACTGAGAGGCACAGCATCCAAGACCAGAGTCATAGTACCGAAGGTCGAGAATAAAATGAGGGAAAAAGGAGGAAAGAAGGGAAAGGGAAGAGAGAAAAAAAAAGATTAAGGAGAGGCCGTGGAGCTGCCTTCCCATTGTGCATGTTTGTATTCATACTGCATATTCAGTGAGTCGGGGACAGCCAACGGTCCTAGTGTTAAATATATCCATGCTTGGCCACAGGTGACTTAATTAGCACCTTAGTCAATTTGATTTAACCATCTGTGCTGAGTCATGGATATACCTAAAACCTGGACTGTTGGGGTGCCTTGAGGACCACGTTTGGGAACCTCTGCATTATACAATTATCTGGCAGATAGTCTGCCAGATCTGGTTGGTTGAAATTATTATCTGGTAATGGATGAGAGCAAATGACAAATGACCATTTGCTTCCAAACACTGGAAAATGGACAAAACCTGTCAGGAATTTCACCATTTTTTATGGACGACAGTTTTTGTCCGTTTTCCAGTGTTTGGACGCAAATGGTCAATTGTCATTTGCTCTCATACATTTCCCAACTTTCATTCCAACCAGCCAGATCTGACAGATTATCTGCCAGATAATTGTATAGTGCAGCATACCTCCCAACTGTCCCGCTTTCAGCGGGACAGTCCAGCTATTCGGACCCTGTTCCGCTGTCCCACCCGCGGGCAGCAGTGTCCCGCGGGCAGGGGGGCAGTTGGGAGTTCAGTGCTAGGAGGGGAGCGGGGGCTGCCCAGCTGCTCGGGGAGGAAAATGCCCCGTTTGGCGAGGCCACGCCCACCACGGACGAGGCCACGCCCCCTTTTCGGATTGGCGCACGACTACGCCACGCAAGAGTCCCGCCTTCCTAAAGCTAAAAGTTGGGAGGTATGGTGCAGTGCTTCTCAAACTCGGTCCTCAGGACCCCACACAGTGCATGTTTTGCAGGTAACCCAGCAGGTGCACAGGTGTATTAATTACTCACTGACACATTTTAAAAGGTCCACAGGTGGAGCTAATTATTTCACTTGTGATTTTGTGAGGAGACCTGCAAAACATGCACTGTGTGGGGTCCTGAGGACCGAGTTTGAGAACCTGTGGTATAGTGTATGCCCAGCTTTAGACGGGATGCAGTCAGTTTACCTCCAATCAAAATCCCGACATTCAAAATCCCGACACCAATTGACCATTGGTCAAAATCCTGACAAGGTCAAAATCCCGACATGGACAAAATACCGACATTTAAAATACAGACAAGGTCAAAATACCGACATGCAAAATGCCGACAGGTCAAAATACCGACATGAGTTTTTCATTATTTTTTTCATTGAAACCGACTTGTTCATACTTTACCATCCCAGTGGACCTGGAGGGGGAATATAATAGTGTGCCGAGCGCAGCGAGGCATCGTGCCTGAAGCATGGCGAGCGCAGCAAGCCATGCGAAGGGACGCGGTACACTTTATATAGTGTCCATGTTGACTTATGTCGACATACACACAAAAAAACAACAAAAATGCATGTCGGTATTTTGACCTGTTGGCATTTTACATGTCGGTATTTTGACCTTGTCGGTATTTTAAATGTCGGTATTTTGTCCATGTCGGGATTTTGACCTTGTCGGGATTTTGACCATCGGTCAATTGGTGTCGGGATTTTGAACGTCGGTATTTTGATTGGAGGTATTTCATGCCGATTCCCTTTAGACCTGGAAGCTGATTGGCTGTTTTGGGCAACCACTCCACTTTATCTCTCTCCTAGGCTTGATACAACTTGTCCTCATCATTATATAGTGGGGGGAGCGGGTGCCCAATGGGGTCTTATTCAGTCTTATTCAGTCTCAGCTGTTTACTGCTGACTCACAGTGCAGTTATGATTCACTTACGCATCAAGTCATACTGGCTGGAGACCAAAATGAAAGTCTCTTAATTAATGGGAAGTAATAAATTAATAAGCAGCAAGGTTTGTAATGGGGAGACTGGGACTTGTGGTCTCCTAGGAGGTCAGGGGGTGGTGAAGTGTTCCTCACTGTAATACAAAGCAGGGTAGTGTAAACACCCCCGTTATTCCCGCCCCCCCTCGCTCTGTGCATTGTGCGTGTCCGCCGTACACTGTGTCTTTGTTCACGTCCTCCACGTTCACACTTTCTTCAGAAGTTCAGAATACAGTTTCATTCCAAGATGCAAATTTGCAACACATCTGACATTCTGGAAACACAACAATACCATCAGCAACTAACAGCGGCAGCCATGTTTACAGCAAATGTTTGGCCAGTCTTAAGCTGTTTGTAAATAAGGATCAGGTTCTGTATTGGTTATTACATATTTTAATGCCTGTGCTGCGGACTGGCAAGAAGCGGAATTTCAAAGCAGAATTGTCAATAAAATACGGTTTCATTTATTGTGTATAGGGTACATACTGTATAAGGGAAAATTGCACCTTATTAGGAAATGTTGCTTTTGTTTTGATAGTGTTTTATTATTGTGAGTCTCTGATCCTTGTAATGTTATTGTGTATGGACTCTAGTTCCAGCCAAAATAACAACAGTGACACCTAGTGGTGAGAAATATATACTAACAAAAAATACAGAAGGCGAAGAACATAATAACAAAATAATACAGATAGCAAAATGTTTACCTATTGTATCACCTAATGAAACACATCGAAAACATAATTTACCAGAATTCACTGAATGTGTTGTGATCATTTATTTCAAACTGCAGTAATGGGGTATTGGGAGCCCCGATGGGTGGGGACAGACACTTGTTATACAGGCACCACTTGACTGGAGCTTGTACTGAGCAGTAACATTAAAAAGCCCAATGTTGCCGGCTGCCAGGATAAAGAAAGGCAAGGGTAAATATTGAGAACAGACGGGGGGAGGGGGTGTCAGAGATGAAGGGAACATGGGTGACTGAAATGACCAGTGGGGGTCATAGTTGCCTACCCTCCCTCATTCTGCAGGAGACTCCCTGAAATAGCAGCAATCTCCCTGTCTCCCTGAATAGTCCAGCAATCTCCCTCATTGTACCTTACCCCCATTATGTAGCTGTTATATTCTTCGGGGGAACAATAAATCAGAGATATATCCATTCAAATGGGATCATCAGTGCCATTTCCTTGTATTGGTTATAAGGTACAATGATCCATACTTGCCTACCCTCCCGGAATGGTCGGGAGGCTCCCGAAAAACGGGTGACCCTCCCGGCCCCCCGGAAGAGCAGGCAAGTCTCCCGATATCCGCGGGTCACCCCCTGCCCGCCGCCCACTTAACGAGTAAAGTGGGCGGTCCAGGCAGGCGATGACGCGATTCTTGTTGAATCGCGTCATCGTAACCACGCCCCCTGCTGTATAATGCCGGTAATAGCGGCATTACACAGCGGAGGGCGTGGCTTAAATGACGCGGTCCAGAAGCCATGCCCCGTTCCGCCTCTGGCCCGCCTCCGTTCTGCTCTGGCCCGCCCCCCTGTCACGTCAACTCACTGCCCGCCCCCCCCTGCTGAGCCGACGGGCTGCTCTCTCCCGGAGAGTGCAGCCCAGAAGTCGGCAACTATGCAATGATCCCTATGGCTACATGCATTTTAAATAAGGGTTTTCAAGGCCACTTGCAGTATATGTGTATACAGTATACTAACTTTGGGGCTCATTTACGTTTGGATGTAAGCAATTTTCATAACACACCTCTCAGATGTAGTAGTACACATCCACGCTGATAGGTGTTACTTTCACAATCTCCCTGAAATGTTTTTTTCAAAAGTAGGCAAGTATGGTGGGGGGTGGATTCATATAATTAACAAGTACCAAAATATGAGTATGTTTTATTTAATGAGTAAGGTAACAAGACCTCTCACATGTGTAATTGTGTAATGCCAGTGGCATAAGTTCATCCCAGTTGCCCGGAGGCAGACTTGCCTACTCTCCCGGAATGGCCGGGAGGCTCCCGAAAATCGGGTGACCCTCCCGGCCCCCCGGAAGAGCAGGCAAGTCTCCCGATTACAGGGGTCCCCCCCTGCCCGGCCGCCCACTTAGCGAGTAAAGTGGGCGGTCCGAGCAGACGATGACGCGATTCTTGTTGAATCGCGTCATCATAGCCACGCCCCCTGCTGTATAATGCCGGTAATAGCGGCATTACACCGCGGGGGGCTGGGCTTACACTGGACAATCCCGTAGTCAAGCCCCCGGCCCGCCTGCACCATGCCCCCGACCTGCCTGCGCCACGCCTCCGGCCCGCCCCCCTCTTCACTCACATCGCAGCCTGCCCCCCTGCCGAGCCGACCTGGCTGCTCTCTCCCGGATAGAGCAGCCAAATAGTCGGTAAGTATGCCCGGAGGCAAGATAAATATTGGTGCCCCACCCCTCCATATATAGAACATAGTAGGCAGACACCATACTGATAGAGCTATTTGTTCCGACAAAGCAAGCGTGCAGATTGTAACTACGTGAAGCTACTTAGAATTGTCAGTTGAAAACCATTGCAACTAGACAGGGCCGGTTCTAGACCTTGCGGCTCCCAGGGCGAAAGTTTCTTTTGGCGCACCACCCCCACACAGGTGAAATAGAGTTACTTCGCACCGCAGGCGCACCCAAAAATAGGGGCGTGGCTTCATAGGGAAGGGGCGTGGTCAGTTTTGCTCCCTGTAGTTTTGCCCCGAGTAGCTGTTGTGTCCCCAGTAGCTGCTGTGCACCTTGCAGCTGTGCGCCCAGTACTGCGCCCTCAGTAGTTGTGCCATTAGTTGTGCCCCCAGTAACTGTTATGCCCCCTGCAGTTGTGCCTCCAGTAGTTTTGCCCCCAGTACTGCGCCCTCATTAGTTGTGCCCCCATTAGTTGTTGTGCTCCCTGCAGCTGTGCCCCCAGTACTGTGCCCTCATTAGTTTTGCCCCCAGTAGCTGTTGTGCCCCCATTACTCTGCCCACCAGTAGCTGTGCCCCTAGTTAAAAAAAAACAACAAGTTTTATGGTAAGAACTTACCCTTGTTAAAACTCTTTCTGCGAGGTACACTGGGCTCCACAAGTCTGGACAATGGGGTGTAGAGTAGGATCTTGATCCGAGGCACCAACAGGCTCAAAGCTTTGACCTTCTTCCCAAGATGCATAGCGCCGCCTCCTATATCACCCCGCCTCCCAGCACAGGAGCTCAGTTTTTAGTTAACCAGCCTAATGCAGTAGCAGGAAAAGAGAAGACAACGGTTAGTAGCCACATACAGCACACTCTCACGACAAGAGAAGTGTCAGCGGCTAATGCCATATCAACCCAAAGAAGCTAAGTGCGTCAGGGTGGGCGCCTTGTGGAGCCCAGTGTACCTCGTAGAAAGAGTTTTAACAAGGGTAAGTTCTTACCATAAAACTCGTTTTCTGCTGCGGGGTACACTGGGCTCCACAAGTCTGGACAATGGGGATGTCCTAATGCAGTTCCTTATGGGAGGGGACGCACTGTAGCGGGCACAAGAACCCGGCGTCCAAAGGAAGCATTCTGGGAAGCGGCAGTATCGAAGGCATAGAACCTTATGAACGTGTTCCCGGAGGACCACGTAGCCACCTTGCACAATTGATCAAGGGTCGCACCACGTTGGGCCGCCCAACAAGGTCCAACAGACCGAGTAGAATGGGCCGTAATGTGAACAGAAGCTGACAGACCGGCCTTCACATAAGCATGCGCAATCACCATTCTAATCCACCTGGCCAGGGTCTGCTTGTGAGCAGGCCAGCCACGTTTGTGAAATCCAAACAAAACAAAGAGAGAATCAGACTTTCGAATATAAGCAGTTCTCTTCACATAGATACGGAGAGCCCGTACCACATCCAAAGACCGCTCTTTGGGAGACAAATCAGGAGAGACAAAAGCTGGAACCACAATCTCCTGATTAGGTGGAACAAAGAAACCACCTTAGGCAAATATCCGGGACGAGTCCTAAGAACCGCCCGGTCACGGTGAAAAATCAGATATGGGGAACTACAAGACAAGCCACCCAAATCCGACACTCTTCTAGCAGAAGCAATAACCAACAGACACACCACCTTAAGGGAAAGCCACTTAAGGTCAGCTGAACAAAGAGGTTCAAATGGAGACTCTTGTAACGCCTCCAAAACCACCGACAAGTCCCAAGGAGCCACAGGCAGGACATAGGGAGGTTGGATACGCAACACACCCTGAGTGAAAGTATGAACATCAGGTAAAGTCGCAATTTTTATCTGAAACCACACCGACAAGGCAGAATATGAACCTTGAGGGAGGCCAGACGCAGGCCTAAATCTAGGCCCTGCTGTAGAAAAGCCAAAAGTTTGGCTGTACTAAACTTGGAAGCGTCATAATGGTTAGATGCGCACCAAACAAAGTAGGAATGCCAGACCCGATGGTAAATCCGAGCAGAGGCCGGTTTCCGGGCCCGCAACATAGTTTTAATGACCTCTTCAGAAAAACCCTTAGCTCTTAAGACAGAAGCTTCAAGAGCCACGCCGTCAAAGACAGCCGGGCTAGGTCCTGGTAGACACAGGGGCCCTGAACAAGGAGGTCTTGGCGTTGTGGAAGTAGAAGTGGACGCTCTGACGATAGGCCTTGCAGGTCTGAGAACCAGTGCCGTCTGGGCCACGCCGGAGCTATGAGAAGCAGATTTCCTTTTTCTTGAACTTCCGAATTACCCTGGGCAGGAGTGACACTGGAGGGAACACGTACGGCAGCCGAAACCTCCACGGCACTGCCAGCGCATCCACGAATGCTGCTTGAGGATCCCTTGTCCTTGCTCTGAAGACCGGAACCTTGTGATTGTGTCGAGACGCCATCAGATCCACATCTGGAAGACCCCACCTTTCCACGAGGAGTTGAAACACTTCTGGATGGAGGCCCCACTCGCCGGCATGCACGTACTGACGACTGAGAAAGTCCGCTTCCCAATTCAGGACTCCCGTAATGAATATTGCCAATATTGCCGGTAGATGGCGTTCTGCCCAACGTAGAATCCGTGAGGCTTCCTTCATTGCCAAACGCCTTCGAGTGCCGCCTTGATGATTTATGTAAGCCACTGTGGTGGCGTTGTCCGACTGTACTTGAACAGGATGGTTCTGAATCAAATGCTGGGCTAGGTTCAACGCATTGAAGACCGCCCGCAATTCCAGAATGTTGATCGAGAGGAGAGATTCCTCCTTGGTCCACCGACCCTGCAAGGAGTGCTGCTCCAGCACCGCGCCCAACCTCTTAGACTGGCATCTGTCGTCAACAGGACCCAGTTGGATATCCAGAAGGGACGGCCTCTGCACAATTGTCGATCCTGGAGCCACCAGAGCAGCGACAGACGGACCTCCGGAGTCAAAGAGTTCATTTGAGACCTGATCCGGTGAGGCAGGCCATCCCACTTGGCAAGAATCAGCTTCTGGAGGGGGCGAGAATGGAATTGAGCATACTCCACCATGTCGAATGCTGATACCATGAGGCCCAGCACCTGCATTGCCGAATGTATCGACACTTGCGGACGAGAAAGGAAGCAACGAATCCCGTCCTGAAGTTTCAGGACTTTCTCCTGAGACAAGAACAACCTCTGGTTGTGAGTGTCCAACAGCGCTCCTAGATGCACCATGCTCTGAGCAGGGACCAGGGAGGATTTCTTCCAGTTGATGATCCACCCGTGGGCTTGTAGAAACCGGACCGTCATATCCAGATGACGCAGGAGAAGATCTGGGGAATTTGCCAGGATTAACAAGTCGTCCAGATACGGCAGTATCCTGACCCCTTGACGGCGGAGTACCACCGTCATCACCGCCATAACTTTGGTGAAGACTCGCGGAGCCGTTGTTAAACCAAAAGGTAACGCCCAAAACTGGTAATGGAGGTTGCCAATAGCGAACCTCAGGTATTGTTGATGTGACACTGCTATAGGAATATGCAGGTAAGCATCCTGTATGTCCAGGGAGACCATGTAGTCCCCAGGTTCCAAGGCCAGAACTATAGAGCGAAGGGTTTCCATACGGAACTTGGAAACCTTCACAAACTTGTTCAGTGCCTTGAGGTTGAGAATGGGCCGGGAGGACCCGTTCGGTTTCGGGACTAGAAACAGCAGAGAATAGTACCCCCGGCCCCTCTGAGCAAGAGGCACCTGTACTACGACTCCTGTATCCAGGAGGGTCTGTACCACCGAACGCAGAGTGTTTGCCTTTGTCTGGTCCGACGGGACGTCTGTCTGGCAAAATCGATGAGGGGGTCGGTTTTTGAAGGCTATGGCATAACCTCGAGTGACAACTTCCCGTACCCAGGCATCTGAAGTGGTCTTCAACCATTCATGGGTATACCCTAGAAGCCGGCCCCCCACCCTGGGATCCCCCAGGGGGAGGCCCGCCCCGTCATGCGGCAGGCTTATCAGTCTTGGCTGCTGGCTGACGGGCAGCCCAGGCTCTTTTGGGCTTCGGCTTACCAGGTTTGGAAGTGCGGGCCTGCTTATGGTACGCCTGACCTTTTGCTTTACCTGAAGGACGAAAGGGGCGAAAGGACATGCCTTTGGCCTTCGACAAAGAAGGAGCTGTATTAGGCAGACAGGCAGTTTTGTCAGTAGCCAAGTCAGCCACTATCTTATTTAAGTCCTCCCCAAACAGAATATCCCCCTTGAAAGGGAGTACCTCCAGGGTTTTTCTAGAGTCCAGATCCACAGACCAGGATCTCAGCCACAATATCCTGCGAGCCAGGACTGACGTAGTAGAGGCCTTGGCTGCTAGGATACCGGCATCAGAAGCCGCCTCTTTAATATAGCGAGAAGCTGTGACAATATATGACAAGCATTGTATAGCATGGTCAGAGGAGACTTCAGCTTCTAACTCCAAGGCCCACGCTTCAATACCCTCGGCAGGCCATGTAGCTGCAATAGTGGGCCTTTGTGCAGCACCCGTGAGGGTGTAAATCGCTTTTAGACAACGCTCGACACGTTTATCCGTAGGCTCTTTTAGAGACGTGACGGTAGTGACAGATAGAGCTGAGGAAACCACCATCCTAGCCACATGTGAGTCTACTGGAGGAGGCGTTTCACAATTCTTAGACAGCTCTGATGCGAGGGGATAGCGAGCCAGCATCTTCTTTTGAGGCACAAACTTCGTACCCGGGTTTCCCCAGGGTTCCTGACGTATATCCACTAGGTGGTCAGAGTGAGGTAAAACTTGTTTAATCACCTTCTGACGCTTGAACCTATCTGGTTTCTTAGGAGGAACGGATGGCTCGGGATCATCCGTAATCTGCAGAATTAACTTAATAGCCTCCAAAAGATCAGGAACATCCACATGTGAACTACCCTCCCCATCAGCCGTATCTGAGTCAGAACCTGTGGGGTCAGTGTATGTGCTGTCCCGCTCAGCAAGGTCTGCAAAGCAGGTAGGCGCCGGGTCAGAGAGGCACTCTCCCTGTTCTGTGACCTTGCTGACTTGCGCTGTTGCTGCCCCTGCTGCCAGCACCTGTCACACTGGCAGGCAGCAGCGGCGCCGGCAGCATCAAAAGCGTCTCCCCCCTCCCTGATGTAGCCACACTTCTCTGCCTGTTGCTGCCGCTGTCAGCGCCTGCCACACTTACCACAGGCAGCAGCGGCGCCGGCAGCATCAAAAGCGTCTCCCCCCTCCCTGATGGAGCCACACTTCTCTGCCTGTTGCTGCCACACTTACCACAGGCAGCAGCGGCAGCAAGAACAGCAGCTCCCCCCTCTCTGCCTCGGCACATCCCTGCCTGCTGCTTGCGGCGCCTGTCACACTCACCACAGCAGCGGCAGCATGAAGAGATGTACAGCAGAAATGTTATTAACATGCCCCGCTCACCTGTCCAGGAAGCCCACACTAACACAGCTCCGAGTTCTCTTGAGTCCCGAGCTCCGCCTCCCCTGCTCTGCCTCTGAATCAATGGGATAGCCGCGGCGCGCAGAATCCCACGTGTGACAGGGTGCTGCCTATTCCTGAACAAGAGAGGAGGGCCGGAAGCACTACTAGTACTTGTACTGCAAATATCTGGTAAGTGACAGTCTGCGTGTGGGGGGTGGCCTCTACATATCTTATAGTCTGTATATGAATGTTTAATCCACACTTTGCTTTAGAATATTTAATTTATTCTAATAAAGCTATATTTTAGGCCCACTGCCCTCACTCTCCCTGTAGCTCCCCCCTCAGTGTGCCCTCACCCTCCCCGTAGGTCCCCCTCAGTGCCCTTGCCCTCACTCTCCCCGTAGCTCCCCCTTCAGTGTGCCCTCACCCTCCCCGTAGCTCCCCCTCAGTGCCCCTGCTCTCACTCTCCCTGTAGCTCTCCCCTCAGTGTGCCCTCACCCTCCCCGTAGGTCCCCCCTCAGTGCCCCTGCCCTCACTCTCCCTGTAGCTCCCCCCTCAGTGTGCCCTCACCCTCCCAGTAGCTCCCCCCGCAGCGTCCCTACCCTCACCCTCCTTCTATCTCCCCCCTTGGTGACCCTGCCCTCACCCTCCATGTAGCTCCCCACTCAGTGTACCCTCACACTCCCTCTTACTGCCTCCTCAGCGTTCCCAGCCCTTACCCTTCATCTAACTCCCGTTCATCTAACTCACCCTCCCTGTAGCTCCCTGTCAGCGTCCCTGCCCTCACCTTCCCTGTAACTCCTCCCCAGTGTCCCTTCCCTCACCCTTCCTGTAACTCCTCCATCAGTACCCCTGCCCTCACCCTACCTGTAACGCCCCCTCAATGCCACTCACACGCCTTCTAACTCCCTGTCAGCGTCTATGCCCTAACCCTCCCTGTAACTCCCCCCTCAGCGTCCCAGCCCTCAGCCTCCCTGTAACTCCCCCTCAGCATCCCTGCCCTCACCCTCCCTGTAACTCCCCCTCAGCATCCCTGCCCTCACCCTCCCAGTAACTCCCCCTTAGCGTCCCTGCCCGCCCCCTCCCTGTAACTCCCCCTCAGAGTCCCTGCCCTCCCCCTCCCTGTAACTCCCCCTCAGCATCCCTGCCCTCACCCTCCCCGTAACTCCCCCTCAGCACCCTTGCCCTCACCCTCCCCGTAACTCCCCCTCAGCATCCCTGCCCTCACCCTCCCCGTAACTCCACCTCAGCATCCCTGCCCTCACCCTCCCTGTAACTCGCCCTCACCCTCCCTGTAACTCCCCCCTCAGCATCCCTGCCCTCACCCTCCCTGTAACTCCCAAGGTAGTGGGAGTAAGAAGGAGAAAGAGGGGATAGAAAATAGATGGGGAAAGGCGGTGCCAAGAGAGAGAGAGGAGGAAAAAGAAAGAAGAAAAAAATATCCTCAGGCAGTGCTGGGGATAATAGCTTAAAAAAAAAAATAAGATTTTAAACCTACCGGTAAATCTATTTCTCCTAGTCCGTAGAGGATGCTGGGGACTCCGTAAGGACCATGGGGTATAGACGGGCTCCGCAGGAGATAGGGCACCTAAAAAGAACTTTGACTATGGGTGTGCACTGGCTCCTCCCTCTATGCCCCACCTCCAGACCTCAGTTAGAGAATGTGCCCAGAGGAGATGGACAATACAAGGCAGGATTTAGCAATCCAAGGGCAAGATTCATACCAGCCCACACCAATCATACCATGTAACCTGGAACATACATAACCAGTTAACAGTATGAACAAACAACAGTAACGGCCCAAGACCGATGTCAACTGTAACATAACCCTTATGTAAGCAACAACTATATACAAATCTTGCAGAGTTTCCGCACTGGGACGGGCGCCCAGCATCCTCTACGGACTAGGAGAAATAGATTTACCGGTAGGTTTAAAATCTTATTTTCTCTTACGTCCTAGAGGATGCTGGGGACTCCGTAAGGACCATGGGGTTTATACTAAAGCATCCAATCGGGCGGGAGAGTGCGTATGACTCTGCAGCATCGACTGAGCAAACGCTAGGTCCTCATCAGCCAGGGTATCAAACTTGTAGAATTTAGCAAAAGTGTTTGACCCCGACCAAGTCGCCGCTCGGCGAAGTTGTAATGCCGAGACGCCTCGGGCAGCCGCCCAAGAAGAGCCCACCTTCCTAGTGGAATGGGCCTTAACCGAATTTGGTACCGGCAATCCAGCCGTAGAGTGAGCCTGCTGAATCGTATTACAGATCCAGCGAGCAATAGTCTGCTTCGAAGCAGGAGCGACAATCTTATTGGCCGCATACAGGACAAACAGAGCCTCTGTTTTCCTAATTCTAGCAGTCCTGGCTACATACATTTTTAAGGCCCTGACTACGTCCAGGGATCTGGAATCCTCCAGGTCACTTGTAGCCACAGGCACCACAATAGGTTGATTCATATGGAACGAAGAAACCACTTTAGGCAAAAATTGCGGACGAGTCCTCAATTCAGCTCGATCCACATGAAAAATCAAGTAGGGGCTCTTGTGTGACAAAGCCGCCAATTCTGACACTCGCCTTGCCGATGCTAAGGCCAACAACATGACCACCTTCCAGGTAAGAAATTTAAAATCAACCTTGTTAAGTGGTTCAAACCAGTTCAAACCACGTTCAGGTCCCATGGTGCCAATGGAGGCACAAAAGGTGGCTGGATGTGCAGCACTCCCTTTACAAACGTCTGGACTTCTGGAAGAGAAGCCAAATCCTTTTGAAAGAAAATCGAGAGGGCCGAAATCTGTACCTTAACAGAGCCATAAACTCCCCCTCCTCCATGTTGGCTATTATCGCTCTGAGAGATTCCATTTTGAATTTGAATCTTTTTATGTACAGGTTTAGGGATTTCAGATTCAAAATAGGTCTGACCGAACCGTCCGGTTTCGGGACCACAAATAGGGTTGAGTAGTAACCTCTTCCCTGCTGGTGCAGGGGAACCTTGATTATCACTTGCTGTATACACAGCGTTTGAATTGCAGCTAACACTATATCCCTTTCCGATGTGGAAGCTGGTAGGGCCGATTTGAAAAATCGGCGCGGGGGCACCTCCTCGAATTCCAATTTGTAACCCTGGGAAACTATTTCCAACACCCAGGGATTCAGGTCCGAACTGACCCAGGCCTGACTGAAAAGTCGAAGACGTGCCCCCACCAGTGCGGACTCCCTCAGGGGAGCCCCAGCGTCATGCTGTGGGTTTTGGAGTAGCCGGGGAGGACTTTTGTTCCTGGGCACCTGCCGAAGCAGGTGCTCTCTTGCCTCTGCCCTTACCTCTGGCGAGGAAAGAGGATCCCCGACCTCTTTTGGACTTGTGCGACCGAAAGGACTGCATCTGATAGGGTGTTACTTTCTTTTGCTGTTGGGGAATATATGGTAAAAAATTAGATTTACCTGCTGTAGCTGTGGAAACCAGGTCCGTCAGCCCATCCCCAAACAATACATCACCCTTATAGGGTAGTACTTCCATATGTTTTTTGGAATCCGCATCACCCGTCCATTGGCGAGTCCATAAGGATCTTCTCGCTGAGACAGACATGGCATTGGCCCTAGAAGCTAGCAATCCAATGTCCCTTTGAGCATCCCTCATAAATAAGACTGCGTCTTTAATATGGGCTAGAGTTAAGAATATAGTATCCTTATCCATATTATCAAATTGATCTGTCAGCTCATCTGTCCAAGCTGCAATTGCGCTACACACCCATGCCGACGCAATTGTCGGTCGTAGCACAGCACCCGTATGAGAATAAATACACTTTAAGGTAGTTTCTTGCCTGCGATCTGCAGGGTCCTTAAGGGCAGCTATGTCAGGAGACGGTAGCGCCACTTTCTTGGACAAGCGCGTCAGGGCCTTGTCCACAGTGGGGGGTGATTCCCAAATTTCCCTGTCCTGCTTAGGGAAGGGGTATGCCATATAAATTCTTTTGGGGATCTGCAGTCTCTTATCCGGAGTCTCCCAAGCTTTTCCAAAGAATTAATTTAATTCATGAGATGTGGGAAAGTTAATAATCTGTTTCTTTTCCTTAAACATGTGTACCCTTGTGTCGGGGACCGAGGGTTCATCCACAATATGCAACACATCCCTTATTGCCACAATCATACCCTGAATGATTTTAGTCACCCTAGGGTGCAATTTTACTTCGTCATAGTCGACACTGGAATCAGAATCCGTGTCGGTAGTAGTGTCTTGTGTTAAGGGACGGTTTGGAGACCCCGACGGGCCCTGTGAGTCGGTCCAATCCGAGGATTGACCCCCTGATGTCCCCCCTAAATCAGCCTTATCAAGCCTTTTATGTAAAGATGCCACACTTGCATTCAACATATGCCACATGTCCATCCAATCTGGAGTCGGCACAACCGACGGGGACACACCACTCATTTGCTTTACCTCCTCCTTGGAGAAGCCTTCCGCCTCAGACATGTCGACACACACGTACCGACACCCCACACACACAGGGATTAACCTATAAGGGGACAAAACCCCAACCAGGTCCTAAGGAGAGACAGAGAGAGAGTATGCCAGCACACACCAGCGCTTAAAACCACTGGAAAAAATATGTCCAGATAGCGCTTTTTTATATATAATATGCCAATTCCCACTCACTGCGTCGCTAATGTGCCCCCCTCCTCTTTTCCAAGCCTGTGAAGTTCAGCAGGGGAGAGACCAGGGAGCCAGCGTTTTCCTCATGCAGCTTCTGTGGAGAAAATGGCGCTGGTTAGTGCTGAGGATCAAGCCCCGCCCACCCGACGGCGGGCTTCGGTCCCAGTGATTTTTCAATAAAATGGCGGGGGATCATAGATTTACTGCCTCCGCAGCCTAATCAAACTGTATTTGGCCAAAATGTGAGGTTTATTGCTGCCCAGGGCGCCCCCCCCCCTGCGCCCTGCACCCTTCAGTGCTGCTCTGTGTGTGTGTGACTGGGAGCAATGGCGCGCAGCTTACCGCTGCGCACCTTACCTCATGAAGATCTGATGTCTTCTGCCGCCTAAGATGTCTTCTGCCTTCTCTATCCGGCTTCTATCTTCGGCATCTGTGAGGAGGACGACGGCGGCGCGGCTCCGGGACGAACCCCAGGTGAAACCTGTGTTCCGACTCCCTCTGGAGCTAATGGTGTCCAGTAGCCTTAGAAGCAGTGCCCAACTTGACAAGCCAGCTCTGCTTCTCTCTCCTCGGTCCCACGATGCAGGGAGCCTGTTGCCAACGGTTTCGGTATGAATGGTCGACCATGTTATGGTCGACAGTCATTAGGTCGTCCACTATTGGTCGACATTGACATGGTCGACATGGACACATGGTCGACACATGAAAATGGTCGACACTTGAAAGGTCGACACATGAAAAGGTCGACATGAGTTTTTTAACTTTTTTTGGTGTCGTTTTTTGCATAAAGTGACTGGGAACCCCAATTAGTGCACCGCGTCCCCTCGCATGGCTCGCTTCGCTCGCCATGCTTCGGGCATGGTGCCTTCGCTACGCTACCGCTTCGCTCGGCACAGATTACCGTTCCAATCGTAGTCCACGTGGATCGTAAAGTATGGAAAAGTTACCCAAAAGAAAAAAAAGTTAAAAAACTCATGTCGACCTTTTCATGTGTCGACCATTTTCATGTGTCGACCATGTGTCCATGTCGACCATGTCAATGTCGACCAATAGTGGTCGACCTAATGACTGTCGACCATAACATGGTCGACCATCTGAACGGATACCGTTGCCAACAGGACTCCCTGAAAATAAAAAACCTAACAAAATTCTTCTTCAACAGAAAACTCTGGAGAGCTCTCTGCAGTGCACCCATTCTCCTCTGGGCACAAGATCTAACTGAGGTCTGGAGGAGGGGCATAGAGGGAGGAGCCAGTGCACACCCATAGTCAAAGTTCTTTTTAGGTGCCCTATCTCCTGCGGAGCCCATCTATACCCCATGGTCCTTATGGAGTCCCCAGCATCCTCTAGGACGTAAGAGAAATAATAATAAACCCAACCAACGCTGGACATAAGATGAAGGGACACTACTATGTTGTGTAATATGAATCAGTGCAGTGTTTTGTGAATAATTTGTGCTACAGTGTGGCGTAATTTGAATTGGAGGTACTATTGTGAGGTGCTATTGTGTGTCCACACCCCTCCCATGTGAGACTACACTCTTTTGTGACGCACGCTGACTCTTTCTGAGTTAAGGGAGGGAGGGCGCAATTTTATAGTTTGCAGGAGGGCGCCGAACACCCTAGCACCGGCCCTGGGCACAGCACTGACAACCAGGCTTTACATAGGAGGATTTGCCCAAGCAGTCCCAGGAACAGTGAGCTGAGGAGTAATGGCGCCGCAGACACTGACAGGGAGTGAGGAAAAGACAGAGATGCAGCTCCAGGGTGGGAACACTTGCTGGAAATGGTGCCCTGGGGCTGGGGGAGGGGCTTCAGGTCTAAGCCTTATCCCCCTTGCTGGCAAAACCACTGGGCACTGTGGGCGATATTAAAATCGGTTTTAAGAGAAAACCTGACCTGCGCCCATGCCCTGGTGATCTAGTGGGATCGCCTGTGTCCACCGCCAGCGCGCGCGGCCCGCCTCCCACTGACCGCGCCGGATCGCGATAAAGACCAAGTCCCGCGAGCGGGACCCACTTACCACCTCCCGAAGCGCAGCCACGCGATCCTGGAGAGTACCAGCCGTGTGTGTCTAACATGAAGAAAACCGGAGCCTCCGCTGTAGGTACCCGGCAACCAGGGCTCGGGAGTGTACAGCGCCGCTGGGGAGAGCTGGAGCTGCAGCAGTGAATGTCACAAGACATTTACCACCGCTGCTGCTCTTGAATTCTTCACTTTTTACCTCATAAAAAGCTTTTCTCAGGGCTGCTTGGAGCAGCCCCTCTGTTAAGTGCCTGCTGGGAGGCGGGGTGATATAGGAGGCGGCGCTATGCATCTTGGGAAGAAGGTCAAAGCTTTGAGCCTGTTGGTGCCTCGGATCAAGATCCTACTCTACACCCCATTGTCCAGACTTGTGGAGCCCAGTGTACCCCGCAGCAGAAAAATCAAGAATACTCACCAGCCCCATTCCTGTTTCCCGACCACTGCTGCCGTCCGTCTTCCGCCGCCGCTCCTCGGATCCATAGGAGCGCATAGACACTAGAGGTCAATTATGACCCCTAGTGTCTGTGACTGTCCTAAACTGCCGTGCGGTGCGCGATGACGTCAGGCAGTTTCCCTTTACGGAGGGGACCATTTCCTAACCACCGCCGCCGCCATCCCCATCTTGGGACAGCGGCGCCCCGGGCAAAAGTCCTGCTTGCCCGTGGCAAGAGCCGCTACTGCAACTAGACAGATGTATGTAGTGTGTAGCGACACAATACATAGATCTGCTCAGTCACAATGCTGCTTATTTTACAAGTGTCATACCCAGGATTAGAACCTACGACCTATTACACTGGAAACAGTCACCTTACCAATGAACTATTTGCTCCTGTATAGAAAGCATGAGAATTCCAACTATATGAAGTTACTTGTAATTGTCAGAGAAGTAACTTCATATAGTTAGAAATAATACTCACACATTGGGGTATATTTACTAAGCTCCCGATTTTGACCGAGATGCCGTTTTTTCTTCAAAGTGTCATCTCGGTAATTTACTAAGCAAAAATCACGGCAGTGATGAGGGCATTCGTAATATTTTGGAAGTTGTAGTAAAAAAATACGAATGAATACACCATCGGTCAAAACGCGGCAGTTTAGGTATGAATCACGGTCATTTACTAACCATTCGTATTTGTAATGTCTACCGTGAAAATGCTTTTGCGGTCGTGAAAAAATACAAATCGTAAAAAAGTCCTAAAAAAAAGTAGACCTGCTTTTGAGAAGCGTGTTTACATGTATATTCAATTATCCATTAGTCACACCTGAATGTTTGGCCCTATAAAAGGGTCCAAGGCACATTTTGAATATCTCTCACTCTGAAATGGCTGCTGTGGTGTGTGCTACCGATTTTTTGTTTGCTGGGGGATACCTGAGAGTGATCCATGACTCATCCATAAATCAGGGCCAGGTAAGTGAACATGGTCAGCAGGTTGAGCAGGTGCCGCGGAGGCTGCGCCAGCCACGATTTTTTAGGGGACGTTTAAACTTAAACACATTGTCTGATGATAGGGTCATACAGATGTTTCGCCTAAATAGAAACAACATTTTCCGTCTGTATGACCTTGTCAAACTGGGACTAGACCCTGAGACAGCACGCTCTCGCTCTGTCTCAGGCCTGCACAAACTCCTGGCTGTGTTACACTTTATGGCTACTGGGAGCTTCCAGGCTGTGACAGGCGACGTCATCGGTATCTCCCAGCCCACCTTTTCCAAATATTTGAACCAGGCGAGTTGAAATATATATACACGTCTATATCTAAGTGTTGCTTCTGTTAGGTCTTAGAACACAGTATTGTATTGAATACAGATCATGACACTCACCTTATATTTATTAATGTCCACTCAGGTTTTGGATGTCTTGGAGCCACATATAAATGCCTCTATCTGCTTCCCTACCCAGGAGTCGCAGTGGCATGCTGTCAGGGTAGCTTTCTATGAGCTTGCTGGCATGCCCAATGTGCTGGGGGCCATAGATTGCACACACGTTGAGCTGAGACCACCTAGGGGCCGACAATATATATATACTAATCGACATATGGACAAATCCACTAATGTCCAGGTGGTTTGTAATGCAAATCTCAACATTATGAGTGTGGTTGCAGGTTACCCTGGCGGCTGCCATGACTCCTTCATCCTCAGTCAGTCATCTCTGTTCGATAAATTTGAGGACGGACAAATGCCTGTTGGCTGGCTGCTGGGTATGTTCCAAGTGTGTTGTGTGTATGTGTGGTAACTTCAAACTCCATTGTTTTTTAGGGTAATTACTCATCATACACATGTACTAATGTTGCCTATATCTGTTTTTCAGGTGATGGGGGTTATGGCTGCTACTCTTGGCTACTTACTCCATTGTCCCAACCTGATTCTCCTGCTGAACACAGTTACAATCATGCACATAAGTCTACGCGGAACGTGATAGAAAGATGTTTTGGTGTGCTGAAATCTCGGTTTCGGTGTCTGGATAAATCTGCTGGGCTTTTGTTGTATAGTCCCTCCAAGGTGACTAGGATTGTGTTCTGCTGCTGTTTTCTCCATAATCTGTGTTTGAAACAACATCTGCCACATGATGATGGAGAAAACAGTCAGCAAGCAGAGGATTTAGAAACATCTGGTGACAGTGTGAGTACAGATGTAGGGAGGCAGGTAAGGCAAGAAGTGATTCAGCGGTATTTTAGCCGTAAGTATTTTTTAAATTCAAATCACCTTGACTAACCACTTTGATTAAATGTATTGTAGGTGTGAATGTGTGTTTTGTTCGTTAGTGTTTGTTCTTTATACTGGTCTGTACATTTTGAAAAAACAAATTAAAAAAAACATTGTCACTCATTACCCCATTAAAACAAACACACATAGCGTGTTTTACAATGATTGACGCGGACACAGGAATTTTTGAGAATACAATATTACCAATTTTATTGTGTATCACAAATTTCATGTATTCTTCATTTTTTTTTCTTTTGTGTGCTGGGTGCAGAGGTTTGAGCAGGGTCGCTGGGCCGTGTTCTGCTTGATCGTCGAACAGGGGAGGTAACTGGGGTCTGGCTAGGGGTAGTCGTGCCTGAGCTGGAGCTGCCTTGTTGTGCTGCCATCAGAGTTATGCTTTGGCTCAAATTATGAATACTGGCATTCAGCTGATTATTTGTGGCAGTGTTGCTGGCCACAATCCGAGACAAAGTTTCATTCACTACCTGATTGTGCTGAATAACTTGAATTAAGGCTTGTTGCTGCCGCGGTTGCTCATCAATGATGCGCGTCAAATTTGAAAGCATTTGCGTGTTGTCCGCCCTGATTTGCTCCATTGATGTCGCAATTCTGCCTACCTGAACAATCAGTCTTCCCGAGTTCCGACTAATGCGCGGAAGATGATGGGGCAGACTGGCAAGGTGTTGTGTGTGTGTGTGTGTGTGTGTGTTCAGGTAGGCAGTGTTTTGGGCCTGTTGTGTGGCCCAACTGGACCAAAAGTCTGCGGACATTTGTTGCTGGGGTGGAGTAGGGATCAATTGTGGCCTTACTGAGGCTTGGGGCATATCCTGCTGCTGGGTTGGCTGGGTAGGATCAACGGGCGTAAGGTGCAATGTAAATGTTGGCTGTTGGTCAGGTTCCTGCTGGTCGTCCTCGGCCATGATGTTTGGGTCTGTATGGGGTGACCAACAGGCACTGTTTAGTTATATTTAAATATCTTTGCTTGTCCTAAACATGCCATACTTAATAATACTCATGCCAATTTTATTTTAAAGGTGTGTTTTAAAAAACTAGGAATCTTTCCTTTACAAACACATATGTGCCTTCACAGGCGTGCGCAGAGACTGACTGGCGGGTTCCGCACCGAACTTCACCCCCTCCACAGCATTATAGTGTTCTCTCACCTCCCCTGAACTGGATATAGACTGCTCACCTGGACGGCCCAGAGGAGCAGATCAGGTAAGCAGTCTACATCCAGGACAGGGGAGGTGGGAGAACACTATAATGCTGTGGAGGGGGTGGGGGGTTGAGTCCGGTGTGAAAGCCGCTATTCATTTTCTGTGCACGCCTGTGGGATCAATTTCCTAAGATGGGTGTTGATTTTAAAATGGGATGTTGGCCATAGCAACCAATAAGACTTTATTTTTCTTTTATTTTGCACATTCAAGAAGAGAATACCTGGAATCAGAATGGTTGCTACGGGAAAACATGTCAACTCAAATAGAACTCACATCTTAGTAAATGTACTGTGTTTTTTTTTATTTATTTAAAAAAATAATGTTTTTACTCACCAGACAGCTGAGGTGATCGTGGCTCATCACTTTGGGGACTAGCCAAAATTGCCTGTGGTGGCTGGGCCAGCACTGCGGAGATGCGCCGCCTGGGTGGTGAAGATGGAGCCGCAGAATCAGACTCCACACGACGCGTCTTACTGGGCCTCCTAGGTAAACTCACAGAGCCCCGTGATGGCCGCCTTAAAGGAGGCGGATTGCAGAAGACGAGCCTATGTGAAAATGTAAACATTAATATTTTGTGCTTCTATGTGTTTGCAGAATATGTGACTACAGTGAATTCTTACCTGCATTCCCACCATCTCCATCAGTTGGCTGTGGCCTGTCTGTGGCGCTTCGCTGGCGTACTGTTGTAAAATTTGAAACAACATTATTACCATACGTTGAATATTCATTGTTATATGAAGCTCCTTATTGTGATGTAAACATCTTGAACCTAATGTTAAGTAAATTATTTTATGTTTAAGCAATTCTGGATTACTTAATTGGGTGTGTATTCGGAAATTAAGATGGTGTTGCAATAATTAAGCCATAAATATAGATTAATTCTGCACAAGATATTGCAGTGAATTTGAAAGCCATAATTGACACAAACAAATTTTGTGAGTAAAAAAAACCAACACAAACATCATTAACCAAAAAACAAACAATATTTAAAAAATGCTATTCTCAAAAACAGTTAGGGACAAGCAAGATCTCAGATTATGTAATAGAACTACACATACCAGCATGCACTGCAACAGATTTAACATTCACTAATAACAAAACTCAGCCAATGCATGATGGGACTTGTAGTTTTGAAACACATTTACAGCTACAGGTTGCACAGGCCTGCACGACATCACCAACACAATGTTTCAATATTTAAAAACACAGTAAAAATTAGCAACATTAACTTTAAAAAAAATGCAATATACAACACATAATTTAAACAAACTCACCATCCATCCGTGGGCGGTCCGAATCCCGGACATGAGTCGCAGACACCACTTCGGCAGGAATAAGGGTCCGCACAGGCTCCTCCCAATCACGATAAGTCGCCCTGAAGGGGTGTCCACCCCCGGTTTGGCCTCCTTGGCCATCTTGGCCTTGACACGGCGCTTAATATCATAAAATCTTTTACGGCACGTGTCCTCAGTCCGCCTCACCACACCCTCACTATTAACTGCCGCTAAAACTTTAGCCCACAGGACCGACTTCCTACGTGAGGACACCTTGGCAGCATCCTGCCCAAACAATTGGCGATGATGCCTCATCAGCTACCGCACCAAAGCCATGTTTTCTGCATAGCTGAACTTAACATTGCGCCCAGTCTTGGTAGTGGTGCGTGGCTGCGGAGCCACAGCACCTTCACTATCACTGGAAAACGCAAGAACAGGCACCCCCTCCTCCTCACTAACCTCCTCCACCTCACTCACCTCCTCCCTCTCACTAACCTCCTCCACCTCACTCACCTCCTCCCTCTCACTCACCTCCTCCACCTCACACACCTCCTCCACCTCACTCACCTCCTCCCTCTCACTAACCTCCTCCACCACACTGACCTCTGACTGAGACATAACTACAAAAAACACAGAGAAAAAAAAACAGATAACACACTCCTCCACTACCACTACACACCACACACCCAACACAGACTCACTCACTCACTCACTCACTCACTCACTCACTCACTCACTCACTCACTCACAAACAATGACTTGAAAAAAAAAACAAGGACAAAAAAGTAGACAAACTTTGAAAAAACTACACAGCAAGTATGACAAGACTACTTACACACACAGTACAGCACTCAACAATCGCAAAACTCCGCTCCAAAACCACCAAAAACTCCACCAAACTCACCAACTCCTAATACACCTTCATCTCTCCTCTCCACTAGCTAAACCCACGAGGTGCGGACGGTTTGGGGCGTTTTTATAGTAATGTGCACAGACACTCCAACATCACGAATACAACCAATCACGGACGAGTGACAAAAACTAAACTTAGGAAAAAAACGCGGCCGTGCACGGACAAACACTGCCGTAACAGACATGTGACACAGTCATAAGGAAAAATTAATAACACGGCCGTAAAACCACAAAATCGGCCGCGTTTTAAACAAAAAAGACACGAATGACATCGACATCGGACAACACTAAAAATACAAATACGACAGCTTAGTAAATTAGTCGTAATCAATTCAAAAAGTTGCATATTTACACTTTCGATGTCATTCGTGATTGAACTTTGACCTCAAACGGAAAAATACGAATCTTAGTAAATTTACCCCTTTGTGTGTAGGAGCAAATACTGTAGCTTCATCAGTAAGGTGTCTGCTTCCAGTGTAATAAGTTATGGATTCATAAATCATGGGTTCTAATCCTGGGTATGACACTTGTCAAATGTGTTACTATAATAAAGAGGGTGTGACTTGTAAGGTAGACATAGCGGCGGCTATCAATTAAGGAGGAGAGGTGTCCCCCTACAGAGCAGGAGACCGGTAGCAGCTGACTCCATTGCCTCCCACAGTTACACCTCTGTGTAATGCATACCTGCCTACTAGGAGGCTCCCAATTTTTGGGGCAGCCCCCAGCACTCCAGGAAGAGCAGGCAGATGGGAGCCTGAGCACAGCTGCCACCCGCGCCCCATTATGTCTTTTGCCCCGTAGCTAGCACCAAGGAGGGGGCAGCAGTAACTGCAGCTTCTCTGCGGCTGTCCCAGAGCTGGGAGTACACACGTCTGGCCCTCTACTCTTCCTGGGCCCTCAGCACCTGCGCCTACATCATTCCAGCAGCACAGCCAAGCCTCCTGACCTACGGGCTGTACTGTGTGTACTGTAATGTATATAGCAATGTATATCAGCTCTCCCCCATGTATAGCTCCGCCCCCCATTTACACCAGCTCTAGCCCCTGTATACCAGCTCTACATCCCATATATGCTTGTTTTCACCTCAGCGTGTATTCCTATTTATTAAGAAACTGCTCACACTTGCGCCGCACAGTCACTGTGTGTGAGAGGCTCCTGTCACTCTGAGGCTGCACCCACACCACCTACAGCTCGCTGCCCTATTTGGACAAGACGGTTCACATCCCTGCCGGGCACTATGTGGCGTATCCTTGGGGCCCCCTTGATCCTTGGGGCCCGGTACAGGTGTCCCCTTTGACCCCCCCTGTCGCCTGCCCTGGCAGCACTCACCTACGGTTAGTGGCATAACTACCATGGGTGCAAGGGATGCAGCCTTCAGTGCTAAGTTAGTTTACTTTTTTTTCATATGGTGGCAAATGGTGGCAAATGAGTTCCACCAGCTCTCCAGGACCACTGTAAGCACTGCCAACAACAGCTGTGCGATAGCGAGGCTGGAGGACACATGGGCAAACATTGAGCTGTCTAGTGTCATCAGATTTCTGCATCTAAAAAGGCACATCAGCAGTGGACATTCACCAACTTGTAGAGGTGTACGGTGATAGCGTCATACCATATAGTTTCATACCTCCCAACTTTAGCCTGGAGGTGATCCGGACTACTGCACGGCTTTGCCACGCGCCGACCCTTCAAGGGGGCATGGCCTCAGTCATGGGGGCGTGGCCTCATCTAAGTGAGCGTGGCCTCACCAAACGGACCATTTTCCAGCCTTTAGGGGGGGTGCCCAGCGCTCCCCGAGCAGCTGGGAAGCCCCCTGCTCCCCTCCTAGCGATGAATACATGCTGAGAGCGTGCACCTGCTAGATTGATTGAGCAGTTGTCACTGTGTTTGCAGTTGTGAGAGGCATTGTATGGGATCAGCATTTGGAAGGCATGCTGGTTACTGTAGTACTACTTGGAGATCCCATGGGTGGCTCCTAGGTAAACTAGCCCTCAATTTGGGTGTATTTCTGTATGGGCCTTTGGGGGACATGTACTAAGCAGTGATAAGAGCGGAGAAGTGAGCCAGTGGAGAAGTTGCCCATGGCAACCAATCAGCTGCTCTGTATAATTTTAAATTATGCAAATTCTAAATGTTACTTCAATGCTGATTGGTTGCTATTGGCAACTTCTCCACTGGCTCACTTCTCCGCTCTTTTCACTGCTTAGTACATATCCCCCTTTATCGTGAGGCCTTACAATAGACATGACCCTAAGTGGGTACTGTTATTATGTAGTGTAGTGACGGCCAGTAACCAGAGAAGCTGTGAAGGGGCCCGGCAGCTTACCCATACATGCCTACTCTCCAGGAAGCTGCAGGAGGCTCCCATTTTTTTGGGTAGACCTCCCCACCCCCCGGAAGAGTAGGCAGGTCTCCTGCATCCTGCTCGCACCCTAGTGATGCGGGCAGGATGGAGACATACTCTCCCGTATTCGCAGGTCCATGGGGAGGGGAAGGGGTTCAAATGACGTGAATCGCGTCATTTTAGACCCGCCCCCTTCCCGCGAATCGTGGAATTTTCCTGATGTGGGGTGGGGCTTGATGATGTCACAGCCCGCCCCGCCCCCCGAAGTCTTCTACATCGTCTCCTCTCTGGGCTTCTCCCGGAGAGGAGAATTAGAAAGTAGGTAAGTATGAGCTTACCATGTATTTGCAAATGCATGCAACAAATATCTCTGAATTTCTATTACCATATAGCTTTCAAGTATTTTTGCAAGTACTATTTACTGTGCTGGGGGATACCTGGGGAGGAAAAGGGGGAAACACCCCCCCCCCCCCACCTTTGTTTTGTGCATTTGATTTAGTGACAGTGCTGAAGCAATAGGCAATTTGCAACTAACGGTGAAGTTCAGCAAGCCGCCATGTCCTGGCTTCAGGTGCTTGACATTGATTTCTTCTATGCAGGGATAGATGTCTTGGTGTACCATTGGAACAAATGCTTAGACAAGTATGGGGACTATATAGAAAAATAATCTATACTGAGGCCATACTATTGATTATACAGTACATATACAGTATGTATGAGTTGAATAAATTTACGCAATGAGAGGTTGTTACCTTATTTATTGAACCACCCTCAAATCTAATAATCTGTGGTGCCAAACCTTTTTAAGTAGGCTTACCATTACCATACTATCCCTTTAAACCGGGACACTCGTGGATTACACAGGTTCTGTGCAGGATCCCGACAGACAGCATCTTGACTGGATCCCAGTTAGTGGATGAGCTGAATCAGAACACAGGGTCCAATGTGAGAATCAGCAAGGTGAGACCACAGGGTCACAGTTACCAGGACTCTGCTGGGTGTACCTAGACTAGTGGGGGCTGTATACACTCAGCAGTGTCCTGGTAACTGTGCTGTGCACCTGTGATTCTACTATTGCCCTGTGTACCGAGGGGTAGATGTACAAAACCAACATGTTATGGGTGAGAAGTGGTATCAGCGCACGTTACGCTTCTCCCCCATGTATGAAGGGTGTATGTGAAATCACGGGTGTGGTATGGAAGGTAGATAGTAACTGGGTCGACAGTATCTAGGTCGACCACTATTGGTTGACAGTAACTAGGTCGACAGGTCAAAATGAGTTTTTTATGTGTTTTTTGTGTCGTTTTCTTTGTACAGTGACCGAGAACCCCAATTAGTGCCCCGTGTCCCCTCGCATGGCGAGCGAGCTTCGGGCAGGTTACTATTCCCAATCATAGTCCGCGTGGGAGTATGAAAAGGTTAAAAAAAAGAAAAAAATTGTGAAAAACTCATGTCGACCTGTTGACCTAGAAACCCTGTCGACCTAGTTACGGTCAACCAATAGTGGTCGACCTAGATAGTGTCGACCTAGATAGTGTTGACCTAGAGACCGGATCCCTGAAATCACAGGTGTGCCCCTGTCATTATCAACGCTGCTATCTTTAAGATAACGTGCCGATGAGCCAACCAATGTACAGTATGAACAAGAGCGGCACTGACCGTTCCAGTAACTATAGCTATTGATATTGACAGCTGCAGTTGTCATTAGCCCATCACCACAGAAGGGACATATGGGAGGGAGAAGCCAGGTCGGGACAGGGAGGGGCGTGGCGTTACGTCAGGGGGCGTGGTGGGGTGAATGATGTGGCATAGGGACGGAACCGGATCGTATCATCGTGGCCCTGCCCCCTGCAATACAATGCAGCGTTTACCAGCATTGAGTTGCAGGGGATGGGGCCATGATGAAGCTGACACATCTGGACAGCCCACTTCCCAAGTATGAACTATGGGTGTGTGACTGGTGTCGTTGGCTAGCAGGGTCCTTTGGATGTTCCAGGCATGGACCCTGCAGGATGCTCTGGTCATTGCAGTTCTTCCCGGTGACTGGTGGACCCACTCCCTCGGCATGACATCACACACTCTGGGCGTGGCAGACCCTGCTGTGGTGCTGGCTCCAATTATTGTGTTCCACTGTGGAGCTGTCCACGGTGGGGGTCACGTCCTCTAATCTCCTGACACTGGTGGAGTTGCAGAAGTTGTACACACCGCACATCATGGAGCTTACAGGAACCTCTATCTACATAGTGTAATGTAGGATCTGCTTCAGCTGCATGACAAGTGGACAATATCAATCTGTTGTTATTAGATATTCAACCTCCATTTTTTAATGTATAAAAGTGCTGAAACTACTTAATAAATATATTTTATTTTATATTTTTAATCCCATAAGTGATCACCACCTCGAGGTTCTTATTTTTTTAAAGGCCTGTCACCCTTAATTGCAAGTGGCCTTTTGCAATAAATCTAATATTAATAATAGCTGATGTGTTGAGTTTCAACCGGGCAAGGGTTTGCTGGGCAGAACATTTTACCCCTGTTCTCCCCCTTAGCAGTCAAATTTTAAAAACTCTCTGCTTAGTGGGTGGCTACAAATAACTGTCACAGTTTCAAGACTACCCAGCAGGTCACATATTCCAGGTCACCCAGCAGGTGCACAGGAAGAGTTCACTAACTTTCATATTTTCCAGAGCACAATGGTGATGCATGGCAGGCGGACGATTTTCCACACAACTCTGAAACGAAGCAACAAATTACAACGCCAATATTTTTCTGCAAATCTACGAACCAAGACCTTTTATGTGGTGTACAGAGGCGTCGGAATGGGTGGGGCAAGGGGGCAGCTCACCCCCCCAAACATGAGAGGCACCGGCCAATGTACACAGGAGGAGTGATGTGCGGTCAGTTGAAAGACCGGACATCACAACCTCTATTCAGCACAGGGACCAGGCAACAGTCCCACACCCCCAACTCCCAGCAGAGCAGTGCCGCGATTCGCGGCTGTTTAGGGGGCGTGGCCTAATGCTGAGTAGTGCCCGCCTCCATGAGAGACCAGTGGTGGCTGCTGTGTAATAAGGTACAGTAGTGTCTCTCTGCTTGCTCCACTCCCTCTCTCCCTGTCCCACTTCCTCCCTAACACTCTCTCCTCTTGCTCCTCTCTCTCTATCTCTCCTCTCTCTCTCTCTCTCTCTCTCTCTCTCTCTCTCTCTCTCTCTCTCTCTCTCTCTCTCTCTCTCTCTCTCTCTCACTCTTTCTACTCAGAAGACACGCAGAGGAAGGTGAGTTTATGTGGGTTGCGTGGACTGGAGCAGGATAGAAAGCTGGGGGGACTGGCTGGCTGGAGAGCACAGACAAGGGAGATGGCTGGAGAGCATAGACGGGCGGACTGGATGGCTGGAGAGAAGAGGCCTTATAGCAGAATTATGCATGAAAGTAATCATTGACGTGTATGTAACATAGTAACATAGTATCTGAGGTTGAAAAAAGACAATTGTCCATCGAGTTCAACCTATTTGTGGTCTCCTATGCATGATGATTTGACTAAAATTTCTGACTGATGCTGCTGTCAGCCGTTACATTTTATCCCTATTTATAGTAACTATAATGCATGACTATGCACCATACCCCTGGATATCCTTTTCCAATAGGAATTTATCTAACCCATTCTTAAAGGTGTTGACAGATTCCGCCATTACAACTCCCTCGGGCAGGGAATTCCAAACACGTATTGTCCTTACCGTGAAAAAGCCTTTACGCCGTATTGTGCGGAATCTCCTCTCCTCTAACCTGAGCGAGTGTCCACGAGTCCTCTGTGTTGATCTAACCAAAAACAGGTCCCGCGCAAGCTCTGTGTATTGTCCCCTTATATATTTGTAGATGTTGATCATATCCCCTCTTAGTCTCCGCTTTTCCAATGTAAACATGCCTAGTCTTTCAAGCCTTTCCTTGTATTCCATCGTCTCCATGCCCTTAATTAGTTTGGTCGCCCTCCTCTGTACCTTTTCAAGCTCCAGGATATCCTTTTTGTAGTACGGTGCCCAGAACTGTACACAGTATTCAAGGTGTGGCCTCACTAGTGATTTATATAACGGGAGTATAATACTCTCGTCCCTAGCATCAATACCCCGTTTTATGCATGCTAATATCTTATTAGCCTTCTTTGCTGCAGTCCTACTTTGGATACTACTTCTTAGCTTGCTATCATAGACTGCATTGGGTTTGGTATGACATCCCGGTGGTCTGGATGCCGGCGGTCACATGACCGACACTGGCATCCCAACACTGAAGATCAAGACATTGGAGGGGGTAAGAATTTTTAACCCTCTGGAGGTGGTGGCTGGGGCTAACCACCCCCTCTAGTGCCTAACCCCTCCTCCCCATGGGCCCTTCCCGGAACCCAGATGTTGGCTGTCTGTGTTCCGGCGCCGGTCTCCTGACACAACTTGCATTTAAAAACTGTTTCTTGCTACTAACTTTTTCTGATTTTCTGTAGCTTTTTGGGGCATAATCGTCTCCTACGCAGCTCATTCACGTCTGATGTTTTCAGCAATTTTGCGACTAGTTTACAAGAAGACAAACATTAGAATGAGAAGCTTTTTAGCTGATAAGGGAGAAAACAATGTAAGAGGTCAGACATCTGGTCCTTTATAGGAAGCGCCAGCCGCTCCCTGCACCATGCCATATGAAGGTGGTGATATACAGAAGGAATCAGATGACAGATCAAAAAGATCCTCAGACTAGAACCAGAAGGTGTCCTCCACTCCTAGGAACTACTAAAAATAACTTCTAGGAAAATAATATTTTCATAGCAAGCCAGTTACCATCTGTGGCGTTCTGTCTGCTGATCAGCTGAAGGGATATTAGTCTGCACAGCGGCAGAACCCGGGAGGGCTATGAGGAATTACTGCAACAAAATAGAGAGATCGATGCTATCACCTTTCCTTTCAGTGTCAAAACAGTTCCATCTTGAAATAAATCAGTTTTTCAGAGCACGCTGCCATGTACAGTATGTGAACGTTTCTCCTACGTTCCTAGTCACTTCTTTACATCAGTACATAATATGACTCTTGTCGGCAGCATTTATCAATAATCCCACTGCGCGGTTTACATCTCAGCAGTCCACGCTGGGATCCCAGCGTCAGTATCCAGACTGCCGGGATCCTGACTGGATCCCCATGTAATACAGACAGTCCCTGTTTCCCCCTGGGATCTACAATGCGTCAGAGTGCGGTGCAGAGTGGGATGTACAGTGCGTCAGAGTGCAGCGCAGAGTGGGATGTACAGTGCATCAGAGTGCAGCGCAGAGTGGGATGTACAGTGCGTCAGAGTGCAGCGCAGAGTGGGATGTACAGTGCGTCAGAGTGCAGCGCAGATTGGGATGTACAGTGCGTCAGAGTGCAGCGCAGAGTGGGATGTACAGTGCGTCAGAGTGCAGCGCAGAGAGGGATGTACAGTGCGTCAGAGTGCAGCGCAGAGTGGGATGTACAGTGCGTCAGAGTGCAGCGCAGAGTGGGATGTACAGTGCGTCAGAGTGCAGCGCAGAGTGGGATGTACAGTGCGTCAGAGTGCAGCGCAGAGTGGGATGTACAGTGCATCAGAGTGCAGCTCAGAGTGGGATGTACAGTGCGTTAGAGTGCAGCGCAGAGTGGGATGTACAGTGTGTCAGAGTGCAGCGCGGAGTGGGATGTACAATGCGCCAGAGTGCAGCTCAGAGTGGGATGTACAGTGCGTTAGAGTGCAGCGCGGAGTGGGATGTACAGTGCGTCAGAGTGCAGCGCAGAGTGGGATGTACAGTGCGTCAGAGTGCAGCGCAGAGTGGGATGTACAGTGCGTCAGAGTGCAGCGCAGAGTGGGATGTACAGTGCGTCAGAGTGCAGCGCAGAGTGGGATGTACAGTGCGTCAGAGTGCAGCGCAGAGTGGGATGTACAGTGCGTCAGAGTGCAGCGCAGAGTGGGATGTACAGTGCGTCAGAGTGCAGCGCAGAGTGGGATGTACAGTGCGTCAGAGTGCAGCGCAGAGTGGGATGTACAGTGCGTCAGAGTGCAGCGCAGAGTGGGATGTACAGTGCGTCAGAGTGCAGCTCAGAGTGGGATGTACAGTGCGTCAGAGTGCAGCGCAGAGAGGGATGTACAGTGCGTCAGAGTGCAGCGCAGAGTGGGATGTACAGTGCGTCAGAGTGCAGCGCAGAGTGGGATGTACAGTGCGTCAGAGTGCAGCGCAGAGTGGGATGTACAGTGCGTCAGAGTGCAGCGCAGAGTGGGATGTACAGTGCATCAGAGTGCAGCTCAGAGTGGGATGTACAGTGCGTTAGAGTGCAGCGCAGAGTGGGATGTACAGTGTGTCAGAGTGCAGCGCGGAGTGGGATGTACAATGCGCCAGAGTGCAGCTCAGAGTGGGATGTACAGTGCGTTAGAGTGCAGCGCGGAGTGGGATGTACAGTGCGTCAGAGTGCAGCGCAGAGTGGGATGTACAGTGCGTCAGAGTGCAGCGCAGAGTGGGATGTACAGTGCGTCAGAGTGCAGCGCAGAGTGGGATGTACAGTGCGTCAGAGTGCAGCGCAGAGTGGGATGTACAGTGCGTCAGAGTGCAGCGCAGAGTGGGATGTACAGTGCGTCAGAGTGCAGCGCAGAGTGGGATGTACAGTGCGTCAGAGTGCAGCGCAGAGTGGGATGTACAGTGCGTCAGAGTGCAGCGCAGAGTGGGATGTACAGTGCGTCAGAGTGCAGCTCAGAGTGGGATGTACAGTGCGTTAGAGTGCAGCGCAGAGTGGGATGTACAGTGTGTCAGAGTGCAGCGCGGAGTGGGATGTACAGTGCGTCAGAGTGCAGCGCAGAGTGGGATGTACAGTACGTTAGAGTGCAGCGCGGAGTGGGATGTACAGTGCGTCAGAGTGCAGCGCAGAGTGGGATGTACAGTGCGTCAGAGTGCAGTGCAGAGTGGGATGTACAATGCGTCAGAGTGCAGCACAGAGCTGCATGTACAAAGCATCAGAGTGCAGCACAGAGTGGAATGTACAATGCGTCAGAGTGCAGCGCAGAGCTGCATGTACAATGCGTCAGAGTGCAGTGCAGAGTGGAATGTACAATGCGTCAGAGTGCAGCGCAGAGCTGCATGTACAATGCGTCAGAGTGCAGTGCAGAGTGGAATGTACAATGCGTCAGAGTGCAGCGCAGAGCTGCATGTACAATGCGTCAGAGTGCAGCACAGAGTGGGATCTACAATGCATCAGAGTGCGGCTCAGAGTGGGATCTACAATGCATCAGAGTGCGGCTCAGAGTGGGATGTACAGTGCGTTAGAGTGCAGTGCAGAGTGGGATGTACAATGCGTCAGAGTGCGGCGCAGAGTGGGATCTACAATGCATCAGAGTGCGGCTCAGAGTGGGATGTACAGTGCGTTAGAGTGCAGTGCAGAGTGGGATGTACAATGCGTCAGAGTGCGGCGCAGAGTGGGATCTACAATGCATCAGAGTGCGGCTCAGAGTGGGATGTACAGTGCGTTAGAGTGCAGTGCAGAGTGGAATGTACAATGCATCAGAGTGCAGTGCAGAGTGGGATGTACAATGCGTCAGAGTGCAGCGCAGAGCTGCATGTACAATGCATCAGTGTGCAGTGCAGAGTGGGATGTACAATGCATCAGAGTGCGGCTCAGAGTGGGATGTACAGTGCGTTAGAGTGCAGTGCAGAGTGGGATGTACAGTGCGTTAGAGTGCAGTGCAGAGTGGGATGTACAATGCGTTAGAGTGCGGTGCAGAGTGGGATGTACAATGCGTCAGAGTGCGGTGCAGAGTGGGATGTACAATGCGTTAGAGTGCGGTGCAGAGTGGGATGTACAATGCGTCAGAGTGCGGTGCAGAGTGGGATGTACAATGCGTCAGAGTGCGGTGCAGAGTGGGATGTACAATGCGTTAGAGTGCGGTGCAGAGTGGGATGTACAATGCGTAGAGTGCAGTGCAGAGTGGGATGTACAGTGCATTAGAGTGCAGTGCAGAGTGGGATGTACAATGCGTCAGAGTGCAGTGCAGAGTGGGATGTACAGTGAGTTAGAGTGCAGTGCAGAGTGGGATGTACAATGCGTCAGAGTGTGGTGCAGAGTGGGATGTACAATGCGTCAGAGTGCAGTGCAGAGTGGGATGTACAGTGAGTTAGAGTGCAGTGCAGAGTGGGATGTACAGTGCGTTAGAGTGCAGTGCAGAGTGGGATGTACAGTGCATTAGAGTGCAGTGCAGAGTGGGATGTACAATGCGTCAGAGTGCAGTGCAGAGTGGAATGTACAGTGCATCAGAGTGCAGCGCAGAGTGGGATGTACAGTGCGTCAGGGTGCAGCGCAGAGTGGGATGTACAGTGCGTTAGAGTGCGGCGCAGTGGGATGTACAATGCATCAGAGTGGGATGTACAGTGCGTCAGAGTGCAACACAGAGTGGGATGTACAGTGCGTCAGAGTGCAACACAGAGTGGGATGTACAATGTGTCAGAGTGCGGTGCAGAGTGGGATGTTCAATGCGTCCAGAGTGCAGTGCAGAGTGGGATGTACAATGCGTCAGAGTGCAGTGCAGAGTGGGATGTACAATGCGTCAGAGTGCGGTGCAGAGTGGGATGTACAATGCGTCAGAGTGCGGTGCAGAGTGGGATGTACAATGCTTCAGTGCAGTTCAGAGCGGAATGTACAATGCATCAGAGTGCAGTGCAGAGCTGAATGTAGAATGCGTCAGAGTGCAGCGCAGAGTGGGATGTAGAATGCGTAAGAGTGCAGTGCAGAGTAGGATATACAGTGCGTCACAGTGCAGTGCAGAGCTGAGGGTATCTGGACTCCAGGTCGACAACAAAAAGGTCAACACACCTTAGGCCGACACCAATAGGTCGACACACCTTACGCCGACATGGACAAAAGGTCGACAGGAACAAGGTCGACATGGGAAAAGGTCGACATGCATTTTTCACAATTTTTTTCTTTTTTGGAACCTTTTCATACTTAACGATCCACGTGGACTACGATTGGAACGGTAATCTGTGCCGAGCGAAGCGAAGGCACCATGCCCGAAGCATGGCGAGCGAAGCGAGCCATGCACTAATTGGGGTTCCCGGTCACTCTACGAAGTAAACGACACCCAAAAAACATAAAAAACTCATGTCGACCTTGTCCCATGTTGACCTTGTTCCTGTCGACCTTTTGTCCAGGTCGACCTAAGGTGTGTCGACAAATTGGCGGCGGCCTAAGGTGTGTTGACCTTTTTGTTGTCGACTTGGGAGTCCCATACCCGCGTCAGAGTGTGGCGCAGAGAGGGATGTACAATGCGTCAGAGTGCGGTGCAGAGAGGGATGTACAATGCGTCAGAGTGGGATGTACAATGTGTCAGAGTGCGGTGCAGAGTGGGATGTACAGTGCGTCAGAGTGCGGTGCAGAGTGGGATGTACAATGTGTCAGAGTGCGGTGCAGAGTGGGATGTACAATGCGTCAGAGTGCGGTGCAGAGTGGGATGTACAATGTGTCAGAGTGCGGTGCAGAGTGGGATGTACAATGTGTCAGAGTGCGGTGCAGAGTGGGATGTACAATGTGTCAGAGTGCGGTGCAGAGTGGGATGTACAATGTGTCAGAGTGCGGTGCAGAGTGGGATGTACAGTGCGTCGGAGTGCGGTGCAGAGTGGGATGTACAGTGCGTCAGAGTGCGGTGCAGAGTGGGATGTACAATGTGTCAGAGTGTGGCGCAGAGAGGGATGTACAATGTGTCAGAGTGCGGGGCAGAGTGGGATGTACAATGTGTCAGAGTGCGGTGCAGAGTGGGATGTACAATGTGTCAGAGTGCGGTGCAGAGTGGGATGTACAATGTGTCAGAGTGCGGTGCAGAGTGGGATGTACAATGTGTCAGAGTGCGGTGCAGAGTGGGATGTACAGTGCGTCAGAGTGCGGTGCAGAGTGGGATGTACAATGTGTCAGAGTGCGGTGCAGAGTGGGATGTACAATGTGTCAGAGTGCGGTGCAGAGTGGGATGTACAATGTGTCAGAGTGCGGTGCAGAGTGGGATGTACAATGCGTCAGAGTGCGGTGCAGAGTGGGATGTACAATGTGTCAGAGTGCGGTGCAGAGTGGGATGTACAATGTGTCAGAGTGCAGGGCAGAGTGGGATGTACAATGCGTCAGAGTGCGGTGCAGAGTGGGATGTACAATGCGTCAGAGTGCGGTGCAGAGTGGGATGTACAATGCGTCAGAGTGCGGTGCAGAGTGGGATGTACAATGTGTCAGAGTGCGGTGCAGAGTGGGATGTACAATGTGTCAGAGTGCGGTGCAGAGTGGGATGTACAATGTGTCAGAGTGCGGTGCAGAGTGGGATGTACAATGCGTCAGAGTGCGGTGCAGAGTGGGATGTACAATGTGTCAGAGTGCGGTGCAGAGTGGGATGTACAATGTGTCAGAGTGCGGTGCAGAGTGGGATGTACAATGTGTCAGAGTGCGGTGCAGAGTGGGATGTACAATGTGTCAGAGTGCGGGGCAGAGTGGGATGTACAATGTGTCAGAGTGCGGTGCAGAGTGGGATGTACAATGTGTCAGAGTGCGGTGCAGAGTGGGATGTACAATGCGTCAGAGTGCGGTGCAGAGTGGGATGTACAATGCGTCAGAGTGCGGTGCAGAGTGGGATGTACAATGCGTCAGAGTGCGGCGCAGAGAGGGATGTACAATGTGTCAGAGTGCGGTGCAGAGTGGGATGTACAATGTGTCAGAGTGCGGTGCAGAGTGGGATGTACAATGCGTCAGAGTGCGGTGCAGAGTGGGATGTACAGTGCGTCAGAGTGCGGTGCAGAGTGGGATGTACAATGTGTCAGAGTGCGGTGCAGAGTGGGATGTACAATGTGTCAGAGTGCGGTGCAGAGTGGGATGTACAATGTGTCAGAGTGCGGTGCAGAGTGGGATGTACAATGTGTCAGAGTGCGGTGCAGAGTGGGATGTACAATGTGTCAGAGTGCGGTGCAGAGTGGGATGTACAATGCGTCAGAGTGCGGTGCAGAGTGGGATGTACAATGTGTCAGAGTGCGGGGCAGAGTGGGATGTACAATGTGTCAGAGTGCGGGGCAGAGTGGGATGTACAATGTGTCAGAGTGCGGTGCAGAGAGGGATGTACAATGTGTCAGAGTGCGGTGCAGAGTGGGATGTACAATGTGTCAGAGTGCGGTGCAGAGTGGGATGTACAATGTGTCAGAGTGCGGTGCAGAGTGGGATGTACAGTGCGTCAGAGTGCGGTGCAGAGTGGGATGTACAATGTGTCAGAGTGCGGTGCAGAGTGGGATGTACAATGTGTCAGAGTGCGGTGCAGAGTGGGATGTACAATGTGTCAGAGTGCGGTGCAGAGTGGGATGTACAATGTGTCAGAGTGCGGTGCAGAGTGGGATGTACAATGTGTCAGAGTGCGGTGCAGAGTGGGATGTACAATGTGTCAGAGTGCGGTGCAGAGTGGGATGTACAATGTGTCAGAGTGCGGTGCAGAGTGGGATGTACAAAGTGTCAGAGTGCGGTGCAGAGTGGGATGTACAATGCGTCAGAGTGCGGTGCAGAGTGGGATGTACAATGTGTCAGAGTGCGGTGCAGAGTGGGATGTACAATGTGTCAGAGTGCGGGGCAGAGTGGGATGTACAATGTGTCAGAGTGCGGTGCAGAGTGGGATGTACAATGTGTCAGAGTGCGGTGCAGAGTGGGATGTACAATGTGTCAGAGTGCGGTGCAGAGTGGGATGTACAATGCGTCAGTGCGGTGCAGAGTGGGATGTACAGTGCGTCAGAGTGTGGCGCAGAGAGGGATGTACAATGCTTCAGTGCAGTTCAGAGCGGAATGTACAGTGCGTCAGAGTGGGATGTACAATGCGTCAGAGTGCGGTGCAGAGTGGGATGTACAATGTGTCAGAGTGCGGTGCAGAGTGGGATGTACAGTGCGTCAGAGAGCGGTGCAGAGTGGGATGTACAGTGCGTCAGAGTGGGATGTACAATGCGTCAGAGTGCGGTGCAGAGTGGGATGTACAGTGCGTCAGAGTGTGGCGCAGAGTGGGATGTACAATGTGTCAGAGTGCGGTGCAGAGTGGGATGTACAGTGCGTCAGAGAGCGGTGCAGAGTGGGATGTACAGTGCGTCAGAGTGTGGCGCAGAGAGGGATGTACAATGCTTCAGTGCAGTTCAGAGCGGAATGTACAGTGCGTCAGAGTGGGATGTACAATGCGTCAGAGTGCGGTGCAGAGTGGGATGTACAGTGCGTCAGAGTGTGGCGCAGAGTGGGATGTACAATGTGTCAGAGTGCGGGGCAGAGTGGGATGTACAATGTGTCAGAGTGCGGGGCAGAGTGGGATGTACAATGTGTCAGAGTGCGGTGCAGAGAGGGATGTACAATGTGTCAGAGTGCGGTGCAGAGTGGGATGTACAATGTGTCAGAGTGCGGTGCAGAGTGGGATGTACAATGTGTCAGAGTGCGGTGCAGAGTGGGATGTACAGTGCGTCAGAGTGCGGTGCAGAGTGGGATGTACAATGTGTCAGAGTGCGGTGCAGAGTGGGATGTACAATGTGTCAGAGTGCGGTGCAGAGTGGGATGTACAATGTGTCAGAGTGCGGTGCAGAGTGGGATGTACAATGTGTCAGAGTGCGGTGCAGAGTGGGATGTACAATGCGTCAGAGTGCGGTGCAGAGTGGGATGTACAATGCGTCAGAGTGCGGTGCAGAGTGGGATGTACAATGCGTCACAGTGCGGTGCAGAGTGGGATGTACAATGTGTCAGAGTGCGGTGCAGAGTGGGATGTACAATGTGTCAGAGTGCGGTGCAGAGTGGGATGTACAATGTGTCAGAGTGCGGTGCAGAGTGGGATGTACAATGTGTCAGAGTGCGGTGCAGAGTGGGATGTACAATGCTTCAGTGCAGTTCAGAGCGGAATGTACAGTGCGTCAGAGTGGGATGTACAATGCGTCAGAGTGCGGTGCAGAGTGGGATGTACAATGCGTCAGAGTGCGGTGCAGAGTGGGATGTACAATGTGTCAGAGTGCGGTGCAGAGTGGGATGTACAATGTGTCAGAGTGCGGTGCAGAGTGGGATGTACAATGTGTCAGAGTGCGGTGCAGAGTGGGATGTACAATGTGTCAGAGTGCGGTGCAGAGTGGGATGTACAATGCTTCAGTGCAGTTCAGAGCGGAATGTACAGTGCGTCAGAGTGGGATGTACAATGCGTCAGAGTGCGGTGCAGAGTGGGATGTACAATGCGTCAGAGTGCGGTGCAGAGTGGGATGTACAATGTGTCAGAGTGCGGTGCAGAGTGGGATGTACAGTGCGTCAGAGAGCGGTGCAGAGTGGGATGTACAATGTGTCAGAGTGCGGTGCAGAGTGGGATGTACAGTGCGTCAGAGAGCGGTGCAGAGTGGGATGTACAATGTGTCAGAGTGCGGTGCAGAGTGGGATGTACAATGCGTCAGAGTGTGGCGCAGAGTGGGATGTACAGTGCGTCAGAGTGCGGTGCAGAGTGGGATGTACAGTGCGTCAGAGAGCGGTGCAGAGTGGGATGTACAATGTGTCAGAGTGCGGTGCAGAGTGGGATGTACAATGCGTCAGAGTGCGGTGCAGAGTGGGATGTACAATGTGTCAGAGTGCGGTGCAGAGTGGGATGTACAATGCGTCAGAGTGCGGTGCAGAGTGGGATGTACAATGCTTCAGTGCAGTTCAGAGTGGGATGTACAATGCGTCAGAGTGCGGTGCAGAGTGGGATGTACAGTGCGTCAGAGAGCGGTGCAGAGTGGGATGTACAGTGCGTCAGAGTGTGGCGCAGAGTGGGATGTACAATGTGTCAGAGTGCGGTGCAGAGAGGGATGTACAATGTGTCAGAGTGCGGTGCAGAGTGGGATGTACAATGTGTCAGAGTGCGGTGCAGAGTGGGATGTACAATGTGTCAGAGTGCGGTGCAGAGTGGGATGTACAATGTGTCAGAGTGCGGTGCAGAGTGGGATGTACAATGCTTCAGTGCAGTTCAGAGTGGGATGTACAATGCGTCAGAGTGCGGTGCAGAGTGGGATGTACAATGTGTCAGAGTGCGGTGCAGAGTGGGATGTACAATGTGTCAGAGTGTGGCGCAGAGTGGGATGTACAATGTGTCAGAGTGCGGTGCAGAGAGGGATGTACAATGTGTCAGAGTGCGGTGCAGAGTGGGATGTACAATGTGTCAGAGTGCGGTGCAGAGTGGGATGTACAATGTGTCAGAGTGCGGTGCAGAGTGGGATGTACAGTGCGTCAGAGTGTGGTGCAGAGAGGGATGTACAATGTGTCAGAGTGCGGTGCAGAGTGGGATGTACAATGCGTCAGAGTGCGGTGCAGAGTGGGATGTACAATGTGTCAGAGTGCGGGGCAGAGTGGGATGTACAGTGCGTCAGAGTGCGGTGCAGAGTGGGATGTACAGTGCGTCAGAGTGCGGTGCAGAGTGGGATGTACAGTGCGTCAGAGTGGGATGTACAATGCGTCAGAGTGCGGTGCAGAGTGGGATGTACAATGCGTCAGAGTGTGGCGCAGAGAGGGATGTACAATGTGTCAGAGTGCGGGGCAGAGTGGGATGTACAGTGCGTCAGAGTGCGGTGCAGAGTGGGATGTACAGTGCGTCAGAGTGCGGTGCAGAGTGGGATGTACAGTGCGTCAGAGTGCGGTGCAGAGTGGGATGTACAGTGCGTCAGAGTGCGGTGCAGAGTGGGATGTACAGTGCGTCAGAGTGTGGCGCAGAGAGGGATGTACAATGTGTCAGAGTGCGGTGCAGAGTGGGATGTACAATGCTTCAGTGCAGTTCAGAGCGAAATGTACAGTGCGTCAGAGTGGGATGTACAATGTGTCAGAGTGCGGTGCAGAGTGGGATGTACAATGCGTCAGAGTGCGGGGCAGAGTGGGATGTACAGTGCGTCAGAGTGCGGTGCAGAGTGGGATGTACAGTGCGTCAGAGTGCGGTGCAGAGTGGGATGTACAGTGCGTCAGAGTGTGGCGCAGAGAGGGATGTACAATGTGTCAGAGTGCGGTGCAGAGTGGGATGTACAATGCTTCAGTGCAGTTCAGAGCGGAATGTACAGTGCGTCAGAGTGCGGTGCAGAGAGGGATGTACAATGCGTCAGAGTGCAGTGCAGAGTGGGATGTACAGTGCGTCAGAGTGTGGCGCAGAGAGGGATGTACAATGTGTCAGAGTGCGGTGCAGAGTGGGATGTACAGTGCGTCAGAGTGCGGTGCAGAGTGGGATGTACAATGCGTCAGAGTGTGGCGCAGAGAGGGATGTACAATGTGTCAGAGTGCGGTGCAGAGTGGGATGTACAATGCTTCAGTGCAGTTCAGAGCGGAATGTACAGTGCGTCAGAGTGGGATGTACAATGCGTCAGAGTGCGGTGCAGAGTGGGATGTACAATGCGTCAGAGTGCGGTGCAGAGTGGGATGTACAGTGCGTCAGAGTGTGGCGCAGAGAGGGATGTACAATGTGTCAGAGTGCGGGGCAGAGTGGGATGTACAGTGCGTCAGAGTGCGGTGCAGAGTGGGATGTACAGTGCGTCAGAGTGCGGTGCAGAGTGGGATGTACAGTGCGTCAGAGTGTGGCGCAGAGAGGGATGTACAATGTGTCAGAGTGCGGTGCAGAGTGGGATGTACAATGCTTCAGTGCAGTTCAGAGCGGAATGTACAGTGCGTCAGAGTGCGGTGCAGAGAGGGATGTACAATGCGTCAGAGTGCGGTGCAGAGTGGGATGTACAATGTGTCAGAGTGCGGTGCAGAGTGGGATGTACAGTGCGTCAGAGTGTGGCGCAGAGAGGGATGTACAATGCTTCAGTGCAGTTCAGAGCGGAATGTACAGTGCGTCAGAGTGCGGTGCAGAGAGGGATGTACAATGCGTCAGAGTGCGGTGCAGAGTGGGATGTACAATGTGTCAGAGTGCGGTGCAGAGTGGGATGTACAGTGCGTCAGAGTGTGGCGCAGAGAGGGATGTACAATGTGTCAGAGTGCGGTGCAGAGTGGGATGTACAATGCTTCAGTGCAGTTCAGAGCGGAATGTACAGTGCGTCAGAGTGGGATGTACAGTGCGTCAGAGAGCGGTGCAGAGTGGGATGTACAGTGCGTCAGAGTGGGATGTACAATGCGTCAGAGTGCGGTGCAGAGTGGGATGTACAGTGCGTCAGAGTGTGGCGCAGAGTGGGATGTACAATGTGTCAGAGTGCGGTGCAGAGTGGGATGTACAGTGCGTCAGAGAGCGGTGCAGAGTGGGATGTACAGTGCGTCAGAGTGTGGCGCAGAGAGGGATGTACAATGCTTCAGTGCAGTTCAGAGCGGAATGTACAGTGCGTCAGAGTGGGATGTACAATGCGTCAGAGTGCGGTGCAGAGTGGGATGTACAGTGCGTCAGAGTGTGGCGCAGAGTGGGATGTACAATGTGTCAGAGTGCGGTGCAGAGTGGGATGTACAATGTGTCAGAGTGCGGTGCAGAGTGGGATGTACAATGTGTCAGAGTGCGGTGCAGAGTGGGATGTACAATGTGTCAGAGTGCGGTGCAGAGTGGGATGTACAATGCGTCAGAGTGCGGTGCAGAGTGGGATGTACAATGTGTCAGAGTGCGGGGCAGAGTGGGATGTACAATGTGTCAGAGTGCGGGGCAGAGTGGGATGTACAATGTGTCAGAGTGCGGTGCAGAGAGGGATGTACAATGTGTCAGAGTGCGGTGCAGAGTGGGATGTACAATGTGTCAGAGTGCGGTGCAGAGTGGGATGTACAATGTGTCAGAGTGCGGTGCAGAGTGGGATGTACAGTGCGTCAGAGTGCGGTGCAGAGTGGGATGTACAATGTGTCAGAGTGCGGTGCAGAGTTTGATGTACAATGTGTCAGAGTGCGGTGCAGAGTGGGATGTACAATGTGTCAGAGTGCGGTGCAGAGTGGGATGTACAATGTGTCAGAGTGCGGTGCAGAGTGGGATGTACAATGCGTCAGAGTGCGGTGCAGAGTGGGATGTACAATGCGTCAGAGTGCGGTGCAGAGTGGGATGTACAATGCGTCAGAGTGCGGTGCAGAGTGGGATGTACAATGTGTCAGAGTGCGGTGCAGAGTGGGATGTACAATGTGTCAGAGTGCGGTGCAGAGTGGGATGTACAATGTGTCAGAGTGCGGTGCAGAGTGGGATGTACAATGTGTCAGAGTGCGGTGCAGAGTGGGATGTACAATGCTTCAGTGCAGTTCAGAGCGGAATGTACAGTGCGTCATAGTGGGATGTACAATGCGTCAGAGTGCGGTGCAGAGTGGGATGTACAATGCGTCAGAGTGCGGTGCAGAGTGGGATGTACAATGTGTCAGAGTGCGGTGCAGAGTGGGATGTACAATGTGTCAGAGTGCGGTGCAGAGTGGGATGTACAATGTGTCAGAGTGCGGTGCAGAGTGGGATGTACAATGTGTCAGAGTGCGGTGCAGAGTGGGATGTACAATGCTTCAGTGCAGTTCAGAGCGGAATGTACAGTGCGTCAGAGTGGGATGTACAATGCGTCAGAGTGCGGTGCAGAGTGGGATGTACAATGCGTCAGAGTGCGGTGCAGAGTGGGATGTACAATGTGTCAGAGTGCGGTGCAGAGTGGGATGTACAGTGCGTCAGAGAGCGGTGCAGAGTGGGATGTACAATGTGTCAGAGTGCGGTGCAGAGTGGGATGTACAGTGCGTCAGAGAGCGGTGCAGAGTGGGATGTACAATGTGTCAGAGTACGGTGCAGAGTGGGATGTACAATGCGTCAGAGTGTGGCGCAGAGTGGGATGTACAGTGCGTCAGAGTGCGGTGCAGAGTGGGATGTACAGTGCGTCAGAGAGCGGTGCAGAGTGGGATGTACAGTGCGTCAGAGTGGGATGTACAATGTGTCAGAGTGCGGTGCAGAGTGGGATGTACAATGCGTCAGAGTGCGGTGCAGAGTGGGATGTACAATGTGTCAGAGTGCGGTGCAGAGTGGGATGTACAATGCGTCAGAGTGCGGTGCAGAGTGGGATGTACAATGCTTCAGTGCAGTTCAGAGTGGGATGTACAATGCGTCAGAGTGCGGTGCAGAGTGGGATGTACAGTGCGTCAGAGAGCGGTGCAGAGTGGGATGTACAGTGCGTCAGAGTGTGGCGCAGAGTGGGATGTACAATGTGTCAGAGTGCGGTGCAGAGAGGGATGTACAATGTGTCAGAGTGCGGTGCAGAGTGGGATGTACAATGTGTCAGAGTGCGGTGCAGAGTGGGATGTACAATGTGTCAGAGTGCGGTGCAGAGTGGGATGTACAATGTGTCAGAGTGCGGTGCAGAGTGGGATGTACAATGCTTCAGTGCAGTTCAGAGTGGGATGTACAATGCGTCAGAGTGCGGTGCAGAGTGGGATGTACAATGTGTCAGAGTGCGGTGCAGAGTGGGATGTACAATGTGTCAGAGTGTGGCGCAGAGTGGGATGTACAATGTGTCAGAGTGTGGTGCAGAGAGGGATGTACAATGTGTCAGAGTGCGGTGCAGAGTGGGATGTACAATGTGTCAGAGTGCGGTGCAGAGTGGGATGTACAATGTGTCAGAGTGCGGTGCAGAGTGGGATGTACAGTGCGTCAGAGTGTGGTGCAGAGAGGGATGTACAATGTGTCAGAGTGCGGTGCAGAGTGGGATGTACAATGCGTCAGAGTGCGGTGCAGAGTGGGATGTACAATGTGTCAGAGTGCGGGGCAGAGTGGGATGTACAGTGCGTCAGAGTGCGGTGCAGAGTGGGATGTACAGTGCGTCAGAGTGCGGTGCAGAGTGGGATGTACAGTGCGTCAGAGTGGGATGTACAATGCGTCAGAGTGCGGTGCAGAGTGGGATGTACAATGCGTCAGAGTGCAGGGCAGAGTGGGATGTACAGTGCGTCAGAGTGCGGTGCAGAGTGGGATGTACAGTGCGTCAGAGTGCGGTGCAGAGTGGGATGTACAGTGCGTCAGAGTGTGGCGCAGAGAGGGATGTACAATGTGTCAGAGTGCGGTGCAGAGTGGGATGTACAATGCTTCAGTGCAGTTCAGAGCGGAATGTACAGTGCGTCAGAGTGCGGTGCAGAGAGGGATGTACAATGCGTCAGAGTGCGGTGCAGAGTGGGATGTACAGTGCGTCAGAGTGTGGCGCAGAGAGGGATGTACAATGTGTCAGAGTGCGGTGCAGAGTGGGATGTACAGTGCGTCAGAGTGCGGTGCAGAGTGGGATGTACAGTGCGTCAGAGTGTGGCGCAGAGAGGGATGTACAATGTGTCAGAGTGCGGTGCAGAGTGGGATGTACAATGTGTCAGAGTGCGGTGCAGAGTGGGATGTACAATGCTTCAGTGCAGTTCAGAGCGGAATGTACAGTGCGTCAGAGTGGGATGTACAATGCGTCAGAGTGCGGTGCAGAGTGGGATGTACAATGCGTCAGAGTGCGGTGCAGAGTGGGATGTACAGTGCGTCAGAGTGTGGCGCAGAGAGGGATGTACAATGTGTCAGAGTGCGGTGCAGAGTGGGATGTACAGTGCGTCAGAGTGCGGTGCAGAGTGGGATGTACAGTGCGTCAGAGTGTGGCGCAGAGAGGGATGTACAATGTGTCAGAGTGCGGTGCAGAGTGGGATGTACAATGCTTCAGTGCAGTTCAGAGCGGAATGTACAGTGCGTCAGAGTGCGGTGCAGAGAGGGATGTACAATGCGTCAGAGTGCGGTGCAGAGTGGGATGTACAATGTGTCAGAGTGCGGTGCAGAGTGGGATGTACAGTGCGTCAGAGTGTGGCGCAGAGAGGGATGTACAATGCTTCAGTGCAGTTCAGAGCGGAATGTACAGTGCGTCAGAGTGCGGTGCAGAGAGGGATGTACAATGTGTCAGAGTGCGGTGCAGAGTGGGATGTACAGTGCGTCAGAGTGCGGTGCAGAGTGGGATGTACAGTGCGTCAGAGTGTGGCGCAGAGAGGGATGTACAATGTGTCAGAGTGCGGTGCAGAGTGGGATGTACAATGCTTCAGTGCAGTTCAGAGCGGAATGTACAGTGCGTCAGAGTGGGATGTACAATGCGTCAGAGTGCGGTGCAGAGTGGGATGTACAATGCGTCAGAGTGCGGTGCAGAGTGGGATGTACAGTGCGTCAGAGTGTGGCGCAGAGAGGGATGTACAATGTGTCAGAGTGCGGGGCAGAGTGGGATGTACAGTGCGTCAGAGTGCGGTGCAGAGTGGGATGTACAGTGCGTCAGAGTGCGGTGCAGAGTGGGATGTACAGTGCGTCAGAGTGTGGCGCAGAGAGGGATGTACAATGTGTCAGAGTGCGGTGCAGAGTGGGATGTACAATGCTTCAGTGCAGTTCAGAGCGGAATGTACAGTGCGTCAGAGTGCGGTGCAGAGAGGGATGTACAATGCGTCAGAGTGCGGTGCAGAGTGGGATGTACAATGTGTCAGAGTGCGGTGCAGAGTGGGATGTACAGTGCGTCAGAGTGTGGCGCAGAGAGGGATGTACAATGTGTCAGAGTGCGGTGCAGAGTGGGATGTACAGTGCGTCAGAGTGTGGCGCAGAGAGGGATGTACAATGCTTCAGTGCAGTTCAGAGCGGAATGTACAGTGCGTCAGAGTGGGATGTACAATGCGTCAGAGTGCGGTGCAGAGTGGGATGTACAGTGCGTCAGAGTGTGGCGCAGAGTGGGATGTACAATGTGTCAGAGTGCGGTGCAGAGTGGGATGTACAATGTGTCAGAGTGCGGTGCAGAGTGGGATGTACAATGTGTCAGAGTGCGGTGCAGAGTGGGATGTACAGTGCGTCAGAGTGCGGTGCAGAGTGGGATGTACAATGTGTCAGAGTGCGGTGCAGAGTGGGATGTACAATGCTTCTGTGCAGTTCAGAGTGGGATGTACAATGCGTCAGAGTGCGGTGCAGAGTGGGATGTACAATGTGTCAGAGTGCGGTGCAGAGTGGGATGTACAATGTGTCAGAGTGTGGCGCAGAGTGGGATGTACAATGTGTCAGAGTGCGGTGCAGAGAGGGATGTACAATGTGTCAGAGTGCGGTGCAGAGTGGGATGTACAATGTGTCAGAGTGCGGTGCAGAGTGGGATGTACAGTGCGTCAGAGTGTGGTGCAGAGAGGGATGTACAATGTGTCAGAGTGCGGTGCAGAGTGGGATGTACAATGCGTCAGAGTGCGGTGCAGAGTGGGATGTACAATGTGTCAGAGTGCGGGGCAGAGTGGGATGTACAGTGCGTCAGAGTGCGGTGCAGAGTGGGATGTACAGTGCGTCAGAGTGCGGTGCAGAGTGGGATGTACAGTGCGTCAGAGTGCGGTGCAGAGTGGGATGTACAATGTGTCAGAGTGCGGTGCAGAGTGGGATGTACAATGCGTCAGAGTGCGGTGCAGAGTGGGATGTACAATGCGTCAGAGTGCGGTGCAGAGTGGGATGTACAATGCTTCAGTGCAGTTCAGAGCGGAATGTACAGTGCGTCAGAGTGCGGTGCAGAGAGGGATGTACAATGCGTCAGAGTGCGGTGCAGAGTGGGATGTACAATGTGTCAGAGTGCGGTGCAGAGTGGGATGTACAGTGCGTCAGAGTGTGGCGCAGAGAGGGATGTACAATGTGTCAGAGTGCGGTGCAGAGTGGGATGTACAGTGCGTCAGAGTGTGGCGCAGAGAGGGATGTACAATGCTTCAGTGCAGTTCAGAGCGGAATGTACAGTGCGTCAGAGTGGGATGTACAATGCGTCAGAGTGCGGTGCAGAGTGGGATGTACAGTGCGTCAGAGTGTGGCGCAGAGTGGGATGTACAATGTGTCAGAGTGCGGTGCAGAGTGGGATGTACAATGTGTCAGAGTGCGGTGCAGAGTGGGATGTACAATGTGTCAGAGTGCGGTGCAGAGTGGGATGTACAGTGCGTCAGAGTGCGGTGCAGAGTGGGATGTACAATGTGTCAGAGTGCGGTGCAGAGTGGGATGTACAATGTGTCAGAGTGCGGTGCAGAGTGGGATGTACAATGTGTCAGAGTGCGGTGCAGAGTGGGATGTACAATGCTTCAGTGCAGTTCAGAGTGGGATGTACAATGCGTCAGAGTGCGGTGCAGAGTGGGATGTACAATGTGTCAGAGTGCGGTGCAGAGTGGGATGTACAATGTGTCAGAGTGTGGCGCAGAGTGGGATGTACAATGTGTCAGAGTGCGGTGCAGAGAGGGATGTACAATGTGTCAGAGTGCGGTGCAGAGTGGGATGTACAATGTGTCAGAGTGCGGTGCAGAGTGGGATGTACAGTGCGTCAGAGTGTGGTGCAGAGAGGGATGTACAATGTGTCAGAGTGCGGTGCAGAGTGGGATGTACAATGCGTCAGAGTGCGGTGCAGAGTGGGATGTACAATGTGTCAGAGTGCGGGGCAGAGTGGGATGTACAGTGCGTCAGAGTGCGGTGCAGAGTGGGAAGTACAGTGCGTCAGAGTGCGGTGCAGAGTGGGATGTACAGTGCGTCAGAGTGCGGTGCAGAGTGGGATGTACAATGTGTCAGAGTGCGGTGCAGAGTGGGATGTACAATGCGTCAGAGTGCGGTGCAGAGTGGGATGTACAATGCGTCAGAGTGCGGTGCAGAGTGGGATGTACAGTGCGTCAGAGTGTGGCGCAGAGAGGGATGTACAATGTGTCAGAGTGCGGTGCAGAGTGGGATGTACAATGCTTCAGTGCAGTTCAGAGCGGAATGTACAGTGCGTCAGAGTGCGGTGCAGAGAGGGATGTACAATGCGTCAGAGTGCGGTGCAGAGTGGGATGTACAATGTGTCAGAGTGCGGTGCAGAGTGGGATGTACAGTGCGTCAGAGTGTGGCGCAGAGAGGGATGTACAATGCTTCAGTGCAGTTCAGAGCGGAATGTACAGTGCGTCAGAGTGGGATGTACAATGCGTCAGAGTGCGGTGCAGAGTGGGATGTACAGTGCGTCAGAGTGTGGCGCAGAGTGGGATGTACAATGTGTCAGAGTGCGGTGCAGAGTGGGATGTACAATGTGTCAGAGTGCGGTGCAGAGTGGGATGTACAATGTGTCAGAGTGCGGTGCAGAGTGGGATGTACAGTGCGTCAGAGTGCGGTGCAGAGTGGGATGTACAATGTGTCAGAGTGCGGTGCAGAGTGGGATGTACAATGTGTCAGAGTGCGGTGCAGAGTGGGATGTACAATGTGTCAGAGTGCGGTGCAGAGTGGGATGTACAATGTGTCAGAGTGCGGTGCAGAGTGGGATGTACAATGCTTCAGTGCAGTTCAGAGTGGGATGTACAATGCGTCAGAGTGCGGTGCAGAGTGGGATGTACAATGTGTCAGAGTGCGGTGCAGAGTGGGATGTACAATGTGTCAGAGTGTGGCGCAGAGTGGGATGTACAATGTGTCAGAGTGCGGTGCAGAGAGGGATGTACAATGTGTCAGAGTGCGGTGCAGAGTGGGATGTACAATGTGTCAGAGTGCGGTGCAGAGTGGGATGTACAGTGCGTCAGAGTGTGGTGCAGAGAGGGATGTACAATGTGTCAGAGTGCGGTGCAGAGTGGGAAGTACAATGCGTCAGAGTGCGGTGCAGAGTGGGATGTACAATGTGTCAGAGTGCGGGGCAGAGTGGGATGTACAGTGCGTCAGAGTGCGGTGCAGAGTGGGATGTACAGTGCGTCAGAGTGCGGTGCAGAGTGGGATGTACAGTGCGTCAGAGTGGGATGTACAATGCGTCAGAGTGCGGTGCAGAGTGGGATGTACAATGCGTCAGAGTGCGGTGCAGAGTGGGATGTACAGTGCGTCAGAGTGTGGCGCAGAGAGGGATGTAGAGTGCGTCAGAGTGCGGGGCAGAGTGGGATGTACAATGTGTCAGAGTGCGGTGCAGAGAGGGATGTACAATGTGTCAGAGTGCGGTGCAGAGTGGGATGTACAATGTGTCAGAGTGCGGGGCAGAGTGGGATGTACAGTGCGTCAGAGTGCGGTGCAGAGAGGGATGTACAATGTGTCAGAGTGCGGTGCAGAGTGGGATGTACAATGTGTCAGAGTGCGGGGCAGAGTGGGATGTACAGTGCGTCAGAGTGCGGTGCAGAGAGGGATGTACAATGTGTCAGAGTGCGGGGCAGAGTGGGATGTACAGTGCGTCAGAGTGGGATGTACAGTGCGTCAGAGTGCGGTGCAGAGTGGGATGTACAGTGCGTCAGAGTGTGGCGCAGAGAGGGATGTACAATGTGTCAGAGTGCGGTGCAGAGAGGGATGTACAATGTGTCAGAGTGCGGTGCAGAGTGGGATGTACAATGTGTCAGAGTGCGGGGCAGAGTGGGATGTACAGTGCGTCAGAGTGCGGTGCAGAGAGGGATGTACAATGTGTCAGAGTGCGGGGCAGAGTGGGATGTACAGTGCGTCAGAGTGCGGTGCAGAGTGGGATGTACAGTGCGTCAGAGTGCGGTGCAGAGTGGGATGTACAGTGCGTCAGAGTGTGGCGCAGAGAGGGATGTACAATGTGTCAGAGTGCGGTGCAGAGTGGGATGTACAATGCTTCAGTGCAGTTCAGAGCGGAATGTACAGTGCGTCAGAGTGGGATGTACAATGCGTCAGAGTGCGGTGCAGAGTGGGATGTACAATGCGTCAGAGTGCGGTGCAGAGTGGGATGTACAGTGCGTCAGAGTGTGGCGCAGAGAGGGATGTACAATGTGTCAGAGTGCGGGGCAGAGTGGGATGTACAGTGCGTCAGAGTGCGGTGCAGAGTGGGATGTACAGTGCGTCAGAGTGCGGTGCAGAGTGGGATGTACAGTGCGTCAGAGTGTGGCGCAGAGAGGGATGTACAATGTGTCAGAGTGCGGTGCAGAGTGGGATGTACAATGCTTCAGTGCAGTTCAGAGCGGAATGTACAGTGCGTCAGAGTGCGGTGCAGAGAGGGATGTACAATGCGTCAGAGTGCGGTGCAGAGTGGGATGTACAATGTGTCAGAGTGCGGTGCAGAGTGGGATGTACAGTGCGTCAGAGTGTGGCGCAGAGAGGGATGTACAATGTGTCAGAGTGCGGTGCAGAGTGGGATGTACAGTGCGTCAGAGTGTGGCGCAGAGAGGGATGTACAATGCTTCAGTGCAGTTCAGAGCGGAATGTACAGTGCGTCAGAGTGGGATGTACAATGCGTCAGAGTGCGGTGCAGAGTGGGATGTACAGTGCGTCAGAGTGTGGCGCAGAGTGGGATGTACAATGTGTCAGAGTGCGGTGCAGAGTGGGATGTACAATGTGTCAGAGTGCGGTGCAGAGTGGGATGTACAATGTGTCAGAGTGCGGTGCAGAGTGGGATGTACAGTGCGTCAGAGTGCGGTGCAGAGTGGGATGTACAATGTGTCAGAGTGCGGTGCAGAGTGGGATGTACAATGCTTCTGTGCAGTTCAGAGTGGGATGTACAATGCGTCAGAGTGCGGTGCAGAGTGGGATGTACAATGTGTCAGAGTGCGGTGCAGAGTGGGATGTACAATGTGTCAGAGTGTGGCGCAGAGTGGGATGTACAATGTGTCAGAGTGCGGTGCAGAGAGGGATGTACAATGTGTCAGAGTGCGGTGCAGAGTGGGATGTACAATGTGTCAGAGTGCGGTGCAGAGTGGGATGTACAGTGCGTCAGAGTGTGGTGCAGAGAGGGATGTACAATGTGTCAGAGTGCGGTGCAGAGTGGGATGTACAATGCGTCAGAGTGCGGTGCAGAGTGGGATGTACAATGTGTCAGAGTGCGGGGCAGAGTGGGATGTACAGTGCGTCAGAGTGCGGTGCAGAGTGGGATGTACAGTGCGTCAGAGTGCGGTGCAGAGTGGGATGTACAGTGCGTCAGAGTGCGGTGCAGAGTGGGATGTACAATGTGTCAGAGTGCGGTGCAGAGTGGGATGTACAATGCGTCAGAGTGCGGTGCAGAGTGGGATGTACAATGCGTCAGAGTGCGGTGCAGAGTGGGATGTACAATGCTTCAGTGCAGTTCAGAGCGGAATGTACAGTGCGTCAGAGTGCGGTGCAGAGAGGGATGTACAATGCGTCAGAGTGCGGTGCAGAGTGGGATGTACAATGTGTCAGAGTGCGGTGCAGAGTGGGATGTACAGTGCGTCAGAGTGTGGCGCAGAGAGGGATGTACAATGTGTCAGAGTGCGGTGCAGAGTGGGATGTACAGTGCGTCAGAGTGTGGCGCAGAGAGGGATGTACAATGCTTCAGTGCAGTTCAGAGCGGAATGTACAGTGCGTCAGAGTGGGATGTACAATGCGTCAGAGTGCGGTGCAGAGTGGGATGTACAGTGCGTCAGAGTGTGGCGCAGAGTGGGATGTACAATGTGTCAGAGTGCGGTGCAGAGTGGGATGTACAATGTGTCAGAGTGCGGTGCAGAGTGGGATGTACAATGTGTCAGAGTGCGGTGCAGAGTGGGATGTACAGTGCGTCAGAGTGCGGTGCAGAGTGGGATGTACAATGTGTCAGAGTGCGGTGCAGAGTGGGATGTACAATGTGTCAGAGTGCGGTGCAGAGTGGGATGTACAATGTGTCAGAGTGCGGTGCAGAGTGGGATGTACAATGCTTCAGTGCAGTTCAGAGTGGGATGTACAATGCGTCAGAGTGCGGTGCAGAGTGGGATGTACAATGTGTCAGAGTGCGGTGCAGAGTGGGATGTACAATGTGTCAGAGTGTGGCGCAGAGTGGGATGTACAATGTGTCAGAGTGCGGTGCAGAGAGGGATGTACAATGTGTCAGAGTGCGGTGCAGAGTGGGATGTACAATGTGTCAGAGTGCGGTGCAGAGTGGGATGTACAGTGCGTCAGAGTGTGGTGCAGAGAGGGATGTACAATGTGTCAGAGTGCGGTGCAGAGTGGGATGTACAATGCGTCAGAGTGCGGTGCAGAGTGGGATGTACAATGTGTCAGAGTGCGGGGCAGAGTGGGATGTACAGTGCGTCAGAGTGCGGTGCAGAGTGGGAAGTACAGTGCGTCAGAGTGCGGTGCAGAGTGGGATGTACAGTGCGTCAGAGTGCGGTGCAGAGTGGGATGTACAATGTGTCAGAGTGCGGTGCAGAGTGGGATGTACAATGCGTCAGAGTGCGGTGCAGAGTGGGATGTACAATGCGTCAGAGTGCGGTGCAGAGTGGGATGTACAGTGCGTCAGAGTGTGGCGCAGAGAGGGATGTACAATGTGTCAGAGTGCGGTGCAGAGTGGGATGTACAATGCTTCAGTGCAGTTCAGAGCGGAATGTACAGTGCGTCAGAGTGCGGTGCAGAGAGGGATGTACAATGCGTCAGAGTGCGGTGCAGAGTGGGATGTACAATGTGTCAGAGTGCGGTGCAGAGTGGGATGTACAGTGCGTCAGAGTGTGGCGCAGAGAGGGATGTACAATGCTTCAGTGCAGTTCAGAGCGGAATGTACAGTGCGTCAGAGTGGGATGTACAATGCGTCAGAGTGCGGTGCAGAGTGGGATGTACAGTGCGTCAGAGTGTGGCGCAGAGTGGGATGTACAATGTGTCAGAGTGCGGTGCAGAGTGGGATGTACAATGTGTCAGAGTGCGGTGCAGAGTGGGATGTACAATGTGTCAGAGTGCGGTGCAGAGTGGGATGTACAGTGCGTCAGAGTGCGGTGCAGAGTGGGATGTACAATGTGTCAGAGTGCGGTGCAGAGTGGGATGTACAATGTGTCAGAGTGCGGTGCAGAGTGGGATGTACAATGTGTCAGAGTGCGGTGCAGAGTGGGATGTACAATGTGTCAGAGTGCGGTGCAGAGTGGGATGTACAATGCTTCAGTGCAGTTCAGAGTGGGATGTACAATGCGTCAGAGTGCGGTGCAGAGTGGGATGTACAATGTGTCAGAGTGCGGTGCAGAGTGGGATGTACAATGTGTCAGAGTGTGGCGCAGAGTGGGATGTACAATGTGTCAGAGTGCGGTGCAGAGAGGGATGTACAATGTGTCAGAGTGCGGTGCAGAGTGGGATGTACAATGTGTCAGAGTGCGGTGCAGAGTGGGATGTACAGTGCGTCAGAGTGTGGTGCAGAGAGGGATGTACAATGTGTCAGAGTGCGGTGCAGAGTGGGAAGTACAATGCGTCAGAGTGCGGTGCAGAGTGGGATGTACAATGTGTCAGAGTGCGGGGCAGAGTGGGATGTACAGTGCGTCAGAGTGCGGTGCAGAGTGGGATGTACAGTGCGTCAGAGTGCGGTGCAGAGTGGGATGTACAGTGCGTCAGAGTGGGATGTACAATGCGTCAGAGTGCGGTGCAGAGTGGGATGTACAATGCGTCAGAGTGCGGTGCAGAGTGGGATGTACAGTGCGTCAGAGTGTGGCGCAGAGAGGGATGTAGAGTGCGTCAGAGTGCGGGGCAGAGTGGGATGTACAATGTGTCAGAGTGCGGTGCAGAGAGGGATGTACAATGTGTCAGAGTGCGGTGCAGAGTGGGATGTACAATGTGTCAGAGTGCGGGGCAGAGTGGGATGTACAGTGCGTCAGAGTGCGGTGCAGAGAGGGATGTACAATGTGTCAGAGTGCGGTGCAGAGTGGGATGTACAATGTGTCAGAGTGCGGGGCAGAGTGGGATGTACAGTGCGTCAGAGTGCGGTGCAGAGAGGGATGTACAATGTGTCAGAGTGCGGGGCAGAGTGGGATGTACAGTGCGTCAGAGTGGGATGTACAGTGCGTCAGAGTGCGGTGCAGAGTGGGATGTACAGTGCGTCAGAGTGTGGCGCAGAGAGGGATGTACAATGTGTCAGAGTGCGGTGCAGAGAGGGATGTACAATGTGTCAGAGTGCGGTGCAGAGTGGGATGTACAATGTGTCAGAGTGCGGGGCAGAGTGGGATGTACAGTGCGTCAGAGTGCGGTGCAGAGAGGGATGTACAATGTGTCAGAGTGCGGGGCAGAGTGGGATGTACAGTGCGTCAGAGTGCGGTGCAGAGTGGGATGTACAGTGCGTCAGAGTGCGGTGCAGAGTGGGATGTACAGTGCGTCAGAGTGTGGCGCAGAGAGGGATGTACAATGTGTCAGAGTGCGGTGCAGAGAGGGATGTACAATGCGTCAGAGTGCGGTGCAGAGTGGGATGTACAATGTGTCAGAGTGCGGTGCAGAGTGGGATGTACAGTGCGTCAGAGTGTGGCGCAGAGAGGGATGTACAATGCTTCAGTGCAGTTCAGAGCGGAATGTACAATGCGTCAGAGTGGGATGTACAATGCGTCAGAGTGCGGTGCAGAGTGGGATGTACAGTGCGTCAGAGTGTGGCGCAGAGTGGGATGTACAATGTGTCAGAGTGCGGTGCAGAGTGGGATGTACAATGTGTCAGAGTGCGGTGCAGAGTGGGATGTACAATGTGTCAGAGTGCGGTGCAGAGTGGGATGTACAATGTGTCAGAGTGCGGTGCAGAGTGGGATGTACAATGCGTCAGAGTGCGGTGCAGAGCTGAACGACACTTATTATTACTTCTGCTGTACTTGTACCTGTATGGCCGCTGGGTGAGCTGAGACTAAAATGAAGAATAACAGGAGCCCCTGACGGGGCATAAAGGAAAGAAATAACCACAGTACAGGCCAGAAGGGCCACTCGGTTTGTTACTTTTCGGGCACGAGCCTCACACTTGCTGAGGAACAGACACTGGAGCCGCCTCGTTGTGACTCCAGAATGTTTTCCCTGTTTATGATTTTCTTTTCCCTGATTATATTAATCTCTGCTCAAGTTCTATGGGTTTGAAACCGCTGATGTTTGTGTTAGGAAAATCTTCTGTTCTAAAATTGTTCCTTGTGTACAAGTCATCCAATCCCGAGATTTCTTCCAGATCCTTTACATAAAATAATGATCAGTTTTTTATTAGTCACAAGTTGGGTGTAAACACTGATGGTTCATTTGTTCTTTTCCTTTATGCAATCATGAAAGAAAACTGTAATTAAACCATGGACTGTGAAAGTGAGTGTAATAATAAACAATTCATATTTCTACTGCATAGCAGAGCAGCAGTGAATGGCTGCCGCCTGGGGCGGTGTAAGGGAGATGTCCCGTGTACAGGCTCTGTGCAGGCCACCTCCTCACCGACGGTGCTGTAGACTCTGTCTTTGTGCCAGAGTCTACTGTGCATGGGCAGGTCTTCGGGAACATGGCGCTACACCTTATTCCCAGGCACGTCTCTGCTGCGCAGTATAATTCTATGGGTATAGAATGAAATACCTACAATCAAAATCCCAATGGTCAAAATACAAACAACAATTGATCGATGGTCAAAATCCCGACAAGGGCAAAAATACCGACATTTAAAATACCGTCAAGGTCAAAATACCGACATTTCAAATGTCGACAGGTCAAAAAGTCCACACAAGTTTTTCCTTTTTGTGTGTGCATGTGTCGACATAGGTAGACACAGACGCCATATAAGTGTACCACGTTCCCTCCCATGGCTCACGCTTTGGGAACAGTTATATTCCCCCTCCAGGCCCACTGGGATGGTTCAGTATGAGCAAGTCGGTTTCAATGAAAAAATCCTGAAAAACTCTTGTTGACCTGTCGACATTTTAAATGTCGGTATTTTGACCTTGTTGGTATTTTAAATGTCGTTATTTGAACATGTCAGGATTTTCACCTTATCAGGATTTTGACCGTCAGTCAAAGGTTGTCGGTATTTTGATTGTAGGTAAATTGACTGCATCTCAGTTATATGGGTGCAGTGTGTGGGCCCACCAGGATCCATGTGCCGAGGGCAGCTGATGACCGGTTGCCCTCCTGGTGCACCGATCACCGGTCCCTGGGTGCATGTAAGAATTATTATTTTTTTTGTAAATTCGGCCAGATTGTATTTCCCATTACAAGTCTGGGAAATGCGATTACTTGCTGAAAAAAGGCGAATTTAAGGGCTTGCATGAGAATTTTGAGAATTCTCCTCCAATTGCCCTTTTAGTACATTCAGGTGATATTAGAATAATGTGAGTGGGTGTGAGAACACCCTTTTACACCTTATTTTAGCAAAAATAATTTGGATAATATGCCTGTATGGCCCTTATGAAGCATACTTACTGACATACTGTCTGCCCCTCCCCCCCAGGTCGGCTATGTGAGGAAAGGGGGTGGAGTGACAGCGTAGGCGGTTCAGGGGGTGTGTTACAGCAAAGTCAGTGTGATGGCATGATCGCGTCATTGCGGCAAGATGGTGTGATTTAGCACGAAACGCACCAGTCTGGGCCGACGACTTCACTTATAAATATTGGCGGCGGGTGGCCTCTGTGAGACTTGTGCTGGAGGGTAGGCATGTATGCTGTAAAAGGGGGTAAGGCCATAGATGATATTGAATCTCTAAACGCTACTACTCCATATCATTTAAGTCCTCAGTGAGACTAAACTTTGCAATGTATACAGTATATTAGGAGCAAAACAGAACCAGTTTCTTGTAATGAGAGGAGTTGCACATGGGTCATTGAGCGACAATAAGAGATACTGTTGGGTTGCTTTTATAATGGACTCAGAGCACTGTATAAACCGCTTCCTGTACGCTGCACATCTCCCCTATATATCTATAGGTGAGAACAGAGCGGACGGTGAGTCCTGCAGTGACTATACAAGCCTGTACCAGTATTGCAGCCATGTTGTACAGCAACCAATAAAACTGGGACCTGTTTTGGGTATTCGTCCCCACGCTTCATAGGGGCGTGTGATTTCTGGAAGATTAGCCTGCCAATGTAAATCTACTTTTGGTTATTTAAGAATCAATAGTAATATCCCCTGGGGGCAAGTAAACCAGAAAGCCAAAATGTCCCATTGTGAGTGTTTCTTAATCGTCCAGATATCTGGTTTCTTAGTAATGCAATGTTCTCTGGAATAGCAGAGACCGCTCCAATGAAACACCGTTATTCTTCATTTTATTCATGTCAAGTTAAACTATAGATGTGCAGGTAAGTCAATGCAAGGTATCAGATTTAGGCTTTTGTCTGGCTAATGTGTTTCAGTAGTGGTAGCGGTAAGTGTCTTTCTGTAGACAAACCAATAAAGTTATTGTTGGTTTCTGAGTTTCTTTTCTCAGTACCTGTCTGTACTGTTTGGGGGTTATTCAGGTGGGTACGGGTCATTGGGTCGACACAACTTAGGTCAACATGCATTAGGTCGACAGGTCACTAGGTCGACGTGGTCATTAAGTCGACATGTACTCGTTCGACAGGTCAAAAGGTCGACATGATTTTTTTTTTGTTACTGTTGTTTGGTGTGGTTTTCTTCGTAAAGTGACGGGGAACCCCAATTAGTGCACCGTGTCCCCTCGCATGGCGAGCGAGCTTCGGGCAAGGTTACCGTTCCCAATTGTTATCCACGTGGATCGTAACGCATGAAAAAGTCAATTTTTTTAAAACAATGTGAAAAACTCATGTCGACCTTTTGAACTGTCGACCTAGTACATGTCGACCTAATGACCATGTCGACCTAATGCATGTCGACCAACAGGGGTCGACCTAATGACCGTATCCCATTCAGGTTTGTAAGCGAACCAAAAAAGTTAGCATTTGGGCAAAACCATGTGCACTGCAGGTGGGGCAGATGTAACATGTGCAGAGAGAGTTAGATTTGGGTGGGTTATATTGTTTCTGTGCAAGGTAAATACTGCCTGCTTTATTTTTAAACTGCAATTTAGATTTCAGTTTGAACACACCGCACCTACATCTGCCCCACCTGCAGTGCAGCATGGCTTTGCCCAATTGATAACTTTTTTGGTTCGCTGACAAACCTGATAAAGGCCCCTTGTCCATAGGAATGGTTGTTTTAATGCGCAGTTCTAACACCTCTGTCCCCTCCGTCCTAGGTCTCTGCTCTGATCTAGAACTGGCCCTGAGTCTGTTTAGTTACAGATGAGATTAGAAAGTTCTTTTTTGTAATAATGTACCCAGATCCTTCCATAAAACAGCGTACATGTACTCTTGTCTGCCGCATGTTTCTACATGACGCTGACTGCCACAGAACAAATGATGTAAAGCAGAAATAGAGCAGTTTTCTGGTGGTCTGAAACCACACAGAGAAAGCCCATAGCCCAGCCTGCGATGAATCACGTCCCTGCAGGGTGCGTGATAAATTAGCTCTTGTTACTGTTTGGGCAGTAAATTAATATATTTTGGCTGCTCCATAAAGCTGCTGCTGCTCATCTAGATTACAAACTGTATATCTTACTGGGGACAGTTTATCCCCCTTTTCTCAGCAGCATATTTCAGCTTGTGACTGAGGCAAAAGCAAGAAGACCGCTCGCTTGTTACCTTGAAACACGTTATTTTATAGGGAAAGGACATGTTTGTTTAAATCCAGTTTTATGGCTGTATCATAACACGCTACAGGGGATCGAGAGCCAGAAACCAAATATAAACACTTCTCCTAATGGCTGGGATGAGACACAAGTCATCTGGCCGGGGGGCTTGGCTGTGCTCTCATACCTTGGGGTCTATGTATGAAGCTGAGATAAGGCAGCTCATAGTTTACTGCAGGAGAACCATTGATTGCTTCTGCACTACCTCTCTTTTATCTTTTTTTTTTTTCCATCAATAGTTTTTATTGTGCAGAAAAAACATCACTTTTATGGGGTACAGAACAAAAAGAAAGGGGAATATAACACAGTACAATTCAATGGAGGGCATGAGAGGAGCTTATTGGATTAGGGGGGGAGAGGGAGTGAGGGGGGGGGAGGGGAGGAGCATCCAGACTTAGGAAAGAGGTTAGTACGACAGCATTGAGCATGTAGGAGGTAACATTTACATAATCGACATTTTCAATAACACAATAAAACAAAGGAGTCATTGGTATCATTTAGTATGTAGAAAATAGGGAAGCGTCTCGGGGAATTAGAGAGAGCGGGTATAGGATTAGGTAGGGTATAGATGGGCGTCTTGTCTATATTTGTCTTGGTTTGGGGAGGGGTGACCTCTTCTCCAGGCTAGAGCAAGGGATCATTATTGCCTCTAGGAGGAGTTAGGCTGTTCCGTTAAGCTAAAGGGGGAGGTGGCATTAGTAGCTGGCTTTTGAAAGTATTGGGCACCATCTTTTGAGGACATGAAGAGGTGCCATGGGGACCAACTTGTTTTGTGGGAGGGTGGTCTAGTGGATGGGGGGTTATATTCTGTTTCCATGAGGAAGTGGTGGTTTATCTTTTGGATAGCCTTAATCAGGGTGGGGGGTGAGGCTTGTTTCCACATCTGAGCCAGGTTGGCCCGAGCGGCTATTAAGATATGGCCTAGGACATATCTGGCAGGAGGTGGAACTGAAGGGGGGAATATATGGAACAATGCGATAATCGGGTCTGGTGTAATACTGATGGATAGGACCTTATTTATCAGGGCAAATATTTCTAACCAGTAGTTGGCGATCACAGGGCATTTCCAGAAAATATGGTAGATGTGGCCTGTCAAGCCACACTGTCTCCAGCATTTATTACTCTGGGAAGGCCAGAATTTATGGAGTCGATCAGGGGTCAAGTACATTCTATTTATTAGTTTTATTTGCATTTCCGTATGGTTTAAACATTTGGACATGGAATACGAGGATAGGAAAATAAGACGCCAGTCGTTTGGAGTCAGGGTACTACCTAGGTCTTGTTCCCATTTCAGTTGCGCATTGGATTTGGAGTGAGATGAAGGGGTTATAAGGAGCTTGTACCAGTATGTGATGTCACCTTTAGTTTTAGTTAGGGCGAGGCGAGAGAAGGGTGTGGATGAAGTCGCGTGTAGAGTTAAGTAAGTAGCAGGAATTGATCTCCACCAGTGAGCGATTTGCAAATAGTAGAAGTACTCTGTGGCTGGTAACGCAAATCGTGACCGAAGAGCTGAGAAGGATATCATAAATAGTCCATCTAGTAGATCGGCTAGCTGAAGAATGCCTGCCTGTTTCCATTTAGATAGATTAAGGTGTGGGATCATCAGTGCTAGTGTGGTAATGGAGATCTGAGGTATACTAGAGATAGGGGATGGGAAAGAGGTGGATAGTTTGTCCCAAGTTCGTAGTGTAGCCTGCGTGGATGGAAGGAGATTTGTCGAGAGGGGTCGAAGCGGTTTAGGGATACGGAAAAGGTCGGCTAGGGGGATTGAGTTTGCTCGTGCTTGTTCGAGCTCCACCCAGTTCAGATGTGGGTAGGCTTCAAAGTAGTGTTTAGTGGAGGCCAAAAGAGAGGCTTCATGGTATAGAGAAATGTTAGGTAAACTGAAGCCACCAAATTCTCTCGGTAAGACCATTCTAGATAGAGCTAGTGAGGGGGGTTTTGAGGCCCAAATATAACGAGACATGATAGTGGAACAGGCTTGCAGTGTCTTTTTTGGGAAGGGGTAAGGGATTGTGCGAAAGAGATACATTAACTTGGGTAGCAAGGACATTTTAAATGCTGCCATACGTCCTAGCCAGGAGACCTCATAGGCTGCCCAGGATTTTGTAAGGATTACCAACGACTCCACTAAGGGAGAGAGGTTGGCAGAGAAGACATCAGAAGAGGAGATAGGGATGTTGATACCTAGATATTTTAATGTGGAATTCCTCCAGTTGTAAGGGTAGGAGGTTTGAAGTGTTGGAAGGGAATGGGATAGGTTGAAGGGGAGGGCGTCCGTTTTGGTCGTGTTAAGTTTATAATAAGATGCTAGGCTATAGGCGTCTAAGGTAGAGTGTATGGTGGGTAGAGTTGTAGAGGGGTTGGAGATGAAGAGGAGAACGTCGTCTGCAAATAGACTCAGTTTGTGGGAAGATGATCCAATCTGTAGTGCCGGGATATGAGGGTTGTCTCGTATTGAGATTGCGAGGGGTTTGATTGAAAGGACAAATATTAGGGGGGATAGGGGGCAACCCTGTCTAGTACCATTTGTGATACGGAAAGATTCAGACAAAAAGCCACCATTGAACACCCGGGCCGAAGGAGAGCTGTAGAGCGCCAAAATAGAGGTTAGAATGCGGTCTCTAAAACCGAATCGGCGTAGAGCTTCCTGCATGTATTTCCAGTTCAGTCTGTCAAAGGCCTTCTCCGCGTCCAAGGACAGCAAGAGAAGGCCTTGGTCTCCAGCCAAGAAGTCTATTAAGTTAAATACTCTCCGCGTGTTATCAGATGCCTGTCTTCCTGGTACGAAGCCAGTTTGGTCCGGGTGTATCAACAGTGGGAGAAAACTGTTAATTCGTGTCGCTATCATTTTGGCATATAGTTTAATGTCGCAATTTAGTAATGCAATGGGTCGGTAGTTGTGGACATAGGCGGGGTCCTTTCCGGGTTTTGGGATGGTAACAATATGAGCTTCTAGGAGTTCAGAGGGGAGGTAGCCGTGGTCTGAGAATGCATTGAAGAGGGCCGTCATGTGAGAAGAGAGGACGTCATGGAAGGTAGTATAGAAGTCAGCGACAAATCCGTCTGGGCCGGGGGCTTTGTTTCTAGGAGAGGATTTAATAGCTGCGGAGGTTTCCTCCGTTGTCCAAGGGGCATTGAGAGTAGATAATTGTTCTTGAGTGAGTGTAGGGAAAGATAGATTATCTAGGAAAGAGGAAATAGAGAGGGGAGTAGGTTGAGGAGTAGAAGGGTCGGTCTCTAGGTTATAAAGTTTGGCATAATACTGAGCAAATTGGATAGTTATGTCTTTGGGGTTTAATATCTTTTGTTTGGTGGGGGAATGTATGCACTTGATCCTGTTCCTGGCTTGCTGTGCTCGTAATTTACGGGCCAGCATTTTGCCAGCTTTATTGCCAAGTAGGTAAAATTTGTGGCGTAGCTTATTCAGGGCCACTTGGGTGCGGGCGAGTAGTAGTTTTTGGAGTTGACCTCGGATGGAAGAAATTTCATTTTTAAGAGTTCTAGAGGGTTGGGCTAAATTTCGAGATTCGAGGGCTAGTAATTCCGATTCTAGTTTTGCTTGCTTTAGTCGGGCCTGTTTTTTGAGAGTTGCACCAGCTTGAATGGCAGCTCCACGGGTGACCGCTTTGAGGGCACACCAGTGGTTAATGGGGGAGGTGTCTTGGGGGGAATTAGTGGCAAGATAGGAGTCAATAGATTCAGAGATGATTTTTCTTGATACAGGGTTATTCAGCAAATACGGGAATAACCTCCACTGGTGGGGAGGGTTGTGAAGATCATGCAGTTTCCATTTCCAGAGAACTGGGGCGTGATCCGACCAGGTGATTGGCAAAATATCTACGTCCCCAGTCCTCTGGAGGGACCATTTGTCACAAAGGATCAAGTCTATTCTGGAGTAAGTATTGTGGACCAGGGAGTGGAATGTGTAACCCCGCCCCGAGGGGTTAGAGACTCTCCAGACATCGTAGAGGTCGAATTCTGCGAGCAGGTTACGGAATGCTAAGGATGGGCCTGAGTGAGCGGAGGGAGTAGATTGGGAGAGTTGGCGGGATTTGTCCAGTTTAGGGTCTAGGACTAGATTATAATCCCCCAAAATCACTAAGGAGCCCTTTGTTGTATTGCGTATGGTGAGGAAAAGTTTACGTAGGAATGGGATTTGGTTAGAGTTAGGTGCATAGAGGGATACTAGTGTGACAGGTTTGACGTCCAGAAGGCCGGTAAGGATGAGGTATCTACCGCTCTTGTCTGAGAGTTGAGAGTGAAGGGTAAAGGAGACATTCTTGTTAAAGAGGATAGCCACTCCGTTTCTTTTAAACGGTCCATTAGCATAGTATCCCAAGGGGAAGTTATTATTCTTAAAAAGGGGGGGGGTTGTTAGAAGAGAAGTGGGTTTCTTGTAATGCTACCACGTCCGCTCTCTGCCGGTGGAAGAATGATAGGGCCAGTCTGCGTTTGTTAGGCGAGTTCAGTCCTTTGACGTTGAGGGATATAAGGTTCAACATTGGGGACGTAAACAGTGAGTGATAGGGTAGGGTCTATAGAGAATCTGTTTGGAGGGCATATACCCGGTACTAAGATACAGCTGTGAGAGAGGGTATGTGTTAAATTTGGAGCTCAGGAGACGGGGGGGGGGTATGGAGGAACAACATGGGGAGGGTTCAAATCTGGTAAACAGGAGGTAAAGAACAAAAAAAAAAGGTCCGGTATATTGGACCTGCATGACTACTGCAGGGAGTGGGAAAACAGGATCAGGGGTTTGCAGTAGTACAGGAAGAGGTGGAGGCGGGCCGGATAAACTTGCACCGCCACTCTAATACAACTGTTAAACGGTGGAACTAACACACGTACATACATAATAATCCTCACTAATCAGCAGATGGATGTACCAGGGGACATAACATGTATTCAACAGGTATGAAGAAGTAAGCAAAACTTAGTCCCATAGCGTAACCATCAATTAAACAATTGGTGAAAGAGTTAACCTGTAACTAGTAGGTCAAAGAAGGAAACATGTAGATAGGCATATAATGGCATTAGATAATATACAACCTAGATAGAGAGATTGCCTTCACCTCCCTTGAGTGGAGGGGGGGAGGTCTACATTCTCCTTGAGCCGGAGAAGCCGGCTAGGGATATTTGAGGGGACCTGTTATATCGGTCCAGAGACTTAAACGGTCGCCCAGTCTTGGCGGACAGCAGGAGCTCGGGACGATGTAGACAGCTTCGGGATAGAAATGTCCCAGTCCAGTAGTAATTTCACCCCCGCGTCTAGGGAGGAGATGATGTAGGTCGAATCTTCGTGCGTGATTATCAATTTGACCGGGAATCCCCAGCGGTAGTGAATGTCGTGGGACCTTAGGGCAAGGGTGATAGGAGTGAAGGCCCGCCTCTTTGCTATGGTGGCAGCTGAGAAGTCTTGAAAAATTTGGAGGCCTCCCAAGATGTCGGAGTTCTTGGATTCTCTAGCTGCCCTCATGATACGTTCCTTAACTGTGAAGAAATGTACCCGGAGGAGGGTGTCCTTAGGGAGGTCGGATGAGACGGTGCGTGGTCTAGGAAGTCTGTGTATGCGGTCGATCAAAAGTTCTGATGATGCCGCATTTGGAAGGAGTTTTTTGAATAAGGCTGTAGCGTAGGACTCCAGTTCAGAGTTGGAGACTGAGTCTGGGATGCCTCTGATCTTGACGTTATTCCGCCGTGATCTGTCCTCCATATCTGCCAATTTGGACTTGAATTGATCCAGATCTTGTTGTTGGCGGTCGTGGGATGAGAGCAGGTCGTTGTGAGAGGCGACCAATTTCTCCATCTTGCGTTCTATATGGTCTGTACGGTCTCCCAGTGCCACCAGTTCAGTCTTGACCTCTCGAACAGCTGAGGTCAGGTCTTTAGAGAGTTCCGACTTGAAGGCAGATAGGATCTGGCAGAGGGATCTCACAGTCAGAGGGGCGTCTGATTCACAATCTACCCCTGACCCTGAAAGAGCGGAGGACAGGACACTAGATCCCATGTGGTCTGACATGGCGGGGGGAGATGAGGCGCTTTGTAGGGGAGAGACTTGGAGGGGTTTCTGAGGGGGGAAGGATATCTTGGGAGGAATTGTATCCTTGGCTTTTTTAGGGGCCATTTTTCAGCCCGGGGACAGATGAAGGAGGTACGGATGGGAAGACCTCTGGACTGGGTCCGATCAACAGGTAATAATGAAACAGGAGAACTCAGTCACATTGAAGTCATGTACGTGTTATTTAAGCAAACATGAGTGGCGGTGAGCGGCTTTGAGAGCGCTTACATTCCGGAGGGATTGTAGGTATCGGGCATCTAGGTCCTATATCAATCGGTTGCAGATATAGAGTAGAGACGCAGCGAGGTGTTTTGCTCCTAAAGTGATGAATCAGGGTGTATCGCTGCGGCGCTGGAATACGTAAACGCTGTATTGGTGGCAGTGAATCCCCACAGGTTTAGGATATTTGATCCAGGAGGTAAAAAGAAGGGGTAGGGAATGGCTGGATTTTCTTCGTGGGTACAGCCAGTTGGCGGACTTCTGGTTCAGATGAGGTGGCCCTTGTGGACTCGAGATGTGACCTGGCCGGTAGAGACCAGGTATTCTCCTAGGCTATATGGTCCGCAGCTGCCAGGAGAAGCGGACAGGGGTGGGAAGTGGCAGCTGCGCGGCAGGCCGGTAGTCGCTTCAGTAAGCCCTTAACGTGAGGACTCGGAGGTTGGGGGACTCTGACCCGGAGGGAGAGGATCAGAGCTCTGACGGGGTGGGGGGGGCCGGAGGCAGAGGGCCGCGTGACCGGCCGGGCAGGAGGCCGCGTTGTCCGTCGCCTGCTGTGTGGGTCCCGAATTTCGGGGCACCCAGGTGATTATGCTGGCGAGTAGTGAGGTAGGCAGGGGTGGGGTGCAGCGGGGGTTGCCGTAGGCCGCGGTCTGTGTGGGCTCTCACCTGCCGTCAAGATGGCCGCCGACGCCGGGACAGTCTGGAGGATCTGTGCGGGTGACCTGTCCTCCAGGGAACAGCAGCGGCTTCTCCTCTTTGGTGTGGCGGTTAGCGGAGGAGCCGCAGGCGGGGAGGGTCACAGGTAAGCCTCAGGAGAAAAGAGGAGTCTCTCCGGCTCCTATTCGCGGCACGTCCCGCTCCCGGAGCTCGAGGGCCGGCCGGCCCCAAACTCAAGGCCCCGGCTTGTGGTCTCGGAGTAGGCCGCAGACGGCGGCTAGCTGTGACGGTCTCCGGGCGCGGTCACCTTTTGCAGGGCACTGTCCTCTGGTATGGGCAGATCAGCTAGGGAGGATTTTGATCTGAAATCTCAAGGGGAATTGAGTATTTGGACCTTAATAGCAGGAGCTCTTGCTGTAGCACATCTACTCCAAGCAACGTCCAGGCCACGCCCCCAGGAAAGTTCTTCTGACAAGCCTTCAAACCTCCCCTCTTCCCTAACAACACACCACACTGCACTGCACTGCACTCTCTGCACTGCAATCAGTAATATGCAACATGCAGGCAGTGTGGTGGCCACCCCTTCCCTCTCTTCTAGTCATCTCCTCCTACCCCTGCCCGAGATCCCGGCTCTCAGCTGTGAGTGTGCAGTGAGCCGATGCCTTCTGTCCCCAGCGGCGCCTGGAGCTCGAGCTCCCCTTGTTCCACCCTCCCTACGTCCCTGTGTGTAAGGGGCTTTGTGTGTGTCATTAGGTGTATAAGGGCATTAATCATGTGCAGCGTAAAAGAGCAATATGGTGTGGTGTAATGTGAATAAGGGGCACTACTGTGAGAAGTAACGTATATAAGGTAAAGTGGTACTACAGTGTGATGTAACGTGAATAAGGGACACTATCACATGATATAATGTGAATAAAGTTGCCCGGCTGTGTGGTGTCATTTGAATTGGGGGTACTGTGACCTTGCCCCTTCCCAACAAGAACATGTCCCTTTTGTGCGCACTGTTCCTATTTAAAATACAGGGGGTAGGAGCACCAAAATGAGGACTGCTATGGGTGAGGAGTGATGGTGATGGGAAAGGGGTGCTGGGTCAGAGGTGGAAATAGCGGTGTTCTAGGGGGCACCAGCCAAAAGCTTGCCTAGGACAACATATTGGTAAGGGCCGTCTCTGCCTGAAGGAGGCAGGGCCAGTGCAAGGTCTCTATGCACCCTAGGCAAAGCTTCAACCCGGTGCACCCTAACCTGCAACCCCCCCGCAGGAGGTGCATCAGGGCTATGAGGAGTAGCCGTGGGGGTGCCCCTCAGGAGCCATAGTTACATCCGCATCCTATGTGCCTTCACATGACTTGATGTTACTCATGTTGGCACAGAGGAAGCGCTGAGGCATTATGTGGTACAGCCTGATAGTGGTAGCTGCACCTGATTAGACCCGCAGCAGCAGCCAGCGCAGTGTAAAAGGAGGAGGCCGCATACAGAGACATCCTTCAGTTTTCAGCTAGATGAATTCAATGGCGCCCTCCAGGAGCTGGCACCCCTAGGCAGCCGCCTAAAGCTGCCTAATGGTAGAGCCGGCCCTGGAAAGAACCCTATATGCCTATTATGTGCCTTCCATAGAAGGTTCTCTCTGGTACACGTTTTTGTATCTTTTATCATTTTAATAATAAATGTGTACGGTTTGCACTATGGTCTTCCACCCTTTGTCTTGCATGTATCCGATTTGAAAGCTCAACAAACAAAGATGGAGACAGCAGATTCAGTGTATTTTGATACCAACAAAACTGAAGGAATCAGGAAAACATTGTAAATAAGTGTTTCTTTAAGCAGACTGATTGGACTAATAGCCCTAGCGGAAAGACTTGTTTATGGCTACAACAACCAGGTTTTTGGGTTTATTTTGGGGAAGTAATACCACATAATGATCTTGAGCTGCAGTGTTTGGAAAAAAATAATAATTTGAGATTGTAGAGTAGTCCAAATCCAGTTCAAACTCTGGTTATGACTCTGCATCCTTGGAATGACATCCTTAGAACGCAGTCTTCGCAAATGACAGTCAAGGGGGTAAATTTACTAAGGTGGGAGTTTTTTAGAACTAGTGATGTTGCCCATAGCAACCAATCAGATTCTACTTAACATTTATCAAGCTTCTTCTAGAAGATAATAGATAGAATCTGATTGGTTGCTATAGGCAACATCACCAGTTCTAAAAAACTCCCACCTTATTAAATTTGCCCCAAGGCCTGATTGTATTTCTCTTTAATACTACACACTGTATCAGCTGGCACAGGCAGTGGCGGGCTAGTCCGTGGGTCAGGGTGCATGTGCCCCCTCCCTCCCCCCCGTGCTGGTACAATTCTGCAGCACTAGGGCCACTGCTGCACTGTGTATGCATATACCTGACAGCCGGGAAGAAGCCTCTGCCTGCCTCCTGACTGTCAGTGTCTGGCTGCAGATGCTGCACACTGCTGTGTACTGCAGCCAGCAGGAGAAGGGGCCAGAACAGTAGATACAGACTGGGCCCCCATCAGGGGTTACAAGTAGTAGACCTGTATGGGGACTGCGCTGATTGGCTGAGCCCCTTTTACCCAGCAGTCTCTCCCACTGTCCCTCTTTCCCCTACAGTCTCTCCCACTGTCCCTCTTTCACATGCAGTCTCTCCCACTGTCCCTCTTTCCCCTACAGTCTCTCCCAGTCTCATTTTTTCCCCTGCAGTCTTTCTTACTGTCTCATTTTTTCCCCTGCAGTTACTTTCACTGTCCCTGTTCCCTGCAGTCTTTTTCTGTCCACGTATTCTCTGTAGTCTCTCTCACTGTCTCCTTTTCCCCAGCAGTCTCCTTCACTGGGGGAGATGTGAGAAGAGATGGCCAATAGGTTGTCAGTTATATGGTTGACATGGACTTAGGTCGACAGAGTCAAAAGATTGACATGCAAATCGTCGACACAGAAAAGGTTGACACATTTTTTTTATTTAACCCTCCCCCCAATACCTAACCCTAACTGTCCCCTTCTGCCTCCTAACCCTCTGCCATGTACCTAACCCTAACCATCCCCTCCGGCAGTCCAACCCTCTGCCATGTACCTAACCCTAACCATCCCCTCCGGCAGTCCAACCCTCTGCCATGTACCTAACCCTAACCATCCCCTCCGGCAGTCCAACCCTCTGCCATGTACCTAACCCTAACCATCCCCTCCGGCAGTCCAACCCTCTGCCATGTACCTAACCCTAACCATCCCCTCCGGCAGTCCAACCCTCTGCCATGTACCTAACCCTAACCATCCCCTCCGGCAGTCCAACCCTCTGCCATGTACCTAACCCTAACCATCCCCTCCGGCAGTCCAACCCTCTGCCATGTACCTAACCCTAACCATCCCCTCCGGCAGTCCAACCCTCTGCCATGTACCTAACCCTAACCATCCCCTCCGGCAGTCCAACCCTCTGCCATGTACCTAACCCTAACCATCCTCTCCGGCAGTCCAACCCTCTGCCATGTACCTAACCCTAACCATCCCCTCCGGCAGTCCAACCCTCTGCCATGTACCTAACCCTAACCATCCCCTCCGGCAGTCCAACCCTCTGCCAAGTACCTAACCCTAACAGTGATGCAAAATCATGAAAAACCACGTGTCAACCTTTTATATGTCGCCCATTTGCATGTCACCATTTTGAACCTGTTGACCTTTTGACCCTGTCGACCAACTGACTATCGACCATCTGGTGTCATCCTATTGACTATCTATTTACTATCTTCCATCCAGACCCTTTGTGCTTTATCTCCTGCAGTCTCTCTGGCTCTGCATCTCGTCCTGCTGGCTACACAGGAGTGTAATGTAACTGTGGGAAATGTCACTAAAGATAATTCAAGAAAGTACAGAAGAAAATATTAGGATTGCAGTGAAACACTTGTCGCACTGCATTATGTAGCAGATCATGGTATTCCCTATGTGATCTTCGGGGGCTGTTCTCGGCCAGACATTAGTGTTCTGGACAAAGTTTAGAACAAATCCTTGCAATGAAAAAAAAAAAATGACTTTTTGGACCATTTTGAGATATAAACTAAGATAACAAGATATGGATGGTGATTCTGAGTCAGACGCAGACGTGGCTTCATCTTTTGCTGCAGCCTCGTCTTTATTACAGAGATGCCCGCTGTCTGCGGCGCTTATGCGTCTCGGTGCGTCTTTAGGCAAACCATCAGCTGTATCATGGAAACTTACACCAACCCTAAGGCAGGCACAGTTTCCCTGTCTGTACACGTCATCCTGTGAGAACGGTTCTGGGTCTGTCAACGATAGGCCCACATCTGGCTAGCCACCCCCTTGATACCCCCTTGGAACACCCACTGAAATTCACTTATGATCAGCACAAAAAAAATGAATAAATAAATAAAAAAAGCTCCTTTTAATAGACATGACCAGCGGCAGCTCCTACTTACTTTTAGTAGTAAGCCTGCTGCTACCCCGTGCCCAGAAAGGAGAGGAGACAGTCAGCCCCGTGTCCCGGCACCTGCGCAATGGATCCGACGCAGACGACGTGGTGCGACTCTGAAGAACCCGGACTTCTATGGACTGCAGTCCATAGAAGCCTGCTCTTTACTTAACGCAGCCCAGGCGGCAGTCCCAGATGGAGAAAACACCTCCCAATGGGAATGCCTGTAGTATCTGTGACTGACAGGTGTGACATCCAATAGGAATCACTGCCAGTCACGGGGTGGCTGCTGCACCATATGTAAAATCCACCACTGGACACAACGCTGATATAGGAAAGAAGCCCATTTGTTTTATTTCATAATAGAGAGCAAGTCCAAGATGCACAGTGGTCCCATGGTGACGTTTCTCACAGTACATATATCCTCCTTTCTGTTCTTAGAACTCCTTTTGATTTAATAGAGGCAGATGTGCAGCTTCAAAATTAAAGCATTTCTGAGGCGATATTTTGTTTGGCGGACGCACTGACAAATTACAATCACTTCAGTAATAACTGTGGAAAACTAACATTCTGTCCACTTTGAAGTGCGCACAATTCATATTTTCTGCATTGCTCCGTCAATGTGTTCTGCATCTGCTGAGGAGAGAAACCCCGCTCCTCACCTTTCACGATCTACACTGACGTCCTGAGGAAAAGGTTCCCAACTGCGCAACCACAATATCGAAATCAACTTTCTAAGAACGTCCGCAGCGCACGGAGCAAACAATGGATATTTACCTTCTGCAGCGATCGCCAGCTTTTTGTCTCTGAGGGGAAGTCGAAAAATATTATGATAAATTCAATATTGCTCACCATGATTTTACAGAAGGCCAGCGGTGCCTGACAGCGGGATACACGAGAGAGCTGTCAATCATGGATCCCAAAGGCATGACCCATAATACACACTACAGGGAAGCAAAGCCTTTTGGGTCTAACTTCTTTAATTGACCTGTTGATTGATGTCTCTACTGCTGGCCACATTGGTGGTGTGGTTCACGCTTCTTAAAATTAAAAACAGAAAAAGAGCTAAAGGGAAGTAGGGGCAAGGACACTGACATAATTGCCACGTCTCATTCTTCCTATAGATATAGCACACACACAATACACGCACAAATATATCAAAATCTAAACGATCACAATGGGTTCTAATTTACAGCCCATCATAAGGGGCCGTCAGTGGCAAACACAGGATTTCTAGAGGGGGATTTCCAAATGCAATCCACAAATCTCCCACTCTGTGGAACATGGAATACAATATTATTATTTAACACTATAGATGGTCTATAGTATAGGCTGTATCAAACATATTTTCTATAATTAAGATATTGTAAGTGGTCAGGAAAAGATTAAACATACCATTATAAACAAATACACAAACATAATAGAATCAGTACGGCACTTTCTAAGCACACATTCTCCCACCTCATGGTAAGGCTCCTGTCTCTTCTTCCTGGTAGCTACTTTCTGGTCTAGTGCACTGACTGAGGCCTCAGAAGCAGAAGAAGCTTCTACCACTGGACATGTGCAGCAGCTTAAACGTCATGATGTGGTTGCATCTCTAGTAATTGTATTAAATACCATTTCAATTGTTGTCATAATTTGAGGCACTTGACATGCAACCAGAAACCCCCCCTGCATTTGCCTATGGCCGTGATGTTCCGTAGAAGCCTCACACGATATGTTTATGTGGAAGAAAGCATTTACGGTAATGGAAACATTGGTAATTTTTGCTTGCACCTATGTACGACGAGTATAAACCTAAACATCACTGATAAATATAAACAACGAGGCTACGACGGAACCTCAGTTATTTGAATCCCCCCACCTGAGTGTCTGCTAATAATGCAATCTATTTATAGCCTGCCAGTTCTGGTGCCCTCGGGAAATGGGTGAGACACCTGTGCTAGTGAACACATGAGCACTGTACTGGAAGTTTAGTCTTGGGTTTCTAGTTGCAGACTCATTGCTATTGCCATCCTGAGATAGAGGTAGGAGGACTTATACCACCGCTGCCCTCATTAAATAGGAGTTCTAATGCTCTGCATGAAGAGCCTACCACTGGAGGTATCTGGCATAGGGGCAGGCAATACTTGTCACCGCTTCTTATATAGCAGGGGTGGCCAGCCTGTTAGAAAGCAGGGTGCTCCTGCTGGTCTGTCCGAGAAATCTGAAATTACATATTTGTGTAACATGGAGAAGCTTGTAGCAAGGTTGGGGGGAGAGGTGTTAGAAATCTCCCAACTGTGCATACATGCTGGGCACTAGGACCCTGGGTCTGTCCTCCAATCTTATGTATTACTGCACATGTACTGCATCCATCTTCAAGATCTTTACTGGTACAGCAAGACTGCCTGAGAAGAGACATAATGGAAACACAAGTCTCCCACTAAGCATATAAAAATCTGTGGTGCATTATCGATGCACCACTACCCACAAGCAGCATACACTTGGGAGTATTGCCCCTGCCCATATACCAAAAGAGAAAAGATGCAAGCTGGATCCAGTAAAGTCCATCATGCTTGGCTATTGCCATTAAAGAAAAGACTACAGATTGTGAAATCTAGATAACAGAAATATTAAGTCACTTGATCCTTAATGAAACAGCGCAAATTGTAGAAAAATTGGAAGCTGATATGGAGAGCAAGTATGTGTCACTGGACATTCCAACAGTTGAACATTTATCTGAGTCAGACCAGTGGCGTGCGGTGAGGTCAGTGGCTGGTTAGGCACTGCAACCATAATGTCTGCTGTGTCCCGCCGATGCCCGCCACCGCACCCAATCCAATGCCTGCTACCACCACTGTCCCTGGGTCAGTGGGAGACAAAGAAAGGCAGTGGGCAATTCCAGGGAGAAGCAGTGGGTGACAGCAGTGGGTGATGTTAGGGAGAGGGTGTTGCCAGTGAGAGGGTGATAGCAGTGGGTGACGCCACGGAAAGGACGACAGCAGTTTGTAACAGGGAGAGGGTGACAGCAGTGGTTGACGGCAGGGAGAGGAGGATGCCAGGGAGCTGGTGACAGCAAGAGGGTGACAGGAAGAGGTTGATGGCAGGGTGTTGGTGACAGGAAGAGGGGGAGAGGGTGACTGCAGTTGGCGCCAGCTGTGGGTGACGGAGAGAGGGTAACGCCAGGTAGAGAGTGACAGCAGTCAGTGTCAGCTGTGGGCAACGGGGAGAGGGTGACAAGGAGAGGATGACAAGGAGAGGTTGACAGGGAGAGGTTGACGCCAGGTAGAGGGTGACAGTGAGAGGGTAGAGCAGTCTGTGCCAGCTCTGGGTAACGGAGAGAGGGTGACGACAGGGAGAGGGTGACAGGGAGAGGGTGACCGCAGTCGGTGCCAGCTGTGGGTGACAGGAAAAGGGTGACGCCAGGGAGAGGTTGACAGCAGTCAGTGCCAGCTGTGGGTGATGTCGAGAGGGTGAAGCCAGGGAGAGGGTGACAGTGAGAGGATACCAGCAGTCGGTGCCAGCTGTGGGTTACAGCAGTCGGTGACAGTGAAAGGGTGACTGGAAGAGGGTGATGCCAGAGAGAGCACATTACTGTCCCTCTCTACCAGCAGTATAGAATACAACAGAAGGAGTACAGCCCTGAGCCTTGGGTCCCTGATGAAGAATGGGTGAGCTCAGCCCATTACAAACTAAAGTACCCATCACACTCCCCCGCCGCAGCCCCTGCCACACATAGGCGTGCGCAGCACATTTTATTAGAGGGTGCACCATCGTAGAGGCGTGTCTAGTACCACCTACCTACTGGGCATGTCTAGCATCACCTATCGGGCGTGTCTGGCACCGCCTACTGGGTGTGTCTAGCACCGCCTATTGGCATTCTTTTCTATTCAATATGCACCTTACCTATATGGTGGCTTCTCATAACGGGGAACCTCTGAAGAAATGTATCCTTCCTGGGCAGACAGCGTCTTCAGTCAGTAATCACTATTCATGTAGGAGATCACATGATCCGGAAGATGCCTGTTTTTGTAGGAATATAACCAATGTGCTCATCATACAACAGAGGTTCAACCAGACTCGTGTCACCTCCTACCCCCTGCATCTATCAACCCCTTCCCTGCATCTCTCAGCCACAACATAATCTCCACCCTGTATCGTCTCTCAGCTACACCATCATCTCCTCCCTGTGTCGTCTCTCAGCCACACCATCATCTCCTCCGTGCGTCGTCTCTCAGCCACACCATCATCTCCTCCCTGTGTCGTCTCTCAGCCACACCATCATCTCCTCCGTGCGTCGTCTCTCAGTCACATCATCATCTCCCATCTGAATCTCCCGCAATACCCCTCACTTTGTCTCTCATTCTCCCATTTCACTCTGAGCCTCTCACCCTTCTGTCCGTGCCTCTCAGTCGCCCGCCCTTCACTGTCTCTCAGCCTCATCTGTGGAGTTGGTGGGCCCAGCAGGAGAACACGGGCAAGTGGGCGGCCGTTCGCGTGGTGTGACGTCATCGGGTCACATCGCACAGTACCTTGTGGCGGAGGAGGAGTGTGGAGCAGTGGGCAGGATGGGAGTAGTGGTGCATAGCAGGGAGGGTAGGATGGGAGTAGTGGTGCGGAGCAGGGGGGTAAGATGGGAGTAGTGGTGCAGAGCAGGGGGATAGGATGGGAGTAGTGGTGCGGAGCAGGGGGATAGAATGGGAGTAGTGGTGCATAGCAGGGGGGTAGGATTGGAATAGTGGTGCATAGCAGGGGGTAGGATGGGAGTAGTGGTGCAGAGCAGGGGGGCAGGATGGGAGTAGTGGTGCATAGCAGGGGGCAGGATGGGAGTTGTGCATAGCAGGGGGGCAGGATGGGAGTAGTGGTGCATAGCAGGGGGGCGGGATGGGAGTTGTGCATAGCAGGGGGGCAGGATGGGAGTAGTGGTGCATAGCAGGGGGGCGGGATGGGAGTAGTGGTGCATAGCAGGGGGCAGGATGGGAGTTGTGCATAGCAGGGGGGCAGGATGGGAGTAGTGGTGCATAGCAGGGGGGCGGGATGGGAGTAGTGGTGCATAGCAGGGGGTAGGATGGGAGTTGTGCATAGAAGGGGGGCAGGATGGGAGTAGTGGTGCATAGCAGGGGGCGGGATGGGAGAAGTGGTGCATAGCAGGGGGTAGGATGGGAGTTGTGCATAGTAGGGGGGCAGGATGGGAGTAGTGGTGCATAGTAGGGGGGATAGGATGGGAGTAGTGGTGCATAGCAGGGGGGTAGGATGGGAGAAGTGGTGCATAGCAGGGGGTAGGATGGGAGTAGTGGTGCATAGCAGGGGGTCGGGATGGGAGTAGTGGTGCATAGCAGGGGGGTAGGATGGGAGTAGTGTTGTGGAGCAGGGGGGGCAGGATGGGAGTAATGGTGCTGAGTTGGGGGGGTGCAGGATGGGAACAGTGCTGGGAAGGAGCAGGCAGTTAAGCATCAATGTCACCTCGGTAGCGTCTAGCTCTGTTATGTCAACTCACCTGTAGCAGCTCCCGGCCCCCAGCCGCGATCTCTCCCTCCTATTATAAGCGGCTCTCCTCTGCTCTGGCTGCCTCACACCAGGCAGACGAGGAGTCCGTGCGCCCTGTGGGGGGGGGGGGGGGGGGGGGGGGTAGCCGGGTAGAAAGGGTATCGCGGTGGCGGCTCCTATCTCCCCTCTGGCCGGACTGCATTGCCGGGTGATGGGATGGCGGGGAGCTAATAGGCGGCCGCACACGCTGTGTCTCGTCCCTTCCCCTCCATCCCGTTGATTCGCGACTGGCCAATTACATCACTGGTAGTGACAGGGGCGTACTTTCATTTAGGCAGAAAGCACACCCCCTGTCACAGAGGCACTTATAGTAAGTGCCGCTTCTGCGGATTATTTTAATGGGCTTTCACTGCCCAAAGCTTAGCCCCGCCCCCCAGCTTTTGGCCATTTCCCATTGCTAGCGGGAGGCACTGGCAGCAGTGCCTCCGAAACACAATTAAAGACCATTTTTTCACAAGTAAAAAAGATTAAAATAATGTAAAAGCTAAAGCAGATAGTTATGACACAGAACATGTGTCATAAATATCTTCTTTACATTATTTTAATCGTTAATGACAGGGGAGGCACTGCCTCCCCTGACTGCACGTCCCTGAGTCAGACAGTATGGAAAATCAACCAGAGAGATCTGCAAGATCAAATATTCTCAAGTCACCTAATGGTAAAAGGTATGATGAGGAATTCATAAACATTGGGGGTATATTTACTAAAATTCGTATTTTTCAGAATGAGCTTAAAGTTTAATCACGAATGACATCGAATGTGTGAATTTGCAACTTTTTGAATTTATTACGCCTCATTTACTATGCTGTCGTGTTTTGATTATTACCATTTTTCGATGTCGATGTCATTCGTGTTTTTCCAAGGTAGAATGCGGCCGATTTTGTGGATTTGTGGCCGTGTTCTCAGGTTTTTATCCGACTGCGTAATTTTTCGGTTACGGCAGTGTTTATCCGTTCCCGGCCGCGTTTTTTTTCTAAGTTTCGTTTTTGTCACTCTTCCGTGATTGGTTTGATTCGTGATGGAGGAGTGTCTGTGCTCATTACTATAAAACCGCCCCAAACCGTCCGAGCCTCGTGGGTTTAGCTAGTGGAGAGGTGAGAGGAAGGTGTGTTTGGAGTTGGTGAGTTGTTAGGAGTTTTTGGCGGTTTTGAGGAGGTTCTTTGCGATTGTTGAGTGCTGTACTGTGTGTGTAAGTAGTCTTGTCATACTTGTTGTGTAGTTATTTAGTCTGTCTAGTTTTTTGTCTTAGTTTTTTTTAACGTCTATTGTCATTGTTTGTGAGTGTGTGTGTGTGTGTTGTGTAGTGGTAGTGGAGGAGTGTATTTACTGTTTTTTTTTCTCAGTGTTATTTGTTGTTTGTCCTGAATATGTCCCAGTCAGAGGTGAGTGTGGTGGAGGAGGTGAGTGAGAGGGAGGAGGTGAGTGAGGTGGAGGAGGTGAGTGAGAGGGAGGAGGTGAGTGAGGTGGAGGAGGTTAGTGAGGAGGAGGGGGAGGTTGCTGCTGCGGCCTCGACTGATAATGACAGTGATGGTGCTGTGGCTCCGCAGCCACGCACCACTACAAAGACGGGCCGCAATGTCAAATTCAGCTACGCAGAGAATATGGCATTGGTGCGGGAGCTGATGAGGCATCATCGACAGCTGTTTGGCCATGATGCTGCAAAGGTTTTTTCACGCAGGAAGAGTGTTCTGTGGGGGAAGGTCGTTGCGGCAGTTAATAGTGAGGCAGGGACGTGCAGTCAGGGGAGGCAGGGTTGGCAGTGCCTCCCCTGTCATTCTCCCCTGTAATTAATGATTACAATAATATAAAGAAGATACTTCTGACACATATTCTGTGTCCTAAGTACTGTATATGCTTTATATTATTTTAGTAATTTCTACATTTTCAAACTGGTTACATTTTTTTTTAGAGGCATCGAGAGCGGTGCCTCCTGTAGATAATGACAAAGGTCCGGAAGAGGGGGGCGGGAAGGGGGCGGGGCCAAGGAGAGGGTTGTAAAAGCCCATTAAAAAAAAACAGGAAAAGCGGCACCAGTGTGAGTGCCTCAGTGACAGGGGCGTGCTTTCTGCCCATATGAAAGCACGCCCCTGCCTCTGAGGCAGATATGATTGGGCACTGTCCGATCCTCCTTCCTCCGGCCAGACCCCCATCACCCGCACACCGCCGGCGCCGCCGCTCATCACCCCCGACTCCCCCCCCCCCGCGCTTACTTGTTGCTGACCTCTCCTCCTGACTAGGCGGCCGCGTAGAGCTCTGCGCCGCTAATCACCCGCACACCGCCGGCGCCGCTCATCCCCCCCCCCCATACCTGGTGCTGCTCATCCAAACCCCCCCCCCCCCCCCCCCGCCCGCTCACCGTCAGTGCTGCCCTCCCCACGCAGCCACCGCTGGTACCATTGCTCATCACCCCTCCCCCCCCCCCCCTCACCGTCAGTGCTGCTCATCTCTCCCCCCCCCCTGCTCAGTGCCAGTGCTGCTCATCTCTCCCCCTCTCCCTCCCTGCTGGTGCTGCTCATATCGACCCATCCCCCCACTCACCTGGTGCTGCTCATCATCTTCTCCCCGCCCTCCGCTCACCTGGTGCTGCTCATCTCCCCCCCACCCCCCGCTCACCATCAGTGCAGCTCATCTCTCCCCCCCAACTACTGCTGGTGCTTCTCATCTCCCCCCCTCCTCCCTGCTCAGTGCTAGTGCTGCTCATCTCTCTCACCTTCCCCCCCGCTCACCTGGTGCTGCTCATCATCTTCTACCCCCCCCTCCCCCCCACCACTCACCTAGTGCTGCGCATCTCCCCCCCACCCCTCCGCTCACAATCAGTGCAGCTCATCTCTCCCCCCCCAACCACCGCTGGTGCTTCTCATCTCCCCCCTCCCCCGCTCGGTGCTAGTGCTGCTCATCTCTCCCCTCATCCCGCTCACCTGGTGCTGCTCATCATCTTCTTCCCCGCCCCCCCTCGCTCACCTGGTGCTGCTCATCTCCTCCACCACCACCACCCGCTCACCGTCAGTGCTGCTCATCTCCCAACCCCCCCACCCCCCAAACAACCGCTGGTGCTACACATCCCCCCCCCCCCCCCCCGCTCAGTGCCAATGCTGCTCATCTCTCCCTCCCTGCTCACCGCCAGTGCTCATCACCCCCGCTCGCCGCCAGTGCTAGTCATCACCCCCCCCCGCTCACAGCCAGCGCAGCTCATCTTCCCCACAGCCCCCACCCCTCCCTCCGCTCACCGCCAGTGCTTCTAACTTCCCACCCCGCTCACTGCCAGTGCCGTTCCTCTTCCCCACAGCCACTCACCGCTCACTGCCAATGCTGCTCATCTCTCCCCCGCTCACTGCCAGTGCTGCTCATCTTCACCACAGACTCCCACCCCCCACCCCCCTGCTCACTGCCAGTGCTGCTCATCTCCCCCCCGCTCACTGCCAGTGCTGCGCATCTTCCCCACAGACTCCCACCCCCCACCCCCCTGCCCACTGCCAGTGCTGCTCATCTCCCCCCCGCTCTTCCCCACAGACTCCCACCCCCCACCCTCCTGCTCACCGCTGGTGCTGCTCATCTCCCCCCTCCACCTCACTACCACCCGCCGTTCGCTTGCCAGCTGAGCTGGGCTATCACCTGGAGGGAGCGCAGGAGAAGTTGCAGAGGCTTGGCCGCACATCTGGGAATATGTGAGAGACCACAGCCGCTACTGACAGACACTGGTGACTGGTGAGTAGCTTGTAAATTCCCAAACTCCCCCCACCGAGTGGCGCCAATCTATCTTTTTGCTGGTGGGTGCCGTGACGTAATTATGTCGCCGTGGCTGCACACGCAACAGACCATGAGGCTGACTGTGAGCTGGGAGTGGAGCCGCGGGCTGAGGAATTTACTGCCCGTGGCTCCAGCCCCAGCTCACAGTCAGCCTCCTGGTCTCTGGGGTATTGGGCGGCTGGGGGAAGCTGTAGTGCCAGCCCGTGTCCGGGCTGCACTCACCCCCGCTGGCGGCTCATTGAGTGTCGGCCCGGGGAAGCTGCAGTGCTGTGCCTGGGGCTTCGCTGAGACTGCTGGGCTCACCCCCGCTGGCGACTCATGTGATGTATGTATACACCACATGAGCCACCAGCGGGGGTGATCGCAGCATAGTCATACACCAGATGTGAATTTCGGCTCACTCAGTGTGCTACAATGTGAATTTCGGCTCATTCAGTGTGCTATAATGTGAATTTCGGCTCATTCAGTGTGCTACAATGTGAATTTCAGCTCATTCTGTGTGTGTGTGCTACAAGGTGAATTTCGGCTCATTCAGTGTGCTACAATGTGAATTTCGGCTCATTCAGTGTGCTACAATGTGAATTTCGGCTCATTCAGTGTGCTATAATGTGAATTTCGGCTCATTCAGTGTGCTACAATGTGAATTTCGGCTCATTCAGTGTGCTACAATGTGAATTTCGGCTCATTCAGTGTGCTACAATGTGAAGTTCGGCTCATTCAGTGTGCTACAATGTGAATTTCGGCTCATTCAGTGTGCTACAATGTGAATTTCGGCTCATTCTGTGTGCTACAATGTGAAGTTCGGCTCATTCAGTATGCTACAATGTGAATTTCGGCTCATTCAGTGTGCTACAATGTGAATTTCGGCTCATTCTGTGTGCTATAATGTGAATTTCGGCTCATTCTGTGTGCTACAATGTGAATTTCGGCTCATTCTGTGTTCTATAATGTGAATTTCGGTTCATTCTGTGTGCTATAATGTGACTGTCGACTCATTCAGTGTGCTACAATGTGAATTTCTGCATATACTGTGTGGTATAATGTGAAATGGGCACCAGTACTAGACAGTATAAGGGGTTCTACTATTGTGGGGTATATAGTGTGGTAAACTACATGGAAGGACATGCGCCCCTTGTGAGTGGCCACGCCCCCTTATCCGGAGCGGATGTACCTTCGGCGCACACATAATTGCAACCTTCACTTTTCCATATCCCCACTTTACAATTCCACTTCGACCACTGTGAGGGATGGTATCAGAATCCTGGCGCTTGAGATGACGACGGTCAGAATACCGACAGCGTCATCCCGATGTGCAGGATCCCAACAACCCCCCCAACCCTCCCTGCCTGCAGCCTGTTCCTAAACTGCGCCAGGTAGAGCCCATTCCTAAACTGGTACTGCTGGCCAGGGATGACTCTGCTTGTCTCCAGCCTCCACCTCAAGCAGCAGCGCAGCTGTTGGGAGACCTGCTGCTGCTGGCGGAGAATGGAGGTGAGCAGAGTCTGTCCCCATGCTGTCCGAGAGGAGGCTCCAGAATCTGCTCCCTACTGCTTTAGTGCAGGTAGAAGGAGACACAAGCACAGCAGGCACAGCCAGGGGCGGTGATGACATGATATAGTGCTATGGATTGTATGAGGAAGGGGGCCCCAAATCCGTGTGTTGCTTAGGGCTCCATGAGGTCTAAACTCGCCTCTGGCAGCGGCCATAGCGGCGGCTTTAGTGGGCATGCCTCACCAGCCACTGACCTCACTGCACGCCACTGTAGTGAGGGTGTGGTGAGGAGGACCGAGGACACGTGTCGTAAGCGATTCTACGACATCAAGCGCCGTGTCAAGACTAAGATGTCTAAGGAGGCTAAATCAGCCCGCCAAACAGGGGGTGGACACCCCTTCCGAGCGTCATATCGGGATTGGGAGGAGCCTGTGCGTACTCTTATTCCGCCAGAAGTGGTTGGTGCGACTCATGTCCGGGATTCGGATCGCCCAAGGCAGGATGGTGAGTTTAAAATTTTTGTTTATTTATAATTACAACATCTGTGCTTTGTCCTTAGTTGTCTGAAATGTCTTCTAGCTAATTGTGATTGTAAGTTGGTTCATTCTTCTAATGTGTTGGTGATGTAGTTTTAATCACAAATAGTTATGTTTTTATCCTTTGTATTGTCAATTTAGCAGGTGGCCTTGGGCTTTTTCTGGTTTTTTAATACAAAAGTAAATTGTTGTTGGTGTCTTTAAATGAAGTGTGAGTCTTGTGTTTAGCCAAATTTTTGGTTTTAAATTTTTTAAATGGACTTATGGTTATTGTGTGTTGTTCTGGTTTGTCCTTTGTGTGGTTGATGTGATTTTTCATGCATATTTTAATTTGATGCTTACAATTTTGCACATATATTTGGGGGTAGTGTTTGGTTGTTAGCAGCAAAAAAAATGTGAAATACAGAGCAATATTCTGGTTGTGTTAAGCTACCACGGTTGGGTTTTAACCGTCAGTAGTATAATATTGTTATTTCTGCACCTTTGTGTATGGATTGGTTGGTGTAATTGTTTCATAATTTAACTATACACACCCAATGAAGTCAGGCAGAAAGCATAAGCATAGTTTGGTTCACTTCTCACCAGGTTCCTCATATGTTTACATCACATTAAGGATTTTGCATAAACATATAAACATAATAGAATGTTCATAAGGACAATCTTCATATTTCTACAGTACGAAAGAGACGCAGCACAGCCAGGCCACAACCCACACTGCCAAGAGATGCAGATGCTGGCGAAGCAGGTAAGAATTTAGTGTATACACATATTCTGAAAACACATAGAAAAGCAGAATGTTAATGTTTATCTTATCACATAGGTCTTTCTTCATCAAACAACCCTCCACTAAGACGACCATCACAGGGCTCGAATAGTCTCCATAAGATGCCTACCAAGAGACGCCGGCTTGAGGCTGAATCTCCAGCAGCATCCTCACCACCACAACGGCGCATCTCTACAGTGTCGTCCCTGCCACCACAAGCCATTTTGGCCAGTCCACAAAGCGAGGATCCACAATCCCCTCAGCTGTCTGGTGAGTAAACATAACAATTAATTGTAAATAAGTTAAAAAAACGTTGGGGTAGATGTATTAACGTGGAGAAGGCATAAGGAAGTGATAAACCAGTGATATGTGCAAGGTGATAAAGGCAGCAGCCAAACAGATCCTAACTGTTAATTTACATATTGGAGCTGTTTGGCTGGTGCCTTTATCACCTTGCACATATCACTGGTTTTTCACTTCCTTATGCCTTCTCCAGGTTAATGCATCTGCCCCACTGTTTGTGCACAGCCAAAAAAATGTGTTACAAATAAACAGTCATCCTTGTAATAATCACCAACAGCAAGCACATGGGGGTAACGTTAGTTATTTTTTTAAATTTTCAGATGTGATGTTGGCCATAGCAACCAATTTTTTTTATTTATTTTTTGCTCGAAACAGCTACATAAATGTTAAGTCTAATCCAATTGTTTTGCATGCCCAACATCACCAGTTCTAAACATAGGCCACCTTAAGACATTTTCAACCATATTTTTAATTTTCAATTATTTGCACTATATTTGTTAAAGTTTTGGCCAGACCACTGACTGCCTTGAACAATGTATGAGTGTATTGCTCAACACATTTATTGTATTGTGTGTGTTTTACAAAAGGAAGCTTCATACACAATATGTAAATGTAGTAATTTGTATTTGTTAGAGTTCTTCGTGTTAGCATATTAATTATGGCTCAGAGTCCAACAATTCCCAGAAACTTTTTTCGACTGAGTAGGGAACGTTAGAAGCCACATATTTCTACAAAAAGGTGAGCTACATTGTTAAGTTTAGGCCACAATCTATTTATCATTTCCAACATGAATATTAAGAAGTAATGTATGTTGACGTAAAGCTAAAAAAAGACCAATGCAAAATATTTACTAAATAGTGGCTGTCTTCAACCCCATACAGAACCACCCATCATGGCCGAGGATGCCCAGCAGGAAAGTGACCAGCAGGATACGTACACACTACACCTGCAAGCGATAGATCCTACCCAGCCAACCACGCCGCAGGACATAACCAGGGCCGGATTAACAATGGGGCTGATGGAGCTGCAGCTCCAAGCCCACTCTCAAAAATAGGCCCACAGTATCCACAGACGTCCATGCTGCTGTAGATAGGAAAACAAATTTCCTTCTACTGCATGCAGTCTGCAGCACCGGACCCATCCCCTCCAGCATCAACACGTTCTCCTTCTAGTTCTGGTGCGGATTCAGCAGGAGGGGGCACCAAGGCACGTATAGTGCACTGGTTTAAAATCCGGGATTAAGCCCCGCCCCCTGCACTTAAACCTCACCTCTTGTGTATGCATTTAAGCTCCGCCTCCCGATGATGTCATCTGTCTGTCATCGGGAGGACAGGAGAAGCGGACTATGACAAGGGGGCGTGGCCTGGCGTGGCCTAGCGTGCGGACCTACACTCCGCGGACCTCGGCTGCAGGCCATGATGTCGAGACTTGGAACCTGCTCAGGTACGCCGGGTCCACGGCTAAGCAGGTGGCTATTTGTTTTAGCCTGTTTCTGAAAGTGTGGGGGTTGGGGGGTGCGTGGCATTGCCATGAAAGCACTGGCAGAGGGGAAAAGCCCTGTAAGTCCAGGGCTCCCCTACAAAGTGCCCCTATGTATATACAAGAGCGGTGTCACCGCATCACACTGCAAGATGCCCGTGTTTGTTTGTATACAAGAGGGGGAGTTGTTGCTCCCTCTCAGAGCAAAAAGTTGAACATAGGTCCTGGCACATAAAAATATGATGGAGTGTGCGGTAGGTTGAGCCAGACCCACTGCCAGGAAACGGATCCCAGAGGTAATGGAGCGGGTGTGGATCATTAGATCGACAGTGTCTAGGTTGACAATGTTTAGGTCGACCACTATAGGTCGACAGTCACTAGGTCGACAGGGTCAGAAGGTCGACATGTTCTAGGTCGACAGGTCAAAAGGTCGAATGAGGTTTTTTTTTTGGTGTAGTTTTCTTCGTAGAGTGACCGGGATCCCAAATTAGTGCACCGCTTTGCTCGCCATGCTTCGGGCAAGGTGCCTCGCTCCGCTGCCGCTTCGTTCGGCACAGATTACCGTTCCAATCGTAGTCCACGTGGATCGTTAAGTATGAAAAAGTAAAAAAAAAGAAAAAACTTTGAAAAACTCATGTCGACCTTTTGACCTGTCGATCTAGAACATGTCGACCTTCTGACCCTGTCGACCTAAACATTGTCGACCTAGACACTGACGATTTTCAGACCGGATCCCGATAGAGCTGGGGCTCGAAGATGGCAGATAATGTAGGAAGGTCTGCTCAAGAGGCTGTTTTGAGAGTGAGTGCACGGGTGCAGGCAGAAAACAGCAGCAGGTCCCCATCCTCCCAGCCTAGTATCTCCCTGCCTTCCCTCCCCAACCAGCCCACTGCACCCCAACCAGCCCACTGCACCCTAACCATCCCACTGCTCCCTAACCAGCCCACTGCACCCATCTCAGGGCAGAGTACCAGGTAACCCCTGGGCTGCGCTATCGCCGAGTGCCACTGGCCGCCTACTCCATTGCAAGAGGGCCCTGGTGGTCCAATGTGATCTGCTGCAGCCGCGGCTGCACTCCGATTTCGACTGCCGGCAGCAGCTGCGGCCACGTGGGCTCTCTTACTGTGTGACCTACATGGCTACGGAAGCAATTAAAAGCAATGCAATCTGTGATATGGCCATACTCTGCCGTGCATAGGCAGCCATATCACACGAGGGGACTGTTTGCTTTGGGTCTGTGTAATGTACATCAAGTGACGGGGGGGTGGCGGCGGCAGCAGGAGTGAGGTACTGACTGTTCTCAGTATATTAGTGACACTGCCACCCTCCTGCTAGCAGCCTTGTCACCCAGGACCCACCCTCACAGATCACATAGATGACCGTGCTCCCATTGCACATTAATACGCCCCCAGCAGGGTTAGGGGTAGTGTGTATGGGAATCGGGTGCAGGGTAAGGGGTAGTGAGAGCAGGGTTAGCAGTAGTGTAGTGTGTGCGGGGAGCGGGTGCAGGGTTAGCGGTCGTATAGTGTGTGTGCAGGGTTAGCAGTAATGTAGTGTGTGGGGAGCGGGTGCAGGGTTAGCGGTAGTGTGTGCAGGGAGCGGGTGCAGGTTTAGCAGTAGTGTAGTGTGTGCGGGAAGCGGGTGCAGTTTTAGCAGTAGTTTAGTGTGTGCGGGAGCGGGTGCAGGTTTAGCAGTAGTGTAGTGTGTGCGGGGAGCGGGTGCAAGGTTAGCGGTCGTATAGTGTGTGTGGGGAGCGGGTGCAGGGTTAGCGGTAGTGTGTGCGGGGAGCGGGTACAGGGTTAGCGGTCGTATAGTGTGTGAGGGAAGCAGGTGCAGGGTTAGCGTGGTGTGTGTGCGGGGAGCGGGTGCAGGGTTAGCGGTGGTGTGTGTGGGGAGCAGGTGCAGCTTTAGTGGTGTGTGTGCGGGGAGCGGGTACAGGGTTAGCAGTAGTATAGTGTGTGCGGGTGCAGGGTTAGGTGGTGTAGTGTGTGTGGGGAGCGGGTGCAGAGTTAGCGGTAGTGTGTCTGGGAAGCGGGTGCAGAGTTAGTGGTAGTGTGTGCAGGTAGCGGGTACAGGGTTAGCGGTCATATAGTGTGTGTGCGGGGAGCGGGTGCAAGGTTAGTGGTCGTATAGTGTGTGTGTACGGTGAGCGGGTGCAGGGTTAGCGGTTGTATAGTGTGTTTGCGGGGAGCAGGTGCAGGGCTAGCGGTCGTATAGTGTGTGTGTGGGGATCGGGTGCAGGATTAGTGGTAGTGTGTGCGTGGAGTGGGTACAGGGTTAGCAGTCGTGTAGTGTGGGTGCAGGGTAAGGGGTAGTGAGTGTAGGGAGAGGGTGCAGTGTTAGGGATAGTGTGTGTGGGAAACATGTGAAGGGTTAGCGGTGGTGTGTGTGCGGTGAGCAGGTACTGGGTTAGCAGTAGTATAGTGTGTGTGGGGAGCGGGTGCAGGGTTAGCGGTGGTGTGTGTGGGGAGCAGGTGCAGGATTAGCAGTGGTGTAGTGTGTGTGGAGAGCGGTCGCAAGGTTAGCGGTGGTGTAGTGTGTGCGGGGAGCGGGTGCAGGGTTAGGTGTAGTGTGTGTGGGGAGCGGGTGCAGGGTTAGGTGTAGTGTGTGTGGGGAGCGGGTGCAGGGTTAGCGGTAGTGTGTGCAAGGAGCGGATACAGGGTTAGCGGTCGTATAGTGTGTGTATGGGGAGCGGGTGCAGGGTTAGCGGTGGTGTAGTGTGTGCGGGGAGCGGGTGCAGGGTTAGCAGTAGTGTAGTGTGTGCGGGGAGTGGGTGCAGGGTTAGCAGTAGTGTAGTCTGAGCGGGTACAGGGTTAGTGGTCGTATAGTGTCTGAGGGGAGGGTTAGCGGTGGTGTAGTGTGTGCGGGGAGCGGATGCAGGGTTAGCAGTGGTGTAGTGTGTACTGGGAGTGGGTGCAGGGTTAGCAGTAGTGTAGTGTGTGCAGGGAACGGGTGTAGGGTTTTGTTTTTTTAAATGTTCTCGGAGAAAAAGTCCCATGTTCCCATGTGGCTTGGACTGCTGCCACTAACAGGTCTACGGATGGTGTACTGGTTAGTATTACTGCCTTACAGCACTAAGGTCATGGGTTTGATTCCTACCACGACCCTAACTGTGTGGAGTTTGTATATTCTCCCCGTACCTGCGTGGGTTTCCTCTGGGTACTCCGGTTTCCTCCAACAATCCAAATATATACTGGTAGGTTAATTGATTCGCAACACAAAAACTAAACCATAGGTAGGTGGGTAGCTATGCCCTCCATGGTGCTATCCACACCACACTGCACAGACCATAGCCCCATATCAGTAGTCATACCCCCTGCAGCGGTGCACAGTAGGCCTTTCATAAATGACAGCTCCAGGCCCATTAGGACCTTAATCTGGCACTGGACATAACCCAACCACCCCAAACATCCCACATCCCCCAATTGAGCCCAACACCACCCCAGCCACAAATGGCCCCAGAGTTTTGGAGCAGTTGGGCCACACAACAGGCGCAACACTATGCCTGTCTGAACACCCACACCCAATACCTTGCCAGTCTGCCCCATCATCTGCCTAGACTCAGTCGGAGCTCAGGCAGACTGATAGTTCAAGTTGGCAGAATTGCAAATTCAATGGAGCAGATGAGGGCAGATAACAGCCAAATGCAAGCCAATTTACAACGAAACATGGATGACCAACAGCGGCAGCAACAAGCCCTCATACAAATTATCCAACACAACCAACTGATAAACGAAAACCTCTCCCGAATTATTGCCAACAACACTGCCGCTAATACACAACTCACTGCAAGCCTAAACAGCCTGAGCCAAAGCCTTAATGTGTTGGCATCCCACCAACTAAGCTCAAGCTCGGGAACAACCACACAAAGCCAGACCCCAGTTACCTCCCCAGTTAGACGCTCCAGCAGAACCAGGACCAACGAACCATCCCAATCCTCTGCACCCAGCAGACAAAAAAAAAAAAGAAATGATGAAGGCTGCAGCAACAAGTACAATATTACTTTAAAAATAATGTTTTGGTAATTGATTCACTAAAAATGCGTGTGTTTAAGGTAATAAATTAATCACACGCAATATGTGTATTGTTTCATTTGCTAATGAGTGACAGTGTAAGTCAGGGGCGGCCAGACTTTTGGAGTCGGTGATCTACTGTGAAAGCTAAAAAGCTTTTGTGATCTACCTAGGAGGAAAAATAGCGCGCGCGTGCAAAAAAAGGGGCGTGGTATAACAAAAAATGGGTGTGGTATAACAAAAGTGGGCGTGGTATAACAAAACAAAAAAAGGGACGTAGCCTTGCTGCGCAGAGTGTAATGACTGCCTCACACGAAATAACACATTGGCCCCCATAGGTAAAAACCTCAAACACATATGCCCCCACAGTGCCAGATACACATGCCCCCACAGTGCCATGTGCCCACAGTGCCAGATATGCCCCCACAGTGCCAGATACAGATATGCCCCCACAGTGCCAGATATGCCCCCACAGTGCCAGATACACATGCCCCCACAGTGCCATGTGCCCACAGTGCCAGATATGCCCCCGCAGTGCCAGATACAGATATGCCCCCGCAGTGCCATGTGCCCACAGTGCCAGATATGCCCCTACAGTGCCAGATTACAGATATGCCCCCACAGTGCCAGATATGCCCCCACAGTGCCAGATATGTGCCCACAGTGCCAGATATGCCCCCACAGTGCCAGATACAGATATGCCCCCACAGCGCCAGATTACAGATATGCCCCCACAGTGCCAGATATGCCCCCACAGTGCCATGTGCCCGCAGAGCCAGATATGCCCCCAGTGCCATATATGACCCCACAGTGCCAGATATGCCCCCACAGTGCCATGTGCCCACAGTGCCAGATATGCCCTCACAGTGCCATGTGCCCACAGTGCCAGATATGCCCCCACAGTGCCAGATACAGATATGCCCCCACAGCGCCAGATTACAGATATGCCCCCACAGTGCCAGATATGCCCCCACAGTGCCATGTGCCCGCAGAGCCAGATATGCCCCCAGTGCCACACTGAGCTATGTGCCCACAATGCCAGATATGCCCCCCATAGAAGAGCTCACCGTTGGTGTGTGGAGAGCGCAGCGCGCGCTTCTCCTGTCTGCCGCTCTGCCTCCTCAGTCTGATCTCCGGCGGTGACGGCAGCGTGTATGGCTCAAATCAGGTGCCGGTCCGCGAGCTCTCATTGGCTAACGAACCGGCACCTGATTTGAGCTATACACTCGGCCGTCACTGCCGCAGACCAGACTGAGGAGGCAGAGCGGCAGGCAGGAGAGGCGCGGCTTCGGGTGGCCGGGCGGCAGATCGCGATCGACTGGTCGCATGTCCGCGATCGACCAGTCGATCGCGATCGACTGTTTGGCCACCCCTGGTGTAAGTTATACATTTTATTGCCTAACTGTGGGGGTCATTCCGAGTTGTTCGCTCGCAAGCTGCTTTTAGCAGCATTGCACACGCTAAGCCGCTGCCTACTGGGAGTGAATCTTAGCTTAGCAAAATTGCGAACGAAAGATTCTCAAAATTGCGAATAGAAATTTCTTTGCAGTTTCTGAGTAGCTCGGGATCAGTTCAGTCAGTTTCGTTCCTGGTTTGACGTCACAAACACACCCAGCGTTCGCCCAGACACTCCTCCGTTTCTGCAGCCACTCCCGCGTTTTTCCCAGAAACAGTAGCGTTTTTTCACACACTCCCATAAAACGGCCAGTTTCCGCCCAGAAACACCCACTTCCTGTCAATCACATTACGATCACCAGAACGAAGAAAAAAACTCGTAATGCCGTGAGTAAAATACCAAACTTCTTAGCAAATTTACTTGGCGCAGTCGCAGTGCGAACATTGCGCATGCGCAATTAGCGGAAAATCGCTGCGATGCGAAGAAAATGACAGAGCGAACAACTCGGAATGACCACCTGTAAACAACATGAGAAATAACAAACAATAACGCAACACAAACAGAATTAAGACCTATAAAACTTTTTATAATATTGGTTAGGCAAGGTTATTTATGACTAAATAATACTTACCGTTAAAATAACGCACAATCACTTCTTGCCTTACCTGCCTCCCTACATCTGTACTCACACTGTCGCAAGATGTTTCTAACTCACCTGCTTGCTGACTGTTTTCTTCATCAACAACATGTGGCAGATGTTGGCGCAAACACATGTTATGAAGAAAACAGCAGCAGAACACAATCCTAGTCACCTTTGAGGGACTATACAACAAAAGCCCTGCAGACTTATCCAGACACCGAAACCTAGATTTCCGTACCCCAAAACATCTTTCTATCACATTCCGCGTGGACTTATGTGCATTATTATAATTGTGTTCAGCAGGAGAATCAGGTTGGGACAATGGAGTAAGGAGCCAAGAGTAGCAGCCATAACCACCATTGGAAACACATGTAAACACGCTTCTCAAAAGCAGGTCTACTTTTTTTTAGGCTTTTTTTACGATTTGTATTTTTTCACGGCCGCAAATGCATTTTCACGGTAGAGATTTCAAATACGAATGCATAGTAAATGACCGAGTTCTATACCTAAACAGCCGCGTTTGACCGATGGTGTATTCATTCGTATTTTTTTTTTTTTAAATTGTTTATTTTAATTTTTAGGTTATAAATATCACTACAGCTCCCCACCACACGTGGGGTGAGCTGTTGTCGTGTAACAATATACAACCAAAAACAGAGATATAACCTTAGAACAAAGATCATGCGGTTCCCAGCTTGCGACAAGAAAGAGAGGAGGTAAATAAGAAGAATAAGATAACATATGAGTCATTAATCAAACCTTTGTTAAAACGAGAAACAGTTATGGATTATACCTCTGGGTGAAAAAAAGACTCTACTGTCGGATGGGAACCGGAGATTACGCACTTAACTATGGCATTAGAAAGAAGAAGTCTAAGGAGAGAAAGAGAGAGCATGAAGAGAGAGAAGGGGGAACGGGACAAGACGGGATGGGAATAGAATGGGGGGGGGGGAAGACCCAGGGTATTCATTCGTATTTTTACTACACAGCCGTAAAAAAAATACGAATGCCCTCATCACTGCCGAGATTTGAGTTTAGTAAATTCCCGAGATGACACTTTGAACAAAAAACACCAAATCGGTCAAAATCGGCAGCTTAGTAAATATACCCTATTGTATCCAGAAGCTAAAGTCAAGGTCCGATTGGTGTGAATGTAAGTCTAAGATAGGAAAAATAGGAATTTAATACCTACCGATAATTCCTTTTCTCCTAGTCCGTAGTGGATACTGGGGTCTTGTACTTTAGTATCATGGGGTATAGATCGGGACCACTGGAGCCTGGCACTTTAAAGCCTTTTAGTGTATGTATGTGTGTGCTGGCTCCTCACCTCTATGCCCCTCCTACCAGACTCAGTCTAGGAAACTGTGCTCGAAGAGAGGACATAACATGAGAGAAGAACAATACAACAGCGGTGAGGCAACAAGCTAACACACAACCATAACCGAAAGGAGGGCGCTAACCAGAACAGAGGATGGCAACACCAACCTAACCAGGATAGCACAGCTAACCCATCAACATAAGGGACCGCAACGCCGGTCCAACCAAATACAGTACTTACACAGGTAAGCAAGAACGAAGCACTGAGGCGGGCGCCCAGTATCCACTACGGACTAGGAGAAAAGGAATTACCGGTAGGTATTAAATTCCTATTTTCTCTTATGTCATAGAGGATGCTGGGGACTCCAAAAGGACCATGGGGTATAGACGGGATCCGCAGGAGCTTGGGCACACTAAAAAGACTTTGACTGGGTGTGAACTGGCTCCTCCCTCTATGCCCCTCCTCAGACCTCAGTTAGACTTTGTGCCCAGGACTGACTGGACACACACTAGGGGAGCTCTACTGAGTTTCTCTGGAAAAAGACTTTTGTTAGGTTTTTTATTTTCAGGGAGACCTGCTGGCTACAGGTTCTCTGCATCGAGGGACTGAGGGGAGAGAAGTCAGACCTACTTCTACTTAGTTAAGGGCTCTGCTTCTTAGGCTACTGGACAGCATTAGCTCCAGAGGGTTCGATCACTTGGTTCGCCTAGCTGCTTGTTCCCGGAGCCGTGCCGTCACTCCTCTCGCAGAAGCCAGAAGCCGGGTGAGTATTAGAAGAACCGAAGACTTCAGTCGGCAGAAGACTTCAGTCGGCAGAAGACTTCAGTAACGGAGGTACAGCGCAGCGGTAGCGCTGCGCTCCATGCTCCCACACATACCACTAACGGCACTCACAGGGTGCAGGGCGCTGGGGGGGGGGGGGGGGGCGCCCTGGGCAGCAGTTACTGAGGTATTTTAAACTTGTAAAAGCTATACTCGGTGCCCAGGCACCGTATATCGGTCCCCCGCCAGTATAAAAAATGCAAATTCAGGCGGGACTGAAGCGCGACGGGAAGGGGCGGGGCTTAGCCGCACAGCTCACCAGCGCAATTTTCTACTCTCCATAGCCGCTGCAGAGAACGTTGGCCCGGACCTCCAAGCTCCTCACACGTAAAAGGGAGCAAAACGGGGGGGCTTTTATTAGTATTGGTACAGCGCTGCTGACATATATTATTGTGGTGTAATATATGGGCGCTGGGGTGTGAGCTGGCATACTTCCTCTGTGTTTCTTTCTCTGGGCTTCCCTGTAGGCTGTCCCCTTTATTGGCCAGTGTGTGTGTTGGGTGTCGGTATGTCTGAGGCTGAGTGTTCCTCCCCTGAGGAAGTTACTGAGGGCGCAGAAAAGGAGCTGGAAATGGCTCTGTCGACATAGTCGACTACTGATTGGGTTGCTATGTTGAGTACACTTAATGCTAATATGGCTTTGTTGTCTAAGAGGTTGAATAAATCTGATTCTCAGACACAGACATGGAGAAAACCCATGGAGGATGATTTGGCTCAGGTGCAGACCCCCTCAGGGTCACAAAAACGTTCATTTACCCAGATGGTAGATACAGATGCCGACACGGACTTGGATTCCGATGTCGATTTTAATGGGGCTACTTTACACCCAAGGGTAGTTAAGAGTATTCAGTACATGATTGTGGCTATTAAAGATGTTTTACATATTTCTGATGAACCTGCGGTTCATGAAACAAGGATTTGCCTATTTAAAGGGAAAAAACCTGAGGTGAAGTTTCCCCCTTCTCATGAAATGAATGCTCTTTGTGAAAAAGCTTGGGAGTCGCCGGACAAGAGGTGACAGATTCCCAAGAGACTTTTTATGCCGTATCCTTTCCCCTCTGATGACAGGGAAAAATGGGAGTCGTCTCCGAATGTCGACAAGGCTCTATCCCGTTTGTCCAAGAAGGTGGCGCTTCCATCCCCTGACACGGCTGCTCTCAAGGATCTGGCGGATCGCAAGCTGGAAACGTCTTTGAAGGTCATTTTCGTTAATACGGGTGCATTGCTCAGACCTGCTGTGGCGTCGGTATGGGTGAGTAGTGCTATTGCTAAATGGGCTGATAATTTAGCTTCTGATATGGATACCCTTGATAAAGATAATATTCTTTTGTCTCTTGGTTATATCAAGGACGCTGCAGATTACCTAAAGGATGTGGCGGGGGATGTTGGCCTCTTGGGATCAAGAGCCAATGCCATGGCGGTCTCAGCCAGGAGGGCGCTGTGGGTCCATCAATGGAATGCTGATGCCGACTCCAAGAAAAATATGGAAGCTCTCCCCTTCAAAGGTAGTGACTTGTTTGGTGACGGCCTGGCTGACCTGGTGTCTACCGCTACTGCGGTAAGTCATCTTTTCTTCCTTATGTTCCCACACAACAGGAAAAGGCACCCCATCAACAGATGCAGTCCTTTCGATCTAATAAATACAAACGAGGTAAAGGCTCGTCCTTCCCCGCTTCAAAGGGTAGAGGAAGGGGAAAGAAGTCGCCTGCAGGATCAGGCACCCAGGACCAAAAGTCCTCCCCCACCTCTACCAAGTCCACCGCATGACGCTGGGGCTCCCCTGCGGGAGTCCGTGCCGGTGGGGGGCCGTCTTCGGATCTTCAATCAGGTCTGGGTTCAATCAGCCCTGGATCCTAGGGTCTTAGACATAGTGTCTCAAGGGTACAAGCTGGAGTTTCAGGAGATGCCCCCTCGCCGCTTTTTCATATCGGCCTTACCAGTGTCTCTTCAGGAAAGAGAAGTAGTAAATGCTGCGATACAAAAGTTGTGTCAACAGAGGGTCATTGTTCCCGTTTCCCCGTCCCAACGGGGGGAAGGGTTCTATTCGAGCCTCTTTGTCGTACCAAAGCCGGACGGTTCGGTCAGACCGATTCTGAACCTAAAATCCCTCAATCCATACTTGAAAACTTTCAAGTTCGAGATGGAATCTCTTCGAGCTGTGATCTCCAGCCTAGAAGAGGGAGATTTTATGGCGTCAGTCGACATAAAGGATGCCTACTTACACGTCCCGATATATCCTCCGCATCAGGCCTTCCTGAGATTTGTTGTGCAGGATTGTCATTACCAATTTCAGACGTTGCCGTTTGGGCTTTCCACGGCCCGAGGGTTTTCACCAAGGGCATGGCAGAAATTATGGTTCTCCTTCGCAAGCAAGGGGTTACAATTATCCTGTACTTGGACGATCTCCTGATTAAGGCGAGGTCCAAGGAACATTTGTTAAGAAATGTGGCTCTATCCCTGTCGGTTCTACGACAACACGGTTGGGTTCTAAATTTCCCAAAGTCTCAGTTGATCCCGGCCACTCGGCTGCCCTTCCTGGGCATGATTCTAGACAAGGAGCTACAGAGAGTGTTTCTTTCGGAGGACAAAGCTCTGGAGATCCAGACAATGGTCAGGGAGCTTCTGAGGCCGACAAGTGTGTCGATTCATCAATGCACTCGGGTTCTAGAGAAGATGGTGGCGGCTTATGAAGCCATTCCGTTTGGCAGGTTTCATGCCCGGGTGTTTCAGTGGGATCTGCTGAACAAATGTTCCGGGTCTCACTTGCACATGCACTGGAAAATAAGTCTATCTTCCAGGGCCAGGATTTCTCTCCTGTGGTGGCTGCAAGGCTCTCACCTTCTAGAGGGACGCCGATTCGGAATCCAGGACTGGGTCCTGCTGACAACAGATGCAAGTCTCCGAGGCTGGGGCGCAGTCACGCAAGGAATAAATTTCCAGGGAAAGTGGTCGAACCAGGAATCTTGTCTCCACATAAATGTTCTCGAGTTAAGAGCCATTTACAACGGCCTGCAGCAAGCGAAGAACCTTCTTCAGGGTCTTCCTGTCCTGATCCAGTCGGACAACATAACGGCGGTGGCGTACGTAAACCGCCAAGGCGGTACAAGGAGCAGGGCGGCAATGGTGGAGGCCACAAGAATCCTTCGCTGGGCGGAACAGCACGTGAGCACTCTGTCAGCAGTCTTCCTCCCGGGCGTGGACAACTGGGAAGCAGACTTCCTCAGCAGACACGATCTCTATCCAGGAGAGTGGGCTCTTCATCAAGAAGTATTTGCAGAAGTGACAAGGCGTTGGGGAACTCCTCTGATAGACATGATGTCGTCTCGCCTCAACAAGAAACTTCCGAAGTATTGTTCCAGGTCAAGGGACCCCCAAGCCTGTGCGGTGGACGCCCTGGTAACTCCGTGGGTGTTTCAGTCGGTGTATGTTTTCCCTCCGCTTCCTCTCATTCCAAAGGTGCTGAGGATCGTAAGACGAACAAGGGTTCAGGCAATACTCATCGCTCCAGATTGGCCACGGAGGGCCTGGTATCCGGATCTTCAGGAATTACTAGTGGAAGATCCCTGGCCGCTTCCTCTAAGAGAGGACCTGTTACCGCAGGGGCCCTGCCTGTTTCCGGACTTACCGTGGCTGCGTTTGACGGCGTGGAAGTTGAACGCCAGATTTTAGCTCGGAAGGGTATTCCCGGGGAAGTCATTTCCACTCTCATTACCATTATCACCGTATTTGGAGAAAATATGTGTCGCGGTGTGAATCCAAAGCAGCTCCTGCGGAGGATTTTCACTTGGGGTGTTTCCTCCATTTTTTGCAGGCAGGCGTGGATGCGGGCCTGAAATTGGGTTCCATCAAAGTGCAGATTTCAGCCTTATCTATTTTCTTTCAAAAGGAATTGGCTGTCCTTCCTGAGGTTCAGACTTTCGTGAAGGGAGTGCTGCATATCCATCCTCCTTTTGTGCCACCCGTGGTGCCGTGGGATCTTGAAGTGGTGTTGCAGTTTCTTATGTCTCACTGGTTTGAGTCTTTGCGTAAGGTTGAGTTAAAGTTTCTCACTTGGAAAGTGGTCATGCTTTTGGCTCTGGCATCTGCCAGGCGAGTATCTGAGTTGGCGGCCTTGTCTCACAAGAGCCCATATTTGATCTTCCATTCGGATAGAGCGGAATTGAGGACTCGGCAACAATTTCTGCCGAAGGTGGTCTCTTTGTTTCACATTAACCAACCTATTGTGGTGTCTGTGGCTACGGATGCTGTGGCGGTCCCAAAATCTCTTGATGTTGTAAGAGCTTTGAAAATTTACGTCGCCAGGACGGCTCTTACTAGGAAGACAGAGGCTCTGTTTGTCCTATATGCATCCAACAAGATTGGAAATCCTGCTTCTAAGCAAACTATTGCTCGCTGGATTTGTAATACGATTCAGCAAGCTCATTCTTCGGCTGGGCTACCGTTGCCGAAATCAGTAAAGGCCTACTCTACCAGGAAAGTGGGTTCATCTTGGGTGGCTGCCCGAGGGGTCTCGGCACTTCAACTTTGCCAAGCAGCTACGTGGTCGGGTTCAAACACTTTTGCTAAGTTCTACAAGTTTGATACCCTGGCTGATGAGGACCTCATGTTTGCTCAATCGGTGCTGCAGAGTCGTCCGCACTCTTCCGCCCGGTCTGGAGCTTTGGTATAGACCCCATGGTCCTTTTGGAGTCCCCAGCATCCTCTAGGACCTAAGAGAAAATAGGATTTTAATACCTACCGGTAAATCCTTTTCTCTTAGTCCGTAGAGGATGCTGGACGCCCATCCCAGTGCGGACTGTTCCTTGCAGTTAGGTTAATACTGGTTATTTTCGGTTAAATGTGCATTGTGTATCAGTTATGTTCAGCTTGTTGCTGTTGTTAGTTCATACTGTTATCTGGTTTCATGCTACTCCAGTTGTACGGTATGTTTGTGGTGTGGGCTGGTATGTTTCTTGCCCTTAGTTTACAAAAATCCTTTCATCGAAATGTCCGTCTCTCCTGGGCACAGTTCCTATAACTGAGGTCTGGGGGAGGGGCATAGAGGAAGGAGCCAGTTCACACCCAGTCAAAGTCTTTTTACTGTGCCCAAGCTCCTGCGGATCCCGTCTATACCCCATGGTCCTTTTGAAGTCCCCAGCATCCCCTACGGACTAGGAGAAAATAAGACTTTACTTACCGGTAAATCTATTTCTCGTAGTCCGTAGTGGATGCTGGGGACTCCGTAAGGACCATGGGGAATAGACGGGCTCCGCAGGAGACATGGGCACTTTAAGAAAGAATTTAGATTCTGGTGTGCTCTGGCTCCTCCCTCTATGTCCCTCCTCCAGACCTCAGTTAGAGAAACTGTGCCCGGAAGAGCTGACAGTACAAGGAAAGGATTTTGGGAATCCAGGGTAAGACTCATACCAGCCACACCAATCACACCGTATAACTTGTGATAACTTTAACCAGTTAACAGTATGAACAATAACAGAGCATCAGATAAACCCTGATGCAACAATAACATAACCCTTATTTAAGCAATAACTATATACAAGCATTGCAGAAGAAGTCCGCACTTGGGACGGGCGCCCAGCATCAACTACGGACTACGAGAAATAGATTTACCGGTAAGTAAAATCTTATTTTCTCTAACGTCCTAGTGGATGCTGGGGACTCCGGAAGGACCATGGGGATTATACCAAAGCTCCCAAACGGGCGGGAGAGTGCGGATGACTCTGCAGCACCGAATGAGCAAACACAAGGTCCTCCTCAGCCAGGGTATCAAACCTGTAGAACTTTGCAAAGGTGTTTGAACCTGACCAAGTAGCCGCTCGGCAAAGCTGTAATGCCGAGACCCCTCGGGCAGCCGCCCAAGAAGAGCCCACCTTCCTTGTGGAATGGGCCTTAACTGATTTAGGCAGCGGCAATCCAGCCGCAGAATGAGCCTGCTGAATCGTGTTACAGATCCAGTGAGCAATAGTTTGCTTTGAAGCAGGCGCCCCAAGCTTGTTGGAAGCATACAGGATAAACAAAGATTCTGTTTTCCTGACTCCAGCCGTTCTGGCTACATAAACCTTCAAAGCCCCGACCACATCCAGTGACTCGGAATCCTCCAAGTCAGAAGTAGCCACAGGCACCACAATAGGTTGGTTTATATGAAAGTATGAAACCACTTTCGGCAGAAATTGTGGGCGGGTCCGCAATTCTGCTCTATCAGCATGGAAAACCAGATAAGGGCTTTAATGTGACAAAGCCGCCAATTCTGACACACGCCTAGCCGAAGCCAAGGCTAATAGCATGATCACCTTCCACGTGAGATATTTTACTTCCACCGTTTTGAGTGGTTCAAACCAGTGTGATTTCAGGAAACTCAACACCACGTTAAGATCCCAAGGTGCCACTGGAGGCACAAAAGGGGCTGAATATGCAGCACTCCCTTTACAAATGTCTAAACTTCAGGCAGAGAAGCCAGTTCTTTTTGAAAGAAAATGGATAAGGCCGAAATCTGAACCTTAATGGAACCCAATTTAAGGCCCAAAGTCACTCCCGACTGTAGGAAGTGAAGGAAACGGCCCAGCTGGAATTCCTCCGTAGGGGCATTCCTGGCCTCACACCAAGCCACATATTTTCGCCATATACGGTGATAATGTTGAGCCGTCACATCCTTCCTAGCCTCTATCAGCGTAGGAATGACCTCCTCCGGAATGCCTTTTTCTGCTAGGATCCGGCGTTCAACCGCCATGCCGTCAAACGCAGCCGCGGTAAGTCTTGGAACAGACAGGGCCCCTGTTGCACAAGTCCTGTCCTAGAGGCAGAGGCCACGGGTCCTCTGTGAGCATTTATTGCAGATCTGGATACCAAGTCCTTCTTGGCCAATCCGGAACAATGAGTATTGTTCTCACTCCTCTTTTCCTTATGATTCTCAGCACCTTGGGTATGAGAGGAAGAGGAGGAAAAACATAGACCGACTGGAACACCCACGGTGTCACCAGTGCGTCCACAGCTATCGCCTGAGGGTCTCTTGACCTGGCGCAATATCTCTGCAACTTTTTGTTGAGGCGGGATGCCATCATGTCCACCTGTGGCAGTTCCCACCGACTTGCAATCTGCGCGAAGACTTCTTGATGAAGTCCCCACTCTCCCGGGTGGAGGTCGTGCCTGCTGAGGAAGTCTGCTTCCCAGTTGTCCACTCCCGGAATGAACACTGCTGACAGTGCGCTTACATGATTCTCCGCCCAGCGAAGAATTCTGGTGGCTTCTACCATCGCCACCCTGCTCCTTGTGCCGCCTTGGCGGTTTACATGAGCCACTGCGGTGATGTTGTCTGACTGAATCAGAACCGGTTGGTCGCGAAGCAGGGACTCCGCTTGACGTAGGGCGTTGTATATGGCCCTTAGTTCCAGGATGTTGATGTGAAGGCAAGTCTCCTGACTTGACCACAGCCGTTGGAAATTTCTTCCCCGTGTGACTGTCCCCCACCCTCGGAGGTTTGCATCCGTGGTCACCAGGACCCAGTCCTGAATGCCGAATCTGCGACCTTCGAGAAGGTGAGCACTCTGCAGCCACCACAGGAGAGACACCCTGGCCCTGGGGGATAGGGTAATTAACCGATGCATCTGAAGATGTGATCCGGAGCACTTGTCCAGTAAGTCCCGTTGGAAGGTCCTCGCATGGAACCTGCCGAAGGGAATGGCCTCGTATGATGCCACCATCCTTCCCAGGACTCGAGTGCAGTGATGCACTGACACCTGTTTTGGTTTTAATAGATTCCTGACCAGTGTCATGAGCTCCTGAGCTCTCTCTATCAGGAGATAAACCCTTTTCTGGTCTGTGTCTAGGATCATGCCTAGGAGAGGCAGATGAGCTGTAGGAACCAACTGCGACTTTGGAATATATAGAATCCAGCCATGTTGCCGTTACACTTCCAGAGAAAGTGATACGCTGTTCAGCAACTGCTCTCTTGATCTCGCTTTTATGAGGAGATCGTCCAAGTACGTGATAATAGTGACACCTTGCTTCCGCAGGAGCACCATCATTTCCGCCATTACCTTGGTGAATATTCTCGGGGCCGTGGAGAGACCAAACGGCAACGTCTGAAATTGGTAATGACAATCCCGTACCGCAATTCTGAGGTACGCCTGATGAGGTGGATAAATGGGGACATGAAGGTATGCATCCTTTATGTCCAGAGTCACCATAAAATCTCCCCCTTTCAGGCTTGCAATGACCGCTCTTAGCGATTCCATCTTGAACTCGAACCTTTTCAGGTATATGTTCAGGGATTTTAAATTCAATATGGGTCTGACCGAACCGTCTGGTTTCGGGACTACAACATGGTCGAATAATAACCCCCTCCTTGTTGAAGGAGGGGAAGCTTGACCACCACCTGTTGAAGATACAATTTGTGAATTGCAGTTAACACTGTTTCCCTCTCGTGGGGGGAAGCCGGCAGGGCCGTCTGTGAGGTGGCATCTCCTCAAAGTCCAGCTTGTATCCCTGAGACACAATATCTATTGCCCAGGGATCTAACAGGGAGTGAACCCACCCCACTTGTGGCTGAACTTACTAAGGCGTGCCCCCACCGGGCCTAGCTCCGCCTGTGGAGCCCCAGCGACATGCGGTGGATTTTGTAGAGGCCGGGGAGGACTTCTGTTCCTGGGAACTAGCTGTGTTGTGCAGCTTCTTTCCTCTGCCCCCGCCTCTGGCAAGAAAGGACGCACCTCGGACTTTCTTGTTTCTTTGTTCGAAAGGCTGCATTTGATAATGTCGTGCTTTCCTAGGCTGTGCAGGAATATAAGGCAAAATATCAGAATTACCAGCTATAGCTGTGGAGACCAGGTCCGAGAACCCTTCTCCACACAATCCTTAGCCTTCCATATGCCTCTTAAGTCGGCATCATCTGTCCAGTGCATATTCTACAGGACACGTCAAGCAGAAATCGACATAGCTTTGACTCTAGGACCCAGTAGACTCATGTCTCTTTGGGCATGTTTTATATATATCTCTTAAGACAGCATCTTTAATATATATATATCTATATATACATATATATATATATATATACATACTAGGGTCTCAATCTCTGCTGATAAGGTACCTGTCCACGCTGCCACAGCGCTATAAACCCATGCCGATACAATCGCCGGTCTGAGTAGTGTACCAGAATGTGCACGCTATCTGCAGGATCCCTGAGAATAGCTGTTACGTCAGGGCTACCTTTTGGGCAAACGTGACACCCTAGGGGAAGATTCCCATCGTATCCTGGCCCTAGTGGGGAAAGGATACTCCCTGAGAATTCTTTGTGGGAAACTGCAGTCTCTTGTCTGGAGATTCCTGCTCTTTTTCATCATGAGAGGAGGGAAATTTACCTCAGCTTTCTTCCCCTTAAACATGCGTACCCTTGTGTCAGGGACAGAAGAGTCATCAGTGATATGCAAATCATCTTTTATTACAATAATCATATATTGAATACTTTTCTGCCATTTTGGCTGTAACTTTGCATTATCGTAGTCGACACTGGAGTCAAACTCCGTGTCGATATCAGTGTCTATTATTTTGGATAGTGATCATTGAGAGACTCTGAAGGTCTCTGCGCCATAGGGACAGACATGGGTAGATTCCCTGTCTGTTCTCTAATCTTTTGTGCAATAAATTCACCTTAGCACTTAATTACACATATCCAAACAGGTGTCGGCGTTGTCGACGGAGACACCCTCTCACACACATATTTGCTCCATCTCCTCCTTAGGGGAGCCTTTTACCTCAGACATGTCGACACACACGTACCGACACACCACACACTCAGGGAATGCTCATCTGAAGACAGTTCCCCCATAAGGCCCTTTGGAGAGACAGAGAGAGTATGCCAGCACACACCCCAGCGCTATTAACCCAGGAATAACACAGTAACTTAATGTTAATCCAGTAGCTGCTGTATATATTGATTTTTGCGCCTAATTATGTGCCCCCCCACTCTTTTTACCCTCTTCTACCGTGTAACTGCAGGGGAGAGGCTGGGGAGCTTCCTGTCAGCGGTGCTGTGGAGAAAAAACATGGCGCTGGTGAGTGCTGAGGAAGAAGCCCCGCCCCCTCGACGGCGGGCTTCTGTCCCGCTTTCATGTACAATTTTTGTCGGGGGCTCATACATATATACAGTGCCCAACTGTATATATGCAAACTTTTGCCAAAGAGGTCTCTAATTGCTGCCCAGGGCGCCCCCCCCCTGCGCCCTGCACCCTTACAGTGACCGGAGTATGTGGGTGTAGTGTGGGAGCAATGGTGCACAGCTGCAGTGCTGTGCGCTACCTCAGTGAAGACTGGAGTCTTCTGCCGCCGATTTCGAAGTCTTCTTGCTTCTTTCACCCGGCTTCTGTCTTCCGTCTCTGCGAGGGGCACGGCGGCGCGGCTCCGGGATCGGACGACGAGGGTGAGATCCTGTGTACGATCCCTCTGGAGCTAATGGTGTCCAGTAGCCTAAGAAGCAGGACCTATCTGCAGAGAGTAGGGCTGCTTCTCTCCCCTCAGTCCCACGATGCAGGGAGTCTATTGCCAGCAGAGCTCCCTGAAAATAAAAAATAAAAACTAACAAAATACTTTCTTATAGCAAGCTCAGGAGAGCTCACTAAACAGCACCCAGCTCGTCCGGGCACAGATTCAAACTGAGGTCTGGAGGAGGGACATAGAGGGAGGAGCCAGAGCACACCAGAATCTAAATTCTTTCTTAAAGTGCCCATGTCTCCTGCGGAGCCCGTCTATTCCCCATGGTCCTTACAGAGTCCCCAGCATCCACTAGGACGTTAGAGAAAAGGATTTACCGGTAGGTATTAAAATCCTATTTTCTCTTACGTCCTAGTGGATACTGGGGTCTTGTACTTTAGTACCATGTAAAAGTCCCAAAGCTCCCAAAAAGGTGGGAGAGTGCCGAGACCCCTGTAAAACCGCCTGACTGAAGGTCATCCTTGGCCAAGGTATCGAATCCATAGAATTTAACAAACGTGTTCGAACCAGACCACGTTGCAGCTCGGCACATGTGAAGGGCCGAGACACCACGGGCAGCCGCCCAGGAATACCCCACCGACCTCGTCGAGTGGGCCTGAATAGACGTCGGCAAGGTCAGAGCCGCCGAAGTATAGGTCTGTTGAATGGTCAAACGGAGCCAGCGAGCAATAGATTGCTTAGAAGCCGGTCGACCAATCATGGAGGCATCGTAAAGGACAAACAGCGAGTCAGATTTCCGATGACGGGCCGTCCTTTTAACATAAATTTTCAGAGCCCTGACCACATCGAAGAACTCAGGACCAATGGAAGCGTCAGACAACACTGGAACCACGATAGGTTAATTCAGATGAAAAGCTGACACCACTTTCGGCAGAAACTGAGGACGGGTCCTAAGTTCCGCCCTGTCTGCATGAAATATCAAATAAGGGCTCTTACAGGATAAGGCCCCCAATTCAGAGAGACGGCTGGCACATGTCAATGCTAATAACATCACCGTCTTCCAGGTGAGAAATTTTAACTCCACCCTATGTAAGGGTTCAAACCAGTCCGATTGGAGAAAGGACAGAACCACACTGAGGTCCCACGGAGCTGTGGGAGGCACAAAGGGTGGTTGCATATGAAGAACACTCTTTAGGAAGGTCTGTACTTTTGGCAACATGGCAAGTTGTTTCTGGAAGAAAATAGCCCAGAAATCTGGACTTTGATGGAGCCTAACCGTAGGCCCATATCCACTCCCGCCTGCAGGAAAAGTAGAAAACGACCAATTCTAAATTCCATGGGAGAAACCTTTCTACCGTCACACCAGGAAACATACTTTTTCTAGATATAATGATAATGTTTTGACGTAACCATCTTTCTGGCCTGGTCTATGGTGGAAATGACCCGGGAGGGAAGACCCTTTCTAGCTAGAATTTCCCTCTCAACTTCCAAGCCTTCAAACGCAGCCGCTGTAAGTCTGGATAGACGAATGGACCTTGTTGAAGGAGATTGTTTTGGAGCCGCAGAGGCCAGGGATCCTCCAGAGCCATGGCTAGGAGGTCCAAGTACCTCGCCCGTCGAGGTCAATCTGGGGCAGTTAGAATTGCTTGAACGCTTTCCTTTCTTAGTCTTTTGAGAACCCTTGGGATTAGCGGTAGAGGAGGGAACAGGTAAACAAACTGGTACATCCACGGAGTCGTCAGCACATCCACTGCAACAGCCTGCGGATCCCTCGTTCTGGAACAGTAACGGCATAGCTTCTTATTGAGATGAGAAGCCATCAGATCTATGGCCCTCATTCCGAGTTGATCGCTCGGTAATTTTCTTCGCATCGCAGTGAAATTCCGCTTAGTACGCATGCGCAATATTCGCACTGCGACTGCGCCAAGTAATTTTACAATGAAGATAGTATTTTTACTCACGGCTTTTTCTTCGCTCTGGCGAACGTAGTGTGATTGACAGGAAATGGGTGTTACTGGGCGGAAACACAGCGTTTTCGGGGCGTGTGGATAAAAACGCTACCGTTTCCGGAAAAAACGCAGGAGTGGCCGGAGAAACGGGGGAGTGTCTGGGCGAACACTGGGTGTGTTTATGACGTCAAACCAGGAACGACAAGCACTGAACTGAACGCAGATGCCGAGTAAGTCTGAAGCTACTCTGAAACTGCTAAGTAGTTTGTAATCGCAATATTGCGAATACATCGGTCGCAATTTTAAGAAGCTAAGATACACTCCCAGTAGGCGTAGGCTTAGCGTGAGCAACTCTGCTAAATTCGCCTTGCGAGCGATCAACTCGGAATGAGGGCCTATGTGCGGACAGCCCCACCGGTGAATTAACAGTTTAAACACCCGGGGATGTAGGCCCCATTCCCCCGGATGGAGGTCGTGCCTGCTGAGGAAGTCTCCTTCCCAGTTGTTTACTCCTGGAATGAATATGGCTGAGATAGTCCTTGCGTTGGCCTCTGCCCAGAGGAGGATTTTTGACACTTCTCGCATCGCCGCTCTGCTTCTTGTTCCCCCTTGTCCGTTTATGTATGCCACCGCCATGGGTCTGGGACTGAGGGTCGACAGCAAAAAGGTCGACACACCTTAGGTCGACTTCAATTGGTCGACACACCTTAGGTCGACATGGACAAAAGGTCGACAGGAACAAGGTCGACATGGAAAATGGTCGACATGAGTTTTTTATATTTTTTTGGTGTCGTTTTCTTCGTAGAGTGACCGGGAACCCCAATTAGTGCACCGCGTCCCCTCGCATGGTGCCTTCGCTCCGCTACCGCTTCGCTCGGCACACTTTACCGTTCCAATCGTAGTCCACGTGGATCGTTAAGTATGAAAAGGTTCCAAAAAAGAAAAAAATCGTGAAAAAGTCATGTTGACCTTTTTCCATGTCGACCTTGTTCCTGTCGACCTTTTTCCCATGTTGACATTTTGTCCATGTCGACCTAAGGTGTGTCGACCAATTGACGTCGACCTAAGGTGTGTCGACCTTTTTGCTGTCGACCTGGAGTCCGGATACCCACCGCCATGGCGTTGTCCGACTGAACCTGGATCGCCTGATCCTTCAGGAGATGGGAAGCCTGCAGAAGGGCATTGTAAATTGCCCTGAGTTCCAGAATGTTTATCGGCAGAGCAGATTTATACCTTCAATTAACCAATGCCACTGGTTAAGTAACCGGGCTGTTCATAGCTTCCACAGGTGTCTGTCTACACAACTCTATAAAATATCAACACCTATTTTAGATTGTGTCAGCTAGAAATGGGAGCACTGGTACCCCAGCTATGTGGTCTGGAGACTTTGATCTATTAGGAGTGCTCAAGAATTGGGTTGGCCACTACTGTTACGTCGGGAGGCACCCAATATTTGGTGACAACACCTCTTTTCACTGTATTTAAAACTTATGTCCAGTAAACATGGCGGTCTTGGACTCCCTGATTTTAAGTTGTATTCACATGCTTTTTTCTTCCGTTATATCACGAACTGGTTATATGAGCGGAGTAATTTTGTTTTATATTATTTGGATTGTGCATTGCTGTCGCCTTACTCTCCAAATGCTTTGCTTCACACCCCTAGAACTCACCTACCTCCTCAGTGTTTGCTGAATCCGTTGTTTTCAGACACATATAGAGTATGGCAAATGATCAATAAAAAATTTGGGAGAAACTCAGGTTATACTAAACATATTGCTCTGTGGGGAAACCCGTTGTTTCTACCTGGTATGACGGAGACCACACTTCTCAGACTTAGACACAAAGGCATACGTTCTACAGAAGATGTTTTTGATCCAGGAGGACGGATGTACGATTACTTGGAGCTAAGGGAGAAATATGGTCTCTCCTCTAATACTTCTTTTGCGTACTTTCAAATTAGGCATTATGGGGGTCATTCCGAGTTGTTCGCTCGCTAGCAGATTATAGCAGCATTGCACACGCTAGGCCGCCGCCCTCTGGGAGTGTATCTTTGCTTAGTAGAATAGCGAACGAAAGATTAGCAGAATTGCGAATAGAAAATTCTTAGCAGTTTCTGAGTAGCTCGAGACTTACTCCTACACTGCGATCAGCTCAGCCCGTATCGTTCCTGGTTTGACGTCACAAACACGCCCTGAGTTCGGCCAGCCACTCCCCCGTTTCTCCAGACACTCCCGCGTTTAATGCTTGCATGCCTGCGTTTTTCCGCGCACTCCCAGAAAATGGCCAGTTTCCGCCCAGAAACACCCACTTCCTGTCAATCACACTCCGATCACTTCAACGATGGAAATTCTTTGTTCGGACGTAAATCTACTAAGTTTTGAGCAAAAATACTTAGCGCATGCGCATTTTCGCCTTAATCGCTCCGTTGCGAAAATCGGCAACGAACAAACAACTCGGAATGACCCCCCCATGTTCTTTCACTGTCTCCATCCTCTGATCCCCGATCTGTCCCGGATTCATTGTCGAAACGTATTGATCTTCTTAAGAGTGTCCCATATAAAACGAAATATTTATACGAAGACCTCCGTAAAAAAATCGTCACCTAAGATATGGTGTAGTTTAGAAAGTTCATGGCAACGAGACCTTTCCATTACTGATTTCCATGCACAGGCTTTATCCTATTATGACACAGCTTTGAAACATTTAAAATTCTCCTATCTGCAGGAAATATATTTTAAGACGGTGCACAGGGCTTATACCTCACAAGCTATTTACCATAAACTTCACCCTGACGCCACTGTTTATTGCCTGAAATGTAAGGGATCCACTACTGATTATATACATCAGTTTTGGGGGGGTGGTGTAATAAAGAAATTTTGGAATAAAGTATTAGTGTTTATAAATAATACTTTTGGTTTTAGTTTATCTTTGTTGCCACTACCTTTACTTTTTGCTAATTTTACTGAGTGGCTTACTGAAGGTATGACGAAAGCAGTAGTGCCTGTAATGGTCAATATAGGAACTATTGCCAAGAAAATAATTTTGTCACATTGGATCGCAAAGACTTCTCCTACTCTCTCGGAGCTTAAGACATTGCTGTTAAAAACGTTGGCCCTCATTCCGAGTTGTTCGCTCGCAAGGCGATTTTAGCAGAGTTACACACGCTAAGCCGCCGCCTACTGGGAGTGAATCTTAGCTTCTTAAAATTGCGAACGATGTATTCGCAATATTGCGATTACAAACTACTTAGCAGTTTCAGAGTAGCTTCAGACTTACTCGGCATCTGCGATCAGTTTAGTGCTTGTCGTTCCTGGTTTGACTTCACAAACACACCCAGCGTTCGCACAGACACTCCCCCGTTTCTCCAGCCACTCCCGCGGTTTTTCCGGAAACGGTAGCGTTTTTATCCACACGCCTATAAAACGCCGTGTTTCCGCCCAGTAACACCCATTTCCTGTCAATCACACTACGATCGCCGGAGCGAAGAAAAAGCCGTGAGTAAAAATACTATCTTCATAGCAAAATTACTTGGCGCAGTCGCAGTGCGAACATTGCGCATGCGTACTAAGCAGAAAAACGCTGCGATGCGAAGATTATTTCCGAGCGAACGACTCGGAATGAGGGCCGTTATACATGGATAGACCAACAGTTTTACCTTGATCTAGAAAAAGGAGCTATTTAATTTTATAAAAAATGGGGTCCATACATAGACACTCTAGATGATAATACCCAACACGGATCTTTAAACTCTTTGATAAGATGAATTGGTGGGCATATCGATGTATCAATAGTGGGTCCGATGCTTAATGTTCCTGGAAACTGAAAAAGTCAGGTATATACTAGAGATGAGCGCCTGAAATTTTTCGGGTTTTGTGTTTTGGTTTTGGGTTCGGTTCCGCGGCCGTGTTTTGGGTTCGAACGCGTTTTGGCAAAACCTCACCGAATTTTTTTTGTCGGATTCGGGTGTGTTTTGGATTCGGGTGTTTTTTTCAAAAAACACTAAAAAACAGCTTAAATCATAGAATTTGGGGGTCATTTTGATCCCAAAGTATTATTAACCTCAAAAACCATAATTTACACTCATTTTCAGTCTATTCTGAATACCTCACACCTCACAATATTATTTTTAGTCCTAAAATTTGCACCGAGGTCGCTGTGTGAGTAAGATAAGCGACCCTAGTGGCCGACACAAACACCGGGCCCATCTAGGAGTGGCACTGCAGTGTCACGCAGGATGGCCCTTCCAAAAAACCCTCCCCAAACAGCACATGACGCAAAGAAAAAAAGAGGCGCAATGAGGTAGCTGTGTGAGTAAGATTAGCGACCCTAGTGGCCGACACAAACACCGGGCCCATCTAGGAGTGGCACTGCAGTGTCACGCAGGATGTCCCTTCCAAAAAACCCTCCCCAAACAGCACATGACGCAAAGAAAAAAAGAGGCTTTTTACTGATATTTGGTGTTTTGGATTTGACATGCTCTGTACTATGACATTGGGCATCGGCCTTGGCAGACGACGTTGCTGGCATTTCATCGTCTCGGCCATGACTAGTGGCAGCAGCTTCAGCACGAGGTGGAAGTGGATCTTGATCTTTCCCTAATTTTGGAACCTCAACATTTTTGTTCTCCATATTTTAATAGGCACAACTAAAAGGCACCTCAGGTAAACAATGGAGATGGATGGATTGGATACTAGTATACAATTATGGACGGGCTGCCGAGTGCCGACACAGAGGTAGCCACAGCCGTGAACTACCGCACTGTACTGTGTCTGCTGCTAATATATAGACTGGTTGATAAAGAGATAGTATACTCGTAACTAGTATGTATGTATAAAGAAAGAAAAAAAAAACACGGTTAGGTGGTATATACAATTATGGACGGGCTGCCGAGTGCCGACACAGAGGTAGCCACAGCCGTGAACTACCGCACTGTACTGTGTCTGCTGCTAATATATAGACTGGTTGATAAAGAGATAGTATACTCGTAACTAGTATGTATGTATAAAGAAAGAAAAAAAAACCACGGTTAGGTGGTATATACAATTATGGACGGGCTGCCGAGTGCCGACACAGAGGTAGCCACAGCCGTGAACTACCGCACTGTACTGTGTCTGCTGCTAATATAGACTGGTTGATAAAGAGATAGTATACTCGTAACTAGTATGTATGTATAAAGAAAGAAAAAAAAAACCACGGTTAGGTGGTATATACAATTATGGACGGGCTGCCGAGTGCCGACACAGAGGTAGCCACAGCCGTGAACTACCGCACTGTACTGTGTCTGCTGCTAATATATAGACTGGTTGATAAAGAGATAGTATACTACTAATATTATATATACTGGTGGTCAGGTCACTGGTCACTAGTCACACTGGCAGTGGCACTCCTGCAGCAAAAGTGTGCACTGTTTAATTTTAATATAATATTATGTACTCCTGGCTCCTGCTATAACCTATAACTGGCACTGCAGTAGTGCTCCCCAGTCTCCCCCACAATTATAAGCTGTGTGAGCTGAGCAGTCAGACAGATATATAATATATATAGATGATGCAGCACACTGGCCTGAGCCTGAGTAGTGCACACAGATATGGTATGTGACTGACTGAGTCACTGTGTGTATCGCTTTTTTCAGGCAGAGAACGGATATATTAAATAAACTGCACTGTGTGTCTGGTGGTCACTCACTATATAATATATTATGTACTCCTGGCTCCTGCTATAACCTATAACTGGCACTGCAGTAGTGCTCCCCAGTCTCCCCCACAATTATAAGCTGTGTGAGCTGAGCAGTCAGACAGATATATATAATATTATATATAGATAATAGATGATGCAGCACACTGGCCTGAGCCTGAGCAGTGCACACAGATATGGTATGTGACTGAGTCACTGTGTGCTGTGTATCGCTTTTTTCAGGCAGAGAACGGATTATAAATAAAACTGGTGGTCACTGGTCACTATCAGCAAAACTCTGCACTGTACTGAGTACTCCTAATGCTCCCCAAAATTAGTAAATCAAGTGTCTCTCTAATCTATTCTAAACGGAGAGGACGCCAGCCACGTCCTCTCCCTATCAATCTCAATGCACGTGTGAAAATGGCGGCGACGCGCGGCTCCTTATATAGAATCCGAGTCTCGCGATAGAATCCGAGCCTCGCGAGAATCCGACAGCGTCATGATGACGTTCGGGCGCGCTCGGGTTAACCGAGCAAGGCGGGAAGATCCGAGTCGCTCGGACCCGTGAAAAAAAACATGAAGTTCTGGCGGGTTCGGATTCAGAGAAACCGAACCCGCTCATCTCTAGTATATACAGGTTCTTGCTCTTCTATCTAATTTGGAATGTTTTACTTATATTGCTAAATGCTATTCCAGCTCTACTAGGTAGACTATGGCCCTCATTCCGAGTTGTTCGCTCGCTAGCTGCTTTTAGCAGCATTGCACACGCTAAGCCGCCGCCCTCTGGGAGTGTATCTTAGCTTAGCAGAATTGCGAACGAAAGATTCGCAGAATTGCGAATTGAAATTTCTTAGCAGTTTTTGAGTAGCTCCAGACTTACTCCTACACTGCGATCAGTTCAGTCAGTTTCGTTCCTGGTTTGACGTCACAAACACACCCAGCGTTCGCCCAGACACTCCCCCGTTTCTTCAGACACTCCCGCGTTTTTCCCAGAAACGCCAGCGTTTTATCACACACGCCCAGAAAACGGCCAGTTTCCGCCCAGAAACACCCACTTCCTGTCAATCACACTCCGATCACCAGAACGATGAAAAATCCTCGTTATGCCGTGAGTAAAATACCTAACTTTTATGTAAAATAACTAACCGCATGCTCTCTGCGAACCTTGCGCATGCGCAGTAAGCGACTAATCGCAATATAGCGAAAATCGGCAACGAGCGAACAACTCGGAATGACCACCTCTATTTGTTTTAACACCACCGGATCAGATAACTACTGTATACCCTAATCCACCCCCCCTTCCCATTTTATGATTTAGTCTTGTATTTGAATTGTTATTGTGTGTTTCTACTAGAAAATAACCAGAGCGACATGAGACAAATGTGGATTTTCTTAGACAATTTATTATTGTTGCATAGGGACTATTGAGCATAGCAATATGTTGAGATACTGTATATTTCGAGGAAGTCATTTACAGTTTGTTTCTTTCTACGTATTCACAATTCCCCTTCCCCCCTTTTTTATGCAGTATTGCATTGTCTTAACTATGTACCTTTTGTGATAATTGTCTCAATGTTTCTCTCTTGCAAAAAATCCAATAAATATATTTGAAAAAACAAAACAAAAAAACAACAACTTATGTCCAGTTGAAATGCAATCCTAAGAATGGTTTTTAGTCATTACAGGTCGGATCTCCCTTATCGGGAATTCTATTATCCGAAATGTTCCAAAAACTAATATTTCTGATCTGCTGTGACGTCACGTTATGTGACATCAATGGCCAATGACAACTGGAGTGGGAGTGGCTTTGCAGTCATTCCCTCACTGGCCACTGCTTTTCTACAATGCCGGACCCCCACAACCTTAAGCTGAACCCCACCGCCGGACTCACGAAACCCCGCTGCAGACTGATCCGGAAATCCTCCCCCCGATGACGCCAGACTTCCGTACCCCCACCACGAACACTGCCGGAACTCCTTGCTGATGAAGCCAGACTCTAGTACCCCGACCGCAGACACTGCTGGACCCCCCTGCTGATGGGAAACTCAACCTGTATTGCCATTTTTTGGGCACAAGTTTCTTCCCTTTTTCTCTTACGTCCTAGAGGATGATGGGGTCCACATTAGTAACATGGGGTATAGACAGGTCCAACAGGAGCCATTGGCACTTTAAGAGTGTGGGCTGGCTCCTCCCTCTATGCCCCTCCTACCTGATAAAGCTAAATTTTTATCGTGTATATAACCCTTTATGAGGTCTAAGAACACTGTACGCTATCTACGTAAGAAGTACCGTAAGGGTACGCAAGTCGCGTATCGATTGCTTAGCCGTGATCGAGACGCTCAGGCGTCACGTTCACTCACGGCCAAGTGATCGCAGGCAGGCAGAATATTGGCTGTTGACTTATCGTAATGATTCGCTATAGCGTAGCAGCACTCGAGACCACGAGGAGATCACCAGCGATGCAGACGCTCACAACGTTAAACCTTTATATCTATACCTTCAGCAATGAAATACACAGTAAACCTTAGCGTAGAGACAAAGTGTAAGTGCAACCTTGTGTAACCTGATTACCTACAAAGCTGCTTGAGCGTCACCGACGCTCAGAGAATACTTAACACTATAAAGAATACACAGATACCTGGCTTAGGGTCCGAAACCTATTATATGTATTATGACTATTACTTGCAAAAAGAATCACAGTACAAAGCATACACTACAGTATAACATAAACCAACTAACCAGATAACTACACAGGAAATACAATACTATACTATTCAAGTCTAATCAAGGGAAAATACGAAAGAGAAGAGAGGGAGAGAGAGAGAAATGGCTCACAGTAAGACAATATGATTACTGAGAAAACTTACGCACAAGGGGAACGATCGCATGCGCCTCGATATCCAGCTCCCGATTATCAGCAATGAGAACCGTTGAAGAGAGTGAAGTTGGATATGGTCGGCCTGCTATTTATGCTCCACACACAATACAATTCAATGGTCCCTACAATCTCATTGTTCATTGGACACAGGAATTCGGCTTCGCATTATAACAAAAGGTCATAGGTTGATTCATACAGGTGGGCTGTGACTATTTCCAACTGCTCAGGTGGGAGGGAAACTGAGTTTCCCGCCGCATGGGTAATAAAGTGCAAATAAAGTAAATGTTCATAAACTTCTTATGTCCATAACTATTCGCACGAGCGATTGATCTGCTCCAAACCAACACCGGAATATTTCTAATTAAATATTCTTCCGATGGATACTAAACACCACTGTATTACTCCTATCTGACCCTTCGTATTAAACAAAGAGGGATTCCTCTGTTCATGAACATTCTATATTAACCAAACTTTCAGAATCTATCAAAGGGACCATGATCTACAAAATACATTATTAGTGAAAATATGTAATGATTGAGTCGCACGCTATGATCGCATAAACTCTACCGTAAATACGCATACCATGCGCCTGCGGGTGCCCGCGACTGTGAGTATGCGCACGTACGGGAGAGCGTACGCATGCGCAGCACGGACCTGTGTGCGGTGCAAATATGGTAGCGTGCATAGAAATATTTTTCTGACTTTGACAGTCCACCCTTTGGCAGTCAATAATAACTGCCACTTCCTGAAAACATTTCAAAAGGAGAAAAATATATGTCAGGGGTTAATTCATTTCCATGGTTGGGTAAGGGAGGAGAGAGGAGTAGGTGGGAAGAGGGTATGACCTAGTGAGATAGCAGAAGCATGTGTGTATGAGTCCATGTTTGGGGGGTCATGTATCATCGTGCCGTACGTGTTGTAAATCAAGCTTCGAGGTATTGCGAAGTATACATTTGAATTCCTTCTTATCCCGTGGTACAGGTCTGTGGATGGGCTGTCAAACTTTACCGAGCTCTTTTTGAACAAAATGGGGAGCACATTTTAGTTGATGATACATGAATGGGGGAATATGTGATTGCTGATATCTGTGCCTGTATTCCCTATACTATGTGTGTCATTACCTGAGGGTTGTAGAAATGAAGAAAAGACATAATTACGGTAAATGCGGTGGTATTCTATGTCAGGTTAATGTACATCTGTCAGTTGAGGTTTTGTTCGGTATCAGTTGAAAGTCGTCTTCTTTGCGCTGTTTTGCTCATTAAGCGTGAGCAATAAGCTTTGTCGATGCCATTAGATTTACAAAAAATGTTGGGCTAGCGTAATTTTAAGAATTCTAGGGAAACTGGGGATCCATGGCAAAGTTCATCAAGTGTCCATATCTCAAGTGGTCAAAACTTCTTCTTAGGTCTATCCGTTGTCTGTATAGCGTCTCATCAACTTCCTCGTCCAAGGGGGTCTTGTTATCTTGGAGAAAAACCAGAAAAACAGGTGAAAGAAACGGACCGTAGAAATCGCATTTTCATCACATCATTGTTTCTATCGTTGGGTCGTAAATCAAATCCAGGTTAATTACAGTTTCCTCACTCCTCAAACTCATCACTCTGGTACTTTGTTTGCACCTCATTAAAGCCTGCCCGCATCTAAATATCAATCCAATCGATATAACGACACCTAAGATACATAGTAGAAACTTCCCAACATCCATTATGACTCCTTGAGCCCAGTCTCCCAAACCGGAGAACCAATTTCGCGGGTTCAACCATGACACCCAACCAGTCAGCTCATTACCTACAGCAGCAAGAGTGAGATTGTGTTTTCGACGAAATTCCCACTTTAATTGGAGAATATCGTCCATCTTTTGGTCTATGACCTCTACCGGATCCTCGGTGCTATTCGTGATATACGTGCAACACTTCACGCCGTACTGTGTTGCTAATGTAACACAATATCCGCCTGTCACTGCTGTGAGGTAATTAAGAACCATTCTATGCTGTACCAGTTCTGTTTTATAAGCCTGAAGTTCTCTTCCAGTATATCTAAACGTGTCATCATACATTTCAGTGATATTATCTAACAAATTGGCGAGTGCGGAAATGTATCTATAATTCATCACTCCTCGAGCGGTGCGAGTGAAATCTAACGCCACCAGAACCTGAATCCCGGTGGATTCATGGATCAGATCAGAGGCCGGATGCTCTAACCTTTCTGACAGTTGTCTTTTAACGAGGTGCTCGTAATGAGTGTGAGTATAAGGAGCTTGGGCACCACGGTGTATGTCTTTCATTTTGTCATGTGTTACAGTCATTACTTCAGGCAATACTCTTCCAATATAACACAATCCTTCAGAGTTTGGGGCAAGCCACTTGTACGCCTTTCTCCCGCATATGAAATATGCATCATCGGGGAGAACATATGGGACGGAGAAAGACATTACCATATTACACACCTTCCAGGTGAAATCTCCTAGCCCTAACTCTTCCATCTGCTTAATGCACGTATCAGGTTGTACGATATGTGCACAGTATCCTGGTGACACTTCTCCAACTCTAGTAATCCTATTTCCTAAGGTGTATCTATACCGGAAAGATTTTCCTCTACTGGCTATGTGGCGTACAAGCTCTGTATCTGTAGGCATTCTATCTGCTCTGTGTGAAAAGGTCATGGTGTGGTCGCTCCATGATACTTCCCAATTTCCCGGCTTTCTGGAATTGGAGATGTTAAAACATAATAGGGACCTATCCACGTGGTATTGGTGGAGCTTCAAACTAGGAGGGCTGGAGATATTAAACCTCCGGTCCACCGGTCTCCCACCATTTAACTCAAGTACCTCCCCTATCGTTAAAGGAAATGGTACTAGCCCTGATTTGCTATGACCCTGAGGTACTTGAGAGCATACCCAACAATCTGTTTTGTTTAATACATTACCCACTAAGGAGTGATAATCACTCAATGGATGCCGGTCCATATGGATATTAAAACTGGATTGGCATTTCTTAATGCACCCATCTTCAATGACATTGTTACAGAGCCTACAGATACAGTTTTCTTCAGCTAACAATCCGTCACAATTTCTTCTATGGTCAATGCTATCGGATCGTTTTCTGATACTCGCCTTTGCTTGTTGGTTAGGTTGATCTTGGAAAACTACGCCTCCATCTTTATCATCAGAACCCATTCCAGAACCTCTATCGACCTCCATGGTACTCTCGCCGGAACAGACTGCTCTGGTCAACATCATGGTCAACAGGAAAATCCGGATCACAGTCTCTTGGGGCAAGTCCATCTTTGAGGAGGAGACGAAGAAGAATGAGAAGGAGGAAAAATACATTTGAGGGAGAGGGGATGGGAAGTGGAGAAAAACAATAAAAGGGAATGGGGAGTCGACAACAGCTCTCGGTCTTCAAGGCTCAGGTGCCGCCTCAGTCCTCCTGGAACAGACACTCCAGTGATACAACCTCTACCGTCTGTTCCTTATCACGGGACTTCTCTGGATCAGCAACCTTCTTGCAGTGGGATGAATGGACCCAAGTCTCTCTCTCAGCAACCTTCAATGCTGTCGTGCTAGTCAATAAGACCTGGTATGGTCCTTCCCATCTGTCAATAAGGCAACCTGAGCGTAGAAAATTCCGTATCATTACATAATCCCCAGGTTCAATGTCATGACAATTACTATCAGGTAGATCAGGAATCACCAACTTCAGATTATCATTTTGATTCCTTAACTGTTTACTCATGTTAATCAAGTACTTTACAGTCACTTCGTTGTTACATTTCAAATCATCCTGAGGGTTAATCATGACATGCGGTTGTCGACCAAACAAGATTTCAAAAGGGGACAGATTAAGAGGGGACCTGGGAGTGGTTCTGATGCTGTACAGTACAATGGGTAAAGCTTCTGGCCATGTCAATCCTGTCTCTGCCATCACTTTACTCAATTTATTTTTAATAGTGCTATTCACTCTTTCGACCTTCGCACTCGCCTGTGGACGGTACGGAGTGTGCAGCTTGCTATCAATTCCCATCAACTTACACATTCCTTGAAAGACATCACCTGTAAAATGGGTACCCCTATCGCTTTCGATTATTCTAGGGATACCATATCTACATACAAATTCCTGCACAATTTTCTTAGCTGTAAACATAGCGGTATTTGTAGCTGCAGGAAATGCTTCGACCCAATTCGAGAAAACATCTATACAAACAAGTACATATTTCAAATTCCGACAAGGGGGTAATTGAATGAAGTCAATTTGTATTACCTGGAAAGGGCCGCCGGCAGGTGGGATATGGGATGATTCTGTTGGTATTGCCTTTCCAATATTCTTTCTCAGACAGGTAAGGCATGACATTGCTCTTTTACTCGCATGAGAGGAGAATCCTGGGGCGCACCAATAGGCTCTTACCAATTTGCACATTCCCTCCTTGCCTAGATGAGTCAGCCCGTGAGCTGCTTCAGCCAGACATGGAAGATATGCTCTGGGGGCCACTGGTTTACCATGTCCATCCGTCCAGAGTCCTGAGGACTCTTGGCCACATCCCTTTGCCTTCCAGACTGCCTTTTCCTGTGTGGAACACAAATTTTGCATTTTACACAACTTCTGTGTGTTGATGGTATTGAATACCATCAGTTGTGTGGTGTCTGTCTGTATGGGGGTAGCAGCTGCTAACTTAGCAGCTTCGTCTGCTCGGCTGTTACCAAGTGATACCGGGTCTTGGCTATATGTGTGTGCTTTACATTTGATAACAGCCACTCTGTCGGGTTCCTGTATCGCTGTTAGAAGCCTTTTTATGTGAGCTGCATGCGCTACCGGTGTACCAGCTGCCGTCATGAAATTTCTGAGGCGCCATAGGGCTCCGAAATCATGGACTACCCCGAATGCGTATCTAGAATCGGTGTAGATATTGGCTGACTTACCCTTAGCCAATTCACATGCTCTGGTTAGGGCGACCAGTTCAGCAACCTGGGCTGAGTGAGGTGGGCCTAGCGGTTCCGCTTCTATGGTGTCTTGGTCATCTACGACTGCGTATCCAGTACACAAGTCTCCCGAGTCTGACTGTCTGTGACAACTACCGTCCGTGTAGAACGTGAGTTCTGCATCTTCCAGTGGGTTGTCACTGATGTCAGGCCTTGCGGTAAAATTTTGGGTCAAATATTCCATACAATCATGTGTATCTTCCTTTGTATTAAATCCTCCTTCCCCAGCACTCTCACCTTCCACCCTTTGTGCCTGACCAGGCACACCTGGGAGATATGTTGCAGGATTTAATGCACTGCATCTCCTTATGGTGATGTTTACGGGGGCCATTAGTGCCAATTCCCATCTTGTAAACCTCGCTGATGAGACGTGTCTGGTTTGGGCAGAATTCAATAAGGCTGATACCGCATGTGGCGTATGGATTGTGAGGTTGTGGCCTAGCACGACATCTTCGCTTTTTGTCACTAGCAATGCTATCGCAGCGACGCTTCGCAAGCATGTGGGGAGGGATCGCGCTACCGTATCTAGCTGAGCGCTGTAGTATGCAACTGGCCTGCTGGCATCACCGTGTTTTTGGGTTAGTACGCCTGCCGCGCAACCAGCACTTTCTGTTCCGTATAGTTCAAAGGGTTTCCCATAGTCTGGCATACCTAGTGCTGGTGCCTGTGTTAGGCACTGTTTAAGTCTCTCAAATGCTGTTTCGGACTCGTCTGTATGCGAGATCCTATCAGGTTTGTTTGAGGAGACCATTTCCTGCAAAGGTAACGCTAAAATGGAAAACCCTGGGATCCAATTACGGCAATACCCACACATTCCTAAAAACGTTCTGATCTGTTGCTGGGTTTGTGGCAGGGTCATGTCTCTAATTGCTTGGATTCTATCAGCGGTCAGGTGTCTCAGTCCTTGTGTTAGACAGTGTCCCAAATATTTTACCTTAGTTTGGCATAATTGCAACTTGTCTTTGGACACCTTGTGTCCGGTGTCTGAAAGATGAAACAGGAGCTGTTTCGTATCCTTCAGAGATGCTTCCAGTGAATCTGAACACAGTAATAAATCGTCCACATACTGTATCAATACTGATCCACTGTCTGGTTGAAAAGACTGTAAACAATCATGCAAAGCCTGAGAAAATATACTTGGACTATCTATGAAACCTTGGGGTAATCGAGTCCACGTGTATTGGACTCCTCTGTATGTGAATGCAAACAAATATTGGCTGTCAGGGTGCAGAGGTACCGAAAAGAAAGCGGAGCAGAGGTCAATAACAGTGAAAAATTTGGCAGTGGGAGGGATTTGCATTAGGATGACAGCTGGATTTGGCACTACGGGGAACTGACTCTCAACTATTTTGTTAATCCCCCTTAGATCCTGCACTAGCCTGTAACCCCTCCCCCCACTCTTCTTAACAGGGAAGATGGGACTATTGGCAGTGCTGGACGTTCTTACCAGAATGCCCTGTTGTAGCAAGCGCTCTATTACTGGGTAAACTCCTAACTCCACCTCTGGCTTCAGAGGATATTGTGGGATTTTTGGAGCTATCCTACCATCTTTTACTTGTACAACTACTGGAGCTACGTTTGCCATTAATCCAGTGTCCTGTCCGTCTTTTGTCCAAAGTGACTCTGGTATCTGAGATGTCATCTCTTCTACTTGGGATGGATTCCTATTTGTCATAATGGTATGTGACATTAATTTTGATGGGGAGTCTAACATGTCTCGCACTTCCTGAGCGTGTTTCTCAGGTATGTCCAAGAATACACCTTCAGGAGTACAATAAATGACGCACCCCATTTTACACAGTAAATCTCTTCCCAGGAGATTGGTTGGTGCCGATGTAGCCAGCAAAAAGGAATGCTTGGTATGCAAAGGCCCTATTGTAATCTCGGCTGGTTTGCTAACAGGGTAGTGCTGGACTACTCCTGTTACTCCCATGGCTGGAATTGTCCTACCAGTGGTCCTCATGCCCACTGTCGAATTTATCACTGACTTGGCCGCCCCTGTGTCTACAAGAAAGTTTAAAGTTTTACCAGCTACATTAATTGCGACCTCGGGTTCACTTTCAAGGTTGGCAATCAATTTCACTGGCTGCAGATTACAGGTATGGCCACACCCCTATTGGGTATGGTGACCTCCCTGAATCCCGCTGGCAGCAACTATTTGTGAGGGAGATAGTTGGGAACTACCAGAGGCATGCCAGTCTCTGTTTGGGGGATATCTTTTTGTTTCCCCTGTATGTGGCTCATAACTCCGTTTCTGCGGACCTTGCTCCCAATGTCGTGTGTCGTGTCGTTGTCTAGGGGGTTGGTATGATCTTTGCGAATTTTTCGCTCTACAGTCTCGTGCATAGTGCCCCTGTCTTTGACAAGAATAACATGTTATCATAGTTGACTTACCCATAGGGTTGGATGGTACATACGCAGGCTGCTTTGTGGTCAGAGCCTGTATACTTACTGACATTAGCTTATCACTCTGCGACTCCCTGTGTCTGGTGATGTTTCGGTCGTGATCAATAGCAGCCTCTCTCAAAGTGGACACTGACAGACCTCGCCAACATGGTTGCGTGGTCTGTACCCTTGCCTTTAATGTTTCCTTCAAACCATCCATTAGTACAGACACTGCTATTTCTCGATGGTTTGGATTTGTCCTAATGTCCTCTATACCAGTGTACTTTGCCATTTCTAATAGTGCCCGGTGAAAATATTCTGCAGCTGTTTCTGACTCTTTTTGTTTAATGGAAAATATTTTGTTCCATTTAACAACTGCTGGGAATTGCTCCTTTAACTGTAAGTTTATCCTTCTTACGTTATCTTTGTTGTACACATCTGTAAGAGGTACATCCAGATCTAGTCCACAATCAGCTAAAAATTGAGCTGAGTCGACATTGGAGGGTAAACAAGCTTTTAGCAATATCTGCCAATCTTTATTATTGGGCTCTAAAGTGTTTCCTAAGTCTGTGATGTATTTTTGGCTGGCAACTAAATCTTTTCTAGGGTCAGGGAATTCAGACACTATGGTCCTTAATTCCATTCGGGAAAATGGGCTGTACATGGCAATGTTCCTTATGGGAGTGGCTCCTGATACATCTGTTTTCCCATTGGGAACTGCTATTACCCTAACAGGAGTAATTCTAACAACCTCATTCTGTGTAGATTCTACAGCTTGTGGTGAAATAGTCTCAGCATAATGCATGGTGCCGTACTTACCAGTTGATACGACCTCACCTATCCCTCCGCTAGGGGCCTTTACTAATCTCGTGGGTGTTGCTGTGCCTACTGTGGTCTCTGCTATGGTGGCTGCTAGAGAGAGCGCTGAAATCGTTGTCGCTTCGTCCTCTTGATCACACTCCTGAGGAAAGTTCAAAACAGGGTACAACTTGCACGGGTTAATACTTGCATGGGTTAATGGGTTAACATTATCACTAACATTTACACCGTTACTAAGTGATTTTGTGTTACCCCTTAGTGCGTCTTTCTCCGTAATCAACTTCTCTCCTGATATATATGGTGGCGGCGGGGCCGTGGCAATTAGTTTTCTGTTAGAGTCAGATCCCGCCGCCTGAGCCAAACCTCTCTGTATCTCACCTTCCTGTTGCCACAACTGTAAATAATCATAATGCTGAACTCGTCTCTTTGTTGATTTTATGAGACATATCCTCCTCCTTAAATTTTGTAACACCTCTGGGCTGAAGCTACCTATTCTTGGGAATTTCTCCCGGTCTTGTACCGTCATTCTCTCCCATTCATCACATAAAACCTCTGTGTGACTTCCATATTTCTCACACATGATATACCTGGCCGACCCAATTGGTCGGACCACTGAATCAACCCGAACCGAGGTTGATCGCCCCCTACCTGAACAACTGGCCCCCATAACTCTGCAGGCGTTGCTTGCTCTACCTCTGATCTCTATATCAAGGTCTTCAGCGAACCCTTACAGAAAACCAGATTGTTCACAATAGGCCGACGGTGGCGGTTTACCGAGTACCCCACTCACTCGCCCACGCCGACCAATACGACCTGATCACACCGATATGGTGCTGGCGTACTCGACCCAGGGCACCTATAAAAACCGTTGTTTACTGGAACATGTGAGGGTTATCCGCAGAACACTTACTCTTTCCAGTAAAGGTGAGGTTTGTCAGATAGTTCCTGAGTGACCAGCGAACTTCCCTTCTTGAAAAATAAAAAATTACACAAATCACGTCAGAATGTACAAATAGCGTTTGTGACCCCTTTACTCTAATGGTACTAGGTCAGATTACTAACTACTGTACACAATTACGTGCGGTCCAGTCGTTCAGTACACAAACAACTAAGCTTGTGTACAGAAAGACCAATGGAATCGAAACTTACGACTGCGAATTCCTTCAGCCAGAGCTTGTACGGCCTATATGGGTCTTGCACCAACCCTTCTCGGTGTTGTGCCTCTGAACTGTATAGCGGACTTCCCTGTTTACTGTACCTGGACCTCCTGGTCTGTTATGACCTCCTGGTCTTGTTCTGTACGACCTCCTGGTCTTGTTCTATACTGGTCCGCTATACTCTAATGCTCAAATATTATGTTTAACCAAGGATGCCTCCCTAGCCACCGTGCACGTCACTTACACGCGTGTACCTCACGAGTACTCGACTTTTCTTGTGGTTCAACCTTTAAGTTATATAAACTTATGTAATACAAAAACACTCACTCATCACATGTACACTTTTGCTTCTATTTCTATTTCTGCGCAGAAATTTTTCTTTAGCCCAGCTGTGTTACCAATTAGGAGCAGGATCTGTTAATTTAAATTTTGGATTTCCAAAAATAGACTTGCGTTATTTATCGCCTGTGGCGCTATTTACCGCTTTGCGTTACTTATCGCGTTGCGTTAAAAATCAACTTATCGTGACTTGAGCTACGTGGGCGTAACCGGACGCTCCGTTGCGTAATGTACGCTGCGTGCGTCCGCCTTTGGATTGCGTACACAAGTCTTTTGTTAGGGACACGTGTACGCAAAGCAAAGATCCACCGTAACACAATTTATATTTTTATCAATGTAGATGATCCCTGGTCATCTACCACACAACACACTGACTTCGCCTTATCTCCCAGGCAAAACTGTGTGTTTGTCTATCTTTTAACTATATTACCTTTACTCTTAAACTATGAAATAACGGCAAATCTTTTTTTAGCACTTCTATCGACTATAAAACTGGCAGACAGGAGAGTGATATACGAAAATGAAAAAGAAGAAGAAATGCAGATATATATGTGTGCGTGCGTGTGTACGCAAGACAGAAAAATACAGTTTTAAAAGACACTAGCGTTTTGTTCTTACCTCCGGTTCCCGGATTCCTTCAGCACTCTTTTATCTAAGCGAAGCAGACGCTTATCCCGTCAGCACTACGAGACAACCTCCCGCCCTTTGCTGAGGGATAATGTCTGCTGATCTACCTAGTGCAGATATGTGAAGGACAGGACGAGCCGCCAATTGATAAAGCTACATTTTTATCGTGTATATAACCCTTTATGAGGTCTAAGAACACTGTACGCTATCTACGTAAGAAGTACCGTAAGGGTACGCAAGTCGCGTATCGATTGCTTAGCCGTGATCGAGACGCTCAGGCGTCACGTTCACTCACGGCCAAGTGATCGCAGGCAGGCAGAATATTGGCTGTTGACTTATCGTAATGATTCGCTATAGCGTAGCAGCACTCGAGACCACGAGGAGATCACCAGCGATGCAGACGCTCACAACGTTAAACCTTTATATCTATACCTTCAGCAATGAAATACACAGTAAACCTTAGCGTAGAGACAAAGTGTAAGTGCAACCTTGTGTAACCTGATTACCTACAAAGCTGCTTGAGCGTCACCGACGCTCAGAGAATACTTAACACTATAAAGAATACACAGATACCTGGCTTAGGGTCCGAAACCTATTATATGTATTATGACTATTACTTGCAAAAAGAATCACAGTACAAAGCATACACTACAGTATAACATAAACCAACTAACCAGATAACTACACAGGAAATACAATACTATACTATTCAAGTCTAATCAAGGGAAAATACGAAAGAGAAGAGAGGGAGAGAGAGAGAAATGGCTCACAGTAAGACAATATGATTACTGAGAAAACTTACGCACAAGGGGAACGATCGCATGCGCCTCGATATCCAGCTCCCGATTATCAGCAATGAGAACCGTTGAAGAGAGTGAAGTTGGATATGGTCGGCCTGCTATTTATGCTCCACACACAATACAATTCAATGGTCCCTACAATCTCATTGTTCATTGGACACAGGAATTCGGCTTCGCATTATAACAAAAGGTCATAGGTTGATTCATACAGATGGGCTGTGACTATTTCCAACTGCTCAGGTGGGAGGGAAACTGAGTTTCCCGCCGCATGGGTAATAAAGTGCAAATAAAGTAAATGTTCATAAACTTCTTATGTCCATAACTATTCGCACGAGCGATTGATCTGCTCCAAACCAACACCGGAATATTTCTAATTAAATATTCTTCCGATGGATACTAAACACCACTGTATTACTCCTATCTGACCCTTCGTATTAAACAAAGAGGGATTCCTCTGTTCATGAACATTCTATATTAACCAAACTTTCAGAATCTATCAAAGGGACCATGATCTACAAAATACATTATTAGTGAAAATATGTAATGATTGAGTCGCACGCTATGATCGCATAAACTCTACCATAAATACGCATACCATGCGCCTGCGGGTGCCCGCGACTGTGAGTATGCGCACGTACGGGAGAGCGTACGCATGCGCAGCACGGACCTGTGTGCGGTGCAAATATGGTAGCGTGCATAGAAATATTTTTCTGACTTTGACATACCAGACTCAGTTTAGAGAATGTGCCCGGAGGAGCCGGTCACAGCTAGGGGAGCTCTACAGAGTTTCCTTAGTAACAGTTATTTTTTAGAGTTTATTGTTTTACAGGGAGGCTGCTGGCAACAGCCTCCCTGCAGTGAGGGACTTAGGGGGGGGGGAAACAGTGTCCGCCCTGCGGGGTCTGAGACACTGTCTCCGCTGACTGGTCACTGAGCTCCTGAGGGGATAGCTCGTTCCCCGCCACAGGGGATCGCTCACCCCAGCAGCATGCCGCCACCCCCTTGCAGAGCTGAGTGAGACACCAACACCCCCTAGCAAGCGGGGGGCTGGTGTGAAGATGGGGGCATCAGGGTAGGAGCGCAGTATTAACTGTGCTCCGTGAGGCTCAGCGGTACAGTGTGCGGCGCTGTGAGGGGCGCCCTGAGCCAGCGCCTGCACCTTACACTGGTCACTCAGCCTCTCGGGGTCCCCGGATCTCAACCAGCATCAATCCTCAGGCCAGTATAATCCTATGAAGAGCGGAAAGACAGCGCCATTTTGGGGGCGGAACTTCTCGGAGCGGACCCAGCAGCGTTCAGCGCCATTTTCCTGCCTGCACAGCGCTGTACAGAAAAGAAGCAAGTCCCTCCACAGCAATCTCCAGCTATCTCATGGTACCAGAGGGTTGTAGAAGGGGGGGGGGGGGGAGGCTGCAAAACGGCTGTGTAACCTATTAAGGTGCACAGTCAGTGCTAGTAGGGGTCTCCCTTTACATTCAAAGCGCTGTGTGTGGGTTGGCTCCAATGTCTGTGTCTCTCTTGCCATTCTTGGGGAGAAACTCTGTCTGTATCCCCTGTGTGTGTGTGGAGTGTTTGTGGTTACCAATAGCAATGTCCAGGGACTCTGTGTCATATGCTGCAGAGGATTTGTCCTCTCAAGATGATCCCATTCCATGTAATCAGGATTGCACTTATTTAGAACAGATTCCAGCAAGGGAGCCGGAATGGTTATCCTCTAGCAAAAATATGATTTCTCAGATTTCACAGAGGGTTGCACAAAATTAATCTGCTACCCAGGTGCTGCAGAATATGGCAGTCTGGCCCAGTTCTGGTACCTCAGGTCACCCCGCTGTGTACTCCCATAAGCGTCCTTTAGCACAAATTATGCAGGATGACTCCGATACAGATTCTGACGGTGATGATGGGGTATGGGGGACAGCAACTCTTGCTAAAGGGGTGCAGTCGATGACAGAGGCTATTAGGGATGTGTTGAATATTACTGATACACCACCTGAGCACGTTGAGGAGGCTTACTTCACTGAGAATAAGAAAGCCTCGCTAACCTTCCCTGCATCAAAATAAGTAAATGCTATTTTTGAAAAGGCTTGGGAAAACCCTGAGAAAAAATTCCAGATCCCTAAGAGGGTTCAGGTGGTATTTCCTTTCCCTGTTGAGGATAGGAAAAAATGGGAAAACCCGCCTATTGTTGACGCGTCAGTATCCAGACTTTCAAAAAAGGTGGTGTTGCCTGTTCCGGGATCTACCTCCTTGAAAGAGCCGGCTGATCGTAAGATTGATAATACGCTCAAATCCATGTACAGGGTCTATACTGCTTCCCACTATTGCCAATGCTTGTATTGCCAAAGCTATAGTAAAGTGGTCTGGCACCTTACTGTTCGAGTGCACCTGATTGAGCGCTCCACCCAGCGGTCACAATCTAAGCGGCAGCCGAGCGCCAGTACTAGCCCGCCAGCACAGCGACATGATCCATATCACGTACATCAGCGGCGGTGCTCATTGCCTTACATGCCACAAGGACAATCTCCAAGAACTATGCTGTAATACTGGACACTTCCCGCTGGATCGGGTAATTACTACTACAGCGTATCCCCTGCACTGGGTCGCCAGCAGCAGGAGGAAAGGAGAAACTGTGTTACTATTTTCTTACAGGCATCGACTATTGTTGCAGTATTTGTTGCACTTTATTAACAGACCAGGCGGGTTTGTTTAGTGACTCAAAGATACAGTGCTGTCATTCACTTACAGCTAATTATTACAGTCATTGCGCTCTTTATAAGTGTGGTGGTAATATATGAATTGATTTTAACCAATCGTGCATATAGGTTTAATTTTGTGTTATGTTTGTGGTAATTTTATTAAATTTAATTATATAATTCAAACAAGCAAGTTCCCTTAAATATTTGTGTGTAGTCAAAGCAGACACCTATTTGTAACTACCAATTAGTACATCTAGCGCAATACACTATTCTTTTCTATATTTTCCTCTGTGGTTTTGGGGATTTTGACAATCCTCTAGTGTTTGCAGCTGATGTTTGAATTAATTAACTAGTTAATCTATTATTCACTATATATTGGTCATTTGCGCCGGGAATTGGGGTGTTCTCACCTCTAGAAAATTGTTTTTTTTTAGAGATTATGGTTCTCCATCGCAGACAGGGGGTAAACATCATATCTGGACGATCTGCTGATAAAGGCATCATCCAGGGGGAAACTATTGCGGTCCATTGCTCTCACGACCGATCTTCTTAGTGTCCTTGGTTGAATTCTGAACCTTCCAAAATCACACTTGGAACCAACCAGGAGGTTGTCCTTTCTGGGGATGATCCTCGATACGGAAGTACAGAGGGTATTTCTTCCACTGGAAAAAGCATTGGTGATACAAACAATGGTCCGGGATGTCCTGAAGCCAGCCCGGGTCTCGGTTCATCAATGCATTCGCCTTCTGGGAAAGATGGTGGCCTCTTACGAGGCTCTCCAGTACAGAAGGTTTCATGCTCGGGCCTTCCAACTGGATCTCCTGGACAAGTGGTAAGGATTTCATCTGCACATGCACCTGAGAATTCGTCTGTCACCAAAGGCCAGGATTTCGCTCCTCTGGTGGCTCCAACTACCTCACCTTCTGGAGGGCCAAAGGTTCGGGATTCAGGACTGGATCCTTCTGACCACAGATGCAAGCCTCCGGGGCTGGGGCGCAGTCACTCAAGGTGGTCAATTCTGGAAGTCGGCCTTCCGATCAACATTCTGGAATTAAGAGCCGTATACAACGGTCTTGTTCAGGCGGCCCATCTTCTAAGAAATCGGGCCATTCAAGTGCAGTTGGACAACGTAACAACAGTGGCTTACATAAACCGTCAGGGCGGAACGAAGAGCAGAGCTGCCATGGAGGAGGCTACAAGAATCCTCCTTTGGGCGGAAAAACACGCGTTGGCGCTGTCAGCAATCTTAATTCCGGGAGTAGACAACTGGGAAGCAGACTTCCTCAGCAGACATGATCTCCATCCGAGGAAATGGGGTCTCCATCCGGAGGTGTTCAAAGACATAACAGACCTTTGGGGATTACCCTATATAGACATGATGGCCTCTTGTCTCAACAAGAAGCTTCGGCGTTATTGTTCCAGGTCGAGGGACCCACATGCAGTGGCAGTGGACGCCCTGGTGTCTCCGTGGGTGTTCCAGTTGATGTATGTGTTTCTACCACTCCCACTCATCCCAAGAATCCTAAAGCTCATAAGGAGAACAAGGGTTCAAGCGATCCTCATTGCTCCAGACTGGCCGAGAAGGGCTTGGTACGCGGACCTTCTGGATCTACTACAAGAAGAGCCGAGGCCCCTTCCTCTTCGAGCGGACCTGCTGCAGCAGGGGTCGTTCACCTATCAGGACTTACCATGGCTACGTTTGACGGCATGGAGGTTGAACGCCTGATACTAGCTCGGAAGGGCATTCCGAACAAAGTTATTCCTACCCTGATACAGGCTAGGAAAGGAGTAACGTGGTAAAGAAAGAGGAGGAGGCTGCGCTTCAAGAGGAAAAGAACAATAATCCACTAAATGTGTACAATTTTATGAATTTATTAAAAACACTAACTCATTAAAAAACAGCAATATTCTGTATAATTATATTGTGCCATGTGCATACATGAAAGGAATAAAATTTACCCAAGGTATTGGTTCAGGACATGTGTCACATGAGCTCTGTAGGATCCGTTCCAAATATTGCCCTTAAGTAAAGAATGTCCAGTTGTAATCCACTATGGAGAGTCCCTTTTAAATGGTGTTTAGAGAGTCCTTTACAGATTCCGTATGCCGCTAGAGGATTAGGATGGAATAGAATGTCCCGTGAACAGTGGGTACCTCATGCAGTGCGGTAATTGGATAGTGCCTCTCTGGGACTCCTCTGGATAGCTGGAAAGTGGTGAGGGCTGGTCCGGATCCGATTGAGAAAAGTCCTGCTCCAAAGGGTGAAAACCTGACGCGTTTCGCTGCGTATGCCTTGCAGCTTTTTAGGAAAGGAGTAACGTCTAAACATTACCATCGTATTTGGAAAAAATATGTGTCTTGGTGTGAGTCCAAGAGGTTTCCTATGGTGGAGTTTCAACTGGGACGGTTTCTCCTCTTCCTGCAGGCAGGAGTGGATATGGGCCTGAGGTTGGGATCTGTGAAGTCCAGTTTTCGGCCTTATCCATTTTCTACCAGAAACAATTGGCTGCCCTCCCTGAGGTTCAGACCTTTTTAAAGGGAGTTCTGCACATCCAGCCTCCCTTTGTACCGCCTACGGCGCCATGGGATCTTAACGTGGTGTTGCAGTTTCTCCAGTCTGACGGGTTTGAGCCTCTGCAAGAGGTAGAGGTCAAGTTTCTTAAGAGGAAGGCTGTCACTTTGTTGGCCTTAGCTTCTGCTAGACGTGTGTCGGAGTTGGGGGCTTTGTCATGTAAGAGCCCCTACTTGATCTACCATGAAGATAGAGCTGAGCTCCAGACACATCAGCAGTTTCTTCCGAAGGTTGTGTCGGCATTTCATATCAACCAACCTATTGTGGTGCCAGTTGCTACTGACTCCTCAATTTCATCTAAGTCCTTAGATGTGGTAAGGGCTCTGAAGATCTATGTGAAGAGGACTGCTCATCACAGAAAATCAGTCTCTCTTTTTGTCCTATATGATCCCAAGAAAATTGGGTGTCCTGCTTCTAAGCAGACTATCTCTCGCTGGATCAGGTTCACTATCCAGCATGCATATTCTATGGCGGGATTGCTGTGTCCTGCGTCTGTTAAGGCCCACTCTACTCGTAAGGTGGGGTCTTCCTGGGCGGCTGCCTGGGGTGTCTCGGCATTACAGCTTTGCCGAGCAGCAACTTGGTCTGGGTCGAACACGTTTGCAAAGTTCTACAAGTTCGATACTTTGGCCTTTGATGATCTGAAGTTCAGTCAATCAGCTTTGCAGGAGCCTCCACTCTCTCCCTCCCGTTCTGGGAGCTTTGGTACATCCCCATGGTACGAATGTGGACCCCAGCATCCTCTAGGACGTAAGAGAAAATAGGATTTTAATTACCTACCCGTAAATCCTTTTCTCGTAGTCCGTAGAGGATGCTGGGTGCCCGTTTTCCTGCAGTTGTTATCTGGTTCAGTACAACTTTGTTTTAGTTATGTACTGCATTATTACTTGGTAAGTAATGTTTCAGCTATTGCTGAAGTTTTTCAAGCTCGTGAGCTTGATGTGCCATGTATGTGTGAGCTGCTATGAATCTCGCCACTATCTGTGTACAATCCTTCTCTTGAAGATGTCCGTCTCCTCGGGCACAGTCTGGTAGGAGGGGCATAGAGGGAGGAGCCAGCCCACACTCTCAAACTCTGAAAGTGCCAATGGCTCCTTGTGGACCCGTCTATACCCCATGGTACTAATGTGGACCCCATCATCCTCTACGGACTACGAGAAAAGGATTTACCGGTAGGTAATTAAAATCCTATTATAATCTCCAATCTTTTTGAAATGTCCCCATTTTCTTAAATCATTTTAAATCTTCCCTAGGGAATTCCAACTTGGGTGGTGTGACATTATAATAGGGGAACCCACCATTTAGGACATGGGTCTTCAACCTGCGGCCCTCCAGCTGCTGTGGAACTACACATCCCAGAATGCCCTGCCTCAGTTTTAGCATACCTTTATAGAAAAACTGTGGCAGGGCATGCTGGGATGTGTAGTTTCACAGCAGCTGGAGGGCCACAGGTTGAAGACCCATGATTTAGGGTTTCTGTTATAAAGGAATATGCTGGCGCTATTTAAGTAAATATTAATAATAAATAAATAGTAGCACCGCTATTGGAGCCTGTTACAGCTTAGTGATGGTTTTCTATGTGCAATACAGGAATGTGTAGTTTACAACAAAAATATAACTTCTGTCCAACACTACATAAGCCTTTCAGGGGCAAATGCAGAATTTCTAGGGGGATGGGTCAAATTCTTGGCCTTAGAATGAGTGTTGCCATTCCGATTTTTGGGAGACAGTCACTTTTTTGGGCATTTGTGCATTATCACTGCATTTATTCTGTGGAGAGAGGAACTGGGGGCATGCCCAACGGCTCATCTTGCAATGGGCATTCCCATAGATTGATGTAAATGTGGTGCATGGCTCACCCCATGCCGCTCTCCCTGTGAGGCCACGCCTCCTACGGCGAGGTCCCAATCTTTACTTCAAAAAAGGTCGGAGGTATAGAAGAGTTTATAATCGCATGTGGCCAACACTCAACGATCCAAGTTTCTCACTCGTCTCAGCATTGGAGCAAGTCCAGGTCTTGGGGGCAACAGAAGAGCTTGCTCTAGGCCTGGACATATATGTACACACTGTACAAATATATATACTGTATACTGGATTGTGTATGTAATACAGTATTAATAATCAACACTAAATGTATAGTATAGTATAGCTTATAGTTTTAAAAATTAACTTCCTCTATCATACATACATACTTATCTCATATAAAGAACATAAAAAGTGCTTGGGAAAAACTTAAACATCCCATATTAAATATACATAATACAATCAGTAGGAGACAGAACTGAGCTTTCCAAGCACACATTCTCCCATCTTATGGTAAGGCACCTGTCTCTTCTTGCTGGCAGCTGCTCTCTGGTCCTGTGCGCTGATTGAGTGCTCAGTTCCACACATACAACAGGCTTGGTCAGAGAAGCTGCTGCATCTGGGCATTCACAGCAGCTTCTCTCTGTCCTGTATACTACATGTTGTGGCCACTGCTAAAAAGTGTAAAAGTTTGGGAGGAGTTGGGCGAATCAGTGAAAATCCTTTCCATTCAGTGGGATGAGGTTATTTGGATGAGATCAGGGCCTAAAAGAGAGCATGGTCAGACTCTAGGTACTTGAGGGAATGTGACTTAATGTAAGGAGGCGTAGCCATATTTTCTTACCCCCCCCCCCCCCCCCCCAACCCGGAAACCCCCTTCCCCAATATTTGCACCATTGAACCATGCCATTATTATCCTCAGCCAGGAACAGTCAGAGGAGACTGCCTTTGCTCAGCTGCAGCAGTGTGCTGGTTTGACAGGTAGAAGGTGCAGAGGTTAAAGGTAACGGGGAGTATGAGGCAGGGTGAGCAGTGGACCCAGGCACCTTCATCAGGCCCAGGTAATTAGTACCTGCTCCCCTCTTCGTGCCACTGGATGAGATAAATCTGAGCAGTTGCAACAGCCTCCCTAGACCTTCAGCAGCCCAGCACAGAGGAGTGTGCTGGGGTGGGGAGAGACTGCTGCAACGGAGCAGCACCAGTCTTCTCTCTCTCTCTGCCAATGTGCTACTGACCCGAACTCTCCCGGGCCTCTCCAGATGGTCTGCCCCCCCATTACACCCTCAGAATCCCTTGTGGAGTTCCCACATTTCCCTGCTTAGCGGGATAGCACAAAGATCCTGGTTCAGAGGTGATTGTTCCCATTGCGGATGTGAAAATATACTAATGTTGCAGATGGTATCTGAAGAAGAAAATATACCTTGGGGGAGCCATGTCATCTGCTGGTGTTGGTCCATTGTGCTTTATTAAGTCCAGAGTCAACGCAGCCATCTACCAGGACATTTGAGAGCACTTCCTGCTTCCTTCAACAGACAAGCTTTATGGAGATGCTGACTTTATTTTCCAGCAGGACTTGGCACCTGCCCACACTGCCAAAAGTACCAAAACCTGGTTCAATGACCGTGTGATTACTGTGCTGGATTGGCCAGCAAACTCGCTTGACCTGAACCCCATAGAGAATCTATGGGGCATTGCCAAGAGAAAGATGAGAGACATGAGACCGAACAATGCAGAAGAGCTGAAGCCCATTATTGAAGCATCCTAGTCTTCCATAACACCTCAGCAGTGCCACAGGCTGATAGAATCCATGACACGCCGCATTGAGGCAGTAATTAATGCAAAAGGGGCCCAAACCAAGTACTAAGTACATATGCATGATTCTACTTTTCAGAGGGACGACATTTCTGTATTTAAAATCCTTTTCTCTGACGTCCTAGTGGATGCTGGGAACTCCGTAAGGACCATGGGGAATAGCGGCTCCGCAAGAGACTGGGCACAACTAAAAGAAAGCTTTTAGACTACCTGGTGTGCACTGGCTCCTCCCACTATGACCCTCCTCCAAGCCTCTGTTAGATTTCTGTGCCCGGCCGAGCTGGATGCACACTAGGGGCTCTCCTGAGCTCCTAGAAAGAAAGTTTATTTTATTTTACAGTGAGACCTGCTGGCAACAGGCTCACTGCATCGAGGGACTAAGGGGAGAAGAAGCGAACCTACCTGCTTGCAGCTAGCTTGGGCTTCTTAGGCTACTGGACACCATTAGCTCCAGAGGGATCGACCGCATGGAACTGGCCTTGGTGTTCGTGTTCGTTCCCGGAGCTGCGCGGCCGTCCCCTTACAGAGCCAGAAGCAAGAAGAGGTCCGGAAAATCGGCGGCAGAAGACATCAGTCTTCACCAAGGTAGCGCACAGCACTGCAGCTGTGCGCCATTGCTCCTCATACACACCTCACACTCCGGTCACTGAGGGTGCAGGGCGCTGGGGGGGGGGGGCGCCCTGAGCAGCAATAAAAACACCTTGGCTGGCAAATATATCACAATATATAGCCCCAGAGGCTATATATGTGATAAATACCCCTGCCAGAATCCATAAAAAAGCGGGAGAAAAGTCAGCGAAAAAGGGGCGGAGCTATCTCCCTCAGCACACTGGCACCATTTTCTCTTCACAGTGCAGCTGGAAGACAGCTCCCCAGGCTCTCCCCTGTAGTTTGCAGGCTCAAAGGGTTAAAAAGAGAGGGGGGGCACTAAATGTAGGCGCAATATTGTATATACAAGCAGCTATTGGGAAAAATTCACTCAATATAGTGTTAATCCCTAAATTATATAGCGCTCTGGTGTGTGCTGGCATACTCTCTCTCTGTCTCCCCAAAGGGCTGTGTGGGGTCCTGTCCTCAGTCAGAGCATTCCCTGTGTGTGTGCGGTGTGTCGGTACGGCTGTGTCGACACGTTTGATGAGGAGGCTTATGTGGTGGCAGAGCAGATGCCGATAAATGTGATGTCGCCCCCTGTGGGGCCGACACCAGAGTGGATGGATAGGTGGAAGGTATAAACCGACAGTGTCAACTCCTTACATAAAAGGCTGGATGACGTAACAGCTGTGGGACAGCCGGCTTCTCAACCGCGCCTTCCCAGGCGTCTCAAAGGCCATCAGGGGCTCAAAAACGCCCGCTCCCTCAGATGGCAGACACAGATGTCGACACGGAGTCTGACTCCAGTGTCGACGAGGTTGAGACATATACACAATCCACTACGAACATCCGTTACATGATCCCGGCAATAAAAAATGTGTTACACATTTCTGACATTAACCCAAGTACCACTAAAAAAAGGGTTTTATGTGTGGGGAGAAAAAGCAGGCAGTGTTTTGTTCCCCCATCAAATGAGTGAATGAAGTGTGAAAAAGCGTGGGTTCCCCCGATAAGAAACTGGTAATTTCTAAAAAGTTACTGATGGCGTACCCTTTCCCGCCAGAGGATAAGTTACGCTGGGAGATATCCCCTAGGGTGGATAAGGCGCTCACACGTTCGTCAAAAAAGGTGGCACTGCCGTCTTAGGATACGGCCACTTTGAAGGTACCTGCTGATAAAAAGCAGGAGGCTATCCTGAAGTCTGTATTTACACACTCATGTACTAGACTGAGACCTGCAGATAGTACTGCTGCAGCGTGGTCTGTGACCCTGTCAAACAGGGATACTATTTTGCGAACATAAGAGCATATTAAAGACGTCGTCTTATATATGAGGGATGCACAGAGGGATATTTTGCCGGCTGGCATCCAGAATTAATGCAATGTCCATACTGTCAGGAGGGTATTAGAGACCAGACACTGGACAGGTGATGCTGACTTTAAAAGGCACATAGAGCCTTATAAGGGTGAGGAATTGTTTGGGGATGGTCTCTGGGACCTCGTATCCACAGCAACAGCTGGGAAGAAAATTTTTTACCTCAGGTTTCCTCACAGCCTAAGAAAGCACTGTATTATCAGGTACAGTCCTTTCGGCTTCAGAAAAGCAAGCGGGTCAAAGGCGCTTCCTTTCTGCACAGAGACGAGGGAAGAGGGAAAAAGCTGCACCAGTCAGCCAGTTCCCAGAATCAAAATTCTTCCCCCGCTTCCTCTGAGTCCACCGCATGACGCGGGGGCTCCACAGGCGTAGCCAGTTACGGTGGGGGGCCGCCTCAAAAATTTCAGCGATCAGTGGGCTCGCTCACAGGTGGATCCCTGGATCCTTCAAGTAGTATCTCAGGGGTACAAGCTGGAATTCGAGGCGTCTCCCCCCCCCGCCGTTTCCTCAAATCTGCCTTGCCGACAACTCCCTCAGGCAGGGAGGCTGTGCTAGAGGCAATTCACAAGCTGTATTCCCAGCAGGTGATAGTCAAGGTGCCCCTACTTCAACAAGGACGGGGTTACTATTCCACACTGTTTGTGATACCGAAACCGGACGGTTCGGTGAGACCCATGTTAAATTTGAAATCCTTGAACACATACATAAAAAAATTCAAGTTCAAGATGGAATCGCTCAGGGCGGTTATTGCAAGCCTGGAGGAGGGGGATTACATGGTATCCCTGGACATCAAGGATGCTTACCTACATGTCCCCATTTACCATCCTCACCAGGAGTACCTCAGATTTGTGGTACAGGATTGCCATTACCAATTCCAAACACTGCCGTTTGGACTGTCCACGGCACCGAGGGACTTTACCAAGGTAATGGCAGAAATGATGATACTCCTTCGAAAGAAGGGAGTTTTAATTATCCCGTACTTGGACGATCTCCTTATAAAGGCGAGGTCCAAGGAGCAGTTGTTGGTCGGAGTAGCACTATCTCAAAGGACACTCAAAAGGACACTTGTACACACTACCTCATCGGCACTGAGCTCACAAGACATCCAGAAGGACATTAGTACTACAGAGGTGGGACGCCACCGTTCTGAGTGCATCACAGACTGATCACTGCAGTGTTTATAATTTTCCCAAACAAATCAGAACATCTAGATTTTTCTCCCCCTGAACACTGCAGCAACTGTTTTCATCCTCTCATTTATTCGTTTCCCGTGTTTGTCTCCCTCCTCCATTCCCCCCCCCCCTTTCTCCCCCCCCTTCCTCTCTCTTATACTTTGCATCATACTTTTATATGTATGCAATAACCAAAAAGATTTTAATACATCATTTTTCTGATTAAAATCCCCAAAAAGAACACATTGTGTAAGATATCATTTTCATTGACAACTGGGCTATATACTAAATATTCAGAATTGACAATATATTTATGACAAGTATTTGGGTATGCATCTCGTAACTTAATCAGGCGCGGTTGTTTATTTCTATTAACTACCAATATGCTATACCAGTCCCAGCCTGGCTAAACCTTGCCGGCTCCTGTAGTTTAGTATCTAGAGCAGGGGTGGACAATGGGGGTAATGCAAGTGTACGAATGCATGTGTAGCAGAGCTGCACAAACTGATTTTGTGCAGTCTCTGTGCATCTCAGGACTTACTCAGCCACTGCGATCACATCAGGCTGTTCAGGACTGAATTTGACGTCAGATACCCTCCCTTCAAATGCTTGGTCCCGTCTGTTTTTCCAGACACTCCCTGAAAATGGTTAGTTGACACCCACAAACGCCCTCTTCCTGTTATGAGCCACTGCTGTGACTAATTCCTGTTGGTGTTCTGTGTAACTGCAGCCTGTCTCCTGTATGTGTGGCCTGTGCAGTTTCACCTGTCAGATAATTAGGCCATTACCTTGTGTCTGGTTTTCCAGCTGCAGTTAATCTTTGTTTCAGGAGGCTTGTCCTTTTCCAGCCATCCTGATTAGGACTTGCTCCCTTTATTACCCAGCCTGCCTTCTACCAGAGGCCAGTTAATGGTGCTAATTCATGCTTGTACCTGGTTCCAGTCCCTGTCCCATGGTGGTATCTAGAACCTATGCAGTTAGTGCTAATATATTACTTGTGATACCCAGTCCTGTTTGTATCCTGTGTACCCTGTCCTGCCAGAATCCTGAGTACATTACCTGTGTCACCTGAGCTCCTGACTGCGTGAGACCTAATCTGCAAGTCCATTCAGACAGCTCCAGTTCCAGCCTTAAGGGGGGTACTCACGGAGAGATCCATGCTTAAAATCTAAGCAATCTGACTAGATTGCTTAGATTTTAAGCACAGATCACTCGTGTGTAGCCCCCACAGCAATAGTGATGCGCGGCCCCGCACAACGCTATCGCCGGTGCTAGATTGAGTCTGCATGCAGGCCAATCTAGCAGGTCGCTCATTTCATCTGCTGGGTGAAATGAGCGGCCCCCGTCCTCCCCCCGCAACGCTCAGCACACCTCGTGCTGTGCTGAGCGGCGGGAGAGATGTGTGCTGAGCGGTTCACTCAGCACACATCTCTCCCGTGTCTACCCCCCTTTACAGTAAATTGCTTTGCCTGGAATCCAGGGGACTCCTGCATCTAAGTTATCTTGTTATCTGTACCTTGCTTTGCTCTGCCAAGTACCTTAAGGGAATCACAGCTAAGTTATTTATTGCTTGTACTTAGTTGCTTATACCACACATTGCATTGTTGCATTCACATAGTTTGAGTTTAGTTGCTAATACCATCTTGTGCAATGTTGCATTCATATACAATTTATACTTAGTCGCTTAGACTACCCTGTGAATTGTTGTATTCACATACATTCTGTTACTGATCTCAGCTTGTGCATTAGACAGCTTAATCAAGGTTGTATTCAGTGAGCGACTTTCTGCACTTGTGTTTTACTCTTGCCCAGCCTCCTATAGTAGCCTTGTCCATCCATAAGTCCTGATTGCATCTGAGTACGGGGTGGACCTAATTCACCCTGGAAAGGCGGCTGCTAAAGGCACCTGGTTGCCTTCGTAACAATCCACTATATACGTCTCATACCCAGACTTCTGCGTCAGTCAGTCCAGGTATCTACTCCGGATCATAACACTTCCTGTCAATCTCCTTGCGAACGCCCGTGCAAATGGATCCTTTGCACAAACCCGTCGCTGACCGGCGAACCCCTTTGAAGCCGTCCGTCGCGCCTGTGCATTGCATCCGCATGCGCAGTTCGGACCTGATCGCCCGCTGTGCGAAAACGCACAGCAGCAATCAGATTTGAATTACCCCCAATAAACGGCCCTCCAGCTACTGTAAAACTACATATTCCAGCATGCCCTACGAATGTTTTGCCCATGCTAAAACTTTTGCAGGGATTACTGGGATGTTTAGTTTAATAGCAGTTGAGGGGTAACTTATTGCCCACCCTGATCTAGAGACACCCGTCGGCACTGCTTCCTTATGCCTCTGTGGAGAAACCTAATCAAGCCGCCTAGCTTTCTCCACATAACCCCTAGACCAGCTCCTAACGTAAGCTCCAGTACGGGTACAGAAAAATATCCAGTTCTGACACATTGGGTGATTCAGACCTGATCGCTAGGCTGGTAAAATTGTCCTGCGATCAGATAGTCGCCGCCCAATGGGAGCGTGTATATTCGCCGTGCAAGTGTGCGATTGCATGTGTAATCCGAGCAGCTAAAAATCACTCACTCAGTCAGTGGACAGCTGCAAATCCGTTCGCAAATCATTCACCAGTGAATGGATTTTACCAGTGTGCAGTCTGTGCGCAGCCCAGGACTTACTCCTACAGTGCGATCGGAACGGGCAGAACGGGGCCAGAGCTGACATCACCCCCCCTTCCCCCCATTAAAACGCTTGGGAACGCCTGTGTTTTCCCTGACACTCCCGGAAAATGGTCATTTACCATCCACAAATGGCCTCTTCCTGTCAATCGGCATGCGAATGGCTGTGCGATTAGAATTTTCGTACCAGCCTGTCCCTGACCGGCGATGCCTGCTGTTGTTTGCCGATGCACTTGCGCATTGCGGTGCATACACATGCACAGTTTATCACTGATCGCCGCTGTGCGATTGAATCGGGTCCACAGTGCTGGCTGCAATAAATGAAATCCTGAATGCTAGTACAGAATAGAATTACTGCTATTCAGATGTCCTAATGTACAGTAATAGCTGCTATACTGAAGGTCTGGATACTGAATTGCATGAACAGTATGTTAAGCAATGATGGAATTTAGTAATAATAGCAGTCTCATACTGAGATGATAAAAATAAAATAGAATAAAAAATAAAATAAAAAAAAAGATGTTTCCGTGCCAGAGCTAATAATGCAAACGTCTGAATTCTGGAGGTCGTCTCTCCTGATTCTAAGTTTAGATTACGAGAACCACGTCTTACTCTAGGAGAAAAGATAAAGAAATAATCACTGCCACAATAAAAACCTGCTGAATGTTACAAATACAGCATCTGCGATCCTTCCCTCTGCCCTTTTTATGGGAGATTTTCCTTTGCAAAGACTCCAAAGCATATGGTAATAAAAATAAGCATTTAAAAAGGTCATTATGGCTCTATCTGTAGCATTGGCAGTGCTGGGCTAGCTTATAAATTGTGCACACAGGGCCGACATGTACTCTGAATAAAGAATTTATAACTCTATCACTGCTGAAGGTTCTTTACATATGTGGTGAGTTGCTGATCTCTCCAGCGGTAAAATGATCCCGGTAGATGAAATGCAGTAGCAATGGGACAGCCATCTTTTCCTGTAAATGGGTTGTCTAGGTGTTGTGCTATTGTTTCTTCACGTCCTCACACCTTCTAATGAGGACAAGGGAGGTCTTGCACTAATCAACCAATCAGATTCTAGCAATCATTTTAGAGAACTTACTAAATGATAGCTAGAATGTGATTGGTTGCTGTGGGCAACGCCTCCACTTGCACTCTTTTGGCTTGAGAAATCTCTCCCTCAGTCTTGAGTCCAACACCTGCAGACCATGTGTAGCACAGGCGGCCTCCATACATCTTGCTGGCGCAGCTGGCAGAGAAATTTATGAGTGTTATACTCTGGTGAGTGATGATCGAGTTCTTACTACTGTGTCCAGCAGTGTCCTCTTCATAATGACGAACAGACATGCTTTCATCCTTTCCAAAGGAATTTGACCACTGAAAAAGTTCTAAGGGCATCTCAAAAGTCAGTAACTCTTTTCTTGCAACCAGAGGCACAGCTTTGGAAAGGCTCTTTTACTGTACAACATTGCGCCTACATTTCCGCAGGGGGCATTGGTTTCCAGATCAAGATGGGTGCATTTGTGGAAGGACAGCAGTTTGCACGTTAAGAGGTGGATGAGGCGATGTAGCACAGCATTGAGTAGCCACATAGTGAGCCCAGGACTGTTGAGACAGCCATGGGGCATGTCTAAATATAGGAGGTGTGGCAATGCATCCACAAGAAAAAAAAGGGAAAATATAATGCTTTCCCGACACCGCTGGCCCAGGCCCCTTCAACAGAACCGACTAATTAGTACCCACTCCCTGCGCTCCTGAGAATTTGAGTTCTGCATCAACTCAGAAGTCACAGAGATGGAGTCTTGTCCCATGCTTTTAATGGTTTTTATTTGGCACTTGCATGTGCACACTGGCAGATATGACTCATTACAAGCAAGTGAACCATGTAATAAAGATATCCCACTATCCACATTCTCTCGTTATTAACTTAAATCATACATTAGACTAAACCAATTGGTTCTTAAGCAAAGAAAGGCAAAATGTGTCAGCAATTGGGTTCAGACCATTAGATATAGCACCTTCACTGGCACTGCTACTCGGCAGATGATTGAAATGAACTACTGCTCCTAACAGTCCTTGCTGTTAGATCATCACTTCTAAATTGCACAGCTTTCAGAGGATGGAGACAAGCCAAGGGAGCTGGAGATTGTGAGGAGAGAGCAGAATGAGAGACCTTAGCTGGAAGAGTAGGGAGTGTTGAGGGAGGAGCTGTAAAAAAGGAGGATCAGTGTTAGAGCCTGGGACACAGTAGGAGGATCAATGCTAGAGGGATAAGGATCTGTGCTAGAGTAAGACGGAGGAGGAGGATCAGTTCTAGAGCCTGGGACACAGTAGGAGGATCAATGCTAGAGGGATAAGGATCAGTGCTAGAGTAAGACGAAGGAGGAGGATCAGTGCTAGAATATGGGGCGAAGGAAGAGTGTCAGTGCTAAAGCGTGTGATGGAGGAGTATCAGTGCTAGATCGTGTGAGGAGTATCAGTGCTAGAGCATGTGAGGAGGAGGATCAGTGCTAGAGCGTGTGATGGAGGAGGAGGAGGATCAGTGCTAGAACCTGGGACACAGTAGGAGGATCAATGCTAGAGCATGGGAGGGATAAGGATCAGTGCTAGAGTAAGACGGAGGAGGATCAGTGCTAGAGTGTCCGATGAAGGAGGAGGATCAGTGCTAGAGCGTGTGATGGAGGAGTATCAGTGCTAGAGCGTGTGATGGTGGAGGACCAGTGCTAGAACATGTGGTGATGGAGGAGAATCAGTGCTAGAACGTGTGGTGATGGAGGAGGAGGATCAGTGTTAGAACGTGTGGTGATGGAGGAGGATCGGTGTTACAGCGTGTGATGGACGAGGAGGATCAGTGCTAGAGCGTGTGATGGAGGAGGATCAGTGCTAGAACCTGAGACACAGTAGGAGGATCAATGCTAGAGCATGGGAGGGATAAGGATCAGTGCTAGAGTAAGACGGAGGAGGATCAGTGCTAGAGTGTGCAATGAAGGAGGATCAGTGCTAGAGCGTGTGATGGAGGAGTATCAGTGCTAGAGCGTGTGATGGTGGTGGAGGATCAGTGCTAGAACGTGTGGTGAAGGAGGAGGAGGATCAGTGTTAGAACGTGTGGTGACGGAGGAGGAGGATCAGTGCTAGAGCGTGTGATGGAGGAGGATCAGTGCTAGAGCCTGTGACACAGTAGGAGGATCAATGCTAGAGCATGGGAGGTATAAGGATCAGTGCTAGAGTAAGACAGAGGAGGATCAGTGCTAGAATGTGGGCTGAAGGAGGAATATCAGTGCTAGAGCGTGTGATGGAGGAGTATCAGTGCTAGAGCGTGTGATGGTGGTGGAGGATCAGTGCTAGAGTGTGTGATGGAGGAGGAGTATCAGTGCTAGAGTAAGACGGAGGATCAGTGCTAGAGTGTGTGATGGAGTATCAGTGCTAGAGCGTGTGATGGAGGAGTATCAGTGCTAGAGTAAGATGGAGGAGGAGGATCAGTGCTAGAGCATGTGATGGAAGAGGAGGATTAGAGTAAAACAGAGTAGGATTAGTGCTAATTTAATTTCTCTTACGTCCTAGAGGATACTGGGGTCCACATTAGTACCATGGGTATAGACGGGTCCACTAGGAGCCATGGGCACTTTAAGAAATTAATAGTGTGGGTTGGCACCTCCCTCTATGCCCCTCCTACCAGACTCAGTTTAGAAAATGTGCCTGGAGGAGCCGGTCACGCTTTGGAGAGCTCCTGAAGAGTTTTCTACTTTTATTTTTAATGTTTGTTATTTTCAGTCAGGGCTGTTTAGGCAACAGCCAGACTGCTTCGTGGGACTTAGGGGGGGGGGGAAGGAAGCGGCCCAAGTTCCTGAGAGTTAATGTTCCCGTTTCTCTGCTGACAGGACACTGAGCTCCTGAGGGAGCTAATCGCAAGCCACACCAGCGTACCCTCCCGAAGCAAGCCGCCACCCCCTAACAGAGCCTGAAGATTAGCGGTTAGCGGGTCGCCGGCGGGAATGGCGGCACTAGGGTAGGAGCGCAGCTCTGAGTGCAGGCTTCGCTTCAGGGAGGCTCAGAAGGACACATGCTGCGGTGGGTCCCGCTGTGAGGGGCACGCTGGGCCACCCTACATACCCACACTGGCCAATACTACTAACTAGCGTTTCTACACTTAGTTAGCAAACAAAAATACCTCAGGGCCAGTATAAATAAGATAAAAATGCGGGAAGCCGCGCGCCATTATAGGGGGTGGGACTTCCCACTGAGCGGATCCAGCGGCTCTCCGGCGCCATTTACCTCTGCAGCTCAGGCTAACATCTCTACAAAGGGGTGTGCAGCTCCTCTTACTGGACCCCAGGTCTCCTCAGCGGTACCGGGGGTCTAAGTGAGGGGGGAAGGGGGGGAGCAGTGTACATATTATAAGCACTACTCCGTTGCTTGGTAGTTTTACTACTGCTAAAGGGGCGCTGTGTGGCTGGCTCTGAACTCTGTGTCTCTCTGAGACTCTGCCTACATATACTGTGTTTTCACCTATTGTGTGTGTGTGTGTGTGTGTGTGTGGGTAGGTGTCCCTTTACAGTCATGTCCGGGGACTGTGTTTCTTGTACGGCTGAAAGTCTCTCATTCCCTGGGGAGTCACTACCCTGTACTCAGGATAGTGTTCACTCCCAGTCCAGTGAGGGCTGAACCCTGTGGTTGGCTTCCATTAAAGGGATGATTTAAAATACTTCAACAAAGCTGGCTAATTATGAAAAAGAGACACAATTCTTGAGGTAGTCTATGGATGACCTGATACATAGAAATTCGGTTCCCATGCCTGCACCCCAAGCTCTCGCCATTTGCCCATATAAAAGAACTCTGGCCCAAATCACGCAGGGTGGTACGGATCCTGATACGTCGGATCCTGAGGAGGGTGAAGTGGATGCGAGGGGGGAGGGGGGGGGAAAGAATGGGTGGCGTCCTGTCACATAGAATTCAGGCCCTCATTGAGGCTGTCAGAACTGTCCTACATATCCCTGACAACACGAGGCTGAGGAGGAATCTTATTTTAATACAAAAAAGAAATCCTCTGTTACTTTCCCCGCTTCAAAGGAATTAAATGCCATCTTTGAAGAGACTTGGGTAAACCCTGACAAACAAAATTCCCTTTCCTTTGGAGGATAGGAAGGAATGGGAACACCCGCCGATAGTGGATGCATCTGTGTCCAGGTTGTCGCATAAGATAGTCTTCCCGGTTCCAGGGGGGGCGTTCTTAAAGGATGCGGCTGACCGCAATATTGAGACTACACTCAAATCTTTATACACGTCGGCTGCGGTAGCCCAGAGACCTACTATTGCCTGTGCATGGATCACTAAGGCAATTGCTAAATGGTCAGGTAATCTTTTGGATGATATAGATTCCTTAACCAGGGACGATATTCTTTTAATTCTGCAGCATATCCAGGATTCTGCGAACTTTAGGGTGGAGGCCATAAAAGAAATTAGATTGCTCGACGCACGCAACACTGCCATGGCAGTGTTAGCACGCAGGGGCTTGTGGGTGCGCCAGTGGACTGCGGATGTGGATTCCAGAAAGGGCGTGGAGAGCCTACCATTCACGAGCGAGGCTCTGTTCGGGGATGAACTGGATTCATTGATATCCAAGGCTACGGCGGGTAAGTCAACATATCTTCCTTCCGCAGCGAACCTGGCTAGGAAAACCTACACTGCTCCAATGTTGCAGTCCTTTCGGACAGCAAAATTTAAGGGCAAATCCAATTCTATCGCCTTCAAGGGAAATAGAAGTACACCCAGAAAACCCACAGCTTCAGGTTCTCAGGAACAGGCATCAGGGTCTGCTGCCTCAAAGCCTTCAGCATGATGATGGAACGCACTGCCTGGAAGACTGGCAGGTGGGAGCCTGGTTACGTTATCTCAGTCACGTTTGGGAAAAATCATGCCAGGATCCCTAGGTCATAGACCTTTTTGCCACAGGGTTACAGATTGGAGTTTCAGGAACTCCCACTTACCAGATTCTTCAAATCCGGCTTACCAGCTTCTCCAGATGCAAGTTTGATTTTACAGGCAGCAATTCAAAAACTGGTACAAACTCAGGTCATTGTTCCAGTGCCTCTGCACCTACAAAACAAGGGTTATTATTCCAACCTGTTTGTAGTACCGAAACTGGATGGTTCGCTAAGGCCCAATTTTAAACCTCAAGTCACTGAACCCGTACTTAAGGATATTCAAATTGAAGATGGAGTCTCTGAGAGCGGTGATCTCAGGTCTGGAGGAAGGGGAATTCCTGGTGTCTCTGGACATCAAGGATGCGTACCTTCATGTACCAATTTGGCCATCTCATCAGGCTTATCTCAGGTTTGCATTACAGGTCTGTCACTACCAGTTCCAGGCCCTGCCATTTGGCCTCTCCACGGCACCGAGGGTGTTCACCAAGGTAATGGCAGAGATGATGTTTCTCCTCCGCATGCAAGGAGTGCACATTATACCGTACCTGGACGACTTACTGATCAAAGCACCGTCCAGGGAAAAGTTGTTGAACAGCATTGCCCTGTCAACGAGATTTCTCCAGAATCACGGGTGGAATCTGAACCTGCCAAAATCTCACCCGGAACCAACACAAAAGCTTCCGTTTTTGGGGATGATACTGGACACGGAAACACAGAAGGTGTTCCTTCCGATGGCTAAGAGATTCACCCGGATATCGGTGCATCTCTGCATTCGCCTCCTGGGAAAGCACTGCAGTACGGATGGTTTTTTGCAAGGCCCTTCCAGCTGGATCTGCTAAACAAATGGTCTGGATCGCATCTTCATTTGCACCAGAGGATACGTGTGTCGCCTAAAGCCAGGACTTCTCCTTTGTGGTGGCTTCAGACTTCTCATCTGACCGAGGTCCGAAGGTTCAGGATTCACGACTGGATTCTACTAACCACTGACGCTAGCCCCAAGGGGAACAGTTCCAAGGAAAATGGTCAAGTCAGGAATCCATTTTTCCAATCAACATTCTGGAACTAAGCGCCGTATACAACGCCCTTCTACAGGCATCCCATCTTCTTCAAGGTCATGCCATCCAAGTTCAGTCGGACAATGTGACGGCGGTATCGTACATAAACCGACAGGGCGGAACGAAGAGCAGAGCTGCAATGTCAGAGGTCACAAGGATTCTCCTCTGGGCAGAAAGACACGCGGTAGCGTTGTCCGCGATCTTCATTCCGGGAGTAGACAACTGGGAAGCAGACTTCCTCAGCAGATACGACCTCCATCCAGGAGAGTGGGGCCTTCACCCACAGGTGTTCGAGTCCCTGACACGTCGGTGGGGAATTCTGCAGATCGATGTGGTGGCTTCTCGTCTCGACGAGAAGCTCGAGCGGTATTGTTCCAGGTCGGGAGACCCGCAGGCAGTGGCGGTGGACGCTCTGGTAACCTCGTGGGTCTATCAGATGGTGTACGTGTTTCCACCACTTCCGTTAATCCCAAGAATTCACAAAGATTTCTCAAAAGGATAAAAAGGGAAAAGGTTCAAGCAATTCTCATTGCCCAAAAGGGCCTGGTACGCGGACCTACTGGAGATGCTCCTGGAGGACCCGCGGCCTCTTCCTCTTCGAGAGGACCTTTTTCAACAAGGGCCGTTCGTCTATCAAGACTTACCATGGCTACGTTTGACGGCATAGAAGTTGAGCGTCAAATTTCTAGCCCGGTGAGGGTTTCCAAACAAGGTTATCCCCACCTTGATCCAAGCCAAGAAGGGGGTGACGTCTAAGCATTGCCACCGTATTTGGAAAAAATACGTCTCTTGGTGTGAGAACAGGAAAATTCCTGCGGTGGAATTTAAACTGGGATGGTTTACCCTTTGTCTGCAGGCAGGAGTGGATGTGGGCCTTCGTTTGGGCTCCTTGAAAGTCCAGATTTCGGCCTTGTCCATTTTCATCCAGAAACAATCGTCTCTTCCGGAGGTTCAGACCTGGTTGAAAGGTGTTCTGCACATCTAACCACCCTTTGTGCCTCCTACGGCACCTTGGGATCTCAACGTGGTGTTGCAGTTCCTCCAATCAGATTGGTTTGAACCCTTACAGGTTGTGGACGTAAAGTTCCTTACGTGGAAGACCGTAACACTCTTGGCACTGGGGGCATTGTCTCACAAGAGCCCCTATTTGATTTTTCATGAGGATTGTGCTGAGCTCAGAACGCGTCAGCAGTTTCTCCCTAAGGGGTGTCAGCGTTTCATATCAACCAACCTATTGTGGTTCTGGTGATTACTGACACCTCTGCTTCTTTGAAGTCCTTGGACGTTGTGAGGGCTTTGAAAATGTATGTGAAGCGGACGGCTAGTCACAGGAAATCTGACTCGCTGTTTGTTCGGTACAGGCCCACTCTACTAGGTCAGTGGGTTCGTCCTGGGCGGCTGCCTGGGGTGTCTCGGGTTTACAGCTCTGCTGAACAGCTACTTGGTCTGGTTTGAACACGTTTGCTAAGTTCTCGAGTTTGATACTTTGGCCGCTGAGGACCTTCAGTTTGGTCAATCAGTTCTGCAGGAACCGCAGCACTCTCCCACCCGGTTTCTGAGCTTTGGTACATCCCCATGGTACTAATGTGGACCCCAGTATCCTCTAGGACACAAGAGAAAATAGGATTTTTAATTACCTGCCCGTAAATCCTTTTCTGGTAGTCCGTAGAGGATACTGGGCGCCTGCCCGATGCTTAGTTTCTGCACTGTTCCTTGGTTAAGTATGGTTATTGGTTCAGCCGTTGCTGTTCCTATTCACGTTGGCTTACTGTAGCTTGGCTTTCCTCTTGTTGTGTGTGCTAGTTCGAATCTCACCACTGTTCAGTTAAATCCGTCTCTTGAAGTGTCCGTCTCCTCGGGCACAGTTTCTAGACTGAGTCTGGTAGGAGGGGCATAGAGGGAGGAGCCAGCCCCACACTATTAATTTTTTTAAGTGCCCATGGCTTCTAGTGGACCCGTCTATACCCATGGTAGTAATGTGGACCCTAGTATCCTCTACGGACTAAGAGAAAAGGATTTACCGGTAGGTAATTAAAATCCTATTTTCTCTTTGGATTATATTGTGGATGAAGATTTCCTCAGAAGTTTCCTTTTGTATTTAGGTGTTTATTTAACAAATACTTTATATTTTCATTTTAATTCAGATGTTTGTATCTTGGATACAACTAGGACCCACTGGAACTATGGGGCGCATTTATCAACAAATGATAAAACTCATTGTGAATGATAAAACTCTTTGCGTATGATATATGGTGCTCCAGCCAATTAGCTCAACTGTCGTGTACAGCTCCTGTTATGTGAAAAATTACAGTTGTGAGCTGATTGGCTAGAGCACTGTTTATTATGCCCGACAAGTTTTATTACTCATTGATAAATGGGCCCCTATATGTTTCAGCAGGACCTGGCTGTCAGTGATGCTGCTTCTTATTATTCCATAAGTAGACATACTGTAGGGGGAAATGTTTCAAACCATGGAAAAAGGACCAGGTTTTTATCATAAAACCACCATGAGTGAATCAACAACACTCAAGGAACATATATGTCCAGGATCATTAGGGGTATATTTACTGATTTGCGGGTTTATAGAATTGGAGATGGTGCCTACTACAACCAATCAGATTCTAGCTATTATCTTCTAGAAGGTGCTAGATAAATGATAGGTAGAATCTGATTGGTTGCTATGGACAACATTTCCACTTCTATAAACTCGCTCTTTAGTAAATATACCCCTTAGAATTAGTCATATCAATGACTGTATACTAATATATTTATATGCACACGATAAGATAGAGGAGTTTCAGACTTGACACTGCAATGGTGACTGTAAGAAAGCTGCAGCAAACGGTTAAGCATTGTGAGCCACGCTGCCTGTGACACATCCTGTATTGTTCCGATTACCATAATTAGGCCCATTTGTTGAAGCATTATTTTTCGATCAGAGCGGCTGATAAAGAGCACATACTGGAACTACTTATTACGGAGCCTAATCACACGCTACAAAAGTGCACGAGGTTAGCCAGCAAGAATTAAATGAGGTGAGATGGTAAAAATGTAGAACACTATATCTGTCTTGTTTGGTAATTTATTTAGATGCATAATAGGTTGCTAGGTGACTTCATGGAAAGCCATTTCCTTTAGCTGCCATTGCTTCCAAAAGGGACTAGATCCAGGATGTTTTAAGACGAGTTGGAGAGAACAAGGGCAGGAAAAGGCCGAGTGCTGCGAGTTAGTATAATCTTAACAGGAAGGAATCACGAATAAACTTCTAAATGCATAAAATCCATCTTGTCACATTGGAAGCAGTTAATGCTAATACAACATTTTGCAAAAGGTTTGTGTGGTGGAGCTCTAGATGGACCCAGGCCTGTAACTAAGTGCTGTCGCACAAAGCGCCACATGCCCTGAAGGCAGAACTGGCCGCGCAACTGGAACCACGGCCAGATTAAACCATGGGAGGGCCCAGGGCACTTAAAACAAGGGGGTCACAAGGGAGGCGGTGGGGTGTATATTAGATTATGCATACCTACCAACATGACCCATTCCAGGAGGGACAAAAAGCTCTGCTCCTGGACTTCCCTTTTAATATATGATTGGCGTTACCTGTGTTTAATTACTTAATTGATAAGAAAGGTATTTCAACAAAGAAGAGGAGGAAAAACTGGGATCCCTGGGTCACTTATACTTCTTTCCCCCCTCCTACCTCTCCTCTGGTCGTGAAGCTCTATTGGTAGGTCATGAAACCTGATACTCCTGTGTCTTTGCCTGCACTGCATACAGTCCTTCTTGTATTCCAGCTGCCTGGTTTTGCTGCTGCACAAGAGAGAGAGCTTGTTGTGCTCCAGCTGGAGGGCCCCTGACAGAGGGAGGGCCCGGGGGTACAGTGTCCATATGCACCCCTCCCTAATCATGTAAGCTGCGGTCCCTCCCCCTGGCAAATTACTTTTCCTGATGGCTCCTGTAGATTGTGGTTTCAGCCAGGGCTAGGGTGTTCGGGCTAGTGCTAGGGTGTCCATCATGCAATAGCATCACGGAGGCATCTGATTGGCTTCAATTTTATTCTGCAGCAGGGCGAAGACCCTAACCATACAGCCAATGTCATTAAGAACTATATTCAGCGTAAAGAACAAGGAGTCCTGGAAGTGATGATATGGCACCCATTGATCCCTGATCCCAACATCAACGAGTCTGTCTAGAATTACATGAAGAGACAGAAAGATTTGAGCAAGTTCTTTTGCACTGCAGCTGTAATTAGACTATCAGCAAGCAAGAGACCGGCGTAGCTGAGCTTACCCCATCGTGACGGCCCTGGTTTCAGCATCCCCTCTCCACACTTGCCATAACTTACAGCTAATGTCTACACACTTGAGTAGCCCCAGTTCTCTGGCGATGTTCTACACGGCATCAGAAGACAGATCACAGGCAAGAATGTACTGTAGTTACTACAGGTCCATTATACTTCCCAGCTGCACAGTCCTCTGACGTACCTTAACTCACAGCATCTGGCAATTTCCCCATTGTCATAGATGCACCCATGTTTCCTCCTGTCCATCCAGGGAGTTGTCTTCATACCCAATATCCTGTGAGGGGATCAGTAGCTCTCACATTGCTGTTCAGCAGATCTATATCAATTCACCCAAGAGATCATCTGCAGTTTCCGCTGACAATGGTCCACAGGCAGAGGCGGCTTGCAAGGCAATTGGGTCCAGCTCGATTCATGCTGCATCGCGGGGTGCTGAGGCATACAATGTGTTTTATTTTTTTCCTGCATGGGCCAATGTGTTTGTTCTTCTCCTGTGGTAGCCAAAGTTTTTATTTATTTTTAGTGCAATGTTTTTTTGCCTGCTCATCAGAGTCGCAGTACATATTTAGACGCACGCGTGAAGAAGTCTTTGGGCATGATATTATGGAAGCGGAGGCCCTAGGCACTGCTGCCACCAGCACTTGCGGGGACGCAACCGACCAGCCGTCTCCATCAGTTGTCGCCTCGCTATCACGCCCCTTCCCTATGAAAACACGCCCATTTTGCGGACGCACAGCTTTGGCTCATGCCTAATATTTATTTTGGGTGTGGGGGCACCGATGCTCTTTCTAGCAAGGGGAACCAAGATGTCTAGTTACGGCTCAGTATGAAGCCTAGGGAATTAGCAGCAATCTGACATAGAACACACAAACACAATGACGTTTAATGTAATGTGTGTATAAAGCCGATTGCCTTTTAAATTATTGCCACTTTAAAAATAAAGGCAGACTCGCTGGAATTTCCGCAGAGCGTGCAGCTTGCAGACTATTGCATAAGCCCCCATTTCTCCTTAACTTGTACATATGCCGACATGTCACCCTGCGCAGTGTAGGTTGCGGCACGTGTCTCCCTAGCCCCGCTGCCAATGGCTTCCACACCAGGGGGGACAGACAGAATCAAGAGGCAAACAGCGCCAAGGCTTCTACACCAGGGGGGACAGACACAATTAAGAGGCAAGCAGCGCCAAGGCTGACAGCCAGCCAAAATACGTTGTTGGGTATGTGAAGAGGGGCGGAGAGATCTCCCAACCCAAGCGAATATTGAGTCCTTATACTTGTTCAGGGGTGGATTGGCCATAGAGCTCACCAGGAAGATTCATGGTAGGCCGATGTGTCTGTGGGGCCTGTTTTGTGTGTCCCCTCCCCCCACGACAGGCAGCCCACCGCACTCAGTACAGTGCATTGTCCCCATTCATTGTTATTCCATCTCTGCAGTACAGCAACTCTGCCATCCAGTGATGCTGCCATTGCTACATGGTATGTTATACCTCTTGTGCTGCCCTTTCTACTTTACTTTCACTTGCAGTTTCCCCCCTTTTTGAAGCCCAGCATCTCTTGACCGTTGCTGTCTCCTACCCCCACCCCTTCTGTTGCTAATGTCAAAGTCAGAAAAATATCATGATGCACACTGCCATATTTGCACCTCATGCGTGTCCCCGCTGCATGTGCATGGGCTCTCCCGAGCGTGCGCACACTCGCTGTTGCGTGCACCCGCAGGCGCACGGTGTGCGCATTTACGGTAAAGTTTATGTGCGTCTAGCGGGCGACTCGTTCGTAACATATTTTAACCATATAATGTATTTTGTAGATTATGGTCCCTTTGATAGAATCTGAAAGTTTAGTTAATGTAGCATGTTCATAGACAGAGAGATCCCTCTTTGTTTGATACGAAGGGTCAGACAAGGGTTATACAGTGGTGTTTAGTATCCATCGGAAGAGTATTTAATTAGCAATATTCCGGTGTTGGTTTGAAGCGGATTAATCGCTCGTGCGAATAGTTATGGACTTAAGAAGTTTATGGACATTTACTATTATTTGCACTTTATTATCCATGCGGCGGGAAACCTAGTTTCCCACCCACCTGAGCAGTTGGAAATAGTCACAGCCCACCTGTATGAATCAACCTATGACCTTTTGTTATAATGCGAAGACGAATTCCTGTGTCCAATGAACAATAAGAATATAGGGACCATTGTACTGTATTGTGTGTAGGGTATAAAAGGACAAGCCGATCTGGGCCAGCTCTCTATTCTCTTCAACGGTTCTCATTGCTGATAATCGGGAGCTGGATATCCAGAGGCGCATGCGATTGTTTCCCTTGAGCGTAAGTTTTCTCCGCAATCATATTGTCTTTCTTGTTATTGTGAGCCATATATCTCTCTCTCTCTCTTCTCTTTCTCTCTCGTTTCTCTTATATTGTTATTGTACTGCTATTGTATTTTATGTGTAGTTATCTGGTTAGGTAGTCTATGTTATATTGGTAGTGTATGACTTGTATTGTATTATTCTTTTTGAACGTTCATTCATTTCCTTAAAAGGCGTTAGACCCTTAGCCCGGTATTGTGTGTGTTCATTATATTGCAGTGGGTAATAGGAGCGTCTCTATCGCTCAAACAGCTTTAGTGTAAACCAGCTTACACTGTGTTGCATTTTCATCTTATCACTACGCAAGGGTTTACAGTATAAGTACATTGTTTATGGTATAGTTATAAAGGTTTAACATTGTGAGCGTCTGCGCCGCTGGTGATCTCCTCGTGGTCCCGAGCGTCCGCTACGCTAATAGCGTATCATTACGTTAGTCGGCAGCCAATATCGTGCCTGCCTGTGATCTCTTGGCCGTGAGCGAACGTGATGCTTGAGCGTCTCGACCACGGCTAAGCGATTGTTACGCAACGTGCGTACCCTTACGGTATTCCATACGCCAATAGCGTACTGTGTTCATTGACCTCTTAAAGGGTTTTAAGTAAGATAAATATTCAGCTTTATCACTAATATCTATACATCATTTATGAACGCAGCTTGAGATTTGTTATTCAGTCACACTGTCCTTTATTACATTTCAAGATGCTGACATACCCGGGATTCTAACCCATTGCCTGTGGCACTGCAGTCAGACAATCTATTCATTGAGCTATCTGCCCTTACATAGAAAGGTAGATAATTGTAAGCTAGAGAGTTCTAACTATTTGAAGCTTACCTTGTACTTTGTGAAAAATGATTAGGATTGCGGCTGAGCAGATCTATGTAGCGTGTGGCTGCAAGAGATTGGATGTGTGGCTGCACACTACATAGATCTGCTCAATTGCAATGCGGATTTAAAAAAAAAAGTAACAGTAGCTTCATATAGTCTTCATAGGGCCTAATTCAGGCCTGATCGAAGTAGCAAATTTGTTAGCAGATGGGCAAAACCATGTGCACTGCAGGGGGGGGGCAGATATATCATGTGCAAAGTGAGTTAGATTTTTGTGTTCAAACTGAAATCTAAACTGCAGTGTAAAACTAAAGCAGCCAGTATTTACTCTGCACAGAAAAGCTATAACCCTCCCAAATCTAACTCTCTCTGCAAATGTTATATCTGCCCCACCTGCAGTGCACATGGGGCCTAATTCTGAGTTGATCGCAGCAGCAAATTTGTTAGCAGTTCGGCAAAACCATGGTGGTCATTCCGAGTTGTTCGCTCGCAAGCTGCTTTTAGCAGGTTTGCACACGCTAAGCCGCCGCCTACTTGGAGTGAATCTTAGCTTATCAAAATTGCGAACGAAAGATTAGCAAAATTGCGAATAGACACTTCTTAGCAGTTTCTGAGTAGCTTCAAACTTACTCGGCATCTGCGATCAGTTCAGTGCTTGTCGTTCCTGGTTTGACGTCATAAACACACTCAGCGTTCGCCCAGACACTCCTCCGTTTCTTCAGACACTCCCGCGTTTTCCCCAGAAACGGCAGCGTTTTTTCACACACTCCCATAAAACGGCCAGTTTCCGCCCAGAAACACCCACTTCCTGTCAATCACACTACGATCACCAGAACGAAGAAAAAACCTTGTAATGCCGTGAGTAAAATACCTAACTGTATAGCAAATTTACTTGGCGCAGTCGCAGTGCGAACATTGCGCATGCGCAGTTAGCGGAAAATCGCTGCGATGCGAAGAAAAATACCGAGCGAACAACTCGGAATGACCCCCCATGTGCACTGCAGGAGGGGCAGATATAACATGCGCAGAGAGAGTTAGATTTGGGCGGAGTGTGTTCAAACTGAAATCTAAATTGCAGTGTAAAAATAAAGCAGCCAGTATTTACCCTGCACAGAAACAAAATAACCCACCCAAATCTAACTCTCTCTGCACATGTTATATCTGCCCCCCCTGCAGTGCACATGGTTTTGCCCAATTGCTAACAAACTTGCTGTTGCGATCAACTCAGAATTACCCCCATGGTTTTGTCTATCTGCTAACAAATTTGCTGCTACGATCAGGTCTGAATTAGGCCCTTAATCCCCTACTTTTTATGTAGGATCAAATAGCTCAATGAGTAGGGTGTTCGATTAGAGTTCAACAGGTTATACATAGGTTTGAATCCTGGGTATGGCAGTATATTGAACAGTGTTATTTAATAAAGGGTATGTAACTGAATAACGAGCTCACAAGGTAAGTGCATGAATGTGGTATAGAGGATTTGGATCCAAATCCATTTTCTTGTAGTGGTCTGTAAATGTATGTGTATCATTTATGTATATCAAACTTGCCATGCCAGTTCCCCACGAGGCATGCACCTTATGTCCCTATTGAAAAAAATGTTGGTGGTGGGAAGGTGGGGGCGGTCAATTCACTCTCTGGCACAGGGCTACAAAAAGTCTAGTAACGGCTCTGATACAGATGTATCCTCATACACTGTGGCTTCAGTCGGACGTAACAGTCCCTCTCCAAGTGCCAGATCCTGGGCGACTCGGCCACGCTGAGCATCTTTCTGGCTCAAAATATGCTTCTTAAGTAAAACAACTTGAAGAAATACTTTGCTAGATTATGCTGATCAATTAAATATGATATCTGTAAATCTGTGTGCGTCAGTCTGAATCTGTATACAAAGTGCTGCGACGCAGCGCCAAGTTCTGCCCTCGCAGCCCATCATTTCTGTGGAAGTGTCTGCGCTGACCTTTGGGGGCTTAGGACACTCAGCCGCAAGCTACCAGCTATAACACATCCCTGAGCTGCTTTCATACTGTTCTCTGCAAATCAGTGACACCTGGTGGTGACAGTCCCGCCATTCCCAGATAGTCACTGCTGGTTCCCTGGAGATGGCGTGCCAGTTATTTTTAGCAACACCACTTCCCCTTTATTTGTGCTGACTCTTGTGTGACTTCAGCTTACAAGACAATTATTCTCACACTCCTCTTCTACTTTCCCATTGTGCTCGATCGCCAGCTCATTGTCTACTCTCTAAGTCTGACTCTTCAGAGGCCAATATTCTGACATCTCCAGACTCTATCAGTGTGGTCTGTAAACTGTAATAAAATCTCGGCACCCTGCCTGTCACCCAGACAGAGAGGCACAGTGGATCAGAACCTTGCCTTTAAAGTGGACATGTGATTTAGGTGTTGAGGAGTATTCATTCCCCCAATATCTTTTTAATCTCAGAATTAAAACATCACAAAAGCCCTGGAACTGAAACAAGATTTTAAACAGGACAAAACACGTCCTGCTGAACACGTACATGGTCTTCCTAATTAAGGTGATTTTACAAAGCTCTTTTATTACATACAAATCTCCCAGGGAGGTTCAAAATGATATACTGCTAGTCATGATGACATTGGTCAGGGATATTATACGGGGGAGGTCTGTGCAACAACAGCAACTGGTTACTAATGTGTTTAAATGTCTGATGCATTGCAACACCAAACACAGAAACATAGAATTTGACGGCAGATAAGAACCACTTGGTCCATCTGGTCTGCCCCCTTTTTTTTTTTTTTACATTATTTTTATCTCTAACCTTATTTGATCCTTACTTCTTTGGAAGGATATCCTTATGTCTTTCCCATGCACGTTTAAATTGCTCTGTCTTAGCCTCTACCACCTCTGATGGGAGGCTATTCCACTTGTCCACTACCCTTTCTGTGAAGTCATTTTTCCACAAATTTCCCCGTAACCTCCCCCCTCCAGTCTCAGTGCATGTCCTCGTGTCCTATTGCTTCTCTTCATTTGGAGAATGTTTCCCTCCTGGACTTTGTTAAAACCCTTGATATATTTGAAAGTTTATATAATGTCCCCCCTTTCCCTTCTCTCCTCCAAACTATACATATTGAGATTTCTTAGTCTTTCTGGGTATGTTTTGTGATGTAGGCCATGCACCATTTTAGTTGCCCTTCTTTGTAGTTTCTAATGTATTAATATCCTTTTGAAGATATGGCCTCCAGAATTGAACACAGTATTCTAGATGAGGCCGTACCAATGACCTATACAGTGGCATTATTACTACTTTCTTTCCTCTGCTGATTCCTCTCCCAATGCAGCCAAGCATCTGACTAGCCTTCCTCATTGCTTTGTTACATTGCTTACCTGCCTTTAAGTCACCTGAAATAGTGACTCCTAGATCCCTTTCCTCCTCAGTAGTTTCCAGTATAATACCATTAATACTAAGATTTTACTTACCGATAAATCTATTTCTCGTAGTCCGTAGTGGATGCTGGGACTCCGTAAGGACCATGGGGAATAGCGGCTCCGCAGGAGACAGGGCACAAGAATAAAAGCTTTAGGATCAGGTGGTGTGCACTGGCTCCTCCCCGTATGACCCTCCTCCAAGCCTCAGTTAGGATACTGTGCCCGGACGAGCGTACCTAATAAGGAAGGATATTGAATCCCGGGTAAGACTCATACCAGCCACACCAATCACACCGTACAACTTGTGATCTGAACCCAGTTAACAGTATGATAACAACGAAGGAGCCTCTGAAAAGATGGCTCACAACAACAATAACCCGATTTAGTTAACAATAACTATGTACAAGTATTGCAGACAATCCGCACTTGGGATGGGCGCCCAGCATCCACTACGGACTACGAGAAATAGATTTATCGGTAAGTAAAATCTTATTTTCTCTGACGTCCTAGTGGATGCTGGGACTCCGTAAGGACCATGGGGATTATACCAAAGCTCCCAAACGGGCGGGAGAGTGCGGATGACTCTGCAGCACCGAATGAGAGAACTCCAGGTCCTCCTCAGCCAGGGTATCAAATTTGTAGAATTTAGCAAACGTGTTTGCCCCTGACCAAGTAGCTGCTCGGCAAAGTTGTAAAGCCGAGACCCCTCAGGCAGCCTCCCAAGATGAGCCCACTTTCCTTGTGGAATGGGCTTTCACAGATTTTGGCTGTGGCAGGCCTGCCACAGAATGTGCAAGTTGAATTGTACTACAAATCCAACGAGCAATAGTCTGCTTAGAAGCAGGAGCACCCAGCTTGTTGGGTGCATACAGGATAAACAGCGAGTCAGACTTTCTGACTCCCGCCGTCCTGGAAACATATATTTTCAGGGCCCTGACAACGTCAAGTAACTTGGAGTCCTCCAAGTCCCTAGTAGCCGCAGGCACCACAATAGGTTGGTTCATGTGAAAAGCAGAAACCACCTTAGGGAGAAATTGAGGACGAGTCCTCAATTCTGCCCTGTCAGAATGAAAAATTAAGTAAGGGCTTTTATATGATAAAGCCGCCAATTCTGACACACGCCTGGCTGAAGCCAGGGCTAACAGCATCGTCACCTTCCATGTGAGATATTTTAAGTCCACAGTGGTGAGTGGTTCAAACCAATGTGACTTAAGGAACCTCAAAACAACATTGAGATCCCAAGGTGCCACTGGAGGCACAAAAGGAGGTTGTATATGCAGTACCCCTTTTACAAATGTCTGAACCTCAGGTACTGAAGCCAGTTCTTTCTGGAAGAAAATCGACAGGGCCGAAATTTGAACCTTAATGGACCCTAATTTTAGGCCCATAGACAGTCCTGTTTGCAGGAAATGGAGGAAACGACCCAGTTGAAATTCCTCTGTAGGGGCCTTCTTGGCCTCACACCACGCAACATATTTTTGCCAAATGCGGTGATAATGTTTTGCGGTTACATCCTTCCTGGCTTTGACCAGGGTAGGGATGACTTCATCTGGAATGCCTTTTTCCTTCAGGATCCGGCGTTCAACCGCCATGCCGTCAAACGCAGCCGCGGTAAGTCTTGGAACAGACAAGGCCCCTGTTGGAGCAGGTCCTTTCTTAGAGGTAGAGGCCACGGGTCTTCCGTGAGCATCTCTTGAAGTTCCGGGTACCAAGTCCTTCTTGGCCAATCCGGAACCTTATGATTCTCAGTACTTTTGGTATGAGAGGCAGAGGAGGGAACACATACACTGACTGGTACACCCACGGTGTCACCAGAGCGTCCACCGCTATTGCCTGAGGGTCCCTTGACCTGGCGCAATATCTGTCTAGTTTTTTGTTTAGACGTGACGCCATCATGTCCACCTTTGGTTTTTCCCAACGGTTTACAATCAGGTGGAAGACTTCTGGGTGAAGTCCCCACTCTCCCGGGTGAAGGTCGTGTCTGCTGAGGAAGTCTGCTTCCCAGTTGTCCACTCCCGGAATGAACACTGCTGACAGAGCTATCACATGATTTTCCGCCCAGCGAAGAATCCTTGCAGCTTCTGCCATTGCCCTCCTGCTTCTCGTGCCGCCCTGTCTGTTTACGTGGGCGACTGATGTGATGTTGTCCGATTGGATCAATACCGCCTGACCCTGAAGCAGGGGTTTCGCTTGACTTAGGGCATTGTAAATGGCCCTTAGTTCCAGAATGTTTATATGAAGAGATGTTTCCATGCTTGACCACAAGCCCTGGAAATTTTTTCCCTGTGTGACTGCCCCCCAGCCTCTCAGGCTGGCGTCCGTGGTCACCAGGACCCAATCCTGAATGCCAAATCTGCGGCCCTCTAGTAGATGAGCACTCTGCAGCCACCACAGAAGAGACACCCTTGTCCTTGTCGACAGGGTTATCCGCTGATGCATCTGAAGATGCGATCCGGACCATTTGTCCAGTAGATCCCACTGAAACGTTCTTGCATGGAATCTTCCGAATGGAATCGCTTCGTAAGAAGCCACCATTTTTCCCAGGACCCTCGTGCACTGATGCACTGACACCTGGTCTGGTTTTAGGAGGTTCCTGACTAGCTCGGATAACTCCCTGGCCTTCTCCTCCGGGAGAAACACCTTTTTCTGGACTGTGTCCAGAATCATTCCTAGGAACAGTAGACGTGTCGTTGGAATCAGCTGCGATTTTGGAATATTTAGGATCCACCCATGCTGACGTAACACTACCTGAGATAGTGCTACTCCGACTTCTAACTGTTCCCTGGACCTTGCCCTTATCAGGAGATCGTCCAAGTAAGGGATAATTAAGATGCCTTTTCTTCGAAGAAGAATCATCATTTCGGCCATTACCTTGGTAAAGACCCGAGGTGCCGTGGACAACCCAAACGGCAGCGTCTGAAACTGATAATGACAGTTTTGTACTACAAACCTGAGGTACCCTTGGTGAGACGGGTAGATTGGGACGTGGAGATAAGCATCCTTGATGTCCAGAGACACCATATAATCCCCTTCTTCCAGGTTTGCTATCACCGCTCTGAGTGATTCCATCTTGAATTTGAACCTCTTTATGTTAGTGTTCAGGGATTTTAGATTTAAAATTGGTCTCACCGAGCCGTCCGGCTTCGGTACCACAAACAGCGTGGAATAATACCCCTTTCCCTGTTGTAGGAGGGGTACCTTGATTATCACCTGCTGGGAATACAGCTTGTGAATGGCTTCCAAAACTGCCTCCCTGTCGGAGGGAGACTTTGGTAGAGCAGACTTCAGGAACCGGCGAGGGGGAAACGCCTCGAATTCCAGTTTGTACCCCTGCGATACCACCTGTAGAATCCAGGGGTCCACTTGCGAGTGAGCCCACTGCGCGTTGAAATTCTTGAGACGGGCCCCCACCATGTCTGAGTCTGCTTGTAAAGCCCCAGCGTCATGCTGAAGACTTGGCAGAAGCAGGGGATGGCTTCTGCTCCTGGGAAGCGGCTGCATGGTGCAGTCTTTTTCCCCTTCCTCTGCCCCGGGGCAGGAAGGAATGGCCTTTAGCTCGCTTGTACTTATGGGAACGAAAGGACTGAGTTTGAAAAGACGGTGTCTTTTTCTGCTGATGTGAAGTGACCTGGGGTAAAAAGGTGGATTTTCCAGCCGTTGCCGTGGCCACCAGGTCCGATAGACCAGCCCCAAATAACTCCTCCCCTTTATACGGCAATACTTCCATATGTCGTTTGGAATCCGCATCGCCTGACCACTGTCGCGTCCATAACGCTCTTCTGGCAGAAATGGACATAGCACTTACTCTTGATGCCAGGGTGCAAATATCCCTCTGTGCATCACGCATATATAGTAATGCATCCTTAAAATGCTCTATAGTTAACAGTATATTGTCCCTATCCAGGGTATCAATATTTTCAGTCAGGGAATCCGACCACGCGACGCCAGCACTGCACATCCAGGCTGAAGCGATTGCTGGTCGCAGTATAACACCAGTATGTGTGTATATACTTTTAAGAATATTTTCCAGCCTTCTATCTGCTGGTTCTTTGAGGGTGGCCGTATCAGGAGACGGTAACGCTACTTGTTTAGATAAACGTGTGAGCGCCTTATCTACCCTAGGGGGTGTTTCCCAACGTGTCCTAACCTCTAACGGGAAAGGATATAGTGCCAATAATTTTTTAGAAATTAGCAGTTTTTTGTCGGGGGAAACCCACGCTTTATCACACACCTCATTTAACTCATCTGACTCAGGGAAAACTATTGGTAGTTTTTTCACACCCCACATAATACCCTTCTTTGTGGTACTTGTAGTGTCAGAAATGTTCAATGCTTCCTTCATTGCCGTGATCATGTAACGTGTGGCCCTACTGGACATTACGTTTGTCTCCTCACCGTCGACACTAGACTCAGTATCTGTGTCTGGATCAGTGTCGACCCACTGAGGTAACGGGCGTTTTAGGGCCCCTGACGGTGTCTGAGACGCCTGGACAGGCACTAATTGATTTGCCGGCTGTCTCATGTCATCAACCGTTCTTTGCAAAGTGCTGACATTATCACTTAATTCTTTAAATACGATCATCCAGTCAGGTGTCGACTCCCTAGGGGGTGACATCACTAACCCAGGCAATTGCTCCGCCTCCACATCATTTTCCTCCTCATACATGTCGACACACACGTACCGACACACAGCACACACACCGGGAATGCTCTGATAGAGGACAGGACCCCACAAGCCCTTTGGAGAGACAGAGGGAGAGTCTGCCAGCACACACCAAGCGCTATATATATATACAGGGATAACCTTATATAAGTGTTAATCCCTTATAGCTGCTGTTTATATAGTTTTTAGCTGCCAATAGTGCCCCCCCTTCTCTTTTTTACCCTGATTCAGTAGCAAGTTTGCAGGGGAGAGTCAGGGAGCCGTCCTTCCAGCGGAGCTGTGAGGGAAAATGGCGCTTGTGTGCTGAGGAGATAGGCTCCGCCCCTTCACGACGTCCTTATCTCCCGCTTATTCTGTAAAAAATGGCAGGGGTTAAAATACATCCATATAGCCCCAGAGCTATATGTGATGTATTCTTTAGCCAATCTAAGGTATATCATGTTATATTGCGTCTCAGGGCGCTCCCCCCCAGCGCCCTGCACCCTCAGTGACCGGAGTGTGAAGTGTGCTGAGAGCAATGGCGCACAGCTGCGGTGCTGTGCGCTACCTTAGTCTGAAGACAGGATCGTCTTCTGCCGCCGATTTCACCGGACCTCTTCGCTCTTCTGGCTCTGTAAGGGGGCCGGCGGCGCGGCTCCGGGACCCATCCAGGCTGAACCTGTGATCGTCCCTCTGGAGCTAATGTCCAGTAGCCTAAGAAACCCGATCCACTCTGCACGCAGGTGAGTCCGTTTCTTCTCCCCTTAGTCCCACGATGCAGTGAGCCTGTTGCCAGCAGGACTCACTGAAAATAAAAAACCTAAAATATACTTTTATTCTAAGCAGCTCAGGAGAGCCACCTAGCCTGCACCCTTCTCGTTCGGGCACAAAAATCTAACTGAGGCTTGGAGGAGGGTCATAGGGGGAGGAGCCAGTGCACACCACCTGATCCTAAAGCTTTTATTCTTGTGCCCTGTCTCCTGCGGAGCCGCTATTCCCCATGGTCCTTACGGAGTCCCAGCATCCACTAGGACGTCAGAGAAAATAAGATTTTACTTACCGGTAAATCTATTTCTCGTAGTCCGTAGAGGATGCTGGGACTCCGTAAGGACCATGGGGAATAGACGGGCTCCGCAGGAGATAGGGCACTTTAAGAAAGCTTTGGACTCTGAGTGTGCACTGGCTCCTCTCTCTATGCCCCTCCTCCAGACCTCAGTTAGGGAAACTGTGTCCAGAGGAGATGGACAGTACGAGGAAGGATTTTTGTAAATCTAAGGGCGAGATCCATACCAGCCACACCAATCACACCGTATAACTTGTGATACACTACCCAGTCAACAGTATGAACAACAACATAGCCTCGGTTCAACCGATAAACTATAACATAACCCTTATGTAAGCAACAACTATATACAAGTCTTGCAGAAGAAGTCCGCACTTGGGACGGGCGCCCAGCATCCTCTACGGACTACGAGAAATAGATTTACCGGTAAGTAAAATCTTATTTTCTCTAAAGTCCTTGAGGATGCTGGGACTCCGTAAGGACCATGGGGATTATACCAAAGCTCCCAAACGGGCGGGAGAGTGCGGATGACTCTGCAGCACCGATTGAGCAAACATGAGGTCCTCCTCAGCCAGGGTATCAAACTTGTAGAACTTTGCAAAGGTGTTTGAACCCGACCAAGTAGCAGCTCGGCACAATTGCAATGCCGAGACCCCTCGGGCAGCCGCCCAAGAAGAGCGCACTTTCCTAGTGGAATGGGCCTTAACCGATTTAGGCAATGGCAAACCTGCCGTAGAATGCGCCTGCTGAATCGTATTACAGATCCAGCGAGCAATAGTCTGTTTTGAAGCAGGAGCGCCAACCTTGTTGGCCGCATACAGAACAAACAGAGCTTCAGTCTTCCTGATTCTAGCCGTTCTGGTCACATAAATCTTCAAAGCTCTGACCACATCCAGGGACTCGGAATCCTCCAAGTCCCGTGTAGCCACAGGCACGACAATAGGTTGGTTCACATGAAAAGATGAGATCACTTTTGGCAGAAAGTGAGGACGAGTCCTCAACTCTGCCCTATCCACGTGAAAAACCAAGGGGTAAATTTACTAAGCTCCCGATTTTGACCGAGATGCCGTTTTTTCATCAAAGTGTCATCTCGGTAATTTACTAAACACTAATCACGGCAGAGATGAGGGCATTCGTAATTTTTTGCAAGTCCAAGTAAAAAATTACGAATGAATACACCATCGGTCAAAACGCGGCTGTTTAAGTATGAATCTCGGTCATTTACTAAGAAGTGCAAAGCAAAAAACAAACAAACACTGCCGTGAAAAATTACAACTCGTAAAAAAGTGCTAAAAAAAAACAGACCTGCTTTTTTTTTTCGTGATTGGATAGACATGCACGGATCCATGAGATCCGTGCATGTATATCAGTTGGAAGGGGTGGGAAAGTGCTTATTTTTTTTAAAAAAATTGCGTGGGGTCCCCCCTCCTAAGCATAACCAGCCTCGGGCTCTTTGAGCCGATCCTGGTTGCAGAAATATGGGGAAAAAAATGACAGGGGTTCCCCCATATTTAAGCAACCAGCATCGGGCTCTGCGCCTGGTCCTGGTTCCAAAAATACGGGGGACAAAAAGAGTAGGGGTCCCCCGTATTTTTAAAACCAGCACCGGGCTCCACTAGCTGGACAGATAATGCCACAGCCGGGGGTCACTTTTATATAGTGCCCTGCGGCCGTGGCATCAAAAATCCAACTAGTCACCCCTGGCCGGGGTACCCTGGGGGAGTGGGGACCCCTTCAATCAAGGGGTCCCCCCCCCCAGCCACCAAAGGGCCAGGGGTGAAGCCCGAGGCTGTCCCCCCCCATCCAATGGGCTGCGGATGGGGGGGCTGATAGCCTTTGTTGTAAAAGAAAAGATATTGTTTTTAGTAGCAGTACTACAAGTCCCAGCAAGCCTCCCCCGCATGCTGGTACTTGGAGAACCACAAGTACCAGCATGCGGCGGAAAAACTGGCCCGCTGGTACCTGTAGTACTACTACTAAAAAAATACCCAAAAAAAGACAAGACACACACACCGTGAAAGTATAATTTTATTACATACATACACACATACATACATACTTACCTTAAGTTCCCACGCAGGTCGGTCCTCTTCTCCAGTAGAATCCAAGGGGTACCTGTTGAAGAAATTATACTCACGAGATCCAGGGGTCCAGGCTCCTCGGGAAATCCAGGGGTAATCCACGTACTTGAAAAAAAAAAAAAAACGGTGTCCCGACCACGAACTGAAAGGGGACCCATGTTTGCACATGGGTCACCTTTCCACGAATGCCAGAAACCCACTTTGACTTCTGTCTAAGTGGGTTTCTTCAGCCAATCAGGGAGCGCCACGTTGTAGCACTCTCCTGATCAGCTGTGTGCTGCTGTCCTCACTGACAGGCGGCACACGGCAGTGTTACAATGTAGCGCCTATGCGCTACATTGTAACCAATGATGGGAACTTTCTGCTCAGCGGTGACGTCACTTTAGGTCAACCGCAGGGCAGAAAGTTCCCATCATTGGTTACAATGTAGCGCATAGGCGCTACATTGTAACACTGCCGTGTGCCGCCTGTCAGTGAGGACAGCAGCACACAGCTGATCAGGAGAGTGCTACAACGTGGCGCTCCCTGATTGGCTGAAGAAACCCACTTAGACAGAAGTCAAAGTGGGTTTCTGGCATTCGTGGAAAGGTGACCCATGTGCAAACATGGGTCCCCTTTCAGTTCGTGGTCGGGACACCGTTTTTTTTTTTTTTTTCAAGTACGTGGATTACCCCTGGATTTCCCGAGGAGCCTGGACCCCTGGATCTCGTGAGTATAATTTCTTCAACAGGTACCCCTTGGATTCTACTGGAGAAGAGGACCGACCTGCGTGGGAACTTAAGGTAAGTATGTATGTATGTGTGTATGTATGTAATAAAATTATACTTTCACGGTGTGTGTGTCTTGTCTTTTTTTGGGTATTTTTTTAGTAGTAGTACTACAGGTACCAGCGGGCCCGTTTTTCCGTCGCATGCTGGTACTTGTGGTTCTCCAAGTACCAGCATGCGGGGGAGGCTTGCTGGGCCTTGTAGTACTGCTACTAAAAACAATATCTTTTCTTTTACAACAAAGGCTATCAGCCTCCCCATCCGCAGCCCATTGGATGGGGGGGGACAGCCTCGGGCTTCACCCCTGGCCCTTGGGTGGCTGGGGGGGGGGGGACCCCTTGATTGAAGGGGTCCCCACTCCCCCAGGGTACCCCGGCCAGGAGTGACTAGTTGGATTTTTGATGCCACGGCCGCAGGGCACTATATAAAAGTGACCCCCGGCTGTGGCATTATCTGTCCAGCTAGTGGAGCCCGGTGCTGGTTTTAAAAATACGGGGGACCCCTACTCTTTTTGTCCCCCGTATTTTTGGGACCAGGACCAGGCGCAGAGCCCGATGCTGGTTGCTTAAATATGGGGGAACCCCTGTCATTTCCCCCCCCATATTTTTGCAACCAGGATCGGCTCAAAGAGCCCGAGGCTGGTTATGCTTAGGAGGGGGGACCCCACGCATTTTTTTATTTGAATTTACATTGTTTAATTAAAAAAAAAAAAAAAAATGAACCCCAGCACGGATCACACAGATCCGGCCGAGATTGATTGTAAAAAAAGTCGGCAGTGTTTTGCTAATCACTGCCGTAAAAAAATAAAAAAAAAACACGAATGACATCGACATCGGAAGAAAAGAAAAACCCGAATACGACAGCTTAGTAAATCCATCGTAACAAATTCAAAAAGTTGCAGTTTTACACTTTCGATGTCATTCGTGATTGAACTTTGACCTTTTTTCGGAAATTACGAATGTTAGTAAATGTACCCCCAAGAATGGGCTTTTATGTGATAAAGCCGCCAATTCTGAAACACGTCTTGCCGAAGCCAATGCCAACAACATGACCACTTTCCACGTGAAGTATTTCAACTCCACAGTTTTGAGTGGTTCAAACCAAGGTGACTTGAGGAAACGTAACACCACGTTAAGATCCCAAGGCGCCACCGGAGGCACAAAGGGAGGCTGAATATGCAGCACACCCTTCACAAAAGTCTGTACTTCAGGAAGAGAGGCTAATTCTCTTTGAAAGAAAATGGATAAGGCCGAAATTTGGACCCTTATGGACCCTAATTTTAGGCCCAAAGTCACTCCTGTTTGAAGGAAGTGAAGTAGACGGCCCAAATGGAACTCCTCCGTAGGAGCAGCTCTGGCCTCACACCAAGAAACATTTTCGCCATATACGGTGATAATGTTTTAACGTCACGTCTTTCCTAGCCTTGATCAGTGTAGGAATGACCTCCTCCGGAATCCCTTTTTCCGCTAGGATCCGGCGTTCAACCACCATGCCGTCAAACGCAGCCGCGGTAAGTCTTGTAACAGACAGGGCCCCTGCCGCAGCAGGTCCTGCCTTAGAGGAAGAGGCCACGGATCTTCTGTGAGCAACTCTTGCAGCTCCGGATACCAAGTCCTCCGTGGCCAATCTGGAACAATGAGGATTGTTCTGACCCTGCTTATTCTTATTATTCTCAACACTTTGGGTATGAGAGGAAGAGAGGAAACACATAGACCGATCTGAACACCCAAGGTGTCACCAGAGCGTCCACCGCTACCGCCTGAGGGTCCCTTGACCTGGCGCAATACCGCTTTAGCTTTTTGTTGAGACGGGATGCCATCATGTCTATTTGAGGCAGTCCCCACCGACCCGTGATCTGTGCGAAGACTTCTTGATGAAGTCCCCACTCTCCCGGATGCAGGTCGTGCCTGCTGAGGAAGCCCGCCTCCCAGTTGTACACCCCCGGGATGAACACTGCTGATAGCGCGCTTACATGGCCTTCCGCCCAGCGTAGAATCCTGGTCGCTTCTGCCATGACCACTCTGCTCCTCGTTCCGCCTTGGCGGTTTATATGAGCCACTGCCGTGACATTGTCTGACTGAATCAGAACCGGTTTTCCCGAAGCAATTCCTCCGCTTGACACAGTGCGTTGTATATGGCCCTCAACTCCAGGACGTTGATGTGGAGACAAGTCTCTAGATTTGACCAGAGACCTTGGAAATTTCTTCCCAGTGTGACTGCTCCCCAGCCTCGGAGGCTTGCGTCCATAGTCACCAGGACCCAGTCCTGAATGCCGAACCTGCGACCCTCTAGTAGGTGAGCACTGTGCAGCCACCACAGGAGAGATACCCTAGTCCTGGGAGACAGGGTGATCCTTCGATGCATTTGTAAATGGGACCCGGACCACTTGTCCAAGAGGTCCCATTGAAAATACCTCGCATGGAACCTGCCGAAAGGGATGGCCTCGTATGAAGCCACCATCTTCCCCAGGACCCGCGTGCAATGATGCACTGAAACCTGTTTTGGTTTTAATAGGTTCCTGACCAGGGCTATGAGCTCCTGAACCTTTTCGACCGGAAGAAAAACCTTTTTCTGGTCTGTGTCTAGAATCAGGCCCAAAAAATAAGATTTTACTCACCGGTAAATCTATTTCTCGTAGTCCGTAGTGGATGCTGGGGACTCCGTAAGGACCATGGGGAATAGACGGGCTCCGCAGGAGACTGGGCACTCTAAGAAAGATTTAGTACTACTGGTGTGCACTGGCTCCTCCCTCTTTGCCCCTCCTCCAGACCTCAGTTAAGGAAACTGTGCCCGGAAGAGCTGACATTACAAGGAAAGGATTTTGGAATCCAGGGTAAGACTCATACCAGCCACACCAATCACACCGTATAACTTGTGATAACATACCCAGTTAACAGTATGAACAATCAACCAAGCACCAACCACGGATGCCAACAGAACATAACCCTTTATTAAGCAATAACTATATACACGTATTGCAGAAAGTCCGCACTCGGGACGGGCGCCCAGCATCCACTACGGACTACGAGCAATAGATTTACCGGTGAGTAAAATCTTATTTTCTCTAACGTCCTAGTGGATGCTGGGGACTCCGTAAGGACCTTGGGGATTATACCAAAGCTCCCAAATGGGCGGGAGAGTGCGGATGACTCTGCAGCACCGAATGGGCAAACACAAGGTCCTCCTCAGCCAGGGTATCAAACTTGTAGAATTTTGCAAAAGTGTTTGAACCCGACCAAGTAGCTGCTCGGCAAAGCTGTAATGCCGAGACCCCTCGGGCAGCCGCCCAAGAAGAGCCCACTTTCCTTGTGGAATGGGCTTTTATCGATTTTGGATGCGGCAATCCAGCCGCAGAATGAGCCTGCTGAATCGTGTTACAGATCCAGCAAGCAATAGTTTGCTTTGAAGTAGGAGCACCCAGCTTGTTGGATGCATACAGGACAAACAGCGAGTCAGTTTTCCTGACTCCAGCCGTTCTGGCCACATAAATCTTCAAAGCCCTGACTACATCAAGCAACATGGAATCCTCCAAGTCACGAGTAGCCATAGGCACCACAATAGGTTGGTTCAAATGAAAAGATGACACCACCTTCGGCAGAAATTGTGGACGAGTCCGCAATTCTGCCCTGTCCACATGGAAAACCAGATAGGGGCTTTTACATGACAAAGCCGCCAATTCTGACACACGCCTAGCCGAAGCTAAGGCCAAGAGCATGACCACCTTCCACGTGAGATACTTTAGCTCCACGGTCTTAAGTGGCTCAAACCAGTGAGATTTCAGGAAACCCAACACCACGTTGAGATCCCAAGGTGCCACTGGTGGCACAAAAGGGGGCTGAATATGCAGCACTCCCTTAACAAACGTCTGAACCTCAGGAAGAGAAGCCAGTTCTTTTTGAAAGAAAATGGATAGGGCCGAAATCTGGACCTTTATGGACCCCAACTTCAAGCCCATAGTCACTCCAGACTGTAGGAAGTGCAGGAACCGGCCCAGCTGGAATTCCTCTGTAGAGGCCTTACTGGCTTCACACCAGGCAACATATTTTCGCCATATACGGTGATAGTGTTTTGCTGTCACGTCCTTCCTAGCCTTTATTAGCGTAGGAATAACTTCATCCGGAATGCCTTTTTCCGCTAGGATCCGGCGTTCAACCGCCATGCCGTCAAACGCAGCCGCGGTAAGTCTTGGAACAGACAGGGCCCCTGTTGCAACAGGTCCTGTCTGAGAGGCAGAGGCCATGGGTCCTCTGTGAGCATTTCTTGCAGTTCCGGGTACCAAGTCCTTCTTGGCCAATCCGGAACAATGAGTATTGTTCTCACTCCTCTTTTTCTTACGATTCTCAGCACCTTGGGTATGAGAGGAAGAGGAGGAAATACATAGACCGACTGGAACACCCACGGTGTCACTAGTGCGTCCACAGCTATCGCCTGGGGGTCCCTTGACCTGGCGCAATACCTTTTTAGCTTTTTGTTGAGGCGGGATGCCATCATGTCCACCTGTGGCAGTTCCCATCGATTTGTAATCTGCGTGAAGACTTCTTGTTGAAGTCCCCACTCTCCCGGGTGGAGGTCGTGCCTGCTGAGGAAGACTGCTTCCCAGTTGTCCACTCCCGGAATGAACACTGCTGACAGTGCTTGCACGTGATTCTCCGCCCAACGAAGAATCCTGGTGGCTTCCGCCATCGCCACTCTGCTTCTTGTGCCGCCCTGGCGGTTTACATGAGCCACTGCGGTGATGTCTGACTGAATCAGCACCGGTTGGTTGCGAAGCAGAGGCTCCGCTTGACTCAGGGCGTTGTATATGGCCCTTAGTTCCAGGATATTTATGTGCAGACAAGCCTCCTGACTTGACCACAACCTTTGGAAGTTTCTTCCCTGAGTGACTGCCCCCCATCCTCGAAGGCTCGCATCCGTGGTCACCAGGACCCAGTCCTTTATGCCGAACCTGCGGCCCTCGAGAAGGTGAGCACTCTGCAGCCACCACAGAAGAGACACCCTGGCCCTGGGGGACAGGGTGATCAGCCGATGCATCTGAAGATGCGATCCGGACCACTTGTCCAACAGATCCCACTGAAAGATCCTCGCATGGAACCTGCCGAAGGGAATGGCTTCGTATGATGCCACCATCTTTCCCAGGACTCGCGTGCAGTGATGCACCGACACCTGTTTCGGTTTTAAGAGGTCTCTGACTAGAGTCACGAGCTCTTGAGCCTTCTCCGCTGGGAGAAACATCTTCTTCTGGTCTGTGTCCAGAATCATGCCCAGAAAGGGCAGACGCGTCGTAGGAATCGGCTGCGATTTTGGGATATTCAGAATCCAGCCGTGCTGTTGCAACACTTCCTGAGAGTGTGCTACGCTGATCAGCAACTGCTCTCTGTACCTCGCCTTTATGAGGAGATCGTCCAAGTATGGGATAATTGTGACTCCTTGCTTTCTCAGGAGCACCATCATTTCCGCCATTACCTTGGTAAATATTCTCGGTGCCGTGGAGAGCCCAAACGGCAACGTCTGGAATTGGTAATGACAGTCCTGTACCACAAATCTGAGGTACTCCTGATGAGGTGGATAAATGGGGACATGCAAGTAAGCATCCTTGATGTCCAGAGACACCATAAAATCCCCCTCTTCCAGGCTTGCAATGACCGCTCTGAGCGATTCCATTTTGAACTTGAATCTTTTCAGATAAATGTTCAGGGACTTTAAATTCAATATGGGTCTGACCGAACCATCCGGTTTCGGTACCACAAACATTGTGGAATAGTATCCCCTTCCCTGTTGAAGGAGGGAAACCTTTACCACCACCTGCTGGAGATATAACTTGTGAATTGCCGCTAACACTACTTCCCTTTCCATGGGGGAAGCTGGCAGGGCCGATTTGAGGTAACGGTGAGGGGGCATCACTTTGAATTCCAGCTTGTATCCCTGAGACACAATCTGTATAGCCCAGGGATTCACCTGTCAGCGAACCCACTGGTGGCTGAAATTTCGGAGACACGCCCCCACCGCTCCTGGCTCCACCTGTGGAGCCCCAGCGTCATGCGGTGGATTTAGTGGAAGCCGGGGAGGACTTCTGTTCCTGGGAACTAGCTTTATGGTGCAGCTTCTTTCCTCTACCCCTGCCTCTGGCAAGAAAGGATGCACCTCTGACTTTCTTGCTTTTTTGTGATCGAAAGGACTGCATTTGGTAATACGGTGCTTTCTTAGGCTGTGGGGGAATATACGGCAAAAAATTTGACTTCCCAGCCGTAGCTGTGGAAACTAGGTCCGAGAGACCGTCCCCAAACAATTCCTCACCCTTGTAAGGTAACACCTCCATGTGCTTTTTGGAGTCGGCATCACCTGTCCATTGCCGAGTCCACAGGACCCTTCTGGCAGAAATCGACATTGCATTTATTCTAGAGCCCAGTAGGCAAATGTCCCTCCGGGCATCCCTCATATATAGGACAGCGTCTTTTATATGCCCCAGGGTCAGTAAAATAGTATCCTTGTCCAAGGTATCCAGTTCCTCAGACAGATTATCTGTCCATGCTGCTACAGCACTACACATCCAGGCCGACGCAATTGCCGGCCTCAGTAGAGTACCTGAATGTGTATAAACAGACTTCAGGATACATTCCTGCTTCCTATCTGCAGGATCCTTTAGGGAGGTCGTATCCTGTGACGGCAGGGCCACCTTTTTAGATAAGCGTGTCAGAGCTTTGTCTACCCTAGGGGAGGATTCCCAGTGCATCCTGTCCGTTGGCGGGAAAGGGTACGCCATAAGTAACCTTTTGGAAATCAGCACTTTCCTATCGGGGGAATCCCACGCTTTTTTACACAACTCATTTAACTCATGTGAAGGGGGAAAAGTCACCTCTTGCTTTTTCTCCCCATACATATAAACCCTCTTGTCAGGGACAGGGTTTACCTCTGATATGTGCAATACATCCTTCATTGCTATAATCATGTAGCGGATGGCTTTAGCCATTTTAGGCTGCAATTTTGCATCATTGCCATCGACACTGGAGTCAGAGTCCGTGTCGATATCTGTGTCAACAATTTGGGATAGTGGGCGCTTCTGAGACCCTGACGGCCTCTGCGCTGTAGGATCAGGCATGGGCTGAGACCCCGACTGTCCCAAGGTTTCAGCTTTATCCAACCTTTTATGCAAGGAGTTTACATTATCATTTAACACCTTCCACATATCCATCCAATCAGGTGTCGGCGCCGTCGGCGGAGACACGTCATTCATTTGCACCTGGCCCACATAGCCCTCGTCAAACATGTCGATACAAGCGTACCGACACACCACACACACAGGGGATGCTCTATATGAGGACAGGACCCCCACAAGGCCTTTTGGAGAGACAGAGAGAGAGTATGCCAGCACACACCCCAGCGCTATATAACCCAGGAATCACACAGTAACTTAGTGTTTACCCAGTAGCTGCTGTATATATGATTAATGCGCTAAACTTATGTGCCCCCCCTCTCTTTTTACCCTCTTTCTACCGTGAGTCTGCAGGGGAGAGCCTGGGGAGCTTCCTCTCAGCGGAGCTGTGGAGAGAAAATGGCGCTGGTGAGTGCTGAGGAAGAAGCCCCGCCCCCTCAGCGGCGGGCTTCTGTCCTGTGATTTTGTGTAAAAATAATGGCGGGGGCTCATGCATATTACAGTGCCCAGCTGTATATATGCTGCTTTTTGCCAGGAGGTACTCAATTGCTGCCCAGGGCGCCCCCCCCCCCCTGCGCCCTGCACCCTACAGTGACCGGAGTGTGTGGGTTAGTGTGGGAGCAATGGCGCACAGCTGCAGTGCTGTGCGCTACCTCATATGAAGACCGGAGTCTTCTGCCGCCGATTTTGACGTCTTCTTGTTTCAACCCGCCGGCTTCTGTCTTCTGGCTCTGCGAGGGGGACGGCGGCGCGGCTCCGGGAACGGACGACCAAGGTTAAGTTCCTGTGTTCGATCCCTCTGGAGCTAATGGTGTCCAGTAGCCTAAGAAGCGCATCCTAGCCGCAGTTAGTAGGTTTGCTTCTCTCCCCTCAGTCCCACGTAGCAGAGAGTCTGTTGCCAGCAGAAGCTCTCTGAAAATAAAAAAACCTAACTAAAATACTTTCTTAATAGCAAGCTCAGGAGAGCTCACTAAAATGCACCCAGCTCCTTCCGGGCACAGATTCTAGCAGAGGTCTGGAGGAGGGGCATAGAGGGAGGAGCCAGTGCACACCAGTAGTACTAAATCTTTCTTAGAGTGCCCAGTCTCCTGCGGAGCCCGTCTATTCCCCATGGTCCTTACGGAGTCCCCAGCATCCACTAGGACGTTAGAGAAATGTTAAACGCGTTGTAGGGACTAGCTGGGACTTCGGTATATTGAGAATCCAGCCGTGTAACTGCAACGTCTACATGGACAGAGACAGGCTGTCCAGCAACTTCTCCCGAGATCTCGCCTTTATGAGGAGATCGTCCAAGTATGGGATAATTGTGACCCCCTGCCTGCGCAGGAGCAGCATCATTTCCGCCATTACCTTGGTGAAAATTCTCGGGGCCGTGGAAAGCCCAAACGGCAACGTCTGAAATTGGTAGTGACAGTCCTGCACTGCAAATCTCAGGAACGCCTGATGAGGGGGGAATACCGGAACATGAAGGTAAGCATCCTTTATGTCCAGGGACACCATCCAATCCCCCCCCCCTCCAGGCTGGCGATGACCGCCCTGAGTGATTCCATTTTGAACTTGAACCTCTTCAAGTACAGGTTCAGGGATATTAGGTTTAAAATGGGTCTGACCGAACCGTCCGGTTTCGGGACCACAAACAGGGTTGAGTAATATCCCTCTCCTTGCTGGAGATGAGGAACTGTGACAATCACCTGTTGAATATACAATTTTTTGGATTGCTGCCAACACTAGCTCCCTCTCTGACGGGGAAGCCGGCAGAGCCGACTTGAAAAACCGGCGAGGAGGCAAGTCTTCGAATTCCAGCCTGTATCCTTGAGAAACAATCTCTAATGCCCAGGGATCCACCTGCGAGTGAACCCAGACGTGGCTGAAAAACCGAAGACGAGCCCCCACTAGATCTGCCTCCCCCCGGGAAGCCTCAGCGTCATGCGGTGGACTTTGCAGACGCAGGGGAGGACTTCTGCTCTTGGGAACTAGCTGTGTGCAGCTTCTTTCCCCTGCCTTTCCCTCTGGCAACAAAGGACGATCCCCGTACCTTTTTGTTTTTATTGGAACGAAAGGACTGCATTTGATAATGAGGTGCCTTTTTTGTATGCTGTGGGGGGACATAAGGTAAGAAATTCGACTTACCAGCCGTAGCAGTAGAGACAAGGTCAGAGAGGCCGTCTCCAAACAACTCCTCCCCTTTGTAAGGCAAGGACTCCATATGCCGCTTTGAATCGGCGTCTCCCATCCACTGTCGGGTCCACAAGAGCCGCCTAGCAGAAATAGACATAGCATTTATTCTGGAGCTTAATAAACAAATGTCTCTCTGAGCATCTCTCATATACAAGGCAGCATCTCTGATATGCTCTATGGTCATTTGAATGGCATCCCTATCTAAGGTGTCAATCTCCTAAGGAATAAGGAATCTGCCCATGCCACAACTGCACTACAAACCCAGGCCGACGCCATAGCCGGTCTAACAATAGTACCTGAATGAGTGTAAATGTGCTTCATGGTAATTTCCTGCCTGCGATCAGCAGGATCCTTGAGGGAAGCCGTATCCTGAGAAGGCAGTGCCACCTTTTTGGACAAGCGTGTCAGCGCCTTGTCTACTTTAGGCGAAGATTCCCATCGTATCCTATCCGTTTGTGGAAAAGGATACGCCATAAGAATCCTTTTGGGAACTTGTGGTCTCCTATCCGGAGATTCCCAAGCCTTTTCGCACAATTCACTCAGTTCAAATGAGGACGGAAAGGTGACTTCAGGCTTTTTCCCTTTATACATGTGTACCCTCGTGTCAGGGACAGGGGGTTCCTCAGTAATATGCAAAACCTCTTTAATGGCAATAATCATGTACCGAATACCTTTTGCCACCCTCGGCTGTAATTTTGCATCTTCATAGTCGACACTAGAGTCAGTATCCGTGTCGGTATCTGTGTCATCGATCTGGGATATGGTGCGCTTCTGAGACCCCGAAGGACCTGGCGCCACAGGGACAGACATGGACTGGCTACCTGACTGATCCCTAGCTTCAGCCTTGTCTAACCTTTTATGCAATAGATCAGAGGTTCTCAAACTCTGTCTTCGGGGGCCCACACAGTGCATGTTTTGCAGGTCTCCTCACAGAATCGCAAGTGAAATAATTAGCTCCACCTGTGGACCTTTTAAAATGTGTCAGTGAGTAATTAATACACCTGTGTACCTGCTGGGTTACCTGCAAAACATGCACTGTGTGGGGTCCTGAGGACAGAGTTTGAGACCCTCTGCAATAGATTGACATTTGCATTCAAGACATTCAGCATATCCACCCATTCTGCTGTCGGTGTTGCCGACGGCGACCTGACATTCAAGCACTCCCCCTCCACATTAAGCGAGCCTTCCTCGTCAAACATGTTGACACACACGTACCGACACACTTCACACACACAGGGAACCTCTTTTCTAAAGACAGTATCCCCTTCAAGGCCCTTTGGAGAGACAGAGAGAGAGTATGCCAGCACACACCCCAGCGCAATGACCCTGGAGACCAACACAAAATGTTTTTCCCCAAGCCGCGCTGTATAATATGTTATCCGCCAATTATGTGACCCCCCCTCTCTTTTAAACACCCCTTCACCGTGTGTAAGCAGGGGAGAGTCCGGGGAGCTTCCTCTCAGCGGTGCTGTGGAGAGAAAATGGCGCTGGTGAGTGCTGAGGGAGAAGCCCCGCCCCCTCGGCGGCGGGCTTCTGTCCCGCTCAAACTTACTAAAATATGGCGGGGGCTCTTTTATTTACATGTACAGTGCCCACCTGTACATGTATATTGTCTTTTGCCATAATAGAGGTGTTATATTGCTGCCCAGGGCGCCCCCCCCCTGCGCCCTACACCCTTACAGTGACCGAAGTATGTGAGGTGTATGGGAGCAATGACGCACAGCTGCAGTGCTGTGCGTTACCTCAGTGAAGCTGAAGGCTTCTGCCGCCTGACTTCGGTTCTTTTGGCTCTGTGAGGAGAACGGCGGCGCGGCTCTGGGGGTGGACGCCCAGTAAGAATCTGTGTTCACCCCCTCTGGAGCTAATGGTGTCCAGTAGCAGAGGAAGCAAAGCCTATCTTAGACAAGAAGGTCTGCCCCTCTCTCCTCAGTCCCTCGATGCAGGGAGCCTGTTGCCAGCAGTGCTCCCTGTAAAAAAGTAGAAAAAAATCCAAACAAAAATGCTTCTAGGCAGAGAACTCAGGAGAGCTCTCTGCAGTGCACCCATCCTGCTCTGGGCACAGTGTAAAACTGAGTTCTGGAGGAGGGGCATAGAGGGAGGAGCCAGTGCACACCCAGAGTCCAAAGCCTTCTTAAAGTGCTCTATCTCCTGCGGAGCCCGTCTATTCCCCATGGTCCTTACGGAGTCCCAGCATTCTCAAGGACGTTAGAGAAACTATACTTAGCCTTTGGATTTTTGAGACCCAAGTGCATGATTTTGCATTTTTTTGGCATTAAACTGTAATTGCCACACTCTTGACCATTCCTCTAGTCTACCTAGATCCTCAATCATTTGTTTTACCCCACTTGGTGTGTCTAGTCTACCCTGTTGCACACCTTTGTGTCATCTGCAAAAAGGCATACTTTCCCTATAATGCCATTTGCAATGTCACCAATGAAGATATTAAAAAGCACTGGTCCAAGTACAGATCCCTGGGGTACTCCACTGGTAACATTTCCCACCAAGGTTTATTACTACAGCATCTAAATGGCCACATAACAAGGACACGTACACTTACAAGGCCTAAATTAGTAGAGTGGCTGCCGCTGATATAAGCTGCTGGGGGTGTAAAGACAGACTGCAAGGGGAAAGTGAGGGGCAGGTACTGTAGACTATATACTTATTTTGTGAAGTACAATATTGAAACAGTGCCATAGCGACAGCAGAACCATAATGCATAGCAATGTCCCCAGAAGCCACAAGGTAGGTGTCAGAGGTTGCCAGTGCTTGCCAACTCTACTGGAATGATCGGGAGACTTACGAATTTCGGTGGGCTCAGCTGGACTTCTAAAAGAGTGGGTGAGCCTCCCACATACCACCCTCTTCAGTTGGAGGTTTGATATCATTGTGGCGCTGTCCCCCTGCTGTAAAATGCAGTCAATAAGTGGGTACACACCTGACCGACATGGTGGACCGTCCAGATTAAAGTAAGTGTACACACTTACCTATTGGCCCGCTCAACGAGTCAGTCAGGATCCCCAGATGGGTGATCTGGCCCCTGCAGGAAGTGGATGGGCGGTGAGCCGCCCTGAGGTTGCAGTCAGCAACATCTTGCGGGTTTGTTGCAATGTCCATTTATCCAGTCAGAGTGTAAATGAGAAAAAATAAGATTTTAAACCTACCGGTAAATCTTTTTCTCCTAGTCCGTAGAGGATGCTGGGGACTCCATAAGGACCATGGGGTATAGACGGGCTCCGCAGGAGACATGGGCACTATAAAGAACTCTAGAATGGGTGTGCACTGGCTCCTCCCTCTATGCCCCTCCTCCAGACCTCAGTTAGAGAAACTGTGCCCAGAAGAGACGGACAGTAGGAGGAAAGGATTTTGTTAATCCAAGGGCAAGATTCATAGCAGCCCACACCATCCACACCGTACAACTTGGAACATACGAACCAGTTAACAGTATGAAACAAACAGCATCAGTCAGAGACTGACCAAAACTGTAACATAACCCTTATGTAAGCAATAACTATATACAAGTCTTGCAGAATGCTGTCCGCACTGGGACGGGCACCCAGCATCCTCTGCGGACTAGGAGAAAAAGATTTACCGGTAGGTTTAAAATCTTATTTTCTCTTATGTCCTAGAGGATGCTGGGGACTCCGTAAGGACCATGGGGATAATACCAAAGCTCCAGACCGGGCGGGAGAGTGCGGATTACTCTGCAGCACCGATTGAGCAAACAGTAGGTCCTCATCAGCCAGGGTATCAAACTTGTAGAATTTCGCAAAAGTGTTTGAACCCGACCAAGTCGCCGCTCGGCAAAGCTGTAATGCCGAGACGCCTCGGGCAGCCGCCCAAGAAGAGCCCACCTTCCTAGTGGAATGGGCCTTTACAGAGTTTGGTAACAGCAATCCAGTCTTAGAATGAGCCTGCTGAATCGTGTTACGGATCCAGCGAGCAATAGTCTGCTTAGAAGCAGGAGCGCCAACCTTGTTGGCTGCATACAGGACAAACAGAGCCTCTGTTTTCCTAACCCGAGCCGTCCTGGCTACATTAATTTTCAAGGCCCTGACTACATCAAGGGACTTGGAATCCTCCAAGTCCCCCGTAGCCACAGGCACCACAATAGGTTGGTTCACATGAAACGATGAAACCACCTTAGGCAAAAATTGAGGACGAGTCTGCAATTCTGCTCTATCCACATGAAAAATCAGATAGGGGCTTTTGTGAGACAAAGCCGCCAACTCAGACACCCGCCTTGCAGATGCCAAGGCCAACAACATGACCACCTTCCAAGTGAGAAATTTTAATTCCACCGTTTGAAGTGGCTCAAACCAGTGAGATTTCAGGAATTGTAACACCACGTTAAGGTCCCATGGTGCCACTGGAGGCACAAAAGGAGGCTGTATGTGCAGCACTCCCTTTACAAAAGTCTGGACTTCTGGGAGAGAAGCTAATTCCTTCTGAAAGAAAATTGATAGGGCTGAAATCTGTACCTTAATGGAGCCTAATTTTAGGCCCATATCCACTCCTGTCTGCAGAAAGTGGAGAAGATGGCCCAGATGGAAAACTTCCGCAGGAGCATTCTTGGTTTCACACCAAAATACGTACTTCCTCCAGATACGGTGATAATGCTTCGCCGTCACCTACTTCCTAGCCTTTATCAGAGTAGGGATGACTTCTTCCGGAATGCCCTTCCCAGCTAGGATTCGGCGTTCAACCGCCATGCCATCAAACGCAGCCGTGGTAAGTCTTGGAACAGACAGGGTCCCTGTTGCAACAGGTCCTCTCTGAGAGGAAGAGGCCACGGATCTTCTGTGAGCATTTCCTGAAGATCCGAATACCAGGCCCTACGAGGCCAATCTGGAACAATGAGAATTGTCTGCACTCTTTTTCTTCTTATGATTCTCAATATCTTTGAGATGAGTGGAAGAGGAGGGAACACATAGACCGACTGAAACACCCACGGTGTCACCAGGGCGTCCACTGCTACTGCCTGTTACGCACACCAGTGCTAACAGGAGTATACCGGTGTATGAACAGAGAGGGAAGCGAAGCAAACGAACTCACAGACAGTATAACATAACATACACAGGAGGTGATGGAATAACTAATAAACACAAAGTGAACGGAGAAGCCCAAAGGCTCAGGAATTGGGTGTCTCCCTAGTATCAGGAATGCTCAGATGGAATAGAGCGGACAATGAAGCGATGTGTAGTGATTTAACATGTGGAGCACCTGAAATTATGTTGCTAAGAGCAACAGAAAAAACCCCAAAGGGTTACCAACGGGTGTGGGAATAAACTCCTTGGTCAGAGATAGAAATATAGACACAAGGAGAGTATCCACAATCCTAACCCCCACTTACAGGGCACAGGTTCAGCTTACTGCCACTAAACTGACACCTGGACGCCCTGCACAGTGAGGGAGGATTTAGCAAGCAGGTCTGAGAGTACAGCCGCAAACCTGCTGGGTTCACAGAATAGAAAAAGAACCCCAGCAGGTCAAACAAGTGACTCCAGTCTTACTGCTAGGTCCGGATTTGGCAGAATGAAGTACCGAATCCCAAGGCCTATACGCAGTAAGCAACAAGTAAATACAAAGTCACACAGTACTAGCTAACTCTCTGGAACTGACTAACAAACAAAGATTCAGCAGCATTTGCCTAGCCTGAGAGGATGGTTTATATAGCAGGTGCTGTCCACGCCCCACTCAGACCTCACAGACTGTGAGCACAAAACCAGCGCCGGATTCCCTGCCGTGCACAGAGCCTGTAACCACTACACAGTAAAAACCCGGACCGGAGTATCAGCTGCGCTCAGGTTACTTCGCTAACACTTGCCTCCCGGTTGCCATGGCGACGTGGCAGCACAGAGCAGGAGATCCTAACAGTACCCCCCCTCTGACGAGGGGTCAAAGAACCCCTACCACCGGGTTTATCGGGGAACTGCGAGAAGAAAGAGCGTATCAGTCTGGGGGCATGAAGATCACAACTGCGCACCCACGACCGCTCCTCCGGGCCATACCCCTTCCAGTGCACCAAAAATGACAGCCGACCCCGAACCATCTTGGAGTCAAGAACCCTTTCAACCACAAACTCCCTCTGACCCCGTATCAGAAGAGGAGAAGGTCTTCCACTGGAAGAAGGATTACTAACCGCCAGTTTTAAAAGGGAACAATGAAATGTTTTATTGATACCCAAAGAACGGGGTAGATCTAACTGAAATGCCACCGGATTGATAACCCTGGTGATCTTATAAGGGCCGATGAACCGGGGCCCTAACTTATGAGATGGCTGTCTCAACTTCAAATTCTTGGTAGACAACCAGACGAAGTCTCCTAATTTGAAGCTGCAGGGTCTTTTCCGCTTATCAAAAACCCTTTTGGTCACTAATGACACAGACACAAGGGCTTTCTTCACTTTCCGCCAAATACCTCTAAGGACCGAAACCACAGAGGAACCACCAGGCGTGGAGTCCAGGGGGTCAAAAGAATTGGCCTTAGGATGATGCCCATACACACAAAGGAAGGGAGAGATCCCTGTAGCAGAGTGAGCCGCGTTGTTATAGGCAAACTCCGCCATGGACAGATGAGCAACCCAGTCAGTCTGACACTTGGAGACATAACACCTGAGGAACTGCTCCAAGGACTGGTTCACCCTTTCAGTCTGCCCATTAGACTGCGGATGGTAGCCTGACGACAAGCTGACAGAAATCTGGAGATCGGAACAAAATGCCCTCCAGAATTTGGCCACAAACTGGGATCCGCGGTCAGAGACCACATCAAGTGGCAACCCGTGGAGACGCACAACATGCAGCATAAATAATTCAGACAGGCGTCTGGCTGATGGCAGCCCAACCAGTGGAACGAAGTGCGCCATCTTCGAAAACCTGTCAATGACAACCCAGATGGCTGTCATCCCCGAGGATTTGGGCAAGTCCACCACAAAATCCATTGAAATGTGGGTCCATGGCTTAGATGGGATAGAGAGTGGAAGTAATGGGCCAACAGGAACCCCTCTAGGAGTCTTATTTCGGGCACAGATGTCACATGCCCGAACCCACTGATCCACATCCTTAGCCACCGAGGGCCACCACACCGCCCTAGATAGCAACTCCCGAGTTCTGGCAATACCCGGGTGACCTGCCGACTTCTTGGCATGGAATTCCAGGAACACTCGCTGTCTTAACCTAGGAGGCACAAACAAAAGACCTACCGGAAGGTCTGGAGGAGCCTGCTCCTGTGCTCTAAGGACTAATGATAAGAGGTCCTGGGTAATGCCCACTTTAATACATGATGGGGAAACAATGGGCAACGGCTCCTCGGTGGTCTCCTGGATTGGAGCAAAACTCCGCGAGAGCGCATCAGCCTTGATGTTTTTTGACCCAGGGCGATATGTTATCAAAAAATTAAAGCGAGCAAAAAACAAAGCCCATCGTGCCTGCCTGGCATTGAGACGCTTCGCTGACTCTAAATATGCCAGATTCTTATGGTCAGTGAGAATTGAGACCACAAACTTAGCCCCCTCAAGCCAGTGTCTCCACTCCTCGAGTGCATCCTTAATAGCCAACAATTCCCGGTTACCCACGTCATAATTCATCTCGGCAGGCGAAAATTTACGGGAAAAGTAAGCACAGGGATGAAGGCGATTATCAGACACTCCCATCTGAGAAAGCACTGCCCCAATACCCATCTCAGAGGCATCCACCTCCACCACAAAAGGACGCTCTGGATCTGGGTGTCGCAGCACCTTGGCCGAAACAAATGCCCTTTTGAGACGGGCAAAAGCCGCTTTAGCCTCACAAGACCAGTGAGCAACATCCGCCCCTTTCTTAGTGAGTGCCACCAAGGGCGCCACTATAGACGAAAATCCAGCGATAAATCGTCTATAAAAATTTGCAAAGCCCAGGAAACGCTGAAGCGCCTTCAAACTAGTGGGCTGCACCCAATCCAGGACTGCCTGTACCTTGGAACCCTCCATTTGGAAACCTTCTGGGGAGATAATATATCCTAGAAATGCGATTTGCTGAACTTCAAATTCGCACTTCTCCAGCTTCGCCCCAAGCCGGTGGTCTCTGAGTTTCTGGAGGACTAAGCGTACATGCTTCCGATGTTCCTCCAGGGAATGGGAGAAGATTAGGATGTCATCTAAGTATACAACTAAGAATCTATCCAAATATTCCCTGAGCACATCATTCATGAAATCCTGGAAGACTGCCGGGGCATTACAGAGCCCAAAAGGCATCACCAAATATTCATAATGCCCTGAGTGGGTATTAAAGGCAGTCTTCCATTCATCCCCCTCTCTTATTCGGATTAGATTGTACGCACCGCGTAGGTCAATCTTAGAAAAAATGGTGGCAGTACGAAGCTGGTCAAACAAGACCGAAATGAGAGGCAGTGGGTATGAGTTTTTAATCGTGATACGGTTCAATTCCCTGAAGTCGATGCAGGGTCGCAACGAACCGTCCTTTTTACCCACGAAGAAGAACCCCGACCCAACTGGAGACTGTGAAGGTCTGATAAATCCCTTAGCCAAGTTCTCCTGAATGTACTCTGCCATAGCCTGAGTCTCAGGACGTGACAGGGAGTACAACCTGCTCTTGGGAAGCTTAGCATTTGGCAACAAATCAATGGCACAGTCATAGGGGCGATGGGGAGGTAGTACCTCTGCAACTTTTTTGGATAACACGTCCGCAAAATCTGCATAACACCCTGGCAATCCTGGCAAACTTAGCTGCGAGAGCCTGACTGGAAGGCTCAAGCAACTCCTGAAACAATCAGTACCCCAACTAAGAATCTCCCCAGAGACCCAGTCAAATTGAGGATTGTGGGCCCTTAACCAGGGTAACCCCAACACCAATGGGGCAAAAGTACAGACAGTCACATAAAAGGACAATTTTTCAGAGTGTGTGGCTCCAATAAACAAAGAAATCTGGCTAGTGCAAGAGGTAATTTTACCTTGGGATAATGGTTCCCCGTTTAACCCACAAATCTCAATTTCCGATGCCAAGGGTACTAAGGGAACAGAGTGTTTTAGGGCGAATTGGCGGTCCATAAAAACCCCGTCGGCCCCACTGTCCACAAAGGCCTCAGTCTTGACAGTTTGACCGAGGATCTTCAAGGTCACCGGAATGATAAAAGTCTTCTTGGGAAATTCTGACTTCTGGCCTGACAGGATATTTCCCATCACCCTCAGGCCCTGAAGTTTTCCGGCTTTTCTGGGCATGATACTACCACATGACCTTTATTCCCACAGTACAAACACAACCCCTGCTGTCTCCTCCGCGTCTTCTCACGCGAGGAGAGGCGGGTAGCCCCAATCTGCATAGGCTCCTCAGAAAATTCCTCAGAGTCTGAGGTTCCCTTGGGAAGGAAGGAAATCTCAGTCTCCCTTTCAAGCCTACGCTCTCTCAGCCGTCTATCCACCCGGATGGATAACTGCATGAGCTGATCCAAGCTATCAGGCAAGGGATATTGTACCAGTTGGTCCTTTATCTGGTTAGAAAGACCTCTTCGGTACTGGTGTCTCAGGGCTGGGTCATTCCACTGGGTATCATGGGCCAACCTCCGAAACTCCGTACAGTAAACCTCAACTGGCCTTCGCCCTTGCTTAAGGATCGAAATCTGAGCCTCGGCTGAGGCCGTCTTGTCAGGGTCATCATACAACATGCCCAGTGCCGTAAAAAAAGCATCAACACTTTTAAGCGACGGACAGTCAGGCTGCAACCCATATGCCCAGACCTGTGGGTCTCCTTGTAGCAAGGAAATCACTATGCCCACCCGCTGAATCTCCGACCCAGAAGACTGAGGCCTAAGCCGGAAGTATAGCTTGCAGCTCTCCTTGAAACAAAAGAACTGCGAGCGATCTCCAGAAAAACGATCCGGGAGATTTACTTTCGGCTCCTTAACCCCTGCAGGTGCTGCTGCTGCGGGAGCTCCGCCAGCAGCCTGGGAGGTGTGCATTTTAATGGACAAATCATTAAATTGTCGAGTCAGGACCTGCACCTGATCGACCACCTGTTGCAACGTATTTTGAGGGGTATGCTCCATATTCCCACAAAATTTCAACAGGAGTATTAGGCTGCTGAATATGTTATGCACTCCAGTGTCTGCAGGAATGTACTGGTGTTTGAACTGTTATGCACTCCAAATGGACTCACAGACAAACTGGGGAATATGACATAACGTACACAGAAGGTGATAGGGTAACAAAATACACACACAGTGAACAGAGAAGCCCAGAGGCTAAGGAACTGGGTATCTCCCTTGTATTAGAACTGCTCAGATGTAAAAAGCAAGATGTTGTGTTTTAATACGTAGAGAACCCGAAATGCTGTTGCTAAGGGCAACAGCAAAACCCTAAAGGGTTACCAACGGGTGTGGCAGTAAACTCCTTGGTCAGAGATGGAATGATAGACACAAGGAGAGCCTCCACAATCCTGATTCTCACTTGCAGTGCACAGGTTTAAGCTTACTGCCACTAAACTGACCCCTGACACCTAGCACAGTGAGACAGGATTAGACAGGCAAGTGTTAGAATACAGCCGCAAACTTGCTAAGTTCACAGAGTAATAACAGAACCCCAGCAAGCTAAACGACTGACTCCAGTCTTACTGCTAGGTCTGGATTGGCAGAGTGTAATACCAAATCCCCAGGCCTATTTGCAGTAAGCAACAAACAAATACAAAGCTACACAGTACTGGCTAACTTTCATGAACTGACTAACCAACAGAGATTCAGCAGCATCTGCTTACCCTGAAAAGAGGCCTTATAAAGCAGGTGCTGTCCACGCCCCACTCAGACCTCACAGACTGTGAGCACAAAAACCAGCACCGGATCCCCTGCCGTGCACAGAGCCTATAACCACTGCACAGCAAAAGACCCGAACCGGAGTATCAGCTGCGCTCAGGTTACTCCACTAGCACTTGTCTCCCGGTTGCCATGACGACGTGGCAGCACAGGGCAGGAGACCCTAACACCTAGGAGGCACAAACAAGAGACCTACCGGAAGGTCTGGAGGAGCCTGCTCCTGTGCTCTAAGGACTAATGACAAGAGGTCCTGGGTAATGCCCACTTTAATACATGATGGGGACACAATGGGCAATGGCTCCTCGGTGGTCTCTTGAACTGGAGCAAAACTCCGCGAGAGCGCATCAGCCTTGATGTTTTTTGACCCAGGGCGATATGTTATCAAAAAATTAAAGCGAGCAAAAAACAAAGCCCATCGTGCCTGCCTGGCATTGAGCCGCTTCGCTGACTCTAAATATGCCAGATTCTTATGGTCGGTGAGAATTGAGACCACAAACTTAGCCCCCTCAAGCCAGTGTCTCCACTCCCCGAGTGCATCCTTTATAGCCAACAATTCCCGGTTACCCACATCATAATTCATCTCGGCAGACGAAAATTTATGGGAAAAGTAAGCACAGGGATGAAGGCGATTATCAGACACCCCCATCTGAGAGAGCACTGCCCCAATACCTATCTCAGAGGCATCCACTTCTACCACAAAAGGACGCTCCGGATCTGGGTGTCGCAGCACCTTGGCCGAGACAAATGCCCTTTTGAGACGGGCAAAGGCCGCTTTGGCCTCACAAGACCAGTGAGCAACATCCGCCCCTTTCTTAGTGAGTGCCACCAAGGGGGCCACTATAGACGAAAATCCAGCGATAAACCGTCTATAAAAATTCGCAAAGCCCAGAAAACGCTGAAGCGCCTTCAAACTAGTGGGCTGCACCCAATCCAGGACTGCCTGTACCTTAGAACCCTCCATTTGGAAACCTTCTGAGGAGATAATATACCCTAGAAATGCGATTTGCTGGACTTCAAACTCGCACTTCTCCAGCTTCGCCCCAAGCTGGTGGTCTCTGAGTATCTGGAGGACTAAGCGTACATGCTTCCGATGTTCCTCCAGGGAATGAGAGAAGATTAGGATGTCAACTACATAAACAACTAAGAATCTATCCAAATATTCCCTGAGCACATCGTTCATGAATTCCTGGAAGACTGCCGGGGCATTAGAGAGCCCAAAAGGCATCACCAAATATTCATAATGCCCTGAGTGGGTATTAAAGGCAGTCTTCCATTCATCCCCCTCTCTTATTCGGATTAGATTGTAAGCACCGCGTAGGTCAATCTTAGAAAAAATGGTGGCAGTACGAAGCTGGTCAAACAAAACCGAAATGAGAGGCAGTGGGTACGAGTTTTTAATCGTGATACGGTTCAATTCCCTGAAGTCGATGCAGGGTCGCAACGAACCGTCCTTTTTACCCACGAAAAAGAACCCCGACCCAACTGGGGACTGTGAGGGTCTGATAAATCCCTTAGCCAAGTTCTCCTGAATGTACTCTGCCATAGCCTGAGTCTCAGGACGTGACAGGGAGTACAACCTGCTCTTGGGAAGCTTAGCATCCGGCAACAAATCAATGGCACAGTCATAGGGGCGATGGGGAGGTAGTACCTCCGCAACTTTTTTGGAGAACACATCCGCAAAATCTGCATAACATCCTGGCAATCCTGGCAAACTTAGCTGCGAGAGCCTGACTGGAAGGCTCAAGCAACTCCTGAAACAATCACTACCCCAACTAAGAATCTCCCCAGAGACCCAGTCAAATTGAGGGTTATGGGCCCTTAACCAGGGTAACTCCAAAACCAATGGGGCAAAAGAACAGACAGTCACATAAAAAGACAATTTTTCAGAGTGTGTGGCTCCAATAAACAAAGGAATTTGGCTGGTGCAGGAGGTAATTTTACCCTGGGACAATGGTTCCCCGTTTAACCCACAGATCTCAATCTCTGATGCCAAAGGTACTGAGGGAACAGAGTGTTCCAGGGCGAATTGACGGTCCATGAAAACCCCATCGGCCCCACTGTCAACAAAGGCCTCAGTCTTGACAGTTTGACCGAGGATCTCCAAAGTCACCGGAATGAGAAAAGTCTTTTTGGGAAATTCTGACTTCTGGCCTGACAGGATATTTCCCATCACCCTCAGGCCCTGAAGTTTTCCGTTTTTTCTGGGCATGATACTACAACATGACCTTTATTCCCACAGTACAAACACAAACCCTGCTGTCTCCTCCGCGTCTTCTCACGCGAGGAGAGGCGGGTAGCCCCAATCTGCATAGGCTCCTCGGAATATTCCTCAGAGTCTGAGGTTCCCTTGGGAAAAAAGGAAACTGCGGTCTCCCTTTCAAGCCTACGCTCTCTCAGCCGTCTATCCACCCGGATGGATAACTGCATGAGCTGATCTAAGCTATCAGGCGAGGGATATTGTACCAGTTGGTCCTTTATCTGATCAGAAAGGCCCCTTCGGTACTGGTTTCTCAGGGCTGGGTCATTCCACTGGGTATCATGAGCCAACCTCTGAAACTCCGTACTATAAACCTCAGCTGGCCGTCGTCCTTGCTTAAGAACCGTAATCTGAGCCTCGGCTGAAGCCATCTTGTCAGGGTCATCATACAAAATGCCCAGTGCCGTAAAAAAAGCATCAACACTTTTAAGCGACGGACAGTCAGGCTGTAACCCATATGCCCAGACCTGTGGGTCTCCTTGTAGCAAGGAAATCACCATGCCCACCCGCTGAATCTCCGACCCAGAAGACTGGGGCCTAAGCCTGAAATATAGCTTACAGCTCTCCTTGAAACAAAAGAACTGCGAGCGATCTCCAGAAAAACGATCCGGGAGATTTACTTTCGGCTCCTTAACCCCTGAACTTGCCGCTGCTGCTGCGGGAGATCCGCTAGCGGCCTGCGGGGTGTTCATTTTAATGGACATCTCATTAAATTGTCGAGTCAGGACCTGCACCTGATCGACCACCTGTTGCAAAGTATTTTGAGGGGTATGCTCCATATTCCCACAAAATTTCAACAGGAGTAGGGCTGCTGAATATGTTACGCACACCAGTGCTAACAGGAGTATACCGGTGTATGAACAGAGAGGGAAGCGAAGCAAACGAACTCACAGACAGTATAACATAACATACACAGGAGGTGATGGAATAACTAATAAACACAAAGTGAACGGAGAAGCCCAAAGGCTCAGGAATTGGGTGTCTCCCTAGTGTCAGGAATGCTCAGATGGAATAGAGCGGACAATGAAGCGATGTGTAGTGATTTAACATGTGGAGCACCTGAAATGATGTTGCTAAGAGCAACAGAAAAAACCCCAAAGGGTTACCAACGGGTGTGGGAATAAACTCCTTGGTCAGAGATAGAAATATAGACACAAGGAGAGTATCCACAATCCTAACCCCCACTTGCAGGGCACAGGTTCAGCTTACTGCCACTAAACTGACACCTGGACGCACTGCACAGTGAGGGAGGATTTAGCAAGCAGGTCTGAGAGTACAGCCGCAAACCTGCTGGGTTCACAGAATAGCAAAAGAACCCCAGCAGGTCAAACAACTGACTCCAGTCTTACTGCTAGGTCCGGATTTGGCAGAATGAAGTACCGAATCCCAAGGCCTATACGCAGTAAGCAACAAGTAAATACAAAGTCACACAGTACTAGCTAACTCTCTGGAACTGACTAACAAACAAAGATTCAGCAGCATTTGCCTAGCCTGAGAGGATGGTTTATATAGCAGGTGCTGTCCACGCCCCACTCAGACCTCACAGACTGTGAGCACAAAACCAGCGCCGGATTCCCTGCCGTGCACAGAGCCTGTAACCACTACACAGTAAAAACCCGGACCGGAGTATCAGCTGCGCTCAGGTTACTTCGCTAACACTTGCCTCCCGGTTGCCATGGCGACGTGGCAGCACAGAGCAGGAGATCCTAATACTGCCTGAGGGTCCCTTGACCTGGCACAATACCTCCGCAGCTTCTTGTTGAGACGTGACGCCATCATGTCTATTTGCGGAAGCCCCCACAGACTTGTTATCTCTGCAAAGACTTCTTGATGAAGTCCCCACTCCCCTGAATGGAGATCGTGTCTGCTGAGGAAATCTGCTTCCCAGTTGTGCACTCCCGGAATGAAGACTGCTGTCAAAGCGCTTACATGATTTTCCGCCCAGCGAAGAATCCTGGTGGCTTCAGCCATTGCCACTCTGCTTCTTGTTCCGCCTTGGTGGTTTACATGAGCCACTGCTGTGACGTTGTCTGACTGAATCAGAACCGGAAGGTCGCGAAGAAGATTCTCCGCCTGACGCAGGCCGTTGTATATGGCCATCAATTCCAGTACGTTGATGTGTAGACAAGCCTCCTGGCTTGACCATAGTCCCTGGAAGTTTCTTCCTTGTGTGACTGCTCCCCATCCTCGGAGGCTCGCGTCCGTGGTCACCAGAACCCAGTCCTGAATGCCGAACCTGCGACCCTCTAGAAGGTGAGCACTCTGCAGCCACTACAGGAGAGACACCCTGGCCCTGGGGGACAGGCTGATCTTTTGATGAATGTGTAGATGGGACCCGGACCACTTGTCCAGAAGGTCCCACTGAAAAGTCCTCGTATGGAACCTGCCGAAGGGAATGGCCTCGTAAGACGCCACCATTTTCCCCAGAACTCGCGTGCAGTGATGGACCGACACCCTTTTTGGTTTCAACAGGTCCCTGACCAAGTTCTGGAGTTCCTGGGCTTTTTCCACCGGGAGAAAAACCCTCTTTTGTTCCGTGTCTAGAATCATGCCCAAGAAAGTCAACCGGGTCGTTGGAACCAACTGTGACTTTGGTAGATTGAGAATCCAGCCGTGTTGCTGCAGCACGTTTAGGGAGAGCGACACGCTTTTCAGCAATTGTTCTCTCAATCTCGCTTTTATCAGGAGATCGTCTAAGTACGGGATAATTGTGATGGTGCAGTAGCACCATCATTTCCGCCATTACCTTGGTGAAAATCCTCGGGTCCGTGGAAAGCCAAAACGGCAACGTCTGAAACTGGTAATGATAGTCCTGTACCGTGAATCTCAGGTACGCCTGATGAGGCGGATATATGGGGACATGAAGGTATGCATCCTTTATGTCTAGTGATACCATAAAATCCCCCCTTCCAGGCAGGCGATAACCGCCCTGAGCGATTCCATCTTAAATTTGAACCTTTTCAAGTACAGGTTTAGGGATATTAAATTCAGAATGGGTCTGACCGAGCCATCCGGTTTCGGGACCACAAACAGGGTTGAATAGTACTCCTTCCCCTGTTGAAGTAGGGGAACCTTGACAACCACTTGTTGACGACACAGTTTTTGAATTGCAGCTAAAACTACCTCCCTTTCTGGGGAATAAGCTGGTAATGCCGATTTGAAAAACCGGCGAGGAGGCACGTCTTCGAATTCCAGCTTGTAACCCTGGGATAAATTTTCCATTGCCCAGGGATCCACCTCTGATTGAACCCAGACGTGTCTGAAGAGTCGAAGACGTGCCCACACCGGGGCGGACTCCCTCAGTGGAGCCCCAGCGTCATGCGGTGGATTTAGTAGAAGCCGAGGAGGACTTCTTTTTTTTTATAGATTCTTTATTTTCAATTTTTCAGGTAACAAAAGAAAAAACAGAGACACAAATAGTTTGGACACCTCAAGTACAGGGCAGTCAACCATGTGACCATTTGTCTCATATATAACAAATAATTAACAATTAGGTTTCCATGTAATTTCCGGAAACAACAAATAATAAGATTTTACTTACCGATAAATCTATTTCTCGTAGTCCGTAGTGGATGCTGGGACTCCGTCAGGACCATGGGGATTAGCGGCTCCGCAGGAGACAGGGCACAAAAATAAAAGCTTTAGGACTAGGTGGTGTGCACTGGCTCCTCCCCCTATGACCCTCCTCCAAGCCTCAGTTAGGATACTGTGCCCGGACGAGCGTACACAATAAGGAAGGATTTTGAATCCCGGGTAAGACTCATACCAGCCACACCAATCACACCGTACAACTTGTGATCTGAACCCAGTTAACAGTATGACAAACGTAGGAGCCTCTGAACAGACGGCTCACAACAATAACAACCCGATTTTTTTGTAACAATAACTATGTACAAGTATTGCAGACAATCCGCACTTGGGATGGGCGCCCAGCATCCACTACGGACTACGAGAAATAGATTTATCGGTAAGTAAAATCTTATTTTCTCTGACGTCCTAGTGGATGCTGGGACTCCGTCAGGACCATGGGGATTATACCAAAGCTCCCAAACGGGCGGGAGAGTGCGGATGACTCTGCAGCACCGAATGAGAGAACTCCAGGTCCTCTTTAGCCAGGGTATCAAATTTGTAGAATTTTACAAACGTGTTCTCCCCCGACCACGTAGCTGCTCGGCAGAGTTGTAATGCCGAGACCCCTCGGGCAGCCGCCCAAGATGAGCCCACCTTCCTTGTGGAATGGGCCTTGATAGATTTAGGCTGTGGCAGGCCTGCCACAGAATGTGCAAGTTGAATTGTGCTACAAATCCAACGAGCAATCGTCTGCTTAGAAGCAGGAGCACCCAGCTTGTTGGGTGCATACAGTATAAACAGCGAGTCAGATTTTCTGACTCCAGCCGTCCTTGAAATATATATTTTCAATGCCCTGACAACGTCCAGCAACTTGGAATCCTCCAAATCGCTAGTAGCCGCAGGCACCACAATAGGCTGGTTCAGGTGAAACGCTGAAACCACCTTAGGCAGAAACTGAGGACGCGTCCGCAGTTCTGCCCTGTCCGAATGGAAAATCATATATGGGCTTTTATACGATAAAGCCGCCAATTCTGACACTCTCCTGGCTGAAGCCAGGGCCAGTAGCATGGTTACTTTCCATGTAAGATATTTCAAATCCACCGATTTGAGTGGCTCAAACCAATGGGATTTGAGAAAATCCAAAACTACATTAAGATCCCACGGAGCCACTGGGGGCACAACCGGGGGCTGTATATGTAGTACTCCTTTTACAAAAGTCTGGACTTCAGGAACTGAAGCCAATTCTTTCTGGAAGAAAATCGACAGGGCCGAAATTTGAACCTTAATGGACCCTAATTTGAGGCCCATAGACAATCCTGTTTGCAGGAAATGTAGGAATCGACCCAGTTGAAATTCCTCCGTCGGGGCCTTCCTGGCCTCACACCACGCAACATATTTTCTCCAAATGCGGTGATAATGTTGTGCAGTCACCTCCTTCCTGGCTTTTACCAGGGTAGGGATGACCTCTTCCGGAATGCCTTTTTCCCTTAGAATTCGGCGTTCAACCGCCATGCCGTCAAACGCAGCCGCGGTAAGTCTTGGAATAGACACGGTCCCTGCTGAAGCAGGTCCCGTCTTAGAGGTAGAGGCCACGGATCTTCCGTGAGCATCTCCTGAAGTTCCGGGTAACAAGTTCTTCTTGGCCAATCCGGAGCCACGAGTATCGTTCTTACTCCCCTTTGCCGTATAATTCTCAGTACTTTTGGTATGAGAGGCAGAGGAGGAAACACATACACTGACTGGAACACCCACGGTGTTACCAGAGCGTCCACAGCTATTGCCTGAGGGTCTCTTTACCTGGCGCAATACCTGTCCAGTTTTTTGTTGAGGCGGGACGCCATCATATCCACCTTTGGTTTTTCCCAACGGTTCACAATCATGTGGAAGACTTCTGGATGAAGTCCCCACTCTCCCGGGTGCAGATCGTGTCTGCTGAGGAAGTCCGCTTCCCAGTTGTCCACTCCCGGAATGAACACTGCTGACAGTGCTATCACATGATCTTCCGCCCAGCGAAGAATCCTTGCAGCTTCTGCCATTGCCCTCCTGCTTCTTGTGCCGCCCTGTCTGTTTACGTGGGCGACTGCCGTGATGTTGTCCGACTGGATCAACACCGGCTGACCCTGAAGCAGGGGTTTTGCCAGGCTTAGAGCATTGTAAATCGCTCTTAGCTCCAGTATATTTATGTGAAGAGACATCTCCAGGCTTGACCACACTCCCTGGAAGTTTCTTCCCTGTGTGACCGCTCCCCAGCCTCCCAGACTGGCATCCGTGGTCACCAGGACCCAGTCCTGTATGCCGAATCTGCGGCCCTCTAACAGATGAGCACTCTGCAACCACCACAGAAGAGACACCCTTGTCCGTGGAGACAAAGTTATCCGCTGATGCATCTGCAGATGCGATCCGGACCATTTGTCCAGCAGATCCCACTGAAAAGTTCGTGCGTGGAATCTGCCGAATGGAATCGCTTCGTAAGAAGCCACCATTTTTCCCAGGACTCTTGTGCATTGATGCACAGACACTTTTCCTGGTTTTAGGAGGTTCCTGACAAGTTCGGATAACTCCCTGGCTTTCTCCTCCGGAAGAAACACCTTTTTCTGAACCGTGTCCAGAATCATTCCCAGGAACAGCAGACGTGTCGTCGGGGTCAATTGAGATTTTGGAAAATTCAGAATCCACCCGTGCTGTTGCAGCACTACTTGGGTTAGTGCTACTACGTCCCCCAGCTGTTCTCTGGACCTTGCCCTTATCAGGAGATCGTCCAAGTAAGGGATAATTAATACGCCTTTTCTTCACAGAAGAAACATCATTTCGGCCATTACCTTGGTAAAGACCCGAGGTGCCGTGGACAATCCAAACGGCAGCGTCTGAAACTGATAATGACAGTTTTGCACCACGAACCTGAGGTACCCTTGATGTGAAGGGCAAATTGGGACATGCAGGTAAGCATCCTTGATGTCCAGGGACACCATAAAGTCCCCTTCTTCCAGATTCGCTATCACTGCTCTGAGTGACTCCATCTTGAACTTGAATTTTTGTATGTACAGGTTCAAAGATTTCAGATTTAGAATAGGTCTTACCGAGCCGTCCGGCTTCGGTACCACAAATAGTGTGGAATAATACCCCTTTCCCTGTTGTAGGAGGGGTACCTTGACTATCACCTGCTGAGAATACAGCATGTGAATGGCTTCCAATACCGTCGCCCTGTCTGAGGGAGACGTTGGTAGAGCAGACTTTAGGAACCGGCGAGGGGGAGACTTCTCGAATTCCAACCTGTAACCCTGAGATACTACCTGAAGGATCCAGGGGTCCACCTGTGAGTGAGCCCACTGTGCGCTGAAATTCTTGAGTCGACCCCCCACCGCCCCTGAGTCCGCTTGTAAAGCCCCAACGTCATGCTGAGGGCTTTGCAGAAGCCGGGGAGGGCTTCTGCTCCTGGGAGGGAGCTGCTTGGTGCACTCTCTTACCCTTTCCTTTGCCTCGGGGCAGATATGACTGTCCTTTTGCCCGCTTGTTCTTATAGGAACGAAAGGACTGCAGCTGAAAAGACGGTGTCTTTTTCTGTTGGGAGGGGACCTGAGGTAAAAAGGTGGATGTCCCGGCTGTTGCCGTGGCCACCAAATCCGATAGACCGACCCCAAATAATTCCTCCCCTTTATACGGCAATACTTCCATATGCCGTTTGGAATCCGCATCACCTGACCACTGTCGCGTCCATAAACTTCTTCTGGCAGATATGGACATCGCACTTACTCTCGATGCCAGAGTGCAAATATCCCTCTGAGCATCTCGCATATAAAGAAAAGCATCCTTTAATTGCTCTATAGTCAATAAAATACTGTCCCTATCCAGGGTATCAATATTTTCAGTCAGGGAATCCGACCAAACCACCCCAGCACTGCACATCCATGCAGAGGCGATGGCTGGTCGCAGTATAACACCAGTATGAGTGTATATACTTTTCAGGGTAGTTTCCAGCCTCCTATCAGCTGGATCCTTGAGGGCGGCCGTTTCAGGAGACGGTAACGCCACTTGTTTTGATAAGCGTGTGAGTGCCTTATCCACCCTAGGGGGTGTTTCCCAGCGCGCCCTAACCTCTGGCGGGAAAGGATATAATGCCAATAACTTCTTTGAAATTAGCAGTTTTCTATCGGGGTTAACCCACGCTTCATCACACACTTCATTCAATTCCTCTGATTCAGGAAAAACTACAGGTAGTTTTTTCAGACCCCACATAATACCCCTTTTTGTGGTACTTGCAGTATCAGAGATATGCAAAGCCTCCTTCATTGCCGTGATCATATAACGTGTGGCCCTACTGGAAAATACGTTTGTTTCTTCACCGTCGACACTAGATTCGGTGTCCGTGTCTGGGTCTGTGTCGACCGACTGAGGTAAAGGGCGTTTTACAGCCCCTGACGGTGTCTGAGACGCCTGGACAGGTACTAACTGGTTTGCCGGCCGTCTCATGTTGTCAACTGATTTTTGTAACGTGCTGACATTATTACGTAATTCCATAAACAAAGCCATCCATTCCGGTGTCGACTCCCTAGGGGGTGACATCACCATTACCGGCAATTGCTCCGCCTCCACACCAACATCGTCCTCATACATGTCGACACACACGTACCGACACACAGCAGACACACAGGGAATGCTCTTATCGAAGACAGGACCCCACTAGCCCTTTGGGGAGACAGAGGGAGAGTTTGCCAGCACACACCCAAGCGCTATAAATATATAGGAACAACCCTACAGAAGTGTTGTTTCCTTTATAGCAGCTTAATATATCAATATCGCCAAAAAAGTGCCCCCCCTCTCTGTTTTTTTACCCTGTTTCTGTAGTGCAGTGCAGGGGAGAGTCCTGGGAGCCTTCCTCGCAGCGGAGCTGTGCAGGAAAATGGCGCTGTGTGCTGAGGAGATAGGCCCCGCCCCCTATTTCGGCGGGCTCTTCTCCCGGTGTTTGTGAGACCTGGCAGGGGTTAAATACATCCATATAGCCCCAGGGGCTATATGTGATGTATTTTTAGCCAGAACAAGGTATTATCATTGCTGCCCAGGGCGCCTTCCCCCAGCGCCCTGCACCCTCAGTGACCGCTGGTGTGAAGTGTGCTGACAACAATGGCGCACAGCTGCAGTGCTGTGCGCTACCTCATGAAGACTGAAAAGTCTTCTGCCGCCGGTTTCTGGACCTTTTCACTTTTCGGCATCTGCAAGGGGGTCGGCGGCGCGGCTCCGGGACCGGACTCCATGGCTGGGCCTGTGTTCGATCCCTCTGGAGCTAATGGTGTCCAGTAGCCTAAGAAGCCAATCCATCCTGCACGCAGGTGAGTTCACTTCTTCTCCCCTAAGTCCCTCGTTGCAGTGAGCCTGTTGCCAGCAGGACTCACTGAAAATAAAAAACCTAATAACTTTTTCTAAGCAGCTCTTTAGGAGAGCCACCTAGATTGCACCCTGCTCGGACGGGCACAAAAACCTAACTGAGGCTTGGAGGAGGGTCATAGGGGGAGGAGCCAGTGCACACCACCTAGTCCTAAAGCTTTTATTTTTGTGCCCTGTCTCCTGCGGAGCCGCTAATCCCCATGGTCCTGACGGAGTCCCAGCATCCACTAGGACGTCAGAGAAAAGAAAAATAACAATAACACTAAATCAAATAGTAAGAGGTGGGAGGGAAGGATAGGTAAGACAAGGGTTGGGGTACAGGTAAGTCAGTTTATAATCTGGAGCATTTATCCAAGTGTGTGTGGTACTCGGGGGGGGGGGGGGGGGGGTTGTCATGAAGCTTGGTTCGTTGGGGTCAGTGCAGTATATTCTCGCGTGATCTTAAATTCAAGCCACGGAAACCAGGTTGAAGTATATGTGGGACGTTTTTCTAGAGCAGTGTAGATGTCCTCCATACGCATATAAAAGTCCACTCTTTGACACCATTCCCAAATCGTAGGTGCTGCCGATGAAGACAGGTGGACTGGGATCACTGCTCTCGCTGCGTTACTTAAGTGTTTTATTAAGGAATGTTTATATCTGGACATAGGAATATCGGAGTGTGACAGCAGCCAGAAGTCAGGACCCTTTGGTACTTCATAACCCACCACCCTGGATGTCAGTTTTATAATCTCGTGCCAGAACGGGGTTATGAGGGAGCAATCCCACCAGATATGTATTAGTGTGCCCCTGTCTCCCCCACACCTCCAACACAGGGGCGATACAGACGGATAACATTTATGGAGTAAAGTGGGGCACCTATACCATCTCGTTAATAGCTTGTACCGAGTTTCACTGACCTCCAGGCTAGTGGAACACTGCGCCATTATAGTACATTGTTTCTTCCAGTCTATATGTATCCCTCTATGGATAAGGTTAGAATCCCAAGCTGTGCAGAAAGAGGGGGTATCAGGAAATGTACCATCCAGAACAATCCGGTAGACCTTAGAGATTACGTGTGTAGGAGCCGAAGTCTGTATGCATAGTTTCTCAAAAGGGGTAAATTCCCTGTTGAGAGTCAGGTCCTTTCCCTGTGATTGGACAAAATGGCGGAGTTGTAAATAGAACCAAAAGTCCTTGGGGGGTACATTTTCCGAACCGCACAAATCTGAAAAAGATCTGATTGTACCTCGACTATACATATGATGTGCCCGTTCTAGTCCAAGAGATTTCCATCTGGCAGCTATCTCCCCCGACAGTCCTGGAGTAAATGTGAGGTTACCTAGGATGGGCATGAGGGGGGACTTACTGGTTGAGGGGGCATATTTAGTCCTAATCAATTTCCAGATATCTAGGGTAGGGCCTACTGTGGGATGCACAATTTTCTCAATTTTGGGGAACCACGGAATGTATCTGAGGTTCTGTTGTGTCGTACAAGATTCTAGCGTTACCCATTGTTTCCTATTTGATTCCGGGCGTGTCCAGTCTAGAATTCTATAAAGTATAGAGGCCTGGTAGTAGGCTATCAAGGGTAATTGTTGGCCCCCTTGCGATTTACTTCTAGAGAGATGGTTGTGTTTGAATCTGGGTCTCCTTCCCCCCCAGACAAAGTGACTGATTGCCTTATGAGTTTCCAGTAGGAAACGATGGGGAAGTTTAAGGGGAATTGTCTGGAAGATATACAGCAGTCTGGGTAATACATTCATTTTAATTACATTCATACGGCCGAGCCATGAAAATCTCTGCGTGAGCCACCGTGTCATCTCTTATTTAATCTTTCGCAATAAGGGTTCATGGTTGAGGGTAGTTGTTCGCTGAAGGGAAGAGGGAATTAGTATTCCTAAATATTTAACATGTGATGGGTGCCACTCAAAGGGGAAGGAAGCTTTTAGTGCCGATGTGATTCCTGTCGAGAGGGATATGTTTAGGGCTGTGGATTTGGTAAAATTGATTTTGAAATTGGAAAGCTTACTAAATTGGTCGAATTCTTTCATAAGATTTGGGAGGGAGGTTGTCGGGTTTGTCAGGATTGCGAGCAGGTAATCTGCAAATAGGGCTAAGCGATGGTCAACATGTCCGACCTGTAGGCCCGAAATAGTTGGATTCTGTCTGATCGACCGTGCTAGAGCCTCCATTCCCAACACAAATAGCAGGGGCGAGAGCGGACATCCCTGCCTGGTTCCGTTGGATATTGTTATTGGATCAGATAGGGTCCCATTAACCATGACTTGTGCTGTCGGAGTTGCCGGGGAGGACTTCTGCTCCTGGGAACTAGCCGTAGCCGGCAGTTTTTCCCCTCTACCTTTACCTCTGGCGAGAAAGGAAGATCCCTGACCTCTTCTGGACTTATGCGACCGAAAGGACTGCATCTGATATTGTGGCGTTTTCATTTGCTGTGAGGAAACATAAGGTAAAAAATAAGAATTTACTTACCGATAATTCTATTTCTCGTAGTCCGTAGTGGATGCTGGGAACTCCGTAAGGACCATGGGGAATAGCGGCTCCGCAGGAGACTGGGCACAAAAGTAAAGCTTTAGGACTACCTGGTGTGCACTGGCTCCTCCCCCTATGACCCTCCTCCAAGCCTCAGTTAGGATACTGTGCCCGGACGAGCGTACACAATAAGGAAGGATTTTGAATCCCGGGTAAGACTCATACCAGCCACACCAATCACACCGTACAACCTGTGATCTGAACCCAGTTAACAGCATGATAACAGAGGAGCCTCTGAAAAGATGGCTCACAACAATAATAACCCGATTTTTGTAACAATAACTATGTACAAGTATTGCAGACAATCCGCACTTGGGATGGGCGCCCAGCATCCACTACGGACTACGAGAAATAGAATTATCGGTAAGTAAATTCTTATTTTCTCTGACGTCCTAGTGGATGCTGGGAACTCCGTAAGGACCATGGGGATTATACCAAAGCTCCCAAACGGGCGGGAGAGTGCGGATGACTCTGCAGCACCGAATGAGAGAACTCAAGGTCCTCCTCAGCCAGGGTATCAAATTTGTAGAATTTAGCAAACGTGTTTGCCCCTGACCAAGTAGCTGCTCGGCAAAGTTGTAAAGCCGAGACCCCTCGGGCAGCCGCCCAAGATGAGCCCACCTTCCTTGTGGAATGGGCTTTTACAGATTTTGGCTGTGGCAGGCCTGCCACAGAATGTGCAAGCTGAATTGTACTACAAATCCAACGAGCAATAGTCTGCTTAGAAGCAGGAGCACCCAGCTTGTTGGGTGCATACAGGATAAACAGCAAGTCAGATTTTCTGACTCCAGACGTCCTGGAAACATATATTTTCAGGGCCCTGACTACGTCCAGCAACTTGGAGTCCTCCAAGTCCCTAGTAGCCGCAGGTACCACAATAGGTTGGTTCAGATGAAACACTGAAACCACCTTAGGGAGAAAATGAGGACGAGTCCTCAATTCCGCCCTGTCTGAATGGAAGATCAGATAAGGGCTTTTACAGGATAAAGCCCGCCAATTCTGACACGTGCCTGGCCGAGGCCAGGGCCAACAACATGACCACTTTCCATGTGAGATATTTTAATTCCACAGATTCAAGTGGTTCAAACCAATGTGACTTTAGGAACCCCAAAACTACATTGAGATCCCAAGGTGCCACTGGAGGCACAAAGGGAGGCTGTATATGCAGTACCCCTTTTACAGACGTCTGAACTTCAGCTAGTGAAGCTAGTTCTTTCTGGAAGAAAATTGACAGGGCCGAAATTTGAACCTTAATGGACCCCAATTTTAGGCCCATAGACACTCCTGTTTACAGGAAATGCAGGAATCGACCTAGTTGAAATTCCTCCATCGGGGCCTTACTGGCCTCGCACCACGCAACATATTTTCGCCAAATGCGGTGATAATGCTTTGCGGTTACATCCTTCCTGGCTTGACCAGGGTAGGGATGACTTCATCCGGAATGCCTTTTTCCTTTTTTCCTTCAGGATCCGGCGTTCAACCGCCCTGCCGTCAAACGCAGCCGCGGTAAGTCTTGGAATAGACAGGGTCCTTGCTGGAGCAGGTCCCTTCTTAGAGGTAGAGGCCACGGGTCCTCCGTGAGCATCTCTTGAAGTTCCGGGTACCAAGTCCTTCTTGGCCAATCCGGAGCCACGAGTATAGTTCTTACTCCCCTCCGTCTTATAATTCTCAGTACTTTTGGTATGAGAGGAAGAGGAGGGAACACATACACTGACTGGTACACCCACGGTGTTACCAGAGCGTCCACAGCTATTGCCTGAGGGTCCCTTGACCTGGCGCAATACCTGTCCAATTTTTTGTTTAGGCGGGACGCCATCATGTCCACCTTTGGTTTTTTCCCAATGGTTTACAATCATGTGGAAGACTTCTGGGTGAAGTCCCCACTCTCCCGGGTGGAGGTCGTGCCTGCTGAGGAAGTCTGCTTCCCAGTTGTCCACTCCCAGAATGAACACTGCTGACAGTGCTATCACATGATTTTCCGCCCAGCGAAAAATCCTTGCAGCTTCTGCCATTGCCCTCCTGCTTCTTGTGCCGCCCTGTCTGTTTACGTGGGCGACTGCCGTGATGTTGCCCGACTGGATCAGCACCGGCTGACCTTGAAGCAGAGGTCTTGCTTGGCTTAGGGCATTGTAAATGGCCCTTAGCTCCAAAATATTTATGTGAAGTGATGTCTCCAGGCTTGACCACAAGCACTGGAAATTTCTTCCCTGTGTGACTGCTCCCCAGCCTCGCAGGCTGGCATCCGTGGTCACCAGGACCCAGTCCTGAATGCCGAATCTGCGGCCCTCTAGAAGATGAGCACTCTGCAACCACCACAGGAGAGACACCCTTGTCTTTGGTGACAGGGTTATCCGCTGATGCATCTGAAGATGCGATCCGGACCATTTGTCCAGCAGGTCCCACTGGAAAGTTCTTGCGTGGAATCTGCCGAATGGAATTGCTTCGTAGGAAGCCACCATTTTTCCCAGGACCCTTGTGCACTGATGCACTGACACTTGGCCTGGTTTTAGGAGGTTTCTGACAAGTTCGGATAACTGCCTGGCTTTCTCCTCCGGGAGAAAACACCTTTTTCTGGACTGTGTCCAGGATCATCCCTAGGAATAGAAGGCGTGTCGTCGGGATCAGCTGCGATTTTGGAATATTGAGAATCCAACCGTGCTGCCGCAGCACTATCTGAGATAGTGCTACCCCGACTTCCAACTGTTCCCTGGATCTTGCCCTTATCAGGAGATCGTCCAAGTAAGGGATAACTAAAACTCCCTTCTTTCGAAGGAGTATCATCATTTCGGCCATTACCTTGGTAAAGACCCGGGGTGCCGTGGACAATCCAAACGGCAGCGTCTGAAACTGATAGTGACAGTTCTGTACCACAAACCTGAGGTACCCTTGGAGAAGGGTAAATTGGGACATGTAGGTAAGCATCTTTGATGTCCAGAGAGACCATATAGTCCCCTTCTTCCAGGTTTGCAATCACTGCTCTGAGTGCTCCATCTTGAATTTAAACCTTTGTATGTAAGTGTTCAAGGATTTTAGATTTAAAATTGGTCTCACCGAGCCGTCCGGCTTCGGTACCACAAATAGTGTGGAATAGTACCCCTTTCCCTGTTGCAGGAGGGGTACCTTGATTATCACCTGCTGGAAATACAGCCTGTGAATGGCTTGCAATACTGTCTCCCTGTCTGAGGGAGACGTCGGTAAAGCAGACTTTATGAAACGGCGAGGGGGAGACGTCTCAAATTTCTTGAGACGGGCCCCCACCGTGCCTGAGACCGCTTGTAAAGCCCCAGCGTCATGCTGAGGACTTTGCGGAGGCGGGAGAGGGCTTTTCCTGGGAATTGGCTGTTTGCTGCAGCCTTTTTCCTCTCCCTCTGCCACGGGGCAGAAATGAGGCGCCTTTTGCCCGCTTGCCCTTATGGGGCCGAAAGGACTGCGCCTGATAATACGGCGTCTTCTTAGGTTGAGAAGCTACCTGGGGTAAAAATGTGGATTTTCCAGCCGTTGCCGTGGCCACCAGGTCTGTTAGACCTACCCCAAATAACTCCTCCCTTTTATAAGGCGATACTTCCATATGCCTTTTGGAATCAGCATCACCTGACCACTGTCTTGTCCATAACCCTCTTCTGGCAGAAATGGACAGCGCACTTACTCTTGATGCCAGTCGGCAAATATCCCTCTGTGCATCACGCATATATAGAAATGCATCTTTTAAATGCTCTATAGTTAGTAATATACTGTCCCTATCTAGGGTATCAATATTGTCAGTCAGGGAATCCGACCAAGCCACCCCAGCACTGCACATCCAGGCTGAGGCGATTGCTGGTCGCAGTATCACACCCGTGTGAGTGTATATACATTTTAGGATATTTTACTGCTTTCTGTCAGCAGGTTCCTTAAGGGCGGCCGTATCCGGGGACGGTAGTGCCACCTGTTTAGACAAGCGTGTGAGCGCTTTATTCACCCTAAGGGGTGTTTCCCAACGTGCCCTATCCTCTGGCGGGAAGGGGTATGATGCTAATAACTTTTTAGGAATTAACAGTTTTTATCGGGGGAAACCCACGCATCATCACACACTTCATTTAATTCCTCAGATGCAGGAAAAACTACAGGCAGTTCTTTCTCACCCAACATAATACCCTTTTTAGTGGTACTGGTATTATCAGAAATGTGTAAAAACATTTTCCATAGCCTCAATCATGTAACGTGTGGCCCTACTGGAAGTCACATTCGTCTCTTAATCGTCGACACTGGAGTCAGTATCCGTGTCGGCGTCTGTATCTGCCATCTGCGGTAACGGGCGTTTTAGAGCCCCAGATGGCTTTTGAGACACCTGGACAGGCACAGGCTGAGTCGCCGGCTGTCTCATGTCATCAATCTTTTGTAAAGAGCTGACACTGTCACATAATTCCTTCCATAAGCTCATCCACTCAGGTGTCGACTCCCTAGGGGGTGACATCTCTGTTACAGGCAATTGCTCCGCCTCCACCTCATTTTCCTCCTCATACATGTCGACACAACGTACCGACACACAGCACACACACAGGGAATGCTCTGATAGAGGACAGGACCCCACTAGCCCTTTGGGGAGACAGAGGGAGAGTATGCCAGCCCACACCAGAGCGCTATATATATATACAGGGATAACCTTATATAAGTGTTTTTCCCCTTATAGCTGCTGTATTGTTATACTGCGCCTAATTAGTGCCCCCCTCTCTTTTTTAACCCCTTTCTGTAGTGTAGTAACTGCAGGGAAGAGCCAGGGAGCTTCCCTCCAACGGAGCTGTGAGAGAAAATGGCGCCAGTGTGCTGAGGAGATAGGCTCCGCCCCCTTCTCGGCGGCCTTTTCTCCCGTTTTTCTGTGGAATCTGGCAGGGGTTAAAATTCATCCATATAGCCCTGGGGGCTATATGTGATGTATTTTCGCCAGCCAAGGTGTTTTTATTGCTGCTCAGGGCGCCCCCCCCCCTAGCGCCCTGCACCCTCAGTGACCGAAGTGTGAAGTGTGCTGAGGAGCAATGGCGCACAGCTGCAGTGCTGTGCGCTACCTTGGTGAAGACAGGATGTCTTCTGCCGCCGATTTTTCCGGACCTCTTCTTGCTTCTGGCTCTGTAAGGGGGCCGGCGGTGCGGCTCTGGGACCGAGCTCCGAGGCTGGGCCTGTGTTCGGTCCCTCTGGAGCTAATGGTGTCCAGTAGCCTAAGAAGCCCAATCCACTCTGCACGCAGGTGAGTTCGCTTCTTCTCCCCTTAGTCTCTCGATGCAGTGAGCCTGTTGCCAGCAGGTCTCACTGAAAATAAAAAACCTAAAACTAAACTTTCACTAAGAAGCTCAGGAGAGCCCCTAGTGTGCACCCTTCTCGGCCGGGCACAAAAATCTAACTGAGGCTTGGAGGAGGGTCATAGGGGGAGGAGCCAGTGCACACCAGGTAGTCCTAAAGCTTTACTTTTGTGCCCAGTCTCCTGCGGAGCCGCTATTCCCCATGGTCCTTACGGAGTTCCCAGCATCCACTAGGACGTCAGAGAAAGTAGATTTACCTGCAGTAGCCATGGAAACCAGGTCCGTGAGACCTTCCCCAAATAAGTCCTCACCCTTGTAAGGCAAAACCTCCATATGCCTCTTTGAGTCGGCATCACCCGTCCATTGGCGGGTCCACAGGGCTCGCCTGGCAGAAATCACCATGGCGTTGGCTCTTCAACCCAGCAGGCCAACGTCTCTCTGAGCATCTCTCATATATAGGACTGCGTCTTTAATGTGACCCAAGGTCAATAAAATGGTATCCCTATCCAGGGTATCAATGTCAGCTGACAAGGTATCTGTCCAAGCTGCTACAGCGCTACAAACCCAAGCCGACGCTATTGCCGGTCTGAGCAAGGCACCTGTATGTGTGTAAATTGACTTCAAGGTAGTTTCCTTCCTGCGATCAGCAGGATTCCTGAGGGCTGCTATATCTGGAGACAGCAGCGCCACCTTTTTGGGCAAGCGCGTTAACGCCTTGTCTACTCTGGGCGAGGATTCCCACCGTACCCTGTCCTTAGCCGGGGAAAGGATACGCCACAAGAATTCTCTTGGGAATTTGCAGTTTCTTGTCTGGAGTTTCCCAAGCTTTTTCAAATAACTCTTTCAGCTCATGAGATGGGGGGAAAGTTATCTCAGGTTTCTTTTCTTTAAACATGTGTACCCTCGTGTCAGGGACAGAGGGGTCATCTGTGATATGCAAAACATCTTTAATTGCAATAATCATATAATAAATACTTTTGGCCACCCTTGGGTGTAACCTTGCATCATCGTAGTCGACACTGGAGTCAGACTCCGTGTCGGTATCAGTGTCTGCTACTTGGGACAGTGGGCGTTTCTGAGACCCCGAAGGGCCCTGTGACACAGTTAAAGCCATGGATTGACTCCCTGCTTTATCTCTGGACTCTCTGTCCAACCTCTTAAGTAATAAAGCCACATTTGCATTTAAAACATTCCACATATCCAACCAGTCAGGTGTCGGCGTTGCCGACGGAGACACGAAAATCATCTGCTCCACCTCCTCCCTAGAAGAGCCTTCCGCTTCAGACATGCCGACACACACGTACCGAGACCCCCACACACTCAGGGAAATTTGTATCTGGAGACAGTTCCCCAATAAGGCCCTTTGGAGAGACAGAGAGAGAGTATGCCAGCACACACCCAGCGCCAACTGACACTGGAAACAATTCCCAGATAAACGGCGCTTTTCTATATATATATATATAATAAGAATTTACTTACCGATAATTCTATTTCTCGGAGTCCGTAGTGGATGCTGGGGTTCCTGAAAGGACCATGGGGAATAGCGGCTCCGCAGGAGACAGGGCACAAAAAGTAAAGCTTTAGGATCAGGTGGTGTGCACTGGCTCCTCCCCCTATGACCCTCCTCCAAGCCTCAGTTAGGTACTGTGCCCGGACGAGCGTACACAATAAGGAAGGATTTATGAATCCCGGGTAAGACTCATACCAGCCACACCAATCACACTGTACAACCTGTGATCTGAACCCAGTTAACAGTATGATAACAGCGGAGCCTCTGAAAAGATGGCTCACAACAATAATAACCCGATTTTTGTAACTATGTACAAGTAATGCAGATAATCCGCACTTGGGATGGGCGCCCAGCATCCACTACGGACTCCGAGAAATAGAATTATCGGTAAGTAAATTCTTATTTTCTCTATCGTCCTAGTGGATGCTGGGGTTCCTGAAAGGACCATGGGGATTATACCAAAGCTCCCAAACGGGCGGGAGAGTGCGGATGACTCTGCAGCACCGAATGAGAGAACTCCAGGTCCTCCTTAGCCAGGGTATCAAATTTGTAGGATTTTACAAACGTGTTTGCCCCTGACTAAATAGCCGCTCGGCAAAGTTGTAAAGCCGAGACCCCTCGGGCAGCCGCCCAAGATGAGCCCACCTTCCCTGTGGAATGGGCATTTACATATTTTGGCTGTGGCAGGCCTGCCACAGAATGTGCAAGCTGAATTGTATTACACATCCAACTAGCAAAAGTCTGCTTAAAAGCAAGAGCACCCAGTTTGTTGGGTGCATACAGGATAACAGCAAGTCAGTTTTCCTGACTCCAGCCGTCCTGGAACCTATATTTTCCAGGGCCCTGACCACATCTAGCAACTTGGAGTCCTCCAAGTCCCTAGTAAGCGCAAGACACCACAATAAGCTGGCTCAGGTGAAACACTGACACCACCTTAGGGAGAGAACTGGGGACGAGTCCGCAGCTCTGCCCTGTCCGAATGGACAAACAGATATGGGCTTTTTTGAGAAAAAAAAAAAACCACCAATTTGACACTCGCCTGGTCCAGGCCAGGTCCAAGAGCATGTTCACTTTTCATGTGAGATGCTTCAAATCCACAGATTTGACTGGTTTTAAACCAATGTGTTTTGAGGAATCCCAGAACTACGTTGAGATCCCACAGTGCCACTGGAGGCACAAAAGGGGGTTGTATATGCAATACTCCCTTGACAAACTTCTGGACTTCAGGAACTGAAGCCAATTCTTTCTGGAAGAAAAATCGACAGGGCCGAAATTTGAACCTTAATGGACCCCAATTTGAGGCCCATAGACACTCCTGTTTGCAAGAAATGCAGGATTCGACCGAGTTGAAATTTCTTCGTGGGGCCTTCCTGGCCTCACACCACGCAACATATTTTCGCCACATGTGGTGATAATGTTGTGCGGTCACCTCCTTTCTGGCTTTGACCAGGGTAGGAATGACCTCTTCCTGAATGCCTTTTCCCTTAGGATCCGGCGTTCCACCGCCATGCCGTCAAACGCAGCTGCGGTAAGTCTTGGAACAGACATGGTACTTGCTGAAACAAGTCCTTTCTTAGCGGCAGAGGCCATAAGTCCTCTGTGAGCATCTCTTGAAGTTCCGGGTACCAAGTCCTTCTCGGCCAATCCGGAGCCATGAGTATAGTTCTTACTCCTCTACGTCTTATAATTCTCAGTACCTTAGGTATGAAAAGCAGAGGATGGAACACATACCCGACTGGTACACCCACGGTGTTACCAGAACGTCCACAGCTATTGCCTGAGGGTCTCTTAACCTGGCGCAATACCTGTCCCGTTTTTTGTTCAGACGGGACGCCATCATGTCCACCTTTGGTAATTCCCAACGGTTTACAATTATGTGGAAAACTTCCCCATGAAGTTCCCACTCTGCCGGGTGGAGGTCGTGCCTACTGAGGAAGTCTGCTTCCCAGTTTCCATTCCCGGAATGAAACACTGCTGACAGTGCTATCACATGATTTTCCGCCAAGCGAAAAGTCCTTGCAGTTTTTGCCACTGCCCTCCTGCTTCTTGTGCCGCCCTGTCTATTTACGTGGGCGACTGCCGTGATGTTTTATCCCACTGGATCAATACCGGCTGACCTTGAAGCAGAGGTCTTGCTAAGCTTAGAGCATTATAAATTTACCCTTAGCTATATTTATGTGGAGAAAAATCTCCAGACTTGATCACACTCCCTGGAAATTTTTTCCTTGTGTGACTGCTCCCCAGCCTCTCGGGCTGGCCTCCGTGGTCACCAACATCCAAAACTGAATGCCGAATCTGCGGCCCTCTAGAAGATGAGCACTCTGTAACCACCACAGGAGAGACACCCTTGTCCTTGGATATAGGGTTATCCGCTGATGCATCTGAAGATGCGATCCGGACCATTTGTCCAGCAGATCCCACTGAAAAGTTCTTGCATGAAATCTGCCGACTGGAATTGCTTCGAAGGAAGTCACCATTTTTTTACCATGGCCCTTGTGCAATGATGCACTGATTTTAGGAGGTTCCTGACTAGCTCGGATAACTCCCTGGCTTTCTCTTCCGGGAGAAACACCTTTTTCTGGACTGTGTCCAGAATCATCCCTAAGCACAGGAGACTTGTTGTCGGGATCAGCTGCGATTTTGGAATATTTAGAATCCACCCCTGCTGTTGTAACAGTATCCGAGATAGTGCTACTCCGACCTCCAACTGTTCCCTGGACTTTGCCCTTATCAGGAGATCGTCCAAGTAAGGGATAATTAAGACGCCTTTTCTTCGAAGAAGAACCATCATTTCGGCCATTACCTTGGTAAAGACCCGGGGTGCCGTAGACAATCCAAACGGCAGCGTCTGAAACTGATAGTGACAGTTCTGTACCACGAACCTGAGGTACCCTTAGTGATAAGGGCAAATTTGGGACATGGAGGTAAGCATCCCTGATGTCTCGGGACACCAGATAGTCCCCTTCTTCCCGGTTCGTTATCACTGCTCTGAGTGACTCCATCTTGATTTGAACCTTTGTAAGTGTTCAAATTTTTTTAGATTTAGAATAGGTCTCACCTAGCCTTCTGGCTTCAGTACCACAATATAGTGTGGAATAATACCCCCTTTTCTTGTTGTAGGAGGGGTAATTTAATTATCACCTGCTGGGAATACAGCTCGTGAATTTTTTTTTCCCATACTGCCTCCTTGTCGGAGGGAGACCTTGGTAAAGCAGACTTCAGGAGCCTGCGCAGGGGAAACGTCTCGACATTCCAAACTGTACCCCTGGGATACTACTTGTAGGATCCAGGGGTCCTGTACGGTCTCAGCGTCATGCTGAGAGCTTGTCAGAAGCGGTGGAACGCTTCTGTTCCTGGGAATGGGCTGCCTGCTGCAGTCTTCTTCCCTTTCCTCTATCCCTGGGCAGATATGACTCTTATAGGGACGAAAGGACTGAAGCTGAAAAGACGGTGTCTTTTTCTGCAGAGATGTGACTTAGGGTAAAAACGGTGGATTTTCCAGCAGTTGCCGTGGCCACCAGGTCCGATGGACCGACCCCAAATAACTCCTCTTCCTTTATACGGCAATACACCTTTGTGCCGTTTGGAATCTGCATCACCTGACCACTGTCGTGTCCATAAACATCTTCTGGCAGATATGGACATCGCACTTACTCTTGATGCCAGAGTGCAAATATCCCTCTGTGCATCTCGCATATATAGAAATACATCCTTTAAATGCTCTATAGTCAATAAAATACTGTCCCTGTCAAGGGTATCAATATTTTTAGTCAGGGAATCCGACCAAGCCACCCCAGCTCTGCACATCCAGGCTGAGGCGATCGCTGGTCGCAGTATAACACCAGTATGTGTGTATATACTTTTTATGATATTTTTCCAGCCTCCTGTCAGCTGGCTCCTTGAGGACGGCCCTATCTATAGACGGTACCGCCACTTGTTCTGATAAGCGTGTGAGCGCCTTATCCACCCTAAGGGGTGTTTCCCAACGCGCCCTAACTTCTGGCGGGAAAGGGTATACCGCCCATATTTTCTATCGGGGGGAACCCACGCATCATCACACACTTCATTTAATTTATCTGATTCAGGAAAAACTACGGTAGTTTTTTCACATCCCACATAATACCCTCTTTTGTGGTACTTGTAGTATCAGAAATATGTAACACCTCCTTCATTGCCCTTAACGTGTGGCCCTAATAAGGAATACGTTTGTTTATTCACCGTCGACACTGGATTCAGTGTCCCTGTCTGTGTCTGTGTCGACCGACTAAAGTAAACGGGCGTTTTAAAACCCCTGACGGTGTTTTTGAGACGTCTGGACCGGTACTAATTGTTTGTCGGCCGTCTCATGTCGTCAACCGACCTTGGCGCGTGTTGACATTATCACGTAATTCCCTAAATAAGCCATCCATTCCGGTGTCGACTCCCTAGAGAGTGACATCACCATTACAGGCAATTGCTCCGCCTCCTCACCAACATCGTCCTCATACATGTCGACACACACGTACCGACACACAGCACACACACAGGGAATGCTCTGATAGAGGACAGGACCTACTAGCCCTTTGGAGAGACAGAGGGAGAGTTTGCCAGCACACACCAAAAACGCTATAATTATATAGGGACAACCTTATATAAGTGTTTTCCCTTATAGCATCTTTTTTATATATTTCTAACGCCAAATTAGTGCCCCCCCTCTCTGTTTTAACCCTGTTTCTGTAGTGCAGTGCAGGGGAGAGCCTGGGAGCCTTCCCTCCAGCCTTTCTGTGAGGGAAAATGGCGCTGTGTGCTGAGGAGATAGGCCCCGCCCCTTTTTCGGCGGCCTCGTCTCCCGCTCTTAACGGATTCTGGCAGGGGTTAAATATCTCCATATAGCCCCCGGAGGCTATATGTGAGGTATTTTTAGCCAAAAAAGGTTTTCATTTGCCTCCCAGGGCGCCCCCCTCCCAGCGCCCTGCACCCTCAGTGACTGCCGTGTGAAGTGTGCTGAGAGGAAAATGGCGCACAGCTGCAGTGCTGTGCGCTACCTTAAGAAGACTGAGGAGTCTTCTGCCGCCGATTCTGGACCTCTTCTCGTTTCAGCATCTGCAAGGGGGCCGGCGGCGAGGCTCCGGTGACCATCCAGGCTGTACCTGTGATCGTCCCTCTGGAGCTAATGTCCAGTAGCCAAGAAGCCAATCCATCCTGCACGCAGGTGAGTTCACTTCTTCTCCCCTAAGTCCCTCGTTGCAGTGATCCTGTTGCCAGCAGGACTCACTGTAAAATAAAAAACCTAAGCTAAACTTTTCTAAGCAGCTCTTTAGGAGAGCCACCTAGATTGCACCCTTCTCGGCCGGGCACAAAAATCTAACTGAGGCTTGGAGGAGGGTCATAGGGGGAGGAGCCAGTGCACACCACCTGATCCTAAAGCTTTACTTTTTGTGCCCTGTCTCCTGCGGAGCCGCTATTCCCCATGGTCCTTTCAGGAACCCCAGCATCCACTAGGACGATAGAGAAATATATATATATATATATTTATGACAATATACACTCACTGCGCCAATTATAAGTGCCCCCCTCTCTTTTTGCCCTCTGTCACTGTGTTCAGCAGGGGAGAGTCCGGAGAGCCAGCGTCTCTGCAGTGTACTGTGGAGAAAATGGCGCTGGTTACTGCTGTGGTACCAAGCTCCGCCCCCCCAGCGGCAGGCTTCGGTCCCGCTCAAATTTACAAACACTGGCGGGGGATTGTATATCTACTGCCTCCGCAGCCTATATAATATATTAGCCAGTCCTAGAGGTTTATTATTGCTGCCCAGGGCGCCCCCCCCCCCCCCCCCCCCCTGCGGGCTGCACCCATCCTGCAGTGTGTGTTGTGTGTGGGAGCAATGGCGCGCAGCGTTGCCTCAGAGAAGAACTCAAGTCTTCTGCCGCCTTTGAAGTCTTCTTTTTTCTCATACTTACCCGGCTTCTATCTTCCGGCTCTGCGAGGAGGACGGCGGCGCGGCTCCGGGACGAACGGCTAGGGTGAGACCTGCGTTCCGACCCTCTGGAGCTAATGGTGTCCAGTAGCCTAAGAAACAGAGCCTATCACTTAAGTAGGTCTGTTTCTCTCTCCTCAGTCCCACGATGCAGGGAGCCTGTTGCCAGCAGTGCTCCCTGAAAATAAAAAAACCTAACAAAATTCTTTTTTCAGAGAAACTCAGAGCTCCGCTGTAATGCACCCAGTCTCGTCTGGGCACAGGATCTAACTGAGGTCTGGAGGAGGGGCATAGAGGGAGGAGCCAGTGCACACCCATTCTAAAGTTCTTTATAGTGCCCATGTCTCCTGCGGAGCCCGTCTATACCCCATGGTCCTTACGGAGTCCCCAGCATCCTCTAGGACGTAAGAGAAAATAAGAATTTACTCACCGGTAATTCTATTTCTCGTAGTCCGTAGTGGATGCTGGGAACTCCGTAAGGACCATGGGGAATAGCGGCTCCACAGGAGTCTGGGCACAACTAAAAGAAAGCTTTTAGACTACCTGGTGTGCACTGGCTCCTCCCACTATGACCCTCCTCCAAGCCTCAGTTAGGATACTGTGCCCGGAAGAGCTGACACAATAAGGAAGGATTTTGAATCCCGGGTAAGACTCATACCAGCCACACCAATCACACCGTATAACTCGTGATACCATATCCAGTTAACAGTATGAAATTTAACTGAGCCTCTCAACAGATGGCTCATAACAATAACCCTTTTGTGAACAACAACTATGTACAAGTATTGCAGACAATCCGCACTTGGGACGGGCGCCCAGCATCCACTACGGACTACGAGAAATAGAATTACCGGTGAGTAAATTCTTATTTTCTCTGACGTCCTAGTGGATGCTGGGAACTCCGTAAGGACCATGGGGATTATACCAAAGCTCCCAAACGGGCGGGAGAGTGCGGATGACTCTGCAGCACCGAATGAGAGAACTCAAGGTCCTCCTCAGCCAGGGTATCAAATTTGTAGAATTTTGCAAACGTGTTTGCCCCTGACCAAGTAGCAGCTCGGCAAAGTTGTAAAGCCGAGACCCCTCGGGCAGCCGCCCAAGATGAGCCCACCTTCCTTGTAGAATGGGCTTTTACTGATTTAGGATGCGGCAGTCCAGCCGCAGAATGCGCCAGCTGAATTGTGCTACAAATCCAGCGAGCAATAGTCTGCTTAGAAGCAGGAGCACCCAGTTTGTTGGGTGCATACAGGATAAATAGCGAGTCAGTTTTCCTGACTCCAGCCGTCCTGGAAACATACATTTTCAAGGCCCTGACTACGTCCAGTAACTTGGAATCCTCCAAGTCGCTAGTAGCCGCAGGCACTACAATAGGTTGGATCAAGTGAAAAGCAGATACCACCTTAGGGAGAAACTGGGGACGAGTCCTCAATTCTGCCCTATCCATATGGAAAATCAGATAAGGACTTTTAAATGACAAAGTCGCCAATTCTGATACACGCCTGGCCGAAGCCAAGGCCAATAACATGACCACTTTCCACGTGAGATATTTTAGATCCACGGTCTTTAGTGGCTCAAACCAATGTGATTTTAGGAAATTCAACACCACGTTGAGATCCCAGGGTGCCACTGGAGGCACAAAGGGGGGCTGAATATGCAGCACTCCTTTTACAAATGTCTGAACTTCAGGTAGTGAAGCTAGTTCTTTTTGGAAAAAAATCGACAGAGCCGATATCTGTACCTTAATGGAGCCTAATTTTAGGCCCATAGTCACTCCTGCCTGTAGGAAGTGCAGAAATCGACCCAGCTGAAATTCCTCTGTTGGGGCCTTATTGGCCTCACACCAAGCAACATATTTCCGCCATATGCGGTGATAATGTTTTACCGTTACATCTTTTCTGGCTTTAATCAGCGTAGGAATGACATCCTCCGGAATGCCCTTTTCCTTTAGGATCCGGCGTTCAACCGCCATGCCGTCAAACGCAGCCGCGGTAAGTCTTGGAACAGACAGGGCCCCTGCTGCAGCAGGTCCTGTCTGAGCGGCAGAGGCCATGGTTCCTCTGAGATCATCTCTTGAAGTTCCGGATACCAAGCTCTTCTTGGCCAATCCGGAACCACGAGTATTGTCCTTACTCCTCGTTTTCTTATTATTCTCAGTACCTTTGGTATGAGAGGCAGAGGAGGGAACACATAAACTGACTGGTACACCCACGGTGTCACTAGAGCGTCCACCGCTATCGCCTGAGGGTCCCTTGACCTGGCGCAATATCTCTCCAGTTTTTTGTTTAGGCGGGACGCCATCATGTCCACCTGTGGCCGTTCCCAACGATTTACAATCAGTGTGAAGACTTCTGGATGAAGTCCCCACTCTCCCGGGTGGAGGTCGTGCCTGCTGAGGAAGTCTGCTTCCCAGTTGTCCACTCCCGGAATGAACACTGCTGACAGTGCTAGCACGTGATTTTCCGCCCATCGGAGAATCCTTGTGGCTTCTGCCATTGCCGTCCTGCTTCTTGTGCCGCCCAGTCGGTTTACATGGGCGACCGCCGTGATGTTGTCTGACTGGATCAGTACCGGCTGGTGTAGAAGCAGGGGTTTTGCCTGACTTAGGGCATTGTAAATGGCCCTTAGTTCTAGAATATTTATGTGCAAGGAAGTCTCCTGACTCGACCATAGTCCTTGGAAGTTTCTTCCCTGTGTGACTGCCCCCCAGCCTCGAAGGCTGGCATCCGTGGTCACCAGGACCCAGTCCTGTATGCCGAATCTGCGGCCCTCTAGGAGATGAGCACTCTGCAGCCACCACAACAGAGACACCCTGGTTCTTGGAGACAGGGTTATTAGCCGATGCATCTGAAGATGCGATCCGGACCATTGGTCCAACAGGTCCCACTGAAAGATTCTGGCATGGAACCTGCCGAAAGGAATTGCTTCGTAAGAAGCCACCATCTTTCCCAGGACTCGCGTGCAGTGATGCACCGACACCTGTTTTGGTTTCAGGAGGTCTCTGACTAGAGATGACAGCTCCTGGGCTTTCTCCTCCAGGAGAAACACTTTTTTCTGGACTGTGTCCAAAATCATTCCCAGGAACAGTAGACGTGTCGTCGGAACCAGCTGTGACTTTGGAATATTCAGAATCCAACCGTGCTGGTGTAGCACCTCCTGAGATAGTGCTACTCCTACCAACAACTGCTCCCTGGATCTCGCCTTTATTAGGAGATCGTCCAAGTACGGGATAATTAAAACTCCCTTTTTTCAAAGGAGTATCATCATTTCCGCCATTACCTTGGTAAACACCCTCGGTGCCGTGGACAGTCCAAACGGCAGCGTCTGAAATTGGTAATGGCAATTTTGTACCACAAATCTGAGGTACTCCTGGTGAGGATGATAAATGGGGACATGCAGGTAAGCATCCTTGATGTCCAGGGATACCATGTAATCCCCCTCGTCCAGGCTTGCAATTACCGCCCTGAGCGATTCCATCTTGAACTTGAACTTTTTTATGTATGTGTTCAAGGATTTCAAATTTAAAATGGGTCTCACCGAACCGTCCGGTTTCGGTACCACAAACAGTGTGGAATAGTAACCCCGCCCTTGTTGAAGTAGGGGCACCTTGACTATCACCTGCTGGGAATACAGCTTGTGAATTGCCTCTAGCACAGCCTCCCTGCCTGAGGGAGTCGTTGGCAAGGCAGATTTGAGGAAACGGCGGGGGGGGAGACGCCTCGAATTCCAGTTTGTACCCCTGAGATACTACTTGCAAGATCCAGGGATCCAACTGTGAGCGAGCCCACTGATCGCTGAAATTTTTGAGGCGGACCCCACCGTACCTGGCTCCGCCTGTGGAGCCCCACCGTCATGCGGCGGACTTGGAAGAAGCGGGGGAGGACTTTTGCTCCTGGGAACCTGCTGTTTGTTGCAGCCTTTTTCCCCTACCTCTGCCTCTGGACAGAAAGGACCCGCCTTTTCCTCGCCTGTTTCTCTGGGTCCGAAAGGACTGTACTTGATAAAACGGCGCTTTTTTAGGCTGTGAGGGAACCTGGGGTAAAAATGCTGATTTCCCAGCTGTCGCTGTGGAAACTAGGTCTGAGAGACCATCCCCGAATAACTCCTCACCCTTATAAGGTAAAACTTCCATGTGCCTTTTGGAATCTGCATCCCCTGTCCACTGCCGAGTCCATAAGCCTCTCCTAGCAGAAATGGACAATGCACTTATTTTAGATGCCAGCCGGCAGATCTCCCTCTGTGCATCTCTCATGTATAAGACTGAGTCTTTTATATGCTCTATGGTTAGGAGAATAGTGTCCCTGTCTAGGGTGTCAATATTTTTTGACAGGGAATCTGACCATGCAGCGGCAGCACTGTACATCCATGCTGACGCAATAGCTGGTCTAAGTATAATGCCTGAGTGTGTATATACAGACTTCAGGATCGCCTCCTGCTTTCTATCCGCAGGCTCCTTTAGGGCGGCCGTATCCGGAGACGGAAGTGCCACCTTTTTAGACAAACGTGTGAGCGCTTTATCCACCCTAGGAGGTGTTTCCCAACGTGCCCTATCCTCTGGCGGGAAAGGGAACGCCATTAGTAATTTTTTAGGGATTACCAATCTTTTATCGGGGAAAGCCCACGCTTCTTCACACACTTCATTTAATTCTTCAGATGGGGGAAAAACTACGGGTAGTTTTTTCTCCCCAAACATAATACCCTTTTTAGTGGTACTTGGGTTTATATCCGAAATGTGTAATACCTCCTTCATTGCCTCAATCATGCAACGAATGGCCCTAGTGGACATTAGATTTGACTCATCGTCGTCGACACTGGTATCAGTATCCGTGTCGACATCTGCGTCTGCCATCTGAGGTAGCGAGCGTTTTAGAGCCCCTGATGGCCTTTGAGACACCTGGGCAGGCACGAGCTGAGAAGCCGGCTGTCCCGCATTTGGCATGTCGTCAAATTTTTTGTGTAAGGAGTCGACACTTGCACGTAATTCCTTCCATAAAACCATCCACTCAGGTGTCTGCCCCGCAGGGGGTGACATCACTTCTATAGGCATCTGCTCCGCCTCCACATAATTTTCCTCATCAAACATGTCGACACAGCCGTACCGACACACCGCACACACACCGGGAATGCTATAACAGAGGACAGGACCCCACAGAAGCCCTTTGGGGAGACAGAGAGAGAGTATGCCAGCACACACCAGAGCGCTATATAATGCAGGGACTACCGTATATACTCGAGTATAAGCCGACTTTTTCAGCACTTTTTTTTGTGCTGAAAAAGCCACCTCGGCTTATACTCGAGTCAGTGACAGGCAGAGGCAGAGCAGTGTGAAGGAGGGACACGGAGCGCACAGCGCGCGGCTCTCCTGTGTCCCTCCTGCATCTCCGGCGGCAGCAGCGGCGGTTCTATTACAGGAAGTACCCGTTCGTGACCTCTGATCACGAACCGGCACTTCCTTTAATAGACCCGCCGCGGCCGCCGAAGATGCAGGAGGGACACAGGAGAGGCGCGTGCTGTGCGCTTCGTGTCCCTCCAGAAGACAGCGCGGGATCGACGGAGGGGTAAGTAACAACACTGTGGGGCATACCTGGCACTTGGGGAGGGAACGTATCTGGCATCATGAGGGGGCGTATCTGGCAGCACTGTGGGGGCATATCTGGCAGCACTGTGGGGGCATATCTGGCAGCACTGTGGGGGCATATCTGGCAGCACTGTGGGGGCATAACTGGCAGCACTGTGGGGGCATATCTGGCAGCACTGTGGGGGCATATCTGGCAGCACTGTGGGGGCATATCTGGCAGCACTGTGGGGGCATATCTGGCAGCACTGTGGGGGCATATCTGGCAGCACTGTGGGGGCATAACTGGCAGCACTGTGGGGGCATATCTGGCAGCACTGTGGGGTCATATCTGGCAGCACTGTGGGGGCATATCTGGCAGCACTGTGGGGGCATATCTGGCAGCACTGTGGGGGCATAACTGGCAGCACTGTGGGGGCATATCTGGCAGCACTGTGGGGGCATATCTGGCAGCACTGTGGGGGCATAACTGGCAGCACTGTGGGGGCATATCTGGCAGCACTGTGGGGGCATATCTGGCAGCACTGTGGGGGCATATCTGGCAGCACTGTGGGGGCATATCTGGCAGCACTGTGGGGGCATAACTGGCAGCACTGTGGGGGCATATCTGGCAGCACTGTGGGGGCATATCTGGCAGCACTGTGGGGACATATCTGGCAGCACTGTGGGGGCATATCTGGCAGCACTGTGGGGGCATAACTGGCAGCACTGTGGGGGCATATCTGGCAGCACTGTGGGGGCATATCTGGCAGCACTGTGGGGGCATATCTGGCAGCACTGTGGGGGCATATCTGGCACTATGAGGGCATATCTGGCACTGAGGGCTGTGTACGGCTAGAGCTGCATTTCCCACCCTAGGCTTATACTCGAGTCAATAAGTTTTCCCAGGTTTTTGTGGTAGAATTAGGTGCCTCGGCTTATATTCGGGTCGACTTATACTCGAGTATATACGGTAACTGAATTATGTCCCCTATAGCTGCTATAATATTTACTGCGCCTAAATTTAGTGCCCCCCCTCTCTTTTTTACCCTTTTCTGTAGTGTAGACTGCAGGGGAGAGCCAGGGAGCTTCCTTCCAGCGGAACTGTGAGGGAGAAATGGCGCCAGTGTGCTGAGGGAGATAGCTCCGCCCCTTTTCGCTGACTTTTCTCCCGCTTTTTTAAGGATTCTGGCAGGGGTAATTATCACATATATAGCCTCCGGGGCTATATATTGTGATTGTTTTGCCAGCCAAGGTGTTTTTATTGCTGCTCAGGGCGCCCCCCCCCCCCCCAGCGCCCTGCACCCTCAGTGACCGGAGTGTGAAGTGTGTATGAGGAGCAATGGCGCACAGCTGCAGTGCTGTGCGCTACCTTGATGAAGACAGAAGTCTTCATGCCGCCGATTTTCCGGACTTCTTCTTGCTTCTGGCTCTGTAAGGGGGACGGCGGCGCGGCTCCGGGACCGAACACCAAGGCCAGTTCCATGCGGTCGATCCCTCTGGAGCTAATGGTGTCCAGTAGCCTAAGAAGCCCAAGCTAGCTGCAAGCAGGTAGGTTCGCTTCTTCTCCCCTTAGTCCCTCGTTGCAGTGAGCCTGTTGCCAGCAGGTCTCACTGTAAAATAAAAAACCTAAATTATACTTTCTTTCTAAGAGCTCAGGAGAGCCCCTAGTGTGCATCCAGCTCGGCCGGGCACAAAAATCTAACTGAGGCTTGGAGGAGGGTCATAGTGGGAGGAGCCAGTGCACACCAGGTAGTCTAAAAGCTTTCTTTTAGTTGTGCCCAGACTCCTGCGGAGCCGCTATTCCCCATGGTCCTTACGGAGTTCCCAGCATCCACTAGGACGTCAGAGAAATAAGCAATCGTTAACTGTAGGGGACAGTACTCGTCAAACATCATGTAGGTCATACGCAGCTTTTACATTTACAGGATGATGAGGGGAGGGGCAGGGCTGCTGGGACCATGAAGAAGCTAAGTGCCGGGGTGTCAGTCTAGGCTGCCGGTTGCCATTCCAGGAATCCTTCAAGCCAAATACATGTGCCATAGTGTAGCAGCTGTGCCACACCTTAGTTCCTGGGCAGCGGCACTGTTTGCCCATTCCCATTAACAGCCATACATAGATTCTAGAATAGAATATGGGAAAACGCATGTTCATGATAGATGCTTATTATCTCTTGTTGAACCTTGCGTTCTATCACTGTGCAAAGCCAACCGTGTTCGTGAAGGTGGCAGAGATAAGAGAGAAGGGGGTGGGGCATGAAAGAGATGAGAAAGATGGGAGGATGGACAGAGATGAAAGGACAGAAATAGAGAGGAGGAAACAGACAGATGAAAGTGGCCACACTAGCTAGCGACACTGTAAATGATGGGTGAAAATTACTAGTAAGGATGGCCATAGATAATTTGAAATCATCACTGGCCAATGGTAATTACTTATACCATTGATGGGGAAAGAACCAGATGGTTTCCTGCCATTGATGATATAGAGCTATCAGATTTATTTATTTCTCTCCAAGGTGTTGGGACATTGAGCCTGCTCCACCCCCAACACCCATGCTTCTGTTCTCTGATTGGACCGCAACTCATTGCACACTAAAGCAGGGGTGACCATCGGTGGGTGAAACCATTGATGACTCCTTTGCAGATGGTTTCACACCATCGACGTTATCCATCAGTGAACATTGATGGATAACTCACTGTAGACACATGCTGTAATTACAGTGTGTAGTTAGCATAATTATGTAGAGGAGACTAAGGGGAAATACAGTCGATCCATCCCCTGCAGAATAAGACCTTTGTAAAAGCGGCAAGGCTGTGCAGTGAAACGCGTTAGTGCACTTATTGTACTTCTACCCACCTTGCAAGGATTATTGGACCAACATTAAAGATCCTGAATCAACTTTTGGATTTTACTAGTGGGACATCACATTGTGGACATTCTCAGGTCTCCTACTGTGATGTGGACTGGTCCCACCACGGACACCGGATGCTACGTGTGGGCTCCGACATCTCATGTTGTGATCACATGCTCAAGGGCGTACCCCCTCTTATCGGTGCGTGGACTTGGTAATTATACCTAACCAACGGACAGTCCTACTAATACTAAGGAAGTACCTTTTCATAGATTGTCCCAGTCAGTCAGCTCCGGTTGGAACAATAGGAAAGGCTTGGCTATTAACCAACTATTTGCACATCTAATTATATGGGTCTGAGGTTCTGTTTTGCATGAATTTTATACTTTTATGATTGATTGTTATTATTATTAAATTTATGCCATGTTTTACTATGCCATCCAAAATTTCCAAGTGATTTAGAATAGACTACTTAATGAGTGCACTGATTTTATTTTTTTGTAATTGTGTATCCCTGCAGAATACCAGAATATGATGGCAGAAAAAAATAAAAAGCATATAACAGGTTCGTCATATTACACCCAACAGTTACAGGACTGTCATCTCACACCAAACAATCACAGGACTGTCATATCACACCCTGTATATATCCCTCGTGCCTGTGATCTTCTGCCTGTCCACCTGCTCTGTATACCACCCCACCCCGTCCCCTGTCTTCTACCCGTACGTGACCCCGAGGCCGGTGCTGTCCGCGGTCATACAGTAGTTACATGGCGGGAACCTGACACAGCGATGCTGCTGCTGCGCGCTCACTGGGCTGACACACAGGCAGAGCCGTCACAGAGCAGGTGAGCGAGCGCCTGTCCGAGCCTCCAGCCAATCGGCGTGCGCACTGTGCTGCGGGGCATGCCGGGTAGTGTCCCTAGTGACGGTTGCTAAGGAGCTGAACAGTACCGGGAACATGGTGAAACAGACTATCCAGATCTACGCCCGGGTGAAGCCCAGCAGGAGGCAGGCCGGGGTGAGAGCTGAGGAGGGGAGTGTCATGCTGGGGAGTATACAGGGGAATAATACTGGGGCAGATATGAGTGAGAGTTCTAGGGGAATAACAGTAATTTACACAGGTGTAAGAACGGTGGTATACAGTAATACTATGGTACACATGGGCGAGGATGTATTGCTGAGGGACTCGCAATGGGGTACACAAGGTTGTGGATACTGGTGCAGGTTCAAGGAGCATGGGACCCCCTGGGTTAGCATAGCTAACCTGCTTCAGAACATCATTAAACCTGTTTAGAACATTAAAGTGTACCCTCACATGATCGCAGCACTCGCCACAGGTTACTATTCCCGTCAGATGTCCACATTGATGGCATAACTGATAGTAGCCCAGGGGTCACATGTTCTGAACTTGAGCCCTGGTTGCATAATACTCGGGTACCAGGGCTGATGAGCCTAGTGGCATACTACTTGGGTATTACATGGGGGGCATATCTTGCCAATAATACTGGGGTACACATATGTGAGAGCACTGCATGATGAGTAATACTGGGGTACGCATAGGTGAGGTCACCGTGAATAATGAGGCACTGTGGGAATATTACTGGGGTACTGTAGGAATAATACTGGGGTACATATAGGTGAGAGCACTGCATGAATAATACTGGGGCACTGTGGGAGTGATACTGGGGTACTGTGGGAATAATACTGAGGTACACATAGGTGCGAGCACTACATAAATAATACTAGGGCACTGTGGGAGTAATGCTGGGGTACTATGGGAATAATACTGGGGTACATATAGGTGAGAGCTCTGCATGAATAATATTGGGGCACTGTTGGAGTAATACTGGGGTACTCTGGGAATAATACTGGGGTACATATAGGTGAGAGCTCTGCATGAATAATATTGGGGCACTGTAGGAATACTACTGGGGTACTGTGGGAATAATACTGGGGTACATATAGGTGAGAGCTCTGCATGAATAATACTGGGGCACAGTGGGAGTAATACTGAGGTACTGTGGGAATAATACTGCGGTACACATAGGTGGTAGCAATGCATGAATAATACTGGGGCACTGTGGGAGTAATACTTGGGTACTGTGGGAATAATACTGGCGTTCATATAGGTGAGATCTCTGCATGAATAATACTGGGGCACAGTGGGAGTAATACTGAGGTACTGTGGGAATAATATTGCGGTACATATGGGTGGTAGTACTGCATGAATAATACTGGGGTATACATAGGTGAGAGCACTGCATGAATAATACTGGGGCACTGTGGGAGTAATACTGGGGTACTGTGGGATTAATACTGGGGTACATATAGGTGATAGCTCTGCATGAATAATATTGGGGTACTATGGCAGTAATACTGGGGTACTATTGGAGCAATACTGTTCTGTTTTGCATGAATTTTATATTGAGACTTTAATGATTGTTATTTATCAAATTTAAAATGTTTTACTATTCCATCCGAAGTTTCCAAGTGATGAGTTTTGCAGTTCAGTCACTGAGGATAAATACATAGGGGTATATGCAATTCACGGCGAATCGCGGCAATTTTTCGCCGTTTTTTAATTCGACTAAATTCGCCAGGTGAATTCCGGAAGGTGGCTTCCGGAATTCACCATATTCAATGAAAAACGGATTCGCCAGAGTCGCGGGCGAAAATCGGCCGATTTGGCGGATTTTGCCGCGATTTAAAAAAACGGTAAAAAACGTGAAAAACCCGAAAAAAAAAATGGCGTGGGGTCCCCCCTCCAAAGCATAACCAGCCTCGGGCTCATCGAGCTGGTCCTGGTTCTAAAAATCCGGGGAAAAATTGGCCAGGGATCCCCCGTATTTTTAAAACCAGCACCGGGCTCTGCGCCTGGTGCTGGTGCCAAAAATACGGGGGACAAAAAGAGTAGGGGTCCCCCGTATTTTTAACACCAGCATCGGGCTCCACTAGCTGGACAGATAATGCCACAGCCGGGGGTCACTTTTATGCCGTGCCCTGCGGCCGTGGCATTAAATATCCAACTAGTCACCCCTGGCCGGCCGGGGTACCCTGGGGGAGTGGGGACCCCTTCAATCAAGGGGTCCCCCCCCCCCAGCCACCCAAGGGCCAGGGGTGAAGCCCGAGGCTGTCCCCCCCCATCCAATGGGCTGCGGATGGGGGGGCTGATAGCCTTTTGTGATAATAAAAAGATATTGTTTTTTCCAGTAGTACTACAAGTCCCAGCAAGCCTCCCCCGCAAGCTGGTACTTGGAGAACCACAAGTACCAGCATGCGGGAGAAAAACGGGCCCGCTGGTACCTGTAGTACTACTGGGAAAAAAATACCCCCAAAAAAACAGGACACACACACCATGACAGTAAAACTTTATTACACACTACCGACACACACATACTTACCTATGTTGACACGCCGACTGCCACGGTCTCCGACGATCCGAGGGTACCTGTGAAAAAATGATACTCACCTTCCAGCGTCCAGAGATAAATCCACGTCCAGAGAGATAAATCCACGTACTTGTAAAAAAAAAAGAACACGCAAATACCCGCTCCATACCGGACTAGAAAGGGGTCCAATGCTTTCACATCAGACCCCTTTCTCCCGAATGCCGGGACATCACGTGACTCCTGTCACTGAAGTCCCTTCAGCCAATCAGGAAGCGCTACTTCCGTGGCGCTCACCTGATTGGCTGTGCGCTGTCTGTACTGTGACAGCACATCGCAAAGCCGCTCCATTACTTTCAATGGTGGGAACTTTGCGGGTAGCGGTGGGGTCACCCGCCGGTCAGCCGCTGACCGGCGGGTGACCTTACCGCTAGCCGCTAAGTTCCCACCATTGAAAGTAATGGAGCGGCTTTGCGATGTGCTGTCACAGTACAGACAGCGCACAGCCAATCAGGTGAGCGCAACGAAGTTGCGCTTCCTGATTGGCTTAGAGACCTTTCTGTGACAGCTGTCACTGACAGGTCTCATTCGTGGAAAGGTGTCCCATGTGTCAGCATGGGACCCCTTTCAGTCCGGCATGGAGCGGGTGTTCGGTTTGTTTTTTTGCCAAGTACGTGGATTTATCTCTGGACCATGGCTGGGGTGAGTATATTGATCTTTTCTTTTCAGGTATCCGTGGATTCTACATGGAGAAGAGGACCGATGTCGGCGTGTGAACATAGGTAAGTATGTGTGTGTCGACGTATGAAATAAAGTTTTACTGTCGACGGTGTGTGTGTCCTGTTTTTATTTGGGTATTTTTTTCCCAGTAGTACTACAGGTACCAGCGGGCCCGTTTTTCTCCCGCATGCTGGTACTTGTGGTTCTCCAAGTACCAGCTTGCGGGGGAGGCTTGCTTGGACTTGTAGTACTACTGGAAAAAACAATATCTTTTTATTATCACAAAAGGCTATCAGCCCCCCCATCCGCAGCCCATTGGATGGGGGGGGACAGCCTCGGGCTTCACCCCTGGCCCTTGGGTGGCTGGGGGGGGGGACCCCTTGATTGAAGGGGTCCCCACTCCCCCAGGGTACCCCGGCCAGGGGTGACTAGTTGGATATTTAATGCCACGGCCGCAGGGCACGGCATAAAAGTGACCCCCGGCTGTGGCATTATCTGTCCAGCTAGTGGAGCCCGATGCTGGTGTTAAAAATACGGGGGACCCCTACTCTTTTTGTCCCCCGTATTTTTGGCACCAGCACCAGGCGCAGAGCCCGGTGCTGGTTTTAAAAATACGGGGGATCCCCTGTCAATTTTTTCCCCGCATTTTTAGAACCAGGACCAGCTCGAAGAGCCCGAGGCTGGTTATGCTTTGGAGGGGGGACCCCACGCCATTTTTTTTTATGATTTCACCGTTCCAGCATAAAAAAAATAATAATAATAATAATATTTTAAAAAATATATAAATAATATTTGTGCCTCCAAAAATAAAAAAAAGTACCTAATCCCTTCTAATATAAATAGATCTGCTATTCCCCCCAAAAAAACACAAAAAAAAACATGTTTAAATTTTTTTTATTTGTTTTCACCCTCCAAAGTGTGGCGGATTGAAAATGACGAATTTGCTGTCTAAAAGCACTGCTGTCGAATTTCCAAACTTGAATTGAATATGCTTTGGTCGAATTGCAGCACTTGTATCATTGCAGAAAAGTCGAATTTGCAAAAATTCGAATTTCAAAAAGTCGAATTTTGAAAGTCCGTTTTTTGGTCGGAAAGCACTGAATTGCATAGGCGATTTTTTTTTTTGGTCGAAAATGACCCGAAATTCGACAATTTCGGGAATTCGACCGCAATTGCATATACCCCTAAATCTCCTCTGCCCCTACAAAGGACTTTAACAGGGTCTTTACATTTCCCACCCAAATATAAATATTTCACACTTCCTTACAAGTAGGTATGTAGCTTTGACCTCACAGGCTTGTGAGTTCCACAAGAGACATGGATAATACGCTAGATTAAGATATTTTTAATCAAAAAAATATTTCCAAGGTTTTTGGTTGCAAAAAAAAGAATATTACAAATTTGTGTGATTCTCCAGAAAGTGAACATAAAGTCCCGTGCATCACACACTTTTACATTTTTTTTCCTTTTAAACTGGCATATTAAGAAATTGTTGTTATATGAAAACTTCATTGCTTAGTAGCAATGCCTTACCATATAATTTAAGACCCACTAAAATCTTGATATTTTGGAGAAGTATGTTTGAATTTGTGTAGCTGTCCCGTGCATCACGGAGAATCGCCCATTTGGACAAACAGGTTATATTGCAATACTTTCAATGAAAATAACAAACAGGGAAATAGAAAGAATAAACCCAAGAGTCCTAAATTAGTGAACTCGGTCATGTAAGCAGCCACCCAGAAAATATTTGATACATAACCAGTCTTCAGACTCTCCTTAAGGCATGGGAGGGTCGCAACTGGAGGGCCACAGGTTGAAGACCCATGCCTTAAGGTAATATATACTTGCAGTTGGCTGTAGCTCACATCTAAAGCGCTTTCATACCGCTATCACATCGCATCAGTAACCAGGGTTATTGCCGAGTTGTTGCCGGATGGACCTGGTGAAAGCACCAAACTGAATATCCCGGGTCGAGCAACCCGACATTTCAACCCGGGTTAAAAGAAGGGTTAAACACATGTCGGACCTGGCTTGTTGTGCAGTGTGAAAGCATCTGACCCAGGATATTTAACCCAGAATTCTCAGAAAAAGGTGCTGATTGGTTATTTATGTGTCTGCTCAGAGCAGTCCCCAGCCCCTCCTTTTATTTCCTTTGAAACCTCATCAATGTGAGCCCGTTTTGACGGCGCATTTTACTGAGGCTGCAATTTTAGGGTGGTTGGAAACTGAACGGTTTTCATGGAGATTAGCGATTTGGGGATGGTATCGGGATCCCGGTACTTGGGATGCCGGCAGTTATAATATCGACAGTGGCATCCCGATGCTCAGGATCCCGAGACCTGCTAGGTAAGTATGCTATCCTTAATCCCCCAATCCCTGCAGCCTAACCATCCCCGGTGGTGCCTAACCCTAGCCCTAACCAGCTCCCCTGCAGCCTAACCCTAATCCCCTCCCTCCCTGCAGCCTAACCCCCCCCCTCCCCGCGGCCTGACCATAAGCAGCCCTGCATACTTGCGTTCGGAATTTCGGCACCGCATTATGATCCATGTCAGCATCCCACATCGGGATTCTGAGCAGTGTCAGGATTCCAGGGGAGGAGGCAACAGGACTTTCTGTATTACAGTACATGTGTCCTGAGAGTGAGGGGACACTGGGACTGTCTGTATTACATGTGTCCTGAGAGTGAGGGGACACTGGGACTGTCTGTATTACGTGTGTCCTGAGAGTGAGGGGACACAAGGACTGTCTGTATTACATGTGTCCTGAGAGTGAGGGGACACCGGGACTGTCTGTATTACGTGTGTCCTGAGTGTGAGGTGACACAGGGACTGTCTGTATTACATGTGTTCTGAGAGTGAGGGGACACTGGGACTGTCTGTATTACGTGTGTCCTGAGAGTGAGGGGACACAGGGACTGTCTGTATGGGTGGTCTTCAGTATGCCGGCTGTCGGGATCCCGGCGCTCAGTATACCGGCGCTGGAATCCCGACAGCCGGCATACCGACACATATTTTCCCTCGTGGGGGTCCACGACCCCCCTGGAGGGAGAATAAAATAGCGTGGCTCATTTGCGCTCGCCACACTGTCGGTATGCCGGCGGTCGGGCTCCCGGCGCCGGTATGCTGGTCGCCGGGAGCCCGACCGCCGGCATACCATATTACACCCGTCTGTATTACATGTGTCCTGAGAGTGAGGGGACACCGGGACTGTCTGAATTACATGTGTCCTGAGTGTGAGGGGACACAGGGACTGTCTGTATTACATGTGTCCTGAGAGTGAGGAGACACTGGGACTGTCTGAATTACATGTGTCCTGAGAGTGAGGAGACACCGGGACTGTCTGTATTACATGTGTCCTGAGGGTGAGGGGACACCGGGACTGTCTGTATTACATGTGTCCTGAGTGTGAGGGGACACCAGGACTGTCTGTATTACATGTGTCCTGAGAGTGAGGAGACACCAGGACTGTGTATTACATGTGTCCTGGGAGTGAGGGGACACCGGGACTGTCTGTATTACATGTGTCCTGAGTGTGAGGGGACACAGGGACTGTCTGTATTACATGTGTTCTGAGAGTGAGGAGAGACTGGGACTGTCTGTATTACATGTGTTCTGAGAGTGAGGAGACACTGGGACTGTCTGAATTACATGTGTCCTGAGAGTGAGGAGACACCGGGACTGTCTGTATTACATGTGTCCTGAGAGTGAGGGGACACCGGGACTGTCTGTATTACATGTGTCCTGAGTGTGAGGGGACACAGGGACTGTCTGTATTACATGTGTCCTGAGAGTGAGGGGACAGCGGGACTGTGTATTACATTTGTCCTGGGAGTGAGAGGACAGCGGGACTGTCTGTATTACATGTGTCCTGAGAGTGAGGAGACACCGGGACTGTCTGTATTACATGTGTCCTGAGAGTGAGGGGACATCGGGACTGTCTGTATTACATGTGTCCTGAGAGTGAGGGGACAGCGGGACTGTCTGTATTACATGTGTCCTGAGAGTGAGGTGACACTGGGACTGTCTGTATTACATGTGTCCTGGGAGTGAGGGGACACTGAGGCTCTGTATTACATGTGTTCTGAGAGTGAGGGGACACTGGGAATGTTTGTATTACATGTATACTGAGAATGAGGGGACACCAGGACTGTCTGTATTACATGTGTCCTGAGAGTGAGGGGACCCAGGGACTGTCTGTATTACTTGTGTCCTGAGAGTGAGGGGACACCGGGACTGTCTGTATTACATGTGTCCTGAGAGTGAGGGGACCCAGGGACTGTCTGTATTACTTGTGTCCTGAGAGTGAGGGGACACCGGGACTGTCTGTATTACATGTGTCCTGAGAGCGAGAGGACAGCAGAACTGACTGTATTACATGTGTCCTGAGAGTGAGGGACACCGGGACTGTCTGTATTGCATGCATCCTGAGAGTGAAGGGGTGTGACTGGATGGGCTTACTTCGCCCCAGGGGTCACCAGCCGTTGGATACAAAGGTCCCTTTTTCTACCTTTTAATAATTTATTTGTGCTTATTTGGTGGTGATAATATACAAAACAGATGTGGAAGTCTTGGAATGAAATGTATGTGTATTACAGTAGCTTCAATAAAATGTCCTTATAAGGACAGTATTACCAGTTAAAAGGTACTGATAACAAACACAAAGGATGATACAGGTTTCATTTAACATGTCATCATTAAGAATGCTGATAATAAAAATGTTGTCACCAGAATGTCATGTTCTTAATGACAGCAGTCAAGATATCAACATGTATAGAGTGTCGACATCTACCATATTAATGTTGACATGTTCAAAATGTGTTAAAAAATTGTGAGTGTTAATGGATACAGTTAGGGTTACTGTAGGCTTTCCTTAGGGTTAGGCTGCAGTTAGGGTTACTGTAGGCTTTCCTTAGGGTTAGGCTGCAGTTAGGGTTACTGTAGGCTTTCCTTAGGGTTAGGCTGCAGTTAGGGTTACTGTAGGCTGCAGTTAGGAGTAGGTTACAATTAGGGTTAGGCTTTAGTTAGGGTTACTGTAGGCTGCCGTTAGGGTTAGGCTGTTGTTTTGGTGCCCATACACTTGTGCAATGCCTCACGACGCGACATCACGGGGAATTGCACTGGCAGTTCAGGCCTGAACTGCCAAAGTGATTACCATGCGATCATGCGATAGTGAGCTAGTGGAGAAATTGTCCATGGCAACCAATCAGCTTTGACATAACATTTATCAAGCGCATACTATAAAAATTTAGGTTGCAGATGATCGGTTGCCGTGGGCAATTTCTCCAGTAGCTCATTTCTTCACCCTTCACTGCTTCAGGGCCGCCATCAGAAATTCACGGGCCCAGGACTCGCAAAATAGGCAGGCCCCCCCCTCTTAAAAAAAAAAGAATTAAAGAAATTAAACAATATATATATATATATATATATATATATACCAGACGTTGGGTCCACACTCACATCTTAGGATTTCTGCTGGGGTGCCATCCAACACTGGAGACCTATTGGGGGTCACCAGTTCAATCCACAAGCAAAAAATGGGACAGAGTCGACTCTGTCTGGTATGAGACTGTAATTAAAATTCTGCTTAATGAAGACTGGTGAGTGCTCCCATTTTTTGCTTGTATATATATATATATATATATATATATATACACTGCTCAAAAAAATAAAGGGAACACTAAAATAACACATCCTAGATCTGAATGAATGAAATATTCTTATTAAATACTTTGTTCTTTACATAGTTGAATGTGCTGACAACAAAATCACACAAAAATTATCAATGGAAATCAAATTTATTAACCCATGGAGGTCTGGATTTGGAGTCACACTCAAAATTAAAGTGGAAAAATACACTACAGACTGATCCAACTTTGATGTAATGTCCTTAAAACAAGTCAAAATGAGACTCAGTAGTGTGTGTGGCCTCCACGTGCCTGTATGACCTCCCTACAATGCCTGGGCATGCTCCTGATGAGGTGGCGGATGGTCTCCTGAGGGATCTCCTTCCAGACCTGGACGAAAGCATCCGCCAACTCCTGGACAGTCTGTGGTGCAACGTGGCGTTGGTGGATGGAGCGAGACATGCTGTCCCAGATGTGCTCAGTTGGATTCAGGTCTGGGGAACGGGCGGGCCAGTCCATAGCATCAATGCCTTCGTCTTGCAGGAACTGCTGACACACTCCAGCCACATGAGGTCTAGCATTGTCTTGCATTAGGAGGAACCCAGGGCCAACTACACCAGCATATGGTCTCACAAGGGGTCTGAGGATCTCATCTCGGTACCTAATGGCAGTCAGGCTACCTCTGGCGAGCACATGGAGGGCTGTGCGGCCCCCCAAAGAAATGCCACCCCACACCATTACTGACCCACTGCCAAATCGGTCATGCTGGAGGATGTTGCAGGCAGCAGAACGTTCTCCTTGGCGTCTCCAGACTCTGTCACGTCTGTCACATGTGCTCAGTGAGAACCTGCTTTCATCTGTGAAGAGCACAGGGCGCCAGTGGCGAATTTTGCCAATCTTGGTGTTCTCTGGCAAATGCTAAACGTCCTGCACGGTGTTGGGCTGTAAGCACAACCCCCACCTGTGGACGTCGGGCCCTCATACCACCCTCATGGAGTCTGTTTCTGATCGTTGAGTAGACACATGCACATTTGTGGCTTGCTGGAGGTCATTTTGCAGGGTTCTGGCAGTGCTCCTCCTGTTCCTCCTTGCACAAAGGCGGAGGTAGCGGTCCTGCTGCTGGGTTGTTGCTCTCCTACGGCCTCCTCCACGTCTCCTGATGTACTGTGCTGTCTCCTGGTAGCGCCTCCATGCTCTGGACACTACACTGACAGACACAGCAAACCTTCTTGCCACAGCTCGCATTGATGTGCCATCCTGGATGAGCTGCACTACCTGAGCCACTTGTGTGGGTTGTAGACTCCGTCTCATGCCACCACTAGAGTGAAAGCACCGCCAGCTTTCAAAAGTGACCAAAACATCATCCAGAAAGCATAGGAGCTGAGAAGTGGTCTGTGGTCACCACCTGCAGAACAACTCCTTTATTGGGGGTGTCTTGCTAATTGCCTATAATTTCCACCTGTTGTCTATTCCATTTGCACAACAGCATGTGAAATTGATTGTCAATCAGTGTTGCTTCCTAAGTGGACAGTTTGATTTCACAGAAGTGTGATTGACTTGGAGTTACATTGTGTTGTTTAAGTGTTCCCTTTATTTTTTCGAGCAGTGTTTATATATATATATATATATATATATATATATATATATATATATATAGTTTATATATATATATAGTTATATATATATATATATATATATATATATATATATATATATAGTTATATGTATATGTGTATATATATATATATATATATATATATATATATATACACAAACAAATCTAAAACCACAGCACTCACCACCCCAGAAGCGGGGTGCAGTGTCTGCACTCACCACTCATAGGATTTTTCAGACTCTGTGATAGTGTAGGACCTGCATGAAGGTGGGTTGTACCTTGGCGATCGGTTTGCAGGCTTCCGTGCATTGGCCAATTCACTAACTAAACCCCCATCATTTATTTATTGATGTTGTGAGGATAAGTGAGTTTGCTATGGTGAGTGTTGAGTGCTGAATTTTATCTCTCTCTCTCTCTCTCTCTCTCTCTCTCTCTCTCTCTATATATATATATATATATATATATATATATAAAAAACAACATGCAAAATAAATTTATATACACACACACACACACACACTCACTCTCTTACCTATCACAGGCCCCCTTTTCATGACCGAGATCTGGCACTGTCACAGGAGAGGGGAGAGAACGCTGCAAGCTTCTATTGAAAAGTATCTGCCAAAATGGCCGCCACCTTAGAGGAGACAGTTATTAAAGATACTAGAGGAGCCTCCTCTAGTATCTTTAAGAACTGTCTCCTCTGAGGCAGCGGCCATTTTTGGAGGGACATTTACATTAGAAGCTTGCAGCGTCCTCTCCCCCTCCTTTGACAGTGCCAGAACTCGGTATTGAAAAGTGGGCGGAGCATAGCAGTGGCGGACGCCGTAATGAGCGGCCCGTGCCCTCTCCTGTCTGTCAGAGAGGCCGGGCCCGGGACATCTGTGCCCGCAGCACCCCCCTGATGGCGGGCCTGCACTACTTTATACATCTCCCCCTGAATTTGGGAACCAGTGATGTACTGTACACATGCTGAATGTCTATATTATGGTATCAACATATTAAATGTCATATTATTTATTCTTTTTTTTTCAAATAATTTTTATTCATGGGATCACTGATGCAAACAGATACCAACAGATAGTGGTTTTAGCAAATTACATTGCAAATATAGAATAACATTTGGTAATTATAAAGATAGCTGAAAAGACCAAACAGTGACCCATTTTTGACCCAGAGAGCGGGTGGTATAAAATAGAAAAAAGGGCAGTCAGTAGCGCAGCTAACCGACTAACATTAAAGAGCATGAGTAGAAGAAGGTCAAGAAGAAAGAAAGACAGAGAAGAAGAGAAGAAAAAAGAGGAATAGACGAGATAGAATAGGATAGAGTCCCCGGGAGGGTTCCATCAAATATGGTGCAGGGTATCACAAATTAAAGGGTGAAGGGGCATGCTGGTTTGCCAGCCATGGACTCCAAATTTTTTCGAATGACTTAGAGGAGCAGTTTATGATGCTAGTCATGTAGTCCATGCTGTAAACTTACCAGATACGGGCAATTATAGATTGGAAAAACCCTATCCCGCCTTCCATGCAATCTGCAGCTAGTTGACATGTTGTTGCGGATACTATATGTCGTAACAATTTATTTTGAAATGTTGTTAGTGTTGGTAGGTTTAAGGGGAGGAGAATGTATTTAGGGTCAGAAGGAATAGAAATCGGCAGCAAGCTAGAGATAAAGTTGATCACGTCCCTTCACATATGCGCTATTTTAGGACATGACCACCATATATGTAGGAAAGAGCCCTCTGCGCCACATCCTCTCCAGCACCTATCCGACGTATCTGGGTACATTTTACTCAAGCGAGATGGTACATAGTACCATCTATATAGTAATTTATAGACATTCTCTTTGATTCTAACGCAGATGGAGCTAGACGCCACGTTACCCCAGGCCTCAGACCATTCCTCGTCGTCTAAAGCCGAGCCTAGGTCAGTTTCCCATGCTCTCTCATGAGGATCACGCTAAGAGGAAGTGTCTCCAGTGAGAATAGTATATAAGTGGGAAATTAGGCCTTTGGTTGAGTGACGCGTGAAACATATAGTCTCAAGCGTGGTCAGGGTTCTACTAGAGAGGACGCGGCCTATTGAGGAGTGAAAATGTCTGAGTTGTAAAAATTTATAAAAATACTTAGAGGGAATATCAATAGTTTCTTGAATCTGAGAAAACTGTGGAAAACTAGTATCCCTGGTCATGTCATTCAGATATAAGATACCTCTATTTTTCCAAGGAGCAAACAGTGATTTATGTGTACCAGGAGGAAATGCGGGGTTATGCAATATTGGGACGATAGGGTATGGGGCTGGGGCCAGGCCATACTTCCTACTGGCAGAGTCCCAAATCGTTAGTGAGCGGGAAACTACGGCGTGGGATGCTATAGTTCTGGGGCGGCAGGATTTCGAAAGCCAGAGAAGAGAGAGTAGAGAGACCCATTTCGGCGGCTTCTATAGATACCCAGACCCTTCTAGATTCGGGGTTGCACCATTGTACGCAGTGTGAGAGCTGTGTGGCTAAATAATATCTTCTAAAATCTGGAATGCCTAGGCCGCCACTAAATGTGGGGCGCTGTAAGAGTTTCAATCGGACACGGGGACGCTTATTCGCCCATATGAATTGTGACGTATGAAATTGTAAGAATTTAAAAACAGATGGAGGAATAAATATCGGGAGGGTCTGGAACAGGTAAAGTATCCGAGGGAGCACGTTCATCTTCACCGAGTTTACCCTACCTATCCAGGAGATAAAGAGACTAGACCAAGAAGACAAATCTAACTTAATTCGATCTAAAAGCCTAGGGAAATAAGCTTGGTAAAGTTGATGATGACTATGCGTTAGAAAAATACCTAGATATTTAATCTTTTGCTTGTGCCATTGAAATGCAAAGGAATTTTCCAAAGAGAGCTAATCGGGCCGGGGATATAAAAATGCAATACTTCCGTCTTACTCGTATTAAGTTTATAACCTGAATGTTTAGAGTAGAGGTCTATCTCAGAAAGGAGCGGCTGTAACGACTGAGATGGGGATCCTAGAGATATTAGGACATCGTCAGCGTATAACGCAATTTTATGTTCAGTAGGGCTTACCCGCACTCCAGCTATATCTATATTAGCTCGGATCCTTGCTGCCAGTGGTTCCATAACCAGGGCAAATAGCAACGGGGAGAGCGGGCATCCCTGTCTGGTGCCGTTAGTGATATTGAACGCGGAGGAGGTGAGGCGATTAACAGAAACTGTGGCAGTAGGGGATCTGTAAAGCGCCGAAACACCTTCTAGGAACCTGCCAGAAAAACCCATCCTCCGGAGTACTGAGAAAGCGAAGGGCCAGGAGATTCTGTCAAAAGCCTTCTCTGCATCCAATGCCAACAACAACGAGGGTAGCTTCTGTTTATGTATAGAGTGAATCAAATCTATGGCTCTCCCGGTATTATCGGAGGCCTGGCGGCCAGAAATGAAACCCACTTGGTCCGGGTGTATTAGTTGTGTAAGTAGGGGCGCTAAGCGGTTGGCTAAGATTTTAGCGTATATCTTAAGATCTACGTTCAGCAAAGAGATCGGGCGATAGTTGGAACATCGCGTTGGATCCCGCTCTGGCTTCGGAATCACAACAATGTCAGCTTGTACAGTCGCTGGCGCAAATGATGCTCCCTCTAGAACACTATTAAAGAGCAAAGTAAGGTAAGGAGCCAATTCCGTATGGAATGTTTTGTAATATTGAGCGGTAAAGCCATCCGGACCAGGGGCAGCTGACGACCGCATAGATTTGATAGCAGCAACCGTCTCTTCCAGCGATATATCTGCATTAAGAAGAGAAATCTGTTGCTCTGTCAAACCCGGCAAGGGGGCACCCAACAAATATGAACATGCTCCCTCTGGGCCATCGGAGGGAAGAGGGGGGGCAGGGAGATTATATAAGGAGCTATAATAGTTCCGAAATTCCTCCACCATTACCTTAGGATCATAAGTGAGTGCATCTAATGTAGAAGAATGTAGTTTTTCTATCAGTCCCATAGCTCGCTTACTTCTCAACTTATTAGCTAAGAGACTATTTTATGCGCTTTATCGTAAATTTTTTGACGAAGCTTCTGTAGTATAGCTGCTGCTCTCCGCGATAAAAGGGTGTTTAACTGACCTCTGAGGTTATTTATCTGGGAGAGAAGGGAGTCACACGGGGCAATTTTATGTTGGGCCAAAAGCGCAGAAATTTGAGAAAATTTCCTGTGCTGCTTTCTTACGTATGGCTGAGGCCTTGGACATGAAATGACCACGAATAGTGGCTTTATGTGCCTCCCAAACTAGACTAGGAGAGACTTCTGGGGAGGCGTTTTCCTCAAAAATTTTTTTCAGGTTTAATTTAGTATCTGAGAGAGTGGAGGGATGCGAAAGAATGGTGTCATCGAGTCGCCACTTACGTGTCGTATTAGGGGTTCTATAGAGTTCTATCAGGATATAAATCCTTGCATGGTCCATCCATGAACAGGGAGTGATGCCTGCATCAGAAATCAACGTCGTAAGTGATTGAGACACATGTTTCATATCTATTCGAGAGTAATACTGATGAGGTGCGGAAAAGTGGGTGTAATCTCTAGCCGTGGAATGTTTAAAACGCCAGATGTCTCGTAGATCAAGCTGTGTGAGGGAGGATATTAATGTGAGGGCGGCTTCAGTTGAGGATGCTTCCTTCTTATTCTTAGGGGGATTAGATTTATCTAAGAAGGGATCAATCGCAGTATTAAAGTCACCGCCTAAAATGATGTGGCCCTGCGCTACTTTATTAAGACGCAAAAAGAGTGTGCGGAAAAAACGTGATTGGTCATGATTAGGGGCGTATACTGACACAAGTGTTAGAGTTTCAGTGCGGAGCGTACCAATCACTATGAGATATCGGCCGTCAGGATCAGCTATGGTTGTAGTGTGTACAAATGGGATGTTACGATGGATTAGTATAGCTACCCCCCTTTTCTTACAGTCAGCAGAGGCAAAAAAGGTTTGGGTAAATTGCTTACCCTGAAGCTGAGAGTGTGTACCAGTGAAATGGGTCTCCTGAAGGAAAACTATATCAGCCATCTCTCTCCGACAGGCAGATAACATCACCGTACGTTTCTTGGGAGAATTAAGCCCATTAACATTTATAGAAAATAATTTAAGTGCCATGTGATACCAAAGAGTGGAGGAGGATCAGTGGAAACCCATCCCGGGGAGGAAAAGAAAGAAGAGAAGAAGAACAGCAAGAAACAAGAAGCGGAGATGTAGGAGAAGAGAAAGTGACAGAAAACCCATACGGGAAAAAACCCTGAAATATAGGGTCCCAATCAAGGACCGCTACACAAATGTTAAACATTGTACTTCTTAGTAACAAATAAAGGGAGCACGGGGGTAGCGTGAACAGCAAACCAATGCAGGAGAAGCAGGTCCCTCTGGACCGCAATAGTCGAGTCGGCCGGAGCCGAAGATATAGTCATGTAACCCAGAATACAGAAAAACGTACTGTGTCATAAAAAAACAAGGGGGGGGGAGGGTAGGGGAACAAGGGATAATAAGGTGAGCAAGATAAGCCCAGCGCAATAATACAAAGCTAGGCGTAACATTTAACAAACATTAAAGCCATGTAAGCAATATCAGAACAAACATTAAAGTCTGGTAAGCGATATCAAACACTAATAACATTCACATTAAAGAAAATAGGATGGAGGCCAGAGTCCCTACCTGTCAACAAAGAACATAGTGTAAGGAGATATATCCCTAAAACAGTGAGGACTATCTGATTAGAGCTAAGAGTGTCTGATAAGATCAAGGGGGGTCATTAGTGCCAGTGCGATGATGAGTTACCCTCGCCCATTCAGGCAGTGGAATCTGGGGGCGTTACGGCCCAGAGGAAGAGGCATTACCACCATCAGGTGACGATACAGGAAGAAGATCAAGTTTAGCCAACAGCTCCTGACCTTGAGTCAAAGTTTTAACGGAGTGAGTGGAGTTATTCACTGTAACCTGCAACATAAAAGGAAATCCCCATCTGTAGCGTATTTGATGCTGACGTAGTATCCTAGTAACAGGCTGGAGGTCTCGTCGCTTTTGAATAGTAGAGGGGGCCAGATCCTGAAAAACCTGAAGTTGCATATCTCGGAAATCGATCACTGGGGAGTCTCGAACCGACATTAGGATCCAGTCTTTTGAACGATAGTAATGTAGACGAACAATCACGTCTCTGGGTGGTTGAGTCGGAGCAGGCCGTGCCTGAAGCGCTCTGTGAGCTCTATCGCAAAGACAGTCGCCATCTGAGAGATCAGGCAATACGTGCTGAAATAAATCTTTCAAGAAGGATGGTAGAGCGGAGCTAAGAATTGATTCCGCCACGTTACGTATACGCAAGTTATTGCGACGGGAGCGATTCTCCTGATCTTCTTGACGTTCTTTGAGATCTTCCATCTCATCGTGGAGTCTAGAGAGTTCGGAGTCAAGATGTTGTTGAGAACGGCAAAGGTCATCCGTCTTAGATTCAAGAGCGTCCGTACGATTACCGAGGGCTGTGAGATCAGACTTGAAGTCGGCAATGGCTGTGGAGAGTTCTTGTTTAAAGGCGGATTGAACCCCCTCAAGTAAACCGGTCATAACTGCTTGGATCTGCGGGTCAATACCCGTCTCTGAAGAACAGGGGGAGGAAGGAGAGTCCGTAAGCAACGCAGGAGTCGGAGGGCCCTTAGACTTTGATCCCCCAAAAATGTGGGGGCCTGTGTATTTTTCTTATTTTTTTGCGCCATTATAGAGGACTAATAGGGTAGGCGGGGAATTACAAACGTAAAAGGAGACACAGACGCTGCTTGTAAAATGTATGTTAAGTAGAAAAGGGAAAGTTATAAAGGGAGCTATTACGGTCCAGGTAGGACTAATTGCGCTGCTAGGCCAGCATTCCGGGTAGCAGATAAAGGGCAGGTAGTGCCCTAAGGTGGCATTTGCATAATATTAAACAGAACAGGCGGCCTCAGTGTTGCCTCTGGGCCTGGCTTCTGGTAGCGTGAGAGAGAAAAACTAAGGCTCCACCACCGCACCTGCAGCGCAGCTAGTTGTTAGTGGGTAGCTCCGGGAGCCAGCAGCTGCAGCACAACCCCAGGGTTGAACTCCCCTCAGGGCGACTGGAGAGCAATAGAATATATGTGATACCTGGAGCTGCAGTGCAATCAATATAATAAACTCCCAGAGCCTATCTCCCCGCACAGCGCAAGGGTCCAGGAGCTGGTAACAGCTGAGCGGCTCCTGCGCTTCTCTCCCCGCCCGTCAAGTAGAGCAGGGATCAGGCAGCGCTATCACAGCCGCTGGCGTGCGGCGTTGAGGCGATCTCCCCCCCCCCCCGCCGGCACCAGCGGTGATCTCTTCTCTGGGCTGCGACCTCCCGTGTGACGCCGCGTGGTCCCGCTGCTCCATCCTCCCGCACAGAGGTGGCCGCCGCCCGTACAGATACCTTGGGCTTCTGGACAGGATCCACGGGGGCCGCGGTCAGCTCTTATCCGCAGTGCTTCTTCACAGCTGGGAGAGACTCTCCGATGGCTTCTGAGGCAGCAGTACGTCCGGCAACAGGGAGAGGGGGGGGGGGGGGGGACAGTGCACTCAAGGTCCCGGCTCTGCGCCGGTGAACAGGCCGCAACCTGCAGGAGCTGTAAACCGGCTCCCCGTTCCGCGGCCAAAGTCCACCAACACCAGAGGCACCCAGCCCGTACAGGTACAGCCGCGGGGGCCACAAATAGAGGCAATAGGCAGCAGAAAAGGGGAATTTGGATGCCCGACCTCAGGAGCACTCTGAGGAAGCGTCCTACCCGTTCAGCCACCTAAATGTCATATTATTAACCAAACTACACAAACATATTTCTCTATCGTCCTTGTGGATGCTGGGGTTCCTGAAAGGACCATGGGGAATAGCGGCTCCGCAGGAGACAGGGCACAAAAAGTAAAGCTTTCCGATCAGGTGGTGTGCACTGGCTCCTCCCCCTATGACCCTCCTCCAGACTCCAGTTAGATTTTTGTGCCCGGCCGAGAAGGGTGCAATCTAGGTGGCTCTCCTAAAGAGCTGCTTAGAGAAAGTTTAGCTTAGGTTTTTTATTTTACAGTGAGTCCTGCTGGCAACAGGATCACTGCAACGAGGGACGTAGGGGAGAAGGAGTGAACTCACCTGCGTGCAGGATGGATTGGCTTCTTGGCTACTGGACATCAGCTCCAGAGGGACGATCACAGGTACAGCCTGGATGGTCACCGGAGCCGCGCCGCCGGCCCCCTTGCAGATGCTGAAGTAAGAAGAGGTCCAGAATCGGCGGCTGAAGACTCCTGCAGTCTTCTAAAGGTAGCGCACAGCACTGCAGCTGTGCGCCATTTTCCTCTCAGCACACTTCACACGGCAGTCACTGAGGGTGCAGGGCGCTGGGAGGGGGGCGCCCTGGGAGGCAAATGAAAACCTTTTTTGGCGAAAAATACCTCACATATAGCCCCCAGAGGCTATATGGAGATATTTAACCCCTGCCAAGATTCACTAAATAGCGGGAGACGAGCCCGCCGAAAAAGGGGCGGGGCCTATCTCCTCAGCACACAGCGCCATTTTCTCTCACAGAAAGCCTGGAGAGAAGGCTCCCAGGCTCTCCCCTGCACTGCACTACAGAAACAGGGTTAAAACAGAGAGGGGGGGCACTGATTTTGGCGATATTGAGATATATATAAAGATGCTATAAGGGAAAACACTTATATAAGGTTGTCCCTATATAATTATAGCGTTTTGGTGTGTGCTGGCAAACTCTCCCTCTGTCTCCCCAAAGGGCTAGTGTGGGTCCTGTCCTCTGTCAGAGCATTCCCGGTGTGTGTGCTGTGTGTCGGTACGTGTGTGTCGACATGTATGAGGACGATGTTGGTGAGGAGGCGGAGAAATTGCCTGTAATGGTGATGTCACTCTCTAGGGAGTCGACACCGGAATGGATGGCTTATTTAGGGAATTACGTGAGAATGTCAACACGCTGCAAGGTCGGTTGACGACGTGAGACGACCGACAAACTATTAGTACCGGTCCAGACGTCTCAGAAACACCGTCAGAGGCGTTAAAAACGCCCATTTACCTCAGTCGGTCGACACAGACACAGACACGGACACTGAATCCAGTGTCGACGGTGAATAAACAAACGTATTTCTCATTAGGGCCACACGTTAAGGGCAATGAAGGAGGTGTTGCATATTTCTGATACTACAAGTACCACAAAAAAGGGTATTATGTGGGAGTGAAAAAACTACCTGTAGTTTTTCCTGAATCAGATAAAATAAAATGAAGTGTGTGATGATGCGTGGGGTTACCCCGATAGCAAATATTGGCGTTATACCCTTTCCCGCCAGAAATTAGGGCGCGTTGGGAAACACCCCTTAGGGTGATAAGGCGCTCACACGCTTATCAAGTGGCGTTACCGTCTCCAGATACGGCCGCCCTCAAGGAGCCAGCTGATAGGAAGCTGGAAAGATATCCTAAAAAGTATATACACACATACGGTGGTTATACTGCGACCAGCGATCGCCATCAGCCTGGAGATGCAGTGCTGGGTTGGCTTGGTCGGATTCCCTGACTGAAAATATTTTATTCATATAGAGCATTTAATAGGATGCATTCTATATATATGTACGTGAGATGCACAGAGGGATATTTGCTCTCTGGCATCAAGATAAGTACGTTGTCCATATCACCCAGAAGATGTCATGGACACGACAGTGGTCAGGTGATACAGATCCCATACGGCACATGGAAGTATTGCCGTATAAAGGGAAGGAGTTAGTTGGGGTCGGTCCATCGGACCTGGGGACCACGGCAACAGCTGGGAAATCCAACCTTTTTACCCCAAGTTACATCTCAGCTGAAAAAGACACCGTCTTTTCAGCCTCAATCCTTCCTTTCCCATGAGGGCATGCAGGCAAAAGGCCAGTCATATCTGCCCAGACATAGAGGTAAGGGAAGTAGACTGCAGCAGGCAGCCCCTTCCCAGGAAAAGAAGCCCTCCACCGCGTCTGCCAAGTCCTCAGCATGACGCTGGGGCCATGCAAGCGGACTCAAGGTGGGGGGGTAGTCTCAAGAGTCTCAGCGCGCAGTGGGATCACTCGCAGGTTGACCCCTAGATAGTACAAGTATTATCCCAGGGGTACAGATTGGAGAGTCGAGACATCTTCTCCTCGCAGGTTTCTGAAGTCTGCTTTACCAACGGCTCCCTCCGACAGGGAGGCAGCATTGGAAACAATTCACAAGCTGTATATCCAGCAGGTGATAAATCAAAGTACCCCTCCTACAACAAGGAAAAGGGTATTATTTTTCCACACTATATTGTGGTACTGACGCCAGACGGCTTGGTGAGACATAGTCTAAACTGAAATCTTTGAACACTTGCATAAAAGGTTCAAATCGAGATGGAGTCACTCAGAGCAGTGATAGCGAACCGGAAAAAAGGGGACTATATGGTGTCCCTGGACATCAAGGATTACCTCCATGTCCAAATTTGCCCTTCTCAACAAGGGTACCTCTGGTTCGTGGTACAGAACTGTCAATATCAGTTTCAGACGATGCCGTTTGAATTATCCACGGCACCCCGGGCCTTTTACCAAGGTAATGGCCGAAAAGATGTTTCTTCAAAGAAAAAAGGCATCTAAATTATCCCTTACTTGGACGATATCCTGAAAAGGGCAAGTTCCAGAGAACAGTTGGAGGTCGGAAGAGCACTATCTAAAGTAGTTCTACGACAGCACGACTGGATTCTAAATATTCCAAGAATCGCAGCTGTTTTCCGACGATACGTCTGCTGTTCCTAGGAATGATTCTGGGCATAGTCCAGAAAAAGGTGTTCCTCCGGGAGGAAAAAGCCAAGGAGTTATTCGACCTAGTCAGAAACCTCCTAAAACCAGGCCAAGTATCAGTGCATCAATGCACAGGAGTCCTGGGAAAAATGGTGGCTTCTTACGAAGCGATTCCATTCGGCAGATCTCAGGGGATTTGCTGGACGAATGGTCCAGATCGCATTTTCAGATGCATCAGCGGATTATCCTGTCTCCAAGGACAAGGGTGTCTCTTCTGTGGGGGCTGCAGAGTGCTCATCTTTTAGAGGGCAGCACACTCAGCATTCAGGACTGTGTTCTGGGGACCACGGATACCAGCCTGAGAGGCTGGGGAGTAGTCACACAGGGAAAAAATTTCCAAGGAAGTGTGGTCAAGTCTGGAGACTTCTCTCCACATGAATATACTGGAGCTAAGGGCAATTTACAATGCTCTGAGCCTAGGAAGACTCCTGCTTCAAAGTCAACCGGTGCTGATCCAGTAGGACATCATCATGGCGGTCGCCCACGTTATCAGACGGGGCGACACAAGAAGCAGGAGGGCAATGACAGCAAGGATTCTTCGCTGGGCGGAAAATCATGTGATAACACTGTCAGCAGTGTTCATTCCGGGAGTGGGCAACTGGGAAGATTTCCTCAGCATAAATGAATTCCACCCGGAAAAGTGGAAACTTAATCTGGAAGTTTCCACATGATTGTAAACCGTTGGGAAAGACCAAAGGTGGTTATGATGGCGTCCCACCTGAAGCGCCAGGTCAAGAGACACTCAGGCAATAGCTGGGACGCTCTGGTAACACCGTCGGTGTACCAGTCGGTGTATGTGTTCCATCCTCTGCTTTTCATACCCAATGTATTGAAAATGATAGGAAGGAGAGGAGTAAGAACTATACTCGTGGCTCCGGTTTGGCCAAGAAGGACTTGGTTCCCGGAACTTCAAGAGATACTAAGAAGGGTCTTGATTCGGCAAGAACCGTGTCTGTTCCGGGACTTACCGCAGCTGCGTTGACGCCAAGGCGGGTGAACGCCGGATCCTAAGGGAAGAGGCATTCCGGAAGAGGTCATCCCTACCCTGGTCAGAGCCAGGAAGGAGGTGACCGCACAACATTATCACCACTTAGGTGAAAATATGTGCCAGGGTGTGAGTCCAGGAAGGCTCCACGGAAGAATTTCAACTAGGTTAATTTCTACATTTCCTGCAAACAGGAGTGTCTATGGGTCTCAAATTGGGTCCATTAAGGTTCAAATTTCGGCCTGTTGATTTTCTTCCAGAAAGAAATTGGCTTCAGTTCCTGAAGTCCAGAAGTTGTTAAGGGAGTACTGCATATACAGCCCCTTTGATGTCTCCAGTGGCACTGGGCGATCTCAAAGTAGTTTTGGGATTCCTAAAAAATCACATTGGTTTAAACAACTCAAATCTGTGGATTTGATATATCTCACATGGAAAATGACCATGCTGTTGGTCCTGGCCTCGGCCAGGCGAGTGTCAGAATTGGCGGTTTTATCTCACAAAGCCATATCTGATTGTCCATTCGGACAGAGCAAAGCTGCGGACTCGTCCCCAGTTTCTCCTTAAGGTGGTGTCAGCGTTTCACCTGAACCGGCTTATTGTGGTACCTGCGGCTACTAGGGACTTGGAGGACTCCAAGTTGCTGGATGTTATCAGGGCCCTGAAAATATAGTTTCCAGGTTGGCTGGAGTCAGGAAATCTGACTTGCTGTTTATCCTGTATGCACCCAACAATGCTGGGTGCTTCTGCTTCTAAGCAGTCGATTGCTCGTGGGATTGGTAGCACAATTCAACTTGCACATTCTGTGGCAGGCCTGCCACAGTCTAAATCTGTTAAGGCCCATTCCACAAGGAAGGTGGGCTCATCTTGGGCGGCTGCCCGAGGGGTCTCGGCATTACAACTTTGCCGAGCAGCTACGTGGTCGGGGGAGAACACGTTTGTAAAATTCTACAAATTTGATACCCTGGCAAAAGAGGACCTGGAGTTCTCTCATTCGGTGCTGCAGAGTCATCCGCACTCTCCCGCCCGTTTGGGAGCTTTGGTATAATCCCCATGGTCCTTTCAGGAACCCCAGCATCCACAAGGACGATAGAGAAAATAAGAATTTACTTACCGATAATTCTATTTCTCGGAGTCCGTAGTGGATGCTGGGCGCCCATCCCAAGTGCGGATTATCTGCAATACTTGTACATAGTTATTGCTAACTAAATCGGGTTATTGTTGTTGTGAGCCATCTTTTCAGAGGCTCCGCTGTTATCATACTGTTAACTGGGTTCAGATCACAGGTTGTACAGTGTGATTGGTGTGGCTGGTATGAGTCTTACCCGGGATTCAAAATTCCTCCCTTATTGTGTACGCTCGTCCGGGCACAGTACCTAACTGGAGTCTGGAGGAGGGTCATAGGGGGAGGAGCCAGTGCACACCACCTGATCGGAAAGCTTTACTTTTTGTGCCCTGTCTCCTGCGGAGCCGCTATTCCCCATGGTCCTTTCAGGAACCCCAGCATCCACTACGGACTCCGAGAAATAGAATTATCGGTAAGTAAATTCTTATTATCTCTTTGCTTATCTCTAAATATATCCCAACTCACCTCTTCAGGCAAGCCTATCATATACTATACATACTGTATCATATACATATTATTATTATTATTATTAACCTTTATTTATATGGCGCCACAAGGGTTCCGCAGCGCCCATTACACAGTACATAAACAAATAGTCAAAGAGGAAAACAACAACTTACAGTTGAAGACAATATAGGACAAGTACAGGGTAACTAAACATAGTTACATCAGCAGATGACACTGGAATAAGTATCAGGTGGCAGAAGACTGCTGGATTTGCTGCAGTTGAAGATTATTAATGTAAGAAAAAGGATAAGCACATGAGGGAAGAGGGGCCTGCTCGTGAGAGCTTACATTCTAAAGTATGTACATATACATATCATATACTGACCTGTCCACATAACCTTCAGAAGCATTCATTCATCAGGACTGTCTTTGCAATCTGATGGGACCGCTATGCTATATTCTTCCTCCCTCTGCAGTATGTCTGTTTGTTATTACCCAGTTTGTCTATCACTTGTTTCCTGTTGTAAAGGGCAGCCCATGTGCACAGCATGGTGCCACGCAATGCTCCCTCTGTAACCTATTGTCTCATTTACAACTCATTTGAGGAAAATGTAGTTAGTTAAAAAAATAAAACCAAATCAATAAAATAATTAGCAGGTATGTTTTATGTGTTAGTCCCCTCGTTAAGGTTGTTATTACTAGAGCCTGGTGTGCTCCCGACATCTGCAAATGGCGAGCACTGGTGAATGACACAGCGAACCATGGACCTCATTCAGGTTGGATCGCAAATTGAGTTCCAACCGCAATAATGATGATGCGGGCGCATGCGCAGGGTCCGTCCTGCGCATGCACTCACATTTACCCGCACAATGCTCTGTTAACAAAGCGGAGACAGAGCGCTGTGGGGGCAGCGACTTCTGAATGGGGGCATGGTGGTGGCATTATCGGGGCGGCTCCGTGACGTCACATGCAGCCACTCCGATCAAAAAGATGGCGGCTGGCCTCCTGCCGTCGCAGCCACGCTGCGCCGGCAGGAGACTTCCTTAATTTCTACGATCATGCACTAATTGCAGCGCGATCGTAATTAGTGCGTGATTGCAGTGGGGGGTTGCAGTTGAAGGTTTGCTAATTCTGCTAAAAAGGGTCGCGTGAACGTTTTCTATACGTTGGGTAGGAAAGCCACTGCTAAATAGCATTCGATTTGGGACTGATGGTATATTCCCCACTTGGGCCCTACGTGATGATCTTCCTTCTCAGTCACAAGTTACTTCCTGGTGTTCTCCCTCTGTGCCCTGTACAGCACACCAGCCTGATTTTACCCCTATTGCAGGGCTTTACAAATCCCAGGGGCTAGGTCACCATGGCCCCTTAATTTTGCTACCTGGTCACCAGATTATGAAGGGATGGAGGAAGCAGATCCTTGTCAGCCCCAGCAGAGATACATGGGCATGCCTCTATTGCGGCGGCCATTTCATGCACAGGACTGCATGTGCTGAGTGTCCGTCCCAGCTTGTACTGACTGCTGTGCCTGTTCGTTCCTGGCCTGTGCTGACAACTTCTGTACTACCCAGCCTGCACTGTGTGCTTTCTCGAAACTCCGGCTGCGTAGAGCTCTCCAGTAAGAGGCCGGGATAGTGGCTTCGGAGGGGGTAGTGATGTGGCCACGGAGAGGGGGGGAGGGGATTGTTTGCCCAGTGGATGGCTGTAGAGGGGTAGATTGCCTGGGGGTACTCCCTTGGAAGTGTGGCCATGGGGGTTGGTGGCCTGGTAGGTTAGTGGCTCAGTAATGAGGTGAGGGGTGTTTGCCCGGGGAGAGGGAGGTAGCTGAACAGCAATGTGGCAGCGGTGGCCTGTTTTTCCTGGAGGCACCTGCTTAGTTGTGTGGCCATGGGGGTTGGTTGCTGAGGGGGGTGGGGGGGGGGGTGGGGGGGGGCTTTGTTGCTGCTCAGTAGTGATCTGGCTCCTACACTTTCATCCTGGCTTCTAGATTTTAGTTTTCGGGGTGGGGGTGGCAAGGCTCTATCTATCTATCTATCTATCTATCTATCTATCTATCTATCTATCTATCTATCTATCTATCTATCTATCTATCAACACCTTGTGCCACTATACTTATCCTTCTAAACCTTTATGTGCATTATTTAATTTGTCTTACTTGCACATGTCTGTTTGGGTTGGGTATGTGTTACCGCCGCTGGGGATACCGGCGGGCAGCATACCGACCGCATGATCCCGGCAGCAGAATGCCGGCATGGGGGGCGCAAGCACAACAAGCCCCTTGCTGGCTCGGTGACGAGCTGAGCTGCGCTCGCCACAGGTTCTATTCCCACTCTATGGGTGTCGAGGACACCCACGATTGGGAATAGTCCCTGCTAGTCGGCATGCCGACTGACGGAATTTAGAGGGGTGTGGGATGTAGCCGTTGGTATTGTGACCGTCGGCCTCCTGACCACTGCTCACATAACTACATCCCGTCTCTTTTATATTCTGTAACATTCTGACAGCACTTCCTCTGTTGTGATGTATGTTGTCTTCTGTCGGAAACCTAATTTCTCTGACGTCCTAGTGGATGCTGGGACTCCGTAAGGACCAAGGGGGGGAATAGCGGCTCCGCAGGAGACAGGGCACAAGAATAAAAGCTTTAGGATCAGGTGGTGTGCACTGGCTCCTCCCCCTATGACCCTCCTCCAAGCCTCAGTTAGATTTTTGTGCCGAACGAGAAGGGTGCAGGCTAGGTGGCTCTCCTGAGCTGCTTAGAATAAAAGTTTATTTTAGGTTTTTTATTTTCAGTGAGTCCTGCTGGCAACAGGCTCACTGCATCGTGGGACTAAGGGGAGAAGAAGCGAACTCACCTGCGTGCAGAGTGGATTGGGCTTCTTAGGCTACTGGACATTAGCTCCAGAGGGACGATCACAGGTTCAGCCTGGATGGGTCCCGGAGCCGCGCCGCCGGCCCCCTTACAGAGCCAGAAGAGCGAAGAGGTCCGGTGAAATCGGCGGCAGAAGACGGTCCTGTCTTCAACTAAGGTAGCGCACAGCACTGCAGCTGTGCGCCATTGCTCTCAGCACACTTCACACTCCGGTCACTGAGGGTGCAGGGCGCTGGGGGGGGAGCGCCCTGAGACGCAATATAACGGATATACCTTAGGTTGGCAAAAAGAAATACATCACATATAGCTCCTGGGCTATATGGATGTATTTAACCCCTGCCATTTTTCCAGAAAAGAGCGGGAGATAAGGACGTCGTGAAGGGGCGGAGCCTATCTCCTCAGCACACAAGCGCCATTTTCCCTCACAGCTTCGCTGGAAGGACGGCTCCCTGACTCTCCCCTGCAGACCTGCTACAGAATCAGGGTAAAAAAGAGAAGGGGGGGCACTATTGGCAGCTAATAATAAAAACAGCAGCTATAAAAGGGAGTAACACTTATATAAGGTTATCCCTGTATATATATATAGCGCTTGGTGTGTGCTGGCAAACTCTCCCTCTGTCTCTCCAAAGGGCTGGTGGGGTCCTGTCCTCTATCAGAGCATTCCCTGTGTGTGTGCTGTGTGTCGGTACGTGTGTGTCGACATGTATGAGGAGGAAAATGATGTGGAGGCGGAGCAATTGCCTGGGTTAGTGATGTCACCCCTTAGGGAGTCGACACCTGACTGGATGATCGTATTTAAAGAATTACGTGACAATGTCAGCACTTTGCAAAAAACTGTTGACGACATGAGACAGCCGGCAAATCAATTAGTGCCTGTCCAGGCGTCTCAGACACCGTCAGGGGCCCTAAAACGCCCGTTACCTCAGTGGGTCGACACAGACCCAGACACACATACTGAGTCTAGTGTCGACGGTGAGGAGACAAACGTAATGTCCAGTAGGGCCACACGTTACATGATCACGGCAATGAAGGAAGCATTGAACATTTCTGACACTACAAGTACCACAAAGAAGGGTATTATGTGGGGTGTGAAAAAACTACCAATAGTTTTTCCTGAGTCAGATGAATTAAATGAGGTGTGTGATAAAGCGTGGGTTTCCCCCGACAAAAAACTGCTAATTTCTAATAAATTATTGGCACTATATCCTTTCCCGCCAGAGGTTAGGGCGCGTTGGGAAACACCCCCTAGGGTAGATAAAGCGCTCACACATTTATCCAAACAAGTAGCGTTACCGTCTCCTGATACGGCCACCCTCAAAGAACCAGCTGATAGAAGGCTGGAAAATATCCTAAAAAGTATATACACACATACTGGTGTTATACTGCGACCAGCTATCGCTTCAGCCTGGATGTGCAATGCTGGAGTCGCGTGGTCGGATTCCCTGACTGAAAATATTGATACCCTGGACAGGGACAATATATTGTTAACTATAGAGCATTTGAAGGATGCATTACTATATATGCGTGATGCACAGAGGGATATTTGCACCCTGGCATCAAGAGTAAGTGCTATGTCCATTTCTGCCAGAAGAGCATTATGGATGCGACAGTGGTCAGGGGATGCGGATTCCAAACGACATATGGAAGTATTGCCGTATAAAGGGGAGGAGTTATTTGGGGCTGGTCTATCGGACCTGGTGGCCACGGCAACGGCTGGAAAGTCCACCTTTTTACCCCAAGTCACCTCACATCAGCAGAAAAAGACACCGTCTTTTCAAACTCAGTCCTTTCGTTCCCATAAGTACAAGCGAGCAAAAGGCCACTCATTTCTGCCCCGGGGCAGAGGAAGAGGAAAAAGACTGCACCATGCAGCAGCTTCCCAGGAGCAGAAGCCCTCCCCTGCTTCTGCCAAGTCTTCAGCATGACGCTGGGGCTTTACAAGCAGACTCAGAGACGGTGGGGGCCCGTCTCAAGAATTTCAACGCGCAGTGGGCTCACTCGCAAGTGGACCCCTGGATTCTACAGGTAGTATCGCAGGGGTACAAACTGGAATTCGAGGCGTTTCCCCCTCGCCGGTTCCTGAAGTCTGCTCTACCAAAGTCTCCCTCCGACAGGGAGGCAGTTTTGGAAGCCATTCACAAGCTGTATTCCCAGCAGGTGATAATCAAGGTACCCCTCCTACAACAAGGAAAGGGGTATTATTCCACGCTGTTTGTGGTACCGAAGCCGGACGGCTCGGTGAGACCAATTTTAAATCTGAAATCCTTGAACACTTACATAAAAAGGTTCAAATTCAAGATGGAGTCACTCAGAGCAGTGATAGCGAACCTGGAAGAAGGGGACTATATGGTGTCTCTGGACATCAAAGATGCTTATCTCCACGTCCCAATCTACCCTTCTCACCAAGGGTACCTCAGGTTTGTAGTACAAAACTGTCATTATCAGTTTGGGTTGTCCACGTTTGGGTTGTCCACGGCACCTCGGGTCTTTACCAAGGTAATGGCCGAAATGATGATTCTTCTTCGAAGAAAAGGCATCTTAATTATCCCTTACTTGGACGATCTCCTGATAAGGGCAAGGTCCAGGGAACAGTTAGAAGTCGGAGTGGCACTATCTCAGGTAGTGTTACGTCAGCACGGGTGGATCCTAAATATTCCAAAATCGCAGCTGATTCCAACGACACGTCTACTGTTCCTAGGAATGATTCTGGAAACAGTCCAGAAGAAGGTGTTTCTCCCGGAGGAGAAGGCCAGGGAGTTATCCGAGCTAGTCAGGAACCTCCTAAAACCAGGCCAGGTGTCAGTGCAGTCAAGCATGGAAACATCTCTTCATATAAACATTCTGGAACTAAGGGCCATTTACAATGCCCTAAGTCAAGCGAAACCCCTGCTTCAGGGTCAGGCGGTATTGATCCAATCGGACAACATCACGTCAGTCGCCCACGTAAACAGACAGGGCGACACGAGAAGCAGGAGGGCAATGGCAGAAGCTGCAAGGATTCTTCGCTGGGCGGAAAATCATGTGATAGCACTGTCAGCAGTGTTCATGATGGCGTCCCGTCTAAACAAAAACTAGACAGGTATTGCGCCAGGTCAAGGGACCCTCAGGCAATAGCGGTGGACGCTCTGGTAACACCGTGGGTGTACCAGTCAGTGTATGTGTTCCCTCCTCTGCCTCTCATACCAAAAGTACTGAGAATCATAAGGAGAGGAGTAAGAACTATACTCGTGGTTCCGGATTGGCCAAGAAGGACTTGGTACCCGGAACTTCAAGAGATGCTCACGAAAGACCCGTGGCCTCTACCTCTAAGAAAGGACCTGCTCCAGCAGGGGCCTTGTCTGTTCCAAGACTTACCGCGGCTGCGTTTGACGGCATGGCGGTTGAACGCCGGATCCTGAAGGAAAAAGGCATTCCAGATGAAGTCATCCCTACCCTGATCAAAGCCAGGAAGGATGTAACCGCAAAACATTATCACCGCATTTGGCGAAAATATGTTGCGTGGTGTGAGGCCAAGAAGGCCCCTACAGAGGAATTTCAACTGGGTCGTTTCCTCCATTTCCTGCAAACAGGACTGTCTATGGGCCTAAAATTAGGGTCCATTAAGGTTCAAATTCGGTCCTGTCGATTTTCTTCCAGAAAGAACTGGCTTCCGTGCCTGAAGTTCAGACATTTGTAAAAGGGGTACTGCATATACAGCCTCCTTTTGTGCCTCCAGTGGCACCTTGGGATCTCAATGTTGTTTTGAGTTTCCTAAAGTCACATTGGTTTGAACCACTCACCACTGTGGACTTAAAATATCTCACATGGAAAGTGTCGATGCTGTTAGCCCTGGCTTCAGCCAGGCGTGTGTCAGAATTGGCGGCTTTATCATATAAAAGCCCTTACTTAATTTTTCATTCTGACAGGGCAGAATTGAGGACTCGTCCTCAATTTCTCCCTAAGGTGGTTTCTGCATTTCACATGAACCAACCTATTGTGGTACCTGCGGCTACTAGGGACTTGGAGGACTCCAAGTTGCTTGACGTTGTCAGGGCCCTGAAAATATATGTTTCCAGGACGGCTGGAGTCAGAAAATCTGACTCGCTGTTTATCCTGTATGCACCCAACAAGCTGGGTGCTCCTGCTTCTAAGCAGACGATTGCTCGTTGGATTTGTAGTACAATTCAGCTTGCACATTCTGTGGCAGGCCTGCCACAGCCAAAATCTGTAAAAGCCCATTCCACAAGGAAAGTGGGCTCATCTTGGGCGGCTGCCCGAGGGGTCTCGGCTTTACAACTTTGCCGAGCAGCTACTTGGTCAGGGGCAAACACGTTTGCTAAATTCTACAAATTTGATACCCTGGCTGAGGAGGACCTGGAGTTCTCTCATTCGGTGCTGCAGAGTCATCCGCACTCTCCCGCCCGTTTGGGAGCTTTGGTATAATCCCCATGGTCCTTACGGAGTCCCAGCATCCACTAGGACGTCAGAGAAAATAAGATTTTACTCACCGATAAATCTATTTCTCGTAGTCCGTAGTGGATGCTGGGCGCCCATCCCAAGTGCGGATTGTCTGCAATACTTGTATATAGTTATTGTTACAAAATTCGGGTTATTATTGTTGTGAGCCATCTTTTCAGTGGCTCCTTTCGTTTATCATACTGTTAACTGGGTTCAGATCACGAGTTGTACGGTGTGATTGGTGTGGCTGGTATGAGTCTTACCCGGGATTCAATATCCTTCCTTATTATGTACGCTCGTCCGGGCACAGTATCCTAACTGAGGCTTGGAGGAGGGTCATAGGGGGAGGAGCCAGTGCACACCACCTGATCCTAAAGCTTTTATTCTTGTGCCCTGTCTCCTGCGGAGCCGCTATTCCCCCCCTTGGTCCTTACGGAGTCCCAGCATCCACTACGGACTACGAGAAATAGATTTATTGGTGAGTAAAATCTTATTAAAAACCAAAAAACAATTGTGAGATTTTAAAGACAAGACCATCATAACCGTATGTAACACTATAAAGATACTATTATTTGATACTACATATAAGGCCTTCAGTAATTTTACTCTGCAAAATAAAACCACATATTTACAGAACTAGGTCCATTGGGCAGCCTGTCAGTATATAATAGAGTACACCTACAGCAGCATCCTCTGTCTCCTCCCGTCAGCTGGGACCACAGATGCTGGCATCTTCCTCTGCATACACGGTGGCGGACATCTAGGAGCATAGCGGAGTTTGTGCTTTGTACATAAGACCCCATGGGCAGATTATTGAACATATGTGAATGTGCCCTTACAGTGACTAGATGCTTCATCCAGAAACCCCCCCCCCCCCCACAATTTCTTTTATGATTAGTTTTCTCATGGAAATACCGCGCAGATGTTATGTTTTATTTACTGCAGACTGTACAAGTGGTTACTAAGACATACATATATGTGTAATCCTTGTGTTATTTCTTCCGACATATGTAGGCCGTTGTTGTCTTAGCTAAGACCTTATACATGACCTATTAATCCATCTTCACTCTGTGCAATACAATGTTATGTTACAGTGAGACGCATAGGTTTACAGTATGTCTGAGTCACTCGTCACTGACCGGCAATAGTTCTACATACCGGTAATCCGACATTAGTGTTGTCATTTTCCCTTCGCCTGACTATTCTCTGTATCTCGCCGGATACTAGTGGGGCAGATGTATGAAGCCTGGAGAAGTGATAAAGCAGTGATAAGTGCAAGGTGATAATGCACCAGCCAATCAGCTGCAATATGTAAATTTACAGTTAAGAGCTGATTGGCTGGTGCGTTGTTACCTTGCACTTATCACTGCTTTATCACTTCTCCAGGCTTAATAAATCTGCCCCAATTGTCCCTACTGGTCATCACTTCTATATATTGTGTATGGATTCTGTAGTCATATAACATTGGGCCTAATTCAGATCCGATCGCAGCAGCAAATTTGTTAGCAGTTGGGCAAAACCAAGGGGGCATTCCGAGTTGTTCGCTCGTTATTTTTTTCTCGCAACGGAGCAATTAGTCGCTAATGCGCATGCGCAATGTCCGCAGTGCGACTGCGCCAAGTAAATTTGCTATGCAATTAGGTTTTTTACTCACGGCATTACAAGGTTTTTTCTTCGTTCTGGTGATCGGAGTGTGATTGACAGGAAGTGGGTGTTTCTGGGCGGAAACAGGCCGTTTTATGGGTGTGTGCGAAAAAGCGCTACCGTTTCTGGGAAAAACGCGGGAGTGGCTGGAGAAACGGAGGAGTGTCTGGGCGAACGCTGGGTGTGTTTGTGACGTCAAACCAGGAACGAAACTGACTGAACTGATCGCAGATGCCGAGTAAGTCTGGAGCTACTCAGAAACTGCTAAGAAGTGTCTATTCGCAATTTTGCAAATCTTTCGTTCGCAATTTTGATAAGCTAAGATACACTCCCAGTAGGCGGCGGCTTAGCGTGTGCAATGCTGCTAAAAGCAGCTTGCGAGCGAACAACTCGGAAAGAGGGCCTATGTGCACTGCAGGTGAGGACGATGCAACATGTGCAGAGAGAGTTAGATTTCGGTGGGTTATTTTTTTTCTGTGCAGGGTAAATACTGGCTGCTTTATTTCTACACTGCAATTTCAATTTCAGTGTGAACACACCACACCCAAATCTAACTCTCTCTGCACATGTTACATCTGCCCCACCTGCAGTGCACATGGTTTTGCCCAACTGCTAACAAATTTGCTGCTGCAATCAGGTCTGAATTACCCCCAATGTCTGTGTAGTCTTAACTGTGACGTTACATAGGTGGACTTACAGTACTTCCCCATCTTGTGCTCTGAAAGTACATTTATTTCCTTTATTAATAATAATTTATAAACATTTATGCGTGATAATCCTACTTGCCTGATGCATTTGAATGTTATAGTAATAAAATATAGAATTACATTTTTTATTTAATGAGCTATAAAGCCACGCATATTTTAGCGTTGCGCTTTGTCTGTGGTTATTTTCCCTGCTCTGTTTTGTTTTTATTTTTTATGCGCTATAAGAGGAGGAATGAATGAGCAGATTTTTGTGATAGAGTGTTGACTTGATTCATTATGGATCATTTAATAACATTGATTCCCTATGGATCATGTAATAACGTGTTTCTGCAGCGGGGTACACTGGGGTTCCACAGGGAATAACATCGGGGTGTAGAGTTGGATCTTGATCCGAGGCACCAACAGGCTAAAAGCTTTGACTGTTCCCAAGATGCACAGCGCCGCCTCCTATATCACCCCGCCTCCCAGCACTGGAGCTCAGTTTGTAAGTTGGTACCTGCAGTGCAGGCAGCTAATAGAGAGGGTTGCGCTGAGCAGCCCTGAAAAGAGATTTTATGAAGAAAGAAGACTTCAAGGGCCGCAGCACAGGCACTAAAAAGTGCTATATGTCATAGTGACATATCGTGCTGCGGCTCCCTCACCTCCCCCGGTGGCGCTGTATACTCCCGCGCCCTGGTTGCCGGGTACTTACAGCGGAGGGCTCTGGTTCTTCACCTAGGGGACACACACCTGCCGCAACTCTCCGGGATCGCGTGGCCGCATCAAGGTAGGAGGTAAGAGGGTTCCCAAGGCGGGACCTGCTGGAAATCGCTATCCGGCGCGGCCTTTAGGAGGGACCCCACTAGACCACCAGGGCAAGGGCACAGGTCGGATTACCTCATAGGGGTATATTCAATTAGGGTCGGATCCATTCCGACATGCATTTGTCGGAATGGATCCGACAACCCCTATTCAATCCCATATCAATTCGACTTTAAAGAAAGTCGAATTGAGATGAGACCTGTGAGCGGAGGAGAGGGGGGGAGACCAGCGGGGACAGCCGCAGGCAGACGAAGGAGAGCAACGCTGTAGAAGGATGTCTAACAGCCGCCTTGCCTCACGGCAGTGTCCACCCGGCTCCTACGAGCGTGACCTCACTTGCTGGAGCCGGGTGGACGCTGCTGTGAGCGGCGCGGCTGTGAGACATCCTCCTGCAGCGCTGTAGCGCTGCTCTTCTCCGTCTGCCCGCGGCTGTCCCCCGTCTCCCCGCGGCTCTCCTCCTCTCGGGTCCCACATCTCAGTCCGACATTTTTTTATGTCGGACTGAGATGGTCGGAAACAGGGCCAAATCCTTTCGAATTTGGCCCCGTTTCACTCAAAAGTACGTGAATCGGCAGCTATACTTCCGATTCACGTACTATTCGACAAGTCAAACTCCCCGACTTGGCGAATAAAAACAGCTGGGACTGAATAGGTCGAATCACGGTTCGACCTTAAAAAGTCGAAAACTGACGTCTTTTCGATAGACGGCAGCTTTCAACCCTAATTGAATATACCCCATAATCCGTTTTGCTAAGGCCCGCAGTACCTGGTGGTGAAGTCCAGCAAGGGGATAAGGCTCTGACCTGTAGCTCCTCCCCTAGCCCCAGGCGCCATTTACTGCTAATGTTCCCGCTCTGGAGCTACTTCTCTCTGCCTCCCTCACTCCCTGTCGACGTTTGGGCGCCATTACACACATGCTGAGCTGACTTTGGGACTGCTGGGCAATGTCTCCTCTGTAAAGCCGCCTGCATCATCAGCGTTGTACATTTACAGGACACTTAAGTATTATACATGTCTTTAGACAGTGTTAGTTAAGAACAAGTGCATACATTCAGGGTTATTTAGTACAAATACCCTGTGATATACATCCAGTCTTTACTGTTCATTGTTATATATACTGTATATTTATACATAGCTTTTCTTAGTAGTGCGGCTACTTAGTATTGCTAGTCCAGTGTAGTGTTATTTGTGCTATTTTCTGCATTGTAGATGTGACTGTGTGTATGCCAATAGCTGCTGTGTGATTTACATTCCGTGTATCTCACATATACTGCTATCCCTATTTCTCCGGCAGGGTCCCTGAAGGGGGCTAAGTGCGTCAGGGTTTTTCATGTAATATAGTGTTTCACAGGATATACTCGTCAGGCTCCGGAGAATTACCTCCGGCGGGTGCTCCCGCGGGTTGCCGTCCCGCTGGTTGGTGCGGCTGCTGCGGCGGGTCCTCCTCGATGGATGTGCGGCTGCCAAGGGCCAAGGGTCTGGAGAGCCGGGCGCTGCGGCGGGGATCGCTGCTGTAAAGTCCTCTAGTGGTGACACAGTATAGTGTGTCAGAGACAGAAGCTGGCTAAAGCTGTTTGCTAACAGCTAAGTATGTCTCCTGTGCTGGGGGCAGCCATGTTGGAGACCTGAGTATTACCAATGAAGTTCCCAATCTGTGTCCAGCCAATCCTGCGTGTTCTCTCCTTACAAAAGGTGGCTGGCTTAGAGGGAGAGTGCCAGTGCTTCAAGTTACCTCCTCGTGAAAGGTTCTCCAGCTCTGTGCTCCCAGGTTACTTCTGGTTCCCTGGTCCTGGTTGCGCTCATCTATCGGTTACCTAGGCGCTGCTGCAGTCCTGCTGTCTAAGTCCGTTGCCACTCGTGGAAGCGCTCACGGGGTCCCAGGTCGTAGAGGAGCTCCAGGTGCTAACGGCAGTTCCCGCAGAAGTCTTCATTTCTTCAAAGTACAAATCCTTCAGCCTCGTCTTTCAATCACAAATCAGAGTCTTCATTTCTTCAAAGTCCAAGTTCTTCAGCCTCATTTTTCAATCACAAACCACAGTCTTCATTTCTTCAAAGTCCAAGTTCTTCAGCCTCATCTTTCAATTACAAACCACAGTCTTCATTTCTTCAAAGTACAAGTTCTTCAGCCTCATCTTTCAATTACAAACCACAGTCTTCATTTCTTCAAAATCCAAGTACTTCAGTGTCGTCTTTTAATCATAAAACTCAGTCTTCAGTTCTTTTCCGGAGTTCTTCAGCTTCACTCTTCAACTCATTTAACCATAGACTCTAATTCTTCCAGTTTCTTCTATTCGTGTACAGCCTGATTATGCATTAAAACTACAGTTATCTTCCTACGGAGTCCTCCTTTCTTTACGCCCTCCGGCCAACGTTAACACTTAGTTTGGCTTCCACCCCATGAGGAGGAATTACATTCAGCCACTTCGTTTACTCTCCTCACAGGTAGCTGTCCCTTCAGCCAAAACTCGGTTGTCGGAACCCCAACTTACGCCAAGCGTGACAATACTCCCTTGGTATTTCTCATACGTCCTAGAGGATGCTGGGGATGCTTCAAGAACCATGGGGTATAGACGGGATCCGCAGGAGACATGGTCACTTTAAGACTTTAAAAGGGGTGTGAACTGGCTCCTCCCTCTATGCCCCTCCTCCAGACTCCAGTTAGATTCTGTGCCCAGTGAGACTGGATGCACACTGAGGAGCTCTCCAGAGTTTCTCAGAAAAAGACTTTATGTTAGGTTTATTATTTTCAGGGAGGCCTGCTGGCAACAGGCTCCCTGCATCGTGGGACTGAGGGGAGAGAAGCAGACCTACTTCTGTGAGTTTCAAGGCTCTGCTTCTTAAGCTAAAGGACACCATTAGCTCCAGAGGGTCTGATCGCTAGGTACGCCTAGATGCTCGTTCCCGGAGCCGCGCCGTCACCCCCCTTGCAGAGCCAAAAGTCAGAAGACGGGTGAGTAGAAGAAGATCAGAAGACTTCAGTGACGGCTTTGAGGTACCGCACAGCAGTCGCGCAGCCCGCCATGCTCCCACACACACACAGCAGCACTACAGGGTGCAGGGCGCAGGGGGGGTGCCCTGGGCAGCATTAAACCTCAATAAATAGACTGGCAAATGAGGCTTACAGTGCCTGGGCACCCATACCAAACCCCCGCCAGTATAAAAATGTGAAAAATAGCGGGGCTGAAGCGCGCCATTAAGGGGGTGTGGCTCAGCCCTCACAGCTCTAAGTAATTTGTTGCTGTTCTATTAGTATAAAAGCGCTAACAGGCCTGAGGCATTATTTTAATCGTTTTCAGTACAGGGATAGGCGCTGGGTTGTGAGCTGACAGAACTCCCTCTGTGTTTCTCTAACAGGCTTTGCTGTGGGTCTGTCTCCTATAGCCCCAGTGTGGTTGTGGGTGTTGGTACGTGTGTGTCGACATGTCTGAGGCTGAGTGCTCTTCCCAGGAGGAGGCTGGAGTGGGGACAGAAAAGACTGTGGGAGTGACTGTGTCGGCACCGCCGACGGCTGATTGGGTAAATGTTTTGAGTGTTTTGAATGCAAATGTGGCACGATTGAATAAGAGATTAGATAAATCTGAGTCTCAGAACCAGACATGGAGAAAATCCATGGAGGATGCATTATCACAAGTTCAGACCCCCTCGGGGTCACAGAAGCGTTCATTTACCCAGATAGCGGATACAGATACCGACACGGACTCTGATTCCAGTGATGCCAGATTGAATCCTAAACTGGCTAAGAGCATTCAGTACATGATTGTAGCGATAAAATACATATTACATATCACGGAAGACCCTGCTGTTCCTGATACTAGGGTCTGTATGTTTAAGGGAAAGAAACCTGAGGTGACGTTTCCTCCCTCTCATGAACTGAACGCTCTTTTTGAAAAAGCTTGGGAAAATCCTGACAAGAAGTTACAGGTTCCCAAGAGAATTCCGGTGGCATATCCGTTCCCCTCTGGGGACAGGGAAAAGTGGGAGTCAACTCCCACGGTGGACAAAGCTCTATCGAGTCTGTCCAAAAAGGTGGCGCTTCCGTCTCCTGACACGGCAGCCCTAAAGGATCTTGCAGATCGTAAGCAGGAAAATACACTAAAATCCATTTTTGTCACTACAGGTACGCTGCTCAGGCCTGCCGTTGCATCGGCATGGGTGAGTAGCGCTATTGAAAAGTAGGCAGATAACTTGTCATTTGATATAGATTCCCTGGACAGGGATAGCGTTCTTTTGATACTGGGTCATATCAGGGATGCTGCAGCCTATCTAAAGGAAGCTGCGAGGGATATTGGCCTTTTGGGGTCAAGGGCCAATGCCATGGCAGTCTCGGCTAGGAGGGCATTGTGGATTCATCAATGGAATGCTGATGCTGACTCTAAGGAGGCTATGGAGTCTCTGCCGTTTAAAGGTGGTGTATTGTTTGGTGATGGCCTCGCTTACCTGGTATCTACGGCTACCGCGGGTAAGTCATCGTTTCTACCTTATGTCCCTGCACATCAAAAGAAAACACCCCACTATCAGATGCAGTCCTTTCGGCCCAATAAATACAAAAAAGGACGAGGGTCTTCCTTCCTTCCTACGAGAGGTAGAGGAAGGGGAAAAAGGTCACAGGCTGTGGCAAGTTCCCAAGAGCAGAAGTCCTCCCCGGCTTCTACCAAATCCACCGCATGACGCTGTGGCTCCTCTGCGGGAGTCCGCACCGGTGGGGGCACGTCTCCAATTCTTCAGTCAGGTCTGGGTTCGCTCGGCCCTGGATCCTTGGGTATTAGAAATAGTAGCCCAAGGGTACAAATTGGAGTTTCAAGACGTGCCCCCTCACTGATTTTTCAAATCGGCCTTGCCAGCTTCTCCTCCAGAAAGGGAGGTAGTATGCGCTGCAATACTAAAGCTGTGTCAAAATCAAGTCATTGTCACGGTACCCCCGTCACAACAGGGGGAAGGCTTTTATTCGAGCCTGTTTGTGGTCCCGAAGCCGGATGGCTCAGTCAGACCGATTCTGAACCTAAAATCCCTCAATTTCTATCTAAAAAAATTAAAATTCAAGATGGAATCTCTCCGAGCAGTGATCTTCAGTCTGGAGGAGGGGGATTGTATGGTGTCGGTCGACATAAAGGATGCCTACTTACACGTCCCCATATATCCTCCACATCAGGCTTATCTGAGGTTTGCTGTTCAGGATTGTCATTACCAATTTCAGACGTTGCCGTTTGGTCTGTCCACGGCTCCGAGGATTTTCACCAAGGTTATGGCGGAAATGATGATTCTCCTGCGCAAGCAGGGAATCACAATTATCCCGTACTTGGACGATCTCCTGATAAAGGCGAGATCCAAGGAGCAATTACTGAAAAATGTTACGCTCTCCCTGACAATTCTGCGACAACATGGTTGGCTCCTAAACTTGCCAAAATCACAGTTGGTTCCGACAACACGGCTGTCTTTCTTGGGTATGATTCTGAATACAGAATTACAGAGAGTTTTTCTTCCAGTGGAAAAGAACATGGTAAAACAGATTCTGCAAGAGTGTCGATTCTTCAATGCACTCGGTTGCTGAGGAAGATGGTGGCGGCCTACGAGGCCATTCAGTTTGGCAGGTTCCATGCCAGAGTGTTTCAGTGGGACCTGTTGGACAAGTGGTCCGGGTCTCACCTGTACATGCACCGGAAAATAATCCTATCTTCCAAGACCAGAATCTCTCTCCTGTGGTGGCTGCACAGTTCTCACCTCCTAGAGGGACGCAGGTTCGGGATTCAGGATTGGATCCTGGTGACCACAGATGCAAGTCTCAGAGGCTGGGGAGCAGTCACACAGGGGAAAAATTTCCAGGGAAAATGGTCAAGCCAGGAAGCTTGTCTACACATAAACATTCTGGAATTAAGGGCCATTTACAACGGCCTTCTGCAAGCGGAATATCTTCTTCGCAGTCTGCCCTTCTTGATTCAGTCAGACAACATAACAGCAGTGGCGTACATAAACCGCATGGGCGGAACAAAGAGCAGAGCGGCGATGGCGGAGGCCACAAAAGTTCTTCGCTGGGCGGAGAAACATGCGAGCGCTCTGTCAGCAGTCTTCATTCCAGGAGTGGGCAACTGGGAAGCAGACTTCCTTAGCAGACACGATCGTTATCCAGGAGAGTGGGGTCTTCATCAAGAGGTCTTTGCAGAAGTGACAAGTCGTTGGGGAATTCCTCAAATAGACATGATGGCGTCTCGTCTCAACAAGAAACCTCAGAGATATTGTTCCAGGTCAAGGGACCCTCAAGCAATAGTGGTGGATGCCCTGGTGACACCGTGGGTGTTTCAGTCAGTCTATGTGTTCCCTCCACTTCCACTCATTCCAAAGGTGATAAAGATCATAAGAAGAACAAGGTTTCAGGTGGTACTCATTGTTCCAGACTGGCCAAAGAGGGCCTGGTATCCTGATCTTCAAGAATTACTCATAGAAGATCCCTGGCCTCTTCCTCTACGAGAGGACCTGTTACAGCAAGGACCGTGCGTGTATCAAGGCTTACCGCGGCTGCGTTTGACGGCATGGCGGTTGAACGCCAAATCCTAGCCCGAAAGGGTATTCCCAGTGAAGTCATTCCCACACTACTTCAGGCTAGAAAAGCAGTAACGGCGAAGCATTACCACCGTATTTGGAGAAAATATGTGTCTTGGTGTGAATCCAAGAAGGCTCCTACGGAATGTCACACGCCAGAGGCGGCGTTCGCCGCGCTTACTCCTGCGTGCTTGCTGGTCTGTGTTGCGGCCTCCGCCTTCGGTGGTCCACGGGCTCCGGCGCCTGGCTGGCGCGGCTCCCGGCGGTTCTCCGGGGCAGGGGCGCCGCCATGACACCCGGCATCACGTGGACGGGGAGCAGGTGACGTCATCAGACTGTCCCGCCAATCCAGCGGAGGCGGGAGATTCAAAGTCAGACGCCGGGCTGAGCCTCGGCGCCTGAGTATCGTCTCTTTTCTGAAGTGGATGCCAGAGCTCCCGTACGCAGTGTGTTTTCCAGCAGCTATACTCCTGTGCACCTAGCATTCAGGGTGCCTTCCTGCAGCACAGTCTCCAGTGATCCGAGCAACTAGTGTGTTCCTCTGCAGTGCAGTTGCCAGCGCTCCCTGGATTCAGCAAGGCCTGCGGGCCGAACCAACCTTAGTGCTTCCAGCGTTCAGTGTCATTTATCATCGCTCACAAGTTCTTCATTCATCAGTGTCTTTAAACACCGCTCACCAATTCTTCAGTGTCATTCACCATCGCTCACAAATTCTTCATTCATCAGTGTCTTTAAACATTGCTCACAAATTCTTCAATGTCATTTACCATCGCTCACAAGTTCTTCATTCATCAGTGTCTTTAAACATTGCTCACAAATTCTTCAATGTCATTTACCATCGCTCACAAGTTCTTCATTCATCAGTGTCTTTAAAACATCGTTCACCAATTCTTCAGTGTCCTTCATCATTGCTCATGAATTCTTCAGTAACTTTTTGACATTGCCTACAAGTTCACGTTCTTTCATGTGCCGCTGTATTGCTCCCTTCCCTTAATTAATAAAGTTCCTCAGCATTCTTTTACCAAACCTAACTATTAGAGTCTTGTATGAGGAAATCCTATATCCGACCATCCCTGCTCAGACCTACCTGTGGTTCCTTTTCCCGACCATCGGAAGAACCCCCGAGTCCACAACATCCCCAACCCAGGTCAGTGACACGGAAGAATTTCAGCTGGGGCGTTTGCTCTATTTTTTGCAAGCAGGTGTGGATGCGGGCCTAAAGTTAGGCTCCATTAAAGTACAAATTTCGGCCTTATCAATTTTCTTTCAGAAAGAACTGGCCTCCCTTCCAGAAGTTCAGACCTTCGTGAAAGGCGTGCTGCACATCCAACCTCCCTTTGTGCCCCCAGTGGCACCATGGGATCTTAATGTGGTGTTGCAGTTCCTGCAATCTCATTGGTTTGAACCTTTACGTAAGGTTGAGTTGAAATTCCTTACTTGGAAAGTAGTCATGCTGTTGGTCTTGGCATCCGCAAGGCGGGTGTCTGAATTGGCGGCTTTGTCTCACAAAAGCCCCTATTTAATCTTCCATGCAGATAGAGCGGAGTTGAGAACTCGTCAGCAATTTCTGCCAAAAGTGGTTTCATCGTTTCACGTAAACCAGCCTATTGTGGTGCCAGTGGCTACTGACGCCTTGGCGGAATCGAAGTCTCTCAATGTGGTCAGAGCTTTGAAAATCTATGTTGCCAGAACGGCTCAGCTTAGAAAAACAGAGGCTCTGTTTGTCCTGTGGGCTCCCAACAAGATTAGGGCACCTGCTTCCAAACAGACTATTGCACGCTGGATCTGTAATACGATTCAGCAGGCTCATTCTACGGCGGGATTGCCATTACCGAAATCAGTGAAGGCCCATTCTACCAGAAAGGTGGGCTCATCCTGGGCGGCTGCCCGAGGGGTCTCGGCATTACAGCTTTGCCGAGCTGCTACTTGGTCAGGATCAAACACCTTTGCAAAGTTTTACAAGTTTGATACCCTGGCTGAGGAGGACCTCTTGTTTGGTCAATTGGTGCTGCAGAGTCATCCGCACTCTCCCGCCCGTTCTAGAGCTTTGGTATAAACCCCATGGTTCTTGAAGTATCCCCAGCATCCGTCATGCCGTTGCTTGCGTTGTTGTTGAATGCCATGTTGTACGGCGTGTTTGAGGTGTGAGCTGGTATGTATCTCACGTTAGTTTTAAAAATTAAATAAATCCTTTTCCTCGAAATGTCCGTCTCCCTGGGCACAGTTCCTATAACTGGAGTCTGGAGGAGGGGCATAGACAAAGGAGCCAGTTCACACCCCTTTTAAAGTCTTAAAGTGCCCATGTCTCCTGCGGATCCCGTCTACACCCCATGGTTCTTGAAGCATCCCCAGCATCCTCTACGGACTAAGAGAAAAGGATTTACCGGTAGGTATTAAAATCCTATTTCTCTGACGTCCTAGTGGATGCTGGGAACTCCGTAAGGACCATGGGGAATAGACGGGCTCCGCAGGAGACTGGGCACTCTAAAAGAAAGATTAGGTACTATCTGGTGTGCACTGGCTCCTCCCTCTATGCCCCTCCTCCAGACCTCAGTTAGAATCTGTGCCCGGCCAGAGCTGGGTGCTCCTAGTGGGCTCTCCTGAGCTTGCTAGAAAGAAAGTATTTGTTAGGTTTTTTATTTTCAGTGAGATCTGCTGGCAACAGACTCACTGCTACGTGGGACTGAGGGGAGAGAAGCAAACCTACCTGCGTGCAGCTAGCTTGTGCTTCTTAGGCTACTGGACACCATTAGCTCCAGAGGGTTCGAACACAGGGCCTGACCTCGATCGTCCGTTCCCGGAGCCGCGCCGCCGTCCCCCTTGCAGAGCCAGAAGACAGAAGAGAAGGAGATGAAATCGGCGGCAGAAGACTCCGGTCTTCATTAAGGTAGCGCACAGCACTGCAGCTGTGCGCCATTGCTCCCACTGCACACCACGCACTCCGGTCACTGTAGGGTGCAGGGCGCTGGGGGGGGGGGGGGGGGGCGGGCCCGGGCCCGGGGCAGCAATAAGAATACCTTTTGGCACTAAATACACATAATACAGTCTGGAAAACTGTATATGTGTAGAAACCCCCGCCATTAATCTATACAAAACGCGGGAGAAGCCTGCCCCTGAGGGGGCGGGGCCTTCTTCCTTAGCACACCAGTGCCATTTTCTCTTCACAGCTCCGCTGGAAGGACGCTCCCCAGGCTCTCCCCTGCAGTATCCTGTACAACAAGGGTAAAAAAGAGAGGGGGGGCACATAAATTTAGGCGCAAATAGGATAATAAGCAGCTATTGGGAAAAATCACTCATTATAGTGTAAATCCCTGTGTTATATAGCGCTGTGGTGTGTGCTGGCATACTCTCTCTCTGTCTCCCCAAAGGACTTTGTGGGGTCCTGTCCTCAGTCAGAGCATTCCCTGTGTGTGTGCGGTGTGTCGGTACGGCTGTGTCGACATGTTTGATGAGGAGGGTTACGTGGAGGCGGAGCAGGGGCAGATAAGTGTGGTGTCGCCCCCGACGGGGCCGACACCGGATTGGATGGATATGTGGAAGGTCTTAACAGACAGTGTCAACTCCTTACATAAAAGGTTCGATGACGCAGCAGCCTTGGGACAGCCGGGATCTCAGCCCGCGCCTGCCCAGGCGTCTCAGAGGCCATCAGGGGCTCATAAACGCCCGCTAGCTCAGATGGTAGACACAGATGTCGACACGGAGTCTGACTCCAGTGTAGATGAGGATGAGACAGATGTACAGTCTACAAAGGCCATCCGATGCATGATTACTGGAATGAAAAATGTATTGCACATTTTCTGATGTTAACCCGGTTACTATGTTTGGGGAGAAAAAGCAGCCAGTGACTTTTCCCCCATCTGATGAATTAAATGAATTGTGTGAAGAAGCGTGGAGTTCCCCCGATAAGAAACTAGTGATTTCTAAGAGGTTACTGATGGCGTACCCTTTCCCGCCAACGGACAGGTTACGTTGGGAAACATCCCCTAGGGTGGACAAGGCGCTCACACGCTTATCAAAAAAGGTGGCACTGCAGTCTCAGGATACCGCCGCCCTAAAGGAGCCTGCGGATAGAAAGCAGGAAGTTATCCTGAAGTCTGTGTATACACACTCGGGTACTATACTGAGACCTGCTATTGCTTCAGCATGGATGTGTAGTGCTGCAGCAGCATGGTCTGATTCCCTGTCAGACAACATTGATTCCCTCGACAGGGATACTATTTTGCTAACCATAGAACATATAAAAGACGTCGTCTTATATATGCGGGATGCACAGAGTGACATTTGCCTGCTGGCATCTAGAATTAATGCAATGTCCATTTCTGCCAGGAGAGTATTATGGACTCGGCAGTGGACAGGTGATGCTGATTCTAAAAAACACATGGAGGTTTTGCCTTATAAGGGTGAGGAATTGTTTGGGGACGGTCTCTCGGACCTCGTATCCACAGCAACAGCTGGGAAGTCAACTTTTTTACCTCAGGTTCCCTCACAGCCTAAGAAAGCACCGTATTATCATGTACAGCCTTTTCAGCCTCAGAAAGGCAAGCGGGTCAGAGGCGCATCCTTTCTGCCCAGAGGCAGGGGTAGAGGAAAGAAGCTGCACCAGGCAGCCAGTTCCCAGGAACAAAAATCCTCCCCCGCTTCCACTAAGTCCACCGCATGACGCTGGGGCTCCACAGGCGGAGCCAGGTGCGGTGGGGGCGCGTCTCCGAAACTTCAGCAACCAGTGGGTTCGCTCACAGGTGGATCTCTGGGCTGTACAAATTGTATCTCAGGGATACAAGCTGGAGTTAGAGGCGACTCCCCCTCGCCGTTACCTCAAATCAGCCTTGCCAGCTGCTCCCAGGGAAAGGGAGGTAGTACTGGCGGCAATTCACAAGCTGTACCTCCAGCAGGTGATAATCAAGGTTCCCCTCCTTCAACAGGGACGGGGTTACTATTCCACAATGTTTGTGGTACCGAAACCAGACGGTTCGGTGAGACCCATTCTGAATTTAAAATCCTTGAACACTTATATAAGGAAGTTCAAGTTCAAAATGGAATCGCTCAGGGCGGTTATTGCAAGCCTGGAAGAGGGGGATTTTATGGTGTCGCTGGACATCAAGGATGCTTACTTGCATGTCCCCATTTACCCACCTCACCAGGAGTACCTCAGGTTCGTGGTACAGGATTGTCATTACCAATTCCAGACGTTGCCGTTTGGTCTGTCCACGGCACCGAGAGTATTTACCAAGGTAATGGCCGAAATGATGATACTCCTTCGGAAGAAGGGAGTTATAATTATCCCTTACTTGGACGATCTCCTTATAAATGCGAGGTCCAGAGAGCAGTTGTTAGTCAGCGTAGCACTCTCTCGGGAAGTGTTGCAACAGCACGGCTGGATTCTGAATATCCCAAAGTCGCAGCTGATTCCTGCGACGCGTCTGCTTTTCCTGGGCATGATTCTGGACACAGAACAGAAGAATGTGTTTCTCCCGGTGGAGAAGGCCCAGGAATTGTCATCTCTGGTCAGGGACCTCCTGAAACCAAAAGAGGTGTCGGTGCATCACTGCACGCGAGTCCTGGGAAAGATGGTGGCTTCTTACGAAGCAGTTCCCTTCGGCAGGTTCCATGCAAGGATCTTTCAGTGGGATCTGTTAGACAAATGGTCCGGATCGCATCTTCAGATGCATCGGTTGATCACCCTGTCCCCAAGGGCCAGGGTGTCTCTGCTGTGGTGGCTGCAGAGTGCTCATCTTCTCGAGGGCCGCAGATTCGGCATACAGGACTGGGTACTGGAACTAAGGGCCATTTACAACGCCCTGAGTCAAGCAGAGCCCCTGCTTCAAAACCAACCAGTGCTGATTCAATCAGACAACATCACGGCGGTCGCCCATGTAAACCGCCAGGGCGGCACAAGAAGCAGGATGGCGATGGCAGTAGCCACAAGGATTCTTCCATGGGCGGAGAATCACGTGCTAGCACTGTCAGCAGTGTTCATTCCGGGAGTGGACAACTGGGAAGCAGATTTCCTCAGCAGGCACGACCTCCACCCGGGAGAGTGGGGACTTCATCCAGAAGTCTTCACGCAGATTGTAAACCATTGGGAACGGCCACAGGTGGACATGATGGCGTCCCGCCTCAACAAAAAGCTAAAAAAATATTGCGCCAGGTCAAGGGACCCTCAGGCGATAGCTGTGGACGCACTAGTGACACCGTGGGTGTACCAGTCGGTTTATGTGTTCCCTCCTATTCCTCTCATACCCAAGGTACTGAGGATAGTAAGAAAGAGAGGAGTAAGAACTATACTCATCGTTCCGGATTGGCCAAGAAGAACTTGGTACCCAAAACTACAAGAAATGATCTCAGAGGACCCATGGCCTCTGCCTCTCAGACAGGACCTGTTACTGCAGGGGCCCGGTCTGTTCCAAGACTTACCGCGGCTGCGTTTGACGGCATGGCAGTTGAACGCCGGATCCTAACGGAAAAAGGGCATTCCAGATGAAGTGATTCCTACGCTGATAAAAGCTAGGAAGGATGTGACAGCAAATCATTATCACTGCATATGGCGGAAATATGTTGCTTGGTGTGAGGCCAGGAAGGCCCCAACAGAGGAATTCCAGCTGGGGCGATTTCTGCACTTCCTACAGTCAGGAGTGACTATGGGCCTAAAATTGGGGTCCATAAAGGTCCAGATTTCGGCCCTATCTATTTTCTTTCAAAAAGAACTGGCTTCACTGCCGGAAGTTCAGACGTTTGTTAAGGGAGTGCTGCATATTCAGCCCCCGATTGTGCCTCCAGTGGCACCTTGGGATCTTAACGTTGTGTTGGATTTCCTGAAATCCCACTGGTTTGAGCCACTTAAGACCGTGGAGCTAAAATATCTCACGTGGAAAGTGGTCATGCTATTGGCCTTAGCTTCGGCTAGGCGTGTGTCAGAATTGGCGGCTTTGTCATGTAAAAGCCCTTATCTGATCTTCCATATGGACAGGTCAGAATTGAGGACTCGTCCCCAATTTCTCCCTAAGGTGGTATCAGCGTTTCATTTGAACCAACCTATTGTGGTGCCTGCGGCTACTCGGGACTTGGAGGACTCCAAGTTACTGGATGTAGTCAGGGCTTTGAAAATCTATGTAGCCAGGACGGCTGGAGTCAGGAAAACTGACTCGCTGTTTATCCTGCATGCACCCAACAAGCTGGGTGCTCCTGCTTCAAAGCAAACTATTGCGCGCTGGATCTGTAACACGATTCAGCAAGCTCATTCTGCGGCAGGGTTACCGCATCCTAAATCGGTAAAAGCCCATTCCACAAGGAAGGTGGGCTCTTCTTGGGCGACTGCCCGAGGGGTCTCGGCTTTACAGCTTTGCCGAGCTGCTACTTGGTCGGGTTCAAACACATTTGCTAAGTTCTACAAGTTTGATACCCTGGCTGAGGAGGACCTTGCCTTGGCTCATTCGGTGCTGAAGAGTCATCCGCACTCTCCCGCCCGTTTGGGAGCTTTGGTATAATCCCCATGGTCCTTACGAAGTTCCCAGCATCCACTAGGACGTCAGAGAAAATAAGAATTTACTCACCGGTAATTCTATTTCTCGTAGTCCGTAGTGGATGCTGGGCGCCCGTCCCAAGTGCGGACTCTCTGCAATACATGTATATAGTTATTGCTTAACTAAGGGGTTATTGTTATGAGCCATCTGTTACTGAGGCTCAGTTGTTGTTCATACTGTTAACTGGGTATGGTTATCACAAGTTGTACAGTGTGATTGGTGTGGCTGGTATGAGTCTTACCCTGGATTCCAAATCCTTTCCTTGTTGTGTCAGCTCTTCCGGGCACAGTTTCCTTAACTGAGGTCTGGAGGAGGGGCATAGAGGGAGGAGCCAGTACACACCAGATAGTACCTAATCTTTCTTTTAGAGTGCCCAGTCTCCTGCGGAGCCCGTCTATTCCCCATGGTCCTTACAGAGTTCCCAGCATCCACTACGGACTACGAGAAATAGAATTACCGTTGAGTAAATTCTTATTTTTTTTTCTCTGTGTTTTACAGTCACCATAATCCTCTTAAATTCTCTGTGTGTGCTCTGCTTGCAGTCACACTACACAGGGGGATTTTTGTCAGATACTTTGTCTGCTTATATTGTACTATTTTGCCCTACGGTTACGCTTTCATATAATGTCAGCTACACAGGGTGATAATTCTATGGCTAATCCTGCCCCCTGCAGTGCTAATGCCATAGATGTCTCTGAGGAAAATATTGCAGCTGAGGGTTCAGGTACAGGGGGTTTTATACCTCTTAGTCAGTCTACAGCAACGGGGGCAAATCATGACCCGCCGTGGGCTACATTTTCTAATTTACCGACTACGCTTGTAAATAGTTTTGCGCCCCCTATGGGACCTCCTGTGCCATTACAGCCACATATTGTACCTGCTGTTAATCCGCCATGGGCAGATACTCTGTCCTCTCAGTAAAAGCAATTAAATCAGTCTTTGGCCAAGCAAAATCCTAACCCTTGCCCGCCTAAGACCAAGGGGTCGTCAACACGGGCTATAACTTCCTCACAATCCACTCATGTTTCAGATACTTCATCTGATGAAAATGGCGCATATACTGACCCCTTTGACACTGATGCAGATGCTTCTGATGGGTAGTCTACTACCCAAGTGGATGTTCCTGACCTTTTGGAGGCTATCATGCTGATTCTTAAAATTTATGATGACGAAGAACCCCCAGCTACCTCTAAGAAACCAGATAAGTTTAAGCATCATAAGGTTATTAAATTGGTTTTACCTCATTCTGACCACTAAGTTGACATACGTCAGGAATCCTGGGAATACCCAGGAAAGAAATTCTCCCTGTCTAAGAAGATGCTAGCTCGTTATCCCCTCGCTGCAGAGTTAGGTAAAAATTGGGAAACACCGCCTCCGGTGGACTCACAAGTCACACGTCTGGTGGTGTCATCTGCTCTGCCTGTCACTACCGTCACCTCCTTGTAGGAACCGACGGATAAATGAGTGGAGGGTTGCTTGAAATCTATTTACACTCTTGCTGGAGCTGTGCATAGGCCCACTATTGTGGCTTCTTGGGCTGCAAAAGTTATTGAGGCCTGGGTTCAGGAAGTTGAAGCGGAACTACTGTCTAATTTTCCTGATAATGCTAGACAGTGTCTTTCATACATTATTACAGCCTCTCATTATATACAGGAGGCGGCATCTGATGCAGGTATCCTGGCGGCCAAAACGCCTGCTACGTCTATTCTGGCTCGCCGGATTCTCTGGTTGCGGTCCTGGTCTGTAGATCTGAACTCTAAAAAGATCTTGGAGGTGATCCCTTTTAAGGGAAACATTCTTTTTGGGGAAGACCTCAATAAGATTGTTGCTGACTTAGCATCGGCTAAGATTGCATGTCTACCTAAGACTACTCCTTCAGCTCCGAAGGGTAAGAGTACTTCCTTTCTTTTACTTTCGACCTCCAGGTAAAGCAAAGGGTTAGGCGTACCCAAAACAGGCTCGCGCTTCCAAATCCACTAAGCCCAAACCTTAACGTTCCTGGGCTGCCCGTCAGCCTACTTCCAAAACAGATAAGCCTGCTGCATGACGGGGCGGGCCTCCCTCTGGGGGATCCCTGGGTGGCAGGCCGACTTCTACGGTTTGCTCAGGTATGGTTACAGACCATTTTAGACGCCTGGGTAAGGGAGGTTGTCACTCATGGATATGCCATCTCTTTCAAGAAACGTCTCCCTCGCCAGTTTTGCTCAACAAATGTCCCTTCAGACCCAGTAAAAGCAAGAACTCTCCTTCTGGTGTTACAATCCCTCCTGGATACGGGAGTGATTGTGCCGGTGCCTCTAACTCAGAGAGGCAAGGGGCACTACTCGACGCTGTTCTTAGTTCCGAAGCCGAATGGATCTTCCCGACCCATTCTCAACCTCAAGTCTTTGAACAAATTTGTGAGAGTTTAAAAATTCCGTATGGAAACTCTTCGCTCTATTGTTCTGGCTTTGGAACCCAAGGACTATATGGTATCCCTGGACATTCAGGATGCTTACCTGCATATACCTATTGCAGTGTCGCATCAGCAATACCTGCGGTTTGCTATTAGCAACCTACATTTTCAATTCCAGGCCTTAACTTTTGGTCTGACCACGGCTCAAGGGTCTTCACAAAGGTCATGGCGGTCATGACGGCTCTTCTTCGCCATCAGGGTATCAGGATCCTGCCGTATCTGGACGACTTGTTGATCCTGGCGAACTCTCTGGAGGTTCTCCGTCGTCATCTGGAACGGACGGTCCAATTCCTGCAAGCCAACGGGTGGCTCATCAACTGGAAGAAGTCTTCCCTGGTCCCTGCTCAGAGCATGGTGCACCTGGGAGTGTTATTGGATGCCCACAACCAGTGGTTGTCCTGAAACTTCAGGACAAGATAAGATGCTTCCTCTCTCGTCCACGTGTGTCGATACACTCGGCGATGCAAGTACTAGGCCTCATGGTGTCGGCTTTCGACATGGTGGGGTACGCTCAATTTCATTTACGCCCTATGCAGAGGTTAATACTCTCCAAGTGGGATGGCCTACCTCACTGGATCAGGACTCAAATTATCTCTTTGACTCCGGAGGTCCGCTTGTCACTGAGCTGGTGGCTACTGGATCAGCAACTGAGCAGAGGTCGTCCCTTCTGGATCTCCAACTGGGTCCTTCTAACGATGGATGCCAGTCTGCGGGGCTGGGGCGCGGTATTGGAGCAACACTCTATTCAGGGTCGGTGGACCAGGGAGGAATCTCTCCTCCCGATAAACATTCTGGACTTGCGGGCAGTGTTCAATGCGTTGACACTAGCCCTACCTCTAGTACAGAACAGGCCTGTTCAAGTACAGTCAGACAACGCCACCACGGTGGCGTACATTTGTCATCAAGGTGGCACTCGAAGCCGTGTGGCAATGATGGAAGTATCAAAAATCCTTCGTTGGGCGGAACGCCATCTGTCAGCCATATCGGCAGTGTTCATTCCGGGAGTCCTCAACTGGGAAGCGGACTTCCTCAGTCGTCCGGACGTACATGCCAGAGAGTGGAGTCTTCATCCGGAAGTCTTTCAACTCCTAGTGGACAAGTGGGGCCTACCAGATGTACACCTGATGGCGTCTCGACACAATCACAAGGTTCCGGTCTTCTGAACAAGGACAAAGGATCATCAAGCAGCATTCGTGGACGCACGGGCAACTCCATGGAACTTTCGGCTGCTGTACGTGTTCCCTCCGGTGTCACTTCTGCCCAGGGTGATAAGGAAGTTGAAGCAAGAAGGAGGAATACTACTTCTAATTGCTCCAGCGTGGCCCAGACGGCATTGGTTCTCAGATCTGCAGAGTCTCTCAATAGGACGTCTTCTTCTACTTCTGCAACGCCCAGACCTCCTTGTTCAGGGCCCTTGTGTCTACCAGGATTTGGCCCGTCTGGCTTTGACGGCGTGGTTCTTGAATCTTCCGTATTGAGGGCCAAAGGATTTTCTGAGGCGGCCTTTCAAACTATGTTGAAGGCCCATAAACTGGTGTCTTCTCAGATTTATTATAGGGTCTGAAATTCTTACTTTTACTTAAGACTAACCATTATGACGCATATAAATGCAGTACTGCCAAGCTTTTGGCTTTCCTGCAACAGTGCCTGGACTTAGGCCTTCGTCTGGCCTCCCTCAAGGTTCATATTTCTGCCTTGTCGTTTCAGAGAAAAATTGCGACTTTGCCTGATGTTCATACATTCACTCAGGGTGTTTTACGGATTCAACCTCCCTAGGTCCCACCTGTGGCTCCTTGAGATTTGTCGGTTGTTCTGGACGCCTTCCAAGAGTCTCTGTTTGAACCTCTTGAGTCTGTGGACCTTAAATGGCTTACTTTTAAGGTCTTGTTCTTGCTGGCTATTGCCTCTGCTAGACTAGACGGGTTTCAGACTTGGGTGCCTTGTCCTGTAGGTCTCCCTTTCTGATTTTTCACCCTGACCGGGGGGTTCTTAGAACTTGTCCTGGTTATTTGCCTAAGGTGGTGTCGTCTTTCCACCTTAACCTGGAAATTGTGGTTCCGGCATTTGCCTCTCCAGGTTTATCCTCCAAAGAGCAAACAGCTTCTCTTCTGAGATCTGATTCCCTCTTTGTCCTTTTTGGTTTTCACAAACGTGGCTGGCCTGCTTATAAGCAGACCTTGGCCAGATGGATTAGAATGGTGATTGCACATGCTTATGTACAGGCTGGTCTTCCAGCTCCTGCTACCATCAAAGCCCATTCTACTCGGTCTGTTGGACCTTCTTGGGCGGCCCACCGTGGTGCGACTCTTGAACAGTTGTGCAAGGCGGCGACGTGGTCCTCAGTGAACACGTTCATAAGGTTCTATGCCTTCGATAGTTCCGCCTCCCAGGATGCCTCCTTTGGACGCTGGGTTCTTGTGCCCATTACAGTGCCTCTCCTCCCATGAGGAACTGCTTTAGGACATCCCCGATGTTATTCCCTGTGGATCCCCAGTGTACCCCTCAGCAGAAAAGGAGATTTATGTCTTTGGGATGGTATGGCATTAGCCACTGGTGCCTTCTCCTGTCGCGAGAATGTGGTGTATGTGGCTACTAACGATTGTCGTTTTTTTTACCTGCTACTGCAGTGGACTGGTTAACAAAACCCAGCTTCCTGAGCAAGGAGGCGGGGTTATAGAGGAGGCGGCGCTGTGCATCTTGGGAACAGTCAAAGCTTTTAGCCTGTTGGTGCCTCGGATCAAGAACCAACTCTACACCCCGATGTTAATCCCTGTGGAGCCCAGTGTACCTCGCAGAAAGAGATTTAACAAAGGTAAGTTCTTACCATAAATCTCCTTTTCTTTTACAATGTTTAGCCTTAACCACAGCAACCAAGTAGCAATTAGCTTGTAACGGTCTAGCGTAGGATAGACAATGAAAGTAAGCCACTGATTGGTTGCTACAGCTTAGTTCAAAACCTAAGTGCAACTGACATTGATAAACAAACCCTATTGGCAGTAATAGGAGAGATCTCGGTTTTTTTTTGTACTGTTACATTATATGTTGGTCACTATGCCGCTCCTCTGCTGTAGATCCAGGACACTGTACAGTATATGATGTTGGGATCTGAGCAGTCGATTCTAATCCTTGTTTTCTATCCTTACTTATTAGATCTATTCTGTTAGTAATGAAGAGGCCGGAGCCCCATGTTTGGAGATCATTGTGCCCCGCGACTTGGCTGATGGATTTGTGAATAACAAGCGGGAAAGCTACAAGTTCAGGTAGAGCGCCCTCTGATAAGTTGCAGGCTCTTTTTCCTTATGAAGACGGCTAAGCTTTCCAGAGCTTGTTAAATTGTAAGAGCATGGGGACGGCGGCTTTCATTGGTACATGTATCTGCTTTCTTAGATATATCGCTGTTACCTAAACGTGAGACGTTCACATGGAAACAGCCATTTCCACATATAAATCACTGGGTCAGATAGACTGGGTCGGTCACACTGCAGTGTGAGTCCTCCCTGTCATAGTGGGAGTCAGCCCTGGGTGAGATAGTGTGGGTCGGTCACACTGCAGTGTGGGTCCTCCCTGTCATACTGACAGCCAGCCCTGGGTGAGATAGTGTGGGTCGGTCACACTGCAGTGTGAGTCCTCCCTGTCATAGTGACAGCCAGCCCTGGGTGAGATAGTGTGGGTCGGTCACACTGCAGTGTGGGTCCTCCCTGTCATAGTGGGAGTCAGCCCTGGGTGAGATAGTGTGGGCCGGTCACACTGCAGTGTGGGGTCTTCCTGTCATAGTGGGAGTCAGCCCTGGGTGAGATAGTGTGGGTCGGTCACACTGCAGTGTGGGTCCTCCCTGTCATAGTGGGAGTCAGCCCTGGGTGAGATAGTGTGGGTCGGTCACACTGCAGTGTGGGTCCTCCCTGTCATAGTGGGAGTCAGCCCTGGGTGAGATAGTGTGGGTCGGTCACACTGCAGTGTGAGTCCTCCCTGTCATAGTGGGAGCCAGCCCTGGGTGAGATAGTGTGGGTCGGTCACACTGCAGTGTGGGTCCTCCCTGTCATAGTGGGAGTCAGCCCTGGGTGAGATAGTGTGGGTCGGTCACACTGCAGTGTGGGTCCTCCCTATCATAGTGGGAGTCAGCCCTGGGTGAGATAGTGTGGGTCGGTCACACTGCAGTGTGGGTCCTCCCTGTCATAGTGACAGCCAGCCCTGGGTGAGATAGTGTGGGTCGGTCACACTGCAGTGCGGGGTCTCCCTGTCATAGTGACAGCCAGCCCTGGGTGAGATAGTGTGGGTCGGTCACACTGCAGTGTGGAGTCTCCCTGTCATAGTGGGGGCCATTCCTGGGTGAGATAGTGTGGGTCTGTCACACTGCAGTGTGGAGTCTCCCTGTCATAGTGGGAGTCAGCCCTGGGTGAGATAGTGTGGGTCGGTCACACTGCAGTGTGAGTCCTCCCTGTCATAGTGGGAGCCAGCCCTGGGTGAGATAGTGTGGGTCGGTCACACTGCAGTGTGGGGTCCTCCCTGTCATAGTGACAGCCAGCCCTGGGTGAGATAGTGTGGGTCGGTCACACTGCAGTGTGAGTCCTCCCTGTCATAGTGACAGCCAGCCCTGGGTGAGATAGTGTGGGTCGGTCACACTGCAGTGTGAGTCCTCCCTGTCATAGTGGGAGCCAGCCCTGGGTGAGATAGTGTGGGTCGGTCACACTGCAGTGTGGGGTCCTCCCGGTCATAGTGGGAGTCAGCCCTGGGTGAGATAGTGTGGGTCGGTCACACTGCAGTGCGGGTCCTCCCTGTCATAGTGACAGCCAGCCCTGGGTGAGATAGTGTGGGTCGGTCACACTGCAGTGTGAGTCCTCCCTGTCATAGTGGGAGCCAGCTCTGGGTGAGATAGTGTGGGTCGGTCACACTGCAATGTGGGTCCTCCCGGTCATAGTGGGAGTCAGCCCTAGGTGAGATAGTGTGGGTCGGTCACACTGCAGTGCGGGTCCTCCCTGTCATAGTGACAGCCAGCCCTGGGTGAGATAGTGTGGGTCGGTCACACTGCAGTGTGAGTCCTCCCTGTCATAGTGGGAGCCAGCTCTGGGTGAGATAGTGTGGGTCTGTCACACTGCAGTGTGGAGTCTCCCTGTCATAGTGGGGGCCATTCCTGGGTGAGATAGTGTGGGTCGGTCACACTGCAGACGTCACGCAGCCGCTCCGAAAACGCCGCTGCCCATCCTCCGTTAACTCTGCCCCTGCAACGCCTGCCGCTATCAATCACATTGTGTTCGCATCCATTGTGAATGCGACCGCAATGTGTATGGCCTCACAGCCGCTGTGCAGCTGCTTCTGCGGCCTGGTCTGAATGACCCCCCCAGGTTAGGTAACCATTGACTGGCAGAGCCTGCTGGGACTTGTGGTTTCACAACAGCTGGAGCACCACATGTTGCCATCTCCTGTATAGCTTGGACACATTTTCCACTTGATCTCATACATTACTACAAACAGCGACTGGTTCATCTTCTTGGTGATTGATTGAGTTTCACGTCAACCTCTAAAGAGAATAATTGCCAAAATGGTTTCTGTACTTCGAATGTGTTTAATTTCCTTGGGTTGTGCCGTCAGACATTGTACAAATCCAGCAGTCGGCCAGCCACGCACCTGGATTACCGTAGGCCTTGTTTTATGAATATAGAATATATATACCACATTAATACATTTTACTGCCCAGAACTAATCTCAGCCATCAATTTACTGATAATAGTACAACAGAACATAGAGGAACTTTTGTTGCGTTGTGGTTTATGAGGTACGGGATGACGACGCTTGTCTACAGAAACCTAGGCTCCATGAATCAGGCACTGTTGTACACTTGCAGGTGATAAAAGCTCATAATTATTGGATATTTTGCAGATTTCAAGAGGCTTTCGACCAAGAAACAAAGCAGGAAGCAATCTTTGAGCGTATCGCTAAACCAGTAGCAGAAAGGTACAGTTTCCATGTAATGTTACATGTGCTTTCTAACATGTTACACGGTCTTATAATGTGATACATGGAAAACTCAGATAAAGTAAAGCAAAATATTTATACTGTATTTTACAAGGTCTGGTTCTATGTTTTTTCAAATAATTATTTTTGTACCAATCAGGCTCCCAGAGTCCGCTGCCTTGATATTCTCGCAGCCTGTGGAGTGCAGATGTCAACCTCCCCAAATAGATCGGGTGTGGAACATAGGGTAAACAGTTACTAGGTCGACAGTCATTAGGTCGACCACTGTTGGCCGACAGTGACTAGGACTCTCATTTGGTCGACATGGAAAAAGGTCGACATGAGTTTTTTTAATGTATTTTTGATGTCGTTTTATTTGTAAAGTGACTGGGAACACTCATTAGGGCACCGTGTTTGTTCGCCATGCTTCGGGGTTACTATTTCCATTCGTAGTCCATGTGGATCGTAAAGTATGAAAAAGTTTAAAAAAAAATAAGATTAAAAAAAAAACCCAAAAACTCATGTCGACCTTTTCATGTGTCGATCTTTGCCATGTAGATATAGTGACCATGTCTACCTAATGCATGTCGACCAGTAGTGGTCGACCTAATAAGTGTTGACCTAAGTGCTGTCGACCTAAAGACCGGATACCAATAGAGCAATATAATTGGACAGGTGGTATCACAGTATGTTCCTCTATTGGAACAAAATACTTTTTCCAGATTCTCCCAAGTACTAATCTCGCAGGGAGGGGTTTCGTGGTTCTATGTTTTCAGATTTGGGGTTTTGGGCACGTCCTGTAATATGGCTGCTATACTGTAATTCCTCAATTATTGTTTTGCAATATTTCACTCTGGTGGTTGTGTTTCCTATGTGCTTTTCCTACTTTCTAAACAAACAGCTAATACATTTTTAGTGGTCTTCGGTGTGCGTTTGGCCAGGGGTTGCCGAACCCCTGAACTAGAAGTAGCTTCTTTGTTGCCCTTGGATATGATAAATAACTGCTCTGTGGATACATTTTGCTTTCAAAGCACAAAGAAGGGCTTACATGTTGTGGGTAGTTAAAGTTCCAGGAAGGTATCATTATGTACAAATATTCATGTGTGATGTCATGACACTGCCCCTGTCACTTGTAATCACATGAGCCTCCCACATATCTGTTGGCTAGTCCTATGAAACCTTTGTGCTATTGTGGACCATCTGATGATCTTACTAGCTACAGGTACTTCTATTCCCTCCATATCCAGAAATGGAGATGACAAACTGATGACTGCATCAGAAGATGCTGTCACCGACTCCGCAGGGAGCACTAACTTTCCTAACAGCATTTATAGATAATAAAACCTGATTTTTGTTCCGCTACTTTGGTGGGCACAGGGAAAGGAGAAAGGACACTTCCGTTTCTGTGTACCACTCTCCACACTTTGTATCTTCACTTGTCGGCCACAAGGACCCTTTGGGAATCCAGGGATCTCTCTCTCCTCCAACCCTTACTGCCACTTGCCAGAGATTCAGTAGATTACATGGCACACTTTCCCATTTTCTATTTGTTGCGGTTGGTGGATCTTATAGCTTTCTGGACCTACAGGCTCTATGACCTCACAAAGACCTATTCAGTGAGCATGTCTCCTGGTATACACGACTGAACTACGGCTGTCCTATTATGTCGTTGCCTCCCTATATCAATCTGCAGCACATCAAACAGCGGGCACACCATACTGCGTTATACACCACTTTTAGATTATTAGAATAATTCCAATTTCTCTTACGTCCTAGTGCAGGCCTGGCCAACCTGTGGCTCTCCAGCTGTTGTAAAACTACAAATCCCATCATGCTTTGCCACAGTTTTGCTATTAGGGAATGCTAAAACTGTGGCAGGGCATGCTGGGATGTGTAGTTTCACAACATCTGGAGAGCCACAGGTTGGCCAGGCCTGTCCTAGTGGATACTGGGGATCTGTACTTTAGTACCATGGGGTATAGATCGGGTTCACTGGAGCCTGGCACTTTAAAACCTTTAGTGTGTGTATGTGTGTGCTGGCTCCTCCCCTCTATGCCATCCTACCAGACTACCAGTCTACCTACCCCTGAGGGTTAATGGTTCGTAATCCCAGCTGACAGGACACTGTGCTCCTGAGGTGCTGTTCACACACCGTTAGTATGTGTGCCCACGCCAGCAGCTAGCCGCCACCCTAAGATGCCAAAGATCGATAGGTACGGTGAGTGTTACACTGGGGTCCCGGTTAGCGGGTCCACTGTGCAGTTTTGGCGGCATGTCACGCATGTGCTCACTGTCAGTCAAGGCTTTGTATGTACTGTTATGTATATTTGATGTTTGTTTACATGGCCAGTATAATAATACAGGGACCGCACGCCATTGCAAGGGGAGGGGCTTCCCGGAACGGGACCAGAGACGGGAAGGCGCCATTTTCTGCTGCTGCGGATCATCAAGGCTGCATGCACGCTGTTCCTTCAGGACCCATGGCTGTTACAGACTCTGTACAGGTACCAGGGGGTCATAGCAGGGGGGCAGCACGCCAGCGGTAGCGCCACTGCACTTCTATCAGGTTGTACACAACTTTTCACACACTGTACTGCTGTGTTCTGTATGCTGGTCTCCATTCCTCAGTGTCACTCCAGGGGCTCTCTAGGGTCTATGTGGAGGTGTTTCAGTGAGCTGCACTGTATTTTCACTTGTGTCAATATGTCTGTGGACATAGTTATGTGTGCTGCTGTAACTATACCCCTTCATCAGCGAGGTTCCTCATGTGTGAGCAATGTTCCTTATCTACACAGGGACACATTTCACTGGCACCTGACTGGTTAGATAATTTTAAAAGCATGATTCAGAATGTAAATTCAGAATTGGCTGCAGCTAAAAAGGAGAGACATGTGTTGAAACAGTCTATTGATTGTATGGCTAAAGCAGCAGATACCAGGAAGGCTTCTCAGCCCCCTCTGTTGGTTTCACATAATTGCTCACTGCCACAGGTGCTCCACTCTGATTCTGATTCTGATCAGCCTGATGTGGATGATGATGATATGGATGAGGACAGCTCTCTGTCCCCTGGGGTGGATGCTCTCATTTATGCTGTAAGAGAGGTTCTTCACATACCGGATCAGGAGGCGAACCAGATGAGGAGTTGTATTTTAATGTTAGACCAAGACCTCAGTCACCTTTCCTGTGTCTAGGGAATTAAATTCTCTAGCCAGGGAGGCATGGTTAAACCCTGATAAGAAACTTAAAATTCCTCAGAGGTTTTTATCTACCTTTCCCCTCCCAGCAGAGGACAGGAAAGTTTGGGGAAACCCCTCCGTCAGTCGACCCGTCTGTATCCAGACTGTCTAAGAAATTGGTACTGCCGGTGCCAGGGGCTATATTCCTAAAAGAGCCTGCGGACTGTAAAATTGAGACCACTCTCAAGTCATTATGGCCCTCATTCCAAGTTGATCGCACGTAGCAACTTTTTGCTGCTCGTGCGATCAACTTGACGCCGCCTATGGGGGAGTGTATTTTAGCATAGCAGGACTGCGATCGCTTGTGCAGCCCTGCTATGCTAAAAAAGTTTCCTGCAAAACAAGGCCAGGGTCAGACTTATTTACCCTGTGCGAATGATCCAGCGACAAAGGTCCCGGGATTGACGTCGGACATCCGCCCTCCAAACGCTTGGACATGCCTGCGTTCGGATCTCCACGTCCGGAAAACAGTGAGTAGACGCCCTGGAATGCCTCCCTGTTGTAATTTTTCTTGTGATCATGCTAGCGATCACTTTCTTCTTCATTCTGGACACTGCCCGGCGATGGCCGTCGCCGGGCAATGACGTGCATGCGCATTGCAGCCGCCGAGCATGCAGAGTTCCGATCCGTTCGCACCGCTGCGAATGGGAAAGAACCGCTGCGTGCGAATGGGTCGGAATGACCTCCTATATACGGCAGCAGGCATAGCACAATGCCCCACAATTGTTTGTGGGTGGATTTCCAGGGCGGTAGTTAAGTGGTCTGATACTGTTATTGAATTTTAGACTCTCTGCCCCGGGATGAGGTTATTACTCTGCTGCAACATATGCAGGATGCTGCAAATTTCACGAGCAAGGCTATCAAAGAATTGTGTTAGATAAATGGCTGCACTACTGCCATGGCTGTTTCGGCACTCAGAGCTCTGTGGTTGCGTCAGTGGTCAGCGGACGCCAATTCCAAAAAGGGTGTAGAAAATCTTCCCTTTACAGGTGATGCCTTGTTCGGAGACGAATTGAATAAATGAATCTCCCAGGTACCAAATTCTTTATGCATATTGTCACCTTTTTCTGGATATAATTATGTGTTGAATGATTTACGTGGTTCGCTATACTGTGACTAGACGCGCCACTGCCCATGTTACATCACAATATAATTTTTTTTCCCATATGAATTAATGTGATCTCAGAATATAGATAATTACAAGATGCACAGGATTTGCTATGTGTATCGTCACCTTATTCTGAATATGATTAAGTGTTGATTGATTTACCTGGTTTGCTATACTGTGACTAGATTTTGGTCAAACATAAGGTGGCTGCCTAGGCAACTGTATTTGTTACACACACAATTGGATACAAATACCTATGTGACAGGTCCTTGCCTTAGGACTTAAAAAAGTTACATTGAACTAACAATGCAGATGAGGTGCCCATTATAGTCTAATTGCAACCATGTATTCTTTCTTTCATTCTTTTTTTCATCAACACAGACATGGACACTATTACTGATTCATGTTTATGGAAGAGGCATCAGTCTTATATGCATAAGTTTTATTGAAGTAGGGGGAGAAGTCGATCCTAAGAAGACTCCAAGCACCACTCACACTGCTTGGTAAAATCCAGACACATATTATTGGTCTGGACCTTATATGAAATTTTTAAGGTTTAATACTTTAATACCAATGAATTGTCTGATTAAATGCTAACAGATATAAAAAATATCACTACTGCTGCTTTTTTAAAAGTCTGATAGATTACTATCATTGTCTCTTCTTTATTTTTTTTGAGCAAAATACATAATTTTAAAACGATAGTATTTGCTCTCACTCATAGATGTTCACCACTGTTTATAAGGGGATTTACCAATTGATACGTGCATTATACCCCTTTCATTTTTTAGTCAAGTATTGAAAAATAAAAGTTAAGTTTTAATCAAATTTTTTTTTCCATTATTCATACATATCATTTAAAAGAGTGCTCCAAACAAAGGAATTTCTTTTCTTTTGGTGAGGTGTGGGTTCTTCTACACCCACCAAATCAATTTGTATAGGCTTCTCGTCTCAACAAGAAGCTTTGCCGTTACTGTTCCTGGACGAGGGATCCGCAGGCTGTAGCAGTGGACGCGCTGATGACTCCTTGGCCGTTCCAGTTTGTGTACCTGTCCCTCCTCTACCGCTAATCCCAAGGGTTCTAAAGAGGCTAAGAAGTTAAAGCGTTCAAGCAATTCTAATTTCCCCAGATTGACCTCGACAGGGATTGGTACTCGGACGTCCTAACCTTGGCTCTGGTGGATTTCTGTACCCTGCCTTTCCAAAAGGATCTTCTTCAACAAGGTCTGTTCATCTATCCAGACTTAAAGCAGCTACGTTTGACAGTTTGGAAGCTGAGAGAGAGATTCTAGCAAGAAAAGGTCTTCCCTCCTGGGTTATTTCCACCATGGTCCAAGCCAGGAAGATAGTGACGTCAAAACATTATCATCGTAGCTGGAAAAAATATGTTTCCTGGTGTGAAAGTAGAAAGGTTTCTTCCGTGGAATTTAGAATTTGTTGTTTTTTACTTTTCCTGCAAGCGGGAGTGGATTTGGGCCTACGTTTGGGCTCCTTCAAAGTCCAGATTTCGACGCTCTCTACTTTCTTCCAGAAACAACTTGCCATGTTGCCGGTAGTACAAACTTTCCTAAAAGGAGTTCTTCATATGCAACCGTCCTTCGTACTTCCCACGGCTCCGTGGGATCTCAATGTGGTTCTGTCCTTTCTTCCATTGGACTGGTTTGAACCCTTACAGAGGGTGGAGTTGAAGTTTCTTACCTGGAAGACAGTGCTGTTATTAGCATTGGTGTCTGCCAGATGTGTCTCTGAATTATCCTGTAAGAGCCCTTATTTGATTTTTCATGTACCCAGGGCAGAACTCAGGACCCGGCCTCAGTTTTTGTCTAAAGTGGTGTCCGCTTTTCATGTGAATCAACCCATCGTGGTTCCAGTGTTGTCTGACCCTTCTGTTGGCCCAGGGTCCTTAGATGTAGTGAGGGCTCTAAAGATTTATGTCAAAAAGACTGCTCGTCATCCAAATTCTGATTCGCTGTTTGTCCTTTATGATGCCACCAAGATTGGGCGGCCAGCTTCTAAGCAATCTATTGCTCGTTGGCTCTGGTTGACCATTAAACAAGCCTATGCTTCGACGGCTCTGCCTTTGCCCACGTCTATTCAGGCCCACTCGACTAGATCTGTGGGCTCTTCCTGGGCGGCTGCCCCGGGGTGTCTCGGCCTTACAGTTGTGCCGAGCTGCTACTTGGTCTGGTTTGAACACTTTTGTGAAATTCCATCGGTTCGACACCTTGGCCAAGGATGACCTTCAGTTTGGTCAGGCGGTTTTACAGGGGTCTCCGCACTCTCCCACCCATTTGGGAACTTTGGGACTTCCCCATGGTACTAAAGTACAGATCCCCAGTATCCACTAGGACGTAAGAGAAAATAGGAATTTAATACCTATCAGTAATTCCTTTTCTCATAGTCCGTAATGAATACTGGGCGCCCGCCTCCGTGCTTCGATTCCTGCTTACTTGAGTAGGTGTTTGGTTGGCCCTCCGTTGCAGTCCCATTATGTCGTTGGGATAGCCGTGCTATCCTGGTTAGGTTGGTGTTGCTTTTCTCTGTTCTGGTTAGCGCCCTCCTTTATTGATTATGGTTGTGTGTTGGCTTAATGCTTCACCACTGTTGTACCTGTTTTCTTCTCTCGTGGTATGTCCGTCTCCTCGGGCACAGTTTCCTAGACTGAGTCTGGTAGGAGGGGCATAGAGTGGAGGAGCCAGCACACACATACACACGCTAAAGGTTTTAAAGTGCCAGGCTCTAGTGGACCTGATCTATAACCCATGGTACTAAAGTACAGAACCCCAGTATCCACTACCGACTACGAGAAAAGGAATTACCGGCAGGTATTAAATTCCTATTTATGCGTACCACAAGGTCAGCTTTTCCCGGCTTATAGATCAGTTAAGATCCAGGCACACTTGTGTAAATTGAGGCTTACACCTGTGCTCAGTCAGGGCTTGTTTCTCTGCCATCCTCCCTGAGGAGCTATGGGGGGATGACACCTGCTACTAATCTGTATCCACATTCCAGTGACTGTGCTGCTTTACACTGCACGTCTCTGCTGAGCCGCATTAGGAAAGCGGTCTATGGGGGTAATTCAGGATGGACCGCATAAGTGATCCCCTGCACAGTTTCCCGATCATCGGGAAACTACGCATGCACGGGACCCAATCTGCGCATGTGCAGAATGGGTTCTGCGATCTCATCGCAGGATTTTGAAAACCTCTGTCTGATTGACAGGCAGACAAGTTCAGGGGGAAGCTGAGGCTTACTCAGCTTGTCGTTGCAGATGAACATCGTGACCCATGGTTGCGATGTTTGATCCCAGACTGTGACGTGGTCGCAGCACTGCGATCTCAGATGCAGCAAGTAGGTATTTATACACCTCTACTGCATTTGCATTGCTGTGGATTGCATCTGCGCAGCTTTGCAGTTTCAATCCATGCTGAATGAGGGCCTATGTGTGGCTGGATATCACCAGCTGCCGCAGAGCGATTGGTGGCCGCCTGGTCAGCGCCTGGACTCTCCAGCAGCGGTCACACAGCACTACAGCTGCAGCATCTGCTCCCATCTTCCGCTCAGTGAACGTCTAGATGCCGGCGACAATTAGGAGCTGTAAAATCGGACTGAATATACATTGTGGAACATCCATTTAAAGAGCATTACAACTAGAGATGAGCGGGTTCGGTTTTACTCGGTTTTACTCGGTTCTCAAAACGGCATCTTATTGGCACACAGATGTCATGTGTTTTGGATAGCCAGTAAGAAAAATCCGGATAAAACCGAACTGGCGTTACGAACCCGCTCATCTCTAATTACAACTAAGCCGGGAACAACGTGTATTTTATCTCTGTTTTTATTTGGCTCTCCGCACAGACTGAGTAACTTATGCTTTATCAGCCAGCCCTATATATTTGGATGCTGACTTACATTAGCCAGTGATATAATTACTGTTGAATGCATTGTTTTCAGATACGGATAAAATAATTATTGAGATTTTGATATACTGTATGTATTTTTATCTTTATGGAGCGAGATAGAATTTAGATATTTCTTTATTACTATAAAAGTGTCTTGTCTGTCTGTTCTGCCATGATGGGTTCTTAATCAGCGCAGTACCAGCCAACGTTTGTTGTGCCCTATATAGAGGTTGTGCTTCCACAGGCTCTAATAGGTTACTGCGTATTGCTGTACTTATAAGGGATAGACAGACATTCGATTACATTAATTTTTAATTTGTGCCAGATTGTTTTATTTTGATGTTTTATAATAATACCAATTAGGCGTACTACAAGTTAAGCTTTTGCCGGCTTATAGATCATTTAAGATCCAGGCACACTTGTGTAAATTGATGCTTACACCTGTGCTCAAGCAGGGCTAGTTCTCTGTGGTCCTCCCTGAGGATCTGTGGTGGGATGGCTGGAGGCCACAGGCCTGGCGTTTTATTTCAGCTGAAATATATCCTCAGATGTGGTTAGATGCTTTTATTACCCATGTACGATTGCGTAACCAGCTGAGTTATTGTTGCTGTGACAGGACCGCTGTGTTTCATAAGAGAACATTGGTTTTTGTTCTGTGTGACTTGACACGGACATTTGGAAGGAAAAGCCTAAAAATATAAAGTTACCAAACAGGAATATTCACATTACCGAGACGGAGGCCTTATAACACAATCTGCAATACTGTCCCCGCTCTACCTGTCGTTGGGTATCTGAGGATAAATTACGTTAAAAGTAATGATACAGTATATACGGGTTGCCAAAAATCCAAGTATTTTTAAAAAGAGGAGGAAATGAGCCTCGGTATAGTGGCTCGCAGCTAGAGAGACGGTTTATATAAGTAAAAGCTTACAGGTTCTAATTTTAGATGAACCTGTCAGTATATCTCATTTATTCAGTATATAGTATTTTTGGAAGACTGCATAGTAATATTCAGTACTCAACACATTTTAAATGCATACCTCCCAACATGACCCTCTTCAGGATGAACACAATGCTGTGCTTCTGGACTTTTCTCTTAATTTATGATTGCCATCACCTGTGGTGAAACACCTTTCTTATCCGTTAACCTGTTCAACACAGGTGCCGGCAATCATAAATTAAGAGGGAAGTCCAGAAGCAGAGCAGTGTGTCCCTCCTGGAGAGGGTCATGTTGGGAGGTATGTAAATGTGTCATACATATATCCCTACTTGTTTTTTATTTTTATTGTTTGAACTTTATTATGAAGTAATAACATTATTGATAAGGGAGAAGTAATTCCAACGTGATATCATATTACCATCAGAACAAGTGGGGAAGAGTTTAGAGTTGCTAAAATGAAGGTGGATCAATTATAAAAGGATCAGGTGTTTCGGATTCAAGGGATGGATGGATAAAAACCTAGCAGGTATAAATATGGACTATGGGCCTAATTCAGAGTTGATCGCAGCAGCAAATTTGTTAGCAGTTGGGCAAAACCATGTGTACGGGGGGGGGGCAGATATACATACCTCCCAACATGACCCTCTCCAGGAGGGACAAAATGCTCTACTTCTGGACTTTTCTCCTAATTTCTGATTGCCAGCACTTGTTTTGAGCAGGTGAATGGATAAGAAAGGTGTTTCAGCACAGGTGATGGCAATCATAGATTAAGAGGGAAGTCCAGGAGCAGAGCATTCTGTCCCTCCTGGAGAGGGTCATGTTGGGAGATATGGATATAACATGTGCAGAGAGAGTTAGATTTGGGTGGGGTGTGTTCAAACTGAAATCTAAATTGCAGTGTAAAAATAAAGCAGCCAGTATTTACCCTGCACAGAAACAGTATAACCCACCCAAATTTTACTCTCTCTGCACATGTTATATCTGCCCCTCCGCAGTGCACATGGTTTTGTCCATCTGCTAACAAATTTGCTGCTGCGATCAACTCTGAATTACCCCCTATATTGGATACACAGATACTCTTTGAGAAAGCTCCACAACCAAGAAAAACGCGTTAGTGAGGATTTTTTTTTTTTTTTTAATTTAATATTTTTTATTGAAGAGAAGTCGAATATGCTGGTACAAGACAAACAGGAGATGATGACTCCAAATGAAATATTCAAAATCACATACATGTTATCCCATGGGGAATAACCAAATGTAGCATCAACAGGGAAGTACATCATCAATACCATATATATATATATATATCGACAACAATTTTTCTGTGTTTAAACTAAAAGTGAAGAGAAGGATAGAAGGAAAGAAGAAGAGAATAAGAGAGAGAGGAGGAAAGGGGAAGGGGGGGTGGGAGAGTGGGGGATCATCATAGTAACATACATACAAACAAAGTAGAGCCATGTCAAGGGAGGTAGCACCCCCTAACTGCACTCTTTACCAACTTTACAACTGTGGACAGTATAATACCTCGTTTGCTTATTGAGACCCATATGACGGAGGGTATCACACTCCGGCATTAGAGGGCGTAGTATAGGTGAACCAAGGATCCCATATCCTCCTATATTTCTCTGACCTGTCCCGTAAGGAGGCCGTGATTTTCTCCATCATGGAAATATGCCATATTTTGGCTATCAACATGCTCCTAGGGGGGGTAGTGGTTTTTTTCCAATTTTTAGCTATCACACATCTGGCGGCGTGTAGAATTTGGAGTACCAGACTGCTCGCCTGGGTGTCAAAGTTGGGCAAAGGTAGGCCCAGGAGGGCCGACCAAGGGCCCAATGCTACTTGCGAGTGGAAAATGGAGCCAATGAGGGTTTCCACCTGGGCCCAGAACGTGCATATTTTGGGGCAGGACCACCAAATGTGCTTAAAGTCTCCAGTCTGGCCGCATCCGCGCCAACACAATGGGGATGACCCGGGAAAAATCTTATGCAGTGTTGCAGGGACCCGATACCATCTAGTATAGACTTTATAGGAATTTTCCTTCACTAAGGAGGAAATTGAGGACTGGGCTACATTTTGCCTGATGATTTCCCATGAGTCCTCTGCAGGGGGTGGGCCAAGGTCCTGTTCCCATTTACGCTCATGGGGAAGTATGTTCGCTGCCTTCAGAGAACGTAGTAAGCCATAAAGTATGGAAAGAATACCCTGTCGCATAGGAGAATAAATACACAAACGTTCCAAGGGGGTAAGTTGACGCATGACTTGGGATTTTGAGAGGGAGCTTAAGAAAGAACGAATTTGTAAATACTCATAAAATACAGGTTGAGGGATATCATATTTGTCACGTAGGGACTGAAGGGAGCGCCAGGAGGAACCCTCTATGAAGTCAACACCAGTCCCGGACGCGAGCTCAGGTGGAACCATGGGTGGGACCGTAAGGTGGAACCAGGGGGGAATTCCTGATTGTCCCAAATGGAGGTGATGGGCGAGGGGAAAGTGGATAAACCATAATGCCGAATGCAGAAACACCACAGGGAGCAGGTAAATTTAGTGGGAGGGGGACATGTTTGCATTGTCCGGATTGACTTGGTCGGCGTTAGTAGGGAAACCAAAGTGGAGACCCCGGCCGCTAGACGCTCGATTCGAATCCAGGGTAGATGGGGCGCTGGGGAAAACCAGGCGACAGCCTGGCTCAGGTGAGTTGCATTGTAATATTTACGAATGTCCGGCAAACCTCTGCCTCCAGCTAGTGGGTCACGTACCAAAGTAGAGGTCCTAATTCTAGGAGGCTTGCCCGACCATATAAATTTTAGGAAGAGTCTCTGCATTCGGCCTAAGGCCTCAGCGGGAATGCGTACGGGAATTGTTTGAATCAGGTATAAGAGCCTGGGTAGGATGTTCATCTTTACTGAGACTATCCGTCCGAACCAGGCTATAATCTGCTTGTCCCATGCCCGGAGGTCCGACTCTATACACTTAAATAAGGCTGGAAAATTCTCAGAGTATAGGGAGTCGTAGGAGTTCGTGATGAACACGCCTAGGTATTTAATTTTTTTGGAGCGCCAAGCAAAATTAAAGTTAACAGCTAGGAGAGATCTGGTATCCTCATTAAGATGCAAAGGGAGGGCCTCCGATTTGGAATAGTTAATACGATATCCCGAATAATGAGAATATAATGATAGGGTTTTAAATAGGTTGGGGATAGAAATATTAGGTGAAGACAGAGTTAACAGAACATCGTCTGCAAATAATGACAATTTGAACTCCTCGTCGCCAACAGTGATGCCCTTAATATCAGGATTAGCCCTAACCATGCACGCCAAGGGTTCGATGGTCATGGCAAAAATTAACGGAGACAGAGGGCACCCCTGACGTGTACCGTTATTGATTTGGAAGAGGGGAGAGTCTTTGCCATTAACCCGGACCCTGGCAGAAGGGCTGGAGTAGAGTGCCTGAATACCCTGAAGTAGGCTTCCTCCCAGGCCGAACCTACGCAAGGTAGCAAACATGAAAGGCCAAAGTATTTTATCAAAAGCCTTCTCCGCATCAAGCGAGAGAAGGACAGAGGGCAATTTAGCTTTATTGACAAGATGGACCAAGTCAATGGTTCTGCGGGTATTGTCCCTAGCTTGTCGGCCTGGGATGAAGCCCACCTGGTCCGCGTGGATCAGACGCGGGAGAACTGGATTTAGTCTCAGGGCAAGAATTTTGGCAAAGATTTTAATGTCGTTATTTAGTAGAGAGATGGGGCGGTAGCTAGCACAGGAGTTGGGGTCCTTCCCAGGTTTATGAATTAAAACTATCCGTGCCTCTAGTGCCCGGGGTGACAGAGGGTTACCTCTGAGGAAGCCATTGAAGAGCCTACAGAGATGGGGTAATAGAATCCCTTTAAATTTCTTGTAATACATAATTGACATCCCGTCAGGGCCAGGGGCTTTACCAGATTTCTGAGTTTTAAGTGCATTATCTAACTCTTCCACAGTTATCTCTGAGCCTAACTGAGAGACTGTCGACCTGCTCAGTGACGGTAGGTCACACTTATCTAAAAGGGATTCGATCCCCTCATCGAATCTCGATGAAGACGACGAAGGGACCGCCTCCGTGTTATACAATAGCTTATAAAATTCCTCGAATTCACCCAGAATGCGGTCAGGGTCGTGTGTTAGTGTTCCCTGTTTGGTGCGAATAGATAAGATATTTTTTGAGGAGATCTGAGCCCTCAACTTCCTGGCCAAAATTCTATCTGCTTTATCCCCTTTTTCGTAATAAATCTGGTTGAGGCGTCTAAGGCATTGTTCAGTCTTATGAGACAACAGCATATTAAGTTCACCCCTAACTTTAAGTAGTTTGTCTAAATCGGAAGGGTTTAGAGAAGACTTATGAACCTCCTCCAGATGGTGGAGTTGGTCAGAGAGCTCTAAGATCTTTTGGGAGCGCTGTTTGGTGAGCCTGGCCGCGATCTGAATAAAATGGCCTCTAAGGACCGCTTTATGCGCCTCCCACAGGGTCATGTCCGATATACCAGGGGTTTGGTTCTCATTAAAATAATCATTCAATGCCTGAGTAATTTGTTGCGGCACATCGGTCTGTTGAAGGAGGGCATCGTTAAGGGACCAAGAGGGGGGGGAAAGAGTGCGAGCCAGCCCAGACAGAGATAAGGATATCGGGGCATGGTCAGACCACGTAATTGGATGAATACAGCATTTTTGGATTCGAGAAGTGAGGTCTCTTCCTACCATAATCATATCAATTCTAGTGTATAGATTATGCACTGGGGAAAAGAATGTGTAATCTTTAACTAAGGGGTCGACAACCCTCCAGGAATCGAAGAGTAAGTGATTTTTAAGTAGGGACTGCAGGGCTCGGGAATTGCGAGTATGTGTATGGGCCTGGGATGTTGGTAGGGAGCTGGAGCGATCAAGACTATGATGGAGTATAGTGTTGAAATCTCCTGCCATTAAAATGTCGCCTTTCCTACACTGAGCAATTTTAGAATCTAAGGAGGCGAAAAACGAGGCTTGATTGACATTGGGGGCGTAGATATTGACCAAGGTGATGGGGACATTATTAAGCTTGCCTACTATAATGAGGAACCTTCCGCGCTTGTCCCTAACAATTTTTTCTGATTCTAAGTGTAGATGGGCGGGGATCAATATGGCGACCCCTCTTTTCTTCTGGGAGTGATCACAGGCATGTATGGCGACAGGATGGCGTCTAGAACGTAATTCAGGGTGGGAAGTACCTTTGAAATGTGTCTCCTTGAGGAATACCAGATCTCCCCCCACCTGTTTCAAAAAGAGAAATAATTTGGTCCTCTTTTGGGGACTATTGAGACCCTTCACATTATAGGATATTACGTTAACAGACATGACTGCACAGGTGGAAGCAAAACTCTAATGGCCCTAAGGGCCCATAAATGATCTCCCTGGGGGACGGGGGGGAGAAGAGGAGTGGGAGGTAGAGAAAGAAGAGGGAAAAAGGAGGATAGAAACATAAAGAACAGTGCAAAATGAAAAGAAATGAACATGTATAACGTACCGAGCCAATGACCCATTGTACGCATCGTACGGGTCTGAATGTTTGAGCTCCCGTATGGGGTATTAAGGGAGAGGAATTCTCCCCTATGCTCAAAACTGACTATACTGGCTCGGTGGGCGGTATGGCTTTGAGTATCAAGGGGCCCACCGACCAATCAGATGGGGGGGGGGGGCGACCTGGGGGGACATAACAACAATTAACCGTAATGAACCATTTTTGAATCTTATGAACAAAGAGAACATATGTTCAGTTATATGAACACTGTAGCAAAAAGGAACCCGTAAACCTCTAAGCTAATATACATAACAGTAGAAAATGACATGTAGTAACCCGGCAGTGCAGCTGTGAAGAAATGTTCACGAAGGGTCATGTCTCACAGAGGTTTTTGCCGGGACTGTCAACCAAAGGCGTCGAGGCGCCCGTTGCGGGAGGGGTGAGACTGGTGTACGTTGAAGAACTGGAGCTTCCCGTGGGGAGTCAGGTTTATCAGATTCCGGGGGAGAGAGGTTAAGTCTCAAAAGAAGCCGGTGAGCCTCCTCCTTCGAACGTGCCAACAGTCTCTTCCCATCGAGTTGCACAATGAGGGCAAAGGGGTAACCCCATCTGTAACGGATTTGGTTGTCCCTGAGGATTTGGGTGTACTCCCGCAGGTCGAAGCGCCTCTTAAGAGTGGTAGGGGATAAGTCCTGAAACACCATTAGCTTGTGCGTGTCAAATATACACAAGTCTCTATTCCGGGCCGCTGTTAGAATTTTATCTTGGTTTTGAAGTAGTGACATCGTAGAACTACGTCTCTTGGAGGGGACGAAGTCGAGGGTTTTTGGCGCAAGGCCCGGTGAGCCCTGTCCAGGAGGAACTGTTCCCGCGGGACGTCCGGAAGGAGGTGTTGGAAAAATCTAAGGAGGAAATCTTCCAATTGTGCTGGTTCCACCGACTCCGGAATGTATTTAATACGCAGGTTATTACGTCGTGCGCGATTATCTGCGTCTTCCTGTTGGTCTTGGAGCAAGTAAATATCCTCCTGCATAACGTAGACTGAGTGTTCCAGTTCCTGCTGGAAAGCAATGACTTCGTCAATTTTCTGTTCAGCGTCATTAGTGCGGGCCCCAAGATCAGATATCTCCGCCTTGAGCCCTGAGATGGCTTTATGGATCTCCGAGTGAAAAGCTTGTTTCAGCGATTTCATCTCCGCCAGGATAGAGGAAATGCAATCTTTCATGGAGGGGTCTGGGGCAGATGAGTCTTCCTCAGATTCTGAAACCGGGGCGGGCGGAGGGACGGCCGGTATTTTAGTGGAACTAGGCTTCATCTTAGAAATAAAGGAGGAAATTTCCGCAGAAGACGTATTTTTCTTGGACTTGGACTTAGGCATGATGTGTGACAGTCCCGGAATTAAGAGAGGTAATAGGGCATAGCAGAGTAATAGCATAAATAGCTAGTGATCCATCACGAAGCAGGAGTTGAGAATTCACAAGAACAAGACCCCCAGGGTCGCGCCCGTAGGCAGTCAGCAGCACATTTCTCTGCTAGATAGTAACATAGGAGACTCGTTAGTGAGGATTTTCACAGGCCATCTATCCAGTCACAGACAGACACCGAACTCCACGCAGAGGCATTCAGTGGGTTGGAGGTGCGAGGGGCGTACTATCAGAGATATACGGATAGGTTCGGGCATACCGTAGCCGGCTTCTTTCACACTGCATGTTCCGGGTACCAGTGACTACACGGCTCGTGTTGGCCGTCCCGCTTGCCACGTGGCCACTGGCCAGTATTCCATTCATCCATTGACCGGGGAAGCAGGGAATTTTTACAGACTCTGCTTCCGGCTTGCGGCATGATTGCCGGTGACATTCCTATAGCACTTGCCGCATAAACTTACCAGCCGGCTTTTATACCATGTACGGACTCGCTTGAGCTGCTGCTCCTATAAAGGTGATTAAATTTGGGATTTATCCTCTTCAAACATCTTCAACAAACCAAGAACGATATATATTTTATCTTTATTTTAGTGATTGATAAAGAGCTCTACGTACCTGATATATTCTGAACTTCTATATAAACAGTAATCTAATTGAAGAAAAGAACTGTTATTCTATTTGTAAAGCGCAACAGAATATGCTGCGCTATATAAGAAACTGCTAATAAAATATATAAAATAAAATAATTGATCCACCTTCACGATATCGCCTATATATTAGCCCAGACCTGTCACTCTGTGACTGTGTGACTGTTTGTATAACGCTGGAAGGAGTCACAACGCCCAGCGTGAGTCACAGAGTCAGTGGCTGGATGCAGGGCATGATGTGACAGGCGGGCGTCGGGAGCGCGCACACTATGCTATATAAAGATGATGGGGGTGGGGGGATTCCCTATTCCGCTGTCCCAACCTTCGTTCTCTTCACCCTGCCCGTGGAAATGATGCGGGGACGGTGCAGCTGAGGACCCGCCCGTATCACTCACCTCCCCGCTGACTGTAGGCAGCTCGTCCCCAGTGCACAGCCCGCTCCAGCCCTGCAGCCGCCGCCACCTTCTCCGTCCTCCCCCACCTCTCGCCCGGCGGCCTCGGTCCCGCTTTTGCTGCTGGCCTCACAAAAGTCTCTCGAGGACTAGGGGTGGCCACTGGGTCCACTTAAAAGGGACACGCAGCAGCGGCAGCTCCTGCACCAGCCCCTGACACTGCGTGCATGTACAGGGCTACTGCTATACATATATATGCGCCTTCACCCGCGGCACCCCCGCAATCGCCCATCCCCCACCCGCGGCACACCCGTCACCCGAACCCCTCCCTCAACCACGGCACCCCTGCACCCGCCCCTCCTCCACCCGCGGCACACCCGCCCTTCCCCCACCCACAGCATCCCCACACCTGCCCCTCCCCCACCTGCAGCAAACCCCACATCCATGGCACCCCCGCAACCGTCCCTCCCCCACCCGCGGTCGCACAGGACTTCCTCCAGCTGCACCCCCGTACCCGACCCCCTCCCCCACCCGTGGCACCCCCGCACCCGCCCCTCCCCCACCCGCAGCACCCCCACAACCGCCCCTCTCCCACCCGCAGCAACCCCGCACCCTCTCTAACCCGCGGTGGTTCACGACTCCCTCCCCCACCCGCGGCACCCCTGCACCCGCCCCTCCCCTGGAACCCTGCATCCATGGCACCCCTGCAACCGCCCCTCCCCCACCCGCGGTGGCTCAGGATTGCCTTCCCCTCACCCTCCCACGACACCTCCCGCCGCCCCTCTCCCACCCGAGGCAACCCAGCACCCGCCCCTCCTCCTTCCGCGGCACCCCCGCAGCAGCCTTACACCCGCAACCGCCCCCCTTCCCCACCCGCAGCAACCCCGCATCCGTGGCACCCTCGAAACCGCCCCTCCCCTACCCACGGCACCCCCGCACCTGCCCCATCCACGCCACCCCCACAACCACCCCTCCCCCACCTGCGGCACCCACGCATCAGCCTTACCCCTTCAACCACCCCTCTACCAGCGGCACCCGCACAACTGACCCTGCTGCACCCCCCATCCGCGCCACCCCGAAACCGACCCTCCAACATCTGCGTTGGCTCACTACTCCCTCCCCCACACTCAGCACCTCCGCAACCGCCCCTCCTCCACGCGTGGCACCGCCGCAACCACAGCACCCCCGCGCACACCCCACCCGCAGCAACCCCGCATACGTGGCACCCCCGCAACCACCCCTCCTCCACCCGCGGTGGCTCAGGACTCCCTTCCGCGGCACCCCTCAACCGCCCCTCCCCCACCCGCTGTGGCTCCGGACCCCCTCCCCAACCTGCTGCACTCCCACACCCGCTCCTCCCCCATTTGTGGCACCCCCACAACCGCCCCTCTCCCACCCACAGCAGCCCCACACCCGCGGTGGCTCAGGACTCCCTCCCCCACCCGCGTCACCCCTGGACCCCATCCCGTCTCCCCCGTACCTGCTACTCCCCCAACCACAGCACCTACTAGGTGATTCATCGTGCCCTGCGTGCGCTGTTTACACCATCGCACGGGGCTTTAGCCCCTTAACCATCGCACACCCTTTGTCCGTGCAATATGTAACCACTCAAAAAATTATGATTGGCGGAAATACTCCATATAATAACAATATTGCACGACCCAAGGGTGTACAAGGGTGAAGGGGGCGTAGCCCCTTCCAACGGTGTGAAGAGCGCCCGTAGTGCGCAATGAATCACCTAGTCTCCTATATAATAGCCCAGATCTGTGACTCTGTGCCTGTGTGTATTACGCTGGGCATGGTGGGGGCTCTCATTGGGTTAGCAGCAGGTCTATCACACTCAGTCCACAGCTGATTGGGCGAGAAACGCCCTCCCACACAGGTTACATCCAATGGGAGGCTCTGCCCTTTGACTGCTGTGTGTTCCCAGAGCAGGATTAACAAATGGGGCTGATGGAGCTGCAGCTCCAGGTCCACACCCCAAAATAGGCCCACTGCATCTGCAGCAACATACCCTCCAACAATTTACACATAAAAATCGCTACAAATTCGAAAAGGGGGCGTGGCCACGGGTACAGTGACGTGGTCACTCCCCTTTTCCTATACTTTTCAATGGAAGTTTGAAGAGCCAAAAATCGGTACTGACCACAAAAAAAAAGGTACTGTACCTGCCAAAAAGGTCCAGCTCGAGGGTATGCCACTGCATCTGCAGCAAGTCTCTGCGCTGTAGATAGGGGGGAAAAACAATCCTTTTACTGCAGCGTCCTATATCCTGCTGCCAGTCCGCCTGCCCCCTCCTGTATCAACAATCCCCACTCCCTAGCCGTGGCGCAGGTGGAACAGAAGTGCAAGGTGATAAACACCCCAGCCAATCAGCTCAAATATGTAAATTAACAGTTAAGAGCTGATTGACTGGTGCATTTATCACCTTGCACTTATCACTGGTTTATCACTTTCTTATGTCTTCTCCAGGTTAGTACATCTGCCCCAATGTTCGTAGCTGGACATCACTAGGAACTGTCCCCAACCTCCAGGAGGATACTGATAACAGAGAGCAGCTGCTGCACAAGTGTACTACCTTAAATACTGGTAAAGCTCACTATGAAAGTGTTATATTATGTGCATCCGGGAGAAGAATTAAAAAGGGGAGACTAGTTGAAAATGTAAACACATAGAGGGCTTCCACGAGCTTCTAGAAAGGAATAGTCTCTTGGAAATTGTAAAAGAAAACATCATGGAACTGAAAGAGTAGTAGATATGTAGAACAGACTCCCAGATGTAGTAAAGGAAATGGGTATAATACAGGCTATCATGGCACTAGACCCTGAAATCTTTTACGGCAATGGTCCCAAACCCAGTTCTCAAGGCACCCTAACAGTCCAGGCTTTAAGGATATCCATGCTTGAATACAATTGACTTAATTAGTACATCAGTCAATCTGATTTAATCATCTGTGCCCAAGCATGGATATCTTTAAAACATGTGGTTAGGATGCCTTGACAGTGTCAGATTCGGACCCACCAGGGGAATGCAGTGGTAGGGGCCTATGCTTAAGGGGCGTGGCCAGTTACCACAGGGGGTGTGGCCAACCCCACAGAGACCAGGGGCCGGATGTAATGCCATCCGAGTTGGCCGGAGGTGCGGGTTGCCAGCCAAACTTTACGTTTGTTTTTTTAAAGCGGCAACCATGCCTTGTAATTGATTGCCACTTTAAAAAAAGGTCTGAGTTCGGACGGTAACTCGTACTTCCGGCCAACTTGGACAGCATTACATCCGGCCCCATGGAGGAGATGTATGAAGAGATGGAAAGTGTAAAATGTGCTATTGCCAGCAGCAGGATTACCTTACCTGCCAATATGTGTATATACTTGCGGCAAATTCTGGGCTCCGGGCTGTGCACGTGAGATCTCGCAATGGTTGTGACATCTCGCACATGCCCAGTGGAGCCGGCCTGGAGGTGAGACACAGTACATCAGCCCTATGATGATCCGCTGTGGGTTATAGCAAGGATCACCGGAGGGGGGAGTTTTCACTCCTCCACTCCGGCAGAGGAGATGTTAACATATCTTATCAATACTGCTTCACCTTGGTAAAGAGACAAAGCAGGAAGAGCTATAGTGGCACGATCAGTACGCTATAGTACATTTACCCCCATGTAACCGATCCTCTAATAGAGTAACAATGTATAATATGAGTGCAACGTCCATAGTAACAATGTATAATATGAGTGCAACAGTGTGGAACCTGACACTAGAGAAAGTGCTAGGCCCCACCAGGGATTTCCCCTATACTGTACCTATATAGGCCAGTCCATCCCTGTGCCTTGGGGACAGAGTTTGTGAACCACTGTATTAAAGAATTAAGGGAAAAGTCACTTTGTGGGTACAAAGGGGGCAGAAATCTTGGGGTGTACCAAAGAGTTCACATTCACTAGGCTACCCTACTTTGTACCAGCTTCCCCTGGTGCATAACCTAGTAGACCAGAATGTTGTCTATTCCATGGAAGGGTTAATTGACCAGGACGCCTCCAGAGCTGAGTTCTCCCTCTTGGTGTACAGTAACACGGACATTACAGGGGTGGGGAACTGATTCATTATATCCGCAGACTTTCTATATAAGTAATGCAGAGGAGAATTTCCATCTCTCATGATCCTATTTATACAGCTTCCTTGCTGAAAAGTGTTCAAAATACTTTCAACCTTCCATGTAAAATCCAGGAAACGGGACATATTCTTAGCTCTGGATTTATTATAAATGTGTTCTAAATCTGTCACGCTTCATTTAAAGACAATTGGCCTGTGTACGGATTCCTCTGGTGCGGTGCCCTGTTCCGTCACGGCAGCCACAGAGCTGTCAGTGTTCCTATTCTTCTTTTATTAGTCAAAATCCAGAATATTTGTACTTTCTAATGAGATTGGGGGTGTCAGGGCTTTACATGGTCTACAGCATGATGTGGGCTGGTTCTAGGCATCAGCGAAGGGGGTTTTGCATGACGTACAGAATCTAAGCGTGTGTAGGAGACAGCAATAGGGAGACAATGGCTTGAATCTCTTATGTTATTTTCTCCTCATCACTGTACTTGTGAGCTGTGCGTAGACGTGCAAGGCGCAAGATACCCTCCACGAGCGGAGTTAAGCTCTACTCGGCATCAGCACATCAGAGTCCAAGCTGGAAGGATCCCTCATTAGTCTAAGAGCAGCACCTGCCCCCTGGAGAAGGGTTTGTCTGATCTACCATGAGAGGAGAGCCCTGAGTGATACCCACGCCATGCGTCATGCCCTGCACATTGATATACAAGGCGCAGGACAGCGCTTCCCCTTAATATAGGGATGCAAAAACAAATGTGTGACCTAACAGAAGAATCTGCTTCTGTGTGTCTGCGTTATCACACTGCCCTCTTCCTGGTGCCATTATGGTGCAATCACTACTCAGTCCTGTGACCAGGCATCCGGTGATGTACCCGCATCAGAGGTGTTCTAGATTCCTATTCCATACACTGACGTTACACGTCACTACCCTAATAGACATCTTTGTTTATGGCAGTGTCAGCGTAATGTAATCCATGCATAATGCAGTCCATAGCCATTGTCACCTACATTACCGCATGGCTCCACAGTGAGCAGTGCCAGACCCCCTCCTTATATAAACCTGGCCCTGTTCTTGGATCTGGTAAGAGAAACATCTGGTGCTCATTGAATGAAGAACCAATTGTACTTTCCCTGCTTATTGTTTGTTTTCCTCTGTGATTGTAAGAACTACAGTTACATGGTGGGAACTGTCTGATAATAACCCTACGCTCTGCATTTACCTTGTCATGGTCAATGGGATCCGGTGTCACATATCTTCACCTTGGCGACTCTGCCCTCTGGGAATCACTGTTGACCATTTTGCATTTTTTAATAGAAAGACATGGCCCTGTAACATACGGGTTCAGAGCCATGGACTGGAGATAGATGGCCTGATTCAGAGCTGTACACTAATACCTCTGCAGCTGGGAATGTGTGTGCAACGTCTGTGCGAAAATATGCAGATGCCGCAGCCGCCTGGATTTGTACTGAGATGCCTGTTTCCAGGTTAGCCAGCCCCAGCTTCGATCGCAGATCAGTTGATTACCAAACTACCGAGAAGCCTTATGGTCGCCCAGCTTCATATGAGATCGCAGCCACAGACTGAGATGCCCCGTAATAAGGTCACAACCCGTCTGTGTTTTTGTCACCATTTCCCATTACCTCCCCCAACAGTCCCTGACTTATTGCAGATAGAACCGCTCTGCGAACAGGATTGCAAGACATAGGGCTCGAGATGTACGCTAATGTGCAAGTGCAATTTTATCCGCAAAGCAACTGCAGATATCAACATGTCAAGCTGCCAACCAGAAATGAAAAGAGACGCCCAACGGAGCTACAGCAAATCATTTGCAATTGCGTATGCATACGCAGCCTATATGCAACAACAGGGAATATCGGGCTGAAGGGTGGACCTATGGCTCTGCAGACTGGACTACTTCCAGCTCAGAGGGGATTCTGACTCGTCTCTGAGAAGTGTGCCACATATACATATATAAATGCAGGCACAAACAACACAAGAAGACCCAATTATATGGTGCATGTGCAAATTAAAATATGGATCCTATGCTAAGTAATCTGTGTACTTAAAATGAATCTTTTAGGCTTATGGTTGTACTGTAGTAGGAAGACACAGACGTTTGGTACTGTAGATGGTTAACATCATAGAATGATGCTACTGTACATGGGTGACACTTTAGAAGGGTTTTACCACACAATATATAAGACTGTAGAGGGATGCTATGGTAGATACAGTAGATGACACTGTATGTATTAGGATTGTACTGTAGAAGTATGATACTGCAGATCAGTGATACTGTAGAACAGGAATGTCAAACTCAAAATCCCAACTGGATCGAATAATCAAGGTCTAAGTCTTGTGTGGGCCGCAAGAAAAACCAACAATAAAGTGGTGCAAGTAAGAAACATTTCTTAGTGGTACTGCCACAAAATGGGTGTGTGATACACACATGGGGGGCAGATGCAAATATGCCCTCAGTAGTGCAGTGCCAGATACACATATGCCACCAATAGTTCCAGATACACATATACCCCCAGTAGTGCAGTGCCAGATACACATATGCCCCCAATAGTGCCGGATACACACATTACCCCACAGTGCCGATATACATATGCCCACACAGTGCCAGATACACACATGCCACCAGTAGTACAGTTCCAGATACACATATGCTCCCACAGTGCCAGATATACATATGCCCCACAGTGCCAGATACACACATGCCACCAATAGTGCAGTGCCAGATAACATATGCCCCCACAGTGCCAGATACACACATGCCACTAGTAGTACAGTGCCAGATATACATATGCCCCCACAGTGCCAGATACACACATGCCACCAATAGTGCAGTGCCAGATAACATATGCCCCCACAGTGAAAGATACACATATGCAGGAGAAGCACCAATATACATTTATACTAATTTTTATGTGATTGACTGTGGCTGGTGGCATCTTCGTTGCTCCAGGGCCGCAGGTTCCTTCTTCATATGGCTCCTCTGCATACTGCTGAGCTCTCTCTTCTTGCATGCAGAATGGGGGGGGAGGCAGCGCTATACTGTCTGCCTGGAGCAGCTTGGGGCCAGGTGCGGGTTGCAGGGCCTGAAGTCGCCACTGTGTACTTCCCAGCTCCGCCACCGCATAAGCAGAGACTTTATGACTTCTCTCCACACAGTGCATGAGGTGGCGCAAGGAGGGTGGGACCAAGGGAGATCCGGGGACAGCACGGACCAGACGCTGCTATTCTATAACACACTGCAGCGGGTACCCTGCAGCTGATGTGCTGCTTACATGTATGTGATTTGCGGCCGCTGCTCCGGACTGGCATACAGAGGCCGGGGCCCCCGGGCAGCAAAAGTAGGTGGTAGGGGCGGGCCGCAAGTTTGACATGTCTGCTGAAGAAGTACACTGCATCTGGAAAGTATTCACAGCGCTTCACTTTTGCAACATTTTGTTATGTTACAGCCTTATTCCAAAATGGAATAAATACATTTCTCTAACGTCCTAAGTGAATGCTGGGGACTCCGTAAGGACCATGGGGAATAGCGGCTCCGCAGGAGACTGGGCACATCTAAAGAAAGCTTTAGGACTATCTGGTGTGCACTGGCTCCTCCCCCTATGACCCTCCTCCAAGCCTCAGTTAGATCTCTGTGCCCGAACGAGAAGGGTGCACACTAGGGGCTCTCCTGAGCTTCTTAGTAAAAGTTTTAGATTAGGTTTTTTATTTTCAGTGAGACCTGCTGGCAACAGGCTCACTGCATCGAGGGACTAAGGGGAGAAGAAGCGAACTCACCTGCGTGCAGAGTGGATTGGGCTTCTTAGGCTACTGGACATTAGCTCCAGAGGGACGATCACAGGCCCAGCTTGGATGGGTCCCAGAGCCGCGCCGCCGGCCCCCTTACAGAGCCAGAAGGCAGAAGAGGTCCGGAAAATCGGCGGCAGAAGACGTCCTGTCTTCAACAAGGTAGCGCACAGCACTGCAGCTGTGCGCCATTGCTCTCAGCACACTTCGGTCACTGAGGGTGCAGGGCGCTGGGGCGCCCTGAGACGCAATAAAAACACCTTGGATGGCAAAAAAATGCATCACATATAGCTCCTGGGCTATATGGATGCATTTAACCCCTGCCAGAATCCATAAAAAAGCAGGAGAAAAGTCCGCGAAAAAGGGGCGGAGCCTATCTCCTCAGCACACTGGCGCCATTTTCCCTCACAGCTCCGTTGGAGGGAAGCTCCCTGTCTCTCCCCTGCAGTCACTACACTACAGAAAGGGTTAAAAAAAGAGAGGGGGGCACTAATTAGGCGCAGTATTAACTATACAGCAGCTATAAGGGGAAAAACACTTATATAAGGTTATCCCTGTATATATATAGCGCTCTGGTGTGTGCTGGCAAACTCTCCCTCTGTCTCCCCAAAGGGCTAGTGGGGTCCTGTCCTCTATCAGAGCATTCCCTGTGTGTGTGCTGTATGTCGGTACTTTTGTGTCGACATGTATGAGGAGAAAAATGATGTGGAGACGGAGCAGATTGCCTGTAATAGTGATGTCACCCCCTAGGGGGTCGACACCTGAGTGGATGAACTGTTGGAAGGAATTACGTGACAGTGTCAGCTCTGTATAAAAGACAGTGGTTGACATGAGACAGCCGGCTACTCAGCTTGTGCCTGTCCAGACGTCTCATAGGCCATCAGGGGCTCTAAAGCGCCCGTTACCTCAGATGGCAGATATAGACGCCGACACGGATACTGACTCCAGTGTCGACGGTGAAGAGACGAATGTGACTTCCAGTAGGGCCACACGTTACATGATTGAGGCAATGAAAAATGTTTTACACATTTCTGATAATACGAGTACCACCAAAAAAGGGGTATTATGTTCGGTGAGGAAAAACTACCTGTAGTTTTCCTGAATCTGAGAAATTAAATGAGGTGTGTGATGATGCGTGGGTTTCCCCCGATAACAACTGATAATTTCTAAAATGTTATTGGCATTATATCCTTTCCCGCCAGAGGTTAGGGTGCGTTGGGAAACACCCCCTAGGGGGGATAAAGCGCTCACACGCTTGTAAGGGCTCTACCTTCGCCTGAGATGGCCGCCCTTAAGAATCCTGCTGATAGAAAGCAGGAGGGTATCCTAAAAGGTATTTACACACATACTGGTGTTATACTGCGACCAGCAATCGCCTCAGCCTGGATGTGCAGTGCTGGGTTGGCGTGGTCGGATTCCCTGGCTGAAAATATTGATACCCTAGATAGGGACAGTATATTTTTGCCTATAGAGCATTTAAAAGATGCATTTTTATATATGCGTGATGCACAGCGGAATATTTGCCGACTGGCATCAAGTCTAAGCGCGTTGTCCATTTCTACCAGTAGAGGGTTATGGACACGTCAGTGGTCAGGTGATGCGTATTCCAAACGGCATTTGGAAGTATTGCTTTATTAAGGGAGGAGTTATTTGGGGTCGGTCTTTCAGACCTCGTAGCCACGGCAACAGCTGGGAATTCCATGTTTGTACCCCAGGTCGCCTCTCAACATGAGAAGACGCCGTATTATCAGGCGCAGTCTTTTCGTGGACAAGCGGGCAAAAGGTTCCTCATTTCTGCCCCGTGACAGAGGGAGAGGAAAAAGGCTGCAGAAATCAGCCAGTTCCCAGGAACAGAAACCCTCTCCCGCCTCTGCCAAGCCCTCAGTATACGCTGGGGCTTTACAAGCAGAATCAGGCACGGTGGGGGGCCCGTCTCAATGAATTTCAGCGCGCAGTGGGCTCACTCGCAAGTAGACCCCTGGATCCTTCAGGTGATATCTCAGGGGTACAAATTAGAATTCGAGACGTCTCCCCCTCGCCGTTTCCTAAAGTCGGCTTTACCGATGTCTCCTTCTGACAGGGAGACAGTTTTGGAAGCCATTCACAAGCTGTATTCCCAGCAGGTGATAATCAAGATACCCCTCCTGCAACAGGGAACGGGGTATTATTCCACACTGTTGTGGTACCGAAGCCGGACGGCTCGGTGAGACCTATTCTAAATCTAAAATCTTTGAACACTTACGTACAGAGGTTCAAATTCAAGATTGAGTCACTCAGAGCAGTGATTGCGAACCTGGAAGAAGGGGACTACATGATGTCTCGGGACATCAAGGATGCTTACCTTCATGTCAAAATTTACCCTTCTCACAAGCCTGGAGACATCACTTCACATAAATATCCTGAAGCTAAGGGACATTTACAATGCTCTAAGCTTAGCAAGACCTCTGCTTCAAGGTCAGCCGGTGTTGATCCAGTCGGACAACATCACGGCAGTCACCCACGTAAACAGACAGGGTGGCACAAGAAGCAGGAGGGCAATGGCAGAAGCTGCAAGGATTCTTCGCTGGGCGGAAAATCATGTGATAGCACTGTCAGCAGTATTCATTCCGGGAGTGGACAACTGGGAAGCAGACTTCCTCAGCACGATCTCCACCCGGGAGAGTGGGGACTTCACCCAGAAGTCTTCCACATGATTAAAAACTCGACAGGTATTGCGCCAGGTCCAGGGACCCTCAGGCAATAAGCTGTAGACGCTCTGGTATGTGTTCCCTCCTCTGCCTCTCATACCCAAGGTACTGAGATTGATAAGATGGAGAGGAGTAAGCACTATATTCGTGGTTCCGGATTGGCCAAGAAGGACTTGGTAACCGGAACTTCAAGAGATGCTCACGGAGGATCCGTGGCCTCTACCTCTAAGAAGGGACCTGCTCCAGCAAGGACCCTGTCTGTTCCAAGACTTACCGCGGCTGCGTTTGACGGCATGGCGGTTGAACGCCGGATCCTGAAGGAAAAAAGGCATTCCGGATGAAGTCATCCCTATCCTGATCAAAGCCAGGAAGGATGTAACCGCAAAAACATTATCACCGCAATTGGCGAAAATATGTTGCGTGGTGCGAGGCCAGTAAGGCCCGACGGAGGAAATTCAACTGGGTCGATTCCTACATTTCCTGCAAACAGGAGTGTCTATGGGCCTGAAATTGGGGTCCATTAAGGTTCAAATTTCGGCCCTGTCAATTTTCTTCCAAAAAGAACTAGCTTCAGTCCCTGAAGTTCAGACGTTTGTAAAAGGGGTACTGCATATACAGCCTCCTTTTGTGCCTCCAGTGGCACTTTGGGATCTCAATGTAGTTTTGGGTTCCAAAAGTCACATTGGTTTGAACCACTTAAATCTGTGGAGTTAAAATATCTCACATGGAAAGTGGTCATGCTGTTGGCCCTGGCCTGGGCCAGGCGCGTGTCAGAATTGGCGGCTTTATCCTGAAAAAGCCCTTATCTGATTTTCCATTCGGACAGGGCGGAATTGAGGACTCGTCCTCAGTTTCTCCCCAAGGTGGTTTCAGCGTCTCACCTGAACCAACCTATTGGTGGTGCCTGCGGCTACTAGGGACTTGGAGGCCTCCAAGTTGCTAGACGTTGTCAGTGCCCTGAAAATATATGTTTCCAGGACGGCTGGAGTGAGGAAATCTGACTCGCTGTTTATCCTGTGTGCACCCAACAAGCTGGGTGCTCCTGCTTCTAAGCAGACTTTTGCTCGTTGGATTTGTAGTACAATTCAGCTTGCACATTCTGTGGCAGGCCTGCCACAGCCAAAAATCTGTAAATGCCTACTCCACAAGGAAGGTGGGCTCATCTTGGGCGGCTGCCCGAGGGGTCTCGGCTTTACAACTTTGCCGAGCAGCTACTTGGTCAGGAGCAAATACGTTTGTAAAATTCTACAAAATTGATATCCTGGCTGAGGAGGACCTGGAGTTCTCTCATTTGGTGCTGCAGAGTCATCCGCACTCTCCCGCCCGTTTGGGAGCTTTGGTATAATCCCCATGGTCCTTACAGAGTCCCCAGCATCCACTTAGGACGTTAGAGAAAATAAGAATTTACTTACCGATAATTCTATTTCTCATAGTCCGTAGTGGATGCTGGGCGCCCATCCCAAGTGCGGATTGTCTGCAATACTTGTACATAGTTATTGTTACAAAAATCGGGTTATTATTGTTGTGAGCCATCTTTCAGAGGCTCCTCTGTTATCATGCTGTTAACTGGGTTCAGATCACAGGTTATACGGTGTGATTGGTGTGGCTGGTATGAGTCTTACCCGGGATTCAAAATCCTTCCTTATTGTGTACGCTCGTCCGGGCACAGTATCCTAACTGAGGCTTGGAGGAGGGTCATAGGGGGAGGAGCCAGTGCACACCAGATAGTCCTAAAGCTTTCTTTAGATGTGCCCAGTCTCCTGCGGAGCCGCTATTCCCCATGGTCCTTACGGAGTCCCCAGCATCCACTACGGACTATGAGAAATAGAATTATCGGTAAGTAAATTCTTATTTTTTCCCCTCATAATTCTACACACAATACCCCATAATGACAATGTGAAAAAAGTTTGTTTGAGATTTTTGCAAATTTATTAAAAATAAAAAACTAAGAAATCACATGTACATTAAGTATTCACAGCCTTTGCCATGAAGCTCAAAATTGAGCTCAGGTGCATTCTGCTTCCACTGATTATCCTTGAGATGTTCCTACAGCTTAATTGGAATCCACCTGTAGTAAATTCAGTTGATTGGACATGATTTGAAAAGGCACACACCTGTCTATATAAGGTCCCACACTTGACAGTGCATGTCTGAGCACAAACCAAGCATGAAGTCAAAGGAATTGTCTACAGACCTCCGAGACAGGATTGTCTCGAGGCACAAATCTGGGGAAGGGTACAGAAAAATATCTGCTGCTTTGAAGGTCCCAATGAGCACAGTGGCCTCCATCATCCGTAAATGGAAGACGTTCTGAACCACCAGGACTCTTCCTAGAGCTGGCCGTCTAAACTGAGCAATCGGGGGAGAAGGGCCCTAGTCAGGGAGGTGACCAAGAAACCGATGGTCACTCTGTCAGAGCTACAGCATTCTTCTGTGGAGAGAGGAGAAACTTCCAGAAGGACAACCATCTCTGCAGCAATCCACCAATCAGGCCTGTATGGTAGAGTGGCCAGATGGAAGCCACTCCTTAGTAAAAAAGCACATGGCAGCTCTGAAGAACTTTCAGACTACGAAAATAAAATTCTCTGGTCTGATGAGACAAAGATTGAACTCTTTGGCATGAATGTCAGACGTCATGTTTGGAGGAAACCAGGCATCGCTCATCTCCAGGCCAATACCATCCCTACAGTGAAGCATGGTGGTGACAGCATCATGCTGTGGGGATGTTTTTCAGCAGCAGGAACTGGGAGACTAGCCAGGATAGAGAAAAAGATGAATGCAGCAATGTACAGAGACATCCTGGATGAAAACCTGCTCCAGAGTGCCCTTGACCTCAGACTGGAGCGACGGTTCATCTTTCAGCAGGACAACGACCCTAACCACACAGCCAATATATCAAAGGAGTGGCTTCAGGACAACTCTGTGAATGTCCTGGAGTGGCCCAGCCAGAGCCCAGACTTGAATCCGATTGAACATCTCTGGAGAGATCTGAAAATAGCTGTGCACTGACGCTTCCCATCCAACCTGATGGAGCTTGAGAGATGCTGCAAAGAGGATTGGGCGAAACTGCAGAAATATGGGTGTGCCAAGCTTGTGGTATCATATTCAAAGAGACTTGAGGCTGTAATTGCTGCCAAAGTTGCATCAACAAAGTATTGAGCAAAGGCTATGAATACTTAAGTACATGTGATATCTTACTTTTTTATTTTTAATAAATTAGCAAAAATCTCAAAAAAAACTTTTTTCACATTGTCATTATGGGGTATTGTGTGTAGAATTTTGACGGGAAAAATTTATTTATTCCATTTTGGAATAAGGCTGTAACCAGGCCCGGCGCAATCCGCTCAGCAAAGGGATGCAGTGCAGGGAGGCACCTGACTGGATAGGTGCTCTCCCTGCTCTGCATCCCTGTGGGAGAGCGAGAGAGGACCAGGCTTCAGCAATCCACTAGTGAAATGCAGCAAGCTGAGGCTCTGCCCCGTCCAGCTCCGCAGAGCCTCATATTAATATTGCTGCTGCAGCCTCCCCTTCCTTCCCCTCCTTCTCCAGCGTGGTCACCCGCTCCCTCCAACCTTCTCCTGCGCAGCCGCCGGCTCCCTCCACCCTGCTCCTGCACAGCCATCCGCTCCGTCCAGCCTGCTCCTGCATGACCGCCCGCTCCTTCCACCCTTTTCCCGCGTGGTCGCCCGCTCCCTCCACCTTGCTACTGCTCGACTGCCCGCTCCCTCCACCCTGCTCCTGCATTACCGTCCGCTCCTTCCACCCTTCTCCCGCGTGGTCGCCCGCTCCCTCCACCATTCTGCTGCGCGGCCGCCCGCTCCCTCCACCCTGTTCCTGCCCGGCCACCAGAAAGATCTCCTTACACTAACGGGTGTCACCACAGAGACATGCAGTGCCAGAGCCCAAAACTCTGTAGCCGGCAGTCACCACGGTTACTGTGGTAGCCGGTCTCTGCAGACACTTGAAGCAACAGCCGTGGAGAGTTGGACGCAGGAGAGGGGCCCATTCTATTCTGGGAGGTGAGGTCACAAGGGGCTTATAGGTAATCAGGATGGAGGAGGGAGGGGAGGGGGGAGGTGCGGATCACTGGCACTCCGGGATACAGTGAGTTCTTACTTTGTCACCCCCGCACCCCGTGTTCTGTCCCAGTCACTATGTCACCCCCCTTTGTATTCTGTAAGTGTCACACCCCTGTGTTCTATCCCAGCCATTGCCCCCTCCCTGTGTTGTGTCCCAGCCATTGTCACCCCGCTGTGTTCTGTCCCTGTCACCCCTCATCTGTGTTCTGTCAGTGTGTGTCCCCCCGTATTCTGTCCCAGGCATTGTCACCCCCCCGTGTTCTGTCCCAGCCATTGTCACCCCCCCTGTATTCTGTCCCAGCCATTGTCACCCCTGATGTGTTCTGTCCCAGCCATTGTCACCCCGCTGTGTTCTGTCCCTGTCACTGTCACCCCCCATCTGTGTTCTGTCAGTGTGTCCCCCCCCGAATTTTGTCCCAGGCATTGTCACCCCCCCCATGTTCTGACCCAGCAATTGTCACCCCCCTCTGTATTCTGTCCCAGCCATTATCACCCCTGATGTGTTCTGTCCCAGCCATTGTCACCCCGCTGTGTCCTGTCACCCCCCATCTATGTTCTGTCAGTGTGTGTCCCCCCGTATTCTGTCCCAGGCATTGTCCCCCCCCGTGTTCTGTCCCAGCCATTGTCACCCCCCCCCCCCTGTTTTCTGTCCCGGCAATCGTCACCCATGATGTGTTCTGTCCCAGCCATTGTCACCCCCCTGTATTCTGTCCCAGCCATTGTCACCCATGATGTGTTCTGTCCCAGCCATTGTCACCCCCCCTGTATTCTGTCCTAGCCGTTGTCACCCCTGATGTGTTCTGTCGCAGCCATTGTCACCCCATCTCTGTGTTCTGTCACTGTGTCACACCCCCCCCCCCTCCCTCCCCCCCGTGTTCTGTCCCAGACACTGTGTCAACAGGATCGGTATGGTATCCTGCCGCACGTGATGTCAAAGGTCAGTATACCGACATCGGCAACCCGAGGGGTGGAATATCGGCAGGGGGGCGAGCACAGCAAAGCCCCTTATGGGCTCAGGTTCTATTCTCCCTCTGTGGGTGTTCTATCCCAGTCACTGTGTCACACACACACACACTTTTTGTTTTGTCCCAGTCACTGTGTCACCTCCCCCCAGCCGTCTTGGAGCTGACGCACCAGCAACTAATCAGGAGTGTCTGCAGTGGCTCACAACTGGCGCCAGATATGGCATAATGTGTAAAGAGCATAACTGTGTATGGCATAATTTGTAAAGGGCATCCCATAATGTGTAAGTGTCACTGTGTGTGGCATAATGTGTAAAGGGCATTCAGAATGTGTAAGGGGCATTATTATGTGTTTTATAATGTGCAAGGAGTATTACTGAGTGAGGCATAATATGTAAGGGGAATTACTGTGTGTGACATACAGTAAGGTGTAAGGCGGTATTACTGTGTGGCATAATGTGTTCAAAGGGGCAATACTGTGTAACATAATGTGTTCAAAGGGGCATTACTGTGTGGCAGAATTTGTATAGGGGACATTGCTGTGGCATAATTTGAATTGGAGTTACTATTGTTACTATTGTGTGCCACACCCCTTCCTTGTGAGACCACACTCCTTTATGCAACACTGTCCCTTTGTGAAGTATGGGCGCAAATTTATAGTTTGCAGGAGGGCGCCGAATACCCTAGCACCGGCCCTGGCTGTAACACAAAATGTTGAAAAAGTGAAGCGCTGTGAATACTTTCTGGATGCACTGTATGTAGAAGGATGGCACTGTAGATATATGACACTGTATGTAGAAGGATGGTGCTGTAGATAGATGACACTGTATGTAGAAGGATGGCACTGTAGATATATGACACTGTATGTAGAAGGATGGTGCTGTAGGTAGATGACACTGTATGTAGAAGGATGGCGCTGCAGATAGATGACACTGTATGTAGAAGCATGGCACTGTAGATAGATGACACTGTGTAGAAGGATAGTACTGAAGATAGATGACACTGTATGTAGAAGGATGGCTCTGTAGGTAGATGACACTGTATGTAGAAGGATGGCACTGTAGATAGATGACACTGTATGTAGAAGGATGGCACTGTAGGTAGATGACACTGTATGTAGAAGGATGGCACTGTAGGTAGATGACACTGTATGTAGAAGGATGGCGTTGTAGATATAATGACACTGTATGTAGAAGGATGGTACTGTAGATAGATGACACTGTATGTAGAAGGATTGCACTGTAGATAGATGACACTGTATGTAGAAGGATGGCACTGTAGATAGATGACACTGTATGCAGAAGGACAACGCTGTAGTTAGATGACACTATGTAGAAGGATGGTGCTGTAGATAGATGACACTGTATGTAGAAGGATGGCGCTGTAGATAGAAGACATTGTATGTAGAAGGATGACACTGTAGGTAGAAGGATGGCACTGTAGATACTGTAGATAACACTGTATGTAGAAGGATGGTACTGTAGATAGATGACACTATGTAGAAGGATGGTGCTGTAGATAGATGACACTGTATGTAGAAGGATGGTACTGTAGATAGATGACACTGTATGTAGAAGGATGGCACTGTAGATAGATGACACTGTATGTAGAAGAATGGCGTTGTAGATAGATGACACTGTACTGTATGTAGAAGGATGGCACTGTAGATAGATGACACTGTATGTAGAAGGATGGCACTGTAGATAGATGACACTGTATGTAGAAGGACGACGCTGTAGTTAGATGACACTATGTAGAAGGATGGTGCTGTAGATAGATGACACTGTATCTAGAAGGATGGCACTGTAGATAGATGACACTGTATGTAGAAGGATGGCACTGTAGTTAGATGACACTGTATGTAGAAGGATGGCACTGTAGATAGATGACACTGTATGTAGAAGGATGGCGCTGCAGATAGATGACACTGTATGTAGAAGCATGGCACTGTAGATAGATGACACTGTATGTAGAAGGATGCCACTGTAGATAGATGACACTGTGTAGAAGGATAGTACTGAAGATAGATGACACTGTATGTAGAAGGATGGCTCTGTAGGTAGATGACACTGTATGTAGAAGGATGGCACTGTAGATAGATGACACTGTATGTAGAAGGATGGCACTGTAGGTAGATGACACTGTATGTAGAAGGATGGCGTTGTAGATATAATGACACTGTATGTAGAAGGATGGTACTGTAGATAGATGACACTGTATGTAGAAGGATTGCACTGTAGATAGATGACACTGTATGTAGAAGGATGGCACTGTAGATAGATGACACTGTATGCAGAAGGACGACGCTGTAGTTAGATGACACTATGTAGAAGGATGGTGCTGTAGATAGATGACACTGTATGTAAAAGGATGGCACTGTAGATAGAAGACACTGTATGTAGAAGGATGACACTGTAGGTAGAAGGATGGCACTGTAGATACTGTAGATAACACTGTATGTAGAAGGATGGTACTGTAGATAGATGACACTATGTAGAAGGATGGTGCTGTAGATAGATGACACTGTATGTAGAAGGATGGTACTGTAGATAGATGACACTATGTAGAAGGATGGTGCTGTAGATAGATGACACTGTATGTAGAAGGATGGTACTGTAGATAGATGACACTGTATGTAGAAGGATGGCACTGTAGATAGATGACACTGTATGTAGAAGAATGGCGTTGTAGATAGATGACACTGTACTGTATGTAGAAGGATGGCACTGTAGATAGATGACACTGTATGTAGAAGGATGGCACTGTAGATAGATGACACTGTATGTAGAAGGACGACGCTGTAGTTAGATGACACTATGTAGAAGGATGGTGCTGTAGATAGATGACACTGTATCTAGAAGGATGGCACTGTAGATAGATGACACTGTATGTAGAAGGATGGCACTGTAGTTAGATGACACTGTATGTAGAAGGATGGCACTGTAGATAGATGACACTGTATGTAGAAGGATGGCGCTGCAGATAGATGACACTGTATGTAGAAGTATGGCACTGTAGATAGATGACACTGTATGTAGAAGGATGCCACTGTAGATAGATGACACTGTGTAGAAGGATAGTACTGAAGATAGATGACACTGTATGTAGAAGGATGGCTCTGTAGGTAGATGACACTGTATGTAGAAGGATGGCACTGTAGATAGATGACACTGTATGTAGAAGGATGGCACTGTAGGTAGATGACACTGTATGTAGAAGGATGGCGTTGTAGATATAATGACACTGTATGTAAAAGGATGGTACTGTAGATAGATGACACTGTATGTAGAAGGATTGCACTGTAGATAGATGACACTGTATGTAGAAGGATGGCACTGTAGATAGATGACACTGTATGCAGAAGGACGACGCTGTAGTTAGATGACACTATGTAGAAGGATGGTGCTGTAGATAGATGACACTGCATGTAGAAGGATGGCACTGTAGATAGAAGACACTGTATGTAGAAGGATGACACTGTAGGTAGAAGGATGGCACTGTAGATACTGTAGATAACACTGTATGTAGAAGGATGGTACTGTAGATAGATGACACTATGTAGAAGGATGGTGCTGTAGATAGATGACACTGTATGTAGAAGGATGGTACTGTAGATAGATGACACTATGTAGAAGGATGGCACTGTAGATAGATGACACTGTATGTAGAAGGATGGCGTTGTAGATAGATGACACTGTACTGTATGTAGAAGGATGGCACTGTAGATAGATGACACTGTATGTAGAAGGATGGCACTGTAGATAGATGACACTGTATGTAGAAGGACGACGCTGTAGTTAGATGACACTATGTAGAAGGATGGTGCTGTAGATAGATGACACTGTATCTAGAAGGATGGCACTGTAGATAGATGACACTGTATGTAGAAGGATGGCACTGTAGTTAGATGACACTGTATGTAGAAGGATGGCACTGTAGATAGATGACACTGTATGTAGAAGGATGGCTTTGTAGATAGATGACACTGTATGTAGAAAGATGGCACTGTAGATAGATGACACTGTATGTAGAAGGATGGCACTGTAGATAGATGACACTGTATGTAGAAGGATGGTACTGAAGATAGATGACATTGTATGTAGAAGGATGGTGCTGCAGATAGATGACACTGTATGTAGAAGGATGGCACTGTAGGTAGATGACACTGTACGTAGAAGGATGGCGTTATAGATAGATGACACTGTATGTAGAAGGATGGTACTGTAGATAGATGACACTGTATGTAGAAGGATGGCGTTGTAGATAGATGACACTGTATGTAGAAGGATGGTACTGTAGATAGATGACACTGTATGTAGAAGAATGGTACTTTAGATAGATGATACTGTATGTAAAAGGATGGTACTGTAGATAGAGAACACTGTATGTAGAAGTATGGCACTGTAGATAGATGACACTGTATGTAGAAGGACGGCGTTGTAGATAGATGACACTGTATGTAGTAGGATGGTACTGTAGATAGATGACACTGTATGTAGAAGGATGGCGCTGCAGATAGATGACACTGTATGTAGAAGCATGGCACTGTAGATAGATGACACTGTATGTAGAAGGATGGCACTGTAGATAGATGACACGGTGTGTAGAAGGATGCCACTGTAGATAGATGACACTGTGTAGAAGGATAGTACTGAAGATAGATGAAACTGTATGTAGAAGGATGGCTCTGTAGGTAGATGACACTGTATGTAGAAGGATGGCACTGTAGATAGATGACACTGTATGTAGAAGGATGGCACTGTAGGTAGATGACACTGTATGTAGAAGGATGGCACTGTAGGTAGATGACACTGTATGTAGAAGGATGGCGTTGTAGATATAATGACACTGTATGTAGAAGGATGGTACTGTAGATAGATGACACTGTATGTAGAAGGATTGCACTGTAGATAGATGACACTGTATGTAGAAGGATGGCACTGTAGATAGATGACACTGTATGTAGAAGGACGACGCTGTAGTTAGATGACACTATGTAGAAGGATGGTGCTGTAGATAGATGACACTGTATCTAGAAGGATGGCACTGTAGATAGATGACACTGTATGTAGAAGGATGGCACTGTAGTTAGATGACACTGTATGTAGAAGGATGGCACTGTAGATAGATGACACTGTATGTAGAAGGATGGCGCTGCAGATAGATGACACTGTATGTAGAAGCATGGCACTGTAGATAGATGACACTGTATGTAGAAGGATGCCACTGTAGATAGATGACACTGTGTAGAAGGATAGTACTGAAGATAGATGACACTGTATGTAGAAGGATGGCTCTGTAGGTAGATGACACTGTATGTAGAAGGATGGCACTGTAGGTAGATGACACTGTATGTAGAAGGATGGCGTTGTAGATATAATGACACTGTATGTAGAAGGATGGTACTGTAGATAGATGACACTGTATGTAGAAGGATTGCACTGTAGATAGATGACACTGTATGTAGAAGGATGGCACTGTAGATAGATGACACTGTATGCAGAAGGACAACGCTGTAGTTAGATGACACTATGTAGAAGGATGGTGCTGTAGATAGATGACACTGTATGTAGAAGGATGGTACTGTAGATAGATGACACTATGTAGAAGGATGGTGCTGTAGATAGATGACACTGTATGTAGAAGGATGGTACTGTAGATAGATGACACTATGTAGAAGGATAGCACTGTAGATAGATGACACTGTATGTAGAAGGATGGCGTTGTAGATAGATGACACTGTACTGTATGTAGAAGGATGGCACTGTAGATAGATGACACTGTATGTAGAAGGATGGCACTGTAGATAGATGACACTGTATGTAGAAGGACGACGCTGTAGTTAGATGACACTATGTAGAAGGATGGTGCTGTAGATAGATGACACTGTATCTAGAAGGATGGCACTGTAGATAGATGACACTGTATGTAGAAGGATGGCACTGTAGTTAGATGACACTATGTAGAAGGAAGGTGCTGTAGATAGATGACACTGTATGTAGAAGGATGGTACTGTAGATAGATGACACTGTATGTAGAAGGATGGTACTGAAGATAGATGACACTGTATGTAGAAGGATGGTGCTGTAGATAGATGACACTGTATGTAGAAGGATGGTACTGTAGATAGATGACACTGTATATAGAAGGATGGCACTGTAGATAGATGACACTTTATGTAGAAGGATGGTGCTGTAGATAGATGACACTGTATGTAGAAGGATGGCGCTGTAGATAGATGACACTGTATGTAGAAGGATGACACTGTAGGTAGAAGGATGGCACTGTAGATACTGTAGATGACACTGTATGTAGAAGGATGGCACTGTAGATAGATGACACTATGTAGAAGGATGGTGTTGTAGATAGATGACACTATGTAGAAGGATGGCACTGTAGATAGATGACACTGTATGTAGAAGGATGGCACTGTAGGTAGATGACACTGTATGTAGAAGGATGGCACTGTAGATAGATGACACTGTATGTAGAAGGATGGCGTTGTAGATAGATGACACTGTATGTAGAAGGATGGCACTGTAGATAGATGACACTGTATGTAGAAGAATGGTACTTTAGATAGATGATACTGTATGTAAAAGGATGGTACTGTAGATAGAGAACACTATGTAGAAGTATTGCACTGTAGATAGATGACACTGTATGTAGAAGGACGGCGTTGTAGATAGATGACACTGTATGTAGTAGGATGGTACTGTAGATAGATGACACTGTATGTAGAAGGATGGTACTGTAGATAGATGACACTATATAGAAGGATGGCACTGTAGGTAGAAGGATGGCACTGTAGATACTGTAGATGACACTGTATGTAGAAGGATGGCACTGTAGATAGATGACACTGTATGTAGAAGGATGGCGTTGTAGATAGATGACACTGTATGTAGTAGGATGACGCTGTAGTTAGATGACACTGTTTGTAGAAGGATGGTACTGTAGATAGATGACACTGTATGTAGAAGGATTGCACTGTAGATAGATGACACTGTATGTAGAAGGATGGCACTGTAGATAGATGACACTGTATGCAGAAGGACGACGCTGTAGTTAGATGACACTATGTAGAAGGATGGTGCTGTAGATAGATGACACTGTATGTAGAAGGATGGCACTGTAGATAGAAGACACTGTATGTAGAAGGATGACACTGTAGGTAGAAGGATGGCACTGTAGATACTGTAGATAACACTGTATGTAGAAGGATGGTACTGTAGATAGATGACACTATGTAGAAGGATGGTGCTGTAGATAGATGACACTATATGTAGAAGGATGGTACTGTAGATAGATGACACTGTATGTAGAAGGATGGTACTGTAGATAGATGACACTGTATGTAGAAGGATGGCGTTGTAGATAGATGACACTGTACTGTATGTAGAAGGATGGCACTGTAGATAGATGACACTGTATGTAGAAGGACGACGCTGTAGTTAGATGACACTATGTAGAAGGATGGTGCTGTAGATAGATGACACTGTATCTAGAAGGATGGCACTGTAGATAGATGACACTGTATGTAGAAGGATGGCACTGTAGTTAGATGACACTGTATGTAGAAGGATGGCACTGTAGATAGATGACACTGTATGTAGAAGGATGGCTTTGTAGATAGATGACACTGTATGTAGAAAGATGGCACTGTAGATAGATGACACTGTATGTAGAAGGATGGCACTGTAGATAGATGACACTGTATGTAGAAGGATGGTACTGAAGATAGATGACATTGTATGTAGAAGGATGGTGCTGCAGATAGATGACACTGTATGTAGAAGGATGGCACTGTAGGTAGATGACACTGTACGTAGAAGGATGGCGTTGTAGATAGATGACACTGTATGTAGAAGGATGGTACTGTAGATAGATGACACTGTATGTAGAAGGATGGCGTTGTAGATAGATGACACTGTATGTAGAAGGATGGTACTGTAGATAGATGACACTGTATGTAGAAGAATGGTACTTTAGATAGATGATACTGTATGTAAAAGGATGGTACTGTAGATAGAGAACACTGTATGTAGAAGTATGGCACTGTAGATAGATGACACTGTATGTAGAAGGACGGCGTTGTAGATAGATGACACTGTATGTAGTAGGATGGTACTGTAGATAGATGACACTGTATGTAGAAGGATGGCGCTGCAGATAGATGACACTGTATGTAGAAGCATGGCACTGTAGATAGATGACACTGTATGTAGAAGGATGGCACTGTAGATAGATGACACGGTGTGTAGAAGGATGCCACTGTAGATAGATGACACTGTGTAGAAGGATAGTACTGAAGATAGATGAAACTGTATGTAGAAGGATGGCTCTGTAGGTAGATGACACTGTATGTAGAAGGATGGCACTGTAGATAGATGACACTGTATGTAGAAGGATGGCACTGTAGGTAGATGACACTGTATGTAGAAGGATGGCACTGTAGGTAGATGACACTGTATGTAGAAGGATGGCGTTGTAGATATAATGACACTGTATGTAGAAGGATGGTACTGTAGATAGATGACACTGTATGTAGAAGGATTGCACTGTAGATAGATGACACTGTATGTAGAAGGATGGCACTGTAGATAGATGACACTGTATGCAGAAGGACGACGCTGTAGTTAGATGACACTATGTAGAAGGATGGTGCTGTAGATAGATGACACTGTATGTAGAAGGATGGCGCTGTAGATAGAAGACACTGTATGTAGAAGGATGACACTGTAGGTAGAAGGATGGCACTGTAGATACTGTAGATAACACTGTATGTAGAAGGATGGTACTGTAGATAGATGACACTATGTAGAAGGATGGTGCTGTAGATAGATGACACTGTATGTAGAAGGATGGTACTGTAGATAGATGACACTGTATGTAGAAGGATGGCACTGTAGATAGATGACACTGTATGTAGAAGGATGGCGTTGTAGATAGATGACACTGTACTGTATGTAGAAGGATGGCACTGTAGATAGATGACACTGTATGTTAGAAGGACGACGCTGTAGTTAGATGACACTATGTAGAAGGATGGTGCTGTAGATAGATGACACTGTATGTAGAAGGATGGTACTGTAGATAGATGACACTGTATGTAGAAGGATGGCACTGTAGATAGATGACACTGTATGTAGAAGGACGACGCTGTAGTTAGATGACACTATGTAGAAGGATGGTGCTGTAGATAGATGACACTGTATCTAGAAGGATGGCACTGTAGATAGATGACACTGTATGTAGAAGGATGGCACTGTAGTTAGATGACACTGTATGTAGAAGGATGGCACTGTAGATAGATGACACTGTATGTAGAAGGATGGCGCTGCAGATAGATGACACTGTATGTAGAAGCATGGCACTGTAGATAGATGACACTGTATGTAGAAGGATGCCACTGTAGATAGATGACACTGTGTAGAAGGATAGTACTGAAGATAGATGACACTGTATGTAGAAGGATGGCTCTGTAGGTAGATGACACTGTATGTAGAAGGATGGCACTGTAGGTAGATGACACTGTATGTAGAAGGATGGCGTTGTAGATATAATGACACTGTATGTAGAAGGATGGTACTGTAGATAGATGACACTGTATGTAGAAGGATTGCACTGTAGATAGATGACACTGTATGTAGAAGGATGGCACTGTAGATAGATGACACTGTATGCAGAAGGACAACGCTGTAGTTAGATGACACTATGTAGAAGGATGGTGCTGTAGATAGATGACACTGTATGTAGAAGGATGGTACTGTAGATAGATGACACTATGTAGAAGGATGGTGCTGTAGATAGATGACACTGTATGTAGAAGGATGGTACTGTAGATAGATGACACTATGTAGAAGGATAGCACTGTAGATAGATGACACTGTATGTAGAAGGATGGCGTTGTAGATAGATGACACTGTACTGTATGTAGAAGGATGGCACTGTAGATAGATGACACTGTATGTAGAAGGATGGCACTGTAGATAGATGACACTGTATGTAGAAGGACGACGCTGTAGTTAGATGACACCATGTAGAAGGATGGTGCTGTAGATAGATGACACTGTATCTAGAAGGATGGCACTGTAGATAGATGACACTGTATGTAGAAGGATGGCACTGTAGTTAGATGACACTATGTAGAAGGATGGTGCTGTAGATAGATGACACTGTATGTAGAAGGATGGTACTGTAGATAGATGACACTGTATGTAGAAGGATGGTACTGAAGATAGATGACACTGTATGTAGAAGGATGGTGCTGTAGATAGATGACACTGTATGTAGAAGGATGGTACTGTAGATAGATGACACTGTATATAGAAGGATGGCACTGTAGATAGATGACACTTTATGTAGAAGGATGGTGCTGTAGATAGATGACACTGTATGTAGAAGGATGGCGCTGTAGATAGATGACACTGTATGTAGAAGGATGACACTGTAGGTAGAAGGATGGCACTGTAGATACTGTAGATGACACTGTATGTAGAAGGATGGCACTGTAGATAGATGACACTATGTAGAAGGATGGTGTTGTAGATAGATGACACTATGTAGAAGGATGGCACTGTAGATAGATGACACTGTATGTAGAAGGATGGCACTGTAGGTAGATGACACTGTATGTAGAAGGATGGCACTGTAGATAGATGACACTGTATGTAGAAGGATGGCGTTGTAGATAGATGACACTGTATGTAGAAGGATGGCACTGTAGATAGATGACACTGTATGTAGAAGAATGGTACTTTAGATAGATGATACTGTATGTAAAAGGATGGTACTGTAGATAGAGAACACTATGTAGAAGTATTGCACTGTAGATAGATGACACTGTATGTAGAAGGACGGCGTTGTAGATAGATGACACTGTATGTAGAAGGATGGTACTGTAGATAGATGACACTATATAGAAGGATGGCACTGTAGGTAGAAGGATGGCACTGTAGATACTGTAGATGACACTGTATGTAGAAGGATGGCACTGTAGATAGATGACACTGTATGTAGAAGGATGGCGTTGTAGATAGATGACACTGTATGTAGTAGGATGACGCTGTAGTTAGATGACACTGTTTGTAGAAGGATGGTACTGTAGATAGATGACACTGTATGTAGAAGGATTGCACTGTAGATAGATGACACTGTATGTAGAAGGATGGCACTGTAGATAGATGACACTGTATGCAGAAGGACGACGCTGTAGTTAGATGACACTATGTAGAAGGATGGTGCTGTAGATAGATGACACTGTATGTAGAAGGATGGCACTGTAGATAGAAGACACTGTATGTAGAAGGATGACACTGTAGGTAGAAGGATGGCACTGTAGATACTGTAGATAACACTGTATGTAGAAGGATGGTACTGTAGATAGATGACACTATGTAGAAGGATGGTGCTGTAGATAGATGACACTATATGTAGAAGGATGGTACTGTAGATAGATGACACTGTATGTAGAAGGATGGTACTGTAGATAGATGACACTGTATGTAGAAGGATGGCGTTGTAGATAGATGACACTGTACTGTATGTAGAAGGATGGCACTGTAGATAGATGACACTGTATGTAGAAGGATGGCACTGTAGATAGATGACACTGTATGTAGAAGGACGACGCTGTAGTTAGATGACACTATGTAGAAGGATGGTGCTGTAGATAGATGACACTGTATCTAGAAGGATGGCACTGTAGATAGATGACACTGTATGTAGAAGGATGGCACTGTAGTTAGATGACACTGTATGTAGAAGGATGGCACTGTAGATAGATGACACTGTATGTAGAAGGATGGCGTTGTAGATAGATGACACTGTATGTAGAAAGATGGCACTGTAGATAGATGACACTGTATGTAGAAGGATGGCACTGTAGATAGATGACACTGTATGTTAGAAGGACGACGCTGTAGTTAGATGACACTATGTAGAAGGATGGTGCTGTAGATAGATGACACTGTATGTAGAAGGATGGTACTGTAGATAGATGACACTGTATGTAGAAGGATGGTACTGAAGATAGATGACACTGTATGTAGAAGGATGGTGCTGCAGATAGATGACACTGTGTGTAGAAGGATGGCACTGTAGGTAGATGACACTGTACGTAGAAGGATGGCGTTGTAGATAGATGACACTGTATGTAGAAGGATGGTACTGTAGATAGATGACACTGTATGTAGAAGGATGGCGTTGTAGATAGATGACACTGTATGTAGAAGGATGGTACTGTAGATAGATGACACTGTATGTAGAAGAATGGTACTTTAGATAGATGATACTGTATGTAAAAGGATGGTACTGTAGATAGAGAACACTGTATGTAGAAGTATGGCACTGTAGATAGATGACACTGTATGTAGAAGGACGGCGTTGTAGATAGATGACACTGTATGTAGTAGGATGGTACTGTAGATAGATGACACTGTATGTAGAAGCATGGCACTGTAGATAGATGACACTGTATGTAGAAGGATGGCACTGTAGATAGATGACACGGTGTGTAGAAGGATGCCACTGTAGATAGATGACACTGTGTAGAAGGATAGTACTGAAGATAGATGACACTGTATGTAGAAGGATGGCTCTGTAGGTAGATGACACTGTATGTAGAAGGATGGCACTGTAGGTAGATGACATTGTATGTAGAAGGATGGCACTGTAGGTAGATGACACTGTATGTAGAAGGATGGCGTTGTAGATATAATGACACTGTATGTAGAAGGATGGTACTGTAGATAGATGACACTGTATGTAGAAGGATTGCACTGTAGATAGATGACACTGTATGTAGAAGGATAGCACTGTAGATAGATGACACTGTATGCAGAAGGACGACGCTGTAGTTAGATGACACTATGTAGAAGGATGGTGCTGTAGATAGATGACACTGTATGTAGAAGGATGGCGCTGTAGATAGAAGACACTGTATGTAGAAGGATGACACTGTAGGTAGAAGGATGGCACTGTAGATACTGTAGATAACACTGTATGTAGAAGGATGGTACTGTAGATAGATGACACTATGTAGAAGGATGGTGCTGTAGATAGATGACACTGTATGTAGAAGGATGGTACTGTAGATAGATGACACTGTATGTAGAAGGATGGCACTGTAGATAGATGACACTGTATGTAGAAGGATGGCGTTGTAGATAGATGACACTGTATGTAGAAGGATGGTACTGTAGATAGATGACACTGTATGTAGAAGAATGGTACTTTAGATAGATGATACTGTATGTAAAAGGATGGTACTGTAGATAGAGAACACTGTATGTAGAAGTATGGCACTGTAGATAGATGACACTGTATGTAGAAGGACGGCGTTGTAGATAGATGACACTGTATGTAGTAGGATGGCACTGTAGATAGATGACACTGTATGTAGATGGATGGCACTGTAGATAGATGACACTGTATGTAGAAGGACGACGCTGTAGTTAGATGACACTGTATGTAGAAGGATGGCGTTGTAGATAGATGACACTGTACTGTATGTAGAAGGATGGCACTGTATGTAGAAGGATGGCACTGTAGATAGATGACACTGTATGTAGAAGGACGACGCTGTAGTTAGATGACACTATGTAGAAGGATGGTGCTGTAGATAGATGACACTGTATCTAGAAGGATGGCACTGTAGATAGATGACACTGTATGTAGAAGGATGGCACTGTAGTTAGATGACACTGTATGTAGAAGGATGGCACTGTATATAGATGACACTGTATGTAGAAGGATGGCGTTGTAGATAGATGACACTGTATGTAAAAAGATGGCACTGTAGATAGATGACACTGTATGTAGAAGGATGGCACTGTAGATAGATGACACTGTATGTTAGAAGGACGACGCTGTAGTTAGATGACACTATGTAGAAGGATGGTGCTGTAGATAGATGACACTGTATGTAGAAGGATGGTACTGTAGATAGATGACACTGTATGTAGAAGGATGGTACTGAAGATAGATGACACTGTATGTAGAAGGATGGTGCTGCAGATAGATGACACTGTATGTAGAAGGATGGCACTGTAGGTAGATGACACTGTACGTAGAAGGATGGCGTTGTAGATAGATGACACTGTATGTAGAAGGATGGTACTGTAGATAGATGACACTGTATGTAGAAGGATGGCGTTGTAGATAGATGACACTGTATGTAGAAGGATGGTACTGTAGATAGATGACACTGTATGTAGAAGAATGGTACTTTAGATAGATGATACTGTATGTAAAAGGATGGTACTGTAGATATAGAACACTGTATGTAGAAGTATGGCACTGTAGATAGATGACACTGTATGTAGAAGGACGGCGTTGTAGATAGATGACACTGTATGTAGTAGGATGGTACTGTAGATAGATGACACTGTATGTAGAAGGATGGTACTGTAGATAGATGACACTGTATATAGAAGGATTGCACTGTAGATAGATGACACTTTATGTAGAAGGATGGTGCTGTAGATAGATGACACTGTATGTAGAAGGATGGCGCTGTAGATAGATGACACTGTATGTAGAAGGATGACACTGTAGGTAGAAGGATGGCACTGTAGATACTGTAGATGACACTGTATGTAGAAGGATGGCACTGTAGATAGATGACACTATGTAGAAGGATGGTGTTGTAGATAGATGACACTATGTAGAAGATGGCACTGTAGATAGATGACACTGTATGTAGAAGGATGGCACTGTAGGTAGATGACACTGTACGTAGAAGGATGCCACTGTAGATAGATGACACTGTATGTAGAAGGATGGCACTGTAGATAGATGACACTATGTAGAAGGATGGCGTTGTAGATAGATGACACTGTATGTAGAAGGATGGTACTGTAGATAGATGACACTGTATGTAGAAGAATGGTACTTTAGATAGATGATACTGTATTTAAAAGGATGGTACTGTAGATAGTGACAATGCTAAATTCCTTTGTCGTATAAACAACCCTTAATGAAGTCTAAGAACACTGTACGCTGTTTACTTAAGAAGTACCGTAAGGGTACGCTAGTTGCGTAACGATCGCTCAGCCGAAGGCGAGACGCTCAAGCGTCACGTTCGCTCACGGCCCAGTGATCACAGGACAGCACGTTATTGGTGATGACTAGAGTAATGATTCGCTATGGCGTAGCGGACGCTCGAGACCACGAGGAGATCACCAGCGGCGCAGACGCTCACAACGCTATACCTTTATGTCTAAACCTTTTATCAATGAAATACACAGAATACCTTAATGTGAATACAGGGTGTAAGTGCAACCTTGTGTAACCTGACTAACTACAAAGCTGCTTGAGCGTCACCGACGCTCAAGTGAACACTTAAAACTATAGGAAATACACAGATACTGGTTTAGGGTCCAAAGCCTATTATCTGTATTATAACTATTATACTTGCAAAAAGAATCACAGTACAAATGATACACTACAATATAACAGAGACTTCCTAACCAAATGACTATACAAGAAATACAATACAATACTATGCTGATCTAATACAATACAATACTAGTCAATGGGAGATACGAGAGAAAAGAGAAGGGAGAGAGAGAGAGAGAGAAATGGAGAGAGATGAGAGAAATTGGCTCACAGTAAGACAATGATTACGGAGAGAAACTTACGCACAAAGGGTATGATCGCATGCGCCTCGATATCCAGCTCCCGATTATCAGCAAGAAAACCGTTGATGAGAGTGAAGTTGGATATGGTCGGCCTGCCTATTTATGCCCCACACACAATGCAATCTCATAGTCCCTACAATCCCATTGTCCATTGGACGAAGGAATTCGGCTTCGCACTATAACAAAAGGTCATAGGGTGATTCATACAGGTGGGCTGTGACGATTTCAAACAGCTCAGGTGGGTGGGAAACTAGGTTTCCCGCCGCATACCTGAGTAAGAGTAAATAATAGTAATGGACATAAACTTCTTATGTCCATAACTATTCGCACGAGCGATTAATACGCTCCAAACCAACACCGGAATATTGCTAATTAAATACTCTTCCGATGGGTACCAAACACTGCTGTATGTTTCCTGTTAGACCCTTCGCACAATACAAAGAGGGATTCCTCCATTCAGGGACATTCTATATTAACCAAACTTTCAGAATCTATCAAAGGGACCATGATCTACAAACTACATTAATTGTGGAAATATGTAACGATTGGGTCGCACGCTACGACTACATACTCCTTACCGTAAATACGCATACCGATGCGAGCGGGTGCACGCATCAGCGGGTATGCGCTATCACGGGAAAGCGCACGCATGCGCAGCGCGGACCAGCGTGAGGTGCAAATATGGCAGCGTGTATAGGGATATTTTTCTGACTTTGACAATAGAGAACACTGTATGTAGAAGTATTGCACTGTAGATAGATGACACTGTATGTAGAAGGACGGCGTTGTAGATAGATGACACTGTATGTAGTAGGATGGTACTGTAGATAGATGACACTGTATGTAGAAGGATGGTACTGTAGATAGATGACACTGTATATAGAAGGATGGCACTCTAGGTAGAAAGATGGCACTGTAGATACTGTAGATGACACTGTATGTAGAAGGATGGCACTGTAGATAGATGACACTGTATGTAGAAGGATGGCACTGTAGATAGATGACACTGTATGTAGAAGGATGGCGTTGTAGATAGATGACACTGTATGTAGTAGGATGACGCTGTAGTTAGATGACACTGTATGTAGAAGGATGGTACTGTAGATAGATGACACTGTATGTAGAAGGATGGTACTGAAGATAGATGACACTGTATGTAGAAGGATGGTGCTGCAGATAGATGACACTGTATGTAGAAGGATGGCACTGTAGGTAGATGACACTGTACGTAGAAGGATGGCGTTGTAGATAGATGACACTGTATGTAGAAGGATGGTACTGTAGATAGATGACACTGTATGTAGAAGGATGGCGTTGTAGATAGATGACACTGTATGTAGAAGGATGGTACTTTAGATAGATGATACTGTATGTAAAAGGATGGTACTGTAGATAGAGAACACTGTATGTAGAAGTATGGCACTGTAGATAGATGACACTGTATGTAGAAGGACGGCGTTGTAGATAGATGACACTGTATGTAGTAGGATGGTACTGTAGATAGATGACACTGTATGTAGAAGGATGGTACTGTAGATAGATGACACTGTATATAGAAGGATGGCACTGTAGATAGATGACACTTTATGTAGAAGGATGGCACTGTAGATACTGTAGATGACATTGTATGTAGAAGGATGGCACTGTAGATAGACACTATGTAGAAGGATGGTGTTGTAGATAGATGACACTATGTAGAAGGATGGCACTGTAGATAGATGACACTGTATGTAGAAGGATGGCACTGTAGGTAGATGACACTGTACGTAGAAGGAGGCCACTGTAGATAGATGACACTGTATGTAGAAGGATGGCACTGTAGATAGATGACACTGTATGTAGAAGGATGGCGTTGTAGATAGATGACAATGTATGTAGAAGGATGGTACTGTAGATAGATGACACTGTATGTAGAAGAATGGTACTTCAGATAGATGATACTGTATGTAAAAGGATGGTACTGTAGATAGAGAACACTGTATGTAGAAGTATTGCACTGTAGATAGATGACACTGTATGTAGAAGGACGGCGTTGTAGATAGATGACACTGTATGTAGTAGGATGGTACTGTAGATAGATGACACTGTATGTAGAAGGATGGTACTGTAGATAGATGACACTGTATTATTGAAGTGTGGAATCTTATATAATATATTCAGATTTGTATGATTTAGAGATTCCAAAAAATGAGTTTGAACCATGGAATAATAGCTCTATTTCAATAACACTTTATTCTAGGTATACAAAATACAAGATATGAAAAACACAATGATAATAAATCCTATAATTATTATTAACTGCAGTACATATTAAACAAACACAAACAATATTACAAACTTAAACAATTAACACACATACTGTACACTTGCAAGAATTATTGAGGGTTAAATGCATAGCTACCTTCTTCTGATGTCTTAGGATCCTTTCCTTGTCTCTTTCCCTCTGCACTAACTAAAGACTGCTCCAAACCCTGTCTTATATCTCAACTTTAACAATCCCAATTTACATATTCAAAGGTGTTGTAAAACATATCAGATAATTTGTTCAACAGTGACGAGCAGGGGGTGAATTCTGGAGTCATAGCGTCTGATATTTGTTTGTCTATCAAGGTTTTCCTTTGGTTATTTTGGAGTGTAAATACTGCTAGTGTTCATCAACATTTGAGACTTCGTTAATTCAATTGATCCTAGGAGTCATTGTCTCAAAGCAGAAGGCCGAATAACATACATTGCTCAGGATATGCAGATTCCTGATTGTAGTCTTAGGCACTTCCTTGCGCATGCCATTACCTGTGTGCCTTTGAAGTGACCTAAACCAAGTGGCTTGCTGATTTTATCTATCAGAATCAAATTATTCATTTGCTACAGACATATATCTGTATGCAGACATTGCATTACATTATTCCCTACTATGCCTATACACACAAAAGCATACACATATATACCATCTAACTAGATCGATACTTCCTATGCATGTTCACTATGGTTACATCGCCTATTTATAATGAATTATATTTTGATTCAGACAACATCCATTGCCCTAATATTATATTGAGTGCGGACAATTACCTATATGTCAACAGTCGCCCCCTTGTGGCCATGAGAAATTATTTTGATTGGCCACACATTAAACTAGCGTAATTGCTTCCAAATACATTTCAAAATTTCTTCAAAACATAACTTTTGTTGTAACCATAATATATACCATAAGTGTAATAATAATAACCATTATGATTTTAAAAATCTCAAAAAAATTCTTAGCTTACCTAACCTTATTCTACTTTTTAACTAAAGCAGACAAGACTGAGGTTTTTATTCAGTATTCATGAGGAAAACTAATTTCTACAGACATTTGGAATACCATAGCCCAATTGTAGACCTTTTTTTTTCGGTATCTGGATCAGTACGTTTGGACATTTTTGCTGTTCTTGGCTGTAGCAATTTACTGGGAGAGTAATGTCATCTGCGTGGTTTGCTTGCAATTGGAGACGCCTTGCGTTTGCATTATGGAGGCAGTTGAAGTAGAATTCTTCATAGCAGCTGCTCCTTTGCTTGCCATTTCGCTGTTTGAGGCAGAGGGCTTTGTACGTTGAGTGCTGTGTATTTTGCGTACTGTGATCTTGAGTTTGCAACTCAGTACTTGTGATGACCCTCGGTAATAGTAATAGTCTTTATACAGTCTTTAGCAGTTCTGTTTCCTTTGCGTTTATCCAATGCCGCAGTTGTGACCAGTGTCCATATTGCTTTGCACAAAACAGGTTGTGATTTTGAATAGAACAGGCATATGTGAACCAGTCTTTCTTTCTTTCTTTCTTTCTTTCTTTCTTTCTTTCTTTCTTTCTTTCTTTCTTTCTTTCTTTCTTTCTTTCTTTCTTTCCTTGTTAATAGTAGGTCTTAATTGTCTTCGGGCAATAGTACCACAAATGGCTGCGAGTAGTACACCTACTCTGTTTACTGTATTTCCTCACTGAATAAATGACCATGCAGTCTTAAATCTCCTTATTCTACCTTGTACCTATTTATACATCTCAATCTTACATAAACTTATACCAGTTTAACCCATATAAAGGCGTTTTCTATCCTACCTATATTTTGACTAATAATTATTTAAAATGCTTTTGATGTGTATATAGTAACATCCTATCAATACAATAAATGAATATAATTTTGCTTCAAACAGATATTAAATATCATTTAGGAATGGCTTTGACTAAATCTAATTCCATCCAGTATTAGATATTTAACTACTTTTGAAGCTTTTACGAAGGAAGCATAGGTAGTATCTACTGTGTAATATAAAAAAAACATAAAATATTTACAAGGTATATAATACAATGATATAATATATATATATATATATATATATATATATCAGACAAATGTTTACATATATATTTGATTAAGGTATATGAAGGGATGAGACAGTTCTGTATAATCACAGTGATGAGATGTGCTGTACACTGTTGTGGGGGTGTACATGTAGTTTGAAAGACAAGTAATGATTACTTGTGATGAAAGGGTTAATGAAAACCTTCCCCTTTCTTGTGAAACTGGAAAACTCCTTGAGGATTTGTCCATATATCAGTCTTTAGGGATGCTATGTAGATTTTGCTGGATAGCAGCGATGAAAGGGTTAATGAAGACCTTTTCCCTTGTAAATTGGAGTCTTTTTTGGAGTCTTGCACCATTCTGTATACAGGTTGCCAGGATTACTATGAATCAAACAAAAAGACATACAATGAATATCACAGATATTTATACAGTGATTTAACATACCGTGCTATGCATTCTGTCCTATCTGCTGCATGTTATCAGGTACAGAATTTACAAATGTGTCTTTAAAGATTGAAGAACAAACAAACAAACAATTGTTTCTGGCCTGTGCCAATCTTTCCTGTCACATTGTGTGTCAATGACAGCACAATTGTCGCTGCAGATATGATGCTGGTTTAATTTGGAAACTGTGGCTGTTTGAACATCAAAGCAAACAATGGCTACATTGGATCTAACAAGTAAAGGAATGATACTACCGTATTCACTTGTGACCATACTCCCTTGTGACGTAGCCTGGGCCCAGACTGTCTTCAACCATAGCGTTTGCTGCTTGGCATGGCTCCTTAGTCTGGAAGAATCTTGGAGCTTCTGAAAAAACCTACTTTTGTGGGGAGAGAAACTTGTTAGACTTTGCCAAATATGTATTGCAGGTCCCAGGGCTTTCTGTCTTTCCACACCTGTAATAAAATGGTTATGGCACCAGGGCATAAAAACATTTTCATCCTGGTGATCCTTTTTGTCATTGTTAATTGGTGTGTGGTTTGCAGAATGACACTCTGCATGTGGTCTCTCTGAGAGCATGCAAACATTTGCACCATCACTAGATGTCTCTGAGTGTTGTGTGGGGGTTACAAAAGTTTGGGAACCTTGTTTGTAAACATGCATTCCTGAATTAATTTCATGGATTTCCCCTTTAAACATGTTTCCAGGTAAATACATTTCAAGGTTTGCAACTCTGGTTGCCATGGGAGTTTTCACCATGGGGAACTTCTCCACCCCTGTGTGCACTGTACTGCTGCTATCAGTGTTTAAATCTGCTGACAATTCACCTTTGCCTAAGGGCATAACAAATTCTTCATTTACATTGGGAACTCTGAGAGTGTATTCAGCAGAATACTCATAATCTGAGTTACAATAATCTTCCCCTTTAGTAGAAACAGTATAGGGGACATCTCCTATTGCTGCTACCTCCTTTACATTAATGTGCTGTCTGATGATAGACACATCCGGCACATTGCTACTTTCTTCCTTTACCACAGAGGCTGTTCTGCTGGTGGTCTGTGTGACCATAGCAGACTCTGTGTGCTGCACATGGACAATGCTGTCCTGAGTCTCACCTACATCTACAATGTTCTCCCTTGTACTTTCTTTTATCTCCTCCTGAGAGGTCATGACAGTTTGCTTACAATCTGCCAGGCTTTTTGCTTCTGCCCCAAACTTTTTCTGTTTATTTTTCTGTTTAAGGGACTTAAATAATGAATGCATTTTTGCATTAATGGTCAGGCACGCCTTACGAAGACGTGAACCTGATCCTTCTTTACATTTCTGTTTGGCTTCTAAATCCGCAGTTCTGCGCATTTTTCCTAATGCTGCTGCAACTTTTTGCATATTTAACATTACAATGCTAAATTTATATATTCTTTGTTTTTAGTACTGAAGGTATCCTCTCCTTAAGATTGACCGGTGTCTTAAGGTTAAACTCTAATACCTGGTACATTTATACATTTATTTGGAAATACTAATTTCCACTGTGCACATTTTCTATTCTAGGCCTTTAAATTCTTTATTCTCATTTGTAACCTATTCCACTGTGATCTTGTACTTTGCCAGCAGGCTTATAGCCATTGGTGCTGCTTCCTAATAGATATTATGTTAGTTTAAAATAGATACCAAATTATTCCATGGTCCCATCTGGGGTGCCAATTATTGAAGTGTGGAATCTTATATAATATATTCAGATTTGTATGATTTAGAGATTCCAAAAAATGAGTTTGAACCATGGAATAATAGCTCTATTTCAATAACACTTTATTCTAGGTATACAAAATACAAGATATGAAAAACACAATGATAATAAATCCTATAATTATTATTAACTGCAGTACATATTAAACAAACACAAACAATATTACAAACTTAAACAATTAACACACATACTGTACACTTGCAAGAATTATTGAGGGTTAAATGCATAGCTACCTTCTTCTGATGTCTTAGGATCCTTTCCTTGTCTCTTTCCCTCTGCACTAACTAAAGACTGCTCCAAACCCTGTCTTATATCCCAACTTTAACAATCCCAATTTACATATTCAAAGGTGTTGTAAAACATATCAGATAATTTGTTCAACAGTGACGAGCAGGGGGTGAATTCTGGAGTCATAGCGTCTGATATTTGTTTGTCTATCAAGGTTTTCCTTTGGTTATTTTGGAGTGTAAATACTGCTAGTGTTCATCAACATTTGAGACTTCGTTAATTCAATTGATCCTAGGAGTCATTGTCTCAAAGCAGAAGGCCGAATAACATACATTGCTCAGGATATGCAGATTCCTGATTGTAGTCTTAGGCACTTCCTTGCGCATGCCATTACCTGTGTGCCTTTGAAGTGACCTAAACCAAGTGGCTTGCTGATTTTATCTATCAGAATCAAATTATTCATTTGCTACAGACATATATCTGTATGCAGACATTGCATTACATTATTCCCTACTATGCCTATACACACAAAAGCATACACATATATACCATCTAACTAGATCGATACTTCCTATGCATGTTCACTATGGTTACATCGCCTATTTATAATGAATTATATTTTGATTCAGACAACATCCATTGCCCTAATATTATATTGAGTGCGGACAATTACCTATAAGGCAACAGTATATAGAAGGATGGCACTGTAGGTAGAAGGATGGCACTGTAGATACTGTAGATGACACTGTATGTAGAAGGATGGCACTGTAGATAGATGACACTGTATGTAGAAGGATGGTGTTGTAGATAGATGACACTATGTAGAAGGATAGCACTGTAGATAGATGACACTGTATGTAGAAGGATGGCACTGTAGATAGATGACACTGTATGTAGAAGGATGGTACTGTAGATAGATGGCACTGTATGTAGAAGAACGGTACTGTAGATAGATGACACTTTATGTAGAAGGATGGCGCTGTAGATAGATGACACTGTATGTAGAAGGATGACACTGTAGGTAGAAGGATGGCACTGTAGATACTGTAGATGACACTGTATGTAGAAGGATGGCACTGTAGATAGATGACACTGTATGTAGAAGGATGGTGTTGTAGATAGATGACACTGTATGTAGAAGGATGGCACTGTAGATAGATGACATTGTATGTAGAAGGATGGCACTGTAGATAGATGACACTGTATGTAGAAGGATGGTACTGAAGATAGATGACACTGTATGTAGAAGGATGGTGCTGTAGATACTGTAGATGACACTGTAGTTAAAAGGATGGCACTGTAGATAACTGTATGTAGAAGGATGGTACTGTAGATAGATGACACTGTATGTAGAAGGATGGCACTGTAGGTAGATGACACTGTATGTAGAAGGATGGCACTGTAGATAGATGACACTGTATGTAGAAGGATGGCACTGTAGATAGATGACACTGTATGTAGAAGGATGGCACTGTAGATAGATGACACTGTATGTAGAAGGATGACGCTGTAGTTAGATGACACTGTATGTAGAAGGATGGCACTGTAGATAGATGACACTGTATGTAGAAGCATGGCACTGTAGATAGATGACACTGTATGTAGAAGGATGCCACTGTAGATAGATGACACTGTGTAGAAGGATAGTACTGAAGATAGATGACACTGTATGTAGAATGATGGCACTGTAGATAGATGACACTGTATGTAGAAGGATGGCACTGTAGATAGATGACACTGTATGTAGAAGGATGGCACTGTAGATAGGTGACACTGTATGTAGAAGGATGGCACTGTAGAGAGATGACACTGTATGTAGAAGGATGGCACTGTAGAGAGATGACACTGTATGTAGAAGGATGGCACTGTAGATAGATGACACTGTATGTAGAAGGATGGTACTGTAGATAGATGACACTGTATGTAGAAGGATGGTGCTGTAGATAGATGACACTGTATGTAGAAGGATGGTTCTGTAGATAGATGACACTGTGTGTAGAAGGATGGCACTGTAGAGAGATGACACTGTATGTAGAAGGATGGCACTGTAGATAGATGACACTGTATGTAGAAGAATGGTACTTTAGATAGATGACACCGTATGCAAAAGGATGGTACTGTAGATAGAGAACACTGTATGTAGAACGATGGTACTGTAGATAGATGACACTGTATATAGAAGTATGGCACTGTAGATAGAGGACACTGTATGTAGATGGACGGTACTGTAGATAGATGACACTTTATGTAGATGGATGGCGCTGTAGATAACACTGTATGTAGAAGGATGACACTGTAGATACTGTAGATAACACTGTATGTAGAAGGATGGTGCTGTAGATAGATGATACTCTATGTAGAAGGATGGCGCTGTAGATAGATGACACTGTATGTAGAAGGATGGCACTGTAGATAGATGACACGGTGTGTAGAAGGATGGTACTGTAGATAGATGACACGGTGTGTAGAAGGATGGTACTGTAGATAGATGACACTGTGTGTAGAAGGATGGTACTGAAGATAGATGACACTGTATGTAGAAGGATGGTGCTGTAGATAGATGACACTGTATGTAGAAGGATGGCACTATTGATTGTTGACACTGTATGTAGAAGGATGGCACTGTAGATAGATGACACTGTATGTAGAATGATGGCGCTGTAGATAGATGGCACTGTATGTAGAAGGATGGTACTGTAGATACAGAATACTGTATGTAGAAGGATGGCACTGTAGATAGATGACACTGTATGTAGAAGGATGGTGCTGTAGATACTGTAGATGACACTGTAGTTAGAAGGATGGCACTGTAGATAACTGTATGTAGAAGGATGGTACTGTAGATAGATGACACTGTATGTAGAAGGATGGCACTGTAGGTAGATGACACTGTATGTAGAAGGATGGCACTGTAGATAGATGACACTGTATGTAGAAGGACGGTACTGTAGATAGATGACACTGTATGTAGAAGGATGGCGCTGTAGATAGATGACACTGTATGTAGAAGGATGGCCCTGTAGATAGATGACACTGTATGTAGAAGGATGTCGCTGTAGTTAGATGACACTGTATGTAGAAGGATGGTGCTGTAGATAGATGGCACTGTATGTAGACGGATGACGCTGTAGTTAGATGACACTGTATGTAGAAGGATGGTGCTGTAGACAGATGACACTGTATGAAGAAGGATGGTTCTGTAGATAGATGACACTGTGTGTAGAAGGATGGCACTGTAGATGGATGACACTGTATGTAGAAGGATGGCACTGAAGATAGATGACACTGTGTGTAGAAGGATGGCACTGTAGATAGATGACACTGTATGTAGAAGGATGATACTGCATAACGATGCTGTAGAAAGATGGTACTGTATATATACAGCATTGTAAGATGGTACTATAGTTGGATGACACTGTATGTAGAAGTATGATACAGCAGAATGATGATACTATAGAAGGATGGCACTGTATGTACAATGATGGTACTGTAGATAAATTATACTGTATGTAGAAGGATGGTAGTGTAGATAGATAAATATATGCAGAAGGATGGTACTGTAGTTGTATGATACAGCATAATGATGATACTGTTGAAGTTTGGTACTGTATATGTTGACACTGCAAAATAATGAAACTGTATAAGGATGGTACTTTAGATTAATGACAAAAGTAGAAGTATAGTAATTTAAGAGGATGACATAAAGTTTGGTACTGTAGATGGATGACACCTTACAAGGACAGTACTGTAGGTTGATTTCCCTGTAGAAGGATGGCACTGTACATGGATGACACTGTAGACTTAAAGTACTGTAGATGGGTGGCACTGTAGAAGGATGGTACTGTAGATGGATGACACCTTATAAGGACAGTACTGTAGGTTATTTTCCTGTAGAAGGATGGCGCTGTAGATGGATGACACTGTACAGTGATGGTACTGTAGATGGATGTCACTGTAGAATGAAAATACTGTAGATGGATGACACAATAAAAGGATGGTGCTGTAGATGGTTGACACTGTAGATGAATGGTACTGTAAAAGGATGACACTGTGGGATGGCACTGTAGAAGGATGACACTATAGATGGATGACGCTATAGAAGGATGGCACTGTAAAAAGATAATGCTATAGAAGGATGGTACTCTAGAAGGCTGACACTAGAAGGATGGTACTATAGAAGGATGGCACTAGATGAATAACCGTATAGAAGGATGGCGATGTAGAAGGATAACACTATATGTATGAGACCTCTCAGTATCTCCTGCCTCTGTTTCAGCAGGTCAGGAAAGCAAAAATGTTACCGTGCATGCTGGGATGTGAAGTGCCACAGCAGCTGGATGGCCGTCTATTGCCCACACCTGCACTAGATAGATGAAAGTATAGAAGGATGGTACTATAGAGAGATGACAGTATAGAAGTATAGTACTGTTGAAGAATGACACTAGATGGATGACAGTATAGAAGGATGGTACTGTAGAAGGATGACAGTATAGAAAGATGGTACTGTAGAAGGATGACACTAGATGGAGTGTAGAAGGATGTTACTAGATGGATGACAGTATAGAAAGATGATACTATAGAAGAATGACACTAGATGTATGACAGTGTAGAAGGATGGTACTGTAGAAGAATGACACTAGATGGATGACAGTATAGAAGGATGGTACTGTAGAAGGATGACACTAGATGTATGACAGTATAGAAGGATGGTACTGTAGAAGGATGACACTAGATGGATGACAGTATAGAAGGATGGTACTGTAGAAGGATGACACTAGATGGACGACAGTATAGAAGGATGGTACTGTAGAAGGATGTCACTAGATGGATGACAGTATAGAAGGATGGTACTGTAGATGGATGACAGTATAGAAGGATGGTACTGTAGAAGGATGACACTAGATGGATGACAGTATAGAGGGATGCTGCTGTAGAAGGATGACACTAGATTGATGACAGTATAGAAGGATGGTACTGTAGAAGGATGACACTAGATGTATGACAGTATAGAAGGATGGTACTGTAGAAGGATGACACTAGATGGATGACAGTATAGAAGGATAATGCTGTAAAAGAATGACACTAGATGAATGACAGTATAGAAGGATGGTACTGTAGAAAGGTGACACTAGATGGATGACAGCATAGAAGGATGGTACTATAGAAGAATGACACTAGATGAATGACAGTATAGAAGGATGGTACTGTAGAAGGATGATGCAAGATTGATGTTTGTATAGAAGGATGGTACTGCAGAAGGATGACACTAGATGGATGACATTACAGAAGGATGGTACTGTAAAAGGATGACACTAGATGGATGATATTATAGAAGGACAACACTAGATGGATGACAGTAAAGAAGGATGGTACTGTAGAAGGATGACACTAGATGACAGTATAGAGGGATGGTGCTGTAGAAGGATGACACTAGATGGATGACAGTATAGAAGGATGGTACTGTAGAAGGATGACACTAGATGTATGACAGTATAGAAGGATGGTACTGTAGAAGGATGACACTAGATGGATGACCGTATAGAAGGATGGTGCTGTAGAAGGATGACACTAGATGGATGACAGTATAGAAGGATGGTACTGTAGAAGGATGACACTAGATGGATTACAGTATAGAAGGATGATACTGTAGAAGGATGCCACTAGATGGATGGCAGTATAGAAGGATGGTACTGTAGAAGGATGACACTAGATGGATGACAGTATAGAAGGATGGCACTGTAGAAGGATGTCACTAGATGGATGACAGTATAGAGGGATGGTACTGTAGAAGGATGACACTAGATGGATGACAGTAAAGAAGGATGGTACTGTAGAAGGATGACACTAGATTGATGACAGTATAGAAGGATGGTGCTGTAGAAGGATGATACTAGATGGATGACAGTATAGAAGGATGGTGCTGTAGAAGGATGACACTAGATGGATGACAGTATAGAGGGATGGTGCTGTAGAAGGATGACACTAGATGGATGACAGTATAGAAGGATGGTACTGTAGAAGGATGAAACTAGATGTATGACAGTATAGAAGGATGGTGCTGTAGAAGGATGACACTAGATGGATGACAGTATAGAAGGATGGTGCTGTAGAAGGATGACACTAGATGGATGACTGTATAGAAGGATGGTGCTGTAGAAGGATGACACTAGATGGATCACAGTATAGAAGGATGGTGCTGCAGAAGGATGACACTAGATTGATGACAGTATAGAGGGATGGTACTGTAGAACGATGACACTAGATTGATGACAGTATTATGGGATGGTACTGTAGAAGGATGACACTAGATTGATGACAGTATAGAAGGATGCTGCTGTAGAAGGATGACACTAGATGGATGACAGTATAGAAGGATGGTACTGTAGAAGGATGACACTAGATGGATGACCGTATAGAAGGATGGTGCTGTAGAAGGATGACACTAGATGGATGACAGTATAGAAGGATGGTGCTGCAGAAAGATTACACTAGATTGGTGACAGTATAAAAGAATGGTACTGTAGAAGGATGACACTAGATGTATGACAGTATAGAAGGATGCTGCTGTAGAAGGATGACACTAGATGTTTGACAGTATAGAAGGATAGTACTGTAGAAGGATGACACTAGATGGATGACAGTTTAGAAGGATGGTACTGTAGAAGGATGACACTAGATGGATGACAGTATAGAAGGATGGTACTGTAGAAGGATGACACTAGATGGATGACAGTATAGAAGGATGGTACTGTAGAAGGATGTCACTAGATGGATGACTGTATAGAAGGATGGTACTGTAGAAGGATGTCACTAGATGGATGACAGTATAGAAGAATTGTACTGTAGAAGGATGTCACTAGATGGATGACAGTATAGAAGGATGGTACTGTAGAAGGATGTCACTAGATGGATGACAGTATAGAAGGATGGTACTGTAGAAGGATGACACTAGATGGATGACAGTATAGAAGGATGCTGCTGTAGAAGGATGACACTAGATGTTTGACTGTATAGAAGGATGGTACTGTAGAAGGATGTCACTAGATGGATGACAGTATAGAAGAATGGTACTGTAGAAGGATGTCACTAGATGGATGACAGTATAGAAGGATGGTACTGTAGAAGGATGACACTAGATTGATGACAGTATAGAAGGATGGTGCTGTAGAAGGATGACACCAGATTGATGACAGTATAGAAGGATGGTACTGTAGAAGGATGTCACTAGATGGATGACAGTATAGAAGGATGGTACTGTAGAAGGATGTCACTAGATGGATGACTGTATAGAAGGATGGTACTGTAGAAGGATGACAGTATAGAAGGATGGTACTGTAGAAGGATGACACAAAATGTGCAGACAGATTTAGAGTTGGGAGGGGTGCCCTATCAGAACGCTAACTCACAGTGCATATATAAAGCTAACCATTATTTGTGGATTACATACAAATAGATCTTTTTTTTCCATGTAAATAATTGTCTTTTTCAACCCTTGCAGCACATGGTATATGCGTATGTAAACGTTCTGTGACCAGAAACCATTTCAATAAGTAAAGCACACATGTATCATTCAGATAATTGTACAAATAAAGGGATTTATAGTGAGTTAGTTACATAGTTGTGTTCAAGGGGAGAGAGCTGGAAGAGCCAGCGGAAACCATAAATACATTGTACAGTATATATTTATATACTGATTCCCTCATTACGTTGGTTTTGTGTCGGATTCCGCTGTATTCCAGCTGCGTTGTACTCGGTGACCTATCTCCAGTGCAGCTGCCCTCCTATCATTTATACAGCTGCAATGTGTGTTTTACAGGATTTATTACCAGTTATATTTAAACTTCAACAAAAATATTGCTGTAAAAGTATACATCATATCCCGGAGTCTGAGCGCCGCTTTCTGTGCAGCGTTTGGGAATTGTCTGGGGCGAGAGCAGAAATTTCCATGTAAAGGTGCATCGAGGATGGGCTTTAAGATGTGGAGCTTCACAGACACTTGGAGGGCCTGTACGTCATTCTAATATATCATGTACAGTAATGTGTTCCCCCATGTGTACTCATTGTTATTGCTGGGGCAGATACAAAGCTTGTGGTCTCAGTCCAAGCCTGCAGCTGTGCTAGAATGAATGTTTGAGGTGTTCTGGAGCGTATCCGGACTCCAGGTCGACACCAATTAGGTTGACACCATTTGGTCGACACACTCTAGGTCGACACCAGTAATATGTCGACGCGGGCAATATGTCTACATGAACAAGGTAATGAGTTTTTCACATATGTTTTTACATTTTTGGACTTTTTCATACTTTACAATCCACGTGGACTACGATTGGGAACGGTAGCCTGTGCCGAGCGCAGCGGCAGCGATTTGAGGCACCTTGCCCGAATCATGGCGAGCGAACACGGTGCACTAATTGGGGTTCCCGGTCACATTACGAAGAAGAAACGACACCAGAAAAACATAAAAATCTCATGTCGACCTTTTTCCATGTTGACCATGTTCATGTCGACCTATTGTCCGCTTCAAACTAAGGTGTGTCGACCAACTGATGTCGACCTAAGGTGTGATGACCTGATTGGTCTCGACCTGGAGTCCCGTACCCTTCTGGAGATGTCTTGATAGATACTGATTTCCTGGTCTGTTCAGTAATACAGATGTGTCCATATAGGCCTAGCCTCAATATGCCATGCCGCATGATTGAGCTGCGTCGAGAGGTGTGGCACTGCGTTTTATCCGCACCGCAGACGCAGTGAAACACAGCTCAATCTGTACCAGGAGAAGCAGTTAGCATCCCGACAAACGGGATCCCGGTGGGCGATATACCGATGCCGGAATCCCAAAGTAGGAGGCAATGCCGGCGTCGAGATACCGACGCCGCACGGGATGCCGGCATTACATTACCGACAGCTGACATCCCGAAGGTCCGGACAGCGTGGGGGGAAGGTGGGGGGTTAGGTTTAGACAGAAGAAGGGGGGTAGGGTTAGGCACGAAGTGGGGAGAATTAGGCCTAGGCACCCACAAGGGAGATTTAGGGGGCAGAGGAGGGTTAGGGAGCTTACTGGGGGGCTGTCGGGATTGTGATGGACAGGACGCCGCTGTCGGTAGTCTAACTGCCGGCATCCCATCCATCGGCAAATCCTACTGATCCCTGTGCCAGAGACGCGGGCTATGATAAAACAGGAATTAGTATTAAATAAGTCTCAGATGCAGCAGAGCTTGGCGTGAGGAACCGCTGCGGCCGAAACATTGTAGCACATCATATACAATCAGACTCAGACACGCACAGCTATTCAAGTGGTGTACATCAAATTAATCAGTGTAGTCTTGTGAAGTGTTTTTTCACATTCAGTTAATTTAATACGATGCACCTTTCTTGTGTCTTTTGCTGCAGTCACGTCTGTAACTTTATACTAATGCCACTACATAGCCCTTCCCTGGTGTACGTCTGAATGTGCAAGGACTGAGACGCCCTGAGAGGCATGGCACCCTGTATGAGCAACTGTGTACACAACCGCGTTCAGCACCACCCTTGCTTCACTGCCATAAGTTCAACATCTCCGTGCGTCTTTTTACCCACTTACATGTCTGATAACCTGGGTCTAAATTTGTGTCTGAGCAACACCAGGACACATGTGCGGTGCGGCCCGGGGGAACATGTGCTGTGCTGCCCAAGACACATGCGCTGTAGTACCCAGAAAACATGCGCGGTGCAGCTCAGGGCACATGCGCGGTGCAGCTTGGGGCACATGCGCGGTGCGCCCGGGACACATGCGCTGTGCAACCCAGAACACATGCACGGGGCGGCCCGGGGGAACATGTGCTGTGCTGCCCAAGACACATGCGCTGCAGTACCCAGGACACATGCGCGGTGCAGCCTGGGGCACATGCGCGGTGCGACCCAGAACACTTGTGCTGTACGACCAAGAAAACATGTGTGGTGCAGCTTGGGGCACATGCGCTGTGCAACCCAGAACACATGCGCGGTGCGGCCCAGGACACATGCGCAGAGTAGAAACATCGCTCCTCTGCGTTCGACATCACAGCTGCATCTGACACAGTATCAGGCCCATAGTGTGTACGTTCCTTAGCAGTTACCTTAAAAAGATATCACCAAAGTGTTTTCTTTGAGAGATACTGCATTTTGCCCCATTTGTCAGATAAGCTGACGACTGATACGTGTCATCATATTGTCTTCATATTGCAGCAGCTGGGGTAGAATAGTTTAAACTTTTTATCAAATCATTTTCATGTTGAGCACGTTGGTAATTTCAGTCCGAGTGAAAGCGTTTTAGTCGCCTCCAGTGCTACACTTCCCATGATCTGCATGTGCGTCGTGCCCTAAGCACTTCCCATGATCTGCATGTGCGTCGTGCCCTAAGCACTTCCCATGATCTGCATGTGCGTCGTGCCCTAAGCACTTCCCATGATCTGCATGGACGCACTTCCCATGATCTGCATGGACACACTTCCCATGATCTGCATGTGCGTCGTGCCCTAAGCACTTCCCATGAACTGTATGTGCGTTGTGCCCTAAGCACTTCTCATGATCTGCATGTGGGCCGTGCCCTAAGCACTTCCCATGATCTGCATGTGGGCCGTGCCCTAAGCACTTCCCATGATCTGCATGTGCGTCGTGCCCTAAGCACTTCCCATGATCTGCATGTGCGTCGTGCCCTAAGCACTTCCCATGATCTGAGTGTGCGCCGTGCCCTAAGCACTTCCCATGAACTGTATGTGCGTTGTGCCCTAAGCACTTCTCATGATCTGCATGTGGGCCGTGCCCTAAGCACTTCCCATGATCTGCATGTGGGCCGTGCCCTAAGCACTTCCCATGATCTGCATGTGGGCCGTGCCCTAAGCACTTCCCATGATCTGCATGTGCGTCGTGCCCTAAGCACTTCCCATGATCTGCATGTGCGTCGTGCCCTAAGCACTTCCCATGAACTGCATGTGCGTCGTGCCCAAAGCACAGTCAGCCTTCTTATTAAGCTCTGGGCACTGCCCACTAGTCTCTTTGCACAGACGGTGGCATTTGTGGATGAGGAGAACTTTGTACTGACTGATGGATGAAGTGAATGCGTTCCTTGTACAGTCCTGAATGTACCGGTGCGAGTAGTTACGCAGGTGCAGTTATCGAAATGAAATACAGGTGACACTGCTTTAGAGGAGCAGATTTCTAGTAGCACTTTGCCCAGAGTTGGGGTCGATTCATTTAGCCATGGATGCCGCTGGAATGGGTCTTAGTGACTTTTGGGCCTATGGAGGTGAGTCTGACTCCTATAACAGGTGGATAAATGCACATGGCAAATGTTACTTATTCCAGAACTGCATTTGCCTTTTTCAGATGAGTTGCATACAGGCGCTACATGTAATGCCAGCACCAGTATTCTGGGCACCTGCGCATTGTATTTTTGTCGCATTAGTGTCGGGACGCTTGGCACGGTGAAGTCGCAGAGTTGGTGGTGCGACATGAGGATAGGCGTACTATATGAGGACACATCTGTACTGTGCTCATTTTGTCTGCGCTCACAGCTTACAGATTACTACCTGTGAGCGCAGAGGAGCCCTGCACCTTGCTGTTGTGTCCAGGTCATCTCCGCACACAGCTGCACATCCTGGTATCCTGCATTGCGGCCTTTTGAGGCATGTGGCACTTTGTTCCTCATGGTGAATTGATCGCTGAATGTTGGTTCAGCCTGAAGACTGCTGCCTTCACTTTAATCAGTGTGCAATGTTAACGTGTCCAAAGTGATCTGCTTGTGATTGTCACGTTCTGTCTTATCGGACAGTCACACAGTGTAACTGACGGAGATCTGTGTCTTTACAGTGTACTTACCGGCTACAATGGGACCATATTTGCCTATGGACAGACGGGCAGTGGCAAAACGTTTACCATTACCGGAGGAGCCGAGCGTTACAGTGACCGAGGGATCATCCCCAGGATACTGTCCTTCATATTTGAGCAGTTTCAGAAGGTATTTTATCTTGATCTTATATAAACGGCATCTGCCAGTGGTGAGCTGTACATTCAGGGAGCTGTAGTTAAGGGTCTGCAGGTGAGACGTAGGGGTCACTGTGCGCCCCTGCATTATATTTGTGGGAATTAGACAATATGCAATACGGATGCATCATTTGTATACTTAACTTATACTGACTCCTTCCTGCCTTCTTCCAGGACAGCAGTAAAGTCTACACCATCCACATCTCCTACCTAGAAATATACAATGAGTGTGGCTACGATCTGCTCGATCCGAGACATGAAGCCTCCAAGCTGGAAGATCTCCCGTAAGTTCTATAACGGTAGTATACCTAAACATGTCATTGCTCATACATCAAGCATTAAAGCAATTGTTTCCTACTTCCCCATTCCGAAAAGCTAAAGTTACATCCCACAGTATTACACACAGGACAATAAGCTCAAATGGTAAAGCATAGCATCTCAGTTTTTCTGGCTGACACATCAGCAATACTCAGATCCTTACATTAGATTTTATGGACACATCATTCCTCTAATACCCATATTTGCACATCTACACAGGCATTTTTGATGATAATATAAAGAAATGTAGGCACACATAGACATATAGAATATGTAGTGCATACTGTATGAATGTAGACATATACACAGTGTGACAGGGCAGACGTGTTCCACCACCCTGTTAGTTACCCGTGTTTTTGGGTTTGTCAGCTTGCAATCTGTTCTTACTGATGACCCCCACTGCAGCCTCCTGTCCTTCATCTAATGCTGCCAATTTTGGGAGGATGTAGCTGCCAAAGCTTCTTCATTGGCACCTGGAATAATTATGGCTTGTGTCATTACACTTACATTGGTGACTGGGGTGTTCATCTACAGTCCAGGGGCAGCAAGAGCCGTCCAGAGAGCTCAACCATCTGTTCTCACACCGCGGGGTCTGGCTAGGAAGATTCAGTCTTCACATTTTGTACTCCTACTAACTTCTGTGACTTTGCGCCCAAGATATGGTGCTAATTGCAAGCCAAGTGTGGCTACAGAAAGTTGGACACAAGGTCATGGGTTAGCAGTCCTCTTGCTGTCGCAGCTCAGATGGCTTTAATAGGGCGCTTTACCTCCTGGCAACCAATACTGCCAGCCGCTTTTCTCAGCCTTGCTCGTGTTCCTGCGAATTCCGCCAAGAGCCATCCGCTGGACCAGGGTGAGGGTTCTTTCTAGAAAAACAATATATAGAAGGACGAATGCCAAGCTGCAGCTAGAGCTCAAGTTACTGTTTCATTTCTGTTATTGGGGGTTCTTTCATTCGCAGTACACTTGCACCTGAACATTTTAATACATTGTGTAGTACACTGGGCACAGACTCACTGCGACGGCATCATCATTGAACACTTTAAACCTTTTCCTGCATAAGGTATGGAAGGGCAATGAGGGGAACCTAGCCATGCATACGGTACGTCAGCCTCAATAGTTCTTTACATGGGAATGCCCCCTGGGTATGCTGAGGATGAGCTCTGTAACGGATTCAGAAGGACGAGAGCTGCATTATTATGACATTTGTCTCCTGTATAACATTTATAATAGCATACCTCCCAACATGACCCTCTCCAGGAGGGACAAAATGCTCTGCTCCTGGATTTTTACTCTTATTTTAAGATTGCCGACACCTGTTTCGAACAGGTAATGGATAAGAAAGGCGTTTCAGCACAGGTGATGGCAATCCTAAATTAAGAGGGAAGTCCAGGAGCAGAGCATTCTGTCCCTCCTGGAGAGGATCATGTTGGGAGGTATGTAATAGAGACTCTTATTTTTTTATCCTGTATATATTGATATTGAAGCAAGAACAGGCACTTGTTCGGGCAGACACAGTAGAACAATAGTAGCATGTAGTGTTACCGCCATACCTCCCAACATGACCCTCTCCAGGAGGAACACAATGCTCTGCTCGGTATCCGTTCACATGGTCGACCATGTTATGGTCGACAGTCATTAGGTCGACCACTATTGGTCGACATTGACATGGTCGACATGGACACATGGTCGACACATTAAAATGGTCGACACATGAAAGGTCGACACATGAAAAGGTCGACATGAGTTTTTTAACTTTTTTTTCTTTTGGGGAACTTTTCCATACTTTACGATCCCTGTGGACTACGATTGGAACGGTAATCTGTGCCGAGCGAAGCGGTAGCGGAGCGAAGGCACCATGCCCGAAGCATGGCGAGCGAAGCGAGCCATGCGAGGGGACGCTGTGCACTAATTGGGGTTCCCAGTCACTTTACGAAAAAAACTACACCAAAAAAAGTTAAAAAACTCGTCGACCTTTTCATGTGTCGACCTTTCACGTGTCGACCATTTTCATGTGTCGACCATGTGTCCATGTCGACCATGTCAATGTCGACCAATAGTGGTCGACCTAATGACTGTCGACCATAACATGGTCGACCATTCATACCGGAACCCTGCTCCTGGTCTTCCCTCTTAATTTGTGATTACCATCACCTGTGCTGTAACACCTTTCTTATCCATTAATCCACAGGTTCTCAAACTTGGGAGCAGATGTATTAACCTGGAGAAGACATAAGGAAGTGATAAACCAGTGATATGTGCAAGGTGATAACCACACCAGCCAATCAGCTCCAATATGTAAATTAGCAGGAGCTGATTGGCTGGTGTGTTTATCACCTTGCATTTATCAATGGTTTATCACTTCCTTATGCTGTCTCCAGGTTAATCCAGCTGCCCCTTGTTGGTCCTCAGGAGCACAAACAGTTCACATTTTCCAGGACTCCTCACAGAATCGCAAGTGATATAATTAGCTCCACCTGTGGATCTTTTAAAATGTGTCCGTGACTAATGAATACACCTGTGCACCTGTTAGGTGAGCTGGAAAATATGAACTGTGTGGGGTCCTGAGGACAGAGTTTGAGAACCACTGCATTAATCTGTTCAGCACAGGTGATGGCAATCATACATTAAGAGGGAAGTCTAGAAGCAGAGCATTCTGTCCCTCCTGGAGACGGTCATGTTGGGAGTTATAGTTACCGCACATGGGTCCTCATTCCGAGTTGAACGCTCGCTAGCTGCTTTTAGCAGCAGTGCAAATGCTAAGCTGCCGCCCTCTGGGAGTGTATCTTAGCTTAGCAGAAGTGCGAACGAAAGGTTCGCAGTTCTGCTGGTATATTTTTTTCATGCAGTTTCTAAGTAGCTCCAGACCTACTCCTACCTTGCGATTAGTTCAGACAGTTTAGTTCCTGTTTTGACGTAACATACACGCCCAGTGTTCGGCCAGCCACACCCCCATTTCCCAAGGCACGCCCGCGTTTTCAACTGTCACGCCTGCGTTTTTTTAGCACACTCCCGGAAAACGGTCAGTTACCTCCCAGAAACGCCCCATTCTTGTCAATCACTCACTGATCAGCAGAGAGACTGAAAAGAGTCGCTCGGCCTTGTGTGAAACTACATAGGTTTTCGTGAAAGTACGCCGCGCGTGTTCACTGCGGCCCAGACGCATGCGCAGAAATGCCGATTTTTAGCATGATCGCTGCGCTGCGAACAACGCCAGCTAGCGATCAACTCGGAATGACCCCCATAGTGGGACACACCAGCAGGCAAGCATCCCGCAACACCACAAACAGCAGAGGTACAACACCATTACTGAAGAGCAAATACCAATCATTGTAGTTACAAAATAATGGGGAAAAGAGAATCAAAATACAAATCCAGAATCAGCATAGAGACTAATCAGCTGCTGGGAACTCTGTTGGGTCCCAGGGGACTCCTAAACAGGATCAGGAGTTATTGGGGGGGTCAGAGACTTAATAATCTAATTTCAGATCATGTGGTATTGCGAAAGCACTGCAGCAGCTGGGATTTCTCAGTCTCAGATGTATCTTTCATCACCGATGTTTGAATGTACAAAGCACAATTATTATCAGCTGTTATTTTCAATACTCTATTTGGTTTATTTACTAAACGTGAGGTTTAAATACCGGCGCTACTGATTGTGTTTATGCCCGATAGGGTAATGATTTTACTAGTAACAATATTGCCCTTTTCAATTTCAGGTATAAACTTGATTTGAAGTGTAAATAAAACCCCTGTGAGTTTTTGCTTATTATAACTGAGCACTGTTCCTTCTTTATATTGAAATGTGTGATCTTTGTTTGTTATGGGCCCTACACATTAGGCGATAACACTGAACGATATGAACGTTCTCGTTCATTAATGAACGAGAACCTTTTCATATTGTTCAGTGTGTAGGGGCCGCGTATCTTCATCGTTGGTGCCTCGTCGCTTATGCATGCAGGCCAATATGGACAATCTCGTCCATATTAGCATGCAGTGCTATGGAGCCGGGTGACGGGGAGAGTGAAGAAACTTCACTCCCCCCGTCACTTCCCCCCCGCCACCGGGTTGCACGTCGGCCGTATCCGCTGTCGGGCAGCTTGGCGGCAGATCGCCGAGTGTGTACGGGGCATTAGAGTGATATGATAGGTATTTCTCTTTAATCTATGGTCTGTATAAACGTGATGACTGAGAGGGAAATATATAATACTATGCTCAAGTCTCCTCAAGCACTGCACCATTTTTCTCTGGTAGGTGATCACCTAGGGAAATCCAGAGTCCACTTGTACTTCAAGCACCACACCGTTATCGTGACTCATGCTTTGTGAATGTACAGTTAGTATGTATGGTTTCCATATTGCGGTCAGGTGCAGTGTAGGGCAAACTTACAGCTACTGTTCCGTCAGTGATACTGAGAGTCTCTTGTGAACTGTTCAGTGTCTTTCATGTGATATCGGTTAACGACAGTATATCAGCTAATGGGACATATAACATTTTAGAATAGTCTGCCACATGAAATAGACTCCTACGCACACAGCACAGCCTCCAGCCCTGGAATGTACAGTGTAATGCAGTGCTATACAGATTAGGGGACACCTAAATAAGAGTTGGACGCTAATGCAGTAGGCTTACAGATGTGATAATGTTGGCAGGTGAAGCTGGCGCCCGGAAACGAAATGGGACGCCCACTGGAGCCTTTGCAACTCATTTGCAGTTGCAGACACATTCGCATCCTACACACAAAAATCTAGGAACATCAACTGTTGAAGTAGGTCCATGGCTACACAGAGTGGACGCGTCAGTAGCGATGCAGGAGCCATGTTTCTCTTCATACGTGATCGCAACTGACAGCATATACACACCCTGAAAACAACCATGACATGCCTGCGTTTTCATTGCCACCACTGTTACCTCACCTAAATGGTCACGTCCTGTCACTCAATTTCATACCAACCCAGGATATTCATACTCCACATACACTGTCCAGCGTCTACATACCAATCCAGCATATTCATACTCCACATACACTGTCCAGCGTCTACATACCAATCCAGCATATTCATACTCCACATACACTGTCCAGCGTCTACATACCAATCCAGCATATTCATACTCCAAATACACTGACCAGCGTCTCCATACCAATCCAGCATATTCATACTCCACATACACTGTCCAACGTCTACATACCAATCCAGCATATTCATACTCCACATACACTGTCCAACGTCTACCAACCAATCCAGCATATTCATACTCCACATACACTGTCCAGCGTCACCATACCAATCCAGCATATTCATACTCCACATACACTGTCCAACGTCTACATACCAATCCAGCATATTCATACTCCACATACACTGACCAGCGTCTACACACCAATCCAGCATATTCATACTCCACATACACTGACCAGCGTCTCCATACCAATCCAGCATATTCATACTCCACATACACTGACCAGCGTCTCCATACCAATCCAGCATATTCATACTCCACATACACTGTCCAGCGTCTACATACCAATCCAGCATATTCATACTCCACATACACTGACCAGCGTCTACATACCAATCCAGCATATTCATACTCCACATACACTGTCCAGCGTCTACATACCTATCCAGCATATTCATACTCCACATACAATGACCAGCGTCTACATACCAATCCAGCATATTCATACTCCACATACACTGACCAGCATCTACATACCAACCCAGGATATTCATACTCCACATACACTGACCAGCGTCTACATACCAATCCAGCATATTCATACTCCACATACACTGACCAGCGTCTACATACCAACCCAGGATATTCATACTCCACATACACTGACCAGCGTCTACATACCAACCCAGGATATTCATACTCCACATACACTGACCAGCGTCTACATACCAATCCAGCATATTCATACTCCACATACACTGTCCAGCGTCTACATACCAATCCAGCATATTCATACTCCACATACACTGTCCAGCGTCTCCATACCAATCCAGCATATTCATACTCCACATACACTGACCAGTGTCTCCATACCAATCCAGCATATTCATACTCCACATACACTGTCCAGCGTCTCCATACCAATCCAGCATATTCATACTCCACATACACTGTCCAGCATCTACATACCAATCCAGCATATTCATACTCCACATACACTGTCCAGCGTCTACATACCAATCCAGCATATTCATACTCCACATACACTGTCCAGCGTCTACATACCAATCCAGCATATTCATACTCCAAATACACTGACCAGCGTCTCCATACCAATCCAGCATATTCATACTCCACATACACTGTCCAACGTCTACATACCAATCCACCATATTCATACTCCACATACACTGTCCAGCGTCTCCATACCAATCCAGCATATTCATACTCCACATACACTGTCCAACGTCTACATACCAATCCAGCATATTCATACTCCACATACACTGTCCAGCGTCTCCATACCAATCCAGCATATTCATACTCCACATACACTGTCCAACGTCTACATACCAATCCAGCATATTCATACTCCACATACACTGACCAGCGTCTACACACCAATCCAGCATATTCATACTCCACATACACTGACCAGCGTCTCCATACCAATCCAGCATATTCATACTCCACATACACTGACCAGCGTCTCCATACCAATCCAGCATATTCATACTCCACATACACTCTCCAGCGTCTACATACCAATCCAGCATATTCATACTCCACATACACTGACCAGCGTCTACATACCAATCCAGCATATTCATACTCCACATACACTGTCCAGCGTCTACATACCTATCCAGCATATTCATACTCCACATACAATGACCAGCGTCTACATACCAATCCAGCATATTCATACTCCACATACACTGACCAGCGTCTACATACCAACCCAGGATATTCATACTCCACATACACTGACCAGCGTCTACATACCAATCCAGCATATTCATACTCCACATACACTGACCAGCGTCTACATACCAACCCAGGATATTCATACTCCACATACACTGACCAGCGTCTACATACCAACCCAGGATATTCATACTCCACATACACTGACCAGCGTCTACATACCAATCCAGCATATTCATACTCCACATACACTGTCCAGCGTCTACATACCAATCCAGCATATTCATACTCCACATACACTGTCCAGCGTCTCCATACCAATCCAGCATATTCATACTCCACATACACTGACCAGCGTCTCCATACCAATCCAGCATATTCATACTCCACATACACTGTCCAGCGTCTCCATACCAATCCAGCATATTCATACTCCACATACACTGTCCAGCATCTACATACCAATCCAGCATATTCATACTCCACATACACTGACCAGCGTCTCCATACCAATCCAGCATATTCATACTCCACATACACTGTCCAGCGTCTCCATACCAATCCAGCATATTCATACTCCACATACACTGACCAGCGTCTCCATACCAATCCAGCATATTCATACTCCACATACACTGACCAGCGTCTACATACCAATCCAGCATATTCATACTCCAAATACACTGACCAGCGTCTCCATACCAATCCAGCATATTCATACTCCACATACACTGTCCAGCGTCTACATACCAACCCAGGATATTCATACTCCACATACACTGTCCAGCGTCTACATACCAATCCAGCATATTCATACTCCACATACACTGTCCAGCGTCTACATACCAATCCAGCATATTCATACTCCACATACACTGACCAGCGTCTCCATACCAATCCAGCATATTCATACTTCACATACACTGACCAGCGTCTCCATACCAATCCAGCATATTCATACTCCACATACACTGTCCAGCGTCTACATAACAATCCAGCATATTCATACTCCACATACACTGACCAGCGTCTCCATACCAATCCAGCATATTCATACTCCACATACACTGTCCAGCGTCTACTTACCAATCCAGCATATTCATACTCCACATACACTGACCAGCGTCTACATACTGATCCAGCATATTCATACTCCACATACACTGTCCAGCGTCTACATACCAATCCAGCATATTCATACTCCACATACACTGACCAGCGTCTACACACCAATCCAGCATATTCATACTCCACATACACTGTCCAGCGTCTACATACCAATCCAGCATATTCATACTCCACATACACTGTCCAGCGTCTACATACCAATCCAGCATAATTATACTCCACATACACTGTCCAGCGTCTACATACCAATCCAGCATATTCATACTCCACATACACTGTCCAGCGTCTACTTACCAATCCAGCATATTCATACTCCACATACACTGTCCAGTGTCTACTTACCAATCCAGCATATTCATACTCCACATACACTGACCAGCGTCTCCATACCAATCCAGCATATTCATACTCCACATACACTGACCAGCGTCTACATACCAATCCAGCATATTCATACTCCACATACACTGACCAGCGTCTACATACCAACCCAGGATATTCATACTCCACATACACTGACCAGCGTCTACATACCAATCCAGCATATTCATACTCCACATACACTGACCAGCGTCTACATACCAACCCAGGATATTCATACTCCACATACACTGACCAGCGTCTACATACCAACCCAGGATAATTATACTCCACATACACTGACCAGCGTCTACATACCAATCCAGCATATTCATACTCCACATACACTGTCCAGCGTCTACATACCAATCCAGCATATTCATACTCCACATACACTGACCAGCGTCTCCATACCAATCCAGCATATTCATACTCCACATACACTGACCAGCGTCTCCATACCAATCCAGCATATTCATACTCCACATACACTGTCCAGCGTCTACATACCAATCCAGCATATTCATACTCCACATACACTGACCAGCGTCTCCATACCAATCCAGCATATTCATACTCCACATACACTGTCCAGCGTCTCCATACCAATCCAGCATATTCATACTCCACATACACTGACCAGCGTCTCCATACCAATCCAGCATATTCATACTCCACATACACTGACCAGCGTCTACATATCAATCCAGCATATTCATACTCCAAATACACTGACCAGCGTCTCCATACCAATCCAGCATATTCATACTCCACATACACTGTCCAGCGTCTACATACCAACCCAGGATATTCATACTCCACATACACTGTCCAGCGTCTACATACCAATCCAGCATATTCATACTCCACATACACTGTCCAGCGTCTACATACCAATCCAGCATATTCATACTCCACATACACTGACCAGCGTCTCCATACCAATCCAGCATATTCATACTTCACATACACTGACCAGCGTCTCCATACCAATCCAGCATATTCATACTCCACATACACTGTCCAGCGTCTACTTACCAATCCAGCATATTTATACTCCAAATACACTGACCAGCGTCTCCATACCAATCCAGCATATTCATACGCCACATACACCGTCCAACGTCTACATACCAATCCAGCATATTCATACTCCAAATACACTGACCAGCGTCTCCATACCAATCCAGCATATTCATACTCCACATACACTGTCCAGCGTCTACATACCAACCCAGGATATTCATACTCCACATACACTGACCAGCGTCTACATACCAATCCAGCATATTCATACTCCACATACACTGACCAGCGTCTACATACCAATCCAGCATATTCATACTCCACATACACTGACCAGCGTCTCCATACCAATCCAGCATATTCATACTCCACATACACTGTCCAGCGTCTCCATACCAATCCAACATATTCATACTCCACATACACTGACCAGCGTCTCCATACCAATCCAGCATATTCATACTCCACATACACTGACCAGCGTCTACATACCAACCCAGGATATTCATACTCCACATACACTGTCCAGCGTCTACATACGAATCCAGCATATTCATACTCCACATACACTGTCCAGCGTCTACATACCAATTCAGCATATTCATACTCCACATACACTAACCAGCGTCTCCATACCAATCCAGCATATTCATACTCCACATACACTGACCAGCGTCTCCATACCAATCCAGCATATTCATACTCCACATACACTGTCCAGCGTCTACATACCAATCCAGCATATTCATACTCCACATACACTGACCAGCGTCTCCATATCAATCCAGCATATTCATACTCCACATACACTGACCAGCGTCTCCATACCAATCCAGCATATTCATACTCCACATACACTGACCAGCGTCTACACACCAATCCAGCATATTCATACTCCAAATACACTGACCAGCGTCTCCATAACAATCCAGCATATTCATACTCCACATACACCGTCCAATGTCTACATACCAATCCAGCATATTCATACTCCACATACACTGTTCAGCGTCTACATACCAATCCAGCATATTCATACTACACATACACTGTCCAGCGTCTACATACCAATCCAGCATATTCATACTCCACATACACTGTCCAACGTCTACATACTAATCCAGCATATTCATACTCCACATACACTGTCCAGCGTCTCCATACCAATCCAGCATATTCATACTCCACATACACTGACCAGCGTCTCCATACCAATCCAGCATATTCATACTCCACATACACTGACCAGCGTCTACACACCAATCCAGCATATTCATACTCCACATACACTGTCCAGCGTCTACATACCAATCCAGCATATTCATACTCCACATACACTGTCCAGCGTCTACATACCAATCCAGCATATTCATACTCCACATACACTGACCAGCGTCTCCATACCAATCCAGCATATTCATACTCCACATACACTGTCCAGCGTCTACATACCAACCCAGGATATTCATACTCCACATACACTGTCCAGCGTCTACATACGAATCCAGCATATTCATACTCCACATACACTGTCCAGCGTCTACATACCAATTCAGCATATTCATACTCCACATACACTAACCAGCGTCTCCATACCAATCCAGCATATTCATACTCCACATACACTGACCAGCGTCTCCATACCAATCCAGCATATTCATACTCCACATACACTGTCCAGCGTCTACATACCAATCCAGCATATTCATACTCCACATACACTGACCAGCGTCTCCATATCAATCCAGCATATTCATACTCCACATACACTGACCAGCGTCTCCATACCAATCCAGCATATTCATACTCCACATACACTGACCAGCGTCTACACACCAATCCAGCATATTCATACTCCAAATACACTGACCAGCGTCTCCATACCAATCCAGCATATTCATACTCCACATACACCGTCCAATGTCTACATACCAATCCAGCATATTCATACTCCACATACACTGTTCAGCGTCTACATACCAATCCAGCATATTCATACTACACATACACTGTCCAGCGTCTACATACCAATCCAGCATATTCATACTCCACATACACTGACCAGCGTCTACATACCAATCCAGCATATTCATACTCCACATACACTGACCAGCGTCTACATACCAATCCAGCATATTCATACTCCACATACACTGACCAGCGTCTCCATACCAATCCAGCATATTCATACTCCACATACACTGTCCAGCGTCTCCATACCAATCCAGCATATTCATACTCCACATACACTGACCAGCGTCTCCATACCAATCCAGCATATTCATACTCCACATACACTGACCAGCGTCTACATACCAATCCAGCATATTCATACTCCAAATACACTGACCAGCGTCTCCATACCAATCCAGCATATTCATACTCCACATACACTGTCCAGCGTCTACATACCAACCCAGGATATTCATACTCCACATACACTGTCCAGCGTCTACATACGAATCCAGCATATTCATACTCCACATACACTGTCCAGCGTCTACATACCAATTCAGCATATTCATACTCCACATACACTAACCAGCGTCTCCATACCAATCCAGCATATTCATACTCCACATACACTGACCAGCGTCTCCATACCAATCCAGCATATTCATACTCCACATACACTGTCCAGCGTCTACATACCAATCCAGCATATTCATACTCCACATACACTGACCAGCGTCTCCATATCAATCCAGCATATTCATACTCCACATACACTGACCAGCGTCTCCATACCAATCCAGCATATTCATACTCCACATACACTGACCAGCGTCTACACACCAATCCAGCATATTCATACTCCAAATACACTGACCAGCGTCTCCATACCAATCCAGCATATTCATACTCCACATACACCGTCCAATGTCTACATACCAATCCAGCATATTCATACTCCACATACACTGTTCAGCGTCTACATACCAATCCAGCATATTCATACTACACATACACTGTCCAGCGTCTACATACCAATCCAGCATATTCATACTCCACATACACTGTCCAACGTCTACATACTAATCCAGCATATTCATACTCCACATACACTGTCCAGCGTCTCCATACCAATCCAGCATATTCATACTCCACATACACTGACCAGCGTCTCCATACCAATCCAGCATATTCATACTCCACATACACTGACCAGCGTCTACACACCAATCCAGCATATTCATACTCCACATACACTGTCCAGCGTCTACATACCAATCCAGCATATTCATACTCCACATACACTGTCCAGCGTCTACATACCAATCCAGCATATTCATACTCCACATACACTGACCAGCGTCTCCATACCAATCCAGCATATTCATACTCCACATACACTGTCCAGCGTCTACATACCAACCCAGGATATTCATACTCCACATACACTGTCCAGCGTCTACATACGAATCCAGCATATTCATACTCCACATACACTGTCCAGCGTCTACATACCAATTCAGCATATTCATACTCCACATACACTAACCAGCGTCTCCATACCAATCCAGCATATTCATACTCCACATACACTGACCAGCGTCTCCATACCAATCCAGCATATTCATACTCCACATACTGTCCAGCGTCTACATACCAATCCAGCATATTCATACTCCACATACACTGACCAGCGTCTCCATATCAATCCAGCATATTCATACTCCACATACACTGACCAGCGTCTCCATACCAATCCAGCATATTCATACTCCACATACACTGACCAGCGTCTACACACCAATCCAGCATATTCATACTCCAAATACACTGACCAGCGTCTCCATACCAATCCAGCATATTCATACTCCACATACACCGTCCAATGTCTACATACCAATCCAGCATATTCATACTCCACATACACTGTTCAGCGTCTACATACCAATCCAGCATATTCATACTACACATACACTGTCCAGCGTCTACATACCAATCCAGCATATTCATACTCCACATACACTGTCCAACGTCTACATACTAATCCAGCATATTCATACTCCACATACACTGTCCAGCGTCTCCATACCAATCCAGCATATTCATACTCCACATACACTGACCAGCGTCTCCATACCAATCCAGCATATTCATACTCCACATACACTGACCAGCGTCTACACACCAATCCAGCATATTCATACTCCACATACACTGTCCAGCGTCTACATACCAATCCAGCATATTCATACTCCACATACACTGTCCAGCGTCTACATACCAATCCAGCATATTCATACTCCACATACACTGACCAGCGTCTCCATACCAATCCAGCATATTCATACTCCACATACACTGTCCAGCGTCTCCATACCAATCCAGCATATTCATACTCCACATACACTGACCAGCGTCTACACACCAATCCAGCATATTCATACTCCACATACACTGTCCAGCGTCTACATACCAATCCAGCATATTCATACTCCACATACACTGTCCAGCGTCTACATACCAATCCAGCATATTCATACTCCACATACACTGTCCAGCGTCTACATACCAATCCAGCATATTCATACTCCACATACACTGTCCAGCGTCTACTTACCAATCCAGCATATTCATACTCCAAATACACTGACCAGCGTCTCCATACCAATCCAGCATATTCATACTCCACATACACTGTCCAACGTCTACATACCAATCCAGCATATTCATACTCCACATACACTGTTCAGCGTCTACATACCAATCCAGCATATTCATACTCCACATACACTGTCCAACGTCTACATACTAATCCAGCATATTCATACTCCACATACACTGTCCGGCGTCTACATACCAATCCAGCATATTCATACTCCACATACACTGACCAGCGTCTCCATACCAATCCAGCATATTCATACTCCACATACACTGTCCAACGTCTACATAACAATCCAGCATATTCATACTCCACATACACTGTCCAGCGTCTACATACCAATCCAGCATATTCATACTCCACATACACTGTCCAACGTCTACATACTAATCCAGCATATTCATACTCCACATACACTGTCCAGCATCTACATACTAATCCAGCATATTCATACTCCACATACACTGTCCAGCATATTCATACTCCACATACACTGATCAGCGTCTACATACCAATCCAGCATATTCATACTCCACATACACTGTCCAGCGTCTACATACCAATCCAGCATATTCATACTCCACATACACTGTCCAGCGTCTACATACCAATCCAGCATATTCATACTTCACATACACTGTCCAGCGTCTACATACCAATCCAGCATATTCATACTCCACATACACTGTCCAGCGTCTGCATACCAATCCAGCATATTCATACTCCACATACACTGTCCAGCGTCTGCATACCAATCCAGCATATTCATACTCCACATACACTGACCAGCGTCTACATACCAATCCAGCATATTCATACTCCACATACACTGTCCAGCGTCTACATACCAATCCAGCATATTCATACTACACATACACTGTCCAGCGTCTACATACCAATCCAGCATATTCATACTACACATACACTGTCCAGCGTCTACATACAAATCCAGCATATTCATACTACACATACACTAACCAGCGTCTACATACCAATCCAGCATATTCATACTCCACATCCACTGACCAGCGTCTACATACCAATCCAGCATATTCATACTCCACATACACTGTCCAACGTCTACATACTAATCCAGCATATTCATACTCCACATACACTGTCCAGCATCTACATACTAATCCAGCATATTCATACTCCACATCCACTGACCAGCGTCTACATACCAATCCAGCATATTCATACTCCACATACACTGTCCAGCATCTACATACCAATCCAGCATATTCATACTACACATACACTGTCCAGCGTCTACATACCAATCCAACATATTCATACTCCACATACACTGTCCAGCGTCTACATACCAATCCAGCATATTCATACTACACATACACTGTCCAGCGTCTACATACCAATCCAGCATATTCATACTCCACATACACTGTCCAGCGTCTACATACCAATCCAGCATATTCATACTCCACATACACTGTCCAGCGTCTACACACCAATCCAGCATATTCATACTCCACATACACTGTCCAGCGTCTACACACCAATCCAGCATATTCATACTCCACATACACTGTCCAGCGTCTACATACCAATCCAGCATATTCATACTCCACATACACTGTCCAGCGTCTACATACCAATCCAACATATTCATACTCCACATACACTGTCCAGCGTCTACATACCAATCCAGCATATTCATATGACATATGATGAGGGGTGCAACATATAGTTTGAGGCTAATAGGGATGAGGAATATTTTTTTATATATATATATATATATATATATAGTTTTATCTAGGACATTTTCTCCTCTTTTTGCAAGCAGGTGTGGATGTGGACCTAAGCTTGGGCTCCATAAAAGTCCAGATTTCGGCCTTGTCCATTTTCTTCCCTGAGGTTCAGACATTCTTGAAAGGAGTTCTTCACATCCAACCACCCTTTGTGCCTCCTACGGCACCTTGGGATCTTAATGTGGTGTTGCAGTCCCTGAAATGGGATTGGTTCGAACCTTTGCAGGAGGTGGATGTAAAGTTTCTTACTTAGAAAGCTGTCACAGGGGGCATTGTCGCACAAGAGCCCTTACTTGATTTTCCATGAAGATAGAGCTGAGCTCAGACCGCGTCAGCGATTTCTTCCAAAGGTTGTGTCGGCTTTTCATATCAACCGACCTATTGTGCCAGTAGCTACTGACACATCGATTACTCAAAGTCCTTGGATGTTGTGAGGGCTTTGAAAATATAGGTGAAGAGAACTTCTCATCACAGAAAGTCAGACACTCTGTTTGTCCTTTATGATCCCAGCAAGGTTGGGTGTCCTGCTTCTTAGCAGACTATTTCTCGCTGGATCAGGTTTTCTATCCAGCATGCTTATTCTACGGCGGGCTTGCCGTGTCCAAAATCTGTTAAGGCCCACTCTACCCGTAAAGTGGTTTCTTCCTGGGCGGCTGCTCGGGGTGTTTCGGCTTTACAGCTTTGCTGATCAGCTACTTGGTCAGGGTCGAACACGTTTGCTAAGTACTACAAGTTCAATACTTTGGCCTCTGAGGACCTAAAGTTTGGTTAATCTGTTCTGCAGGTGCCTCAGCACTCTTACTCCCGTACTGGGTGCTTTGGTACATCCGCATGGTACTAAATGGAACCCCAGCATCCTCTAGCACAGGCATGTCCGAACTGCGGCCCTCCAGCTGTTGTGAAACTACATATCCCAGCATGCCCTGACACAGTTTTGTTGTCAGAGAATGCTAAATCTGTGTCAGGGCATGCTGGGATGTGTAGTTTCTCAACAGCTGGAGGGCTGCAGTTTGGACATGCCTGCTCTAGGACGTAAGAGAAAATAGGATTTTAATTACCTACCGGTAAATCCTTTTCTCGTAGTCCGTAGAGGATGCTGGGTTCCCGTCCAGTGCTTCGTTTTCCTGCATTGTTACTTGGTTAAGTATTTATTCAGCTGTTGCTGTTTCTATTTCATGCTGGTTAACATGGTTTCTTCATGTTTCATTCTGGTTAACATGGTTTCTTCATGTTTCATTCTGGTTAACATGGTTTCTTCATGTGGCATGCTGGTTGGCATGTTTTTTCAATTCGGTGTGAGCTGGTGTGATTCTCACCACTATTGTGTATTTCCTTCTCTCGAAGTATGTTGTCTCCTCGGGCACAGTTTCTAGACTGAGTCTGGTAGGAGGGGCATAGAGGGAGGATCCAGCCCACACTCTTAAACTCTTATAGTGCCCATGGCTCCCAAGGGACCCGTCTATACCCCATGGTACTAAATGGAACCCCAGCATCCTCTACGGACTACGAGAAAAGGATTTACCGGTAGGAAATTAAAATCTTATTTCTCTAACGTCCTAGAGGATGCTGGGACTCCGTAAGGACCATGGGGATAGACGGGCTCCGCAGGAGACATGGGCACTTTAAGAAAGACTTTGGATCTGGGTGTGCACTGGCTCCTCCCTCTATGCCCCTCCTCCAGACCTCAGTTTACTACTGTGCCCAGAGGAGACTGGGTGCTTTTCAGGGAGCTCTCCTGAGCTTCCTGACAGAAAGTATATTTGTTAGGTTTTTTATTTTCAGGGAGCCTGCTGGCAACAGACTCCCTGCATCGAGGGACTGAGGGGAGAGAAGCAGACCTACTTCTGTGAGTTGAAAGACTCTGCTTCTTAGGCTACTGGACACCATTAGCTCCAGAGGGATTGGTACGCATGATCTCACCTTTGCCGTCCGTCCCAAAGCCGCGCCGCCGTCCCCCTCGCAGAGCCGGAAGATAGAAGCCGGGTGAGTATGAGAAGAAAAGAAGACTTCAGAGGCGGCAGAAGACTCCTTGATCTTCACTGAGGTAACGCACAGCACTACAGCTGTGCGCAATTGCTCCCATACACCTCACATACGGCAGTCACTGTAAGGGTGCAGGGCGCAGGGGGGACACCCTGGGCAGCAGGTAAACCTCTTATTTGGCAAAAAAGGACATATATACAGCTGGACACTGTATATATGTAAGAGCCCCCGCCAATTTTACACTATTTGAGCGGGACAGAAGCCCGCCGCCGAGGTGGCAGGGCTTCTCCCTCAGCACTCACCAGCGCCATTTTTTCTCCACAGCACCGCTGAGAGGAAGCTCCCCGGACTCTCCCCTGCTTATATCACGGTAGACAAGAGGGTTTGAAAAGAGAGGGGGGGCACATAATTCGGCGCAGATAATATACAACAGTGCTACTGGGTAAACATTAAATTACTGTGTTTCTTCCTGGGTCATATAGCGCTGGGGTGTGTGCTGGCATACTCTCTCTCTGTCTCTCCAAAGGGCCTTGTGGGGGAGCTGTCTTCAGAAAGAGCATTCCCTGAGTGTGTGGTGTGTCGGTACGTGTGTGTCGACATGTCTGAGGGAGAAGGCTATATTAGAGAGGAGCGGGAGCAAATGAATGTGGTGTCGCCGTCGACAGCGCCGACACCTGACTGGATGGATATGTGGAATGTTTTAAATGCTAGTGTAAACTCATTGCACAAAAGATTAGACAAAGCTGAAGCTATGGGACAGTCAGGGTGTCAACCCATGTCTGATCCTATGGCGCAGGGACTGTTGGGGTCTCAAAAGCGCCCACTATCCCAAATAGTTGACACAGATACCGACATGGATTCTGACTCCAGTGTCGACTACGATGATGCAAAGTTACAGCCAAAATTGGCTAAATCTATTCGATATATGATTATGGCAATAAAAGATGTATTGCACATCACAGAGGAACCCCCTGTCCCTGACAAGAGGGTGCATATGTATGAGGAAAAGAAACCTGAGGTAACCTTTCCCCCCTCACACGAGCTGAACGAGTTATGTGAAAAAGCTTGGGAATCTCCAGACAAAAAACTGCAGATTTCCAAAAGGATTCTAATGGCGTATCCTTTCCCTGCCAACGGACAGGGTACGATGGGAATCCTCCCCTAGGTTGGACAAAGCATTAACTCGCTTTTCCAAGAAGGTAGCGCTGCCATCCCAGGATACGGCTACCCTCAGGGATTCTGCTGATTGCAAGCAGGAGGTTACCCTGAAGTCCATTTACACACATTCAGGTACCTTACTCAGACCGGCAATCTCGTCGGCCTGGGTCTGTAGTGCGGTAGTGGCATGGACAGATACCTTATCAGAGGAGATTGATACCCTAGATAAGGATACTGTTTTATTGACCCTGGGGCATATAAAAGATGCTGTCCTATATATGAGAGATGCTCAAAGAGACATTAGTCTACTGGGCTCTAGAATAAACACTATGTCGATTTCTGCTAGAAGAATCCTATGGACCCGGCAATGGACAGGTGATGCCGACTCAAAAAGGCATATGGAGGTTTTACCTTACAGGGGTGAGGAATTGTTTGGGGACGGTCTCTCGGACCTGGTCTCCACAGCTACAGCTGGTAAATCAAAATTTTTGCCTTATATTCCTTCACAGCCTAAGAGAGCACCGCATTATCAAATGCAGTCCTTTCGATCTCACAAAAACAAGAAAGTGCGAGGTGCGTACTTTCTTGCCAGAGGTAGGGGCAGAGGAAAGAAGCTACACAACTCAGCTAGTTCACAGGAACAGAAGTCCTCCCCGGCCTCTACAAAATCCACCGCATGACGCTGGGGCTCCACTGGAGGAGTCCGCCCCAGTGGGGGCACGTCTTCGAGTTTTCAGCCACATCTGGGTTCACTCACAGGTGGATCCCTGGGTAATAGAAATTGTTTCTCAGGGTTACAAGCTGGAATTCGAAGAGGTGCCTCCTCGACGGTTTTTCAAATCGGCCCTACCATCTTCTCCCCAGGAAAGGGAGACAGTGTTAAATGCAAAAATTGTGTCTTCAACAGGTGGTGGTCAAAGTACCCCTGATCCAACAAGGGAGGGGATATTTACTCAACCCTGTTTGTAGTCCCGAAACCAGACCGTTCGGTCAGACCCATATTAAATCTAAAATCCCTGAACCTATACTTGAAAAGGTTCAAGTTCAAGATGGAATCGCTAAGAACGGTCATCGCCAGCCTGAAAGGGGGGGATTTTATGGTATCTCTGGACATAAAGGATGCATACCTTCATGTTCCCATTTATACACCTCATCAGGCGTACCTCAGATTTGCGGTACAGGATTGTCATTACCAATTTCAGACGTTGCCGTTTGGTCTTTCCACGGCCCTGAGAATTTTCACCAAGGTAATGGCGGAAATGATGGTGCTCCTGCGGAAGCAAGGTGTCACAATTATCCCGTACTTGGATGATCTCCTCATAAAGGCGAGATCAAGAGAGCAGTTGCTAAACAATGTATCACTTTCACTGAAAGTGTTACAGCAACACGGCTGGATTCTCAATATCCCGAAGTCGCAGTTGGTTCCTGCGACTCGTCTGACTTTCTTGGGCATGATTCTGGACACGGACCAGAAAAGGGTTTATCTCCCGATAGAAAAGGCCCAGGAACTCATGCCTCTGGTCAGGAACCTATTGAAACCAAGACAGGTCTCAGTGCATCACTGCACTCGAGTCCTAGGAAAGATGGTGGCATCATACGAAGCCATTCCATTCGGCAGGTTCCATGCGAGGACTTTCCAATGGGACCTACTGGACAAGTGGTCCGGATCACATCTACAGATTCATCAGTTGATCACCCTATCCCCCAGGGCAGGGGTATCTCTCCTGTGGTGGCTGCAGAGTGCTCACCTTCTAGAGGGCCGCAGGTTCGGCATTCAGGACTGGATCCTGGTGACCACGGACGCGAGCCTCCGAGGTTGGGGAGCAGTCACACAGGGAAGAAATTTTCAAGGTCTTTGGCAAGTCAAGAGACTTGTCTTCACATCAACATCTTGGAACTAAGGGCCATATACAACGCCCTACGTCAAGCGGAGACCTTACTTCGCGACCAACCGGTTCTGATACAGTCAGACAACGTCACCGCAGTAACTCATGTAAACCGCCAAGGCGGCACAAGGAGCATAGTGGCAATGGCGGAAGCCACCAGAATACTGCGCTGGGCGGAGAATCATGTAAGCCAGGGATGGGGAACCTTTTTTCTACCAAGGGCCATTTGGATATTTATAAAATCATTCGGGGGCCATACAAAAATTACCACCTTAAAAATTAGCCTGCCCCCAGTCAGTAGTTATGCCCCCAGTCACTTTTCATGCCCCCAATCACTTGTTATGCCCCATTAGATATGCCCTGTCAGTTGTTTTGGCCCATTAGATATGCCAGTCAGTTGTTATGCCCCATTAGATATGCCCCCTGTAGTTATGCCCCATTAAATATGCCCCCCAGTAGTGCCGCTTACACACACACACACACACACACACACACACACACACACACACACACACACACACACATTAAAAAGAGAAAAAAACACAATGTTCACCAGCCCTGCTCCTGCTTCCGGACCGCTGCCCTCCCTCTCCTCGAAACTATGGGAGAGATGTCATGACGTATCTCCCATAGTGCCGCACAGCCACACATGTACACTGCCTGAGCCAGAAGCTGGAGCTCAGGAGTGAGCTCCTGCCTCCAGCTGCTGCTGAGGAGCTGGGCGCCCGCTGGTGGTAAAATCTCAGTGGGCGCTCTGCATCTCCTCTCATTTAGGTGAGCCTTGCCGGGCCGGATCAAGTGGCTTTGAGGGCCTTATACGGCCCTCGGGACTGAGGTTCCCCACCCCTGATGTAAGCGCACTGTCAGCAGTGTTCATTCCGGGAGTGGACAACTGGGAAGCAGACTTGCTCAGCAGACACGACCTGCATCCGGGAGAGTGGGGACTTCATCAGGAAGTCTTCGCACAGATTGCAAGTCGGTGGGGACTGCCCCAAATAGACATGATGTCGTCCCGTCTCAACAAAAAGCTACAAAGGTATTGCGCCAGGTCAAGAGACCCTCAGGCGGTAGCTGTGGACGCCCTAGTGACACCGTGGGTGTTCCAGACGGTCTATGTATTTCCTCCTCTTCCTCTCATACCCAAGGTGTTGAGAATAATAAGAAAAAGAGGAGTGAGAACAATACTCATTGTTCCGGATTGGCCACGAAGGACCTGGTATCCGGATCTGCAGGAAATGCTCACAGAAGATCCGTGGCCTCTTCCTCGAAGACAGGACCTGTTGCAACAGGGTCCCTGTCTGTTCCAAGACTTACCACGGCTGCGTTTGACGGCATGGCGGTTGAACGCCGGATCCTAGCGGAAAAAGGTATTCCGGATGAGGTCATTCCTACGCTAATAAAGGCTAGGAAGGACGTGACATCTAAACATTATCACCGAATATGGAGAAAATATGTTTTCTTGGTGTGAGGCCAGGAATGCTCCTACGGAAGAATTCCATCTAGGCCGTTTTCTTCATTTCCTACAAACTGGAGTGAATTTGGGCCTAAAATTAGGCTCCATTGAAGTTCAAATTTCGGCCTTATCCATTATCTTTCAAAAGGAATTGGCCTCTCTACCTCAAGTACAGACTTTGGTGAAGGGAGTACTGCATATTCAACCTCCTTTTGTACCTCCGGTGGCGCCTTGGGACCTTAACGTGGTGTTAAGTATCCTTAAGTCACATTGGTTTGAACCACTTAAAACAGTGGAGTTGAAATATCTCACTTGGAAGGTGGTCATGTTGTTAGCCTTAGCTTCGGCTAGGCGAGTTTCGGAATTAGCGGCTTTATCACATAAAATCCCCTATCTGGTTTTCCATATGGATAGAGCAGAATTGCGGACCCGTCCTCAATTCCTACCTAAGGTGGTCTCATCCTTTCATATGAACCAACCTATTGTCGTGCCTGTGGCTACACGTGACTTGGAGGATTCCGAGTCCCTTGATGTGGTCAGGGCTTTGAAAATTTACGTGGCCAGAACGGCTAGGATCAGAAAAACAGAAGCACTGTTTGTCCTGTATGCAGCCAACAAGCAGACTATTGCTCGCTGGATCTGTAACACGATTCAGCAGGCGCATTCTATGGCAGGATTGCCGTTACCAAATTTGGTTAAGGCCCATTCCACTAGGAAGGTGGGCTCGTCTTGGGCGGCTGCCCGAGGGGTCTCGGCACTACAGCTGTGCCGAGCTGCTACTTGGTCGGGGTCAAACACCTTTGCAAAGTTCTATAAGTTTGATACCCTGGCTGAGGAGGACCTCCTGTTTGCTCAATCGGTGCTGCAGAGTCATCCGCACTCTCCCGCCCGTTTGGGAGCTTTGGTATAATCCCCATGGTCCTTACGGAGTCCCAGCATCCACTAGGACGTTAGAGAAAATAAGATTTTAAACCTACCGGTAAATCTTTTTCTCGTAGTCCGTAGAGGATGCTGGGTGCCCATCCCAAGTGCGGACTACTTCTGCAAGACTTGTATATAGTTATTGCTTACATAAGGGTTATGTTATAGTTTCATCGGTTTTGGACCGATGATATGTTGTTTTTCATACTGTTAACTAGATAGTATATCACAAGTTATACGGTGTGATTGGTGTGGTTGGTATGAATCTTGCCCTTAGATTAACAAAAATCCTTTCCTCGTACTGTCCGTCTCCTCTGGGCGCAGTTTCTCTAACTGAGGTCTGGAGGAGGGGCATAGAGGGAGAAGCCAGTGCACACCCAGATCCAAAGTCTTTCTTAAAGTGCCCATGTCTCCTGCGGAGCCCGTCTATCCCCATGGTCCTTACGGAGTCCCAGCATCCTCTACGGACTACGAGAAGGAGATTTACCGGTAGGTTTAAAATCTTATTTTTCGATACCTAGCAATATCCACTCCCAGCATATCCATACTCCGCATATACAGACCAGCATAAACATGTCCTGCATACATAACCAGCATATACAGACCAGCATAAACATGTCCTGCATACATAACCAGCATATACAGACCAGCATAAACATGTCCTGCATACATAACCAGCATATACAGGCCAGCATAAACATGTCCTGCATACATAACCAGCATATACAGACCAGCATAAACATGTCCTGCATACATAACCAGCATATACAGGCCAGCATTTCCATACTCTGCATATACCGGCCAGTATATCTATTCCCGGCATATACAGGCCAGCATGTACATACACTGCTTACGCATCTTGCCAACAATATGTCTTTCTTATTATATATTTGGATTAGTCTTCCATCAAACTTAATTACTGCCTAATCTGGAAAAGCTTTCATGTTACTTACTGTAAAATAACTGTCAGGTGGAAAGTGTGTCAGAATGTGAGCAGTAACTGCGGGGCCGATTTCATGGATGTGGTCTCCCTACGTATAGTGACCTGTTGGTGGCTAGTGCTGTGGCTGGTTGAAGCGTTGGCACACTGACAGATTTAATTATTTATTCCTTGTCTTTTAACTGTACATGGTGGTGACCCAGTGATGCCAGGACATCAGGAGGCGACATCTCCCTTTAGATGTAAACGCAGGGACAACCAGGCTTCCAGATATGTCGGGGTTCTACTTAATTACTGTAGTTTGGCTGCAGTTGTTGCCTATCGTGGCTGTGGACTCTGTATATGGCTGCTGGGACGCATACACGTGTAGGTGGTGAGAAGTTGGTGTGAATGGACGACTTCCAGGATAAGACACACACAAGTGATGGTAATAAGTAGGAATCTGATCCTTAAAAAGCACAGACGGGTTATGGAATCTCCACAAGTATGTTGATGAAATATGCATTCACGCAGTATCCAGTTGCTGGTAATAGGCGGATAGGCAAGTAAATTACAGACGACTGTCTTATATTCATCAATGGTTTCTTTAAACATATTTGTACCAGTTAGAAAGTTTCTATTTCTGGGAAGCAGACACCCATTCCTGCAAAGTCTCTAATTGTCATGTTAGGTAAATTAATGGATCCAAATTGTATGTTTCTCTAACGTCCTAGTGGATGCTGGGGACTCCGTCAGGACCATGGGGAATAGCGGCTCCGCAGGAGACAGGGCACAAAAGCAAGCTTTTAGGATCACATGGTGTGTACTGGCTCCTCCCCCTATGACCCTCCTCCAAGCCTCAGTTAGGTTTTTGTGCCCGGCCGAGAAGGGTGCAATCTAGGTGGCTCTCTTAAAGAGTTACTTAGAAAAAGTTTTTAGGTTCTTTATTTTCAGTGAGTCCTGCTGGCAACAGGCTCACTGCATCGAGGGACTTAGGGGAGAGATTTTCAACTCACCTGCGTGCAGGATGGATTGGATTCTTAGGCTACTGGACATAGCTCCAGAGGGAGTCGGAACACAGGGCTCGCCCTGGGGTTCGTCCCGGAGCCGCGCCGCCGACCCCCCTTGCAGACGCTGAAGATGAAGAGGTCCGGAACCAGGCGGCAGAAGACTCTCAGTCTTCATCAGGTAGCGCACAGCACTGCAGCTGTGCGCCATTGTTGTCAGCACACTTCACACAGCGGTCACGGAGGGTGCAGGGCGCTGGGGGGGGGGCGCCCTGGGCAGCAATGTATAATACCTGTATGGCGAAAAATACATCACATATAGCCCTTGAGACTATATGGATGTATTTAACCCCTGCCAGATATCTAAAACTCCGGAGAAGAAGCCCGCCGAAAAGGGGGCGGGGCCTATTCTCCTCAGCACACAGCGCCATTTTCCCTCACAGAAAGGCTGGTGGGAAGGCTCCCATGCTCTCCCCTGCACTGCACTACAGAAACAGGGTTAAAACAGAGAGGGGGGGCACTGATTTGGCGATATGTATATATATTAAAATGCTATAAGGGAGGAACACTTATATAAAGGTTGTCCCTGGATAATTATAGCGTTTTGGTGTGTGCTGGCAAACTCTCCCTCTGTCTCCCCAAAGGGCTAGTGGGTCCTGTCCTCTATCAGAGCATTCCCTATGTGTGTGCTGTATGTCGGTACGTGTGTGTCGACATGTATGAGGAAAATATTGGTGAGGAGGCGGAGCAAATTGCCTGTAATGGTGATGTCACTCTCTAGGGAGTCGACACCGGAATGGATGGCTTATTTATGGAAATTACGTGACAATGTCAACACGCTGCAAGCCGGTTGACGACATGAGAGGGCCGGCGAACAAATTAGTATCTGTCCAGGCGTCTCAAACACCGTCAGGGGCTGTAAAATGCCCATTTACCTCAGTCGGTCGACACAGACCCAGACACGGACACTGATTTCAGTGTCGACGGTGAAGAAACAAACGTATTTTCTTTTAGGGCCACACGTTAAGGGCAATGAAGGAGGTGTTACATATTTCTGATACTCCAAGTACCACAAAAAAGGGTATTATGTGTGAGGTGAAAAAACTACCTGTAGTTTTTCCTGAATCAGATAAATTAAATGAAGTGTGTGATGATGCGTGGGTTTCCCCCGATAGAAAATTATTGGCGGTATACCCTTTCCCGCCAGAAGTTAAGGCGCGGTGGGAAACACCCCTCAGGGTGGATAAGGCGCTCACACGCTTATCAGAACAAGTGGCGGTACCATCTACGGATAGGGCCGTACTTAAGGAGCCAGCTGATAGGAGGCTGAAAAATATCCTAAAAAGTATACACACACATGCTGGTGTTATACTGCGACCAGCGATCGCCTCAGCCTGGATGTGCAGAGCTGAGGTGGCTTGGTCGGATTCCTGACTAAAAATATTGATACCTTTGACAGGGACAGTATTTTATTGACTATAGAGCATTTAAAGGATGCATTTCTATATATGCGAGATGCGCAGAGGGATATTTGCACTCTGGCATCAAGAGTAAATGCGATGTCCATATCTGCAAGAAGATGTTTATGGACACGACAGTGGTCAGGTGATGCAGATTCCAAACGGCACAAAGATGTATTGCCGTATAAAGGGGAGGAGTTATTTGGGGTCGGTCCATGGGACCTGGTGGTCAGGGCAACTGCTGGAAAATCCACCGTTTTTTACCCTAAGTCACATCTCTGCAGAAAAAGACACCGTCTTTTCAGCCTCAGTCCTTTCGTCCCTATAAGAGTCATATCTGCCCAGGGATAGAGGAAAGGGAAGAAGACTGCAGCAGGCAGCCCATTCCCAGGAACAGAAGCCCTCCACCGCTTCTACCAAGTTCTCAGCATGACGCTGGGACCGTACAGGACCCCTGGATCCTACAAGTAGTATCCAAGGGGTACAGATTGGAATGTCGAGAGTTTTCCCCCCTCGCAGGTTCCTGTAGTCTGCTGTACCAATGTCTCCCTCCGACAGGGAGGCAGTATTGAAAACAATTCACAAGCTGTATTCCCAGCAGGTGATAATAAAATTACCCCTCCGACAACAAGGAAAGGGGTATTACTCCACACTATATGGTGGTACTGAAGGCTAGGTGAGACCTATTCTAAATCTGAAAAATTTGAACACTTACAAGGGTTCAAATCCAGATGGAGTCACTCAGAGCAGTGATAGCAAAGAACAAGGGGACTATATGGTGTCCCGGGACATCAGGGATGCTTACCTCCATGTCCCAAAATTTGCCTTTTCTCACCAAGGGTACCTCAGGTTCGTGGTACAGAACTGTCACTATCAGTTTCAAGACGATGCCGTTGGATTGTCCAAGGCACCCCGGGTCCTTACCAAGGTAATGACCGAAAGGAGGATTCGTCTTCAAAGAAAATGGACGACCTCCTGATAAGAACAAGGTCCAGAGAACAGTTGGAGGTCGGAGTAGCACTATCTCAAGTAGTTCTACGACAGCACGGGTGGATTCTAAATATTCCAAAACCACAGTTGTTCCGACGACACGTCTGCTGGTCCTAGGGATGATTCTGGACACAGTCCAGGAAAAGGTGTTTCTCCCAGAGGAGAAAGCCAGGGAGTTATCCGAGCTAATCGGGATCCTCCTAAAACCAGGAAAAGTGTCAGTGCATCATTGCACAAGAGTCCTGGTAAAAATGGTGGCTTATTACGAAGCGCTTCCATTCGGCAGATTTCACGCAAGAACTCTTCAGTGGGATCTGCTGGACAAATGGTCCGGATCGCATCTTCAGATGCATCAGCGGATAACCCTATATCCAAGGATAAGGGTGTCTCTCCTGTGGTGATTACAGAGTGCTCATCTTCTAGAGGGCCGCAGATTCGGCATTCAGGATTGGATGCTCGTGACCACGGAGGCCAGCCTGAGAGGCTGGGGAGCAGTCACACAAGGAGTGTGATCAAGTCTGGAGAATTCTCTCCACATAAATATACTGGAGCTAAGAGCAAATTTATAATGCTCTAAGCTTAGCAAGACCTCTGCTTCAAGGTCAGCCGGTATTGATCCAGTGGGATAACATCACGGCAGTCGCCCACGTAAACAGAAAGGGCGGCACAAGAAGCAGGAGGGCAGTGGCAAAACTGCAAGGATTTTTCGCTAGGCGGAAAATCATGTGATAGCACTGTCAGCAGTGTTCATTCCGGGAGTGGACGACTGGGAAGCAGACTTCCTCAGCAGGCACGACCTCCACCCGGGAGAGTGGGAACTTCATCGGGAAGTTTTCCGCATGATTGTGAACCGTTGGGAAAGACCAAAGGTGGACATGATGGCGTCCCGCCCGAACAAAAAATGGGACAGGTATTGCGCCAGGTCACGAGACCTTCAGGCGATAGCTGTGGACGTCCTGGTAACACCGTGGGTGTAACAGTCGGTGTATGTGTTCCCTCCTCTGCTTCTCATAACCAAGGTATTGAGAATTATAAGACATAGAGGAGTAAGAACTATACTCGTGGCTCCGGATTGGCCAAGAGGGACTTGGTAACCGGAACTTCAAGAGATGCTCACAGAGGACTAATGGCCTCGGGAGCTAAGAAGGGATTTGCTTTCAGCAAGTACCATGTCTGTTCCAAGAGGAACCGTGGCATCGGCCTTTAAGAAAGGACCTGCTCCAGCAGGGACCTTGTCTGTTCCAAGACTTACCGCGACTGCGTTTGACTGCATGGCGGTTTGAACGCCGGATCCTAAGGGAAAAGGCATTCCGGAAGAGGTCATACCTACCCTGGTCAAAGCCAGGAAGGAAGTGACCGCACAACGTTATCACCACATGTGGTAAAAATATGTTGCGTGGGTGAGGCCAGGAAGGCCCCACGAAAAAAAAAAAAAAAAAAAAAAAAATTCAACTAGGTCGATTTCTGCACTTCCTGCAAACAGGAGTGTCTATGAGCCTCAAATTGGGGTCCATTAAGGTTCAAGTTTCGGCCCTATAGATTTTCTTCCAGAAAGAATTGGCTTCAGTTCCTGAAGTCCAGACGTTTGTCAAGGGAGTATTGCATATACAGCCCTTGTGTGCCTCCAGTGGCACCGTGGGATCTCAACGTAGTGTTGGGATTCCTCAAATCATATTGGTTTGAACCACTCAAATCTGTGGATTTGAAATATCTCACGTGGAAAGTGACCATGCTGTTGGCCCTGGCCTCGGCCAGGCGATTGTCAAAATTGGCGGCTTTGTCTTACAAAAGCCCATATTTGATTTTCCATTCGGACAGGGCAGAACTGCGGACTCGTCCCCAGTTTCTTCCTAAGGTGGTGTCAGCGTTTCACCTGAAACAACCTATTCTGGTGCCTGCGGCTACTAGGGACTTGGAGGACTCCAAGTTGCTAGACGTTGTCAGGGCCCTGAAAATATATATATATATATAATTCCAGGACGGCTGGAGTCAGAAAGTCTGACTTGCTGTTTATATTGTAGGCACCCAAAAAGCTGGGTGCTCCTGCTTCTAAGCAGACTATTGCTCGTTGGATTTGTAGTACAATTCAGCTTGCACATTCTGTGGCAGGCCTGCCACAGCCAAAATCTGTAAATGCCCATTCCACAAGGAAGGTGGGCTCATCTTGGGCGGCTGCCCGAGGGGGGGGTCTCGGCTTTACAACTTTGCCGAGCAGCTACTTGGTCAGGGGCAAACACGTTTGCTAAATTCTACAAATTTGATACCCTGGCTGAGGAGGACCTGGAGTTTCTCTCATTCGGTGCTGCAGAGTCATCCGCACTCTCCCGCCCGTTTGGGAGCTTTGGTATAATCCCCATGGTCCTGACGGAGTCCCCAGCATCCACTAGGACGTTAGAGAAAATAAGATTTTACTTACCGATAAATCTATTTCTCATAGTCCGTAGTGGATGCTGGGCGCCCATCCCAAGTGCGGATTGTCTGCATTACTTGTACATAGTTATTGTTACAAAAAAATCGGGTTATTATTGTTGTGAGTCATCTTTTTTAGAGGCTACTTCATTGTTATCATACTGTTAACTGGGTTCAAATCACAAGTTGTACGGTGTGATTGGTGTGGCTGGTATGAGTCTTACCCGGGATTCAATATCCTTCCTTATTGTGTACGCTCGTCCGGGCACAGTACCTAACTGAGGCTTGGAGGAGGGTCATAGGGGGAGGAGCCAGTACACACCATGTGATCCTAAAAGCTTGCTTTTGTGCCCTGTCTCCTGCGGAGCCGCTATTCCCCATGGTCCTGACGGAGTCCCCAGCATCCACTACGGACTATGAGAAATAGATTTATCGGTAAGTAAAATCTTATTATTTATTTACTCGTTACAACTTCGGGTGGCGTCATCATATGATCTCTTTTATTTCGGCAATAGCTAGTCCTTAAAATGAAAGCAGTTACATTAGGCTGGTGGTGGATCAGATGTTCATGTTAGCGCCTCATGGTCTTTTTTTCTGTACAGTTTTCATTGCGGCTAGAAAAGCACACAGAGTTTACCTCTTGGGGTATATGTACTAAAGATCAGTTTCCAAAGCCGCCAGTTCTCAGCGGCTATGAGGGCTGATTTTAAAGGGCAGTAGACATACCAGCAAAACAAGCCCCTTGTGCGTAAATGCCTTTTGTTTATTTGTATTGTTTTCTTATAGTGTGATGTTCAGCTCTCTGGTGTACCCGTGTACGGCGCTGCGGATATCTTGTAGCGCCATATAAATGAAAGAATAATAATAATAGAGGGTTTCTGTTGAGCACTTTTGGGCACTAATTTAAAGTGCTTGTGGGGCAGCATATGGCACGATTTAAAGTTACAGTTTAAAAGAGGGTTTTAAAGTTATAATAATAATTTTATTTATATAGCGCTCTTTCTCCAAACAGGACTCAAGGCGCTTTACAGACATCAAAACAATAAACATAATACAGTAGATTAATACAGCAATACACAGGCCACACAGACATTAAAATGAAAACCTAGAACGCTTAGCGTAATCATAATGCAGGATTGGTGTAGGCATTTTGGGTAATAACTTCCATGGGTTGTGTATTCCACCCTCACAGGGTACCAGGTGTGGCAGCCATCTTTGGCGCACTGCCATCTTTGGCGCACCCCTAGAAGAGATGACACCACTCTGGAATGTTTCTGGTGCCTTACTAATTTTAGTTTTCAGAGCAGCTGAGATTTATCAATGAATCATTAATGAGTGGGTCATTAATTTTCTTAAACAAAGTACAACATGAAAGGAAAGACAAATCAACAAATTTCACCGTATGCAATGCATAGAATAGTATACGCATGAGCAACCAGCCCAGTGTGAATACATCTGCGCGAGGTGTACGCGAACGGTTGCCCTGGAAGCCCAGGTAACTGATCTAGAGCAAACCGTTACGCGGCTGAGGAGTATTCACAATCTCGAACTGAGCTTATATAGAACGGTGGAGGTGTTGCAGGGGTGATCACCGGTAGATGAGGACGAGGACAATCAGGTAGCAAGCTGGGTCACGGTTAGAAGGAAGAAGAAGAGGGGGAGACAGGACATCTCCGACCTGCCAAACCCCAATAAATTTGCCCGACTGGACGAAGATTCTGGGGATAGCAGTGCGGAAATGACGGCACTGGAGGATACCGTTCCCTCTAGCAACCAGAGGAGTGGTCCCTCCAAAACTAAGGGAAAAAAGGAAAGTGAGGTACCTAGTCAAATTGTGGTTGTAGGGGATTCTATTATCAGGAAGACAGGGCAATCTGCTACCGGGACCGTGATCGCCGTACAGTCTGTTGTGTCCCGGGTGCTCGGGTACGGCACGTCACGGACCGGGTAGAAAGATTGTTAGGAGGGGCCCTGAACGACCCAGTGGTCTTGGTGCACGTTGGCACCAACGACAAAGTAAGTGTTAGGAGTGATGTCCTTAAGAAAGATTATGCGGACCTAGGACAAAAATTAAAGGCAAGGACATCTAACGTAATATTCTCTGAAATATTACCTGTGCCACGCGCTAGTCCAGGAAGGCAGAGGGAGATTAGGGAGGTAAATGTGTGGCTTAGAGACTGGTGTAGGAAGGAGGGGTTTGTGTTCTTAGAACACTGGGTAGACTTCTCAGTCAGGAGCCATCTTTTTTGTTGCGATTGATTGCACCTGAATGAGGAGGGGGCAGCGGTGCTGGGGGAAGGATGGTTAGAAGGTTGGAGTAGATTTTAAACTAGGTGCCTGGGGGGAGGGATTAGAAAGAATTAGTGGGACTGCTAGAGAGCGAAGAATAGTGGAATGGATAAAGTATAATGGGGGTGGAAATGGGGGAAGAAGAAATATAGACAGCAATGGTAATATAAGAGAAACCCAGGTTCCTAACTAAACGTTATGTACAACAAAACTTGCAGATCAGGCAATTACTAAACTTAAGTGTATGACTGCAAATGCTAGAAGCCTAACAAGTAAAATGGGGGAACTAGAGGCAATTGCACTTAATTACCAATATGACATAATAGGCATTACAGAGACATGGTGGGACGATTCTCACGACTGAGCGCCAAACATTGAGGGGTACACCCTCTTCAGGAGAGATAGGACTAATAAATAGGGAGGGGGTGTTTGTCTTTATGTTAAGCCATCCTTAAAACCATATTTAAAGGAGGTCATTTACGAGGGGACTGGAGGTAACGTAGAGTCATTATGGGTTGAGATTTTGAGTGGGGGTAAAGATAGAAAAAACTTTTAATAGGGACATGCTATAAACCACCAGATATTAGTGTGACAGACGAATTACAACTCTTGCAGCAATTTGAAAAAGCTGCAGGTATGGGGGACGTCATTATTTTTGGGGACTTTAATTACCCGGACATAAACTGAAACACCGAAACAGTAAATACAGCTAGGGGTAACAGGTTCTTAAACATGCTAAAAGATCATTACTTGTCCCAGGTAATTGAGGAACCAACTAGGCAAAGGGCTATACTGGACCTAGTACAAACTAATAATGAGGAAATAATAACAAATACTAAAGTAGGGGGAACCCTAGGAAATAGAGATCACAATATGATCACATTCGATATCAGCTTCCAAAAACAACAATATAAGGGTTTAACTGAGACTTTTAACTTTAGGAAAGCTAATTTCATATTGCTGAAATAAGCAATCAGGGACATCAATTGGGAAATTGTATTTCATGGTAAGAATACTGCTGAAATGTGGGATGTTTTTACAACTGCGCTCAATAAGTACATTAATTTTTATATATATATATATATATATTTATATATATATATATATATATATATAGTCAACAAAAACAGAAGGAGGAAATTCAAACTGATGTGGCTTAATAGGAAGGTCAAGGAACAAATGGATAAAAAAAAGGTGCGCTTACAAAGCATTTAAATCTGATGGAGCGGTGGAATCATTCCAGTTTTACAAGGAATGTAACAAAAAATGCAATCAGAGCAGCTAAAATAGAAAACGATGGGCGCTAGAGGGACTCTTTAGAGTGGGGCAGTTGGTCCACCCATCTGGGATTAAACAGTTCTCGAAGATACGGGAGAAATGGGAGATCCCACAGACAGATTTCTGGAAGTTCCTACAGGTCCGACACTTCCTATACACAGATAATGTATATCGTGAGGCTTCAAGGGAGCTGACCGCGTTTGAAAAAATGTGTGTGGCTCCTATGACTCCCGTACACACTGTCTCCACCCTGTACAAACTCCTAAGTGCATCTGACTCCCTGACACCTCCCCATTTTATTCAAAAATGGGAGAGGGATCTAAACATCTCACTCTCAGACAAGGAATGGAACTCTATCTTTCTTAAAACACATAAGAGCTCCATCTGTATCCAGGTTAGAGAAACGCAGTATAAGATCCTGATGAGGTGGTATAGACACCCCACTCTCTTACACGTCATCTCCCCATCCATATCACCTACCTGTTGGAGATGTCATGGGGACCTAGGCTCTCTACTACACATCTGGTGGACCTGCCCCCCTATAAAAAACTACTGGGATGACGTAATTTCTATCTCTGGTGCTGTTTTACATACTCCCGTCCCATCTGACCCGGCCTTTTGGTTATTAAATCATTCCACCACCCCAATCTCTACCTACAAGTCATCACTATTAAGACACCTAGGCAATGCCGCACGAGCAGTGATCCCCACAATGTGGAAATCTCCCAGTCCCCCCACAAGACATACCTGGTTTTCTAGACTAGATTATTACATGAACATGGAAGTTGTCTTAATGAGCGCTGAAGACAGGCGCTCGGAATTTACTGCTCTGTGGTGGCCCTGGATAGATTATAAAACATCGGACTCATATAAGACTTACATTTCCTCTGTAAAATAGAACAGAAGACGGAAATACCTCCCTGACTCAACCTGTATAGGGTCCTAGACGAATAAACTTAATCATTAAAACATTGCACATATCCTACTCTCCTCTCCACAACATACTTGGTTCAGTCACCTCACCTCTGTGATGTTCTCTTTCTCTTTCCTCATATTATACACCTATTCTTTATTTTACTTCTTTAACCCAAAATGTTAATACAGACTACAACTGTATCGAATATGCGATTATCAATATGTATATGCTCATGTTGACACATCATCTCGCTTCGATTGTTACCCAGAAATGTTTATAACCTGTTGTAAGTCTGTATTGTTACAATAAAAACAGATTATACAAAAAAAAAAAAAAAATAGAAAACGAAAAACAAATCGCAAAGGAGAGTAAAACGAACCCCAAAAAGGTTCTTTAAGTATATAAACGGTAAAAGGTCAAAAAAGGGAGAATATTGGGCCTTTAAAGCGCAAGATGGATGTCTTGATTAATGATGATAGAGAAAAAGCGGATATATTTAAAAAATTCTTCCCATCAGTATTCACGAAAGAGGACAGGTTGATGAGAATAGAGCATAACATAAACTATAATAATGACCCGTTGCTTGGTTAAATGAGGGAGTAGTCCGGGAAAGACTAAGTAAAATTAAGATAATTAAATCTCCTGGGCCGGATGGACTCCACCCCAGGGTTCTTATGGAACGCAACGTAGAGATATTAAAACCTCTATATTTGATTTTCAGCGTGTCAGTTAGATCAGGAATGATACCAAAGGACTGGCATATAGCAGAGGTAGTCCCAATATTTAAAAATGGTATTAAAACGTTCCCGGGAACTATAGACCAGTAAGCTTGACATCTATAGTGGGGAAAATACTAGAAGGTATATTAAGGGATAGCAAACTAGAGTACTTGGATACCTCCAAGGTTATTACTAGGAATCAGCATGGCTTTGTGAAGGACAGGTCATGTCAAACTAACTTAATAAGCTTCTATGAGAAAGTGAGCGATAATATTGATCAGGGTCAAGCAGTGGATATGATCTTTTTGGACTTCGCTAAGGCCTTTGACAAAGTTCCATACGGGAGACTAATTCTCAAACTAAGAGAGATTGGTGTAGGAAACACTATTTGTACTTGGGTGAGCAATTGGCTGTTTAATAGTTAACAGCGAGTGGGGATTAATGGGATGTACTCTGAATGGGCTTCAGTACTCAGTGGAATACTACAGGGTTCAGTACTCGGGCCATTGCTGTTTAACATATTCATTAATGACCTAGGAGAGGGACTGGAAAGCACATGTAAATTTTCGCAGATGATACTAAACTATGTGGAATAATTAATTCAAACAAGGATGTTGAGTCTCTACAGAATGACTTAACTAGACTTGAGGTCTGGGCGGATAAATGGAGAATGAGGTTTAATATAGACAAATGTAAAGTTATACACTTTGGGACTAAGAACAACCAGGCATCCTATAAACTAAATGGGGAAAATGTAGGGATAACGGTAGTTGAAAAAGATTTGGGAATGCTCATCGATAATAAACTTGGTAGCAGTACGGAATGTCAAAATGCAGCAACAAAAGCTAATAAGGTGTTAGCATGCATAAAACGGGGTATGGAGACACAAGGGATGAGAGTGTAATCCTGCCACTGTATAAAGCATTGGTGCGGCCACACCTGGAATATTGTGTACAGTTTTGGGCACCATACTATAAAAAAGATATCTTGGAACTCGAAAGGGTTCAGAGGCGAGCCGCTAAACTGATTAAGGGGTTAGAGGCACTGAATAATGAGGAAAGACTTAAAAGTTTACATATGTTCACACTGGAAAAGAGGTGACTGAGAGGGGACATTATTAACATTTATAAATACATTAAGGGAAAATACAAGGATTTATCAAACGATTTGTTTACCAAAAAAACACTACATAGAACACGAGGGCACCCCCTGAGATTAGAAGAAAAAAATTCCATAATCAATGGAGAAAAGGGTTCTTCACAGTAAGAGCAGTAAGGATTTGGAATTCTCTGACAGAGAAGATAGTAATGGTGGACTCAATCAATAAGTTTCAAAAATGGATTAGATAAATTCCTAGTGGAAAAAAATATCCAGGGATACAGCAGTTAATTAACATAAAAAAATAATTATAACATAGGTTGAACTTGATGGACATTTGTCTTTTTTCAACCTCAACAACTATGTAACTATGTATTGTCAACCCATTTTTATTGTAATAGGAGCAAGTACAGTAGAAGAGAAGGGAGTGCGGGGATGGGACAGGGGGTGCATAGCTAATTGCTTCAGGTAAAGAATAAAACAGGGGAAAGTAGAAAAGATACCAAAGAGGAAAACAAGAGGAAGTAAGTAATGGTTGTTGAGAGGACATAACAATAGGGTGATTCTGATAAAAAATTCTGGCTTTGTGACTGCGGTGAGAGAACCACTCCTGGCTGGGTGACTGCTGTGAGAGAACCTCTCCTGGCTTGGTGACTGCAGTGGGAGAATCTCTACTGGCTGGGTTACTGCGTTGAAAGAACCTCTCCCGGTGAAAGAACCTTTCCTGGCTGGGTGACTGCTATAAGAGAACCTCTACTAGCTGGCTGGGCTACTGCAGAGAGAGAACCTCTCCTGGCTGGGCTACTGCAGTGGGAGAATCTCTCCTGGTTGGGTGACTGCAGTGGGAGAATCTCTCCTGGCTGGGTTACTGCAGTAAAAGAACCTCTCCTGGCTGGGTGACTGCTGTAAGAGAACCTCTACTAGCTGGGTGACTACTGTAAGGAACCTCTCCTGGCTGGGCTACTGCAAAGAGAGAACCTCTCCTGGCTGGGTGACTGCAGTGAGAGAACCTCTCCTGGCTGGGTTACTGCAGTGAAAAAACCTCTCCTGGTTGGGTGACTGCTGTAAGAGAACCTCTCCTGGCTCGGTGACTACTGTAAGAGAACCTCTCCTGGCTGGGTGACTGCAGTGAGAGAACCTTTCATGACTGGATGACTGCAGTGGGAGAATCTCTCCTGGCTGGGTAACTGCAGTGAAATAACCTCTCCTGGCTGGGTGACTGCTGTAAGAGAACCTCTGCTAGCTGGGTGACAACTGTAAGAGAACCTCTCTGGCTGGGCTACTGCAGAGAGAGAACCTCTACTGGCTGGGTGACTGCTGTGAGAGAACCTCTCCTGGCTAGGTGACTGCAGAGGGAGAACCTCTCCTGGCTGGGTGACTGCTGTAAGAGAACCTCTACTAGTTGGGTGACTACTGTAAGAGAACCTCTACTAGCTGGGTGACAGCTGTAAGAGAACCTCTACTAGCTGGGTGACTGCTGTAAGAGAACCGCTACTGGCTGGGTGACTGCAGTGAGAGAACCTTTCCTGGCTGGGAGACTGCAGAGGGAGAACCTCTCCTGGCTGGGTGACTGCTGTAAGAGAACCTCTGCTTGCTGGGTGACTACTGTAAGATAACCTCTACTAGCTGGGTGACTGCTGTAAGAGAACATCTACTAGCTGGGTGACTGCTGTAAGAGAACCTCTACTGGCTGGGTGACTGCTGTGAGAGAACCTCTCCTGGCTGGGTGACTGCAGAGGGAGAACCTCTCCTGGCTGAGTGACTGCTGTAAGAGAACCTATCCTGGCTGGGTGACTGGAGTGAGAAAACCTCTACTAGCTTGGTGACTGCTGTTAGAGAACCTCTACTGGCTTGGTGACTGCTGAGGGAGAACCTCTCCTGGCTGGATGACTGCTGTAAGAGAACCTCTACCTGCTGGGTGACTACTGTAAGATAACCTCTACTAGCTGGGTGACTGCTGTAAGAGAACATCTACTAGTTGGGTGACTGCTGTAAAAGAACCTCTACTGACTGGGTGACTGCTGTGAGAGAACCTCTCCTGGCTGGGTGACTGCAGAGGGAGAACCTCTCCTGACTAGGTGACTGCTGTGAGAGAATCTCTCCTGGCTGGGTTACTGCAGTGAAAGAACCTCTCCTGGTGAAAGAACCTCTCCTGGCTGGGTGACTGCTGTAAGAGAACCTCTACTAGCTGGCTGGGCTACTGCAGAGAGCGAACCTCTCCTGGCTAGGCTACTGCAGAGAGAGAACCTCTCCTGGCTGGGTGACTGCAGTGGGAGAATCTCTCCTGGTTGGGTGACTGCAGTGGGAGAATCTCTCCTGGCTGAGTTACTGCAGTAAAAGAACCTCTCCTGGCTGGGTGACTGCTGTAAGAGAACCTCTACTAGCTGGGTGACTGCTGTAAGAGAACCTCTCCTGGCTGGGTGACTGCAGTGAGAGAACCTTTCATGGCTGGGTGACTGCAGTGGGAGAATCTCTCCTGGCTGGGTTACTGCAGTGAAAGAACCTTCCCTGGCTGGGTGACTGCTGTAAGAGAACCTCTGCTAGCTGGGTGACAACTGTAAGAGAACCTCTCCTGGCTGGGCTACTGCAGAGAGAGAACCTCTACTGGCTGGGTGACTGCTGTGAGAGAACATTTCCTGGCTAGGTGACTGCAGAGGGAGAACCTCTCCTGGCTGGGTGACTGCTGTAAGAGAACCTCTACTAGGTGGGTGACTACTGTAAGAGAACCTCTACTAGGTGGGTGACTACTGTAAGAGAACGTCTACTAGCTGGGTGACAGCTGTAAGAGAACCTCTACTAGCTGGGTGACTGCTGTAAGAGAAGCTCTACTGGCTGGGTGACTGCAGTGAGAGAACCTTTCCTGGCTGGGAGACTGCAGAGGGAGAACCTCTTCTGGCTGGGTGACTGCTGTAAGAGAACCTCTACTTGCTGGGTGACTACTGTAAGATAACCTCTACTAGCTGGGTGACTGCTGTAAGAGAACATCTACTAGCTGGGTGACTGCTGTAAAAGAACCTCTACTGGCTGGGTGACTGCTGTGAGAGTACCTCTCCTGGCTGGGTTGACTGCAGAGGGAGATCCTCTCCTGGCTGGGTGACTGCTGTAAGAGAACCTATCCTGGCTGGGTGACTGGAGTGGGAAATCCTCTACTAGCTTGGTGACTGCTGTTAGAGAACCTCTACTGGCTTGGTGAGAGCAGAGGGAGCACCTCTCCTGGCTGGGTGACTGCAGTGAGAGAACCTTTCATGGCTGGGTGACTGCAGTGGGAGAATCTCTCCTGGCTGGGTTACTGCAGTGAAAGAACCTCTCCTGGCTGGGTGACTGCTGTAAGAGAACCTCTGCTAGCTGGGTGACAACTGTAAGAGAACCTCTCCTGGCTGGGCTACTACAGAGAACCTCTACTGGCTGGGTGACTGCTGTGAGAGAACCTCTCCTGGCTAGGTGACTGCAGAGGGAGAACCTCTCCTGGCTGGGTGACTGCTGTAAGAGAACCTCTACTAGGTGGGTGACTACTGTAAGAGAACCTCTACTAGCTGGGTGACAGCTAGTCTGTAAGATAACCTCTACTACCTGGGTGACTGCTGTAAGAGAACCTCTACTGCCTGGGTGACTGCAGTGAGAGAACCTTTCCTGGCTGGGAGACTGCAGAGGGAGAACCTCTTCTGGCTGGGTGACTGCTGTAAGAGAACCTCTACTTGCTGGGTGACTACTGTAAGAGAACATCTACTAGCTGGGTGACTGCTGTAAAAGAACCTCTACTGGCTGGGTGACTGCTGTGAGAGAACCTCTCCTGGCTGGGTGACTGCAGAGGGAGATCCTCTCCTGGCTGGGTGACTGCTGTAAGAGAACCTATCCTGGCTGGGTGACTGGAGTGAGAAAACCTCTACTAGCTTGGTGACTGCTGTTAGAGAACCTCTACTGGCTTGGTGACTGCAGAGGGAGAACCTCTTCTGGCTGGATGACTGCTGTAAGAGAACCTCTACTTGCTGGGTGACTACTGTAAGATAGCCTCTACTAGCTGGGTGCCTGCTGTAAAAGAACCTCTACTGGCTGGGTGACTGCTGTGAGAGAACCTCTCCTGGCTGGGTGACTGCAGAGGGAGAACCTCTCCTGACTGGGTGACTGCTGTGAGAGAACCTCTCCTGGCTGGGAGACTGCTGTAAGAGAACCTCTACTGGCTGGGTGACTTCTGGTATAAAACCTTTCCTGGCTGGGTGGCTGCTGTAAGAGAACCTCTCCTGGCTGAGTGACTTCAGTGAGAGAACCACTCGTGGCTGGGTGACTGCAGTGAGAGAACCACTCATGGCGGGTTACTGCTGTAAGATAACCTCTACTAGCTGGCTGGGCTACTGCAGAGAGAGAACTTCTCCTGGCTGGGCTACTGCAGAGAGAGAACCTCTCCTGACTGGGTGACTGCAGTGGGAGAATCTATCCTGGTTGGGTGACTGCAGTGGGAGAATCTCTCCTGGCTGAGTTACTGCAGTAAAAGGACCTCTCCTGGCTGTGTGACTGCTGTAAGAGAACCTCTACTAGCTGGGTGACTACTGTAAGGAACCTCTCCTGGCTGGGCTACTGCAGAGAGAGAACCTTCCCTGGCTGGGTGACTGCAGTGAGAGAATCTCTCCTGGCTGAGTTACTGCAGTGAAAAAACCTCTCCTGTCTGGGTGACTGCTGTAAGAGAACCTCTACTAGCTGGGTGACTACTGTAAGAGAACCTCTCCTGGCTGGGCTACTGCAGAGAGAGAGAGAACCTCTCCTGGCTGGGTGACTGCAGTGGGAGAATCTCTCCTGGTTGGGTGACTGCAGTGGGAGAATCTCTCCTGGCTGGGTTACTGCTGTGAAAGAACCTCTCCTGGCTGGGTGACTGCTTTAAGAGAACCTCTGCTAGCTGGGCGACTACTGTAAGGAACCTCTCCTGGCTGGGCTACTGCAGAGAGATAACATCTCCTGCCTGGGTGACTGCAGTGAGAGAATCTCTCCTGGCTGGGTTACTGCAGTGAAAAACTCTCCTGGCTGGGTGATTGCTGTAAGAGAACCTTTACTAGCTGGGTGACTACTGTAAGAGAACCTCTCCTGGCTGGGCTACTGCAGAGAGAGAACCTCTCGTGGCTGGGTGACTGCAGTAAGAGAACCTTTTATGGCTGGGTGACTGCAGTGGGAGAATCTCTCCTGGCTGGGTTACTGCAGTGAAAGAACCTCTCCTGGCTCGGTGACTGCTGTAAGAGAACCTCTGCTAGCTGGGTGACAACTGTAAGAGAACGTCTACTAGCTGGGTGACTGCTGTAAGAGAACCTCTACTGGCTGGGTGACTGCAGTGAGAGAACCTTTCCTGGCTGGGAGACTGCAGAGGGAGAACCTCTCCTGGCTGGGTGACTGCTGTAAGAGAACCTCTACTTGCTGGGTGACTACTGTAAGATGACCTCTACTAGCTGGGTGACTGCTGTATGAGAACATCTAGCTGGGTGACTGCTGTAAAATAACCTCTATTGGCTGGGTGACTGCTGTGAGAGAACCTCTCCTGGCTGGGTGACTGCAGAGGGAGAACCTCTCCTGGCTGGGTGACTGCTGTAAGAGAACCTATCCTGGCTGGATGACTGGAGTGAGAAAACCTCTACTAGCTTGGTGACTGCTGTTAGAGAACCTCTACTGGCTTGGTGACTGCAGAGGGAGAACCTCTCCTGGCTGGATGTCTGCTGTAAGAGAACCTCTAGTTGCTGGTTGCCTGCTGTAAGAGAACATCTACTAGCTGGGTGCCTGCTGTAAAAGAACCTCTACTGGCTGGGTGACTGCTGTGAGAGAACCTCTCCTGGCTGGGCGACTACAGAGGGAGAACCTCTCCTGACTGGGTGACTGCTGTGAGAGATCCTATCCTGGCTGGGAGACTGCTGTAAGAGAACCTCTACTGGCTGGGTGATTTCTGGTATAAAACCTTTCCTGGGTGGGTGGCTGCTGTAAGAGAACCTCTACTGGCTGGGTGATTTCTGGTATAAAACCTTTCCTGGCTGGGTGGCTGCTGTAAGAGAACCTCTCCTGGCTGGGTGACTTCAGTGAGAGAACCACTCATGGCTGGGTGACTTCAGTGAGAGAACCACTCATGGCTGGGTGACTGCTGTGAGAGAACCTCTCCTGGATGGGTGACTTATGGTATAGAAACTCTCATGGCTGGGTGACTTCAGTGAGAGAACCACTCATGGCTGGGTGACTGCAGTAAGAGAACCTCTTCTGGCTGGGTGACTGCAGTGGGAGAACCTCTCCTGGATAGGTGACTGCTGTGAGAGAACCTCTCCTGATTCTGCGAATAGTATAATAGTACTCACCAGCACACCTGTAATGTTTAAAGCGGGACTAAAGCTGTTGGAAACCTCTTTTTTTATTTATTAATATGGACTATATTGGATTATTATTATTAAATTGTATTTCTAAGGTGCCACAAGTGATACGCAGCGCTGTACAGAGGGGAAAACAATAAGACAGTACATGGTGAAACACTGCAGTACAGGGAACAATACAATACAGTAGACAAGTGACAAATAGCTGTTTGTGTGACTGCGGTATATCAGCAGGGGATGTCTCCGGTGGTAAAGGGATGACTCACCCTGTGAAGATGGTGCGACGCCTGGCTCTGTGAGGCGCGGTACATGCAGGACCACTAAACTCCACCTCCGAGAGACACTGGCACTAGGGAACAAACACTAGGGGTGCGCCCATAGGATTCTATTGTAGAAGGAGACAGGCACAGAGCGCACCATCTACTAACAATTCAGATCTGACCGCTGTTGCGCGTTTTCACACAGCGGGCGATCAGGTCCTAACTGCAATGCGCACGCGCGTCGGACAGCAACAATAGGCAACGCCGGTCAGTGACAGGATGGTGCGAAAAATCCGATAGCACGGGCATTCGCAAGGTGAGTGACAGGAAGAGGCCGTTTGTGGGTGGTAACTGAGCCCAAGCGTTTTCAGGGAGGGAATCTTACGTCAGCTCTGGCCCCCGATCAGCCTGTTCTCATCGCACTGTAGGAGTAAGTCCTGGGTTGCGCAGAGACTGTACAAAGTGGGTTTTCGCAGCTCGGCGTACACATAGGATAGCACACTTGCACAGCGAATTTACACTCCCCCTAGCAGCCCAGCGATCGGAACTGAATGACCCCCAATGTCACAGGTGACCCAGAGTATGTGCAATGGGCCATGCTCAGGATTCCATACCATGGAAACGTACTCTTATACAGATCACTGATGAGAAGCATGCACGTAGAGTTGGAGTATGGGGAATGTAAAACACGTGCTACTATCGGCCTTTCCATACAGCTTTATGTCAGTATACAAACCCGAATATATTTCCTATGCCTGAATAAGTATTACATTCATTCCATATTAAAATAAGTGTTTCCTCGTTTGTATTCGAGTCCACATTAAGATTCAGTGTTATGGAAAACATGGACGTTGTTTATATCTGGGTCTAGGCTTTCTGCATCGCCGCCCGTTCAGTCTCTGCACTGTGTAACAGCTGTAGAGACGGCAGAAACACTAACACAGTAACTAGTGGTCAGGGCGGCTTATACTGTATGTATGAGATAAATGAAAACCAGCCACCTGCCCCTAAATAACCAACGATCTGCTGATACCGTTCTGCCCGTCCTAACCAGAGGAGAATAAAAATAGGCACTTTCATGTAGGAAATGGCCACCTCCGTTCTCACTTGGCCGTGTGATTGTTTACTTAGCTATGCGATGCCTATCTCTGAGACTCTGCCGCAAAACAGATGTAACGTCCACGGATATTTATATATGTCTGGTTATTATGGTTGCTTAACCAGACGGCATCTGACAGTTATATGCACAAAGTCTGTAATATGACTGTAAGAAAGTCTGCCTCGCTGGGGAGTCAGAGTGAGTTACTGTACACTGCCCAGATGTCAAGGCTCCAATGTTAAACACCCTTATAGAGTACAGTACGTGGTTAGATGACACTTCTCCAGTTCAGTTGGTTCTCCTTGTACCTTAGGTTTATACTGGAAGTACGTCCGGTACAGATCATTGGTGTACAGATCAGGCTCTCTAATAGTGCTTAGGGCAGGGCCAAGGAGCGCTGCTATGGGGGGAACCTTGGGACTGTGCTATATTATTGGGGGGTCCTTACAGCCACCCATGCAATTGCAACAGTTCTGAAGCTTTCTAGCTCCATCTTAAGGCTTACTTATCAAGTTTGTTTTTTTGAGTACTTTCTGGTGAATTGGGAAGCAGTGAATGGATATGTCCTGGCATCCTCACAGCAGACAGTGGCAGACCTACAATCATGTTGTTGTATTGCTAACACATATCCTGCTTAGGTACTTATACAGGTGAATGGAACTTTGCTGTGTTAGTGAGCCAGTGAGTAACATCGCATGGCCCAGTTTTGCTCCTGACTTCTACTAGATATCCTGCTTTATTATCCATAACCTTGTACAGGAAAAGACCAAATCGCAAGGAGCTTGCATTGTTCACATGGGTTCCGGATTGCATACGTTCACATACAGTGATAGTAAAGGAGCGATACACCTTCTGTGTGCTTAAAGGGAGAATTTATAAAATACGATTCATTTCTACTGAGAAAATATCAGGCAAAAAGTCCAATACATTATATTTCCTTTAGTGGGTGCCTTATCATGTACAGATGGCTTCTGTGCTTTTCATTGTGTTCATCTATGAATTAATCTTTAATTAAGCAAAGACTATTGTGTTAAGTGGAAATTCTAAATGGATGTGCTACTGGCATGCAGTGAATTCATATATCTTACAGTAAATGATGTATATTAATTTGCTAAGACCCAGTGACATAAGACTTATCCCTATTATTATTATTATTATTATTATTATTATCCTTTATTTATATGGTGCCACAAGGGTTCCGCAGCGCCCAATCACAGAGTACATAAACAAATAATCAAAACAGGAAAACAGCAACTTAGAGTTGAAGACAATATAGGACAAGTACAGGGTAAAAAAGCATAGCTACATCAGCAGATGACACTGGAATAAGTATCAGACTGCGGGATTTTGCTGCAGTTGAAGATTATTAAAGTAAGGAAAAGGATAAGCACATGAGGGAAGAGGGCCCTGCTCATGAGAGCTTACATCCCTAATACTTGAAAAGCACTGGATTTTTAGTAATGAGAGGATAACGTATGAGATCGCTTCTGTTCAGTGATCTACACTGCGAGTCTGCACTACATATTGCAGCTATTGTCATCTCGCCCATTAATCCTTACCATACTAGCGGTGAGTTCATGGAAAGCCCTTCCTTCCTCTTTCCATCCTGCAGGCAGTATTTACTACTGCAGGTCAATGGGCGGCCGCATACTCCCCAGAGCATCTGTAGCCCCCCCAGGTAAGGTGGCTGGAGTATGGGGAAAAATAGGGACATATTGACTAAATGATTTCTGGCACTGTGTGACCTGGCGATTGTTGTGACCTCTGTCTGTGAATTCTGTTGTACGCAGGAAAGTGACCATAATGGAAGACCCAGACCAAAACATCCACCTGAAGAACCTGTCGCTCCAGCAAGCCACAAACGAGGAGGAGGCCCTGAACCTGCTCTTCTTAGGGGACACCAATCGCATGATAGCAGAGGTGAGAACTTCTCAGGGGACCATACTCCTTAATGACCAGAGATATGTTGTAACCCAAGTACCAGACCATTGTCACATTTGTCACATGAGAATAGCATTAAAATATCTTTAGTCATCCTGACGCTTCCATCAGGACTTATATTTGGCAGCATAGTCTACTAACTATTTTTGTTATTTTGCTCTAATCCCAGAAATAGTCAAAAGTAAAAAATAAAAACACCCTTTAGAGGTTTTGCAAAAGATTATAATCACACGATTATATACACCGATCTTTTTTGCCCCATGTGGCGTGAGATGCGTGGCCGACCTAGATGCTCCGCCACAGGTAGCGGTTCCCAGAGAAGTTAGCATCTTATTAGCATCGTAGCTGCAGCTGAAGGCTCTTGCTGTGTCCTAGGCTCTGAGGATGAGTATTTTTGTTGCAAAGTAATTGGTGTAAAGTCACAGATTAACCACAATGGTGCATGGCGCACTGCATGGGGTGGCTCACTTGTATCAGTTTATTGCCTTTTAACCAGGTTACCCAGCAGCTGCATGCAGTGCCAGTATCCAGGTACCAGTGCATTGTACTTTGTTGAATTAGGGATTCAAATAAGATGCATACCTGGTATAAAAGTTTGTGGCGAGGCACGTGGCTTGGCTTAGACGCAAAGTCCATGGCATGCTAAACGAGGCTGTAGTATATGCTTCTACTTGTGGATAGGTGTATGTGGATATAGCTGTCTTTTTCCAAAGTAGAAACTAGATATATATAGTATGTTTATATTATCTCTTATATATTTGTCCAGATCTGTGACTCTATGACTCATTTGCTAACGCTTGGCGTGGCTAGGAACTCTTAGTCATAGAGTCACAGATCTGGATAGGAGAGAGTAGGTAAAACACACGCTGACTAATACCCCTTTCACACCCCCAATGCTGGGTCCTTCCCGGGTGGGATCCGCCATTGGACGCTGCTGCTGGCTTCCCGACCCGGCAATATGCCGGGCGGGTTGCCATAGCAGCGGGGGGGGGGGGGCGGAGCTGGCAGCGTGGGAGGAGGCAGCGCTGGGAGATGATATCATCTCCGCGCCGCCTCTCCCTGCTGTAGTGAACGGGGAGCTCGTTTACGCTGCCATTGACCCGGTATTCAACCAGGGAATAACACTGCTTTATTCCCGGGTTGAATTGCCAGGTCAGGCGACCCAGGATTTCAGCTATGGCGCTTTCACACCGCACGCTGACCCGGGTCGATACCGGGTTATTTGTGCGGTGAAAAAGGGGTATTATAGTAAGAACTACACCTTGCAGCAGCCAGTGCTTTAATGACAGCCCCCCCCCCCCCAGGGGTTATGGGGCAATTAGCAGTCACCCTGGAACGATACACTGTATCACTGAGCTCTGCCACTGCCCAGGTGGCCGCCATGCTGCTGCGGAGGAACTTTTGTCAGTCTGGGATCAGGGGGAGAAGAGGAGGAGGAAGAGAGGGTAATCTTACCTGTCGGCCGGACGCCCGGACACCCGAGCTGGGCTCCCCGTCAGCTGTCAGGCCGTGTGCCGCTGCTGGAGGCGGGAAGGGGGAGAGGAGGGTGACGCCGCCGCCCTCCGTGCCCACTCCGCTGCGATCTTCCTGGCGTCTATCCGCCGCTCACATCCCATCCTCAACCACAGCTGTCGGCTGCCTCCCGGTCGCCATGTTAACACTCAGCAGCTGACGCGGAGTCTGGGAGTTGTAGCTCCCGACACCGCCGGCTGCTTCCCGGGGACTACATCTCCGAGGGAGCACCGTGGGCAGACGCGGCAGGCCAGCCTCCCGCTGCACAGGGATAGAATGCGGAGGGTGCGCGTCACTGTGACGTCACGGCAGTGCTGTGATGAGACTACAACTCCAGCCATGCCTTGCGCGGCCAGGAAGGCACATGGTGGTTGCTGTTTCTGGTGCTGGTGTAGAGTGTGAGTCTGTAGTGTGCAGTGTGCGGTGACAAGGGGCCTAATTCAGACCTGATCGCTCGCTCGGTTTTTTTTGCACTGCTGCGAACAGGTAGTCGCCGCCCATAGGGGAGTGTATTTTAGCATTGCAAGTGTGCAGCCGAGCGGTACAAAAAGAGTATGTGCAGTCTCTGAGTAGCCCAGAACTTACTCAGCTGCTGCGATCACTTCAGCCTGTCCGATACCGGAATTGACGTCAGACACCCGCCCTGGACACGCTTGGACACGCCTGCATTTTTCCAACCACTCCCTGAAAACGGTCAGTTGACACCCACAAACGCGCGCACACTGTGTATGTGATGTTATATAGGGGAAGGGGCTGTATAGTGATATATACAGTATATGAGAAATAATCTCCCAACACACACACTGTGTATGTGGTATTTACCGAACATTGGCCCTCATTCCGAGTTGTTCGCTCGTTGCCGAGTTTCGCTATATTGCGATTAGTCGCTTACTGCGCATGCGCAAGGTTCGCAGAGCGCATGCGGTTAGTTATTTTACTCAAAAGTTAGGTATTTTACTCACGGCATAACAAGGATTTCTCTGACGTCCTAGTGGATGCTGGGAACTCCGTAAGGACCATGGGGAATAGACGGGCTCCGCAGGAGACTGGGCACTCTAAAAGAAAAATTAGGTACTATCTGGTGTGCACTGGCTCCTCCCTCTATGCCCCTCCTCCAGACCTCAGTTAGAATCTGTGCCCGGCCAGAGCTGGATGCACCTAGTGGGCTCTCCTGAGCTTGCTAGAAAGAAAGTATTTGTTAGGTTTTTTATTTTCAGTGAGATCTGCTGGCAACAGACTCACTGCTACGTGGGACTGAGGGGAGAGAAGCAAACCTACCTGCGTGCAGCTAGCTTGTGCTTCTTAGGCTACTGGACACCATTAGCTCCAGAGGGTTCGAACACAGGGCCTGACCTCGATCGTCCGTTCCCGGAGCCGCGCCGCCGTCCTCCTTGCAGAGCCAGAAGACAGAAGAAGGAGATAAAATCGGCGGCAGAAGACTCCGGTCTTCATTAAGGTAGCGCACAGCACTGCAGCTGTGCGCCATTGCTCCCACTGCACACCACACACTCCGGTCACTGTAGGGAGCAGGGCGCTGGGGGGGGGGGGCGCCCTGGGCAGCAATAAGTATACCTTTTGGCAATATATACACATAATACAGTCTGGAAAACTGTATATGTGTAAAACCCCCGCCATTTTTAGTCAGAAACAGGACAGAAGCCCGCCGCTGAGGGGGCCGGGCCTCCTTCCTCAGCACACCAGCGCCATTTTCTCTTCACAGCTCCGCTGGAAGGAAGCTCCCCAGGCTCTCCCCGGCAGTATCCTGGTACACAAAGGGTGAAAAGAGAGGGAGGGGCACATAAATTTAGGCGCAAAAATTTGTATATACAGCAGCTACTGGGTAAACACTGAGTTGTAGTGTAATCCCTGGGTTATATAGCGCTGGGGTGTGTGCTGGCATACTCTCTCTCTGTCTCTCCAAAGGGCCTTGTGGGGGAACTGTCCTCAAATAGAGCATCCCCTGTGTGTGTGGTGTGTCGGTACGCGTGTGTCGACATGTCTGAGGTAAAAGGCTCCTCTAATGAGGTGATAGAGCGGATATGTGTGTGAGAGGGTGTCTCCGTCGACAACGCCGACACCTGTTTGGATATGTGTAAGTGCTAAGGTGAATTTATTGCACAAAAGGTTAGGGAACAGACAGGAAATCTACCCATGTCTGTCCCTATGTCACAGAGACCTTCAGAGTCTCTCAATGCTCACTATCCATAATAACAAACACTGGTATCGACATGGAGTTTAACTCCACTGTCGACTACGATAATGCAAAGTTACAGCCAAGATGGCTATAAGGTATTCAATATATGATTATTGAAATAATAGATGATTTGCATATCACTGATGACTCATCTGTCCCTGACACGAGAGTACACATGTTTAAGGGGAAGAATGCTGAGGTAAATTTCCCTCCTCTCATGAGGAAAAAGAGCGGGAATCTCCAGACAAGAGACGGCAGCTTCCCACAAGAGAATTCTCAGGCTGTATCCTTTCCCCACTAGGGCCAGGATATGTTGAGAATCTTCCCCTGGGGTGTCCTGTTTGCACAGACGGTAGCACTTGCTATTCTCAGGGATCCTGCAGATAGCGTGCACATTCTAGTATACTACCCAGACCGGCGATTGTGTCGGCATGGGTTTATAGCGCTGTGGCAGCGTGGACAGGTACCTTATCAGCAGAGATGAGACCCTAGTATGCAATATAAATATATTAAAGATGCTGTCTTAAGTGATAGATATATAGTTATAAAGCATGCCCAAAGAGACATGAGTATACTGGGTCCTAGAGTCAAAGCTATGTCGATCTCTGCTTGACGTGTCCTGTAGAATATGCATTGGACAGATGATGCCGACTTAAGAGGCATATGGAAGGCTGAGGATTGTGTGGAGAAGGGTTCTCGGGCCTGGTCTCCACAGCTATAGCTGGTAATTCTGCTAGTTTGCCTTATATTCCTGCACAGCCTAAGAAAGCACGACATTATTAAATGCAGCCTTTCGTATAAAGAAACAAGAAAGTCTGAGGGGCGTCCTTTCTTGTCAGAGCCGGGCAGCTAGTTCCCAGGAACAGAAGTCCTCCCCGGCCCCTAAAAAAATCCACCAATGTCGCTGGGGCTCCACAGGCGGAGCTAGGCCCGGTGGGGACACGCCTTCGTAAGTTCAGCCACAAGTGGGTTCACTCCCTGTTCGATCCCTGGGCAATAGATATTGTGTCTCAGGGATACAAGCTGGACTGTGAGAAGATGCCCCTTCACCGAGAGGGAGCCAGTGTTATCTGCAATTCACAAATTGTATCTTTAACAGGTGGTGGTCAAGGGTCCCCTCCTTCAACAAGAGGGTGTTATTATTAGACCATGTTGTAATCCCGAAACCAGACGGTTCGGTCAGACCCATATTGAATTAAAAATCCCTGAACATATACCTGAGAAGGTTCAAGTTCAAGATGGAATCGCTAAGAGCGGTCAGTGCAAGCCTAAAAAGGGGGAGACTTTATTGTGAATCGGGACATAAGGGATGCATACCTTCAGGTCCCCATTTATCCACCTCATTAGGCGTACCTCAGAATTGCGGTACGGGATTGTCATTACCAATTTCAGATGTTGCCGTTTGGTCTCTCCACGGCCCCGAGAATATTCACCATGGTAATGGCGGATATAATTGTGCTCCTGCGGAAGCAAGGTGTCACTATTATTACGTACTTGGACGATCTCCTCATAAAAGCGAGATCAAGAGAGCAGTTGCTGAACAGCGTATCACTTTCTCTGGAAGTGTAACGGCTGGATTCTATATATTCCAAAGTCGCAGTTTCCTACAGCTCATCTGCCTCTCCTAGGCACGATCCTAGACACAGACCAGAAAAGGGTTATCTCCCGATAGAGAGAGCTCAGGAGCTCGTGACACTGGTCAGGAATCTATTAAAACCAAAACAGGTGTCAGTGCACCACTGCACTCGAGTCCTGGGAAGGATGGTGGCATCATACGAGGCCATCCCCTTAGGCAGGTTCCATGCGAGGACCTTCCAATGGGACTTACTGGACAAGTGGTCCGGATCACCTCTTCAGAGGCATCGGTTAATCTCCCTATCCCCCAGGGCCAGGGTGTCTCTCCTGTGGTGGCTGCAGAGTGCTCACCTTCTCGAGGGCCGCAGATTCGGCATTCAGGACTGGATCCTGGTGACCACGGATGCAAGCCTCCGAGAGTGGGGGGCAGTTACACAGGGAAGAAATTTCCAAGGTCTGTGGTCAAGTCAACTGACTTGCCTTCACATCAATATCCTGGAACTAAGGGCCATATACAACGCCCTAAGTCAAGCGGAGATCCTGCTTCGCGACCAACCGGTTCTGATCCAGTCAGATTGCAGGGGTTCATGTAAACCGCCAAGGCGGCACAAGGAGCAGGGTGGCGAGGGTAGAAGCCACCAGAATTCTTCGCTGGGCGGAGAATCAAGTAAGCGCACTGTCAGCAGTGTTCGTTCCGGGAGTGGACATCTGGGAAGCAGACTTCCTCAGCAGGCACGACCTGCACCCGGGAAAGTGGGGACTTCATCAGGAAGTCTTCACGCAGTTTGCAAATTGATGGGAACTGCCTAAGGTGGACTAGATGGCGTCCCACCTCAATAAAAAGCTAAAAAAGGTTTTACGCCGGGTCAAGGGACCCTCAGGTGATAGCTGTGGTCGCACTAGTAACACCGTGGGTGTTCCAGTCGGTCTCTGTATTCCCTCCTCTCCCTCTCATACCCAAGGGCTGAGAATTGTAATAAAAGGAGGAGTGAAAACAATATTCTTTGCTCCGAATTGGCCAAGAAGGACTCGGTACCCGGAGCTGCAGGGAATGCTCTCAGAGGACTCAGGGCTTCTGCCTCTCAGACAGGACATGTTGCAACAGGGGCCCTGTCTGTTCCAAAATTTACCGTGGCTGCATTTGACGGCATGGCGGTTGAACGCCGGATCCTAGCGGAAAAGGGCATTCCGGATGCAGTTATTCCTACGCTGATAAAGGCTAGGAAAGACGTGACAGCAAGACTTTTTCACTGTATATGGCGAAAATAGGTTGCTTGGTGTGAGGCCGGGAAGGCCCTACAGAGGAATTCCAGCGGAGTCGATTCCTGCACTTCCTACAGTCAGGAGTGACTATGGGCCTAAAATTAGGATCCATAAAGGTCAAGATTTCGGCCCTATACATTTTCTCTAAAAATGAACTGGCTTCACTGCCTGAAGTTCAGACGTTGTTCCGGGGGTGCTGCATATTCAGCCTCCTTTTGTGCCACCGGTGGCACTTTGGGATCTTAACGTTGTGTTGGATTTCCTGAAATCCCACTGGGTTGAGCCACTTAAGACCATGGAGCTAAAATATCTCACGTGGAAAGTGGTCATGCTATTGGCCTTAGCTTCGGCTAGGCGGGTGTCAGTATTGGCGGTTTTGTCATGTAAAAACCCTTATCTGATCTTCCATATGGACAGGGCAGAATTGAGGACTCGTCCCCAATTTCTTCCTAGGGTGGTATCATCGTTTCATTTGAACCAGCCTATTGTGGTGCCTGCGGCTACTAGGGACTTGGAGGATTCCAAGTTGCTGGACGTAGTCCGGGCTTTGAAAATTTATGTTTCCAGAAAGGCGGGAGTCAGAAAGTCTGTTTATTCTGTATGCAGCCAACAAGGTTGGCGCTCCTGCTTCGAAGCAGACTATTGTTCGCTGGATCTATAGCACGATTCAGCTGGTTCACTCTGCGGCTGGATTGCCGCATCCAAAATGGTGAAAGCCCATTCCACGGGGAAGGTGGGCTCTTCTTGGGCGGCTGCCCGAGGGGCCTCGGCTTTACAGCTCAGCCGAGCTGCTACTTGGTCGGGGTCAACCAAGTTTGCTAAGTTCTACAAGTTTGATACCCTGGCTGAGGAGGACCTTGAGTTTGCTCATGCGATGCTGCAGAGTCATCCGCACTCTCCCGCCCGTTTGGGAGCTTTGGTATAATCCCCATGGTCCTTACGGAGTTCCCAGCATCCACTAGGACGTCAGAGAAAATAAGAATTTACTCACCGGTAATTCTATTTCTCGTAGTCCGTAGTGGATGCTGGGCGCCCGTCCCAAGTGCGGACTCTCTGCAATACATGTATATAGTTATTGCTTAACTAAAGGGTTATTGTTATGAGCCATCTGTTACTGAGGCTCAGTTGTTGTTCATACTGTTAACTGGGTATGGTTATCACAAGTTGTACGGTGTGATTGGTGTGGCTGGTATGAGTCTTACCCTGGATTCCAAATCCTTTCCTTGTTGTGTCAGCTCTTCCGGGCACAGTTTCCTTAACTGGGGTCTGGAGGAGGGGCATAGAGGGAGGAGCCAGTGCACACCAGATATTACCTAATCTTTCTTTTAGAGTGCCCAGTCTCCTGCGGAGCCCGTCTATTCCCCATGGTCCTAACGGAGTTCCCAGCATCCACTACGGACTACGAGAAATAGAATTACCGGTGAGTAAATTCTTATTTTTTCTTTGTTCTGGTGATCGGAGTGTGATTGACAGGAAGTGGGTGTTTCTGGGCGGAAACTGGCCGTTTTATGGGTGTGTGCGGAAAAACGCTGCCGTTTCTGGGAAAAACGCGGAAGTGGCTGGAGAAACAGGGGAGTGTCTGGGCGAACGCTGGGTGTGTTTGTGACGTCAAACCAGGAACGAAACTGACTGAACTGATCGCAGTGGCAGAGTAAGTCCCGAGCTACTCAGAAACAGCAAAGAAATTTCTATTCGCAATTATGCGAATCTTTTGTTCGCAATTCTGCTAAGCTAAGATTCACTCCCAGTAGGCGGCGGCTTAGCGTGTGCAATGCTGCTAAAAGCAGCTAGCGAGCGAACAACTCGGAATGAGGGCCATTGTCTTTATACCTACATTATGTACACATAACATATTATTAATAGACTAGGTCATTCATCGTACCCTGCATCCACTCCTCACACCTTCGCAATGGCCTTCACCCCCTTGACCATCGCACGCCCTTTGGCCGTAAAATATTTAACCACTAACATCATCATGCTTGAAGGTAAAACTCCATATAATACAAATATTGCCCGCCCAAAGGACGTGTAGGGGTTAAGGGGGTGTAGCCCCTTGCGACGGTGTGAAGAGTGCCCGTAGGGCGTGATGAATCTCCTAGTCCTATATAATGAAAGGCTATCTCTGCTCCTCTCCCCTCTGGGGGAAATTCAGTTGTCTGACAGCAATTCAAGTGTTGCTCCATTCGGTCGCACACTACTGTTATGATGTTCTGTCATTTTGACGGTAGGTGTAATATGCAGTATATATATATATATATATATATATATATAGAAAACAGGAAGGTCCGGCACGGCCACTTGAAATGAAACAGTATAGCTGGGTGCCCTCACAAATAGAACGTATGTACAGCAGGTGGGTGCGGCACTCCAAAGAAGCAGACGTAAAACTTTATAAAGTGCACTTTATAAAGTTTTACGTCTGCTTCTTTGGAGTGCCGCACCCACCTGCTGTATATATATATATATATATATATATATATCTCACACACATACACACAAGTATAAAATTATTATTATATACACACATATAGTACATACACGTTTAGAACATATTCGGTATAAGCATGAGATGTTATTATTTTTTTATGTTGGCAACATGGAAAACTTACATAAAACAAGTGGGGTGAAAGGTCACTATCATTGCTCTGACAATATACATTCACCACAGTCCGTGGTAATAGGCTTATTATGTGGCCTCTCGTGTAACCCACAATCACAGTTCTGGCCACAATACAATGCAACCCCCATTTACCAGGCAAAATACATTTCTCAAAACCTTAGATTCAGAGACTGGGGCCCAAATGTATTAAGCCTTAGAAAGTGATAAGGTGGAGACGGATAAAGAGTGATAAATGACCAGCCAATCAGCTTCCTAACTGCAATGTCACAGGCTGTGTTTGATAAATAACAGTTAGGATCTGATTGGCTGTTCATTTATCACTCTTTATCCGTCTCCACTGTATCACTCTGTAAGGCTTAATACATTTGAACTCCTATACCCTGTAGGGCAGTGGTGGCCAACGCGTGGCTCTTGAGCCACATGCGGCTCTTTCTTCATTCAAATGTGGCTTCCAACACTCAGTCACATGACCACAAGAGATCTGTAAACCGCTGCACTGCAGCCAGACATGCAGCAGCACTACGTAGACTGAGAACCGAGGGAGCCAAATACACACGGGGGAGCTGGCTGGAGTGACACAGGCGGGTGCTGGCTGGAGTGACACATGGGGGAACTGAAGTGTATTATGTGAATCTGGCTTTTCAATATATTTTATGCGGATCTGGCTTTTTCAATTATTTGATGTAAAAGTGGCTTTTTCGTTGTATTTTATGTTGGATCTGGCTTTTTCAGTATGTTTTATAACAGGGGCGTGGCCTAGCAGGCACGAGGTCACACCCCATTTTTGCAAGAGCGCCTTCGGCTCCAAGTCGGCTCCAAGTCGGCTCTTTGATGTACCTAACAAGATTTCTTGGCTCTTTGTCTCTGACTGGTTGGCCACCCCTGCTGTAGGGGAATACGCATTAAATTGAAATGAACTTATTTGTGCAGAAGTGTCCTCATACATCATTGAAATCTGTACCATTAGATGGATCCCCGCACCACGTTTGAATAGACCTACATTTGCTACATAAAAGAAAGGCAGAGAATATAGACAATACTTTATTATTACTGATGTGTCCTGTGTTTAACTTTTCAGTTTGCAACACATTACCTGCTGTTTAGAATTTTGAGGAAATATGTCTTTCGTTATGCTCTATTTGTATGAGATAAAAATTATATTTCTTTTTGTTAATTCTTGAAAAAATTCTTTCTTAACTTCAGTGGAATTTCTAACTATTTTTGTTTAGAAAATTAGCAAAAAAAAAAAAGAGTTGGCCTGTTTACAAAGAATAACGATGCTGTCCACTGGTGTATACGTGGATTTCTGTGGCCGTGTTATTCAGCGGGTGCAAAGCGCATGTGAATTCTAGCAAATGAAAATAAACAAAGATCTTGCCAAATACTTTTTGGGGGATTGCAAACGTGTTGGAAAGAGATTATACTAATGCGTATACGGCATACATGGTCTGTATATCCTAAAGAATTAGAACACTCCTATCGACGTGTACTGTCAATGCAAGGCTACACTCCATGAACGATTCGCCTTTTAGGCTGGAATAGAACGTGTTACGGCCCAACCCCACTTGTTCGTTCACATGAAAATTCCCGAGGTGACCATAAGCAGAAACGCTTTCCATAAAAACTACATGTCCTGATCATTAACACATGTGGATTTTGGAAGGTCCAGTGTAAAAGTGAGAGGTGGATTGACCTTTTCATGTGAGAGGCCGCGCCGGGGATAGTGTAGAAGGTTCTACAGTCTGTTGTTTATCTTATGGAATGTATACGGAATCTTCTGTTCTCAGCACTGAGGGGTCAGGGTTCCCCTTTATATCCCCCTAGTACCATTGTTCATCTGTGTGGGTTTTCTAGAAAACTAGTGTATTTAATGCTGTCAATCCCTGTTTGTGAATGTATGCAGCAGCCTGAAGTGTGGTAATCTGTTACTGGAATATTATAAATCATGTTTCAATTATTATTCTTTGAAGTTGTTTTTATCCACGCAGTAAAACGTCTTTTTAAGTTGGAAAAAAACATCATGTGACAAAATCTGCTCCGTCTCTGATCTAATATGCTTAACATCTGTCTGTGACATCAGTCACATGTTGCCGGCATTCCCAATTTCAGCCCTTAAGGTGTACCTGTCATCGACACAGCTTGGTTGCAGCCCGTCCGTCGGGCGGGACCAAGAGTCATGAAAATGCAGCCAATCAAATCACTAGGATCCCATGACATCACTGAGATATGCAACCAGTTTACACATGCATCATACAGTATTGATTCATGAACATGTACTCACAGACGCAGTACCTGCAATATTTGTATTATTGTACAGTACTTAATGTCATTCCTGCAGCTTAATTTAATATAGATGGATTGCGCAGTCATCCTAAATGCGGGATGGATCGCAACAATGGAAAAGCATTGCTAAGAATTGAAAGCAAATGAAACAAGAGGGCAGATGTTTTAAGCCTGGAGAAGGCATAAAGAAGTGATAAAGCAGTGATAAATGCAAGGTGATGACGCACCAATTTACATATTGGAGCTGATTGGCTGGTGCATTATCACCTTGCACTTATCACTGCTTTATCACTGCTTTATGCCTTCTCCAGGCTTAATACATCTGCTCCCTTAGGACACATATAATATGCTGCTGTATGTGACGCCATCTGATTTTCCTGAGAAGGAAATGGGCATAGAAATGACTTTAGATAACGCAGGACAAGGCTTAACCTGAGATAGGATTATATAGAACCTGAAGAGGTGCACAATGTGTTTTTCTTGTATGAAGACTGCAACTTCTCCCTAAACTACTGGGATGTGTGGAGATGGAGAGGTTATGCCAGGAGACGCTGGGACTGTGCCCGTCATAGCTTAGGAAAAGTTTGGGTTGTGCCTGACCTAGTTACGGAAGTGTTGAGGGTTTTCCATAGTGATGACAAGAAAACTTTCTGTTTGGACAGGCTGGCAGGAAGGAGCGGCCACTGGTTAGGTGACTAGTTGGGACAGAGTTACAGTAGCTGAGGAATGTCTGGTGGAGCTGAGCAAGTGTCAGGTGAAGTCGTCTTGTGACTCCACTTCTCAACAATGGGCTGTTAAATAAAGCAATCCCGGTTATACAGTAGACACACATGGCGGACTGGCTGCCACATCACAAGAGAGTACAGATGAATAGTTCCCTACAGCATATATACAATAGTAGTTTGTCCCACTCCCCTGATTAACGTGATTGGTCGGCGATGAGGTCAGTTGTCGGCGATGATGATTAATCCCAGAACACTTGGAGGGCAAAGGGTTCTCAGGAAGACGGTCTGGCTCGTACAGGGTATGCGGAGCACATGTAGCCATATAAAAAGATCAGAGCCGTCACTATTTTATTATGGCATTCCCAGTCTCCTTGCAGACATACAGGATGGTATTTGAAGTGGTTACACTCTAAAGCTTTCTGCTGCTTAATAATGAACATGTGTAATGACTGCAGCTTTTTATTTTTTACTAAAATACACTTTGCTGGAGTTTTCCCCTATTTGTGAGAACAGAGCACCAGGATGGTGGGACAGAGACACGGAGACATCTCCTCGGAGATGGAATTTCCCTGGCTGCGGGAGACCCCTGCTTGTTGACTGAAGCACATTTTTCATTACTTGTTGGACTTGCTTACTGCAGCGTTACTTATTTAAATTACATTATAGGCGTAGTTAATCTCTGTCCATCACAACAAAGCATTTGAATCTGCAGACACCTAATGTCTACCAAATGTCCAAGTTTGAGAGGTTCCCACGTTCGATTAATGAACTTGAGATCAGCAGAAGACCTATGTTTCATCTAATAGCTCTGCAGGATGTATGGCCATTACTGTAAGCTTGTTCAGGAATAAATTCCTCTTCATCCAAAGAATATTTATCACCAACTACCGTACTTTAAATTCCTACAGCTACTCCCAAATACAGTAACACAATGGTGAAGGTTACTTATAAGACAGGTGCTTGGGCCTGATTATTGAGTAATGTTGCGAATCCTCTTGGATGCAGGTCTCTATGCTGCTATACTATGAGGGTGTGTTCCTCGGTGATGGAGTTTTATGTAAATGAGCGGGGTCAGTATAGATGTACCTGCACATCAGTGTAGCAGAAGTACCTACATCAACCTGATGGTGAGGGACTTGCGAGCTTTGTGACGCATATGAGCTGCCGCAATTGTATCATGCAGCGAGAATGTAAAGCATTCTCTTTGTATGATTCAATGGCAGACACTTATGTGCATTGTAACGAATCAGCGCTATATGAGGTACTGTCAGTCAGCGTCACAGTGTACGTGGGAAATCCGTGATTCACAGTAATAATAGTCTCCCGCATTTACATATTCAGCTCTAGAAATGTGGTGCAATGCCCCACTAGAGTATCAAGGGATTGCCAGGAAGAGAAGGTCTGGTGAAATTGTCTGTTGGCACCTCGGGTGTGACCATTCCATGGTTATTGTATGGTAATAGTCCTCTTGGCTAGTGTATGGTAACAGTGTTCATGGCTAGTGTATGGTAACAGTGTACATGGCTAGTGTATGGTGACAGTACTCATGGCTAGTGTATGGTAACAGTGTACATGGCTAGTGTATGGTAACAGTGTACATGGCTAGTGTATGGTAACAGTGTACATGGCTAGTGTATGGTAACAGTGTACATGGCTAGTGTATGGTAACAGTGTACATGGCTAGTGTATGGTAACAGTGTTCATGGCTAGTGTATGGTAACAGTACTCATGGTTAGTGTATGGTGACAGTGTTCATGTCTAGTGGCCGGTAACAGTGTTCATGGCTAGCGTATGGTGACAGTGTTCATGGCTAGCGTATGGTGACAGTGTTCATGGCTAGCGTATGGTGACAGTGTTCATGTCTAGTGTCTGGTAACAGTGTTCATGGCTAGCATATGGTGACAGTGTTCACGGCTAGCGTATGGTAACAGTGTTCATGGCTGGTGTATGGTGACAGTGTACATGGCTATCGTATGGTAACAGTGTTCATGTATGGTGACAGTGTTCATGGTTAGTGTATGGTGACAGTGTTCGTGGTTAGTGTATGGTAACAGTGTTCATGGTTAGAGTATAGTAACAGTGTTCGTGGCTAGCGTATGGTAACAGTGTTCGTGGCTAGCGTATGGTAACAGTGTTCGTGGCTAGCATATGGTAACAGTTCGTGGCTAGCGTATGGTAACAGGGTTCGTGGCTAGCGTATGGTAACAGTGTTCATGGCTAGTGTATAGTGACAGTGTTCATGGCTACCGTATGGTAACAGTGTTCATGTATAGTGTATGGTAACATTGTCATGGCTAGTGTCTGGTGACAGAGTTCATGGCTAGCGTGGTGTTCATTCTAGCACCCTGCACCTTTCACATTCCGTGCAGTTCCTCTTTTCTGCCAGGGGTGTCGCTCTCTGCTCTGGTGCTTCTCAGCGCACACTGATCTGTTACTCAGTGCTGTGAAACAGACCTGTGTGTGCTGAGAATCACCAGAGCAGAGAGCGACACCTCAGGCAGGAAAGAGGAACTGCACAGGATTTGAAAGGTGCAGGGTGCTAGAATGAACACTACCAGCGTATGGTGACAGTGTTCATGGCTAGTGTCTGGTAACAGTGTTCATGGCTAGTGTCTGGTAACAGTGTTCATGGCTAGTGTCTGGTAACAGTGTTCATGTCTAGTGTATGGTAACGGTGTTCATGGCTAGTGTCTGGTGACAGTGTACATGGCTAGTGTCTGGTGACAGTGTACATGGCTAGTGTCTGGTGACAGTGTACATGGCTAGTGTCTGGTGACAGGGTACATGGTTAGTGTCTGGTGACAGTGTTCATGGTTAGTGTATGGTAACAGTGTTCATGGTTAGTGTATGGTGACAGTGTTCATGGCTAGTATATGGTGACAGTGTACATGGCTAGTGTATGGTGACAGTGTACATGACTAGTGTCTGGTGACAGTGTTCATGGCTAGTGTCTGGTGACAGTGTTCATAGCTAGTGTATGGTGACAGTGTACATGGTTAGTGTATGGTGACAATACATGGTTAGTGTATGGTAACAGTGCTCATGGTTAGTGTATGGTTACTGTGTACATGGCTAGTGTATGGTGACAGAGTTCATGGTTAGTGTATGGTAACAGTACTCGTGGTTAGTGTATGGTGACAGTGTACATGGCTAGTGTCTGGTAACAGTGTTCATTGCTAGCGTATGGTAACAGTGTTCATGGCTAGTGTATGGTGACAGTGTACTTGGTTAGTGCATGGTTACAGAGTTCATGGTTAGTGTATGGTGACAGTGTACATGGTTAGTGTATGGTGACAGTGTACATGGTTAGTGTCTGGTGACAGTGTACATGGTTAGTGTCTGGTGACAGTGTACATGGTTAGTGTATGGTAACAGTGTACATGGCTAGTGTATGGTGACAGTGTACATGGTTAGTGTCTGGTAACAGTGTTCATGGTTATTGTATGGTAACAATGTTCATGGCTAGTGTATGGTGACAGTGTACCTGGTTAGTGTATGGTGACAGTGTACATGGTTAGTGTCTGGTAACAGTGTTCATGGTTATTGTATGGTAACAATGTTCATGGCTAGTGTATGGTGACAGTGTACATGGTTAGTGTATGGTGACAGAGTTCATGGTTAGTGTATGGTGACAGTGTTTATGGTTAGTGTCTGGTGACAGTGTTCATGGTTAGTGTATGGTGACTGTGTACATGGCTAGTGTATGGTGACAGAGTTCATGGTTAGTGTATGGTGACAGTGTTCCTGACTAGTGTTTGGTGACAGTGTACATGGCTAGTGTCTGGTGACAGTGTACATGGCTAGTGTCTGGTGACAGTGTACATGGCTAGTGTCTGGTGACAGTGTACATGGTTAGTGTCTGGTGACAGTGTTCATGGCTAGTGTATGGTGACAGTGTTCATGGCTAGTGTATGGTGACAGTGTACATGGTTAGTGTGCGGTAACAGTGTTCATGGTTAGTGTATGGCAACAGTGTTCATGGCTAGTGTATGGTGACAGAGTTCATGGTTAGTGTATGGTAACAGTACTTGTGGTTAGTGTCTGGTAACAGTGTTCATGTATAGTGTATGGTAACAGTGTTCATGGCTAGCGTATGGTAACAGTGTTCATGAGTAGTGTCTGGTGACAGTGTACATGGCTAGTGTATGGGGACAATGTACATTGTTAGTGTATGGTGACAGTGTACATGGCTAGTGTCAGTATTCATGGCTAGTGTGTGGTAACAGTGTACATGGTTATTGTATGGTAACAGTGTTCATGGCTAGTGTATGGTGACAGTGTTCATGGTTAGTGTATGGTGACTGTGTACATGGCTAGTGTATGGTGACAGTGTACATGGTTAGTGTATGGTGACAGAGTTCATGGTTAGTGTATGGTAACAGTACTCGTGGTTAGTGTATGGTGACAGTGTACATGGCTAGTGTTTGGTAACAGTGTTCATGGTTAGTGTCTGGTGACAGTGTACATGGTTAGTGTATGGTGACAGTGTACATGGTTAGTGTATGGTGACAGTGTACATGGTTAGTGTCTGGTGACAGTGTTCATGGCTAGTGTCTGGTGACAGTGTTCATGGCTAGTGTCTGATGACAGTGTTCATGAATAGTGTATGGTGATAGTATTCATGAATAGTGTATGGTGACAGTGTTCATGAATAGTGTATGGTGACAGTGTTCATGAATAGTGTTTGGTGACAGTGTTCATGAATAGTGTATGGTGACAGTGTCCATGAATAGTGTATGGTGACAGTGTACATGGTTAGTGTATGGTGACAGTGTTCATGGCTAGTGTATGATGACAGTGTACATGGTTAGAGTATGGTAACAGTGTACATGGTTAGTGTGTGCTAACAGTGTACATGGTTAGTGTATGGTGACAGTGTTCATGGCTAGTGTATTGTACAGTGTTCATGGTTAGTGTATGGTGACAGTGTTCATGGCTAGTGTATGGTACAGTGTTCATGGTTAGTGTATGGTTACAGTCTAATGACATATATTATATATCTACATATATCTATACATATAATATATATAATATATGTCATTATCTCAGTATGGGACCCAAAAATGTGGGATTTTGAATTTTGGATAAGGGATACTCAACCTGTATAGGATATACCGAACTGAATGTATAAACTTCGGCTGCTCGCAACCTGTCACATGCAGCCTTTACAGCTAGTTGAAACAATGCTTCATTCCTCCTGAAAGTGATGAAATCTAAAGCTATTGTCTCATGTATACTTGCATGCCTTTGCTATGCCATGGAATAAAGCCAATAAGCGGCTAAAGCAGATTAATCATTACGTGTTCTCCAAAGATTTCCTAAAATGTCCTGGACAAATTTGTTGTTAACCCTTAGAATAGGTTATAAACAATTGGATTGTAGTGATATTTTAAAGTAATAGCTTTTTTGAATAGCATCACACGTCTTTAATATTTTAATCAGTCATTCAGTCTATTGAAATTAAGAAAAAAAGTCACTCTGGTGTTTGGTATCATCATGTGCACCACACTGAAGATGGACCGTAAAAGAAAGCAAAGGAGAGAGTTGTCTGGGGAGATCAGAAAGAAAATTATAGACCAGCATGTTAAAGGTAACGGCTATAAAACCATGTCAAGCAGCTTGATGTTCCTGTGACTACAGTTGCATGGGGCAGTGACTAACCTTCCGGGACATGGCCACAAAATTAACCCTTATTGATAATCATAGAAAAAGAGCCAAGAGAAACTTCCAAAGAGATACACGCTTAACTCCAATGTCAAAGTATTTCAGTGTCAGATCACACCAGCCAACATTTCTCTTATGTCCTAGAGGATACTGGGAATCCATTTAGTACCATGGAGTGTAGACGGGTCCACTAGGAGACATGGGCACTTTAAGAATGTGATAGTGTGCGCTGGCTCCTCCCTCTATGCCCCTCCTACCAGACTCAGTTTAGAAAATGTGCCCGGAGGAGCCGGTCACGCTTATGGAAGCTCCTGAACAGTTTTCTGCATTTGTTTTATATGTTTGTTATTTTCAGGCAGGACTGGATGGCACCAGCCTGCCTGCTTCGTGGGACTTAGGGGGGGGGGGGGGAAGGGAACGGCCCAACCTCTTGAACGGTTAATTAACCCGTTCTCCGCTGACAGGACACTAGCTCCTGAGGGAACTATTCGCAAGCCCCACCACAGCGAGCGTACTCTTATGATGATGAGTCAGACATGTAGGAGGGGGAGGTGGACTCAAAGGTTGGAGAGGCTACTCTGTCGCAGGGAATAGAGGCTCTCATAGAAGCTATCAGAGATGTTTTACAAATCCCGGATAGGGTGACAGAAGAGTGTGAGGAATCTTATTTTAATGTAAGAAAGAATCCTCAATCACTTTTCCTGTGTCAAAGGAACTGAATACCCTATTTGAAGAACCGTAGGTTAGTCTTGATAGGAAATTTGAAATCCCTAAGAGGTTACTATCTTCTTTTCCTTTTCCTCCTGAGGATAGGAAAAAATGGGAAAATCCACCGATAGTGGATGCATCAGTATCCAAGCTGTCACGAAAAATAGTATTGCCTGTTCCGGGTGCAGCAGGGGCGTTTTAAGAGAGGAGGAGGTCCGTGTGCAGCTCCAGGGCCCCCTCCTCTCTGACTGTGCACAGCAGTTAATACTTATCTCTCTGGAGTCCCCCGGCGGTGCCATCCTTCTCCGCGGTAGCAGCAATAGAGTCTGAGACCAGACTCTATTGCGCATGCGCAAACCTCCGGGAACACGGCGCGGCGGCCATTTTCCCGAAGATTTTGCTACTGCGCATGCGCGAAACTCCCCTAGTGTTCAAACTCTATTGCGCTGCCGAAACGGGATGGCTCCGACGGGGGACTTCAGAGAGGTAAGTATTAAGCAAATGGGTGCAGTGTGTGTGCGATGGGCCCCCCTGGACCTGGGGGCCCGGGTGCCTCGCACACACTGCACCCATTATAGAAACGCCAATGGGGTGCAACCTCCCTGAAATACACGGCTGATCGTAGAATTGAGACCACACTCAAATCCTTGTATACAGCTGCAGGGGTGGCCCAAAGGCCCACTGTAGCATGTGGGTGAATTACTAATGCCATTGCTAAATGGTCGGGTAACCTAACTGAAGGGTTAGATTCCTTATCTCGGGGGGAGATTGTTTTACTCCTGCAACATATACAGGAATCTGCAAACTTTATGGTGGAAGCCATAAAAGAAATAGGCTTGCTTAATGCATGCACCACTGCTATGGCAGTGTCAGCACGCAGGGTCTTATGGCTATGCCAGTTTACTGCTGATGCGGACTCCAGGAAGGAGAGGAGAGGCCTTATTTGGGGATGAACTAGACAAATGGATCTCCAAAGCTACTACGGGTAAGTCCACATATCTTCCTTCTGCAGCTCCCCCAGCCAGGAAGGCTTACTCAGCTTCCAATTTGCAGTCCTTTCAGACGGCCAAGTTTAGGGGCAAAACCAGAGGTTCTTCTACAGCCACCACGCAAACCAACAACTGCCGGTTCTCAGGAACAAAGCGCAAGCTCTGCTTCCTCAAAGCCTTCAGCATGACGGTGGACCGCGATGCCTGGAAGACTGGCAGGTGGGAGCCCGGCTAAAATTCTTCAGTCACATCTGGACAAATTCGTGCTCGGATCCCTGGGTCGTAGATCTTATTTCCCAGGGTTACAGACTGGAGATCCAGGAGCTCCCACCTCACAGATTCTTCAAATCAGGTTTACTTGTTTCACAAGAGGCAAGTATAACTTTACAAGACGCCATTCAAAAACTGGTACAGACTCAGGCCATTGTTCCAGTTCCACCTCATCTGTAAAACAAGGGATATTATTCCAACTTGTTTGTAGTTCCGAAACCGGATGGTTCGGTAAGACCGATTTTGAACCTCAAGTTGTTGAACCTGTACTTACGAGTATTCAAATTCAAGATGGAGTCTCTTGAGAGCGGTGATCTCAGGTCTAGAGGAGGGGGAATTCCTAGTGTGTCTGGATATCAAGGATGCGTACCTTCACATTCCGATCTAGCCGCCTCATCAGGCTTATCTACGGTTTGCACCGAAGGACTGTCACTACCAGTTCCAGGCCCTGCCATTTGGTCTCTCCATGGCACCGAGAGTGTTCACCAAAGTGAAAGCAGATATGATGTTTCTACTCCGCAAACAGGGATTGAACATAATTCCGTGCCTGGACGATTGTCATGAAGCGGTCACTTACTGCGTAGGGTCCCCGGGTCCGTCCCTTGCCGGTGCGGCTGCTGGGGGTGCTGTGCGCCCGCGTGGGGACGCAGCGCGATCGTCGGCGGGGATCACGCGGTCTCCGGGAGCCAGGAGTGTGGGGACCTAGTGGCCTGCAGCGCTCCTGTGTGTCTGCGGCATGGGGGCGGCCATGTTGGAGACCAAGTGTGCACCAATGAGCATCTATGGGTGAGTGTCGGACAAATCCTGTTTCCATGCTGTCTATAAATAGGCTGGGAATTTGGCATTCTGTGCCAGTGCTTTGTTTTGTATATTCTGTATCCTAGCTCTGTGCTCCTGCAGATTATATCTGTGCATTTCCAGTTGTTTGGTCCTATCTCCGCTATCAGTGATTGCCGGTCGTCTCCCACTTCAAGGATCTCGCCAGTTCCCCAGCGCACGGTCGCGGTCAACCGCTCTCCCACCGGTGCCTTCGGATACCGTAGGATTCCCATGGTGATTCTCTCGCTTCAGCCTGTGCTCTTCATCCACGTCTTCGCATTGTCCGGCACACAGTCTTCTCAGTTCTTCAGCTTCGCCTTCGTATCACTCAACGACTCAACACCACGATTCTTCAGCCACGTCTTGTACCACGTAAAGGATATTCATCACTCTTCCTACAGTCTCGGCCCCGCATCATTCAGTGACTTCCTTTCGGCAGTTTTTCAACCCAGAACTGTTTAGTCTCAGTCTTCCTACAGTCTCATTCTGATCTGTTATCTTTAATAAATACATGAGAAGGAATTATCTTCGTCCTCCTTGTTTCCTGCACTCAGGGGCATCTGCCTCTTCGGGTGGTCAGAGTCCAACGGATCCACAGAAACACCCCGTTTTGACAACGATCTTCTGATAAAGGCACCGTCCAGGGAGCGGTTGTTGGACAGCATTCGCCTCTCAACAGGATTGCTGGGTGGATTCTGATCTTACCAAAATCTCACCTGGAACCGACGCATAGGCTTCCTTTCCTGGGAATGATACTCGACACGGAGTCTCAGAGAGTGTTCCTTCCCTTGGAAAAGGCAATGGTAATCCACTCAATGGTTTGGGCTGTCCTGAAGCCAACCCGGATATCGGTGCATCTGTGCATTCGTCTTCTGGGGAAAATGGTGGCCTCTTACGAGGCAATTCAGTCTTGAAGGTTTCATGCAAGGCCCTTCCAGCTCGTTCTGTTGGACAAATGGTCCGGATCGCATCTTCACATGCACCAGAGGATCCGTCTGTCACCAAAAGCCAGGATCTCCCTTCTGTGGTGGCTACAGATTTCTCACCTAGTCGAGGGTTGACGGTTTGGGATTCAGAATTGGATTCTGCTAACCACAGATGCAAGCCTCAGAGATTGGGGAGCAGTCACCCAGGGGGTGCAGCTTCAGGGAAGATGGTCAAGTCAGGAGGTCGTCCTTCCAATTAACATCCTGGAACTCAGAGCTATATACAATGCCCTTCTGCAAGCCTCATCTCTTCAGAATCAGCCCATTCAGGTTCAGTCGGACAATGTAACGGCAGTGACATACATAAACCGACAGAGCGGAAAAAAAAAGCAGAGCCGCAATGTCAGTGGTGTCAAGAATTCTCCTCTGGGCGGATGAACAAGCAGTGGTATTGTTGGTGGTCTTCATTCCGTAAGTAGACAACTGGGAAGCAGACTTCCTCAGCAGACACGACCTGCTCCCGGGGGAGTGGAGCCTTCATCCGGAAGTGTTCAGGTGCTTGACACGTCGGTGGGGATATCCACGAATCGACATGATGGCCTCTCATCTCAACAAGAAGCTCAAGCGTTATTGTTCCAGGTCGAGAGACCCACAGGCAGTGGCGGTAGATGCTTTGACGACTCCATGGGGTTTATTTACTAATATTCGTGTTTGTGCCGATTTGTAGTGTCTTTTTTTCCGAATGTTATCGGACGTATGTTTCTGCAACTTTTTGAAATCATGGCCCTCATTCCGAGTCGTTCGCTCGGTAATTTTCTTCGCATCGCAGCGTTTTTCTGCTTAGTACGCATGCGCAATGTTCGCACTGCGACTGCGCCAAGTAATTTTGCTATGAAGATAGTTTTTTTACTCACGGCTTTTTCTTCGCTCCGGCGATCGTAATGTGATTGACAGGAAATGGGTGTTACTGGGCGGAAACACGGCGTTTTATGGGCGTGTGGATAAAAACGCTACCGTTTCCGGAAAAAACGCGGGAGTGGCTGGAGAAACGGAGGAGTGTCTGGTTGAACGCTGGGTGTGTTTGTGACGTCAAACCAGGAACGACAAGCACTGAACTGATCGCAGATGCCGAGTAAGTCTGAAGCTACTCTGAAACTGCTAAGTAGTTTGTAATCGCAATATTGCGAATACATCGTTCGCAATTTTAAGAAGCTAAGATTCACTCCCAGTAGGCGGCGGCTTAGCGTGTGTAACTCTGCTAAAATCGCCTTGCGAGCGAACAACTCGGAATGAGGGCCCATGTACGCTAATTTACTATGGTGTCGAGTTTTCTGTTTTCGTATTTTCCGATGGCGATGTTGTTCGTGTTTTTCTTCTCTTACGTCCTAGAGGATGCTGGGGTCCACATTAGTACCATGGGGTATAGACGGTTCCACCAAGAGCCATTGGCACTTTAAGAGTTGAACAGTGCGGGCTGGCTCCTTCCTCTATGCCCCTCCTACCAGACTCTGTTTAGAAAATGTGCCCGGAGGAGCCGGTCACAGCTAGGGGAGCTCTACAGAGCTTCTTTAGTAAAGTTTATTTTAGAGTTTTTTATTTTACAGGGAGGCTGCTGACAACAGCCTCCCTGCTTCGTTGGACTAAGGGGGGGAGTAGTGTCCGCCCTGCGGGGTCTGAGCCACTATCTCCGCTGACAGGACACTGAGCTCCTGAGGAGATCGAACGTTCCCCGCCACAGGGGATCGCTCACCCCGGCAGCATGCCGCCACCCCCTTACAGAGCCAGAAGATCGGTGGCGAGTTAGTCACCGGCCCCCCAAGCAAGCGGGGAGCCGATGTGAAGATGGCGGCAACAGGGTATGGAGCGCAGAACTAACTGCGCTCCGGGGCTCAGCGGTACATAGTGTGGCGCTGTAAGGGGCGCCCTGAGCCAGCGCCTACACCCTACACCCTACACTGACCTCTCAAGCCTGTCAGGGTCCCGGGATCTCTGCCAGCATAAATCCTCAGGCCAGTATAATCCTATGAAGAGCGGGAAGACCGCGCCAGGAAGGGGGTGGAGCTTCTCCTCAGAGCGGACCCAGCAGCGTTCAGCTCCATTTTCCTGCCTGCAGAAACACTGTCAGTGATGTGCAGTCCCTCCAGAGCACCTCCAGCTTTCTCTCACGGTACCAGGGGGTTGTAGAAGGGGGGTGGGGGTGGTGGGGGGGGGGGGGGGTGGAGGCTGTGTAAGACTGTGTAACCTATTAAGGTACACAGTCAGCGCTGGTTTAGGGTCTCCCTATACCTGGATAGCGCTGTGTGTGGGTTGGCTCCAATCTCTGTGTCTCTCTTGCCATTCTTGGGGATGAAACTCTGTCCTCTCCTGTGTGTGTGTGTGTGTGTGTGTGTGTGTGTGTGTGTGTGGTCCCCATTAAGCTATGTCCAGGCACTCTGTGTCATATGCTGCAGAGGATATGTCCTCTCAGGATGATCCCATTCCATGTAATCAGGATTGCACTGTTTTAGACAGATACCAGCAAGGGAGCCTGAATGGTTATCCTCTATCAAATCCATGATTTCTCAGATCTCTTCTAGGGTTGCACAGAATGAGTTTGCAACTCAGGTTTTACAGAACTCTATGGCAGTTTGGTCTGGTTCTGTTACCTCAGGGCCCCCCTTAGTAGGTTCCCATAAACATGCGCTTGCACAGATTATGCAGGATGACACCGATACCGACTCTGACGGTGATAGGGATGTGCTTAGGGGGGCTGCATCTCTTGCTAAAGGGGTGCAGTTGATGATAGAGGCTATAAGGGATGTGTTGAATATTGCAGATACAACACTGGAGCAGGTTGAGGAGGCTTACTTCACTGACAATAAGAAAGCCTTGCTAACCTTTCCTGCGTCCAAAGAATTAAATGCTATATTTGAGAAAGCATGGGAAAACCCGGAGAAAAAATTCCAGATCCCTAGAAGGGTTCTGGATGCTTTTCCCTTCCCTGAGGAGGATAGGAAAAATGGGAAAACCCACCCATAGTGGACGCGTCTGTATCCAGACTCTCAAAAAAGGTGGTTTTACCTGTTCCTTGAAGTAGCCAGCTGATCACAAAATTGATACTGCGCTCAAATCCATGTACACGGCTTCAGGGGCGATACTACGGCCTACTATTGCCTGTGTATGGATTTCCAAAGCTATAGTAAAGTGGTGAGGCACGTTACTTGAGAATTTGGATACTATGGATAAAAGTGTCATAGAATTGTTTTGGACCTGGGTTCAATGGCTGCAGGAATTTCTTCCATGTCTGCCTCAGCTGGTCGAGGACTGTGGCTGCGCCAGTGGTCTGCCCACGCGGAATCCAGGAGAGGTGTGGAGACCCTACCCTACACAGGTCAGGCTCTCTTTGGGAAGCGTTGGATGCGTGGATCTCCACGGCTACAGCGGGTAAGTCACCTTTTCTTCCCTCAGCTGCACCTGCTGTGAAGAAACCTTTTACTTCAGTGGCATCACAGTTCTTTCGTGCTACTAAAACAAGAAAGGCCAAACCGTCCAACACCTTCTTTAGAGGAGGTTGGCCAAAATCCAAGAAACCTGCTGCTGCAGGTTCTCAGGAACAGAAACCGGCTTCTGGTACACCAAAGTCCTTCGCATGACGGTGCACAGTGCGGCCTGGAGGTAGGGCCGGTGGGGGCGAGACTCAGACATTTCAGTCACGTCTGGGTGTCGTCCGGCCTGGATCCCTGGGTACTAGATATTGTGTCCCAGGGGTACTGGCTGGAATTTCAAGATCTCCCTCCTCACCGGTTCTTCAAATCAGGCTTGCCAGCTTTGTTGGCAGACAGGGCTACCCTACAGGGAGCCATCCAGAAGTTGGTGGAGGCACAGGTTATCATACCAGCTCCTCCCCAGTTGCAAAACAAAGGTTACTATTCAAACCTTTTTGTGGTATTAAAACCGTATGGTTCGATCAGGCCCATTCTGAACTTAAAATCACTAAACCCCCTTTCTGAGGGAGTTCAAGTTCAAAATGGAGTCTCTCAGGGCAGTGATACCAGGTCTGGAAGAGGGGGAATTCCTGGTATCCCTGGATATCAAGGATGCGTACCTCCACATTCCGATTTGGCTGCCGCATCAAGCTTATCTTCGATTCGCACTGTTGGACTGTCACTTTCAGTTCCTGGCCCTGCCATTCGGCCTCTCCACAGCACCGAGGGTATTCACCAAGGTGATGGCGGAAATGATGATTCTCCTCCGCAGACAGGGGGTGAACATAATTCAATAACTGGACGATCTGCTGATAAAAGCATCGTCCAAGGAGAAGCTGTTACTGTCCATAGCTCTCACTGCCCAGCGTCTCAGGGAACATGGTTGGATCCTGAATCTTCCAAAATCACATTTGGAACCAACCAGGAGGTTGTCCTTTCTGGGAATGATCCTCGACACGGAAGTGCAGAGGGTGTTTTCTTCCAGAGGAAAAAGCGTTGGTGATACAATGGTCCGGGATGTCCTGACGCCAAACCTGGGTGTCGGTTCATCAGTGCATTCGCCTTCTGGGGAAGATGGTGGCCTCTTACGAGGCTCTGCAGTACGAGAGGTTTCACGCTCGGTCCTTCCAACTGGATCTCCTGGACAAGTGGTCGGGATCCCATCTACACATGCACCAGAGAAAGGCCAGGATTTCACTCCTCTGGTGGCTGCAATTACCTCACCTTCTGGAGGGCCGCAGGTTTGGTATTCAGGACTGGGTCCTCCTAACCACGGATGCAAGTCTCCGGGGCTGGGGCGCAGTCACTCAAGGGGAAACCTTCCAAGGAAAGTGGTCAAGTCTGGAAGCCGGCCTGCCGATAAACATTCTGGAACTAAGAGCCGTCTACAACGGTCTTCTCCAAGAGGCCCATCTTCTGAGAAATCGGGCCATTCAAGTGCAGTTGGACAATGTAATGACAGTGGCTTACATAAACCGACAGGGCGGAATGAAGAGCAGAGCTGCAATGTCAGAGGTGACAAGAATCATCCTCTGTACAGAAAAACACGTGTTTTGGCGCTGTCAACAATCTTCATTCCGGGAGTAGACAACTGGGAAGCGGACTTCCTCAGCAGACACGATCTCCATCCAGGGGAGTAGGGTCTTCATCCGGAGGTGTTCAAGGAGGTAACAGATCTTTGGGGCGTACCCCAAATCGAATTGATGGCCTCTCTTCTCAACAAGAAGCTTCGGCGGTATTCTTCCAGGTCAAGGGACCCGCATGCAGTGGCAGTGGACGGCCTAGTGACTCCGTGGGGGTTTCAGGCGGTGTACGTGTTTCTTCCACTTCCACTCATTACAAGAGTTCTCAAACTCATAAGGAGAACAAGAGTTCAGGCAGTCCTCATTGCTCCAGACTGGCCAAGAAGGGCTTGGTACGCGGATCTTCTGAATCTACTGCTAGAAGAGCCGAGACCTCTTCCTCTTCGGGAGGACCTGCTGCAGCAGGGGCCGTTCGCCTATCAAGACTTACTACGGCTACGTTTGACGGCATGGAGGTTGAACGCCAGATACTAGTTCGGAAGGGCATTCCGAACAAGGTTATTCCTACCCTGATACAGGCTAGGAAAGGAGTAACGTCAAAACATTACCATCGTATTTGAAAAAAATATGTTTCTTGGTGTGAGTCCAAGAAGTTTCCTGCGGTGGAGTTTCAACTGGGACGTTTTCTCCTCTTCCTGCAAACAGGTGTGGATATAGGCCTGAGGTTAGGATCCATAAAGGTCCAAATTTCGGCCCTATCCATTTTCTTCCAGAAACAGTTGGCTGCCGTCCCTGAGGTTCAGACTTTTTTGAAGGGAGATCTGCACAGCCAACCTCCCTTTGTACCGCCTACGGCGCCATGGGATCTTAATGTGATTTTGCAATTCCTCCAGTCGGACTGGTTTGAGCCTCTCTACAGGAGGTTGAGGTCAAGTTTCTCACGTGGAAGGCTGTCACTTTGTTGGCCTTAGCTTCTGCTAGGCATGTGTCGGAGTTGGGGGCTTTGTCATGTAAAAGCCCATACTTGATCTTCCATGAAGACAGAGCTGAGCTTCGGACACGTCAGCAGTTTCTTCCAAAGGTTGTGTCGGCATTTCATATCAACCAACCTATTGTGGTGCCAGTTGCAACTGCCTCATCAATTTCATCAAAGTCCTTAGATGTTGTAAGGGCTCTAAAAATCTATGTGAGGAGGACTGCTCGTCACAGAAAATTGGACTCTCTGTTTGTCCTGTATGATCACAAGATAATTTGGTGTCCTGCTTCTAAGCAGACGATCTCTCGCTGGATCAGGTTCACTATCCAGCATGCATATTCTACGGCAGGCTTGCCGTGTCCTACGACTGTTAAGGCCCACTCTACTTGTAAGGTGGGTTTTTCCTGGGCGGCCCGGGGTGTCTCAGCCTTACAACTCTGCCGAGCAGCTATTTGGTCGGGGTCGAGCACGTTTGCAAAGTTCTACAAGTTTGATACTTTGGCCTCTGAGGACCTTCAGTTTGGTCACTTGGTTCTGCAGGAGCCTCCGCACTCTCCCTCCCGTTCTGGGAGCTTTGGTACATCCCCATGGTACTAATGTGGACCCCAGCATCCTCTAGGACGTAAGAGAAAATAGGATTTTAATTACCTACCGTTTAATCCTTTTCTCGTAGTCTATAGAGAATGCTGGGCGCCCGCCCAGTGCTTCGTGATCCTGCAGTGGTTATTTAGTTCAGTTCTGCTTAGTTCTAGGTTAAGTACTGTTTTTTTACTTGGTAAGTAATCTTGTTGAGCCCTTGCTGATGTTTCAAGCTAGTTCTGTGAATCTCGCCACTATCTGTGTAAAATCCTTCTCTCGAAGATGTCCGTCTCCTCGGGCACAGTTTCTAGACTGAGTCTGGTAGGGGGGGCATAGAGGGAGGAGCCAGCCCACACTCTCAAGCTCTTAAAGTGCCAATGGCTCCTGGTGGACCCATCTATACCCCATGGTACTAATGTGGACCCCAGCATCCTCTACTGACTACGAGTAAAGGCTTTATTGGTAGGTTTTTCCAAGTACGGACGCATTTCCAATTTTATTTTCGATTTTGGCCTTCGTCCGTGATTGGTTGGGTTTCTGATGTAGGAGTGTCTGTTTGCAACCATATAAATAAGCCCCAAACCGTCCGCACCTCGTGGGTTTAGTTAGTAGTGAGGAGAGCGGTTGTGCTGTTGAGTTGATGAGTAGTTTGGAGTTTTTGGAGTTTTGGGGCGAGTTCTGAGTGTTGTATTGTTTTTGAAAGTAGTCTTGTCATTCTTGTAGTTGTGTTTATTTTTGGTTTGTCTTAATTTTTGTCCTTGTCTTCATTTTTTGGAGTCTTTTGTCAGTGTTTGTGTGTGTGTGTGTGTGTGTGTGTGTAGTATTGTGTAGTTGAGGAGTGTGTTGTTTGTCTTTTAATTTTTCAGTGTTAATTGTTGTTTGTCCAAATTATGTCTGACTCTGAGGTGGGGGAGGTGAGTGAGGTGGAGGAGGTTGGTGAGGTGGAGGAGGTGAGTGAGAGGGAGGAGATTAGTGAGGTGGAGTAGGTGGGTGAGGTTGGTGCTGCAGCCTCTAGTGATAGTGAAGTAGCCCTGCAGCCACGCACCACTACTAAGACTGGCCGCAGTGTGAAGTTTAGTTATGCTGAGAATGTGGCTTTGGTGCGTGAGCGTATGAAATATCAGCGTTACCTATTTGGGCCTGAGTCATCAAAGGTGTCTTCACGGAAGAAGACTGTGTATTGGGCCAAAGTTGTTGCTGCTGTTAACAGTGAGGGGGTTGTCAAGCGGATTTAGGACACGTGCCGCAAACTGTACTATGATATAGTGCTTTAGCACTTGCCACTTAACACTGCTTAATGACTTCTCCAGCCTTAATCCATCTGCCGCATAATATGCTGTGTACTACAAACAAAAACACACAATACACATGCTGCATTCGTATGCCAGTAAGGCACTGTATGTTTGATTGTGTTTACAAAAATGCACATTCGGTAGAAGTAACGTGTATGACTTTGCACAGATTAATAATTATGGTTCGAAATTTTAACAACAAAACATTGTGATACACATATACTTACCTTAAAAATGACGAATTATCAGTTCTTGCCTTACCTGCCTCCCTACATCTGTACTCCAAGTGTCGCCAGATGTATCTAACTCCTCTGCTTGCTGACTGTTTTCTTCATCCTTCTCCTCAACAACATGTGGCAGATGTTGCAAACATATGTTATGAAGAAAATAGCAGCAGAACACAATCCTGGTCACCTTTAAGGGACTATACAACAAAAGGCCACAAGACTTATCCAGACACCGAAACCTAAATTTTAGCACACCAAAACATCTTTCTATCACATTCCGCGTGGATTTATGTGCATTTTTGTAATTGTGCTCAGCAGGGGAATCAGGGTAGGACAATTGAGTCAGAAGCCAAGAGAAACAGCCATATCCCCCATCACCTGAAAAACATATATAGTAACATGTGTAACGTACATATACAGCAACACATAACTAATAGAGTGGATTTTGGACTATTATACAAAGTCCAACACTAATGAAGTCACATACAGTACCCAGCAGCCATCCATGTGGCATTTGTCCGTCCTCAAATTTATCAAAGAGGGATGACTGACTGAAGATGAAGGAGTCATGGCAGCCACCAGGGTAACCAGCAACAACACTCATGATTTTTAGTTTTGCTTCACAAACCACCTGAACATTTGTAGAGTGGTCAAGATGTCTATTCGTATATATATGCTACCTGCCCCTAGGTGGTCTCAGCTGAATGTGTGTGCAATCTATGGCTCCCAGAACATTGGGCATGCCAGCAAGCCCATAGAAAGCTACCCTGACGGCAGGCCACTGAGACTCCTGGGTAGGGAAGCAGATTGAGGCATGGATTTGGGACTGCAAAGCATCCAACACCTGTGTGTATTTGTAAAAATAAGGAGGGTAGTGAGATTAAATACAATCACATCATCACTGTGTAATGACATTACTACAGCACCACAACAGATTAGAATTTTAGGTATAAATCACCTGGGTTAGGATTCTGGAAAAGGAGGGCTGTGAGATCCCAATGACATCACCAGACACAGCCTGAAAGCTACCAGTAGCCATAAAGTGCAACACAGCCATGAGTTTGTGCAGGCCAGAGACAGGGCGAGAGCGTGCTGTCTCAGGGTCTAGGTCCAGTTTGACAAGGTTATACAGATGAAAAACGTTTCCTCGATTTAGGCGGTACATCTGTATTACCTTGTCATCGGCCAATGCGTTTAACTTTAAACGCCCCTTAAAAAAACAAGTCCTGTGCAGCCTCCGCGGCACCTGTACAACCTGCTGACCATGTTCAGTTTCCTGGCCCTGGTTTCTTCAAGCCTGATGTTGCAGTCTGAGGAATCCCACAGCACACAAAACATCGCTGCACCATAGTACACCAGCCATTTCAGAGTGAGGAATGTTTCAGAAGTGCCTAGGGCCCTTTTATAGGCATCCTAATTCAGGTGTGATTGATTTAGAAGTTGACATACATGTAAACACACCAGGAAAAAGCAGGTCTATTTTTTTTGCTGCTTTTTATTACGAGTCGCAAAAAAATACGACCCCAATTGAACATTCACGGACAAACATAAAAATACGAATGAATAGTAAATTACCGCGTTGTATGAATAAACAGGCGCGTTTGACCGATGGTCTATTCATTCATATTTCTGCCCTCTGCCGTGAAAACCATTACGAATAGCCCCAACACTGCCGAGATTTGTGCTTAGTAAATTCCTGTGTTGCCACTTAGAACAAAAAAACAAACTCGGACAAAATCGGGAGTTTAGTAAATAAACCCCCATGGGTCTACCAGATGTGTATGTGTTTCTCCACTTCCTCTGATCCCAAGAATTCTAAAATGAATAAGAAGGGAAAAGTTTCAAGCAATACTCATTGCTCCGGACTGGCCAAGAAGGGCCTTGTACGCGGACCTTCTGGAGATGCTCCTCGAAGATCCGTGGCCTCTGCCTATTTGCGAGGATCTTCTGCAACAGGGCCTTTTCGTCTGTCATGACTTACCACGGTTACGCTTAACGGCATGGAGGTTGAATGGCTGATTCTAGCCAGGAGAGGGATTCCTGACAAGGTCATCCCGACTATGATCCAAGCCAGGAAAGAGGTAACGTCTAAACATTACCACCGTATATGGAAGAAGTATGTCTCTTGGTGTGAGAGCAGACAATTTTCCGCTGTGGAATTTAATCTGGGGTGTCTCCTGCTTTTTCTGCAGTCGGGAGTGGACATGGGCTCCATTAATGTCCAGATTTCAGCCTTGTCTATTTTCTTTCAGAAACAATTGGCTTCTATCCCTGAGGTCCAGACGTTCTTGAAAGGTGTTATGCACATCCAGCCTCCCTTTGTGCCTCCCACGGCACCTTGAGATATTAATTTGGTTCTGCAGTTCCTGCAATCGGACTGGTTTGAACCGTTACAGGAGGTTGACGTAAAGTACCTTACGTGGAAGACCGTCACACTGTTGGCCTTGGCTTCAGCAAGATGTGTGTCGGAGCTAGGGGTGTTGTCTCACAAGAGTCCCTACTTAATTTTCCATGAGGGCAGAGCTGAACTCAGAACTCGTCAGCAATTTCTTCCTAAAGTGATGTCCGCTTTTCACATCAACCAACCTATTGTGGTTACGGCTGTAACGGACACATCTGCTATTTCAAAGTCTTTGGATGTAGTGAGGGCTATGAAGGTGTATGTAAAGAGAACAGCTCGTCACAGAAAATCCCACTTGGTTCGTTCTCTATGATCCCAATAAAATTACGTGTCTTGCTTCAAAACAGTCTATTGCGCGCTGGATCAGGCTCACTATCCAGCATGCTTATTCCATGGCAGGATTGCCGGTTCCAAAATCTGTACAAGCCCACTCTACTAGGTCAGTGGGTTCTTCTTGGGCGGCTGCCCGGTGTGTCTCGGCTTTACAGCTCTGCCAAGCAGCTACTTGGTCAGGTTCGAACACGTTTGCAAAGTTTTACAAGTTCGATACTTTGGCCTTTGAGGACCTTCAGTTTGGTCATTCAGTTCTGCAGGAACCTCAGCACTCTCCCACCCAGTTTGGGAGTTTTGGTACTTCCCCATGGTACTTAATGGATTCCCAGTATCGTCTAGGACGTAAGAGAAAATAAGATTTTAATTACCTACTGGTAAATCCTTTTCTCGTAGTCCGTATAGGATACTGGGCGTCCGCCCAGTGCTTCGTGTTTTCCTGCACTGTTACTTGGTTAAGTATTGTTGGTTCAGCTGTTGCTGTTCCTGTTCAAGTTTGGTTAGCATGGCTTTCCTCTAGTTTGTGTGTGCTGGTTCGGAATCTCACCACTATCCTTATCTATCCTTCTCTCAAAGTATGTCTGTCTCCTCGGGCACAGTTTTCTAGACTGAGTCTGGTAGGAGGGACATAGAGGGAGGACCCAGTGCACACTATCAATTTATTAAAGTGCCCATGGCTCCTAGTGGACCCGTCTATACTCCATGGTACTAAATGGAACCCCAGTATCTTCTACGGACTACGAGAAAGAACGGTATACATGTCAACGGACAGCACTAAGACCATTAGAGACTCATTTATGGAATTCATCAACTGTCCCAACCCTTGAGGAATGTCTGCTCACTGGAATGTGCTAAAATGCATATTGACACAATGCTTCTGGGAGAATGTCCTTTGGACAGATGAGTCAAAACTGGAGCCTTTTGGCAAGTCACATCAGCTCTATGCTCACAGAAGGAAAAATTAAGCTGTAAAAGAATAGAACATATGTGGTTATGTTTTAGTGCTGCATCTGGCAGGGGATGCTTTGAATCTCTGCAGGACACAATGATATCTAGAGACTATCAAAGCATTCTGGAGCAAAACATACTGTCCATTGTCAGAAAGCTCTGTCTTATGACTAGAGATGAGCGGGTTCGGATTTAACGCTAGAATTAACGCAAGTTCGGTTTTATCCGGATTTTTCCTATTGGCTATCCAAAACACGTGACATCCGTGAGCCAATAAGATGCCGTTTTGAGAACCGAGTAAATCCGAGTAAAACCGAGTAAAACCGAACCCGCTCATCTCTACTTATGACTCTGCCATAGGTCCTCCCATAGGACAATGGACCAAAACACACATCTCAAAGCACCCAAGAATGGATAATTGGACTTGACCATAGCAACCAATCAGATTCTAGCCATTATCTTCCAGAAGGTGCTAGATAAATAAGTAGACTGTGATTGGTTGCTATGGGCAACATGTCCGCTTCTATAAACCCACAGTTTAGTTAATGTACCCCCTGATCTGAATCCTAATACACATCCATGGAAGTAGCTGAAACATTCAGCCTGGAGAAGGCACCAGTCAAACCTGAGACAACTGGTGCAGTTTGCTCAGGAATAGGGAAAACTACCTATTACCAGATACAGGGCAGCAGAGAACCTGGCGGGCCCAGGTACTTTTCATGGGGTGTGGCCTAATCACAGGAGGCGTGGTCATGCACCCTTAGAAAAAAATACAGAAATAATACAGTATTTTAAGCTCCTCCCCACACTGGAAGAGTATAAAAGCTGCTGCTGTCAGGTAAGAGAGGGAAAGACCTGGGCCCGGGTAAGTAGTACATTCTCCCCCCCTCTCTCAGTGCCACTGACCAGGTACAGAATTCTCATTGAGAGCTACAGAAATTCCAGTGGTTGCTTGTAAAGATTGTGCAGTAAAGTTATAGGTTAATGGCCCCATCAGTTATGCCCATGCCATTTTAATTTGTTTTATTATTTTTTAATATTCAAAAATCAAATGCAAAGTCTGATTTATAGTAAATATGCAATAAACAGGTTTCCTGCTACTTTTATTCACTATCTTACAGTACATCATGCCACTGCCCCTGCCACATGCAGCCCAGTCCTCACTGATACAGTACATCACTCATCTACTGATATAGTCTGTGCTGCTGGGAGCCCTGCTCCTCCCACTTTCTCTATCGTCCTAGTGGATGCTGGGGTTCCTGAAAGGACCATGGGGAATAGCGGCTCCGCAGGAGACAGGGCACAAAAAGTAAAGCTTTAGGATCAGGTGGTGTGCACTGGCTCCTCCCCCTATGACCCTCCTCCAAGCCAGTTAGATTTTTGTGCCCGGCCGAGAAGGGTGCAATCTAGGTGGCTCTCCTAAAGAGCTGCTTAGGAAAGTTTAGCTTAGGTTTTTTATTTTACAGTGAGTCCTGCTGGCAACAGGATCACTGCAACGAGGGACTTAGGGGAGAAGAAGTGAACTCACCTGCGTGCAGGATGGATTGGCTTCTTGGCTACTGGACATCAGCTCCAGAGGGACGATCACAGGTACAGCCTGGATGGTCACCGGAGCCTTGCCGCCGGCCCCCTTGCAGATGCTGAAGTAAGAAGAGGTCCAGAATCGGCGGCAGAAGACTCCTCAGTCTTCTAAAGGTAGCGCACAGCACTGCAGCTGTGCGCCATTTTCCTCTCAGCACACTTCACACGGCAGTCACTGAGGGTGCAGGGCGCTGGGAGGGGGGCGCCCTGGGAGGCAAATGAATACCTATTTTGGCTAAAAATACCTCACATATAGCCTCCGGAGGCTATATGGAGATATTTAACCCCTGCCAGAATCCGTTAAGAGCGGGAGACGAGGCCGCCGAAAAAGGGGCGGGGCCTATCTCCTCAGCACACAGCGCCATTTTCCCTCACAGAAAGGCTGGAGGGAAGGCTCCCAGGCTCTCCCCTGCACTGCACTACAGAAACAGGGTTAAAACAGAGAGGGGGGGCACTAATTTGGCGATATGCTTATATATATATTAAGATGCTATAAGGGAAAACACTTATATAAGGTTGTCCCTATATAATTATAGCGTTTTTGGTGTGTGCTGGCAAACTCTCCCTCTGTCTCTCCAAAGGGCTAGTGGGTCCTGTCCTCTATCAGAGCATTCCCTGTGTGTGTGCTGTGTGTCGGTACGTGTGTGTCGACAGGTAGGAGGACGATGTTGGTGAGGAGGCGGAGCAATTGCCTGTAATGGTGATGTCACTCTCTAGGGAGTCGACACCGGAATGGATGGCTTATTTAGGAAATTACGTGATAATGTCAACACGCTGCAAAGTCGGTTGACGACATGAGACGGCCGACAAACAATTAGTACGGTCCAGACGTCTCAAAAACACCGTCAAGGGTTTTAAAACGCCCGTTTACTTTAGTCGGTCGACACAGACACAGACAGGGACACTGAATCCAGTGTCGACGGTGAATAAACAAACGTATTCCTTATTAGGGCCACACGTTAAAGGCAATGAAGGAGGTGTTACGTATTTCTGATACTACAAGTACCACAAAAGAGGGTATTATGTGGGATGTGAAAAAACTACCATAGTTTTTCCTGAATCAGATAAATTAAATAAAGTGTGTGATGATGCGTGGGTTCCCCCCGATAGAAAATTATGGGCGGTATACCCTTTCCCGCCAGAAGTTAGGGCGCGTTGGGAAACACCCCTTAAGGTGGATAAGGCGCTCACACGCTTATCAAAACAAGTGGCGGTACCGTCTATAGATAGGGCCGTCCTCAAGGACCAGCTGACAAGGCTGGAAAATATAATAAAAAGTATATACACACATACTGGTGTTATACTGCGGCCAGCGATCGCCTCAGCCTGGATGTGCAGAGCTAGGGTGGCTTGGTCGGATTCCCTGACTGAAAATATTGATACCCTTGACAGGGACAGTATTTTATTGACTATAGAGCATTTCTATATATGCGAGATGCACAGAGGGATATTTGCACTCTGGCATCATGAATAAACGCGATGTCCATAACTGCCAGAAGATGTTATGGACACGACAGTGGTCAGGTGATGCAGATTCCAAACGGCACAGTATGGCCGTATAAAGGAAGAGGACTTGTTTGGGGTCGGTCCATCGGACCTGGTGGTCACGGCAACTGCTGGAAAATCCACCGTTTTTTACCCTAAGTCACATCTCTGCAGAAAAAGACACCGTCTTTTCAGCCTCAGTCCTCTCGTCCCTATAAGATCATATCTGCCCAGGGATAGAGGAAAGGGAAGAAGACTGCAGCAGGCAGCCCATTCCCAGGAACAGAAGCGTTCCACCGCGTCTGACAAGTTCTCAGCATGGCGCTGAGACCGTACAGGACCCCTGGATCCTACAAGTAGTATCCCGGGGGTACAGATGGGAATGTCGAGACGTTTCCCCTTCGCAGGCTCCTGAAGTCTGCTTTACCAAGTCTCCCTCCGACAAGGAGGTAGTATGGGAAAAAATTCACAAGCTGTATTCCCAGCAGGTGATAATTAAATTACCCCTCCTACTACAGAAAAGGGGTATTATTCCACACTATATTGTGGTACTGAAGCCAGAAGGCTAGGTGAGACTTATTCTAAAAAAAATTTTTGAACACTTACAAAGGTTCAAATTAAGATGAAGTCACTCAGAGCAGTGATAACGAACCAGGAAGAAGGGGACTATATAGTGTCCCGGGACATCAGGGATGCTTACCTCTATGTCCCAAATTTGCCCTTCTCACTAAGGGTACCTCAGGTTCGTGGTGCAGAACTGTCACTATCAGTTTCAGACGCTGCCGTTTGGATTGTCCACGGCACCCCGGGGTCTTTACCAAGGTAATGGCCGAATTGATGATTCTTCTTCGAAGAAAAGGCGTCTTAATTATCCCTTACTTGGACGATCTCCTGATAGGGGCATAGTCCAGGGAACAGTTGGAGGTCTGAGTAGCACTATCTCGGATACTGCTACAATCAGCACGGGTGGATTCTAAATATTCCAAAATCGCAGCTGATCCCGACGACACGTCTGCTGTGCCTAGGGATGATTCTGGACACAGTCCAGAAAAAGGTGTTTCTCCCGGAAGAGAAAGCCAGGGAGTTATCCGAGCAAGTCAGGAACCTCCTAAAAACAGTGCATCATTGCACAAGGGTCCTGGTAAAAATGGTGGCTTCCTACGAAGCAATTCCATTCGGCAGATTTCACGTAAGAACTTTTCAGTGGGATCTGCTGGACAAATGGTCCGGATCGCATCTTCAGATGCATCAGCGGATAACCCAATATCCAAGGACAAGGGTGTCTCTCCTGTGGTGGTTATAGAGTGCTCATCTTCTAGAGGGCCGCAGATTCGGCATTCAGGATTGGATGCTGGTAACCACGGAGCCCAGCCTGAGAGGCTGGGGAGCAGTCACACAAGGGAAAAATTTCCAGGGAGTGTGATCAAGTATGGAGACTTTTCTCCACATAAATATACTGGAGCTAAGGGTAAATTTATAATGCTCTAAGCTTAGCAAGACCTCTGCTTCAAGGTCAGCCGGTATTGATCCAGTGGGAAAAAAACATCACGGCAGTCGCCCACGTAAACAGACAGGGCGACACAAGAAGCAGGAGGGCAATGGCAGAAACTGCAAGGACTTTTCGCTGGGCGGAAAATCATGTGATAACACTGTCAGCAGTTTTTCATCCCGGGAATGGAAACTGGGAAGCAGACTTCCTCAGCACGACCTCCACCCGGGAGAGTGGAAACTTCATTGAGAAGTTTTTTCCACATGATTGTAAACCGTTGGGAAATACCAAAGGTGGACATGATGGCGTCCCGTCCAAAAAAAAAAAAAAAAAAAAAAACGGGACAGGTATTGCGCCAGGTCAAGAGACCCTCAGGCAATAGATGTGGACGTTCTGGTAACACCGTGGGTGTACCAGTCGGTGTATGTGTTCCCTCCTCTGCTTCTCATACCTAAGGTGCTGAGAATTATAAGACGTAGAGGAGTAAGAACTATACTCATGGCTCCGGATTGGCCAAGAAGGACTTGGTACCCGGAACTTCAAGAGATGCTTACAGAGGTCTTATGGCCTCTGCCGCTAAGAAGGGACTTGCTTCAGCAAGTACCATGTCTGTTCCAAGACTTACCGCAGCTGCGTTTGTCGGCATGGCGATGGAAAGCCGGATCCTAAGGGAAAAAAAAGGCATTCCGGAAGAGGTCATTCCTACCCTGGTCAAAGCCAGAAAGGAGGTGACCGCACAACATTATCACCACGTGTGGCGAAAATATGTTGCGTGGTGTGAGGCCAGGAAGGCCCCACAAAGAAATTTCAACTCGGTCGTTTCCTGCATTTCCTGCAAACAGGAGTGTCTATGGGCCTCAAATTGGGGTCCATTAAGGTTCAAATTCGGCCCTGTAAATTTTCTTCCAGAAAGAATTGGCTTCAGTTCCTGAAGTCCAGAAGTTTGTCAAGGGAGTATTGCATATACAAACCCCTTTTTTGTGCCTCCAGTGGCACTGTGGGATCTCAACGTAGTTCTGGGATTCCTCAAATCACATTGGTTTAAAACCAGTCAAATATGTGGATTTGAAGCATCTCACATAAAAAGTGACCATGCTCTTGGCCCTGGCCTGGACCAGGCGAGTGTCAAATTGGTGGTTTTTTCTCAAAAAAGCCCATATCTGTTTGTCCATTCGGACAGGGCAGAGCTGCGGACTCGTCCCCAGTTCTCTCCCTAAGGTGGTGTCAGTGTTTCACCTGAACCAGCTTATTGTGGTGCCTTGCACCTACTAGGGACTTGGAGGACTCCAAGTTGCTAGAAGTTGTCAGGGCCCTGAAAATATGTTCAAGGACAGCTGGAGTCAGAAAATCTGACTCGCTGTTTATACTGTATGCACCCAACAAGTTGGGTGCGCCTGCTTCTAAGCAGTCGATTGCTCGTTGGATTTGTAACACAATTCAACTTGCACATTCTGAGGCAGGCCTGCCACAGTCTAAATCGGTTAAGGCCCATTCCACAAGGAAGGTGGGCTCATCTTGGGCGGCTGCCCGAGAGGTCTCGGCATTACAACTCTGCCGAGCAGCTACGTGGTCAGGGGAGAACACGTTTGTAAAATTCTACAAATTTGATATCCTGGCAAAAGAGGACCTGGAGTTCTCTCATTCGGTGCTGCAGAGTCATCCGCACTCTCCCGCCCGTTTGGGAGCTTTGGTATAATCCCCATGGTCCTTTCAGGAACCCCAGCATCCACTAGGACGATAGAGAAAATAAGAATTTACTTACCGATAATTCTATTTCTCGGAGTCCGTAGTGGATGCTGGGCGCCCATCCCAAGTGCGGATTATCTGCAATACTTGTACATAGTTACAAAAATCGGGTTATTATTGTTGTGAGCCATCTTTTCAGAGGCTCCGCTGTTATCATACTGTTAACTGGGTTTAGATCACAAGTTGTACGGTGTGATTGGTGTGGCTGGTATGAGTCTTACCCGGGATTCAAAATTCCTCCCTTATTGTGTACGCTCGTCCGGGCACAGTACCTAACTGGCTTGGAGGAGGGTCATAGGGGGAGGAGCCAGTGCACACCACCTGATCCTAAAGCTTTACTTTTTGTGCCCTGTCTCCTGCGGAGCCGCTATTCCCCATGGTCCTTTCAGGATCCCCAGCATCCACTACGGACTCCGAGAAATAGAATTATCGGTAAGTAAATTCTTATTATATACCTCTCAGTCTGTGACTTCTTGCCGCCTCCAGTCCCCACCTCGCATCATGTCACTGCCCCGGTCACATGCATGCCTGTCCTCACTGATACATCACTCATCTCCTGATATGCTCTGTGCTGCTGGGAACCATGTTCCTCCCACTATATAACTCACAGTCTGTTGCTTCCTGTTGTATCCATTCCTCTCCTTACATTATAATACTGCTGTTGTCACATGCAGCTGTGTCCTCGCTGACGCATCACTCTTCTTCTGATATAGTCTGTGCTGCTGGGAGCCCTGCTCCTCCCACTATATACCTCTAAGTCTGTGACTTCCTGCCGCCTCCAGTCCCCTCCTCGCATCGTGTCACATGCATCCCTGTCCTCACTGATACATCACTCATCTCCTGATATGCTCTGTGCTGCTGGGAACCCTGTTCCTCCCACTATATAACTCACAGTCTGTGACTTCCTGCCGCCTCCACTCCCCTCCTCACAACATGTCACTGCCTCTGTCACATGCAGTCCTGTCCTCACTGATACATCACTCAACTCCTGATATACTCTGTGCTGCTGGGAACCCTGTTCCACCCACTATATAACTCACAGTCTGTGGCTTCCTGTTGTATCCATTCCTCTCCTTACATTATAATACTGCTGTTGTCACATGCAGCTGTGTCCTCACTGGCACATCACTCTTCTTCTGATATACTCTGTGCTGCTGGGAACCCTGTTCCTCCCACTATATAACTCTCAGTCTGTGGCTTCCTGTTGTATCCATTCCTCTCCTTGCATTATAATACTGCTGTTGTCACATGCAGCTGTGTCCTCGCTGACACATTACTCAACTCCTGATATACTCTGTGCTGCTGGGAACCCTGTTCCTCCCACTATATAACTCTCAGTCTGTGGCTTCCTGTTGTATCCATTCCTCTCCTTGCATTATAATACTGCTGTTGTCACATGCATCCCTGTCCTCACTGATACATCACTCATCTTCTGATATACTCTGTGCTGCTGGGAACCCTGTTCCTCCCACTATATAACTCTCAGTCTGTGGCTTCCTGTTGTATCCATTCCTCTCCTTGCATTATAATACTGCTGTTGTCACATACAGCTGTGTCCTCGCTGACACATCACTCTTCTTCTGATATACTCTGTGCTGCTGGGAACCCTGTTCCTTCCACTATATACCTCACAGTCTGGCTTCCTGCTGCCTCCAGTCCCCTCATCACATAATGGCATATGCAGTCTTCTCCTGACTGAATTATTTCACAGAAAGAACCTTCAGGTCCCTCTAGTCTTCCTGTTAGTGAATTTATTTTCTTTCTTTTTTTTTATATTTTATCTGTAACAGACGCCAGTTCTTTTACTGTCTGAATCCCTGTTGCAGCTGTTGGTTACCAGTCCTTTATCTGAGCTTACACCATTGGCTACATTGTTCTGTCTCCTGTACTTTAGCCAACCCTTTATCCATTCCACTATCTTTCAGTCAAATCCTAAGATTTTCAATGTTAATTCATTTTTGAAGTGAGATTTATAGGCCTGTAGCCAACATATTATTCCTTACTGTCTTTTTGTGTAGTGGAATCACCTGGAATTATACCTCTAATCTGTGATTGGTCACAAAATATGCTTATTGGCGCTGCAAGCGGTTCTCTTAGTCCTTTTTATACTCTTGGAGGTACTGTAAATGATCTGGACCCATATACTGTTCGCTAACTTCTAAATTGGTTACACATGGACTAGCAGGAGATAGAGGGGTATATGCAATTGCGGTCGAATTCCCGAAATTGTCGAATTTCGGGATTTTTTCGCCCAAAAAAAAAAAATCGTCAATGCAATTCAGTGCTTTCCGTCAAAAAAACGGACTTTCAAAATTCGACTTTTTGAAATTCGACTTTTGTCAAATTCGACTTTTCTGCAATGATACAAGTGCTGCAATTCGACCAAAGTGTATTCAATTCAAGTTTGGAAATTCGACAACAGTGCTTTTAGACAGCAAATTCGTCATTTTCAATCCGCCACACTTTGGAGGGTGAAACCAATAAAAAAAATTAAAACATGTTTTTTTTGGTGTTTTTTTTTTGGGAATAGCATATCTATTTATATTAGAAGGGATTAGGTACTTGGTTTGTCTTTTTTGGTTGCACAAGTATTATTTATATATTTTTAAAAAGATTTTTTTTTTTTTTTTTTTATAGCTGGAACGGTAAAATCAAGGAAAAAAATGGCGTGGGGTCCCCCCTCCAAAGCATAACCAGCCTCGGGCTCTTCGAGCTGGTCCTGGTTCTAAAAATGCGGGGAAAAATTTGACAGGGGATCCTCCGTATTTTTAAAACCAGCACCGGGCAGAGCCTGGTGCTGGTGCAAAAAATACGGGGGACAAAAAGAGTAGGGGTCCCCCGTATTTTTTACACCAGCATCGGGCTCCACTAGCTGGACAGATAATGCCACAGCCGGGGGTCACTTTTATACAGTGCCCTGCGGCCGTGGCATTAAATATCCAACTAGTCACTCCTGGCCGGGGTACCCTGGGGGAGTGGGGACCCCTTCAATCAAGGGGTCCCCCCCCCAGCCACCCAAGGGCCAGGGGTGAAGCCCGAGGCTGTCCCCCCCCATCCAAGGGCTGCGGATGGGAGGCTGATAGTCTTGAGAAAAATGTCAGAATATTGTTTTTTCCAGTAGTACTACAAGTCCCAGCAAGCCTCCCCCGCAAGCTGGTACTTGGAAAACCACAAGTACCAGCATGCGGGAGAAAAACGGGCCCGCTGGTACCTGTAGTACTACTGGAAAAAAAATACCCAAATAAAAACAGGACACACACACCGTGACAAGTACAACTTTATTACATACTGCCGACACACACATACTTACCTATGTTGACACGCCGACTGCCACAGTCTCCGACGATCCGAGGGTACCTGTTAAAAAATTATACTCACCTTCCAGCGTCCAGAGATAAATCCACGTCCAGAGTATTATCCAGGTACTTGGCAAAATAACAAAACGCAAAAACCCGTGCCAGCGGACTGAAAGGGGTCCCATGTTGACACATGAGACCCCTTTCCCCGAATGCAGAGACCTCTACGTGACAGCTGTCACTGAAAGGTCTCTTCAGCCAATCAGCGAGTGCAACGTCCTTGCACTCTGCTGATTGGCTCTGCGCGTCTGAGCTCAGACAGCGCATCGCAAAGCCTCTCCATTATATTCAATGGTGGGAACCTTGCGGTTAGCGGTGGGGTCACCCGCCGGTCAGCGGCTGACCGCGGGTAACCCCCCCGCTGACGGCAAAGTTCCCACCATTGAAATAATGGAGAGAGCTGTGCGATGCGCTGTCACAGCACAGACAGCGCACAGCCAATCAGGTGAGCGCCACGTAGTAGCACTTCCTGATTGGCTGAAGGGACCTCAGTGACAGGAGTCACGTGGGGTCCCGGCACATTCGGGGAAAGGGGTCTCATGTGTCAATATGGGACCCCTTTCAGTCCGGCATGGTCGGGTATGCGGTTTGTTTTTTTAACAAGTACGTGGATTATACTCTGGACGTGGATTTATCTCTGGACGCTGGAAGGTGAGTATAATTTAGGTACCCTCGGATCGTCGGAGACTGTGGCAGTCGGCGTGTCAACATAGGTAAGTGTGTGTGTTGGCAGTGTGTAATAAAGTTGTACTTGTCACGGTGTGTGTGTCCTGTTTTTATTTGGGTATTTTTTTTCCAGTAGTACTACAGGTACCAGCGGGCCCGTTTTTCTCCCGCATGCTGGTACTTGTGGTTCTCCAAGTACCAGCTTGCGGGGGAGGCTTGCTGGGACTTGTAGTACTACTGGAAAAAACAATATTCTGTCATTTTACTCAAGGCTATCAGCCTCCCATCCGCAGCCTTTGGATGGGGGGGACAGCCTCGGGCTTCACCCCTGGCCCTTGGGTGGCTGGGGGGGGGACCCCTTGATTGAAGAGGTCCCCACTCCCCAAGGGTACCCCGGCCTGGGGTGACTAGTTGGATATTTAATGCCACGGCCGCAGGGCGCTGTATAAAAGTGACCCCCGGCTGTGGCATTATCTGTCCAGCTAGTGGAGCCCGATGCTGGTGTATAAAATACGGGGGGACCCCTACTCTTTTTGTCCCCCGTATTTTTTGCACCAGCATCAGGCGCAGAGCCCGGTGCTGGTTTTAAAAATACGGGGGATCCCATGTCAATGTCGCATTTTTAGAACCAGGACCAGCTCGAAGAGCCCGAGGCTGGTTATGCTTTGGAGGGGGGACCCCACGCCATTTTTTTCCGGGTTTTTCCCGTTTTTACCCGTTTTTTTAATTTGCGGCAAAATCCGGCAAATCGGCCGTTTTTCGCCCGCGGGAATGTCGAATCCGTTTTTCATTGAATATGGTGAATTCCGGCAGCCACCTGCCGGAATTCACCTGTCGAATTGTGTCGAATTAAAAAACGGCGATAATTTGCCGCGATTCGCCGTGAATTGCATATACCCCAGAGAGGGATAATAAATCTTGTCTGAAGCTCCTTAAGACTGAAGAAAAATTATAGGAATTAGACATGAAATAATTGGTAAAGCGTTGGTTACAGAATGGGTGTTGACTCCAATAAAATAGTATATTGTATTCCTGCCTACATGCAGCACTGTACACATCATGCAATACATCTAGCTACGTCAGTAGAATTTGTGCCTGCCCGGATTACGCAAAGTTATCAACATCAGTGAGTATCTGCACTTGCTGTGTAGCAGGTGCAATGGTCAGTCCTTCTAACAGGCGTACATAGGGGTTTATTTACGAAGAGTCGGGTTGTAAAACCCAACACTTTTGAGCGTGAGTTATGCCCGATTTTTAAAAGGGCAATGCTTTTACTAGCAAGATACAGCTAGTAAAAGCATTGCCCTTTTAAATATTGGGCGTAAAGACGCTCAGAAGTATCAGATTTTACAGCCCAAGTCCTTATAAATATACCCCACAGTGTTCACTGTAGGATATTTTTCGGCAGGGTGCTATTCACTGAGGGGGGCACATATTAGAGGCAACGCATCTACAAAATATACAGTTCTAGTATTATATTTAATAGTATAGTATTATATTTTAATAGCTAAACTTTTTCTGTTTATGTTTTTCAGATAAAATTTTGTTATATGTCAATTATACATCTGATATATATTGGAGCAATGCCCTGATTCCCTGACAGTTAGGTTGGGGGGCTGGAAATATTAAACATCCCGATCTCCTGATCCTGACTGTTTTCAGTCAGCATTGGGGAATTGGGCATTCTTATCAGGTTTTATTTCCCCTGATTCCCCGCCGGAGCACTGATCGGCAGATCAGGTCAGCGGTGCTGGCTGGTCGGGGAATCAGGGCATTGCGGTGGGTAATGTATGGGGGCCTTAAGAGTTACGGTCCGTTGTGGAATCGAAAAAATAAAACATGTTAAATATGTTTAATAATTCCAGTTCCCCGACCGGCAACAGGGTATCAGGGCATTGCCCCAATAAATTGTAGATGTATGGGGGCCATTAGGCTACTCTAGAAAATAAAGTTTGAATTTTATTTACACCGAATTCCAGTCAAAATTCCAGGCACAAGACAAAGAACTTGTACGTCAGTGTTATAAGCTTCATTTGCCTGGCTTTCAGTCCACTGTTTCTAAGCCCCGTCAGGAGTCAGAGGCCGGGAATCTTATATCTAACAGTACAGAAGGGGGCAAGGTGCCGTCTCCAGACTGAAAAGCGGGCTGTGACAGCCTAACGGGAACACTAGTATATACTGTACGTGATTCTGCATGTCTCACGTGCTGTATTTGTGTGAACACACTTTTGCTGTACTTGTCCTATATTTATATCCAGTACCCCTTCATCCGCTGTCCCGTCAGCTGTAAGGAAGAGCAATTGTAGGATATGGGTACATTCTATTTGTGTGCATGCGCCATTGAAAATGTACACAATTTATACTGCACATTTTGCGTAACAGTGTCAGGTCAATAAGAAGAAATCATTGGGACATAGCAGAGTTTAGTAGGTGGTCAGTACGTCTGATCCATCAGTAGATTTCTATAAATGCCGCACACCTATTTTATGTGAGAATTGTTACAGCTCATAGAAAAGAGCATGCTATACAGAATAAATGCATAGGGGGTCATTCCGACCCGTTCGCACGCAGCGGTTCTTTGTTGCAGTGCGAACGGGTCAGAACTGCACATGTGCAGTGCCCGCAATGCGCACGCACGCCGTTGCCCAGCGACAACCGTCCCCGGGCAACTACCAGAAGAGAGAAGAAAGTGATCGCTAGCGCGATCGCAAGTAGGTTGACAGCGGGGGTGGCGTTCCGGGGCGTCTACTCAGCGTTTTCTGGGGCGTGGAGATCCAAACGCCAGCGTGTCCAGGCGTTTTGAGGGCGGATGTCTGAGGTCAATCCCGTGACTGTCGTCGCTGGATCCGTCGCACAGGGTAAGTAAGTCTGACCCTGGTCTTGTTTTGCATGAAACTTTTTTAGCATAGCAGGGCTGCACAAGCGATCGCAGCCCTGCTATGCTAAAATACACTCCCCAATAGGCGGCGTCAAGTTGATCGCACGGGCAGCAAAAGTTGCTACGGGCGATCAACTCGGAATGACCCCCATAGTACATACAGAATAAATAACGGCAGATACTGTGCTATACACATAGCTGGATTTTTAGCCCCACATAGGCCTGGGGCTGAAAATAAGAGCCAAGTGCAAACTCCACCATTACAATCCAGATCTTAAAGATATCCATGCTTGAGTCCATATGGTTAAATCAATTTGACTGAGGTACTACCTAATGGTGTAATTCAGATCTGATCGCTGCTGTGCGTTTTCGCGCAGCAGGCGATCAGATCCAAACTGCGTATGCACCGCAATGCGCAGGCGCGATGGATGGCTGCAAAGGGGATCGCCGGTCAGCGACGGGTTTGTGCGAAGGCGTTCGCAAGGAGATTGACAGGAAGAGGGCATTTGTGGGTGGCAACTGACCGTTTTCAGGGAGTGTCTGGAAAAACGTAGGCGTGTCCATGCTCTTGCAAGGCAGGTGTTTGACGTCAAATCCGGTCCTGAACAGCCTGAAGTGATCGCAGCGGCTGAGTAAGTCCTGGGCTGCGCAGAGACTGCACAAGATCAGTTTGTACAGCTCTGCTACACAGGCGATCGCACACTTGCACATCGAAAATACACTCCCCCTGTAGGCGGTGACTATCTGATCGCAGGGCAGCAAAAAACACAGCCCAGCGATCAGATCTGAATTACCCCCTAAGTCACCTGTGTTCAAGCATAGAGAATCAGAGGAGCTGTGGCCAGTGTTTTGTGGTTTTGCCCTGGGGGCATACACACCCTCTACACTATCCGCTCCAATGTCTCCCTAATAAGTAAAAGTAGAAATGTTGCATCATTTTGTGAGGTTAATAGAAAAACAATTGTAATTTGTATGGTTTACGGCAGACCATGTGGCCAGTCATCACTTTATGTGGAGCTTCGGGCTGTAGTCACATCTGGTCCAATGTTAATCTGGTTTTAGCTATACACATTATGGAGAGCCCCTGAAATCACAAGTATATAAACCAATAGCGTTATCCCCACATCTTCCATCCTTTCTGCTAGACTGGATCATGTTGAATGCTATGTACCAGAGCTAGGAAACTCGGAACTACGGCAGAACTAGAATACCCAGCATGCAATGCTCTATCTGTCTGTTAATCTTACCAAATAAAATGTCTGCCTACATATTTACAAAGTGCCATCCTCTCAGCCTAAATTACAGTCTCACAAATGTCCAGCATCACCATTGTCTGTATACTGATGGGCCTGGGTCCAGCACACCATCATATTGTCACTAGAATAAGTACAAATATGGCTCCTAATACCCATTTCCATTATAGGATGATGCATCTACCGTCAGTGCTCAGAGTAAACTGTTATCTTTCATCTGTATACTGGGCCTCTTCCTAATTGTCAGCTAATTACATCATGTTTTGTTGTGTCGGGTGACAGAAGATCTCTGTAGTAAATGATCTTGGTTACTACTGTACAGTACATTGCACAGAATGCAGTTGGGATCTCTCCAGCTGGTGTAGTCTTCCTACAGATTTCTATCCCCTCCTGTCTATAACAGTTTACAAGGGAGCTCCGTCTTTCTATAAATATTTACCAGACAGTGCTGTATTGCTATAAATGTTTCCCAAACTCCGACCACTGGCTCCATATGTTTAGCAATATTGTCTTTTAATAATAAATGATAGTAAAGTATTTCCTATTGTGTCAAAGGTTTATCAGATGTCTCTGTAGGGCTTATTTAGTGGTATTGCATTGAGGTACACAATTTGCACTAAACTACAGCGACCAATCAGATAATTGCACTGGTTGCTGAGCACAGTGCATATTTTGCATATAAATTAAGGGGTCATTTCAATTAGCAGCGAGATGGGCAAGTTGCAATTGCATCGGTGTAGAAACTCCAGCAAAAGCACCTCATCTTGCCCCCCTTACAGACCCAGGCTTGCTGATGTTTGTACGCAGCTCTCTGGGGCTGCAAACAAAGATCAGCGAGCTTCTGTCTTCCTACTCCTCTATCTCTTCTTTCCTTCTCTTCCACCTCCTCTTCCACTTTCGTTCTCTTCCTCTTTCCTCATCCTTCCTCATTCCTCCTCTTTCCTCCTCTTTCCTCATCCTTCCTCTTACTCTCTCCTCCTCTTTCTAATCTACCTCTTTCCTTTTTCTTCTTCTTTCTCTGTTCTTTTCATCCTCCTCCTTCCTCCTTTTCTTATTCCTCCTGCTTCCTCTTTCCTATTCTTCCTCCTCTACCTATGCCTTCTCCTCTTTCCTGTAATCTTACTTTCTCTGACGTCCTAGTGGATGCTGGGGACTCCGTCAGGACCATGGGGATTAGCGGCTCCGCAGGAGACAGGGCACAAAAATAAAGCTTTAGGATCAGGTGGTGTGCACTGGCTCCTCCCCCTATGACCCTCCTCCAAGCCTCAGTTAGGTTTTTGTGCCCGTCCGAGCAGGGTGCAATCTAGGTGGCTCTCCTAAAGAGCTGCTTAGAAAAAGTTTTTAGGTTTTTTATTTTCAGTGAGTCCTGCTGGCAACAGGCTCACTGCATCGAGGGACTTAGGGGAGAGAAGTGAACTCACCTGCGTGCAGGATAGATTGGCTTCTTAGGCTACTGGACACCATTAGCTCCAGAGGGAGTCGGAACACAGGTCTCACCCTGGGGTTCGTCCCGGAGCCGCGCCGCCGACCCCCCTTGCAGATGCCGAAGATGGAAGAGGTCCAGAAGCAGGCGGCAGAAGACTTTTCAGTCTTCCTGAGGTAGCGCACAGCACTGCAGCTGTGCGCCATTGTTGTCAGCACACTTCACACAGCGGTCACGGAGGGTGCAGGGCGCTGGGGGGGCGCCCTGGGCAGCAATGTATAATACCTTTTTATGGCTAAAAATACATCACATATAGCCCTTGAGGCTATATGGATGTATTTAACCCCTGCCAGATCTCACAAACTCCGGAGAAGAGCCCGCCGAAATAGGGGGCGGGGCTTATTCTCCTCAGCACACAGCGCCATTTTCCTGCTCAGCTCCGCTGTGAGGAAGGCTCCCAGGACTCTCCCCTGCACTGCACTACAGAAACAGGGTAAAACAGAGAGGGGGGGCACTTTTTTTGGCGATATTACTATATTTAAGCTGCTATAAGGATACAACACTTATATAGGGTTGTTCCCATATATATTATAGCGCTTGGGTGTGTGCTGGCAAACTCTCCCTCTGTCTCCCCAAAGGGCTAGTGGGGTCCTGTCTTCAATAGAGCATTCCCTGTGTGTCTGCTGTGTGTCGGTACGTGTGTGTCGACATGTATGAGGACGATGTTGGTGTGGAGGCAGAGCAATTGCCGGTAATGGTGATGTCACCCCCTAGGGAGTCGACACCGGAATGGATGGCTTTGTTTATGGAATTACGTGATAATGTCAGCACATTACAAAAATCAGTTGACGACATGAGACGGCCGTCAAACCAGTTAGTACCTGCCCAGGCGTCTCAGACACCGTCAGGGGCTGTAAAACGCCCTTTACCTCAGTCGGTCGATACAGACCCAGACACGGACACTGAATCTAGTGTCGACGGTGAAGAAACAAACGTATTTTCCAGTAGGGCCACACGTTATATGATCACGGCAATGAAGGAGGCTTTGCATATCTCTGATACTACAAGTACCACAAAAAGGGGTATTATGTGGGGGGTGAAAAAACTACCTGTAGTTTTTCCTGAATCAGAGGAATTGAATGATGTATGTGATGAAGCGTGGGTTAACCCAGATAGAAAAGGGCTAATTTCAAAAAAGTTATTGGCATTATACCCTTTCCCGCCAGAGGTTAGGGCGCGCTGGGAAACACCCCCTAAGGTGGATAAGGCGCTCACAAGCTTATCAAAACAAGTGGCGTTACCGTCTCCTGATACGGCCGCCCTCAAGGATCCAGCTGATAGGAGGCTGGAAACTACCCTAAAAAGTATATACACACATACTGGTGTTATACTGCGACCAGCCATCGCCTCAGCCTGGATGTGCAGTGCTGGGGTGGTCTGGTCGGATTCCCTGACTGAAAATATTGATACCCTGGATAGGGACAGTATTTTACAGACTTTAGAGCAATTAAAGGATGCTTTTCTTTATATGCGAGATGCTCAGAGGGATATTTGCACTCTGGCATCGAGAGTAAGTGCGATGTCCATATCTGCCAGAAGAAGTTTATGGACACGACAGTGGTCAGGTGATGCGGATTCCAAACGGCATATGGAAGTATTGCCGTATAAAGGGGAGGAATTATTTGGCGTCGGTCTATCGGATCTGGTGGCCACGGCAACGGCCGGGAAATCCACCTTTTTACCTCAGACCCCCTCCCAACAGAAAAAGACACCGTCTTTTCAGCCGCAGTCCTTTCGGTCCTATAAGAACAAGCGGGCAAAAGGACAGTCATATCTGCCCCGAGGCAGAGGAAAGGGTAAGAGAGGGCAGCAAGCAGCTCCTTCCCAGGAACAGAAGCCCTCCGCGGGTTCTGCAAAGCCCTCAGCATGACGCTGGGGCTTTACAAGCGGACTCAGAAACGGTGGGGGGTCGACTCAAGAATTTCAGCGCGCAGTGGGCTTGCTCACAGGTGGACCCCTGGATCCTGCAGGTAGTATCTCAGGGTTACAGGTTGGAATTCGAGAAGTCTCCCCCTCGCCGGTTCCTAAAGTCTGCTTTGCCAACGTCTCCCTCAGACAGGGCGACGGTATTGGAAGCCATTCACAAGCTGTTTTCTCAGCAGGTGATAGTCAAGGTACCCCTCCTACAACAGGGAAAGGGGTATTACTCCACGCTATTTGTGGTACCGAAGCCGGACGGCTCGGTAAGACCTATTCTAAATCTGAAATCTTTGAACCTGTACATACAAAAATTCAAGTTCAAGATGGAATCACTCAGAGCAGTGATAGCGAATCTGGAAGAAGGGGACTTTATGGTGTCCCTGGACATAAAAGATGCTTACCTGCATGTCCCAATTTGCCCTTCACATCAAGGGTACCTCAGGTTCGTGGTGCAAAACTGTCATTATCAGTTTCAGACGCTGCCGTTTGGATTGTCCACGGCACCTCGGGTCTTTACCAAGGTAATGGCCGAAATGATGATTCTTCTGCGAAGAAGAGGCGTATTAATTATCCCTTACTTGGACGATCTCCTGATAAGGGCAAGGTCCAGAGAACAGCTGGAGGACGGAGTAGCACTAACCCAAGTAGTGCTGCAACAACACGGGTGGATTCTGAATTTTCCAAAATCTCAGTTGACCCCGACAACACGTCTGCTGTTCCTGGGAATGATTCTGGACACGGTTCAGAAAAAGGTGTTTCTTCCGGAGGAGAAAGCCAAGGAGTTATCCGAACTTGTCAGGAACCTCCTAAAACCAGGAAAAGTGTCTGTGCATCAATGCACAAGAGTCCTGGGAAAGATGGTGGCTTCTTACGAAGCAATCCCATTCGGCAGATTCCACGCACGAACTTTTCAGTGGGATCTGCTGGACAAATGGTCCGGATCGCATCTGCAGATGCATCAGCGGATAACCTTATCGCCACGGACAAGGGTGTCTCTTCTGTGGTGGTTGCAGAGTACTCATCTGTTAGAAGGCCGCAGATTCGGCATACAGGACTGGGTCCTGGTGACCACGGATGCCAGTCTGAGAGGCTGGGGAGCGGTCACACAGGGAAGAAACTTCCAGGGAGTATGGTCAAGCCTGGAGATGTCTCTTCACATAAATATACTGGAGCTAAGAGCGATTTACAATGCTCTAAGCCTGGCAAAACCCCTGCTTCAGGGTCAGCCGGTGTTGATCCAGTCGGACAACATCACGGCATTCGCCCACGTAAACAGACAGGGCGGCACAAGAAGCAGGAGAGCAATAAAAGAAGCTGCAAGGATTCTTCGCTGGACGGAAGATCATGTGATAGCACTGTCAGCAGTGTTCATTCCGGGAGTGGACAACTGGGAAGCAGACTTCCTCAGCAGACACGATCTACACCCGGGAGAGTGGGGACTTCATCCAGAAGTCTTCCACATGATTGTGAACCGTTGGGAAAAACCAAAGGTGGATATGATGGCGTCTCGCCTCAACAAAAAACTGGACAGGTATTGCGCCAGGTCAAGAGACCCTCAGGCAATAGCTGTGGACGCTCTGGTAACACCGTGGGTGTTCCAGTCAGTGTATGTGTTTCCTCCTCTGCCTCTCATACCCAAAGTACTGAGAATTATACGGCAAAGGGGAGTAAGAACGATACTCGTGGCTCCGGATTGGCCAAGAAGAACTTGGTACCCGGAACTTCAGGAGATGCTCACGGAAAATCCGTGGCCTCTACCTCTAAGGTGGGACCTGATTCAGCAGGGACCGTGTCTATTCCAAGACTTACCGCGGCTGCGTTTGACGGCGTGGCGGTTGAACGCCGAATTCTAAGGGAAAAAGGCATTCCGGAAGAGCTCATTCCTACACTGGTTAAAGCCAGGAAGGAGGTGACTGCACAACATTATCACCGCATTTGGAGAAAATATGTTGCGTGGTGTGAGGCCAGGAAGGTCCCCACGGAGGAATTTCAACTGGGTCGATTCCTGCATTTCCTACAAACAGGATTGTCTATGGGCCTCAAATTGGGGTCCATTAAGGTTCAAATTTCGGCCCTGTCGATTTTCTTCCAGAAAGAATTGGCTTCAGTTCCTGAAGTCCAGACTTTTGTTAAAGGAGTACTACATATACAGCCCCCGGTGGTGCCCCCTGTGGCTCCGTGGGACCTTAATGTAGTTTTGGATTTTCTCAAATCCCATTGGTTTGAGCCACTCAAATCGGTGGATTTGAAATATCTTACGTGGAAAGTAACCATGCTACTGGCCCTGGCTTCAGCCAGGAGAGTATCAGAATTGGCGGCTTTATCGTATAAAAGCCCATATCTGATTTTCCATTCGGACAGGGCAGAACTGCGGACGCGTCCTCATTTTCTGCCTAAGGTGGTGTCAGCGTTTCATCTGAACCAGCCTATTGTGGTGCCTGCGGCTACTAGCGATTTGGAGGATTCCAAGTTGCTGGACGTTGTCCGGGCATTGAGAATATATATTTCAAGGACGGCTGGAGTCAGAAAATCTGACTCGCTGTTTATACTATATGCACCCAACAAGCTGGGTGCTCCTGCTTCTAAGCAGACGATTGCTCGTTGGATTTGTAGCACAATTCAACTTGCACATTCTGTGGCAGGCCTGCCACAGCCTAAATCTGTCAAGGCCCATTCCACAAGGAAGGTGGGCTCATCCTGGGCGGCTGCCCGAGGGGTCTCGGCATTGCAACTCTGCCGAGCAGCTACGTGGTCGGGGGAGAACACGTTTGTAAAATTTTACAAATTTGATACCCTGGCTAAAGAGGACCTGGAGTTCTCTCATTCGGTGCTGCAGAGTCATCCGCACTCTCCCGCCCGTTTGGGAGCTTTGGTATAATCCCCATGGTCCTGACGGAGTCCCCAGCATCCACTAGGACGTCAGAGAAAATAAGATTTTACTTACCGATAAATCTATTTCTCGTAGTCCGTAGTGGATGCTGGGCGCCCATCCCAAGTGCGGATTGTCTGCAATACTTGTACATAGTTATTGTTACAAAAAAATCGGGTTGTTATTGTTGTGAGCCGTCTGTTCAGAGGCTCCTACGTTTGTCATACTGTTAACTGGGTTCAGATCACAAGTTGTACGGTGTGATTGGTGTGGCTGGTATGAGTCTTACCCGGGATTCAAAATCCTTCCTTATTGTGTACGCTCGTCCGGGCACAGTATCCTAACTGAGGCTTGGAGGAGGGTCATAGGGGGAGGAGCCAGTGCACACCACCTGATCCTAAAGCTTTATTTTTGTGCCCTGTCTCCTGCGGAGCCGCTAATCCCCATGGTCCTGACGGAGTCCCCAGCATCCACTACGGACTACGAGAAATAGATTTATCGGTAAGTAAAATCTTATTTTTCCTCTTCCTTCTCTTTCCTCTCCCTCTTTCTTCTTTCTCATCTTTCTCTTTCCCCCTCCTCCTTTATCCACTTCCTCTTCCTCATCCTCTTATTTCTCCTTTTCTACATCTTACTCTTACTTCACTTTTCTCCTCTTTCACATCCTCTTTCCTCTTTCTCATTTTGGTCTCTTTTTCAGCTTCCTCTTTCTTTCTCTTCTTTTCTCCTCCTCTATTCTCTTTTCTCCTCTTAATTTTTCCTCTTTCCTCCTCTTCCTTTACTGTTTCCTCCACTTCCAATTTCCTCTTAGTCTTTATTCCTTTTTCTATTTCTGTTCCTTTTTCTCTTTCTTCCTCTTCCTCCTTCTTCCTCTTTTCTACTCTTCCTCTTCTTCCTCCTCTTTCCTCCTCTTCATTTTACTCCTCTTCTTTCTTCTTTGTGCAAAATATGTTACTGGAATCAAATGTACTTTACCCTTCTGCCCACCTTACCATAGCCCACAGTTGTGTCACACCGTCATTGAATACTGTCTCTGTGACAAAGCCCCATTACAGCCAGTTACGCCTTATCAATACTAGAGATGAGCGCCGGAAATTTTTCGGGTTTTGTGTTTTGGTTTTGGGTTCGGTTCCGCGGCCGTGTTTTGGGTTCGACCGCGTTTTGGCAAAACCTCACCGAATTTTTTTTGTCGGATTCGGGTGTGTTTTGGATTCGGGTGTTTTTTTCAAAAAACCCTAAAAAACAGCTTAAATCATAGAATTTGGGGGTAATTTTGATCCCAAAGTATTATTAACCTCAAAAAACATAATTTACACTCATTTTCAGCCTATTCTGAACACATCACACCTCACAATATTATTTTTAGTCCTAAAATTTGCACCGAGGTCGCTGTGTGAGTAAGATAAGCGACCCTAGTGGCCGACACAAACACCGGGCCCATCTAGGAGTGGCACTGCAGTGTCACGCAGGATGTCCCTTCCAAAAAACCCTCCCCAAACAGCACATGACGCAAAGAAAAAAAGAGGCGCAATGAGGTAGCTGTGTGAGTAAGATTAGCGACCCTAGTGGCCGACACAAACACCGGGCCCATCTAGGAGTGGCACTGCAGTGTCACGCAGGATGTCCCTTCCAAAAAACCCTCCCCAAACAGCACATGACGCAAAGAAAAAAAGAGGCGCAATGAGGTAGCTGACTGTGTGAGAAAGATAAGCGACCCTAGTGGCCGACACAAACACCGGGCCCATCTAGGAGTGGCACTGCAGTGTCACGCAGGATGGCCCTTCCAAAAAACCCTCCCCAAACAGCACATGACGCAAAGAAAAAAAGAGGCGCAATGAGGTAGCTGACTGTGTGAGTAAGATTAGCGACCCTAGTGGCCGACACAAACACCGGGCACATCTAGGAGTGGCACTGCAGTGTCACGCAGGATGTCCCTTCCAAAAAACCCTCCCCAAACAGCACATGACGCAAAGAAAAAAAGAGGCGCAATGAGGTAGCTGTGTGAGTAAGATTAGCGACCCTAGTGGCCGACACAAACACCGGGCCCATCTAGGAGTGGCACTGCAGTGTCACGCAGGATGTCCCTTCCAAAAAACCCTCCCCAATCAGCACATGATGCAAAGAAAAAGAAAAGAAAAAAGAGGTGCAAGATGGAATTATCCTTGGGCCCTCCCACCCACCCTTATGTTGTATAAACAAAACAGGACATGCACACTTTAACCAACCCATCATTTCAGTGACAGGGTCTGCCACACGACTGTGACTGATATGACGGGTTGGTTTGGACCCCCCCCAAAAAAGAAGCAATTAATCTCTCCTTGCACAAACTGGCTCTACAGAGGCAAGATGTCCACCTCATCTTCACCCTCCGATATATCACCGTGTACATCCCCCTCCTCACAGATTATCAATTCGTCCCCACTGGAATCCACCATCTCAGCTCCCTGTGTACTTTGTGGAGGCAATTGCTGCTGGTCAATGTCTCCGCGGAGGAATTGATTATAATTCATTTTAATGAACATCATCTTCTCCACATTTTCTGGATGTAACCTCGTACGCCGATTGCTGACAAGGTGAGCGGCGGCACTAAACACTCTTTCGGAGTACACACTTGTGGGAGGGCAACTTAGGTAGAATAAAGCCAGTTTGTGCAAGGGCCTCCAAATTGCCTCTTTTTCCTGCCAGTATAAGTACGGACTGTGTGACGTGCCTACTTGGATGCGGTCACTCATATAATCCTCCACCATTCTATCAATGTTGAGAGAATCATATGCAGTGACAGTAGACGACATGTCCGTAATCGTTGTCAGGTCCTTCAGTCCGGACCAGATGTCAGCATCAGCAGTCGCTCCAGACTGCCCTGCATCACCGCCAGCGGGTGGGCTCGGAATTCTGAGCCTTTTCCTCGCACCCCCAGTTGCGGGAGAATGTGAAGGAGGAGATGTTGACAGGTCGCGTTCCGCTTGACTTGACAATTTTGTCACCAGCAGGTCTTTCAACCCCAGCAGACCTGTGTCTGCCGGAAAGAGAGATCCAAGGTAGGCTTTAAATCTAGGATCGAGCACGGTGGCCAAAATGTAGTGCTCTGATTTCAACAGATTGACCACCCGTGAATCCTTGTTAAGCGAATTAAGGGCTGCATCCACAAGTCCCACATGCCTAGCGGAATCGCTCCGTGTTAGCTCCTTCTTCAATGCCTCCAGCTTCTTCTGCAAAAGCCTGATGAGGGGAATGACCTGACTCAGGCTGGCAGTGTCTGAACTGACTTCACGTGTGGCAAGTTCAAAGGGCATCAGAACCTTGCACAACGTTGAAATCATTCTCCACTGCACTTGAGACAGGTGCATTCCATCTCCTATATCGTGCTCAATTGTATAGGCTTGAATGGCCTTTTGCTGCTCCTCCAACCTCTGAAGCATATAGAGGGTTGAATTCCACCTCGTTACCACTTCTTGCTTCAGATGATGGCAGGGCAGGTTCAGTAGTTTTTGGTGGTGCTCCAGTCTTCTGTACGTGGTGCCTGTACGCCGAAAGTGTCCCGCAATTTTTCTGGCCACCGACAGCATCTCTTGCACGCCCCTGTCGTTTTTTAAAAAATTCTGCACCACCAAATTCAAGGTATGTGCAAAACATGGGACGTGCTGGAATTTGCCCATATTTAATGCACACACAATATTGCTGGCGTTGTCCGATGCCACAAATCCACAGGAGAGTCCAATTGGGGTAAGCCATTCCGCGATGATCTTCCTCAGTTGCCGTAAGAGGTTTTCAGCTGTGTGCGTATTCTGGAAAGCGGTGATACAAAGCGTAGCCTGCCTAGGAAAGAGTTGGCGTTTGCGAGATGCTGCTACTGGTGCCGCCGCTGCTGTTCTTGCGGCGGGAGTCCATACATCTACCCAGTGGGCTGTCACAGTCATATAGTCCTGACCCTGCCCTGCTCCACTTGTCCACATGTCCGTGGTTAAGTGGACATTGGGTACAACTGCATTTTTTAGGACACTGGTGAGTCTTTTTCTGACGTCCGTGTACATTCTCGGTATCGCCTGCCTAGAGAAGTGGAACCTAGATGGTATTTGGTAACGGGGGCACACTGCCTCAATAAATTGTCTAGTTCCCTGTGAACTAACGGCGGATACCGGACGCACGTCTAACACCAACATAGTTGTCAAGGACTCAGTTATCCGCTTTGCAGTAGGATGACTGCTGTGATATTTCATCTTCCTCGCAAAGGACTGTTGAACAGTCAATTGCTTACTGGAAGTAGTACAAGTGGGCTTACGACTTCCCCTCTGGGATGACCATCGACTCCCAGCGGCAACAACAGCAGCGCCAGCAGCAGTAGGCGTTACACGCAAGGATGCATCGGAGGAATCCCAGGCAGGAGAGGACTCGTCAGACTTGCCAGTGACATGGCCTGCAGGACTATTGGCATTCCCGGGGAAGGAGGAAATTGACACTGAGGGAGTTGGTGGGGTGGTTTGCGTGAGCTTGGTTACAAGAGGAAGGGATTTACTGGTCAGTGGACTGCTTCCGCTGTCACCCAAAGTTTTTGAACTTGTCACTGACTTATTATGAATGCGCTGCAGGTGACGTATAAGGGAGGATGTTCCGAGGTGGTTAACGTCCTTACCCCTACTTATTACAGCTTGACAAAGGGAACACACGGCTTGACACCTGTTGTCCGCATTTCTGGTGAAATACCTCCACACCGAAGAGCTGATTTTTTTGGTATTTTCACCTGGCATGTCAACGGCCATATTCCTCCCACGGACAACAGGTGTCTCCCCGGGTGCCTGACTTAAACAAACCACCTCACCATCAGAATCCTCCTGGTCAATTTCCTCCCCAGCGCCAGCAACACCCATATCCTCCTCATCCTGGTGTACTTCAACACTGACATCTTCAATCTGACTATCAGGAACTGGACTGCGGGTGCTCCTTCCAGCACTTGCAGGGGGCATGCAAATAGTGGAAGGCGCATGCTCTTCACGTCCAGTGTTGGGAAGGTCAGGCATCGCAAACGACACAATTGGACTCTCCTTGTGGATTTGGGATTTCAAAGAACGCACAGTTCTTTGCGGTGCTTTTGCCAGCTTGAGTCTTTTCAGTTTTCTAGCGAGAGGCTGAGTGCTTCCATCCTCATGTGAAGCTGAACCACTAGCCATGAACATAGGCCAGGGCCTCAGCCGTTCCTTGCCACTCCGTGTGGTAAATGGCATATTGGCAAGTTTACGCTTCTCCTCCGACAATTTTATTTTAGGTTTTGGAGTCCTTTTTTTTCTGATATTTGGTGTTTTGGATTTGACATGCTCTGTACTATGACATTGGGCATCGGCCTTGGCAGACGACGTTGCTGGCATTTCATCGTCTCGGCCATGACTAGTGGCAGCAGCTTCAGCACGAGGTGGAAGTGGATCTTGATCTTTCCCTAATTTTGGAACCTCAACTTTTTTGTTCTCCATATTTTATAGGCAGAACTAAAAGGCACCTCAGGTAAACAATGGAGATGGATGGATTGGATACTAGTATACAATTATGGACGGACTGCCACGGTTAGGTGGTATAAAAAAACCACGGTTAGGTGGTATATATTATAATAATAATACAATTATGGATGGACGGACTGCCTGCCGACTGCCGACACAGAGGTAGCCACAGCCGTGAACTACCGCACTGTACACTGGTTGATAAAGAGATAGTAGTATACTCGTAACAACTAGTATGACACTATGACGACGGTATAAAGAATGAAAAAAAAACCACGGTTAGGTGGTATATATTATAATAATAATACAATTATGGATGGACGGACTGCCTGCCGACTGCCGACACAGAGGTAGCCACAGCCGTGAACTACCGCACTGTACACTGGTTGATAAAGAGATAGTAGTATACTCGTAACAACTAGTATGACACTATGACGACGGTATAAAGAATGAAAAAAAAACCACGGTTAGGTGGTATATATTATAATAATAATACAATTATGGATGGACGGACTGCCTGCCGACTGCCGACACAGAGGTAGCCACAGCCGTGAACTACCGCACTGTACACTGGTTGATAAAGAGATAGTAGTATACTCGTAACAACTAGTATGACACTATGACGACGGTATAAAGAATGAAAAAAAAACCACGGTTAGGTGGTATATATTATAATAATAATACAATTATGGATGGACGGACTGCCTGCCGACTGCCGACACAGAGGTAGCCACAGCCGTGAACTACCGCACTGTACACTGGTTGATAAAGAGATAGTAGTATACTCGTAACAACTAGTATGACACTATGACGACGGTATAAAGAAAGAAAAAAAAATACCACAGTTAGGTGGTATATATTATAATAATAATACAATTATGGATGGACGGACTGCCTGCCGACTGCCGACACAGAGGTAGCCACAGCCGTGAACTACCGCACTGTACACTGGTTGATAAAGAGATAGTAGTATACTCGTAACAACTAGTATGACACTATGACGACGGTATAAAGAATGAAAAAAAAACCACGGTTAGGTGGTATATATTATAATAATAATACAATTATGGATGGACGGACTGCCTGCCGACTGCCGACACAGAGGTAGCCACAGCCGTGAACTACCGCACTGTACACTGGTTGATAAAGAGATAGTAGTATACTCGTAACAACTAGTATGACACTATGACGACGGTATAAAGAATGAAAAAAAAACCACGGTTAGGTGGTATATATTATAATAATAATACAATTATGGATGGACGGACTGCCTGCCGACTGCCGACACAGAGGTAGCCACAGCCGTGAACTACCGCACTGTACACTGGTTGATAAAGAGATAGTAGTATACTCGTAACAACTAGTATGACACTATGACGACGGTATAAAGAATGAAAAAAAAACCACGGTTAGGTGGTATATATTATAATAATAATACAATTATGGATGGACGGACTGCCTGCCGACTGCCGACACAGAGGTAGCCACAGCCGTGAACTACCGCACTGTACACTGGTTGATAAAGAGATAGTAGTATACTCGTAACAACTAGTATGACACTATGACGACGGTATAAAGAATGAAAAAAAAACCACGGTTAGGTGGTATATATTATAATAATAATACAATTATGGATGGACGGACTGCCTGCCGACTGCCGACACAGAGGTAGCCACAGCCGTGAACTACCGCACTGTACACTGGTTGATAAAGAGATAGTAGTATACTCGTAACAACTAGTATGACACTATGACGACGGTATAAAGAAAGAAAAAAAAATACCACGGTTAGGTGGTATATATTGTAATACAATTATGGATGGACGGACTGCCTGCCGAGTTCCGACTGCCGACACAGAGGTAGCCACAGGCGTGAACTACCGCACTGTACTGTGTCTGCTGCTAATATAGACTGGTTGATAAAGAGATAGTATACAATACATACAACAATATACTACTATACTGGTGGTCAGGCACTGGTCACCACTAGTCACACTGGCAGTGGCACTCCTGCAGCAAAAGTGTGCACTGTTTAATTTTAAATTAATATAATATTATGTACTCCTGGGGGCTCCTGCTATAACAACCTGCAGTGCTCCCCAGTCTCCCCCACAATTATTATAAGCTTTGCCTTTTATACATTGATGTGCAGCACACTGGGCTGAGCTGAGTGCACACAGACTGAGTCACACTGTGTGACTGGCTGCTGCTGTGTATCGTTTTTTTTCAGGCAGAGAACGGATATAGCAGAGAACGGATATATTATATTAAAATAAATAAAAGTTAACTAACAACAACTGCACTGGTCACTGTGGTAAACTCTGTCTGACTCTGCACAATCTCTCTCTCTCTTCTAATCTAATTTCTAATGGAGAGGACGCCAGCCACGTCCTCTCCCTATCAATCTCAATGCACGTGTGAAAATGGCGGCGACGCGCGGCTCCTTATATAGAATCCGAGTCTCGCGAGAATCCGACAGCGTCATGATGACGTTCGGGGCGCGCTCGGGTTAACCGAGCAAGGCGGGAGGATCCGAGTCTGCTCGGACCCGTGAAAAAAACATGAAGTTCGTGCGGGTTCGGTTTCAGAGAAACCGAACCCGCTCATCTCTAATCAATACCAAGTGGAGATGCATCTAAAAAGCATACCACTCTGCATTTCCTGTACATGTGTGATTGTTTGTGGAGCTTGGTCAATGTGAAAACATGCAAGATAAGCTTCGCCAAACGGTCCCCCAAGTGGGCAAATTTGAGTATTATAGGACCACTGACCATAAGAGACAGGTTAATTCCATAAGAAAGGGACATTGTAACAGTTTTCGCAGGTGAATAAATATTGCAGGATTAAATGATATTTTAAATGATCTTAGAATTAAACATAATAATTGTAACTACCAAGACATCTTGCATAATGTGCAGTTACACATACCTCACAATCCCTCTGAAAAGACAACAGTCACTTTCAGGACGATTCCTACAGCTGACACAGAATAACGCTTTATTCATGTGTAAAAGTCCATGCCACGTACTTTATTTTTAGGCATTGTTAAATACTTTTCAAGTACATATGTATGAGCATAATGTATCATTAATGACCTTTTAATTGACAGCTGAATGCAAGTAATTGAATTGCTAGAGGGAAATCCTTAAAACATGACTGAAGTTACTGTATGACATTGTTCTTTAAAGGAAAATTATATTGGTCGTTCTCATTGCGGATGTATTATAATGTTCTCTGCAGTGTGATGCAACGTTTGTGTTTTTTATCCACCTGTTAAGACTCCGATGAATCAAGCGTCCACCCGTTCCCATTGCATCTTCACCATTCACATTTCCAGCAAAGAGCCCGGATCAGCCACCGTCCGGCGCTCCAAGCTGCATCTGGTTGATTTGGCCGGATCTGAGCGGGTTGCGAAGACTGGAGTCGGAGGACAGTTGCTAACTGAGGCCAAGTACATCAATTTATCTCTGCACTACCTGGAGCAGGTGAGTACCTTATTAAGCGCGACATACAGGTACCTAGTGTTTAGCTGCACTGGAAATCCTGCAGTAGTTTTAGATTATTAAAATGAGATAAAGTGATGAAGATGGGGCACATTCCTTGGCTGATGGGCTCACTATCACTGTTCTCTCCATGTAAGAATTGAGGCTTGCACCAGATTATAGCTAGATGTCTTTAGGTTTCATCATATTCTGTTAATAGGATGCGTATCGTGCCTTCATGTTGACGTTCTTCTAAAGAAAAGCTTTTCACACCGGGACAGATGTACTGAGCCTTGGAGAGAGATAAAGTACCAGCCAACCAGCTCCTAACTGCCATGTTACAGGTGATGTTTCAAAAAGGACAAGAGCTGATTGGTTAGTAGTTTAGCTCTCTCCACTTTATCTCTATCCAAGGCTTAGTACATCTGCCCTACAGAATGACACATGTAATAGACACTGTCATGATTAATGTAAGCCTGAAGTAAGTCTAAACCTGGCAGAAAAGTGGGATCCTTTTGCTTTTGAAAGTGGACTCTGATGTGACCGTTATGTTCTTGTACTCTTGAGACCTTTGCAGACTTGCAGATCAGAAATGGTCTCTGTGGAATGCTGAGTTCATACACATGGACCCAGCCAGTAACGTCAGCTTGTTGATGTCACTTTTATATCAGAACCTATGAAAACACTTTTCTCTAACGTTCTAGTGGATACTGGGGAATGTACTTTAATACCTTGGGGTATAGATCGGGTCCATTGGAGTCTGGCACTTTAAGAAATAATTAGTGTGTGCTGGCTCCTCCCCTCTATGCCCCTCCTATCAGACTCAGTTTAGAAAAATGTGCCCAAGGAATCGGGTGCATTCTCTGGAGCTCCAGAGAGTTTTCTTCGGACTTTGTTAGTTTGTTTTTTTCAGGAAGCACTAGTTGGCAACCAGTCTGCCTGCGTCGCAGGACTTAGGGGGGGGCGGGGACCGAACCAACTTAATAATAGAGTTAATGGTTCGTATCCCTGCTGACAGGACACTAAGCTCCTGAGGTGAGGTTTCTCAGACTCCCAGAGTGTGAGTGTTATGCTGGCCATACACTTGTGCGATGCCCCACGACGCACCTGAACTGCCAAAGTGATTACCATGCGATCATGCGATAGATCGCATGGTAATCACGTGATGGGCACGTCACCGCCGACTGGGAGCGTCCTCAGGCCGCTCCCGGCGGGTGCCCATCGCACATCGCAGTGCGCTATATCTCATGTGGGCTTAAAACCACATGCGATCGCACTGCGATGCGAGAAATATTAAGTGCAGCACATAATATCTTGAGACGCGATATTCGACCGGCGTGCCCGTGCATCACGTCTCAAGGTACTAAAATGTGCATACAATCCTTCGATTTCTCTCACAGATGTGGTCGAAATCGAAGGCTAGTACCGATAATCTCATAAGTGTATGGGCACCATTAGGGGTGCCACCGGGATGGTAATAGGTGGCGCTGTTGCTCTTGCCCAGCAGTCCTTTAGCCTCCTGCAGCCAAAGACTTCGCCTAGCAGCCGCCTTTCCTGGGAGGATTAGGTCCGCCCAGTACTCAGATGCTCCCAGGTTTTTATGATAGACAAGGCTGCTATGGGAGGCTGGGCAAGGCAAGTACAGAACTGGAGTTAGACTGGGACACAAAAGGAAGTACCAGACACACAGGACGAACAATAACTTCAGCACACAATCGTGTGCGATATTTTTAAGTATCTCAGGTGTTGTGTAGGCTATAGTCGGCCTATTATTGGGGGGTTTATTGAGTTATTTTGGGGAGTAATTTGAAAATGATATGCAAGTGTTTTGATATTCATCTACAGATTTCAGAAAAGATGTTTACGTGAGTTGATATTAAGTAACCATATGTTAGTTGGTCGTGCTTAATCTCTATGTATATGATCTGGGGAGGCTATATGATTGTATAAGTTTATAACGTCACCTGAATTTTCCCGGTGTACACTGAGATGTCTGTAACACTTCCATTCTTGTTGAATAAAAATACTCTATTAAAAAAAAAAGAAGTTGAATACAAGATGGAATCTCTCAGATCAGAGATCTCCAACCTTTAAAAGAAGAAAGAGGGTTTAAATGCGGGTTTGCATCCTGGGTTTGCTATTCAGGATTGTCATTGCCATTGCATCGGAGTGATGGCAGTATGATGGTTTTCCTTCAATAGTAAGAGCCATTATTATTCTGTACTGGGACGCTCTCCTGACTAAGGCGAGGTCAAGAAAAAAGTGGTACAAATCGTTGTTTCTTCAACACAGAGAATCACTGTTGATCCCATGTCGCAGATGTCGGAGTTGGGAAGGCCATTCGGTGAGCAGGTCAAATGCCAGAGTGATTTTTGCGGGACCAGTTGGACATGTGTTCTGGGTCTCTCCTGCACATGCACCGGAAAATAATCCTATTTTCCAGGACCAGCATATCTCTCCTGTGGTGGCTTCACAGTTCTCACCTCCTAGAGGGACGAAGGTTCGGGATCCAGGATTAGATCCTGGTGTCCATGGATACAAGTCTCCGAGGCTGGGGAGCAGTCTTTCCAGGGGAAGAATTTCCAGGTGAAAAGGTCAAGCCGGAAAGCTTGTCTGCAATAAGCATTCTTGATTTAAGAGCTATTTACAACGGAACATCTTCTTCGCGCTCTGCCCGTCTTAATTCTGTCAGACGACTTAACAGTAGTGGCGTAAGTAAGCCGCTAGGGCGGAACAAGGAGCTAGGCGGCGATGGCAGAAGCCGCAAAAGTTTTTCGCTGGGCGGAAAGGCATGTAAACGCTCTATTAGCGGTCTTCGTTCCGGGTGTAGACAACGGAGAAATAGACTTCCTCAGCAGACACAATCTCCATCCAGGAGAGTGGGGTCTTCATCAAGAAGTTTTCACAGAAGTGACAAGTCTTTGGGGAATTCCTCAATTAGACATGATGACGTCTCGCCCCAACAAGAAACTTCAGGTATATTGTTCCAGGTCAAGGGACACTCAAGCAATAACAGTGGACGCCCTTGTGACACCGTGGGTGTTTCAGTCGGTCTATGTGTTCTTTCTACTTTCACTCTTTCCGAAGGTGATACACATAAGAAGAACAAAGGTTCAGGCGATCCTCATGGTTCCGATCTAACCAAGGAGGGCTTGGTATCCAGATCTTCAAGACTTACTCATAGAAGATCCCTGGCCTCTTCCTCTACAAGAGGACCTGTTACAGCAAGGACCGGGCGTGTATCAAGACTTACCGCGGCTGCATTTGACGGCATGGCGGTTGAACGCCATATACTAGCCCGAAAGGGTATTTCCGCTGAAGTCATTCCCACATAGCTTCAGGCTAGGAAAGGAGTAACGGCGAAGCTTTACCACCGTATTTGGAGGAAGTGTGTGTCTTGGTGTGAATCCAAGAAGGCTCCTACGGAAGAATTTCAGCTGGGTCGTTTCTCCATTTTTTGCTAGCAGGTGTGGATGCAGGCCTAAAGTTAGGCTCCATTAAAGTGCGGATTTCGGCCTTATCAATTTTCTTTCAAAAAGAATTGGCCACCCTTACAGAAGTTCAGACTTTAGTTAAAGGAGTGCTGCACATCCAACCTCCATTTGTGCCCCCAGTGGCGCCATGGGACCTTAACGTGGTGTTGCAGTTTCTTATGTCACACTGCTTGGAACCTTTATGAAAGGTTGAGTTAAAATTTCTCACTTGGAAAGTGGTCATGCTATTGGCTTTGGCGTCCGCAGGGCGTGTGTTGGAATTAGCGGCTTTGTCTCACAAGAGCCCCTATTTGATCTTCCATGTAGATAGAGCGGAATTGAGAACTCGGCAACAATTTCTGCCAAAAAGTGGTTTCTGCTTTTCACATGAACCAACCTATTGTGGTGCTTGTGGCTACTGAAGCCTTGGCTGATTCGAAGTCTCTCGATGTAGTCAGAGCTTTGAATATTTCTGTCTCCAGAACGGCTCAGATTGGGGAAACAGAAGCTCTGTTTATCCTGTATGCTCCCAACAAAATTGGGGTTCCTGCTTCTAAGCAGACTGTTGCACGCTGGATCTGTGATACGATTCGGCATGCTCATTCTACGGCTGGATTGCCGTTACCGAAGTCGGTGAGCCCCATTCTACCAGGAAGGTGGGCTCTTCTTGGGCGGATGCCTGAGAAGTCTTGGCGGTTCAACTTTGTAGAGCAGCTACTTGGTCGGGTTCAAACACTTTTGCTACGTTCTACAAGTTTGATACCCTGGCTGATGAGGACCTCATGTTTGCTCAATCGGTGCTGCAGAGTCGTCCGCACTCTCCCGCCCGGTCTGGAGCTTTGGTATAAACCCCATGGTCCTTTTGGAGTCCCCAGCATCCTCTAGGACGTAGGAGAAAATAGGATTTTAATACCTACCGGTAAATCCTTTTCTCTTAGTCCATAGAGGATGCTGGGCGCCCGTCCCAGTGCGTACTGTATCTGCAGCTATTCGTTGTGGTTACACTCATGTGGTGTTTCTTTTCAGTCAAGTCTGTTGCTGACGTTATTCATGCCATGGCATGCGGTATGTTATTATTGGTCGTGTTTACACACAGGTTGTGTTACATTTTCGGTCAGCATATTGCTGTATATTTTTCATGCCGGCGGCTGGTGTTCTATTGAATGCCACGTTCTGTGGCATGTTCGAGGTGTGATCTGGTATGACACTCACCGTGTTTAAACAATAAATTCTTTCCTCGAAATGTCCGTCTCCCTGGGCACAGTTCTCTAACTGGAGTCTGGAGGAGGGGCATAGAGGGAGGAGCCAGTTCACACCCATTCACAGTCTTATAGTGTGCCCATGTCTCCTGCGGATCCCGTCTATACCCCGTGCTCCTTTTGGAGTCCCAGGCATCCTCTACGGACTAAGAGAAAAGGATTTACCGGTAGGTATTAAAATCCTATTTTTTCATGAGGATAGGGCTGAACCCACTGGTGTCAGCTTTTCACGTGAATCAGCCTCTTGTGGTTCTGGTGTTGTCTGACGCTTCTGTGGGCCCAGAGTAATTGGTTGTGGTGAGGGCTCTGAGGATTTATGTCAAAAGGACGGCCCGTCATCAGAAATCTGACTCACTCTTTGTCCTTTATGATGCCATCAAGATTGGTCAGCCAGCTTCTAAGCAATCTATTGCTCGTTGGCTCAGGTTGACTATTCAACAGGCCTATATTTCGGTGGCGCTGCCTTTACCGACGTCTATTCAGGCCCACTTGACGAGGTCGGTGGGTTCTTCCTGGGCGGCTGCCTGGGGTGTCTCGGCTTTACAGTTGTGCTGAGCTGCTACTTGGTCTGGTTCGAACACGTTTGTGAAGTACTTTAGGTTCGACATCTTGGCCAAGGCTGACCTTCAGTTTGGTCAGGCGGTTTTACAGGGGTCTCAGCACTCTCCCATCCATTTTGGGAGCTTTTGTACTTCCCCACGGTACTAAAGTACAGTTCTTCAGTATCCACTAGGACGTTAGAGAAAATAGGAATTTAATACCTACCAGTAATTCCTTTTCTCGTAGTCCGTAGTGGATAGTGGGCGCCCGCTTCAGTGCTTCGTTTCCTGCTTACTGGCTGTAAGTGTTTTGGTTGGTCCGCGGTTGCGGTCCCTTGGTTTTGTTGGGTTAGCTTTGCTATCCTTGTTGTTATGGACGTTGCTATCCTCTGTTCTGGTTAGCGCTCCTTTGTTGAGTATGGTTGTGTGTTGGCTTGTTGCCTCACTGCTGTTGTATTTGTTTCTTCTCTCATGGTAGGTCCGTCTCCTCGGGCACAGTTTTTCCTAGACTGAGTCTGGTAGGAGGGGCATAGAGGGGAGGAGCCAACACACACATACACACACTAAAGTTTTTTCTCTAACGTCCTAAGTGGATGCTGGGGACTCCGTAAGGACCATGGGGAATAGCGGCTCCGCAGGAGACTGGGCACATCTAAAGAAAGCTTTAGGACTATCTGGTGTGCACTGGCTCCTCCCCCTATGACCCTCCTCCAAGCCTCAGTTAGATCTCTGTGCCCGAACGAGAAGGGTGCACACTAGGGGCTCTCCTGAGCTTCTTAGTGAAAGTTTTAGATTAGGTTTTTTATTTTCAGTGAGACCTGCTGGCAACAGGCTCACTGCATCGAGGGACTAAGGGGAGAAGAAGCGAACTCACCTGCGTGCAGAGTGGATTGGGCTTCTTAGGCTACTGGACATTAGCTCCAGAGGGACGATCACAGGCCCAGCTTGGATGGGTCCCAGAGCCGCGCCGCCGGCCCCCTTACAGAGCCAGAAGGCAGAAGAGGTCCGGAAAATCGGCGGCAGAAGACGTCCTGTCTTCAACAAGGTAGCGCACAGCACTGCAGCTGTGCGCCATTGCTCTCAGCACACTTCACACTTCGGTCACTGAGGGTGCTGGGGGGGGGGTGCCCTGAGACGCAATAAAAACACCTTGGATGGCAAAAAAATGCATCACATATAGCTCCTGGGCTATATGGATGCATTTAACCCCTGCCAGAATCCATAAAAAAGCAGGAGAAAAGTCTGCAAAAAAGGGGCGGAGCCTATCTCCTCAGCACACTGGCGCCATTTTCCCTCACAGCTCCGTTGGAGGGAAGCTCCCTGTCTCTCCCCTGCAGTCATTACACTACAGAAAGGGTTAAAAAAAGAGAGGGGGGCACTAATTAGGCGCAGTATTAACTATACAGCAGCTATAAGGGGAAAAACACTTATATAAGGTTATCCCTGTATATATATATAGCGCTCTGGTGTGTGCTGGCAAACTCTCCCTCTGTCTCCCCAAAGGGCTAGTGGGGTCCTGTCCTCTATCAGAGCATTCCCTGTGTGTGTGCTGTATGTCGGTGCTTTTGTGTCGACATGTATGAGGAGAAAAATGATGTGGAGACGGAGCAGATTGCCTGTAATAGTGATGTCACCCCCTAGGGGGTCGACACCTGAGTGGATGAACTGTTGGAAGGAATTACGTGACAGTGTCAGCTCTGTATAAAAGACAGTGGTTGACATGAGACAGCCGGCTACTCAGCTTGTGCCTGTCCAGACGTCTCATAGGCCGTCAGGGGCTCTAAAGCGCCCGTTACCTCAGATGGCAGATATAGACGCCGACACGGATACTGACTCCAGTGTCGACGGTGAAGAGACGAATGTGACTTCCAGTAGGGCCACACGTTACATGATTGAGGCAATGAAAAATGTTTTACACATTTCTGATAATACGAGTACCACCAAAAAAGGGGTATAATGTTCGGTGAGGAAAAACTACCTGTAGTTTTCCTGAATCTGAGAAATTAAATGAGGTGTGTGATGATGCGTGGGTTTCCCCCGATAACAACGGATAATTTCTAAAATGTTATTGGCATTATATCCTTTCCCGCCAGAGGTTAGGGTGCGTTGGGAAACACCCCCTAGGGTGGATAAAGCGCTCACACGCTTGTAAGGGCTCTACCTTCGCCTGAGATGGCCGCCCTTAAGGATCCTGCTGATAGAAAGCAGGAGGGTATCCTAAAAGGTATTTACACACATACTGGTGTTATACTGCGACCAGCAATCGCCTCAGCCTGGATGTGCAGTGCTGGGTTGGCGTGGTCGGATTCCCTGACTGAAAATATTGATACCCTAGATAGGGACAGTATATTTTTGCCTATAGAGCATTTAAAAGATGCATTTTTATATATGCGTGATGCACAGCGGAATATTTGCCGACTGGCATCAAGTCTAAGCGCGTTGTCCATTTCTACCAGTAGAGGGTTATGGACACGTCAGTGGTCAGGTGATGCGTATTCCAAACGGCATTTGGAAGTATTGCTTTATTAAGGGAGGAGTTATTTGGGGTCGGTCTTTCAGACCTGGTGGCCACGGCAACAGCTGGGAATTCCACGTTTGTACCCCAGGTCGCCTCTCAACATGAGAAGACGCCGTATTATCAGGCGCAGTCTTTTCGTGGACAAGCGGGCAAAAGGTTCCTCATTTCTGCCCCGTGACAGAGGGAGAGGAAAAAGGCTGCAGAAATCAGCCAGTTCCCAGGAACAGAAACCCTCTCCCGCCTCTGCCAAGCCCTCAGTATACGCTGGGGCTTTACAAGCAGAATCAGGCACGGTGGGGGGCCCGTCTCAATGAATTTCAGCGCGCAGTGGGCTCACTCGCAAGTAGACCCCTGGATCCTTCAGGTGATATCTCAGGGGTACAAATTAGAATTCGAGACGTCTCCTCCTCGCCGTTTCCTAAAGTCGGCTTTACCGACGTCTCCCTCTGACAGGGAGGCAGTTTGGAAGCCATTCACAAGCTGTATTCCCAGCAGGTGATAATCAAGGTACCCCTCCTGCAACAGGGAACGGGGTATTATTCCACACTATTGTGGTACCGAAGCCAGACGGCTCGGTGAGACCGATTTCTAAATCTAAAATCTAAAATCTTTGAACACTTACATACAGAGGTTCAAATTCAAGATTGAGTCACTCAGAGCAGTGATTGCGAACCTGGAAGAAGGGGACTACATGATGTCTCGGGACATCAAGGATGCTTACCTTCATGTCAAAATTTACCCTTCTCACCAAGGGTACCTCAGGTTATGGTACAGAACTGTCACTATCAGTTCAGACGCTGCCGTAGGGATGGTCCACGGCACCCCGGGTCTTTACCAAGGTAATGGCCGAAATGATATCCCTTCGAAGGAAGGGAATTTTAGTTATCCCTTACTTGGACGATTCCCTGATAAGGGTAAGATCCAGGGAACAGTTGGAAGTCGGTGTAGCACTATCTCAGGTAGTGTTGCGGCAGCACGATTGGATTCTCAATATTCCAAAATCGCACCTGGTTCCGACGACGTGTCTTCTGTTCCTAGGGATGATCCTGGACACAGTCCAGAAAAAGGTGTTTCTCCCGGAGGAGAAAGCCAGGGAGTTATCCGAGCTAGTCAGGAACCTCCTAAAATCGAGCCAAGTCTCAGTGCATCAATGCACAAGGGTTCTGGGTAAAATGGTGGCTTCCTACGAAGCAATCCCATTCGGCAGATTCCACGCAAGAACTTTCCAGTGGGACCTGCTGGACAAATGGTCCGGATCGCATCTTCAGATGCATCAGCGGATAACCCTGTCACCAAGGACAAGGATGTCCCTCCTGTGGTGGTTGCAGAGTGCTCATCTTCTAGAGGGCCGCAGATTAGGCATTCAGGACTGGGTCCTGGTGACCACGGATGCCAGCCTGCGAGGCTGGGGAGCAGTCACACAGGGAAGGAATATCCAGGGCTTATGGTCAAGCCTGGAGACATCACTTCACATAAATATCCTGAAGCTAAGGGACATTTACAATGCTCTAAGCTTAGCAAGACCTCTGCTTCAAGGTCAGCCGGTGTTGATCCAGTCGGACAACATCACGGCAGTCACCCACGTAAACAGACAGGGTGGCACAAGAAGCAGGAGGGCAATGGCAGAAGCTGCAAGGATTCTTCGCTGGGCGGAAAATCATGTGATAGCACTGTCAGCAGTATTCATTCCGAGAGTGGACAACTGGGAAGCAGACTTCCTCAGCACGACCTCCACCCGGGAGAGTGGGGACTTCACCCAGAAGTCTTCCACATGATTAAAAACTCGACAGGTATTGCGCCAGGTCCAGGGACCCTCAGGCAATAAGCTGTAGACGCTCTGGTAACACCGTGGGTGTACCAGTCAGGGTATGTGTTCCCTCCTCTGCCTCTCATACCCAAGGTACTGAGATTGATAAGATGGAGAGGAGTAAGCACTATATTCGTGGTTCCGGATTGGCCAAGAAGGACTTGGTAACCGGAACTTCAAGAGATGCTCACGGAGGATCCGTGGCCTCTACCTCTAAGAAGGGACCTGCTCCAGCAAGGACCCTGTCTGTTCCAAGACTTACCGCGGCTGCGTTTGACGGCATGGCGGTTGAACGCCGGATCCTGAAGGAAAAAGGCATTCCGGATGAAGTCATCCCTATCCTGATCAAAGCCAGGAAGGATGTAACCGCAAAAACATTATCACCGCAATTGGCGAAAATATGTTGCGTGGTGCGAGGCCAGTAAGGCCCGACGGAGGAAATTCAACTGGGTCGATTCCTACATTTCCTGCAAACAGGAGTGTCTATGGGCCTGAAATTGGGGTCCATTAAGGTTCAAATTTCGGCCCTGTCAATTTTCTTCCAAAAAGAACTAGCTTCAGTCCCTGAAGTTCAGATGTTTGTAAAAGGGGTACTGCATATACAGCCTCCTTTTGTGCCTCCAGTGGCACTTTGGGATCTCAATGTAGTTTGGGTTCCAAAAGTCACATTGGTTTGAACCACTTAAATCTGTGGAGTTAAAATATCTCACATGGAAAGTGGTCATGCTGTTGGCCCTGGCCTGGGCCAGGCGCGTGTCAGAATTGGCGGCTTTATCCTGAAAAAGCCCTTATCTGATTTTCCATTCGGACAGGGCGGAATTGAGGACTCGTCCTCAGTTTCTCCCCAAGGTGGTTTCAGCGTCTTACCTGAACCAACCTATTGGTGGTGCCTGCGGCTACTAGGGACTTGGAGGCCTCCAAGTTGCTAGACGTTGTCAGTGCCCTGAAAATATATGTTTCCAGGACGGCTAGAGTCAGGAAATCTGACTCGCTGTTTATCCTGTGTGCACCCAACAAGCTGGGTGCTCCTGCTTCTAAGCAGACTATTGCTCGTTGGATTTGTAGTACAATTCAGCTTGCACATTCTGTGGCAGGCCTGCCACAGCCAAAAATCTGTAAATGCCCACTCCACAAGGAAGGTGGGCTCATCTTGGGCGGCTGCCCGAGGGGTCTCGGCTTTACAACTTTGCCGAGCAGCTACTTGGTCAGGAGCAAATACGTTTGTAAAATTCTACAAAATTGATATCCTGGCTGAGGAGGACCTGGAGTTCTCTCATTTGGTGCTGCAGAGTCATCCGCACTCTCCCGCCCGTTTGGGAGCTTTGGTATAATCCCCATGGTCCTTACGGAGTCCCCAGCATCCACTTAGGACGTTAGAGAAAATAAGAATTTACTTACCGATAATTCTATTTCTCATAGTCCGTAGTGGATGCTGGGCGCCCATCCCAAGTGCGGATTGTCTGCAATACTTGTACATAGTTATTGTTACAAAAATCGGGTTATTATTGATGTGAGCCATCTTTCAGAGGCTCCTCTGTTATCATGCTGTTAACTGGGTTCAGATCACAGGTTATACGGTGTGATTGGTGTGGCTGGTATGAGTCTTACCCGGGATTCAAAATCCTTCCTTATTGTGTACGCTCGTCCGGGCACAGTATCCTAACTGAGGCTTGGAGGAGGGTCATAGGGGGAGGAGCCAGTGCACACCAGATAGTCCTAAAGCTTTCTTTAGATGTGCCCAGTCTCCTGCGGAGCCGCTATTCCCCATGGTCCTTACGGAGTCCCCAGCATCCACTACGGACTATGAGAAATAGAATTATCGGTAAGTAAATTCTTATTTTTTTAAAGTGCCAGGCTCCAGTGGACCCGATCTATACCCTACGGTACTAAAGTACAGTTCCCCAGTATCCACTACGGACTACAAGAAAAGGAATTACCGGTAGGTATTAAATTCCTATTATTTGGTGCTTTTCAGAGTTCTTGTCCCTAATCTTTTCCAGGTCATTATTGCGCTGGCAGAGAAGAACCGGTCACACATACCATACAGGAACTCCATGATGACCTCTGTGCTGCGCGACAGCCTTGGGGGGAACTGTATGACCACCATGATCGCCACGCTGTCCTTAGACAAACGGAACATTGATGTATGTATACAGTGTGTATTCCTAGTGACATACATGCAAGGACTGGCCTGTAATACAGCGAGACATTCCTCTTCTTCATGATTTATCTTCAGCTGATGATTCCTGTTCTATCATGAGTTACTAGCGTAATAGATTGCTGAATGTAATGTACAATACTCCCACTGCATAGGTAGCAATAGACTCTTGGGGGTAAATTTACTAAAGATCAGTTTGGTTGGTTTTCTGTAGATTTTGCAAACCAGACATTTACTAAAATCAAATCCAGTGGCAAACCAACCAAAAACCTGACTTTAGAACATCGGCCGTACTATCGATGTTTTGACATAGACCGCTATAGAAACTAGAAATCTACTAATGGTCCTAACCAGACCAATGACCGCTGGTAAACAATGGCAAACCCACCCAAAAAATAGACCTGCCTGAGTGCAGGCGATCATTATTGCTCTGTGCAGGCTTTGTTAGGTTAAAATGTAAGAAAGAGTTAAAAAAAAAATGTCTGGGGTCCCCTCCCCCAAAAACCATAATTAGCCCCGGACCTCTCAGCCTGGGCTACTATAGGAAAATAGGGGAAAACCTGAATGGGATTCGTCATATTTTCCAATGACCAGCACCGTGCTGAACCAGCTGGGTGGGGGGGGGGGGGAGGGGGGCTGGTACTATAGCAGGGGTTCACTCATTATAGTTATCCTACTGCTATAACATTAATCAGCCCCAAACTGCTCAGCCCATTCCTGGAATTCCACTGGAAGTCTATACTCCTTCAAAAAATGGGGTTACCCCTCCCGATGAAAACCCCAAACCTGGGCTGAAAGCCCAGGGCTAATCCCCTGCAGTACTGGTGGCGATGGATGTGTAAAAAATACATCCGAATATTGTTCTTTACATGTGGACTACAGGTAGCAGCAAGCCTGACCAGGCATGCTGGCACTTGTGGATCAAGTGCTTGCATGCCCGGATATTAAGGCCCTGCTGGTGTCTGTAGTCCTCCTGTAAAGAACACTGAGGGCTTAAACCTAATAATAATAATAATAATAATAAAAGACCTTTCATACTGATCATATCCATGGATGGCCTCCTCTTTATTCCAAATAGTCATCCATAGGTCCTCTGAATGTAACAAACCGAAAACCTGAGCCCCACGGAATCAGTATACATAGTGTACACGGGTTAGGTATGGGAGACCGCCGGGATCCCGGTGTTTAGATTGCCGGTGGGAGCGCAATGAAGCCCCTTGCGGGCCCTCTGCGCACGCCATGCAGCGAGCTCTGTGGCATTTTGCGCTTGCCACAGGTTCTATTCGCACTCTATGGGTGTAGTGGACACCCACGATTGGGAATACTCCCTATCGGTCAGCATGCCGTCTGTCGGACTTTCCACTGGGCGGGATTCCGGCATCGGTATAGTGACTGGCAACCGCATCCGTGTACACTACTAGCCTGAACTGACAGGTTACTTGGGAACACGTCATACCGTAGGAAGGAATGTGGAAGCCGGTTCCATGCGTTTTTGTAGCCACACTCACTGCAGATATATCCTCTCTGGGTAATCAGTCTGCGCACACGTTCAGTGCGACTGTGGCGAATGCATTGCGTCCACCTCTGTATCAGGCCCTTAGTCTTTAGATCACTGTTAGTAAAACTGCAGCATATATTGTAGAACTGGAACTGCCAGCATGATTCGGCTGTCGGAGCATGCTGAGATTTGTAGTTCCATGACAGCCGGTGAGCCACCATACGTTCTCTATTTTTCTGAGTCTGTTGCAAAGTGTAGGTTCTATAAGATATTATACATATGTGTAACTTATGATACAGTACAGACCTTTCCATGTAATGCTGGTGTATTTAGCACATTTCTAATCTGCTTTCTAGGAGTCCATCTCTACCTGCCGCTTCGCACAGAGAGTCGCTCTGATAAAGAACGAGGCTGTTCTCAACGAGGAGATTGACCCTCAACTGGTAATTGCATCATGTGATTTTCTCCTGTTTCTCTTATGTTCCTGCTTTATGTTTGATTGCAGTGGAAGGAGCAACTGAACAACATATATGACCGGCTTATGACCCGCTATTATGTGCCCCGCTTCCAATCTGTGGCGAGTGCTGCAACTCTTCTGAAGTTCTTTAATGATTCTCTCGATCTTCTAAAGGGCCCCATACACTACAACGATTTTGCACGATTTCATGCGATTCCGACCTTTCAGGTCGATATATCGTATGAAAAGTGTCAAATCGTATGTGTTTTACATCCGGTCTGATCCGATGCGCGGTCCCGTGAGCATCGGATCGGATCCCCTAGGTTGTTGGTGCTGCACTCATGATATATCGAAATTGCATGGAATCAGGTGGAAAATGGTGATCTTTTTGTGCATGCGATATATCCCACAAGTTTGACTGGCATTCTCCAGGACACTCCCAGCCCCCCTAGCACTCTAATCCAGCCCATCAGATATATCTTATTTTACAATTGTATGCCATACGATATATCACATGCGATTTATCGCGGCTTGATCAATCGCATGCAAAATATCTTATGCAAAAAATAGCACAAAAGTACAAGATCGTATGGAATCACTCCCGGAACGGTCCCGGGGGAGTTCAAGGGAAATCGCATCCAACTTCCTCCTCAGACATATCGTTGTAGTGTATGGGGCCCTTAACACTTGCCTTGCACGTTCTGCTTAACACGCTCTACTATTTACTATTTACAGCTTTCTGTTGTGTACTGTAAAGGGCCCCATATACTACAACGATATGTCTGAGGCTGAAGTTGGATGTGAACAATGATGTACAATAGAACAGGGATATGATCAAAGGCGCCCACAAAAAAGAAAAAACCCCAAAACATAAATAACAGATAAAAAGAAAATAAATATAAATGTAACAATACGCTCTGGATTTTTCAAGTGTGATCCTCAGGTGACTCGTAACAGGGCCAAATGTCCACAGCACATGTATAAAAAGAAAATAAAACAAAAAATCCAATGTGTGATATTGTTTTGAGAGTCTGTTTAGTGATGTTCAGAAATGGAGCCCTGGGGGTAAATTTACTAAGATGGGAGTTCTATTTAAGATGGGATGTTGCCCATAGCAACCAATCAGATTCTACTTCTCATTTATCTAGAACCTTCTTGAAGATAATACTTGGAATCTGATTGGTTGCTATGGGCAACATCACATCTTAAATAGAACTCCCATCTTAGTAAATTTACCCATTGGTGTACAAGTAAACTTGATAGAAGAAAGGATAGATTCTCACCACCAATTTCAGTATGAAACGGAGCGTACCGAAACTCACTAAGAGAGTAATGGAGGAAAGCACATAAAGGTATCTTTTTCTAATAGAGATAAAACGGTTCATATAGGTACAGCGTACCTCACTCACGTTTAAAACGGATTCATTCCAGGGTGCATGCTGAGAGTGGAAACTCCTTTTCTGCTGCGGGGTACACTGGGCTCCACAAGGATAGACATAGTGAGTGTAGAGTAGGATCTTGATCCGAGGCACCAACAGGCTCAAAAGCTTTGACTGTTCCCAAGATGCATAGCGCCACCTCCTCTATAACCCCGCCTCCCTGCACAGGAGCTCAGTTTTGTAGTTGGTGCCGCAGATAGCAGGCACATAACAGAGGGGCTGCTCTGAGCAGCCCTAAGAAGAGCTTTTTTGAGAAGAAAAGTGAAGACTTCAAGGGCTGCAGCAGTGTGTACATGTCTAGTGACATTCACGGCTGCAGCTCCATCTCTCCCCAGCGGCGCTGTACACTCCCGAGCCCTGGTTGCCGGGTACCTACAGCAGGAGGCTCCGGTTTTCTTTTGGTCAGGCACACACGACGGGGGCTCTCCGGGATCGCGTGGCCGCGCTTCGGGAGGTGGTGAGTGGGTCCCGTTCGCGGGACCCGTACTTTATCGCGAACCGTCGCAGTCGGTGGGAGGCAGGCGGCGCGCACTGGCGGTGGACACTGTGGCAGTACAGGTGATCCCACTAGATCACCAGGGCATGGGTGCAGGTCAGATTTTCCCTTAAAACCTTTTTGTGTGTAGCCCGCAGTACCTGGTGGTTTTGCCAGCAGAGGGGATAAGGCTTAGACCTGGAGCCCCTCCCCCAGCCCCAGGGCGCCATTTCCAGCAAATGTTCCCGCCCTGGAGCTGCATATCTGTCTCTCCCTCACTCCCTGTCAGTGTTTGGGCGCCATTTCTCTCAGCTACACTGTTCCTGGGACTGCTTGGGCAAATCCTCCTGATTAAAGCCGCCTGGTTGTCAGCGCTGTGACTTTACATGACACTTAAGTATTCTACATGTCAATTAGACAGTGTTAGTTAAGAAAGAGTGCATTTAGTCAGGGTTCTCTGGTACAAGTACCCTGTGATATACATCCAGTTCTTACTGTGCAGTGTTATATCTATTGACTACATAGCTATATATAAGCTGGTTCAGTGCAGTATTATTGTTAGTAATAACCTCTGCATTGTATAACTGTGACTATATTTGTGTGCATTAGCTTGCTGAGTGGTTTCCTTTTCGTGTCTCTCACTCAACTTGCTATCCCTATATTCTATAACCTGAGGGGACTTGGTGCGTCAGGTTTTATAATTATATAGGATTTTCACAAGATATACTTTAATACGTATTTTTCTCTGTGATTTTAGTCACCATATCTCTCCTGTATCTCTGCTTGTGCTGACTACACTGCGCAGGGGTTTGGGCAAGAGGTATTGTGCTGCTGACAATTGTACTGTGTTACCTGATACTGCAAGTATCATGTCTACTTCTGAAGGTAACGGTTCTGGGGCTGAACACACTGTCGGTGTTGCTGAAGCCACAGATCCCTATGAGGAGACTATAGCAGCTGTGGGCTCTGGTTTTGGGGGCTCCTTGCCCCCCAGTGGCACTGTGGCAACGGGGGTACATAATGACCCACCGTGGGCCACTTTCTCCACGCTTCTACATACGCTAGTTACTAAACTAACACCCCCTATGGGACCTCCTATGCCGGTGCAACCGTATGTGGTCCCCGCAGTTAACCCGCCGTGGGCGGATAATTTATCTGCACAGTTGAAGAAGTTGAACCAGTCCTTGACTACTAAAAAGTCTGACTCTCGCTCGCCTAAGACCAAGGGGTCCTCTAAGCGAGCTCTTATCTCCTCACAATCCACTGCTGTCACTGACACCTCGTCTGATGAAGATGGCGCTTACACTGACCCCACAGATTCTGACACAGATACTGCTGATGGGGAGGATAGTTCACATGTGGATGTTCCTGATCTTTTGGAGGCTATTAAGTTAATTTTACAGATTACGGATGATCCCGAGCCAAACGCCCCTCCTAAGAAACCAGATAGGTTCAAGCGTCAGAATGTGGTTAAACAAGTTTTACCTCACTCTGACCACCTAGTGGATATACGTCAGGAACCCTGGAGAAACCCGGGTAAGAAGTTTGTGCCTCAAAAGAAGATGCTGGCTCGCTATCCCCTCGCTCCAGAGCTGTCTAAGAATTGGGAAACGCCTCCTCCAGTGGACTCACATGTGGCTAGGATGGTGGTTTCCTCAGCTCTACCTGTCACTACCGTCACGTCTCTAAAAGAGCCTACGGATAAACGTGTGGAGGGTTGTCTGAAAGCGATTGTCACCCTCACGGGTGCTGCACAAAGGCCCACTATTGCAGCAACATGGGCTGCAGAGGCTATTGAAGCATGGGCCCTAGAGTTGGAAGCTGAAATCTCTTCTGACCATGCTAGACAATGCTTGTCATATATTGTCACAGCTTCTCACTATATTAAAGAGGCGGCTTCTGATGCCGGTATTCTAGCAGCCAAGGCCTCTACTAAATCAGTCCTGGCTCGCCGGATATCGTGGCTGAAATCCTGGTCTGTGGATCTGGACTCTAGAAAAACCCTGGAGGTACTCCCTTTCAAGTGAGATATTCTGTATGGGGAGGCCTAAAATAAAATAGTGGCTGACTTGGCTACTGCCAAAACTGCCTGTCTAACAAGCACCGCTCCTTCTGTGTCGAAGGCTAAAGGTACTTCCTTTCACCCCTTTTGTCCTTCAGGTAAAGCAAAAGGTCAGGCGTACAACAAGCAGGCCCGCACTTCCAAACCTGGTAAGCTGAAGCCCAGAAGAGCCTGGGCTGCCCGTCAGCCAGCTTCCAAGACGGATAAGCCTGCCGCATGACGGGGCGGGCCTCCCCCTGGGGGATCCCAGGGTGGGGGGCCGGCTTCTAGGGTATACCCAGGAATGGTTGAAGACCACTTCAGATGCCTGGGTACGCGAAGTCGTCACTCGAGGTTACGCCATAGCCTTCAAAAACCGTCCCCCTCATTGATTTTGCCTGACAGACGTCCCGTTGGACCAGACAAAGGCAAACACTCTACATTTGGTGGTACAGACGCTCCTGGATACAGGAGTCGTAGTACAGGTGCCTCTTGCTCAGAGGGGCCGGGGGTACTATTCTCCGCTGTTTCTGGTCCAGAAACCGAATGGGTCCTCCCGGCCCATTCTCATCCTCAAGGCATTGAACAAGTTTGTGAAAGTTTGCAAGTTCCGTATGGAAACCCTTCGCTCTATAGTTCTGGCCTTGGAACCTGGGGACTACATGGTCTCCCTGGACATACAGGATGCTTACCTGCATATTCCTATAGCAGTGTCAAATCAGCAATACCTGAGGTTTGCGATTGGCAGCCTCCATTACCAGTTTCGGGCGTTACCTTTTGGTTTAACTTCGGCTCCGCGAGTCTTCACCAAAGTTATGGCGGTGATGACGGTGGTCCTCTGCCGTCAAGGGGTCAGGATACTGCCGTATCTGGACGACTTGTTAATCCTGGCAAATTCCCCAGAACTTCTCCTACGTCATCTGGATATGACTGTCTGGTTTCTACAAGCCCACGGGTGGCTCATCAACTGGAAGAAATCCTCCCTGGTCCCTGCTCAGAGCATGGTGCACCTGGGAGCGCTATTGGACACTCACAACCAGCGGTTCTTCTTGTCTCAGGAGAAAGTCCTGAAGCTTCAGGACAGGATTAGTTGCTACCTTTCTCGTCCGCAAGTGTCGATACATTCGGCGATGCAGGTGCTGGGCCTCATGGTATCAGCATTCGACAAGGTGGAGTATGCTCAATTCCATTCTCGTCCCCTCCAGAGGCTGATTCTAGCCAAGTGGGACGGCCTGCCTCACCGGATCAGGTCTCAAATGATCTCATTGACTTTGGAGGTCCGTCTGTCGCTGCACTGGTGGCTCCAGGACCAACGATTGTGCAGGGGCCATCCCTTCTGGATATCCGACTGGGTCCTGTTGATGACAGATGCCAGTCTAAGAGGTTGGGGAGCGGTGCTGGAGCAACACTCCCTTCAGGGTCGGTGGACCAAGGAGGAATCTCTCCTCTCGATCAACATTCTGGAATTGCGGGCAGTCTTCAATGCGTTGAACCTGGCCCAGCATTTAATTCAGAACCGTCCTGTTCAAGTACAGTCGGACAACGCCACCACAGTGGCTTACATAAATCATCAAGGCGGCACTCGAAGCCGTTTGGCAATGAAGTAAGTCTCACGGATTCTACATTGGGCGGAACGCCATCTACCGGCCATATCGGCAATATTCATTCCGGGGGTCCTGAATTGGGAAGCGGACTTTCTCAGTCATCAGGACGTACATGCCGGAGAGTGGGGCCTCCGTCCAGAAGTGTTTCAACTCCTAGTGGCAAAGTGGGGCCTTCCAGACGTAGATCTGATGGCGTCTCGACACAATCACAAGGTTCCGGTATTCGAAGCAAGGACAAGGGAACCTCAAGCAGCATTCGTAGATGCGCTGGCGGTGCCGTGGAGGTTTCGGCTGCCGTACGTGTTCCCTCTGGTGTCACTCCTGCCCAGGGTAATTTGGAAGTTCAAGCAAGGAAGAGGAATTCTGCTTCTCATAGCTCCAGCGTGGCCCAGACGACACTGGTTCTCAGACCTGCAGGCCTATCGTCAGAGCGTCCAATTCTACTTCCACAACGCCCAGACATCCTCGTTCAGGGACCCTGTGTCTACCAGGACCTAGCCCGGCTGTCTTTGACGGCGTGGCTCTTGAAGCTTCCGTCTTAAGGACTAAAGGGTATTCTGAGGCGGTCATTCAAACTATGTTGCGGGCCCGGAAACCGACTTCTGCTCGGATTTACTATAGGGTCTGGCATTCTTACTTTGTTTGGTGCGCATCTAACAATTACGCCGTTTCCAAGTTTAGTATAGCCAAGTTGTTGGCCTTTCTTCAGCAGGGCCTGGACTTAAGCCTGCGTCTGGCCTCCCTCAAGGTTCACATATCTGCCTTGTCGGTGTGGTTTCAGAGAAAGATTGCGACCTTACCTGATGTGCATACCTTTATTCAGGGTGTGTTGCGTATCCAACCGCCCTATGTCCCGCCTGTGGCTCCTTGGGACTTGTTGGTGGTTTTGGAGGCGTTACAAGAGTCTCCGTTTGAACCTCTTGGTTCAGCTGATCTTAAGTGGCTTTCCCTTAAGGTGGTGTTTCTGCTGGCTATTGCTTCAGCTAGAAGAGTGTCGGATTTGGGTGCCTTGTCTTGTAGTTCCCCATATCTGATTATTTCACCGTGAGCGGGCGGTTCTTAGGACTTGTCCCGGTTATTTGCCTAAGGTGGTTTCTTCGTTCCACCTTAATCAGGAGATTGTGGTACCGGCCTTTGTCTCTCCTGATCTGTCTCCCAAAGAGCGGTCTTTGGATGTGGTACGGGCTCTCCGTATCTATGTGAAGAGAACTGCTTCTCTTAGGAAATCTGATTCTCTTTTCATTCTGTTTGGGTTTCACAAACGGGGCTGGCCTACTCACAAATAGACTTTTGCCAGATGGATTAGAATGGTGATTGCACATGCTTATGTGAGGTCTGGTCTGTCAGCTCCTGCTCACATTACGGCCCATTCTACTCGGTCTGTTGGACCTTCTTGGGCGGCCCGCCGTGGTGCGACCCTTGAACAATTGTGCAAGGCGGCTACGTGGTCATCCGTGAACACGTTCATAAGGTTCTATGCCTTCGACACCATACAGTGGGCAATCCAGATCTCCCTTCTGTATTGGAGTTTTTTGTTTCATCTGCTCCCAATCCCCCTTCAGGCACTTCACAGTGGTACACTAAGTCCACCTGCTTATTTTAAATGTAAATTTTTTAATTGCCAATTTTTTGATTGGCAAAACAAAATTTGTGTTTATTAATCAACTGCTTTGATCCGTGATTTAAAGATACCTCTACATGTGTAATGAATCCGTTTTAAACGTGAGTGAGGTACGCTGTACCTATATGAACCGTTTTATCTCTATTAGAAAAAGATACCTTTATGTGCTTTCCTCCATTACTCTCTAAGTGAGTTTCGGTACGCTCCGTTTCATACTGAAATTGGTGGTGAGAATCTATCCTTCCTTCTATCAAGTTTACTTGTACACCAGGGCTCCATTTCTGAACATCACGAAACAGACTCTCAAAACAATATCACACATTGGATTTTTTGTTTTATTTTCTCTGACGTCCTAGTGGATGCTGGGAACTCCGTAAGGACCATGGGGAATAGCGGCTCCGCAGGAGACTGGGCACAAAAGTAAAAGCTTTAGGACTACCTGGTGTGCACTGGCTCCTCTCCCTATGACCCTCCTCCAAGCCTCAGTTAGATTTTTGTGCCCGAACGAGAAGGGTGCACACTAGGTGGCTCTCCTGAGCTGCTTAGTGAAAAAGTTTAAGTATAGGTTTTTTATTTTCAGTGAGTCCTGCTGGCAACAGGTTCACTGCACCGAGGGACTAAGGGGAGAAGAAGCGAACTCACCTGCGTGCAGAGTGGATTGGGCTTCTTAGGCTACTGGACATTAGCTCCAGAGGGACGATCACAGGCCCAGCCATGGATGGGTCCCAGAGCCGCGCCGCCGGCCCCTTTACAGAGCCAGAAGACTGAAGAGGTCCGGGAAATCGGCGGCAGAAGACGTCCTGTCTTCAATAAGGTAGCGCACAGCACCGCAGCTGTGCGCCATTGCTCTCAGCACACTTCACACTCCGGTCACTGAGGGTGCAGGGCGCTGGGGGGGGGGCGCCCTGAGACGCAATAAAAACACCTTAGATGGCAAAAAATACATCACATATAGCTCCTGGGCTATATGGATGCATTTAACCCCTGCCAGTTTTTCCTTAAAAAAGCGGGAGAAAGGCCGCCGAGAAGGGGGCGGAGCCTATCTCCTCAGCACACAAGCGCCATTTTCCCTCACAGCTCCGCTGGAAGGACGTCTCCCTGACTCTCCCCTGCAGTCCTGCACTACAGAAACAGGGTAAAACAAGAGAGGGGGGGGCACTAATTGGCAGATTAATCAATACAGCAGCTATATAAGGGAAAAACACTTATATAAGGTTATCCCTGTATATATATAGCGCTCTGGTGTGTGCTGGCAAACTCTCCCTCTGTCTCCCCAAAGGGCTAGTGGGGTCCTGTCCTCTATCAGAGCATTCCCTGTGTGTGTGCTGTGTGTCGGTACGTTGTGTCGACATGTATGAGGAGGAAAATGGTATGGAGGCGGAGCAATTGCCTGTAATAGTGATGTCACCCCCTAGGGAGTCGACACCTGACTGGATGGTCTTATGGAAGGAATTACGTGATAGCGTCAGCACTTTACAAAAGACTGTTGACGACATGAGACAGCCGGCAAATCAGTTAGTATCTGTCCAGGCGTCTCAAACACCGTCAGGGGCTCTAAAGCGCCCGTTACCTCAGATGGTCGACACAGACCCAGACACGGACACTGACTCCAGTGTCGACGGTGAGGAAACAAACGTATTTTCCAGTAGGGCCACACGTTACATGATCACGGCAATGAAGGAGGTTTTGAACATTTCTGATACTACAAGTACCACAAAAAAGGGTATTATGTGGGGTGTGAAAAAACTACCCGTAGTTTTTCCTGAATCAGATGAATTAAATGAGGTGTGTGATGAAGCGTGGGTTTCCCCCGATAAAAAACTGCTAATTTCTAAAAAATTATTGGCATTATACCCTTTCCCGCCAGAGGTTAGGGCGCGTTGGGAAACACCCCCTAGGGTAGATAAGGCGCTCACACGCTTATCAAAACAAGTGGCGTTACCGTCTCCTGATACGGCCGCCCTCAAGGAGCCAGCTGATAGGAAGCTGGAAAATATCCTAAAAAGTATATACACACATACTGGTGTTATACTGCGACCAGCAATCGCCTCAGCCTGGATGTGCAGTGCTGGGCTGGCTTGGTCGGATTCCCTGACTGAAAATATTGATACCCTGGACAGGGACAGTATATTATTGACTATAGAGCATTTAAAGGATGCATTTCTATATATGCGAGATGCACAGAGGGATATATGCACTCTGGCATCAAGAGTAAGTGCGCTGTCCATTTCTGCCAGAAGAGGGTTATGGACGCGACAGTGGTCAGGTGATGCGGATTCCAAACGGCATATGGAAGTATTGCCGTATAAAGGGGAGGAGTTATTTGGGGTCGGTCTATCGGACCTGGTGGCCACGGCAACGGCTGGGAAATCCACCTTTTTACCCCAGGTCACCTCTCAGCAGAAAAAGACACCGTCTTTTCAGGCTCAGTCCTTTCGTCCCCATAAGGGCAAGCGGGCAAAAGGCCACTCATATCTGCCCCGGGGCAGAGGAAGGGGAAAAAGACTGCAGCAGGCAGCCTCTTCCCAGGAACAGAAGCCCTCCCCCGCTTCTGCCAAGTCCTCAGCATGACGCTGGGGCCTTACAAGCGGACTCAGGTACGGTGGGGGGTCGTCTCAAGAATTTCAGCGCGCAGTGGGCTCACTCGCAAGTGGACCCCTGGATCCTGCAGGTAGTATCTCAGGGGTACAAATTGGAATTCGAGACGTCTCCCCCTCGCCGGTTCCTGAAGTCTGCTTTACCAACGTCTCCCTCCGACAGGGAGGCGGTATTGGAAGCCATTCACAAGCTGTATTCCCAGCAGGTGATAATCAAGGTACCCCTCCTACAACAAGGAAAGGGGTATTATTCCACGATGTTTGTGGTACCGAAGCCGGACGGCTCGGTAAGACCTATTTTAAATCTGAAATCCTTGAACACTTACATACAAAGGTTCAAATTCAAGATGGAGTCACTCAGAGCAGTGATAGCGAACCTGGAAGAAGGGGACTATATGGTGTCTCTGGACATCAAGGATGCTTACCTCCATGTCCCAATTTGCCCTTCTCACCAAGGGTACCTCAGGTTTGTGGTACAGAACTGTCACTATCAGTTTCAGACGCTGCCGTTTGGATTGTCCACGGCACCCCGGGTCTTTACCAAGGTAATGGCCGAAATGATGATTCTTCTTCGAAGAAAAGGCGTCTTAATTATCCCTTACTTGGACGATCTCCTGATAAGGGCAAGGTCCAGGGAACAGTTAGAGGTCGGAGTAGCACTATCTCAAGTAGTACTACGACAGCACGGGTGGATTCTAAATATTCCAAAATCGCAGCTGATTCCGACGACACGTCTGCTGTTCCTAGGGATGATTCTGGACACAGTCCAGAAAAAGGTATTTCTCCCGGAGGAGAAAGCCAGGGAGTTATCCGAGCTAGTCAGGAACCTCCTAAAACCAGGCCAAGTGTCAGTGCATCAATGCACAAGGGTCCTGGGAAAAATGGTGGCTTCTTACGAAGCGATTCCATTCGGCAGATTCCACGCAAGAACTTTTCAGTGGGATCTGCTGGACAAATGGTCCGGATCGCATCTTCAGATGCATCAGCGGATAACCCTGTCTCCAAGGACAAGGGTGTCTCTCCTGTGGTGGTTGCAGAGTGCTCATCTTTTAGAGGGCCGCAGATTCGGCATTCAGGACTGGGTCCTGGTGACCACGGATGCCAGCCTGAGAGGCTGGGGAGCAGTCACACAGGGAAGAAATTTCCAGGGCTTGTGGTCAAGCATGGAAACGTCATTTCACATAAATATCCTGGAACTAAGGGCCATTTACAATGCCCTAAGTCAAGCAAGGCCTCTGCTTCAGGGTCAGCCGGTGTTGATCCAGTCGGACAACATCACGGCAGTCGCCCACGTAAACAGACAGGGCGGCACAAGAAGCAGGAGGGCAATGGCAGAAGTTGCAAGGATTCTTCGCTGGGCGGAAAATCATGTGATAGCACTGTCAGCAGTGTTCATTCCGGGAGTGGACAACTGGGAAGCAGACTTCCTCAGCAGACACGACCTCCACCCGGGGGAGTGGGGACTTCACCCAGAAGTCTTCCACATGATTGTGAACCGTTGGGAAAAACCAAAGGTGGACATGATGGCGTCCCGCCTCAACAAAAAACTAGACAGATATTGCGCCAGGTCAAGGGACCCTCAGGCAATAGCTGTGGACGCTCTGGTAACACCGTGGGTGTACCAGTCAGTGTATGTGTTCCCTCCTCTGCCTCTCATACCCAAGGTACTGAGAATCATAAGAAGGAGAGGAGTAAGGACTATACTCGTGGCTCCGGATTGGCCAAGAAGGACTTGGTACCCGGAACTTCAAGAGATGCTCACGGAGGACCCGTGGCCTCTACCTCTAAGAAAGGACCTGCTCCAGCAGGGACCCTGTCTGTTCCAAGACTTACCGCGGCTGCGTTTGACGGCATGGCGGTTGAACGCCGGATCCTGAAGGAAAAAGGCATTCCGGATGAAGTCATCCCTACCCTGATCAAAGCCAGGAAGGATGTAACCGTGCAACATTATCACCGTATTTGGCGTAAATATGTTGCGTGGTGTGAGGCCAGGAAGGCCCCTACAGAGGAATTTCAACTGGGTCGTTTCCTGCATTTCCTGCAAACAGGACTGTCTATGGGCCTAAAATTAGGGTCCATTAAGGTTCAAATTTCGGCCCTGTCGATTTTCTTCCAGAAAGAACTGGCTTCAGTTCCTGAAGTTCAGACGTTTGTCAAAGGGGTACTGCATATACAGCCTCCTTTTGTGCCTCCAGTGGCACCTTGGGATCTCAATGTAGTTTTGGGGTTCCTAAAATCACATTGGTTTGAACCACTCACCACTGTGGACTTAAAATATCTCACATGGAAAGTGGTAATGCTGTTAGCCCTGGCTTCAGCCAGGCGTGTCTCAGAATTGGCGGCTTTATCCTATAAAAGCCCTTACCTAATTTTTCATATGGACAGGGCAGAATTGAGGACTCGTCCTCAATTTCTCCCTAAGGTGGTTTCAGCGTTTCACTTGAACCAGCCTATTGTGGTACCTGCGGCTACCAGGAACTTGGAGGACTCCAAGTTGCTGGACGTAGTCAGGGCCCTGAAAATATATGTTTCCAGGACGGCTGGAGTCAGAAAATCTGACTCGCTGTTTATCCTGTATGCACCCAACAAGCTGGGTGCTCCTGCTTCTAAGCAGACTATTGCTCGTTGGATTTGTAGTACAATTCAGCTTGCACATTCTGTGGCAGGCCTGCCACAGCCAAAATCTGTAAAAGCCCATTCCACAAGGAAAGTGGGCTCATCTTGGGCGGCTGCCCGAGGGGTCTCGGCTTTACAACTTTGCCGAGCAGCTACTTGGTCAGGGGCAAACACGTTTGCTAAATTCTACAAATTTGATACCCTGGCTGAGGAGGACCTGGAGTTCTCTCATTCGGTGCTGCAGAGTCATCCGCACTCTCCCGCCCGTTTGGGAGCTTTGGTATAATCCCCATGGTCCTTACGGAGTTCCCAGCATCCACTAGGACGTCAGAGAAAATAAGAATTTACTTACCGATAATTCTATTTCTCGTAGTCCGTAGTGGATGCTGGGCGCCCATCCCAAGTGCGGATTGTCTGCAATACTTGTACATAGTTATTGTTACAAAAATCGGGTTATTATTGTTGTGAGCCATCTTTTCAGAGGCTCCTCTGTTATCATGCTGTTAACTGGGTTCAGATCACAGGTTGTACGGTGTGATTGGTGTGGCTGGTATGAGTCTTACCCGGGATTCAAAATCCTTCCTTATTGTGTACGCTCGTCCGGGCACAGTATCCTAACTGAGGCTTGGAGGAGGGTCATAGGGGGAGGAGCCAGTGCACACCAGGTAGTCCTAAAGGTTTTACTTTTGTGCCCAGTCTCCTGCGGAGCCGCTATTCCCCATGGTCCTTACGGAGTTCCCAGCATCCACTACGGACTACGAGAAATAGAATTATCGGTAAGTAAATTCTTATTTTCTTTTTATACATGTGCTGTGGACATTTGGCCCTGTTACGAGTCACCTGAGGATCACACTTGAAAAATCCGGAGCGTATTGTTACATTTATATTTATTTTCTTTTTATCTGTTATTTATGTTTTTTTCTTTTTTTCTTTTTTGTGGGCGCTTTTGATCATATCCCTGTTCTATTGTACATCATTGTTCTCCTTTGCCTGGGGTTGGGCAGGCAGTAGGGATTGATTGGGCTGACCACTTTTCAGTGCGCCAGAGTTCACCCCCACTTCTCTTCATGAAGTCGGATGTGATTTCCCTTGAACTCCCCCGGGACCTTCCCGGGAGTGATTCCATACGATTTTGTACTTTTGTGCTATTTTTTGCATAAGATATATTGTATGCGATTGATCAAGCTGCGAAAAATGTGATATATCGTATGGCATACAATTGTACCATAAGATATATCTGATTGCCTGGATTAGAGGGCTAGGGTGGCTGGGAGTGCCCTGGAGAATGCCAGTCAAACTTGTGCGATATATCACATGCACATAAAGATCACCATTTTCCATCTGATTCCATGCGATTCCGATAAATCAATCGTGCAGCACTAGCGATCTAGGGGATCCGATCGAAAACACATACAATTTGACACTTTTCATACGATATAGCGTCCCGAAAAGTCGGAATCGCATGCAGTCGTGCAAAATCGTTGTAGTGTATGTGCCGATAAGTGTTTGAATTGATTTGTCATTTGGAATTTTACAGATTATATTCCTATATCTTCAAATATCATCAAATTGCTGTAGAAGCAAAACATGTTTAGGTCAATAGCATGTTGGATGTAGATCTCAACCTTCCCCAGAGCAGTCTTATCAGCATGGTAGGCCCAGGCAAAGCAGTGCACTGAGGCCCCTATACACCATTCACGGGAACCAATAAAAATGTTTTTATATCTTGCCCCATCCTGCAGTCCTGATTCGTTTCGTCTCATGATTTCTGACAGTGATTGGCTGACACCACTCTAAGTGGTGGATAGCTCCAGCTATCCACCAATCAGCATGCTGACAGCCATTCACTGTCTGGCAGGTAGAGAATGCTGCCTGACTGCTCTGATTTTGTGACCACCACCCTTCCCTGCTTGGAGGCCCCTAGAATTTTGTGGCCCTGGGCAACTGCCCAGTGTACCTATATGTTAAGATGCCCCTGATCTTGCTACATCAGTGTGACTGGAGCCTCTAATCATTGTCCTATGCTGCTGGGGTCCCTGTTCCTTCCACTTTATAACTCTCAGTTTGTGGTTTCCTGCTGCCTCCATTCCCCTCCTCACATCATGTGACCGCCCCTGTCAGATGCAGCCATGTCCTCACTAACGTATCTCCTAATATACTCTGTGCTGCTGGGGGACCCTGCTCTTTCCACTATATGTCTCTCATTCTGTGGCTTCTTGCTGCCTCAGTTCTCCTCCTCATGTCCCTATTACATGCAGCCCTGTCCTCACTGACACATCACTCATCTCCTAATATACTTGTGCTGCTGGGTTACCCTGCTCCTTCCTCCATATAACTCTCAGTATGTAGTTTCCTGTTCACATCATGTCACTGGCCCTGTCACATGCACCCTTGTACTCACTAATACATCTCTCATCTGCTGAAATATTATGTGCTGCTGGGAGACCCTACTTTTTCTACTATATAACTCTCAGTCTGTAACTTTCTGATACCTTCATTCCTCTCCTAACATTATGAGACTTCCCCAGTCACATACAACATTACACTTGTATCTGTCATTACACTGTTATACCTGTTCTGTCAATAAAGCATAATACCTCTGGCTGTCGATACAATGTTACACTTCTGGCTGTATTTACAGCTTTACACCTGTGCCAGTCATTACAGCGTTACACCTGTACCACTAATTTCAGCTTTACACCTGTGCCAGTCATTACAGCATTACACCTGTGCCAGTCATTACAGCTTTACACCTGTACCAGTCATTACAGCGTTACACCTGTACCACTCATTTCAGCTTTACACCTGTGCCAGTCATTACAGCATTACACCTGTGCCAGTCATTACAGCTTTACACCTGTACCAGTCATTACAGCGTTACACCTGTACCACTCATTTCAGCTTTACACCTATGCCAGTCATTACAGCATTACACCTGTGCCAGTCATTACAGCTTTACACCTGTGCCAGTCATTACAGCGTTACACCTGTGCCACTCATTTCAGCTTTACACCTGTGACAGTCATTACAGCGTTATATCTGCGCCACTCATTACAGTATCAAACCTGTGCCAGTCATTAGTGTTACACCTGTGCCAGTCATTACAGCATTACACCTGTGCCACTCATTACAATGTTACACCTGTGCCACTCATTACAGCGTTACACGTGTGCCAGTCATTACAGCGTTACACCTGTGCCAGTCATTACAGCTTTATACCTGTGCCAGTCATTACAGCTTTATACCTGTGCCAGTCATTACAGCGTTACACCTGTGCCACTCAGTTCAACTTTACACCTGTGCCAGTCATTACAGTATTACACCTGTGCCACTCAGTACAGCGTTACACGTGTGGCAGTCATTACAGCGTTACACCTGTGCCAGTCATTACAGCTTTACACCTGTGCCAGTCATTACAGCGTTACACCTGTACCACTCATTTCAGCTTTACACCTGTGCCAGTCATTACAGCGTTATATCTGCGCCACTCATTACAGTATCAAACCTGTGGCAGTCATTAGTGTTACACCTGTGCCAGTCATTACAGCATTACACCTGTGCCACTCATTACAATGTTACACCTGTGCCACTCATTACAGCGTTACACGTGTGCCAGTCATTACAGCGTTACACCTGTGCCAGTCATTACAGCTTTATACCTGTGCCAGTCATTACAGCGTTACACCTGTGCCACTCATTTCAGCTTTACACCTGTGCCAGTCATTACAGTATTACACCTCTACCAGTCATTACAGCATTACACCTGTACCAGTCATTACAGCATTACACCTGTGCCACTCATTACAATGTAACACATTTGCCTTTCATTACAGTATCATACCTGTGCTAGTCATTAGTGTTTCACCTGTGCCAGTCATTACAGCATTACACCTGTGCCACTCATTACAATGTTACACCTGTGCCACTCATTACAGCTTTACACCTGTGCCAGTCTTTACAGCTTTACACCTGTGCCAGTCTTTACAGCGTTACACCTGTACCACTCATTTCAGCTTTACACAAGTGCCAGTCATTACAGCGTTACATCTGCGCCAGTCAGCACAGCATTACACCTGTGCCACTCATAACAATGTTACACCTGTGCCACTCATTACAGCGTTACACGTGTTCCAGTCATTACAGCGTTACACCTGGGCCAGTCATTACAGCATTACACCTGTGCCAGCCAGTACAGCGTTACACCTGTGTCACTCATTACAGCGTTACACCTGTTCCAGTCATTACAGCATTACACCTGTGCCACTCTTTACAGCGTTACACCTGGGCCATTCATTATAGTGTTACACCTGTACCAGTCATTACAGCATTACACCTGTACCAGTTATTACAGCGTTACACCTGGCCAGTCATTACAGCGTTACACCTGTGCCAGTCAGTACAGTGCTACACCTGTGCCAGTCAGTACAGTGTTACACCTGTGCCACTCAGTACAGTGTTACACCTGTGCCACTCAGTACAGTGTTACACCTGGGCCAGTCATTACAGCGTTACACCTGTACCAGTCATTACAGCATTATACCTGTGCCAGTCTTTACAGTGTTACACCTGTACCAGTCATTACAGCGTTACACCTGTACCAGTCATTACAGCGTTACACCTGTGCCAGTCAGTACAGTGTTACACCTGTGCCAGTCAGTACAGTGTTACACCTGTACCACTCTTTACATCGTTTTATCTGTACCAGTCATTACAGCGTTACACCTGTACCACTCTTTACAGCTTTACACCTGGGCCAGTCATTACAGCGTTACACCTGTACCAGTCATTACAGTGTTACACCTGTACCACTCATTACAGCGTTACACCTGGCCAGTCATTACAGCGTTACACCTGTGCCAGTCAGTACAGTGTTACACCTGTGCCAGTCAGTACAGTGTTACACTTGTACCACTCTTTACAGCGTTATATCTGTACCAGTCATTACAGTGTTACACCTGTACCAGTCATTACAGCGTTACACCTGTACCAGTCATTACAGCGTTACACCTGTGCCAGTCATTACAGCGTTACACCTGTGCCAGTCAATACAGCGTTACACCTGTATCAGTCATTACAGCGTTACACCATTGCCTGTCGTTACAGCATTATACTTGCACCATTAGATACTGTGACCATACACTGTGAGATATTTCACAGTTTATTGCCACAGTATCTAAGTTTGTTCCCCTGTGAAGAAACAGGGTAAATGTCAGACAGTCGGACGCAGCAGTGCATACACTGCCAGATGTGGCCAACTAATTATTATCAAATCTTTCGGACATGCTGAAATTAGTGGTCTGTTACTGCAGTACACTGTATTATTAACTGGGCTATACGCCAATATCCTGCGGAGCGGGCAGATTATTGTTAAGTATATGCCCAACATAACACTTGTGCCTGTCATTACAGCATTACACCTGTGCCACTCAGATAAGTGTTAAGTGTATGCCCAACATAATGCTTGTGCCTCTCTTTACAGCTTTACACATGTGACAGTCATGACAGTGTTACACCTGTGACAATCATGACAGTGTTACACCTGTGCCAGTCATTACAGCGTTACACCTGTGCCACTCATTACAGCGTCACACCTGTGCCAGTCATTACAATGTTACATTTGTGCCAGTCATTACAGTGTTACACCTGTACCAGTCATTACAGCATTACACCTGTGCCAGTCATTACAGCATTACACCTGTGCCAGTCATTACAGTGTTACACCTGTGCCACTCATTACAGCATTACACCTGTGCCAGTTATTACAGCGTTACACCTGGCCAGTCATTACAGCGTTACACCTGTGCCAGTCAGTACAGTGCTACACCTGTGCCAGTCAGTACAGTGTTACACCTGTGCCACTCAGTACAGTGTTACACCTGTGTCACTCAGTACAGTGTTACACCTGTGCCACTCAGTACAGTGTTACACCTGTGCCAGTCAGTACAGTGTTACACCTGTACCACTCTTTACAGCGTTTTATCTGTACCAGTCATTACAGCGTTACACCTGTACCAGTCATTACAGCGTTACACCTGTGCCAGTCAATACAGTGTTACACCTGGGCCAGTCATTACAGCGTTACACCTGTACCAGTCATTACAGCATTATACCTGTGCCAGTCTTTACAGTGTTACACCTGGGCAGTCATTACATTGTTACACCTGTTCCAGTCATTACAGCGTTACACCTGTACCAGTCATTACAGCGTTACACCTGTACCAGTCATTACAGCGTTACACCTGTGCCAGTCAGTACAGTGTTACACCTGTGCCAGTCAGTACAGTGTTACACCTGTACCACTCTTTACATCGTTTTATCTGTACCAGTCATTACAGCGTTACACCTGTACCACTCTTTACAGCGTTACACCTGTACCAGTCATTACAGCGTTACACCTGTACCAGTCATTACAGTGTTACACCTGTACCACTCATTACAGCGTTACACCTGGCCAGTCATTACAGCGTTACACCTGTGCCAGTCAGTACAGTGTTACACCTGTGCCAGTCAGTACAGTGTTACACTTGTACCACTCTTTACAGCGTTATATCTGTACCAGTCATTACAATGTTACACCTGTACCAGTCATTACAGCGTTACACCTGTACCAGTCATTACAGCGTTACACCTGTGCCAGTCATTACAGCGTTACACTTGTGCCAGTCAATACAGCGTTACACCTGTACCAGTCATTACAGCGTTACACCATTGCCTGTCGTTACAGCATTATACTTGCACCATTAGATACTGTGACCATACACTGTGAGATATTTCACAGTTTATTGCCACGGTATCTAAGTTTGTTCCCCTGTGAAGAAACAGGGTAAATGTCAGACAGTCGGACGCAGCAGTGCATACACTGCCAGATGTGGCCAACTAATTATTATCAAATCTTTCGGACATGCTGAAATTAGTGGTCTGTTACTGCAGTACACTGTATTATTAACTGGGCTATACGCCAATATCCTGCGGAGCGGGCAGATTATTGTTAAGTATATGCCCAACATAACACTTGTGCCTGTCATTACAGCATTACACCTGTGCCAGTCATCACAGCGTTACACCTGTGCCAGTCATTACAGCATTACACCTGTACCAGTCATTACAGCATTACAATTGTGCCAGTCATTACAGCATTACACCTGTGCCAGTCATTACAGCATTACACCTGTGCCAGTCATTACAGCGTTACACCTGTACCAGTCATTACAGCGTTACACCTGTACCAGTCATTACAGCATTACACCTGTACCAGTCATTACAGCATTACAATTGTGCCAGTCATTACAGCATTACAATTGTGCCAGTCATTACAGCATTACACCTGTGCCAGTCATTACAGCATTACACCTGTGCCAGTCATTACAGCATTACACCTGTGACAGTCATTACAGCATTACACCTGTACCAGTCATTACAGCATTACACCTGTGCCAGTCATTACAGCATTACACATGTGCCAGTAATTACAGCATTACACCTGTACCAGTCATTACAGCATTACACATGTGCCAGTCATTACAGCATTACACATGTGCCAGTCATTACAGCATTACACCTGTGCCAGTCATTACAGCATTACACATGTGCCAGTCATTACAGCATTACACCTGTGCCAGTCATTACAGCATTACACATGTGCCAGTCATTACAGCATTACACCTGTGCCAGTCATTACAGCATTACACCTGTGCCAGTCATTACAGCATTACACATGTGCCAGTCATTACAGCATTACACCTGTGCCAGTCATTACAGCATTACAGATGTGCCAGTCATTACAGCATTACACATGTACCAGTCATTACAGCACTACACCTGTGCCAGTCATTACAGCATTACACCTGTACCAGTCATTACAGCATTACACCTGTGCCAGTCATTACAGCATTACACCTGTGCCAGTCATTACAGCATTACACCTGTGCCAGTCATTACAGCATTACACCTGTGCCAGTCATTACAGCATTACACCTGTACCAGTCATTACAGCATTACACCTGTGCCAGTCATTACAGCATTACACCTGTGCCAGTCATTACAGCATTACACCTGTGCCAATCATTACAGCGTTACACCTGTGCCAGTCATTACAGCGTTACACCTGTGCCAGTCATTACAGCGTTACACCTGTGCCAGTCATTACAGCATTACACCTGTGCCAGTCATTACAGCACTACACCTGTGTCAGTCATTACAGCATTACACCTGTGCCAGTCATTACAGCGTTACACCTGTACCAGTCATTACAGCGTTACACCTGTGCCAGTCATTACAGCGTTACACCTGTGCCAGTCATTACAGCGTTACACCTGTGCCAGTCATTACAGCACTACACCTGTGCCAGTCATTACAGCATTACACCTGTACCAGTCATTACAGCGTTACACCTGTGCCAGTCATTACAGCGTTACACCTGTGCCAGTCATTACAGCACTACACCTGTGCCAGTCATTACAGCATTACACCTGTGCCAGTCATTACAGCATTACACCTGTACCAGTCATTACAGCATTACACCTGTGCCAGTTGACAATGCTAAATTCCTTGTCGTATAAACAACCCTTCTGAAGCTAAGAACACTGTACGCTGTTTATTTAAGAAATACCGTAATGATACGCTATTTGCGTAACGATCGCTCAGCCGTAGGCGAGACGCTCAAGCGTCACGTTCGCTCACGGCCCAGTGATCACAGGACACGTTATTGGTTATGTCTAGGGGAAAGATTCGCTGTAACGTAGCGTACGCTAGAGACCACGAGGAGGTCACCAGCGATGCAGACGCTCACAACACTATACCTTTATGTTAAACCTTATACCGATGAAATACACTGAATACCTTAATGTGAGTACAGGGTGTAAGTGCAACCTTGTGGAACCTGACTATCTACAAAGCTGCATGAGCGTCACCGACGCTCAAATGAACACTTATCACTATAGGAAATACACAGATACTGGTTTAGGTTTCCAAGGCCTATTAACTGTATTATGTCTAATATACTTGTAAAAGGGGATAACAGTACATATGATACACTACAATATAACAGAGACTTCCTAACCACAGAACTAAACAATAAATACAAAAAGACAATACTACACTGACCTAAATGCAATACGATACAATACTATAATACTATAAGGTATTTAAGAGAAAAAGAGGAGAGAGGGAGATAGAGAGAGAGAGAGAGAGAGATTGGCTCGCAGAAAGACAATGATTATGGAGAGAACTTACGCACAAAGGGTATGATCGCCAGCGCCTCGATATCCAGCTCCCGATTATCAGCAGATAACCGTTGATGAGAGAGTGAGAGCTGGATGTGGTCGGCCTGCCTATTTATGCTCCACACACAATGCAATCTCCTGGTCCTACAATCCCATTGTCCATTGGCCGAAGGAATTCGGCCCTGCATCATAACAAAAGGTCATAGGGTGATTCATACAGGTGGGCTGTGACGATTTCCAACAGCTCAGGTGGGTGGGAAACTGGGTTTCCCGCCGCATACCTGAGTATGTGCAAATCATAGAAATGGACATAAACTTCTTATGTCCATAACTATTCGCACGAGCGATTAATACGCTCCAAACCAACACCGGAATATTGCTAATTAAATACTCTTCCGATGGGTACCAAACACTGCTGTATGATTCCTGTTAAACCCTTCGTACGATGCAAAGAGGGATTCCTCAGCTCTGGGACATTATACTTTAACCAAACTTACAGAAACTATCAAAGGGATCATGATCTATAAACTACATTAATTGTGAACATTTGTAACTAATGAGTCGCACGCTACGATCACATAAACTCTACCGTAAATGCGCATACTGCGCGTGCGAGTGCACGCTATTGCGGGTATGCGCTTCCACGGGAGAGCGTACGCATGCGCAGCACGGACCAGTGTGCGGTGCAAATATGGCAACGTGCATTGAGACATTTTTCTGACTTTGACAGTCCACCCTTTGGCAGTCAATAATAACTGCCACAAAATATTTAAGGAGAAAAATGTAAGTCAGGGGTTAATTGATTTCCATGGTGGGGAAAGGAAGAAGAATGGAGTAGGTGTGAAGAGGGTATGACCTAGTGAGAAAGTAGAAGCATGTGTGTATGAGTCCATGTTTGGAGGGTCATGTATCATCGTGCCGTACGTGTGGTAAATCAAGCTTCGAGGTATTGCGAAGTATACATTTGAATTCCTTCTTATCCTGTGGTACAGGTCTGTGGATGGGCTGTCAAACTCTACCGAGCTCATTTCGGCTGTGGTTGTAACACAATGGGGATGCACATTTTAGTTGATGATACATGAATTGGGGGGGGGTATGTGGTTGCTGCTATCTGTGCCTGTATTCCCTATCGACTATGTGTGTTATTACCTGAGGGTTGCAGAGATGAAGATAAAGAACACTTACGAAAAATGCAATGATATTCTATGTCAGGTTAATGTACGTTCGTCGATTGGGGTCTTGATTGGTGTCGGTTGATTGGAGTCTTCTTCTTTGTGCTTTTGCTCATAAATCGTGAGTAAAGCATACAACGTCCATGGATTTACAAAAAATGTTGGGCTAGCGTGATTTTAAAGTTCCTAGGGAAACTGGGGTACCCATGGCATTGTCCATCAAAATCTTGTTTATCAGGTCGTCTGCTCTTCTTCTTTCCATCTTTCCGTTGTCGGCCCCTTGGCTCATCAAATCCTTCGTCTACGTGGGTCTTTGTACCTCGGAGGAAAACATAGAAATGGGTGAAAGACGGACCGTATACTCATTACATCATTACGTCATGGTTTCTAGCATTGGGTCATAAATCAAATCCAGGTTAATTACAGTTTCCTCACTCCTCAAGCTCATCACTTTTGTACTTTGTTTGCACCTTATTAAAGCCTGCCCGCATCTAAATATCAATCCAAACGATATAACGACACCCAAAATACATAGGAGAAACTTTCCAACATCCATTATGACTCCTTGAGCCCAGTCTCCTAAACCGGAGAACCAATTTCGCGGGTTCAACCATGACACCCAACCAGTCAGCTCATTACCTACAGCAGCAAGGGTGAGATTGTGTTTTCGACGAAATTCCCACTTTAATTGCAGAATATCGTCCATCTTTTGGTCTATGACCTCTACCGGATCCTCGGTGCTATTTGTGATATACGTGCAACACTTTATGCCGTACTGTGTTGCCAATGTAACACAATATCCGCCTGTTACTGCTGTAAGATAATTAAGAACCATCCTATGCTGAACTAGTTCTGTTTTGTAAGCTTGAAGTTCTCTTCCAGTGTATCTAAACGTGTCATCATACATTTCAGTGATATTATCTAACAAATTGGCGAGTGCGGAAATGTATCTATAATTCATCACACCTCGAGCGGTGCGAGTGAAATCTAACGCTACCAGAACCTGAATCCCGGTGGATTCATGGATAAGATCAGAGGCCGGATGCTCTAACCTTTCTGACAGTTGTCTTTTAACAAGGTGCTCGTAGTGAGTGTGAGTATAAGGAGTTTGGGCACCACGGTGTATGTCCTTCATTTTGTCATGTGTAACAGTCATTACTTCAGGCAATACTTTTCCAATATAACACAATCCTTCAGAGTTTGGGGCAAGCCACTTGTACGCCTTTCTCCCACATATGAAATATGCATCATCGGGGAGAACATAAGGGACGGAGAAGGACATGACCATGTTACAAACCTTCCAGGTGAAATCTCCTGACCCTAATTCTTCCATCTGCCTAATGCACGTATCGGTTTGTACGATATGTGCACAGTATCCTGGTGATACCTCTCCAACTTTAGTAATCCTATTTCCTAAGGTATATCGATACCGGAAAGATTTTCCTCTACTGGCTATGTGGCGTACGAGTTCTGTATCTGTAGGCATTCTATCTGCTCTGTGTGAAAAGGTCATGGTAAGGTTGCTCCATGACACTTCCCAATTTCCCGGTTTTCTAGGATTGGAGATGTTAAAGCATAAGAGGGACCTATCCACATGGTATTGGTGGAGCTTCAAACTAGGAGGGCTGGAGATATTAAACCTCCGATCCACCGGTCTCCCACCACTTAGCTCAAGTACCTCCCCTAACGTTAAAGGAAATGGTACTAGCCCTGATTTGCTGTGACCCTGAGGTACTTGAGAGCATACCCAACAATCTGTTTGGTTCAACACGTTACCCACTAGAGAGTGATAGTCACTCAATGGATGCCGGTCCATATGGATATTAAAACTAGATTGGCATTTCTTTATGCATCCATCTTCAACCAGATTATCACAGAGCCTACAGATACAATTTTCCTCAGCTAACAATCCATCACAATTTCTTCTATCGGATCGTTTTCTGATACTCGCCTTTGCTTGTTGGCTTGGTTGATCTTGGAAAACTACGCCTCCATCATCATAATCGGAACCCATTCCAGAACCTCTTTCGACCTCTATGGTACTCTCGCCGGAACAGACTGCTCTGGTCAACATCATGGTTAACATCAAAATCCGGATCACAGTCTCTTGGGGCAAGTCCATCTTTGAGGAGGAAATAGAGAAGAATGAGAAGGGGGAAAAAGAAATTTTAAAGGAGAGGGGATGGGAAGTGGAGAAAACAATAAAAGGGAGAGGGGAGTCGACAGCTGCTTTCGGTCTTCAAGGCTCAGGTGCCGCCTCAGTCCTCCTGGAACAGACACTCTAGTGATACAACCTCTACCGTCTGTTCCTTATCACGGGACTTCTCTGGATCAGCAACCTTCTTGCAGTGGGATGAATGGACCCAAGTCTCTCTCTCAGCAACCTTCAATGCTGTGGTGCTAGTCAATAAGACCTGGTATGGTCCTTCCCATCTATCAATAAGACAACCTGAGCGTAGAAAATTTCGTATCATTACATAATCCCCAGGTTCAATGTCATGACAATTACTATCTGGTAAATCAGGAATCACCAACTTCAGATTATCATTTTGATTCCTCAACTGCTTACTCATATTAATTAAGTACTTTACAGTTACTTCATTGTTACATTTCAAATCATCCTGAGGGTTAATTATGACATGCGGTTGTCGACCAAACAGAATTTCAAAAGGAGACAGATTAAGAGGGGACCTGGGAGTGGTTCTGATACTATACAAAACAATGGGTAAAGCTTCTGGCCACGTCAATCCTGTCTCTGCCATTACTTTACTCAATTTATTTTTAATAGTGCTGTTCACTCTTTCGACCTTCGCACTCGCCTGTGGACGGTACGGAGTGTGCAGCTTACTATCAATTCCCATCAACTTACACATTCCTTGAAAGACATCACCTGTAAAATGGGTACCCCTATCACTTTCAATGATTCTAGGGATACCATATCTACATACAAATTCCTGCACAATTTTCTTAGCTGTAAACATAGCGGTATTTGTAGCTGCTGGAAAAGCTTCAACCCAATTCGAGAAAACATCTATACAAACAAGTACATATTTCAAATTTCGACATGGGGGTAATTGAATGAAGTCAATTTGTATTACTTGGAAAGGGCCGCCGGCAGGTGGGATATGGGAGGGTTCTGTAGGTATTGCCTTTCCAATATTCTTTCTCAGACAGGTAAGGCATGACATTGCTCTTTTACTAGCATGAGAGGAGAATCCTGGGGCGCACCAGTATGCTCTTACCAATTTGCACATCCCCTCCTTGCCTAGATGAGTCAGCCCGTGAGCTGCTTCAGCCAGACACGGAAGGTATGCCCTGGGGGCCACTGGTTTACCATGTCCATCCGTCCAGAGCCCTGAGGACTCCTGGCCATATCCCTTTGCCTTCCAGACTGCCTTCTCCTGAGTGGAACACAAATTCTGCATTTCACACAACTTTTGTGTGTTGATGGTATTAAATACCATCAGTTGTGTGGTGTCTGTCCGTATGGGGGTAGCAGCTGCAAGCTTTGCAGCTTCGTCTGCTCGGCTGTTACCAAGGGATACTGGGTCTTGACTATATGTATGTGCTTTACATTTGATAACAGCCACTCTGTCGGGTTCCTGTATCGCTGTTAGAAGCCTTTTTATGTGAGCTGCATGCGCTATCGGTGTACCAGCTGCCGTCATGAAATTTCTGAGACGCCATAGCGCTCCGAAATCATGGACTACCCCGAACGCGTATCTAGAATCGGTGTAGATATTGGCAGACTTACCCTTAGCCAATTCACATGCTCTGGTTAGGGCGACCAGTTCAGCAACCTGGGCTGAGTGAGGTGGGCCTAGCGGTTCCGCTTCTATGGTGTCTTGGTCATCTACGACTGCGTATCCAGTACACAAGTCTCCCGAGTCTGACTGTCTGTGACAACTACCGTCCGTGTAGAACGTGAGTTCTGCATCTTCTAGTGGATTGTCACTGATGTCAGGCCTTGCGGAAAAATTTTGGGTCAAATATTCCATACAATCATGTGTATCTTCCTTTGCATTAAATCCTCCTTCCCCATCACTCTCACCTCCCACCCTTTGTGCCTGTCCAGGCACACCTGGGAGAAATGTTGCAGGGTTTAATGCGCTGCATCTCCTTATGGTGATGTTTACTGGGGCCATTAATGCCAATTCCCATCTCGTAAACCTTGCTGATGAGACATGTCTGGTTTGGGCAGAATTCAATAAGGCCGATACCGCATGTGGTGTATGGATTGTGAGGTTGTGGCCTAGCACGACATCTTCGCTTTTCGTCACTAGCAATGCTATCGCTGCAACGCTACGCAAGCATGTGGGGAGGGATCGCGCTACCGTGTCTAGCTGCGCGCTGTAGTATGCAATTGGCCTGCTGGCATCACCGTGTTTTTGTGTTAGTACACCTGCTGCGCACCCAGCACTTTCTGTTCCGTATAGTTCAAAGGGTTTCCCATAGTCTGGCATACCTAATGCTGGTGCCTGCGTTAGGCACTGTTTGAGTCTCTCAAATGCTGTTTCGGATTCGTCTGTATGCGAAATCCGATCAGGTTTGTTTGAGGAGACCATTTCCTGCAAAGGTAGTGCTAATATGGAAAACCCTGGGATCCAATTACGGCAATACCCACACATTCCTAAAAACGTCCTGATCTGTTGCTGGGTTTGTGGCAGTGTCATGTCTCTAATGGCTTGGATTCTATCAGCGGTCAGGTGTCTCAGTCCTTGTGTTAGACAGTGTCCCAAGTATTTTACCTTAGCTTGGCATAATTGCAACTTGTCTTTGGAGACCTTGTGACCTGTGTCTGAAAGATGAAACAGGAGCTGTTTCGTATCCTTCAGGGATGCCTCCAATGAATCAGAACACAGCAGTAGATCATCCACGTACTGTATCAACACTGATCCACTTTCCGGTTGGAAAGACTGTAAACAATCATGCAAAGCCTGAGAAAATATACTTGGACTATCTATGAAACCTTGGGGTAACCGAGTCCACGTATATTGGACTCCTCTGTATGTGAATGCAAACAAATATTGGCTGTCAGGGTGCAGAGGTACCGAAAAGAAAGCGGAGCAGAGGTCAATAACAGTGAAAAATTTGGCAGTGGGAGGAATTTGCATTAGGATGACAGCTGGATTAGGCACTACGGGGAACTGACTCTCAACTATTTTGTTAATCCCCCTTAGATCCTGCACTAGCCTGTAACCCCTCCCCCCACTCTTTTTAACAGGGAAGATGGGACTATTTGCTGTGCTGGACGTTCTTACTAGAATGCCCTGTTGTAGCAAGCGCTCTATTACCGGGAAAACTCCTAACTCCACCTCTGGCTTCAGAGGATACTGTGGGATTTTTGGAGCTATCCTACCATCTTTTACTTGTACAACTACTGGAGCTACATTTGCCATTAATCCAGTGTCCTGTCCATCTTTTGTCCAAAGCGACTCTGGTATCTGAGATGTCATCTCTTCTACTTGGGATGGATTCCTATTTGTCATAATGGAATGTGACATTAATTTTGATGGGGAGTCTAACATGTCTCGTACTTCCTGAGCGTGATTCTCAGGGATGTCCAAGAATACACCTTCAGGAGTACAATAAATGACGCAACCCATTTTACATAGTAAGTCTCTTCCCAGGAGATTGGTCGGTGCCGATGCAGCCAGCAAAAAGGAATGCTTGGTATGCAAAGGCCCTATTGTAATCTCGGCTGGTTTGCTAACAGGGTAGTGCTGGACTACTCCTGTTACTCCTATGGCTGGAACTGTCCTACCAGTGGTTCTCATGCCCACTGTCGAATTGATCACTGACTTGGCCGCCCCTGTGTCTACAAGAAAGTTTAAAGTTTTACCGGCTACATTGATTGCAATCTCTGGTTCGCTTCCAAGACTGGCAATCAATTTAACTGGTTGCAGATTACAGGTATGGCCACACCCCTATTGGGTATGCTGACCTCCCTGAATCCCGCTGGCAGCAACTACTTGTGAGGGAGTTAGCTGGGAACTACCAGAGGCATGCCAATCTCTGTGTGGGGGATATCTTTTTGTTTCCCCTGTATGTGGCTCAAAACTCCGCCTCTGTGGACCCTGCTCCCAATGTCGTGTGTGGTGTTGTTGTCTAGGGGGTTGAAAAGATCTTTGTACATTTCTTACTCTACAGTCTCGTGCATAGTGTCCCGGTCTGTTACAAGAAAAACATGTTATTACACTTGCCTTACCCACAGGATTCGGTGGTACATACGCAGGCTGCCTTGTGGTCAGCGCCTGTATACTTACGGACATCAACTTATCACTTTGCGACTCCCTGTGCCTAGTGATATTTCTGTCGTGATCAATAGCAGCCTCTCTCAAGGTGGACACTGACAGACCTCGCCAACATGGCTGCGTGGTCTGTACCCTAGCTTTTAATGTTTCTTTCAAACCATCCATCAGTACAGATACTGCTACTTCTCGATGGTTTGGGTTGGTCTTAATGTCTTCTATACCAGTGTACTTTGCCATTTCTAATAGTGCCCGGTGAAAATATTCTATTGCCGTTTCGGACTCCTTTTGCTTAATGGAAAATATTTTATTCCATTTAACAACGGCTGGGAAATACTCTTTTAGCTGTAAATTTATCCTTTTTACATTATCCTTGTTGTACACGTCTGTAAGCGGTACATCTTTATCCAATGCACAATCAGCTAAAAACTGAGTTGCATCAACATTGGAAGGTAAACAAGCTCTTAGCAGTATCTGCCAATCCTTGTTGTTGGGTTCTACCGTGTTACCTAAATCCCTGATGTATTTTTGGCTAGCAACTAAATCCTTCCTGGGGTCAGGAAATTCGGACACTATTGTTCTTAATTCCATTCTGGAAAATGGAGTGTACATGGCAATGTTCCTTATGGGAGTGGCTCCAGACACATCTGTTTTTCCATTGGGAACTGCTATTACCCTTACAGGAGCAATTCTAACAGCCTCTTCCTGTGTAGATTCTACAGCTTGTTGTGGTACAATTGTTTCAGTGTAGTGCATGGTGCCGTACTTACCCGTTGACACGACCTCACCTATCCCTCCGCTAGGGGCTTTCACTAATCTCGTGGGTGTCGCTGTGCCTACTGTGGTCTCTGCTATGGTGGCTGCAAGAGAGAGAGCTGAAATTGTTGCTGAATCGTCTTCTTGATCACACTCCTGAGGAAGGTTCAAAACAGGGTACATCTTGCACGGGTTAATACTTGCATGAGTTATTTGGTTAACATCATTAACATTTACAGTGTTACTAAGAGTTTGTGTTTTACAACCCAGTGCGTTTCTCTCCGCAATCAACTTCTCTCCTGCAATGTATGGTGGGGGAGGAGCTGTGGCAATCAACTTCCTGACTGCCCCAGATCCCGCCGCCAGAGCCAAACCTCTCTGTATCTCACCTTCCTGGTGCCATAACTGTAAATAATCATGATGCTGAATTCGTCTCTTTGCTGATTTTACGAGACATATCCTCCTCCTTAAATTTTGTAACACCTCTGGACTGAAGCTACCTATTCTTGGGAACTTGTCCCTGTCTTGTACAGTCATTCTCTCCCATTCATCACATAAAGATTCGGTGTGAATTCCATATTTTTCACACATTACATATCGTGCCGACCCAACTGGTCGGTTCACAGAATCAACCTGAACCAGGGTTGATCGCCCCCTACCTGAGCAACTGGCCCCCATAGTCTGTAGGTGTTGCTTAATCCTCCTTGGATTTTCTGTATCAAGGTTTTCAGCAAGCCTTTTCAGACAACCAAATTACTCCACAGTAGGCCGGCGGTGGCGGTTTACCGAGTACCCCACTCACTCGCCCACCTCGACCAATACGACCTGTAAACACCGTTATGATGCCAGCGTACTCGATACAGGGCCCCTATGGAACCTTCAGTTTACTGGAACATATGAGGGTTACCCGCAGGACACTTACTCTTTCCAGTAAAGTTGGGGTTGTTAGATAGTTCCTGAGTGACCAGCGAACTTCCCTTCCAAAAATAAAAAATTACACAAATCACGTCAGAATGTACAAATAGCGTTTGTGACCACTTTACTCTAATGGTATTTAGGTCAGATTACTAACTACTGCACACAATTACGTGTGGTCCAATCGTTCAGTACACGAGCACTATTTGTCATGTACTGAAAGACCAATGGAATCGATGTTTCCGGCCGCGATTCCTTCAGCAAGAGCTTATGGCCTATATGGGTTCTGCACCAACACCCCAGGCGTTGTGCCACTGGACTTTTATAGCGGACCTTTTACCTTACGACCTCCTGGTCTTGTTCCTTATGACCTCCTGGTCTTGTTACCTTATGGTCCGCTATACTCTAATGCTCAAATATTATTTAACCAGGGATGCCTCCCTGGCCACCGTATATGTCACTTACACGTATGTTCCTTGACGAGTACCCGACTTTCCTTTTGGTTCCACCTTAAAGTTATATAAACTTTTGTATACAAAACACACTCACTCAACACATGTACACTTTGTTTCTATATCTATTTCTGCGCAGAAATTGTCTTCAGGCCAAAAGTGTTACCAATTAGGAGCAGGATCTGTTAAACTAAATTTCAGATTTTCCAAAAAATAGATTTGCGTTATTTACCGCTGTGCGTTACTTATCGCTTTTGCGCTAATTATCGCTTTGCGCTAATTATCGCTTTGCGCTAATTCAACTTTTCGTGACTTGGGCTACGTGGGCGTAACCAGACGCTACGTTGCGTAGTGAACGCTGCGTGCGTCTGCCTTTTGGATTGCGTACGCTAGTCTTTGTTAGCGACACGTGTACGCAATGCAAAGGATCCACCGTAACACAATATATTTATTTATCAATGTAGGTGATCCCTGATCATCTACCGCAATCCACACTGCCTGCCTTGTATCTCAGACAAACCGTGTGTTTGTTCTATACTTTAACTATTACCTCTAAAATAACAGCAAATCTCTTTTTTAGCACTTTCTATCAACTATAAAAAATTGGCAAACAGGAATAGTGATATACGAAAATGAAACAGAAATGCAGATAAATGTATGCGTACGCAAGACAAAAGAAAAATAAACAGTTTTAAAAGACACAAGCGTTTTGTTCTTACTTCCGGTTACCGGATTCCTTCAGCACTCTTTACCTAAGCGAAGCAGACGCTTATCCCGTCAGCAACTGCGAGACAACCTCCCACCCTTTTGCTGGGGGATAACGTCTGCTGATCTACCTAGTGCAGATGTGAAAAGGACCGGACGAGCCCGCAATTGACAATGCTAAATTCCTTGTCGTATAAACAACCCTTCTGAAGCTAAGAACACTGTACGCTGTTTATTTAAGAAATACCGTAATGATACGCTATTTGCGTAACGATCGCTCAGCCGTAGGCGAGACGCTCAAGCGTCACGTTCGCTCACGGCCCAGTGATCACAGGACACGTTATTGGTTATGTCTAGGGGAAAGATTCGCTGTAACGTAGCGTACGCTAGAGACCACGAGGAGGTCACCAGCGATGCAGACGCTCACAACACTATACCTTTATGTTAAACCTTATACCGATGAAATACACTGAATACCTTAATGTGAGTACAGGGTGTAAGTGCAACCTTGTGGAACCTGACTATCTACAAAGCTGCATGAGCGTCACCGACGCTCAAATGAACACTTATCACTATAGGAAATACACAGATACTGGTTTAGGTTTCCAAGGCCTATTAACTGTATTATGTCTAATATACTTGTAAAAGGGGATAACAGTACATATGATACACTACAATATAACAGAGACTTCCTAACCACAGAACTAAACAATAAATACAAAAAGACAATACTACACTGACCTAAATGCAATACGATACAATACTATAATACTATAAGGTATTTAAGAGAAAAAGAGGAGAGAGGGAGATAGAGAGAGAGAGAGAGAGAGATTGGCTCGCAGAAAGACAATGATTATGGAGAGAACTTACGCACAAAGGGTATGATCGCCAGCGCCTCGATATCCAGCTCCCGATTATCAGCAGATAACCGTTGATGAGAGAGTGAGAGCTGGATGTGGTCGGCCTGCCTATTTATGCTCCACACACAATGCAATCTCCTGGTCCTACAATCCCATTGTCCATTGGCCGAAGGAATTCGGCCCTGCATCATAACAAAAGGTCATAGGGTGATTCATACAGGTGGGCTGTGACGATTTCCAACAGCTCAGGTGGGTGGGAAACTGGGTTTCCCGCCGCATACCTGAGTATGTGCAAATCATAGAAATGGACATAAACTTCTTATGTCCATAACTATTCGCACGAGCGATTAATACGCTCCAAACCAACACCGGAATATTGCTAATTAAATACTCTTCCGATGGGTACCAAACACTGCTGTATGATTCCTGTTAAACCCTTCGTACGATGCAAAGAGGGATTCCTCAGCTCTGGGACATTATACTTTAACCAAACTTACAGAAACTATCAAAGGGATCATGATCTATAAACTACATTAATTGTGAACATTTGTAACTAATGAGTCGCACGCTACGATCACATAAACTCTACCGTAAATGCGCATACTGCGCGTGCGAGTGCACGCTATTGCGGGTATGCGCTTCCACGGGAGAGCGTACGCATGCGCAGCACGGACCAGTGTGCGGTGCAAATATGGCAACGTGCATTGAGACATTTTTCTGACTTTGACACAGTCATTACAGTGCCAGTCATTACAGCTGTGCCAGTCATTACAGCATTACACCTGTGACAGTTATTACAGCATTACACCTGTGCCAGTCATTACAGCATTACACCTGTACCAGTCATTACAGCATTACACCTGTGCCAGTCATTACAGTGTCACTCCTGTGCCAGTCATTACAGCATTACACCTGTACCAGTCATTACAGCACTACACCTGTGCCAGTCATTACAGCATTACACCCGTGCCAGTCATTACAGTGTCACTCCTGTGACAGTCATTATCAATCCTCCTGTAATTTTCAGTTGATTGCACGTCTGAAGAAAGAGATCCAGGCCCTGAAGGATGAGTTAGCTCTTATCACTGGAGAGCAGAGGACTTCGGAGCTGACCGAGGAAGAGATCCAGAGGTAACAATGAAGTCATTGCCATGGCCACATGTTACTCCACGAGCCCCAGCCCAAGGCTAATTTCCCTGTACATCTCTCGGCCTCACTTCTACTGAAATGTATTTCTCTGACGTCCTAGTGGATGCTGGGAAATCCGTAAGGACCATGGGGAATAGACGGGCTCCGCAGGAGACTGGGCACTCTAAAAGAAAGATTAGGTACTATCTGGTGTCCACTGGCTCCTCCCACTATGACCCTCCTCCAGACCTCAGTTAGATTTCTGTGCCCGTCCGAGCTGGATGCACACTAGGGGCTCTCCTGAGCTCCTAGAAAGAAAGTTTATTTTAGGTTTTTTATTTTACAGTGAGACCTGCTGGCAACAGGCTCACTGCATCGAGGGACTAAGGGGAGAAGAAGCGAACCTACCTGCTTGCAGCTAGCTTGGGCTTCTTAGGCTACTGGACACCATTAGCTCCAGAGGGATCGACCGCATGGAACTGGCCTTGGTGTTCGTTCCCGGAGCCGCGCCGCCATCCCCCTTACAGAGCCAGAAGCAAGAAGAGGTCCGGAAAATCGGCGGCAGAAGACTTCGGTCTTCACCAAGGTAGCGCACAGCACTGCAGCTGTGCGCCATTGCTCCTCATGCACACTTCACACTCCGGTCACTGAGGGTGCAGGGCGCTGGGGGGGGCGCCCTGAGGGCAATATATGACACCTTGGCTGGCAAATCTACATCATATATAGTCCTAGAGGCTATATAGATGTAAAATTACCCCTGCCAGTATTCCAGAAAAAGCGGGAGAAAGTCAGTTGAAAAAGGGGCGGGGCTTCTCCCTCAGCACACTGGCGCCATTTTCTCTTCACAGTGCAGCTGGAAGACAGCTCCCCAGGCTCTCCCCTGTAGTTTTCAGGCTCAAAGGGTTAAAAAGAGAGGGGGGGCACAAAATTTCGGCGAAATATTGTATATACAAGCAGCTATTGGGAAAAATTCACTCAATATAGTGTTAATCCCAAAATTATATAGCGCTCTGGTGTGTGCTGGCATACTCTCTCTCTGTCTCCCCAAAGGGCTGTGTGGGGTCCTGTCCTCAGTCAGAGCATTCCCTGTGTGTGTGTGCGGTGTGTCGGTACGGCTGTGTCGACACGTTTGATGAGGAGGCTTATGTGATGGCAGAGCAGATGCCGATAAATGTGATGTCGCCCCCTGTGGGGCCGACACCAGAGTGGATGGATAGGTGGAAGGTATAAACCGACAGTGTCAACTCCTTACATAAAAGGCTGGATGACGTAACAGCTATGGGACAGCCGGCTTCTCAGCCCGCGCCTGCCCAGGCGTCTCAAAGGCCATCAGGGGCTCAAAAACGCCCGCTCCCTCAGATGGCAGACACAGATGTCGACACGGAGTCTGACTCCAGTGTCGACGAGGTTGAGACATATACACAATCCACTAGGACATCCGTTACATGATCCCGGCAATAAAAAATGTGTTACACATTTCTGACATTAACCCAAGTACCACTAAAAAAGGGTTTTATGTTTGGGGAGAAAAAGCAGGCAGTGTTTTGTTCCCCCATCAAATGAGTGAATGAAGTGTGAAAGAGCGTGGGTTCCCCCGATAAGAAACTGGTAATTTCTAAAAAGTTACTGATGGCGTACCCTTTCCCGCCAGAGGATAAGTTACGCTGGGAGATATCCCCTAGGGTGGATAAGGCGCTCACACGTTTGTCAAAAAAGGTGGCACTGCCGTCTTAGGATACGGCCACTTTGAAGGTACCTGCTGATAAAAAGCAGGAGGCTATCCTGAAGTCTGTATTTACACACTCAGGTACTAGATTGAGACCTGCAGATAGTGCTGCTGCAGCGTGGTCTGTAACCCTGTCAAACAGGGATACTATTTTGCGAACATAAGACGTTGTGTTATATATGAGGGATGCACAGAGGGATATTTTGCCGGCTGGCATCCAGAATTAATGCAATGTCCATTCTGTCAGGAGGGTATTAGAGACCCGACACTGGACAGGTGATGCTGACTTTAAAAGGCACATAGAGCCTTATAAGGGTGAGGAATTGTTTGGGGATGGTCTCTGGGACCTCGTATCCACAGCAACAGCTGGGAAGAAATTTTTTTACCTCAGGTTTCCTCACAGCCTAAGAAAGCACTGTATTATCAGGTACAGTCCTTTCGGCTTCAGAAAAGCAAGCGGGTCAAAGGCGCTTCCTTTCTGCACAGAGACGAGGGAAGAGGGAAAAAGCTGCACCAGTCAGCCAGTTCCCAGAATCAAAATTCTTCCCCCGCTTCCTCTGAGTCCACCGCATGACGGTAGCCAGGTACGGTGGGGGGCCGCCTCAAAAATTTCAGCGATCAGTGGGCTCGCTCACAGGTGGATCCCTGGATCCTTCAAGTAGTATCTCAGGGGTACAAGCTGGAATTTGAGGCGTCTCCCCCCCCGCCGTTTCCTCAAATCTGCCTTGCCGACAACTCCCTCAGGCAGGGAGGCTGTGCTAGAGGCAATTCACAAGCTGTATTCCCAGCAGGTGATAGTCAAGGTGCGCCTACTTCAACAAGGACGGGGTTACTATTCCACACTGTTTGTGATACCGAAACCGGACGGTTCGGTGAGACCCATTTTAAATTTGAAATCCTTGAACACATACATAAAAAAATTCAAGTTCAAGATGGAATCGCTAAGGGCGGTTATTGCAAGCCTGGAGGAGGGGGATTACATGGTATCCCTGGACATCAAGGATGCTTACCTACATGTCCCCATTTACCATCCTCACCAGGAGTACCTCAGATTTGTGGTACAGGATTGCCATTACCAATTCAAAACACTGCCGTTTGGACTGTCCACGGCACCGAGGGTCTTTACCAAGGTAATGGCAGAAATGATGATACTCCTTCGAAAAAAGGGAGTTTTAATGATCCCGTACTTGGACGATCTCCTTATAAAGGCGAGGTCCAAGGAGCAGTTGTTGGTCGGAGTAGCACTATCTCGGGAAGTGCTACAACAGCACGGATGGATTCTATACATTCCAAAGTCACAGCTGGTTCCTACCACACGCCTACTGTTCCTGGGGATGGTTCTGGACACAGAACAGAAAAAAGTGTTTCTCCCGCAGGAGAAAGCCAAGGAGCTGTCATCTCTAGTCAGAGACCTCCTGAAACCAAAACAGGTATCGGTGCATCACTGCACACGAGTCCTGGGAAAAATGGTAGCTTCTTACGAAGCAAAATTCCATTCGGCAGGTTCCATGCAAGAACCTTTCAGTGGGACCTCTTGGACAAGTGGTCGGGATCGCATCTTCAGATGCATCGGCTGATAACCCTGTCTCCAAGGACCAGGGTATCTCTACTGTGGTGGCTGCAGAGTGCTCATCTTCAAGAGGGCCGCAGATTCGGCATACAGGACTGGGTCCTGGTAACCACGGATGCCAGCCTTCGAGGCTGGGGGGCAGTCACACAGGGAAGAAATTTCCAAGGACTTTGGTCAAGTCAGGAGTCGTCCCTACACATAAATATTCTGGAACTGAGGGCCATTTACAATGCCCTAAGTCTGGCAAGGCCTCTGCTTCAAAACCAGCCGGTACTGATCCAATCAGACAACATCACGACAGTCGCCCATGTAAACCGACAGGGCGGCACAAGAAGCAGGATGGCGATGGCAGAAGCCACAAGGATTCTCCGATGGGCGGAAAATCACGTCTTAGCACTGTCAGCAGTGTTCATTCCGGGAGTGGACAACTGGGAAGCAGACTTCCTCAGCAGACACGACCTACACCCGGGAGAGTGGGGACTTCATCCAGAAGTCTTCCAACTGTTGGTAAACCGTTGGGAAAGGCCACAGGTGGACATGATGGCGTCCCGCCTAAACAAAAAACTAGATATTGCGCCAGGTCAAGGGACCCTCAGGCAATAGCTGTGGACGCTCTAGTGACACCGTGGGTGTACCAGTCGGTTTATGTATTCCCTCCTCTGCCTCTCATACCAAAGGTACTGAGAATAATAAGAAAACGAGGAGTAAGAACGATACTCGTGGTTCCGGATGGGCCAAGAAGAGCTTGGTACCCAGAACTTAAAAAAATGATATCAGAGGACCCATGGCCTCTACCGCTCAGACAGGATCTGCTACAGCAGGGGCCCTGTCTGTTCCAAGACTTACCGTGGCTGCGTTTGACGGCATGGCGGTTGAATTCCGGATCCTAAAGGAAAAGGGCATTCCGGAAGAAGTCATTCCTACGCTGATAAAAGCCAGGAAAGAAGTAACCGCAAACCATTATCACCGTATTTGGCGAAAATATGTTGCGTGGTGTGAGGCCAGGAAGGCCCCAACAGAGGAATTTCAGCTGGGTCGTTTTCTGCACTTCCTACAGTCAGGGGTGACTATGGGCCTAAAATTGGGTTCCATTAAGGTCCAGATTTCGGCTCTGTCGATTTTCTTCCAGAAAGAACTGGCTTCACTGCCTGGAGTTCAGACATTTGTAAAGGGAGTGCTACATATTCAGCCCCCTTTTGTGCCTCCTGTGGCACCTTGGGATCTCAACGTGGTGTTGAGTTTCTTAAAATCACATTGGTTTGAGCCACTTAAAACTGTGGATTTGAAATATCTCACGTGGAAAGTGGTCATGTTATTGGCCTTGGCTTCGGCCAGGCGTGTGTCAGAATTGACGGCTTTGTCATGTAAAAGCCCTTATCTGATTTTCCATATGGATAGGGCAGAATTGAGGACTCGTCCCCAGTTTCTCCCTAAGGTGGTATCAGCTTTTCACTTGAACCAACCTATTGTAGTGCCTGCGGCTACTAGGGACTTGGAAGATTCCAAGTAACTGGACGTAGTCAGGACCTTAAAAATTTATATTTCCAGGACGGCTGGAGTCAGGAAAACTGACTCGCTTTTTATCCTGTAGGCACCCAACAAAATAGGTGCTCCTGCTTCTTAGCAGACTATTGCTCGCTGAATTTGTAGCACAATTCAGCTGGAGCATTCTGCGGCTGGATTGCCGCATCCTAAATCAGTAAAAGCCCATTCCACGAGGAAAGTGGGCTCATCTTGGGCGGCTGCCCGAGGGGTCTCGGCTTTACAATTTTGCCGAGCTGCAACTTGGTCAGGGGCAAACACGTTTGCTAAATTCTACAAAATTGATACCCTGGCTGAGGAGGACCTTGAGTTCTCTCATTCGGTGCTGCAGAGTCATCCGCACTCTCCTGCCCGTTTGGGAGCTTTGGTATAATCCCCATGGTCCTTACGGAGTTCCCAGCATCCACTAGGACGTCAGAGAAAATAAGATTTTACTCACCGGTAAATCTATTTCTCGTAGTCCGTAGTGGATGCTGGGCGCCCATCCCAAGTGCGGATTGTCTGCAATACTTGTATGTAGTTATTGCCTAACTAAGGGTTATTGTTGAGCCATCTGTTGAGAGGCTCAGTTATATTTCATACTGTTAACTGGGTGTAGTATCACGAGTTATACTGTGTGATTGGTGTGGCTGGTATGAGTCTTACCCGGGATTCAAAATCCTTCCTTATTGTGTCAGCTCTTCCGGGCACAGTATCCTAACTGAGGTCTGGAGGAGGGTCATAGAGGGAGGAGCCAGTGCACACCAGATAGTACCTAATCTTTCTTTTAGAGTGCCCAGTCTCCTGCGGAGCCCGTCTATTCCCCATGGTCCTTACGGAGTTCCCAGCATCCACTACGGAATACGAGAAATAGAATTACCGGTGAGTAAAATCTTATTTTTCCTTGAATTATGGAAACACTTCGGGCTATTAAACAGAATGGGAATCTGTGTCATAGGCAATGAGTGGTGCTATATGAGGATTCACATAGGTCTTGTCAGCCAGAGCCTCTGGCCTGTGAGGCTGTTACCTGTCGCACTGCGTATAGTGGCTGCAGTCAGTTACTAAGGGGCTTTTTATGGCAACTGGTGCAGAAAAAATGGTGGCATCCCATATAGAAACCAAATTCTATCTGAGATTTGTGTGCAGTTTATGCTATGAAAAGTACTGTAATGCTGGGTTGCTGGAGGTAACTTACATTTATCTACTCTGCAGAGAATACCTCTGTTTTACTCCAGTGCTATGGAGTGATCTTCATCGGTGGAAAGAGCTGTAACATGTGCAGAGAAACGCGGAGCAGTCATTAGCAGATGCTCTGCAAATGTCCAACCCTGCCCCATCAGTATTATTTTCCAGCTGTTTTAACCTCGTAAATCAGTAAACCATGAATGTTGGGGCTTTTGTCTGTTCAGTGCTTCTTATTACATAGCTCGGAATGCACTTCTAATGTAACCCATCTGCAGACACACTCGCCACCTGTAATAAAACACTGACCATTTCCAGAGTGGCTCTATAATGTTTCCTCAAAACCATCACTCTTTACCTCTACCGCACTGCAGTGGAAACGTCTTCATTCCACTCACCTCCTCCTAAGCTGCGTCTCATTACAAGTGCAGCCGAGCACGCCATAAGTCTTGTCTCAGCTGTATTGCTGTTCGTAAATAACTTCCATCGTTTTCCTTCTGCTTCAGTCTTTAAAATTGTCCCTTATTGACCCTTTGTGCTTTTTTTTTGTTTTTGGTATCCGGATGGTAGGTTGACATGGATTAGGATGACAGTCAATAGGTCGACCACTATTGGTCGACATTGACGTGGTCGAAACAGGAAAAAGGTTGACACGTTAAATTAGATTTTTAATGGGTTTTTATATTATTTTTATTATTATTATCTGTTATTTATATAGCGCACAGATATTCCGCAGCGCTGTACAGAGAATATTTGCCCATTCACATCAGTCCCTGCCCCAGCGGAGCTTACAATCTATATTCCCTACCACATGCACACACAGATACATTCACACTAGGGTTAATTTTGTTGGGAGCCAATTAACCTATCAGTATATTTTGGGATTGTGGGAGGAAACCGGAGTACCCGGAGGAAACCCACGCAAGTACGGGGAGTATATACAAACTCCACTCAGTTAGGGGCATGGTGGGAACCGAACCCATGACCTCAGTGCTGCGAGGCAGTAATGCGAACCATTACACCATCCGTACCATCCACGTGGACTACGATTGGGAATAGTAACCTGAGAGGTAGCAGGGCGAGGCCCCTTGGTTGCAGCATGGCGAGTGAAGCAAGGCATTCAAGGGGGCGTGGTGCACTGAGTGAGGTTCCTGGTTATGTTACGCAAAAAACAACACAAAAAAAGTGTAAAAATACCATGTTGACCATTTCATGTGTCGACCTGTCCTGTGTGGTTGACCTATTGACTGTCAACCTAATTCAGGTCAACCCATTGATCCGTAACCCTTTTGTATATTTGCATTTTGCAGTTTTACATTCACTGCGTGACAGTTATGTTGACATTGAAGATGTCAGCATATGCAGAATGCGTTAGCGGAGGGTTAGGGTTAGACTGTAGCAGCAGAGGGTAAGGGTTAGGCTGTGGCAGCAAAGGGTTAGGGCTAGGATGTGGCAGCGGAGGGTTAGGGCTAGGATGTGGCAGCGGAGGGTTAAGGTTAAGCTGTGGCAGCAGAGGGTTAGGGTTAGGCTGTGGCAGCGGAGGGTTAGGGTTAGGCTGTGGCAGTGCAGGGTTAGGGTTAGGCTGTGGCAGCGGAGGGTTAAGCTTAGGCTGTGGCAGCGGAGGGTTAGGCAACAGAGGGTTAAGGTAAGGCTGCAGTAATGGAGAGTTAGGGTTAGGATGTGGCAGTGGAGGGTTAGGGTTAGGCTATAGCAGCAGAGGGTTAGGGTTAGGCAGCAGAGGGTTAAGGTAAGGCTGCAGTAAGGTTAAGCTGTGGCAGCAGAGGGTTAGGGTTAGGATGTGGCAGCAGAGGGTTAGGGTTAGGATGTGGCAGTGGAGGGTTAGGGTTAGGCTGTGGCAGCGAAGGGTTAGGGTTAGGCTGTGGCAGTGGAGGGTTAGAGTTAGGATGTGGCAGCCGAGGGTTAGGCTGTGGCAGCCGAGGGTTAGGCTGTGGCAGCGGAGGGTTAGGGTTAGGCTGTGGCAGCGAAGGGTTAGGGTTAGGCTGTGGCAGCGGAGGGTTAGGGTTAGGATGTGGCAGCGGAGGGTTAGGGTTAGGATGTGGCAGCGGAGGGTTAGGCTGTGGCAGCGGAGGGTTAGGGTTAGGATGTGGCAGCGGAGGGTTAGGGTTAGGATGTGGCAGCGGAGGGTTAGGGTTAGGATGTGGCAGCGGAGGGTTAGGGTTAGGATGTGGCAGCGGAGGGTTAGGGTTAGGATGTGGCAGTGGAGGGTTAGGGTTAGGATGTGACAGCGGAGGGTTAGGGTTAGGATGTGGCAGCGGAGGGTTAGGGTTAGGATGTGACAGCGGAGGGTTAGGCTGTGGCAGCGGAGGGTTAGGGTTAAGGATGTGGCAGCGGAGGGTTAGGGTTAGGATGTGGCAACGGAGGGTTAGGGTTAGGCTGTGGCAGCGGAGGGTTAGGGTTAGGATGTGGCAGCGGAGGGTTAGGGTTAGGATGTGGCAGCGGAGGGTTAGGGTTAGGATGTGGCAGCGGAGGGTTAGGGTTAGGATGTGGCAGCGGAGGGTTAGGGTTAGGATGTGGCAGTGGAGGGTTAGGGTTAGGATGTGACAGCGGAGGGTTAGGCTGTGGCAGCGGAGGGTTAGGGTTAAGGATGTGGCAGCGGAGGGTTAGGGTTAGGCTGTGGCAGCGGAGGGTTAGGGTTAAGGATGTGGCAGCGGAGGGTTAGGCTGTGGCAGCGGAGGGTTAGGGTTAAGGATGTGGCAGCGGAGGGTTAGGGTTAGGCTGTGGCAGCGGAGGGTTAGGGTTAGGCTGTGGCAGCGGAGGGTTAGGGTTAGGATGTGGCAGCGGAGGGTTAGGGTTAGGATGTGGCAGCGGAGGGTTAGGGTTAGGATGTGGCAGTGGAGGGTTAGGGTTAGGATGTGGCAGCAGAGGGTTAGGGTTAGGCAGCAGAGGGTTAGGGTTAGGCAGCAGAGGGTTAAGGTAAGGCTGCAGTAATGTAGGGTTAGGATGTGGCAGCAGAGGGTCAGGGTTAGGCTGTGGCAATGAAAGGTTAGGGTTAGGCTGTGGCAGCAGAGGGTCAGGGTTAGGCTGTGGCAATGAAAGGTTAGGGTTAGGCTACGGTAGGTAGGTTATTTGTAGGCACTAGAGAAATAGTTTGGATTATGCTGCGGTGCTGGAGGTTTAGTATTAGGCATTAGAGAGGAGGTTTTGGTTAGGCGCTAGGGGTAGGATTAGAGTTAGGCTACAGGTGGGGAGATTTGGGTACATTACAGGAAGGTTAGCGTACGGCACTAGGGGGAGGGTTAGAATTAAGCTATGGGAGGGGAGGTTAGTGTTAGGCAGTAAGGAAATGGTTTGGATAATGCTGTGCATCGGAGGTTTAGGGTTAGGCACTAGTGGGAGGGTTAGGCTACAGGAAAGGAGGGTTAGGCACTAGTGGGAGTGTTAGGCTACACTGGGAGGGGGAGGATGAGGGTAAGGCTACGGTATGGGAGGCTAGTGTTAGACCTAGCAGAATGGTTCGGGTTTTGCTGCGGCATCAGAGGTTTAGGGTTAGGCTGCAGGTTGAGAGGATTAGGGTTGCGCACTAGTGGAAGGATTAGGCTGTGGGATTGGAGGTTAGAGTTGCGCACTAGTGGAAGGATTAGGCTGTGGGATGGGAGGTTAGAGTTGCGCACTAGTGGAAGGATTAGGCTGTGGGAGGGGAGGTTAGAGTTGGGCACTAGTGGAAGGGTTAGGCTGTGGGGGGGGAGGTTAGAGTTGGGCACTACAGGGAGGGTTAGGTTTAGCCATACTTACTGCCTATGGGATCTGCTGAAAGTCATCAGGATGTCACAGCAGGACATTCTAATCACGTCAACATTTCATCAGTGTCGACATGAATGTCAGCATGATCAATTACAACCATGTTGATATTCTCTTGTTGACATGATGAATGTCGGCAAAATATACCACACCCAGCACAACGTCGCCATCTCTAACTAACTACAAAATATACTGTACTTCTATACTGTCTATTACCTCCAGTATATAACATAGGTTTTTGGTATAAACTATGTTTGAAATACATGAGATCAAATTTGACGTTTCCTGCGGTCTGAACGTTTTAAAAATAGATTTTCTCTGTGTGTCGTTTGTAGCTTATCCCTTTAGCTCTTTATATTTATTTTGTATGAGGTCACTGGCGTCTTAGCGCAGACCCTGAATCAGGATTTCACATCAGATCTCAGTCTAGCAGCACCTAGTGTTCCCCAGGGTCTCCAGGCTGGAGCTGCGAGCTTAGCGTTTAGTTTTATTGCCCAGCTCACCTTGTACTTTAGGTACACAAACTGTTGCAGCTTTGTCCTTGTCTACATTATTTAGCTATCATTGCTTTCTCTTCCTGCTATTTAGCCCCTGGATTTGTCATTAGCTTTTCTGAGCGCCGGTTTATGGAACATCCTTGTGTCTGTGGAAAGCCTGTGTGTAATGTATTATTACTCCAGGGCTCAGTGCTTCTAATCTCAGCCTACTGTATATCCCTGACAAATACACATCCAGGTTTCCTCTTACACCAGCTTTACAGATCATAGAGTGCTAGCTAAGAGGTAGAGAAAACCTGGTATTTCTCTTACGTCCTAGAGAATGCTGGGGGTCCACATTAGTACCATGGGGTATAGACGGGTCCACTAGGAGCCACTGGCACTTTAAGAGTTTGAGAGTGTTGGTGGCTCCTCCCTCTATGCCCCTCCAACCAGACTCAGTTTAGAAAATGTGCCCGGAGGAGACGGTCATAGCTAGGGGAGCTCCATAGGAGTTCTTTTAGTTTTATTTTTTTTTTAGAGTTTAGGCACACGGAGGCTGCTTCCAACAGCCTCCCTGCTTCGAGGGAGTAAGGGGGGGGGAGTAGTGTGCCCTGCGGGATCTGAGCCACTATCTCCGCTGACAGGACGCTGAGCTCATGAGGAGATTGAACGTTCGCCGCCACAGGGGATCTCTTACCCCAGCAGCATGCCGCCACCCCCTTACAGAGCCAGAAGACTTCAGTGGCGAGTTAGTCACCGGTTTCCCTGGCAAGTGGGGAGCCAGTGTGAAGATGGCGGCAACAGGGTAGGGAACGCAGTACTAACATGGTGCGGTGCTGTGAGGGGCGCCCTGAGCCAGCGCCTACACCCTACACTGTCCAACAAGCCTGTCAGGGTCCCAGGATCGCTGCCAGCACAATTCCTCAGGCCAGTATAAATTACAGGAGAGCGGGAAGCAGCGCCATGAAAGGGGGCGGAGCTTCTCCTCAGAGCGGACCCAGCAGCATTCAGCGCCATCTTCCTGCCTGCAGAAGCGCTGACAGGGAGAGCTGTCCCTCCAAGTCAACTCCAGCTATCTTGTACGTTACAGGGCGTTGTAGAAGGGAAGGGGAGGCTGTGTAAAGTCTGTGTATTCTATTAAGGTACACAGGCAGCGCTGGTAGTGTCATTAGTTCTACCTTAAAAAGCGCTGTGTGTGGTTTGGCTCCAATCTCTGTGTCTCTCTGTGGCATACTTGGGGGGAAACTGTGTCTGACATTTCCCTGTGTGTGTTGTGTGTGTGTGTGTGTGTGTGTGTGTGTGTGTGTTTGTGTGTGTTTGTTTACTATCTCACATAGCCATGTCTAGGGACTCTTGTGTCATATGCTGCAGAAGATGTTTCCTCTCAGGAGGGATCCATTCCATGTACACAGGATTGTAATGCTTTGCCTCAGATCCCTATTGTTGAAGCTAATACTGAGACTGAAACTCAGGTGTTGAAGAAGTCTAGAAGTCTATGGCAGTTTAGTCAGGCTCTGGTGGGCATTCCGAGTTGTTCGCTCGCTAGTAGTTTTTAGCAGCCATGCAAACGCTATGCCGCCTCCCACTGGGAGTGTATTTTAGCTTAGCGGAAGTGCGAACGAAAGGATCGCAGAGCGGCTACAACGTTTTTTTGTACAGTTTTAGAGTAGCTCAAAACCTACTCAGTGCTTGCGATCCCTTCAGACTGTTCAGTTCCTGTTTTGACGTCACAAACACGCCCTGCATTCGTCCAGCCACGCCTGCGTTCTTCCTGGCACGCCTGCGTTTTTTCGAACACTCCCTGAAAACTGTCAGTTGACACCCAGAAACGCCCACTTCATGTCAATCACTCTGCGACCAGCAGTGCGACTGAAAAGCTTCGCCAGACCCTGTATAAAACTACATTGTTCGTTGTAATAGTATGTCGCGCGTGCGCATAGTGCCGCATACGCATGCGCAGAAGTGCCGTTTTTATGCCTCATCGCTGCACAGCGAACGAATGCACCTAGCGAACAACTCGGAATGACCCCCTCTGTCCCTATTCCTGCAAAATCCCCTAGCATGTTCCCACAGAAACGTGCACTTGCCCAATTATGCAAGATGACTCGGATACCGTTGCTGATACTGCAGACGGTGATGGGGATTTGCTGAGGGGGGCGGCATCCCTCGCTAAGCGGGTGCAGCTCATGCTTGCGGCCATTAGAGATGTGTTAAACATTAATGACACCACACCTGCGCAGGTTGAGGAGGCTTACTTCACTGACAATAAGAAAGCCTCGCTAACCTTCCCTGCGTCTAAAGAATTAAACGCTATATTTAAAAAATCCTGGGAAAACCGGGAGAAAAAAAAAGTGGTCAGGCACATTACTAGAGGATTTGGATACAATGGATAGAAGTGACATTGAATTGTTTTCACGTAACATACAGGATTCTGCGGGGTTCATGGTGGAATCCATGAAGAATCTGGGTACCCTGACTGCACGGATATCTTCCATGTCTGTCTCAGACCCCAGGGGACTCTGGCTACGCCAATAGTCTGCAGACGCGGAATCCAGGAGAAGTGTGGAGAACCTACCCTACACAGGTCAGGCTCTATTTTGGGAAACGTTGGAAGAGTGGATTTCCACGGCAACCGCAGGTAAGTCAACTTTCCTTCCCTCTGCTACACCTTCTACGAAGAAACCATTTTCTTCAGCTGTGCAGCAGTCCTTTCGGACCGCTAAGGTAAAAATGTCCAAACCTCTTACCACTTTCTTTAGAGGTGGTCGGGCAAATTCCAAAAAGCCTGCATCCGCAGGCTCCCAGGACCAGAGACCTGCTTCTGGTTCCTCAAAATCCTCAGCATGACAGTGAACCTCAAAGCCTGGAGGATCGGCTGGTGGGTGCGGGACTCAGACGTATCAGACACATCTGTGTGTCGTCCGGCCTGGATCCCTGGGTACAGGATATTGTGTCCCAGGGGTACAGACTGGCGTTTCAAGAACTCCCGCCTCACCGATTCTTGAAATCAGACTTGCCAGCTTTGCTGACAGACAGAGCTATCCTACAGGAAGCCATCCTAAAATTGGAAAAGTCACAGGTCATTGTCCCAGTTCCACCTCATATGCAAAACAAGGGTTATTATTCAAACCTTTTCGTGGTACCGAAACCGAATGGTTCGGTCAGACCTATTTTGAACTTGAAATCGTTGAACCCTTACCTGAGGGTGTTCAAATTCAAAATGGAGTCTCTCGGAGCAGTGATTTCAGGTCTGGAGGAGGGAGAATTTCTGGTATCCCTGGATATCAAGGATGCGTACCTCCACATTCCGTTTGGCTGTCGCACCAGGCTTATCTCAGATTTGCACTGTTGGACAGTCACTATCAATTTCAGGCACTGCCATTCGGCCTCTCCACAGCACCGAGGGTGTTCACCAAGGTGATGGCAGAGATGATGGTTCTTCTCTGCAGACAGGGGGTGAACATAATCCCATATCTGGACGATCTGCTGATAAAGGCAGCGTCCAGGGAGAAGTTGTTGCAGTCCATTGTTCTCACGACTCATCTGCTCAGGGAACATGGTTGGATCCTGAACCTTCCAAAATCATGATCCTCGACACGGAAGTGCAGAGGGTGTTTCTCCCGGAGGAGAAAGCATTGGTGATACAAACAATGGTCCGGGATGTCCTGAAGCCAGCCCGGGTTTCGGCTCATCAGTGCATTCGCCTTCTGGAGAAGATGGTGGCCTCTTACGAGGCTCTACAGTACGGAAGGTTTCATGTTCAGCCCTTCCAACTGGATCTCCTGGACAAGTGGTCGGGATCTCATCTACACATGCGGCCGAGAGTATACGTCTGTCACCGAAAGCCAGGATTTCAAACCTCTGGTGGCTACAACCACCTCACCTTCTGGAGGGCCGCAGGTTCGGGATTCAGGACTGGATCTTTCTAAGCGTGGATGCGAGTCTCCGAGGCAGTCACTCAGGGGGTAACCTTCCAAGGACGGTGGTCAAGCCTGGAATCCAGCCTTCCAATAAACATTCAGGAACTAAGAGCCGTCTACAACGGTCTTCTCCAAGCGGCCCATCTTCTGCGAGATTGAGCCATTCAAGTGCAGTCGTACAATGTAACGACAGTGGCTTACATAAACCGACATGGCGTAACGAAGAGCAGAGCTGCAATGTCAGAGGTAACAAGAATCATCCATTGGGCAGAAAAACACGCGTTGGCGCTGTCAGCAATCTTCATTCCGGGAGTAGACAACTGGGAAGCGGACTTCCTCAGCAGACACGATCTCCATCCAGGAGAATGGGGCCTCCATCGAGAGGTGTTCGCGGAGGTAACAGATCTTTGGGGTGTACCTCAAATAGACATGATGGCCTCTCGTCTCAACAAGAAGCTTCGGCGGTATTGTTCCAGGTCGAGGGACCACAAACTGTGGCGGTGGACGCCCTAGTGACTCTGTGGGTTCAGGCAATCCTCACTGGCCAAGAAGAGCTTGGTACGCGGATCTTCTGGATCTACTGCTGGAAGATCCAAGGCCTTTTCCTCTTCGGGAGGACCTTCTGCAACAGGGGCCGTTCGCTTATCAAGACTTACCACGGCTACGTTTGATGGCATGGAGGTTGAACGCCAGATATTAGCTCGGAAGGGCATTCCGAACAAGGTTATTCCCACCCTGATACAGGCTAGGAAAGAAGTAACATCTAAACATTACCATTGTATTTGGAATAAATATGTATCTTGGTGTGAGTCCAAGAAGTTTCCAGCAGTGGAGTTTCAACTCAGACGGTTTCTCCTCTTCCTGCAATCAGGTGTGGATATGGGCCTGCGTTTGGGATCCATAAAGGTCCAGATTTCGGCCCTATCCATTTTCTTCCAGAAACAGTTGGCTTCCCTCCTGAGGTTCAGACCTTTTTGAAAGGGGTTCTGCACATCCAGTCTCCCTTTGTCCCGCCTACGGCGCCCTGGGATCTTAATTTGGTGTTACAGTTCCTCCAATAGGATTGGTTCGCGCCTCTACCGGAGGTTGAGGTCAAATTTCTCACGTGGAAGGCTGTCACTTTGTTGGCCTTAGCTTCTGCTAGACGTGTGTCGGAGTTGGGGGCTTTGTCTTTTAAGAGCCCCTACTTGATCTTCCATGAAGATAGAGCTGAGCTCCGGACACGTCAGCAGTTCCTTCCGAAGGTTGTGTCAGCATTTCATATCAACCAACCTATTGTGGTGCCAGTTGCTACTGACTCCTCAATTTCATCAAAGTCCTTGGATGTTGTAGGGGCTCTGAAAATGTATGTGAAGAGGACTGCTCATCACAGAAAATCGGACTCTCTGTTTGTCCTGTATGATCCCAAGGAACTTGGGTGTCCTGCTTCTAAGCAGACGATCTCTCGCTGGATCAGGTTCACTATCCAGCATGCGTATTCTACGGCAGGATTGCCGTGTCCTACGTCTGTTAAGGCCCACTCTACTCGTAAGGTGGGTTCTTCCTGGGCGGCTGCCCGGGGGGGTGTCTCGGCTTTACAGCTTTGCCGAGCGGCTACTTGGTCTGGGTCGAACACGTTTGCAAAGTTCTACAAGTTCAATACTTTGGCCACTAAGGACCTGAAGTTTGGTCAATCAGTTCTGCAGGAGCCTGTGCGCTCTCCCTCCTGTTCTGGGAGCTTTGGTACATCCACATGGTACTAATGTGGACCCCAGCATCCTCTAGGATGTAAGAGAAAATAGGATTTTCATTACCTACCGGTAAATCCTTTTCTCGTAGTCCGTAGAGGATGCTGGGCGCCCGCCCAGCGCTTCGTGATCCTGCAGTGGTTGCTTAGTTCAGTACTGCTTTGTTCTTGGTTAAGTACTGTTTTGTTGCTTGGTTTAGTAATATTGTTCAGCCGTTGCTGATGTTTCAAGCTGGTTATCTTTGTTTGCCTTGTATGTGTGAGCTGGTGTGAATCAACTATCTGTGTAAAATCCTTCTCTCGAAGTTGTCTGTCTCCTCGGGCACAGTTTCTAGACTGAGTCTGGTAGGAGGGCATAGAGGGAGGAGCCAGCCCACACTCTCAAACTCTTAAAGTGCCAGTGGCTCCTAGTGGACCCGTCTATACCCCATGGTACTAATGTGGACCCCGGCATCCTCTACGGACTACGAGAAAAGGATTTACCAGTAGGTAATTAAAATCCTATTTTTATCTTTGCACTGAGGGGCCTGCTTATCAATAAACACAGTGGCCCAGTGTATATTAATCTAACTCATCTTGATTTGCGAAGACAGACTGTAATCTATGGAAACGAGCCTGGAGTTGCAAAGACAGAGTGTAATCTATAGGAACGAGCCTTAACGCTGTTGTTGGTATTCGCGTCAAATCTTATACTACCGGGTTATACTTGCAGTGTTAGTGCAAATGTGCGATTTACATTGCACATGTCTGTGCACTGTAAGGGCTGGTACAGCTAGAAGGATCCAAATGCATCCCTCTCCACAATCCGTTCTCTTTTCCCATATGCTATCTGAAGATGACGTAAGTTCCCGCAGTCAAGCTTGGAAAACATACAGTTTTCGGCGCATGATACATTGGATAATTACAACGTCATCATACACTGCATAGAGACTGTGTTAGACAATGATTCTCAGATTAAAGCAGGAGATGACTGCAAGTTGTCCTGTGATGGAACCTTCATAAATGGGGATGATGCTTAGGTTTGCGTGATTCACACAAAAAAAACCTGTTGTTTCTGCTTGTTTATCAGAGTATGAGGTTCTTGATGAATACAGTAGACCCGTAACAGAATTGTAGAAGCATCTCATCCCTGCCACACACTATACTATGTTCTAAATTAGGGTGACCATAATATCCCTTTAATCTGGGACACCTATGGTTTACACAGGTTCTGTGGCTGGCTAAAACCCTGGTTTTATCCAGCCACAGAACCTGTGCAAATCATGTGTCCCAGATTACAAGGATATTATGGTCACCCTATCTAAATGCCTGTTTGCCCGGCATTAATGCTTCTGAATGTTGCATGTGATCAGACTAGTTCTGCTGAAGTGCACAGTGTAGGTTAGCAAATTCATAGGGGCGGGGCTTGTGACATCACAGCAGCTTACCAGACTGCAGTTACAGCTTCTTTCTGTTAGATACTTCTAGTTTCATATCCTGAACTTTCAGAGGTGCTTAAGCCATGTGTAATGGTGTGGGGATTCGATACCTTATTTTTTTAACAAAGCTGCGCCAAAATGTGATGTAATGAATAATAAATGTTACTTTTGTGCTACTTGTTTGAAAAATGTTGTGTTGGTGCTTAGTGTTCCTGTACATATACTATGTGATTTTTAGCTGTGATCATTGCTGTATGGTGCATACGTATACCCCTTTTCTACTAGCTCCTTAAAACACGGGTCAATGTGCGCGGGCGCGCATTTACCCGTGTTTTTCCCTAGTGGAAACGGGTCCCCCGGCAAATTCCCGGATCAAGTGATCCGGGAATCCTACCCGGGTAGCTAGCCGGGTTGAACACGCGTTCAACCCGGCTAGCTGTCTAGTGTGAACGGGAGCCGTATCGAAGCGACACAGCTCCCGTTCACAGTGTATAGGGAGGGCGGCGCTGGGAGACCATGTGATCTCCTAGCGCCGCCCCTGCCGTGTCACTAGCCGCGTCACCAACCCGGCAATATGCCGGGTTGGTGATCGCTGCTGAAAGGGGGCTGTAGCACGGGTCACAGCCGTGTCAGGCGACACGGCTGCGACCCGTGCTTAAGTGGAAAAGGGGTATTACATAATAGCCAACCTAACACTGTGATCGGAAGCCGTGTCGAGGCGACACGGCTCCCGTTTACAGTGTATAGGGAGGGCGGCGCTGGGAGATCATGTGATCTCCCAGCGCCGCCCCTGCCGTGTCACTAGCCGCGTCACCAACCCGGCAATATGCCGGGTTGGTGAGCGCTGCTGAAAGGGGGCTGTAGCACGGGTCGCAGCCATGTCGGGCGACACGGCTGCGACCCGTGCTATAGTGGAAAAGGGGTAGTAATACCAGTTTTCCCAGATTACAGTGATCCTTGGCATGGAGCCCCCACCCTCCTGTAACAACAATCCCTGTGATAGAAAATCTTATCTGAAATGTATCTTACAATGTGTTGCTTCTCTGGAGGAGATAAAGTATTAATAATTAACACTATAGATGGACTATAGTATAGGCTGTATAAAACATATTTAACTAATGTAAATAACATAAGTGCTCAGGAAAAGGTTAAACATCCAATAATAAATATATACACAAACATAATAGAACCAGAGGATACAAAATTGCTCTTTCTATGCACACATTCTCCCACCTCAGGGTAAGGCTCCTATCTCTTCTTCCTGGCAGCTACTCTCAGGTCCAGTGCACTGATTGACGACTCAGATCCACACACACAAATAACAGTAGCTGCCTACACTGGGCATGTGCAGCAGCTCGGCTCTGTCTCTTAAACTGCTTGTCCCACCCCCACCCCTTCCCTGCATTTGTATATGACCCTATTTCTTTCTACTATATAAATCTGTAGCGAGACATCAGGGTTCCCTTTTTTTCATATTTTCCCCCACTTTGTAAAAACGTTTGGTAACAGGTGCATACTGTGTATATACAGCGGGATGCAGTCAGGATCCCGCCTGTCAGGATTCCGGCAGTCAGATTACCAACGCCGGAATCCCAACACTATTCAGAATGCCGACACCAGCATCTGGGATGCCGAACGTCCTCACACCGTGCCGCTGAGGAGGTAAGCCGCGGGTGGGTGGGAGAGGTTAGGTTTAGGCTACGAGGGGAGTTTTAGGGTAAGGCAGGGCCCTGGGAGGGGGTGTTAGGGTTAGGCATCCCCCTCCGAGGGTTAGGGTTATGCTGCGGCCCGGGAGGGTCAAGTTTAGGCAGCTTGGACGGAGGTTAGGTTTAGGTACTGACGGGGGGAAAATTAGGGTGAGGCACTAAGGTGGAGGTTAGGGTTAGGTAGCAGGTAGGGAGGGTTAGGGGGTAGGAGAGAGGGTATAGCACCCCTTACTCACCCCTGTCGGCTTCTTCACAATCGGGATCCCGACGGTATTTTGAACCTTGGGATTCCGCCCGCTGGCTTTCTGTACTGATCCCTATACAGCACCTTTATAGTTAGACAGCTTCCAAGTGAGAATAGCAGCATTAAGTACAGGCCTCTGCTGGGGATGAGATGCTCTGCAGCTCCTTCACATTTGTGGGATACTGCTCCCTTTTCACTTAATTTCAGTGATTTGTCCACAAAAAATAATGTAAATTACGTCGTGACTACAGATGTAGCCACCTTTATCTTGACTGGCTGAGGCGTTTGTCCTGATTGAGCACAGGCAGCGTACCGGGGCGTAGGGAGTCGCGCCTAGTCACAGAGAGGCGTATATCTAATCGCACGGAGGCAGATAGAGCATTTGGCGTTACCTTTACGTGTAATACCTGCGATCATCCACCAGATGTCGCTTTTTACAATCACCACTGCGCATGCGTGTGGTCTCCCGTAAAATACAATACTGAAATATATAGTAAGGACTACTTTACTAGTACGTCTCGTTACACTGCATACAGTATGTACAGCGTCTCATTACGCTGCATTATTTAATACAGTATATACAGTACAGACGCAAATAGTACAGCATATATGGTCCATTTACAGTACTTTAGGAAAATGTAAGCGTTCAAGTCCCGCTGACAGAGCAACATAAAACCAGAAGTGTACACTGACGCAAATGGACGTGTTAGAAGTTCATTATTGCCTAATGATATTAGGAATATTGTACAGTATGTTAGCATCCTAATCCCATAGCCATTATGGCATAATCAAAACCAATGGATTTATTCATCTGTCTGCGGCGAAGTGGTGAAGTGTTCCGCTTCCTATACTCAGAGTCCCGGTTCGATTCCTAAAGTACGAATGCATGTTAGTTTTTTCCAGACACTTTATTATTTTTTATTATTCACATAAACCAGGGCAAAGCTGCAGGAGCGGATGTACTGTTAAGGTTCTATGCACCATACGGTACACATACAATTCTGTAGCAGGGCAGACTCAATTGAAATAGCTACCGCCTGTGACTCCTTGCCCCATGGAGGCCCTCAGCTATGGAGCGAGTGACGGCGTAGGTTTTGCAGGCTACGGGGCAATGCTGAAGGAGCATCAGAATCCCCTAGCTAAAATACACAAGGGCGATAGGGATAAGCGAGATCTATGCACATTACGGTACACCGGACTCGATCGCACAGCAAAATGGCTATCACCTTTGCGTGACTAAACGCCCATCTAGGCGGAGAAACAGTCATGGTAACGGAGGCTACATCTGTACATCAGAATCCACGATGAACACATTAATCTTGTATAAGCCATGTGTAGGGTGTAATATTCACCATCTTATCACTGAGAACCGCCTGCGGGGGTGTAAGAGGAGTTGTGCGAGTCACTAAATCACTTTAGTTGTACATTTACACTAGTTCTCCTTCACTCTCTGACTCTGTACTTTGTCTAGACTCTAGACCTATTATATGCTGGGTCCCAGCATTCATTCATATGCCTGATATACTGTGCCAGGCAGTCTGTAAATTATACAGCCATTATAGTATACAAGTGGCAAAACTCTGCATTAATGAGCTCCTAGTAACATAAATATAGATGTAAATCTTCTAAGCCATTGTCAGAATGGGAGACGTCTTGAGACGTCTCACATTTGCAGCAGTCATCCTCTGCTGTCAGCTGACTGCCGAGTGCTTACAGAATATTTCTACAGCGCCACCACGGAACAATTGGAACAACAAATGCGCAGATGCTGTAGTTAAAGAACGTAAAATAATTAAATGAAATAAACATCAACATGTGTCGTACAAGTGACATGCAAGCGCCAGGGCATAATAAATAGTCTTCAAAGAGAACACCAAAAAAAAAAAAGCCTCTGAGTAGTCGCGGTCATTTCATTTTGTCAAAATAATATTTTCTTTAGAAAATGACATCAAAGAAAAACTGGTTTCAAAAAGGACTTAAAATATACAAAAGGTTTTGGATTTGATTTGGGATAGTCCTAATAATTAGGGTGGGATAATCTAAAAAAGTCCTTTCCATAACAAAACAAATAAATAGATAAATAAATAAATAAAAAAGCAGCTATTTGCCTTGTTGATAAAGATGGATGAATTGTATTCTGATATACATTTGTCTATGACAATGGAGTCCTCTAAATGCCACCATGACCTTTACAACCCTTCCATCCAACTGAGAGTACACCTCCAAAATTCTCCTAATTCAAAGAACATTGGTCATACTGTGACTCTGAAGGAAGGCTTTGAAAATGCAGACCAGGGCTGTAACTAGGGTGATGCGGACAGTGCTCTGCACAAAGTACATCCACCCTATGAGCGAAACCAGCCGCATACACCCATGACCCGCTACCGCCTCCTGCTGTGTACTGCTTGCTATAATGTGTAATGGTAGCGATGTGCCCAGCAGAGAAGGTGCCGGGCGCAACAGTGTCATTACACATTACAGCAGGCAGCGCTGCAGCTGCCTGCCTGTGTACCCCACCCCCTCCCGGCTCCCGCAGTGACTTTTGGGACATGACGTTTCTCCCAGTCCATTCAAGCAGTGCCCTGTGCCAAGGAGCCATTAGGGCAGCCATGGCGTTAGTACAGGAGTAGGGCAGTCAGAGTCACAGAGGAGCAGCACTGGATGCTCAGGGTCCCGGAGTGTAGTGAGCAGTATGCGGCACTCCTTACAGGGGTGGAAGGCTGCCCTCCAGGACAACCCATGCAGGCTGCTTAACTGAAGAGCTAGCAGTCTAGCGGCCATTCTCCCAACCCTCACTGTGCAAGCTGACATGCATGAGTGTTGTAAACGCTGGTTTACGTACAGGACTAAAGCAACACTTTAAAAAGACATTTCATACACTTTAAATGAAGCCGCTGCGGCCGCTATACTTAATCCACAACCTACGTACCTATTACACCATTAGCGTACAGAGTCCCGTACCGTGTACGGACTTTGCATACAAACGCCGCGCTGACTGTACAAAGTACACGCAGCGCGTACACACCCAAAGATACACCGTGAACCCTTAACAGCTATGCATGCGATAGTAATACACTTTAAACCTTAGCAGGGAAAGGAAAACACGACACCAGATTGTATTTAAATTGCTGGGTTCTGACACCACAACATATTATTACTGAAAAGGGGTTACAATCACAAAGCAATACAATACAAAAGAATAATGGCTACAGTCAATGGTACATACTTTTGGGTTCGCCTGCGCTTCCCGGTCCGGTCCTCAGTCATCAAGGGTGATGACTTTCAGAGTCTGTGATAGTGACCTGGCATGCAGCTGGCTCTTTATACAGTAGATCAAAACATAATACAATAGACACTGTGTGCTCTTCTTCTATTGGTTCGGGGGTGGGACATATCCTGTGCACCGGGGATCATTGGTCAGCTCAAGAAGTGGGCGATGGCTAAGACTTGAGATGTGGTTTCTGTTGTTTGCATCTGAGTTCCCGCCCCATGACCAGTTAAACCCATCACATTAATCATACATAAATCAGGTATTATTAATAACTTAATGTGATAATATATAATAATATTCTTATTCCCACCAGATTAATGTTTACGTGACTCTGAACAATATGATTCCACACATGATATGATTATCTATTTCCATCCTCAAGATATACATATATCCATATACTTATATATATACACACATACTCCTGCTATTACAATTTGTTAGGAATTTTATATATATATATATATATATATATATATATATATATATACAAACACATACATCTCCAAGAGTTTAGACTATGAATGTTAATATCTCAGATTTCTAAATGTCTGGTTTGTATTTTTGTTAGCCATTGCTAATTGAGTTTCTCTCAGCCCAGGTTCCTGGGTATTGTCTCTTTGTTTGTTTTGTCTTCAGGTGAGACAATGACAATCCAGTACCTATTGCTTTCAATAGAAACTCAGCTACCCTAGTAAACAAAGGTGTTTGCCTTCTTCATAGAATTTCAAAGCTTAGTGTAAATAAGGCCATTGTATTTTAGTCTCTGTGAGTTTAATTTATGTGTGACCGATCTTCATGCTATTTAGAAGAGAAAGCAGACAGTGTGGGATTTATGCAATATATAGATTAGATTTATGATCTGTCTTTGTGGCTTTTCCATGCGAGTACAAATTCCACTGTAATTACTCATACCACGCTCTAATGCGCAAGACCGCGGGAGAGACCATACGCAATTTGCGAATATGTGCACGCACAGCCGAATACGCACGCACACGGAGGCCATCTATGTGGTGTTTGTACGTAATGTGTGTGTTGTAATATTTTCTGACTTCGACAGTGTAGTAGGAGGGGAGGATGCATCTGCCGTCATTTTGAAGCACAGGGTGGCAGGCAAGAGACTATAGCAGCCAGTGTCAGACTGGGGCATGAAGGGCCCATCGTGATAATGCAGAGGTAAGGGCCCATGCTTAGGGCTGTGGCCAGCACCACAGATGTTTGACTAATCATTAGAGAGTGCATGGTCTGGGTCCTTAAATAAATATATCTACTTAGAGGAGGGGGTGGACCCTCATGCAGTGGGGCCCACCGGGGATTCACCCCCCCTTACACCCCTGTGGGCCAGTCCAAACCTGGCAGTATCCCCAGCAGGGGTTATTATTCTGGCCTGAAGCTCTGTGTCCTGCTGCATGTGGAACATGTGCAATAGTCTGTGTATAATGTGTGCATTGTGTTAAATGTGAGCTTGGGAGCCAGCTGTCCCTCGTGTTACTACAGTTCCAATATTTCTAATGAAAGTTTATTTCTCATACGTCCTAGAGGATGCTGGGGTCACATTAGGAACCATGTGGTATAGACGGGAGCCGCAGGAGACATGGGCACTTTAAGACTTTCAAAGGGGTGTGAACTGGCTCCTCCCTCTATGCGCCTCCTCCAGACTCCAGTTTAGAATTGTGCCCAGGGAGACTGGATGCACTCTGAGGAGCTCTACTGAGTTTCTCTGAAAAGACTTATGTTAGGTTTTTTATTTTCAGGGAGAACTGCTGGCAACAGTGTCCCTGCTTCGTGGGACTTAGGGGAGATAAGTTAGACCTACTTCTAGTGAGTTTAAAGGCTCTGCTTCTTGGCTACAGGACACCATTAGCTCCTGAGGGTCTGATCGCTAGGTACGCCTAGATGCTCATTCCCAGAGCTGGCCGTCACCCCCCTTGCAGAGCCAGAAGTCAGAAGACAGGTGAGTAGAAGAAGCAAAGAAGACTTCAGTGGCGGCTTCTGAGGTACCGCGCAGCGATCGCGCTGCGCGCCATGCTCCCACACACAGCGGCACTACAGGGTGCAGGGCGCGGGGGGGGGCACCCTGGGCAGCATATAAACCTCTATATGACACTGGCAACAAGGGACATAGTGCCAGGGCACTGTGCTAACCCCCGCCAGTATATAAAATATAGCGGGACTGAATCGCTCCATTACGGGGGCGGAGCTTAGCCCTCACAGCTCACACAGCCCAGCGCCATTTTCTCTACACAGGCTACAGAGACGCTGGTCCTTCCTCTCACTGCTGCATACGTATCAGGGTGAAAAACGGGGGGGCGCGGGGGGGGGGCACAGTAAATTTGGTGCAATATATGTTGATTATAAAAGCACTGCAGGTCTGGGGCATTGTTTAATGTTTTCAGAACCGTTGGTGAAGCGCTGGGTTGTGAGCTGGCAAACTCCCTCTGTGTCTGTCTGACAGACTTTAGGTGGGTCTGTCCCCTATATGCCAGTGTGTCTGTGAGTGGTGATTACATGTGTGTCGGAATGTCTGAGGCGGAGTGCTCTTCCCAGGAGGAAGCTGTATTAGGGACACAAACGGCTGTGGGAGTGAACCTGTCGGCACCGCCGACTCCTGATTGGGTAAATGTATTGTTACAAGTCCAGACCCCCTCGGGGTCACAAAAAAGATAATTTACCCAGTTGGCCGGCACGGATGCCGAGTGTCGACTATAGTGATACCAGATTAGATCCGAAATTAGCAAAGAGCATTCGGTACACGATTGTGGCGATAAAAGACGTATTACATATCTTAGAGGACCCTCTTGTTCCTGACAAAAGGGTCTGCATGTATAAGGAGAAGAAGCCTGAGGTAACGTTTCCTCCCTCTCATGAACTGAACACCCTATTTGAAAAGGTTTGGGAAAATCCTGACAAAAAGTTTCAGATTCCCAAAAGGATTCCGGTGGCGTATCCGTTTCCCTCTGGGGATAGGGAAAAGTGGGAGTCACCACCCATTGTGGACAAGGCTCTATCATGGCTGTCCAAAAAAGGTGGCTCTTCCGTCCCCTGACACGGCAGCCCTTAAGGATCCAGCGGATCGTAGGCAGGAAACTACATTGAAATCCATTTATGTCACCACAGGTACGCTACTCAGGCCAGCCATTGCATCTGCGTGGGTGAGTAGTCCTATCGAAAAATGGGCAGATTACTTGTCATCTGATATGGATACCCTGGATAGGGATAGCGTTCTCTTGACACTAGGTCATATCAGGGACGCGGCAGCATACCTAAAGGAAGCTGCAAGGGATTGTTAGGCGCCGGGGTGCGCTTGTCTGCGCGGCCCGGCGCCTAGCAACTAGAGACGCCGTGCACGTACAGCCGCCGGCTCCCTAGCAACGCTAGACGCCAGGCGCGCTGAGCCGCACGGACCCTAGCAACAGGGACGCCACTGGCGGACCGCGTTCCCCGTTGCTGGGTTTTTTGTAGTAATATGTTCACATGCTCTCTGGCCGTGCAGCAAGGCAGCTGCACGGCATTTATTATAATCAGTCCTTGTTGCAGCTGATTGGAGGACTCCTGGTTAAATACACTCCCAGGGCTTCTCACAGACGCCGGTAATAGCTTCCTGCATGCTGCCTTTGTTTGCTGAGAGTCTGTTTCCAGTCCTGCTGTATCCGGTCATTCCAGTTCTCTGAAGTCCTGTACTCGGGAGTTGTCATCTCGTCCCTGGAGTCCTGACTGATCACCGTTTAACATCCAGTGGTGTTCGTGAGTCGCGGCTCTGCCGTGTGTTGCGGCTCGGCCGCTTAACCTTTTATATTTTGTGTTTGGAGCATTTGCGGAGGGTTCCGCTTCCACAGGTCCACTCTGGTATTCGGCGGTGCCGGGTAGGAGTATTGGACAAGTGGATTTTGGTTGTCCTTTTCCCTGGCGGTTTCTCCGCACATACTTTAGGTTTTTAGTTAGCTCGTAGCCCCTGGCTTGTTTGTTTAGTTAGATGGCCTCTTGTTATCATCCTGTCTCGGATTTCCCTTTGTCTCTCACTAAGACCGGGGGGCATCGGAGTTGGGCAGACGTAATCCGCCCTTCAAACGCGGCTGCCAAGGGCTCAAGAAACCATAGTCTCGCAAGGGATTTCTGACAGCACGGGTGAGACAACAGAGTTAGGGCGCCAGGGGCTATTGTTCTTTCCTGCTCCCTTCCCCAGCATTCCGTTCCAGTGCTCCGGTCCTTGCCATAAGATCTCCTCTGACCAGGAGTGCTGGAATCATAACATTATTACCGGCCATACCAAAACTTAAAATTAAACGGGGTTTAATTTTTTTTCATTCAGTTTTGTTAGAGGTTATCGGCCTCATGAATCCGACAGGTTTAGGGCCAAATTCCGGTCAGCTCTTAGTCAGCCAGATGCAAGAACTTACTCAGATGTTTCAGGATCTTTCTCTTTGGGTGAGATCGCAGGAAGATCTTTTGCGAGCCTCCCCGAAGGTAGTCCCTGAACCAAAGATGCATTTGCCAGACCGTTTTTCTGGCGACAGAAAATAATTTTTTAATTTCAAGGAATCCTGTAAACTATATTTCCGTTTAAGACCTACTTCCTCTGGTACTGAATCTCAGCGGGTTGGGATAATTATTTCTTTACTCCAGGGGGATCCTCAGACCTGGGCATTCGGTTTAAGGGCAGAGGATCTTGCGTTGTTGTCAGTAGATGCCTTTTTTGAGTCTTTAGGGCTTTTGTATGATGACCCTGATAGAGAGGCGTCCGCTGAAAGTCAGCTGCGCGCTCTCAAACAAGGTAGAAATCCTGCGGAGGTTTATTGTACGGAGTTTCGCTGCTGGTCGAACGACTGTGGCTGGAATGACCCAGCCCTGCGCAGTCAGTTTCGCCTCGGCTTATCAGAGTCTATAAAAGACAGTCTCCTCCAGTACCCCGCTCCTGAGACTCTCGATAGACTCATGGAGCTTTCTATTAAGATTGATCGTCGTCTCAGAGAGCGGAGGGCTGAAAGAGGAGCACCTATAAGGTCAAGTCCGTATGTATTTTCCATTCCTGAAGACATAGAGGAGCCCATGCAGATGGGTCTCTCCCGGCTGTCCCCTGAGGAAAGAGCCAGAAGGCAAAAATCCGGTCTTTGTCTGTACTGTGGGGGTAAGGGACATTTTGCTCGGAACTGTCCGAACAAGTCGAGAAACGCTTTTGACCAGGTGAATTGTTCACCTAGGTCTGCAGCTTATCTCCTCGAATAACTCCCTTTTAGTCCCAGTTAAGGTTTCCTTTGACAGCCTCAGTTCTTTGGTGTCGGCTTTTGTCGACAGTGGAGCTGCAGGAAACTTTATGGATTTAACTTGGGCTAAGGCCTTAGGCATTCCTCAGTTACCTTTGGGTAGGTGTGTCACCATGCATGGCTTAGATGGGAGTCCGCTGTCCAATAGGGTTATTTCTTTCCGTACACCCCCTGTACTACTTACAGTAGGAGCTCTACATTCTGAAAAAATCGAGTTCTATCTTACACATTGCCCAGCAGTTCCAGTTGTTCTGGGTCACCCTTGGCTGGCCTTTCATAATCCCACCATTGATTGGCGGTCAGGGGAGATTTCACAATGGGGTACCTTTTGTGCTAAGGAATGTATTACGTTTCCAGTCAGGGTAGCAGCTATCGTTCCCGAACTCATTCCTGTGGAATACCAGGAGTTTGCTGATGTTTTTTCCAAAGGCAATGCGGACATTCTGCCTCCCCATCGGCCTTATGATTGTGCTATTGAGCTAATTCCTGGTGCCGCCTTGCCAAAGGGAAGATTATATGCATTATCCGGGCCAGAAACTGCGGCTATGAATGATTATGTTAAGGAGAGCCTACAGAAAGGATTTATTAGACCATCAAAATCTCCTTTAAGTGCAGGCTTCTTCTTTGTGGAGAAAAAGGATGGCTCGCTTAGACCTTGCATTGACTTTATAGCTCTGAATAAGATCTCAGTTAAAAACACTTATCCTTTGCCGCTGATTTCTGTACTCTTTGATCAGTTACGTTCGGCTGTGATTTTTTCTAAAATTGACCTTAGAGGAGCGTACAACCTCATCCGAATTAAATCTGGAGATGAGTGGAAGATGGCCTTCAGTACTCAGTCGGGTCACTACGAGTACTTGGTTATGCCGTTCGGCCTGTCTAATGCTCCAGCAGTTTTTCAAGACCTCATTAACGATGTGCTCCGTGATTTCCTAGGGAAATTCGTGGTCGTTTACTTAGACGACATCCTGATTTATTCTGAATCAATGGAACAACATGTTACCCAGGTGCGTCTGGTTCTTCAAAAGTTACGTGAGAATCATTTATATGCCAAGCTATAGAAGTGTGAGTTTCATGTCACGGAAGTATCTTTTTTAGGGTACATTATTTCCCCTCGGGGATTTTCCATGGAACCAAAGAAGCTCCAGGCCATCCTTAGTTGGGCGCAACCCACCAATTTAAAAGCAATTCAGCGCTTTTTAGGGTTTGCGAATTATTATAGGAGGTTCATTCATTCTTTTTCTGACCTGGTTGCTCCCATTGTGGCTCTGACAAAGAAAGGAGCGGATCCTACCAACTGGTCTCGTGAAGCTGAGTTGTCCTTCCGGGCCTTGAAACAAGCCTTTGTCTCGGCTCCAGTCCTCAGACATCCCAATCCGGAATTGCCCTTTGTTGTGGAGGTTGATGCCTCGGAGGTTGGAGTGGGGGCTATCCTTTCTCAAAAGGATCCGGAGTCTCTGGAGTTACACCCTTGTGCCTTTATGTCCAGGAAATTCTCCTCCGCTGAATCCAACTATGACGTTGGTAATCGGGAGTTACTGGCGGTAAAGTGGGCTTTCGAGGAGTGGAGGCATTGGCTGGAGGGAGCAAAACATACTATTTCCGTATTGACTGACCATAAGAACCTGCAATACATCGAATCTGCTAAGCGGCTTAATGCCCGGCAGGCACGTTGGGCATTATTTTTTACCCGTTTCAAATTTATAATCACTTTCAGGCCTGGTTCCAAGAATACTAAGGCTGATGCCCTGTCACGCAGCTTTCTTCCGGTTCACAATAACAGTCCTGTTACCCCCATACTTCCATCCTCGGTCATCTGGGCAGGCCTCACACAAGATTTATTTACCCAGTTAAAACAGCTTCAACACCAAGCTCCTGGAAATACTCCTGCTGGTCGTCTTTACGTCCCTGAGTTTTTGAGAGCTACTGTTTTAACGGAATTCCATGATAACAAAGTTTCCGGGCATCCGGGAATCTCTAAGACTTTGGAGTTAGTCTCTCGCTCAGTATGGTGGCCTGGTCTTTCTAAAGACGTTAAGGAGTTTGTTTATTCATGTCAGGTCTGTGCACAGCATAAGGTTCCCCGTTCCTTGCCTATCGGGCAACTTATGCCCTTAAATGTTCCTCTCAGGCCATGGTCTCATATTTCCATGGATTTTGTGGTTGACCTTCCCCTTTCAGCCGGATTCCGAGTCATATGGGTGGTAGTGGACCGTTTTAGCAAGATGTCTCATTTTATTGCTCTTCCCCGATTGCCTTCTGCCCAAGGGTTGGCAGTTTTGTTTCTCCGCTATGTTTTCAGACTTCATGGGTTGCCTACTGATATTGTTTCTGATCGGGGTCCACAATTCATCGCACAATTCTGGAAATGTTTTTGTGCCTCATTAAAGATGAAATTGTCGTTAACATCCGGTTACCACCCACAATCCAACGGGCAAACCGAGCGAGTTAACCAATCATTGAAACAGTATTTGCGCTTGTATTCTGCCAAACTCCAGAATGATTGGTCCGAGTTTCTTCCGTTGGCGGAGTTTGCTTACAATAATTCTGGTCATTCCTCCACTAAAGAGTCTCCATTCTTTTCAGTTTTTGGTTTTCACCCCAGATCTAATTCTTTTTTTCATCATTCCTCAGTCTCCTCGCTACCCTTAACCTCCCATCTCAGAGCCATTTGGAAAAAAGTGCACCTTGCTCTCAGAAAAGCGGCCTTTCGAGAGAAGAAATTTTCTGACAGGCTCCGACGTCCTTGCACTTTTAAGGTGGGAGATAGGGTATGGTTGTCGACTCGTAACATCAGGCTTCGACAATCCTCGGCTAGATTGGGACCCAAATTTATTGGGCCATTTCTTATTATTAAAAGAGTCAACCCAGTTGCCTTTCGGTTACGTTTACCAAGATCTCTCAGGATTGGAAATACGTTTCATTGTTCCCTGTTGAAACAATACGTTTCTTCCAGTAGATTTCCTCGGAAGATCTCTCAGGGTAGATCTCCAGTGGATGTACAGGGACAACAGGAGTTCTTGGTAGAGAAGGTTATCGATTCCAAATTGTCCCGGGGGTCGGCTGTATTTTCTAGTTCACTGGAAAGGCTATGGTCCGGAGGAAAGGTCTTGGGTCCTGGATAAGGATCTTCATGCCCCGAGGCTCAAGAGGGCATTTTTTCGGGAATTTCCTCAGAAACCTGGCTTTAGGGGTTCCTTGACCCCTCCTCAGGGGGGGGGTACTGTTAGGCGCCGGGGTCCACTTGTCTGCGCGGCCCGGCGCCTAGCAACTAGAGACGCTGTGCGCGTACAGCCGCCGGCTCCCTAGCAACGCTAGACGCCGGGCGCGCTGAGCCGCACGGACCCTAGCAACGGGGACGCCACTGGCGGACCGCGTTCCCCGTTGCTGGGTTTTTTGTAGTAATATGTTCACATGCTCTCTGGCCGTGCAGCAAGGCAGCTGCACGGCATTTATTATAATCAGTCCTTGTTGCAGCTGATTGGAGGACTCCTGGTTAAATACACTCCCAGGGCTTCTCACAGACGCCGGTAATAGCTTCCTGCATGCTGCCTTTGTTTGCTGAGAGTCTGTTTCCAGTCCTGCTGTATCCGGTCATTCCAGTTCTCTGAAGTCCTGTACTCGGGAGTTGTCATCTCGTCCCTGGAGTCCTGACTGATCACCGTTTAACATCCAGTGGTGTTCGTGAGTCGCGGCTCTGCCGTGTGTTGCGGCTCGGCCGCTTAACCTTTTATATTTTGTGTTTGGAGCATTTGCGGAGGGTTCCGCTTCCACAGGTCCACTCTGGTATTCGGCGGTGCCGGGTAGGAGTATTGGACAAGTGGATTTTGGTTGTCCTTTTCCCTGGCGGTTTCTCCGCACATACTTTAGGTTTTTAGTTAGCTCGTAGCCCCTGGCTTGTTTGTTTAGTTAGATGGCCTCTTGTTATCATCCTGTCTCGGATTTCCCTTTGTCTCTCACTAAGACCGGGGGGCATCGGAGTTGGGCAGACGTAATCCGCCCTTCAAACGCGGCTGCCAAGGGCTCAAGAAACCATAGTCTCGCAAGGGATTTCTGACAGCACGGGTGAGACAACAGAGTTAGGGCGCCAGGGGCTATTGTTCTTTCCTGCTCCCTTCCCCAGCATTCCGTTCCAGTGCTCCGGTCCTTGCCATAAGATCTCCTCTGACCAGGAGTGCTGGAATCATAACAGGGATATTGGCCTTTTGGGTGCAAAGGCAAATGCCATGGCAGTCTCAGCTAGACGAGCATTGTGGATTCATCAATGGAATGCTGATGCCGACTCTTAAGAAAAATATGGAGTCTCTGCAGTATAAAGGTGGTGTCTTGTTTGGTGACGGCCTCGCCGATTTGGTATCTACGGCTACCGCGGGTAAGTCGTCCCTTTTACCTTATGTATTTGCACAACAAAAGAAAACACACCACTATCAGATGCAGTCCTTTCGGCCCAATAAATACAAGAAAGGCAGAGGTTCTTCCTTCCTTGCTACTAGAGGAAGGGGGAAAGGAAAAAAGTCACCGGCAGTGGCAGGTTCCCAGGAGTAGAAGTCCTCCCCGCCTTCTGCCAAATCCACCGCATGATGATGGGACTCCTCTGCGGGAGTCCGCAACGGTGGGGGCGCGTCTCAAACTCTTCAGTCAGTTCTGGATTCGTTCGGCCCTGGACCCATGGGTTTTAGAAATAGTATCCCAGGGGTACAAACTAGAGTTTCAAGACGTTCCCCCTCGCCGATTTTTCAAATCGGCCTTACCAGCTTCTCTTCCGGACAGGGAGGTTGTACGCCACGCAATACAAAAGTTGTGTCTAAATCAGGTCATTATCAAGGTTCCCCCGTCACAACAGGGAGAAGGATTTTCTTCGAGCCTGTTCTTGGTCCCGAAGCCGGACGGCTCGGTCAGACCAATCCTGAATCTAAAGTCCCTCAATTTCTACCTAAGAAAATTCAAATTCAAGATGGTATCTCTCCGCGCGGTGATCTCCACTCTGGAGCAAGGGGATTTTATGGTGTCGGGAGAGATGTCTATTTGCACGTTCCCATTTATCCTCCGCATCAGGCTTACCTGAGGTTTGCAGTTCAGGATTGTCATTACCAATTTAAGACATTGCCGTTTGGTCTGTCCACGGCTCCGAGGGTTTTCACAAAGGTAATGGCGGAAATGATGGTTCTCCTGTGCAAGCGGGGAGTCACAATTATCCCGTGCTTGGATGATCTCCTGATAAAGGTGAGATCCAGGGACCAGTTACTGCAGAATATTCCGCTCTCCCTGACAGTTCTGCAACAACATGGTTGGCTCCTAAACTGACCGAAATCACAGTTGGTGCAAACTGTCGTTTTTGGGAATGATTCTGGACACAGAATTACAGAGAGTTTTTATTCCAGTGGAGAAAGCTCTGGAAATTCTGAACCTGGTCAAACAAATTCTGAAGCGGACAAGTGTGTCAGTCCAAGAATAATCCTGTCTTCCAAGACCAGAATCTCACTCCTGTGGTGGTTGAACAACTCTCACCTCCTAGAGAGGCGCAGGTTCAGGATCCAGGACTGGATCCTGGTAACCACGGATGCGAGTCTCCGAGGCTGGGGGGCAGTCACACAGGGGGAAACTTCCAGGGAAGATGGTCAAGCCAAGAAACTTGTCTACACATTAGCGTTCTGGCGTTAAGGGCCATTTACAATGGCCTTCAAGCGGAACATCTTCTGCGCAATCTGCCCTTCCTGATTCAATCGGACAATATAACAGCAGTATCGTACATAAACCGCAAGAGCGGAACAAAAAGCAGAGCGGCGATGGCAGAGGCCACAAAAGTTCTCCGTTGGGCAGAAAGACATACAAGCGCTCTGTCAGCGATCTTCATTCCGGGAGTGGACAACTGGGAAGCAGACTTCCTCAGCAGTCACGATCTCCATCCAGGGGAGTGGGGTCTTCATCAAGAAGTCTTCACAGAAGTGGCAAGTCGTTGGGGAATTCCTCAACTAGACATGATGGCGTCTCGTCTCAACAAGAAACTGCAGAGATATTGTTCCAGGTCGAGGGACCCTCAAGCAATAGCAGTGGACGCCCTAGTAACACCATGGGTGTTTCAATCGGTGTATGTATTCCCTCCGCTTCCTCTCATTCCAAAAGTGCTAAAGATCGTAAGAAGAGCAAAGGTTCAGGCGATACTCATTGTTCCAGATTGGCCAAGGAAGGCTTGGTATCCAGATCTTCAGGAATTACTCATAGGAGATCCCTGGCCTCTTCCTCTGCGAGAGGATCTGTTACAGTAGGGGCCGTGCGTGTACCAAGACTTGCCGCGGCTACATTTGACGGCTTGGCGGTTGAGCGCCGGATCCTAGCCCGAAAGGATATTCCCTGTGAAGTCATCCCCACACTTCTTCAGGCTAGAAAAGGGGTAACGTCTAAACATTACTACCGTATTTGGAGGAAATATGTGTCTTGGTGTGAATCCAAGAAGGCGCCTACGGAAGAGTTTCACTTAGGACGTTTTCTCCTTTTTCTACAAGCAGGTGTGGATGCAGGCCTAAAGTTGGGCTCAATTAAAGTACAAATTTCAGCCTTATCGGTTTCTTTCAAAAACAATTGGCCTCCCTTCCAGAAGTTCAGACTTTCGTGAAAGGCGTGTTGCACATCCAACCTCCCTTTGTGCCCCCAGTGGCTCCATGGGATCTTACCGTGGTGTTGCAGTTCCTTCAATCATATTGGTTTGAACCTTTGCAGAAGGTAGAGTTGAAATTCATCACTTGGAAAGTGGTCATGTTGTTGGCCTTGGCATCCGCGAGGCGGGTGTCTGAATTAGCGGCTTTGTCTCACAAGAGCCCCTATTTGATTTTCCATGAGGATAGAGCAGAGTTGAGGACTCGTTAGCAATTTCTGCCGAAAGTGGTTCCATCATTCCACATGAACCAACCTATTGTGGTGCCAGTGGCTACTGGCACCGTAGTGGAATCGAAGTCTCTCGATGTAGTCAGAGCTTTGAAAATTTATGTCGCCAGAACGGCTCAGATTAGGAAAACAGAGGCTCTGTTTGTCCTGTTTGCTCCCAACAAAATTGGGGCTCCTGATTCCAAGCAGACTATTGCGCGCTGGATCTGTAATACGATTCAGCATGCCCATTCTACGGCTGGATTACCGTTACCGAATTCGGTGAAGGCCCATTCTACCAGGAAAGTGGGTTCGTCCTGGGCGGCTGTCCGGGGGGTCTCGGCATTACAACTTTGCCGAGCAGCTACTTGGTCGGGTTCAAATACCTTTGAGAAGTTTTACAAGTTTGATACCCTGGCCGAGGAAGACCTCATGTTTGGTCAATCGGTGCTGCAGAGTCATTCGCACTCTCCCGCCCATTCTAGAGCTTTGGTATAACCCCAAACTTAACGTGACCCCAGCATCCTCTAGGACGTATGAGAAAATAGGATTTTAATACCTACCAGTAAATCCTTTTCTCTTAGTCCGTAGAGGATGCTGGGCACCCGTCCTAGTGCGTACTGTATCTGCAGTTATTAGTTGTGGTTACACAAGTCAGACTGTTGCTGATGTTCATGCCGTTGACTTGCGTTGTGTTGAATGCCATGTTGTACGGCGTGCTTGAGGTGTGAGCTGGTATGTATCTCACCTTAGTTAAAAATGTAAATCCTTTTCCTCTAAATGTCCGTCTCCCTGGGCACAGTTCCTATAACTGGAGTCTGGAGGAGGGGCATAGAGGGAGGAGCCAGTTCACACCCCTTTGAAAGTCTTAAAGTGCCCATGTCTCCTGCGGATCCCGTCTATACCCCATGGTTCTTAATGTGACCCCAGCATCCTCTACGGACTAAGAGAAAAGGATTTACCGGTAGGTATTAAAATCCTATTTTCTGAGTCTGTGATTGTGTATGTCAACCACATAGTACCACTACTAATTCTCAGTATCTTTTCCTATTCAGTGTCTATGGATGTCTGTGAGGAGGAGGAAGAGGGGCTTTACTGTTGTGAAATGTATGTAAGGGGCTCTGCTGTCTGGCGTAATGTGTATAAAGGGACTACTGTGTGGTAACGTGTATAGGGTGTACTACTGTGTGGTGTAACATGTATAAGGTGTGCTGCTGTGTGGTGTAATGTGTATAAGGTGTACTACTGTGTGGTGTAACATGTATAAGGGCCCTCATTCCGAGTTGTTCGCTCGCTAGCTGCTTTTAGCAGCAGTGCAAACGCTAAGCCGCCGCCCTCTGGGAGTGTATCTTGGCTTTGCAGAATAGCGAACGAAAGGTTAGCAGAACTGCTACTAAATAATTCCCTGCAGTTTCTGAGTAGCTCCAGACCTACTCCTAGATTGCGATCACCTCAGTCCATTTAGTTCCTGGTTTGACTTCACAAACACGCCCTGCGTTCGGCCAGCCACTCCCCCGTTTCCCCAGTCACTCCTGCGTTTTTACCTGGCACGCCTGCGTTTTTTAGCACACTCCCTGAAAACTGCCAGTTTCCGCCAAGAAACACCCACTTCCTGTCAATCACACTACGATCACTCGAGCGTTAAAAAAATGTCGCTGGAGCTTGTGTAAATCTCCAAAGTTTTGTGTTAAATTACTTAGCGCATGCGCTCTGCGTACCATGCGCATGCGCATTTTCCACCTAATCGATGCGTTGCGAAAAACGGCAACGAGCGAACAACTCGGAATGACCACCAAGGTGTACTATTGTGTGGTGTAACGTGTATAAGGTGTACTACTGTGTGGTGTAATATGAATAGTGGACACTACTGTGTGGTGTAATGGTGAAAAGCGGATACTACTGTGTGGTGTAATGTAAATTGGTACTATTCTGTGACCATGGCCCTTCCCCATAAAGCCACGCCCCTTTTATGCACAAGATGGAAAAAGGCTACAAAATAATATGTAAGTGCTTGTATATCCCAGTGAGCGCTGCTGGATAAATTGTGGGGAATGGAAGCTGGATCATCATACACCCCAGCTAGGTCTCGACGAGTACGATTTTCCAGGGTTCGGATTCCTTGTATACACAGAACCACTGAGGTCTATGACAGAACCTTCTTAGGACTCTGAATTAGGACTTGGAATGATTTTTGTGTGCAATTACTGTTTCTCTGTTGGCGTCTGGTCATTATCTGTGGGTTAATGCTGTTCCGGTCTTGGAGAACTGTACTTATTGGAGTGGTCATTACTTTGTGATTAATGGAATGCAGATGAAGTAGACCTCTCATAATGTTCCCTGATTGACCGTGTCAGCAGGTTTAGTAAAATTCTGCACAGTGACAAGTGACATCATTGAGGCACACACTGGTGATGTCACTCACTTTTGGTGAATTGGTAGGATGAGTATAATGGCTGCCTGCACAGTGACACGTAACATGGGTCTCTGCTTCCTCATCCTCCACGCCCTCTGTTTTTCTGGGGTTGAGTATGGGTCATACCGTTTTTCTGCAGTCTGCGTAATGTGTTTCCATGCTTTGTGCCTTGCTGGGTCAGTCTGACAAGGAATATGGAGGTGGGTCATTGTGATTAGTAGTACTTTGTAAAACATGCAGCAGAAAAGTGTAATTCCTCACTGCACAAGGAAAGAATGTGTTTTTCTCCTCATAAAAAGTTTATTTAGTAATACATATTTTATTCTCTTGTTGGCCTCCTCACGCCCTCTTTTTATAGTTTGGCATTTGGAAAGAGTGATCCTTGTCCAAGATCTCCACATGGTCTTTAGAAGGCTGCTAATTCAAGCAATCCATCAATAGGCATCTCAGCACCACAGTGTCCTGAATCCAGCGAGCAGCTGTGCCCCTTTAGTCATGCGTCCAAAAACACATCCATCTCCCGGGGGATCCGCTAAGCAGCCTTAACTTGTGCTGACTTTGGCTCTGAGAGTCCCTTTCAGCATACGTTTTCTCATGGCTTATTTGGGCTTCTGTAGCCTGTGCTACACAATATGACATGTTTCTGTGAGGATGGTATCGCAGGCAGTAGCCTGGTTTCCTGGTACTGCTATTACAGGGATAGTACATAGATGAGGCAAGTGGGCCATGGGTAAAGATATTGTGAATGTTTCTGTCACCTGAGAAACTGGAACACTGAGGCCTTTTCTGAGATTTAATCAGGCGTTTGCTTTCCTATTCTAAAGATTCCATCAAATGATGGAATCTCGTTATGGGTTGCAGTATCTTTTAGCAGTTACTTCTACATACTTGTGCTTTCAGAAGATTTTATTCATAGGGTAATGCCATGAGTTTTGCTTTATTCCATAGGGATGGTATCAGGATCGAATGCCGCGATCCCAAACGCCGGGATCCTAACCGGATCCCATTCCATGGTATGAAGGTCATTGGAGCAGGTCCATTAATGTCAGTGACTCATTGGGGGGTATTCAATTTCAATAGACAGGGAAAAACCGACACCCAACCGACTTTTTAAACAATTGAATTCCCTCCATTAAATGCAGATATGTTGTTGCAGATCTCCGATCCTTGAGACTGCTTTGTTTCAGCTCCATATTTTTGTGTATTGACCCCATTAAGATAAGTTATATACACAGTAGTAACAGCCTTAGGGGGTCATTCTGACCCGTTCGCTCGCTGCTTTTTTTTCGCAGCCAAGTGAACGGGTCCCTACTGCGCATGCGCCGGCGCATGCGCAGTAGGGACCCGTTCACTTGGCTGTGAAAAAAGGCAGCGAGCGAACGGGTCAGAATGACCCCCTAAGGCTGTTACTACTACATAAAGCTGCGCTGGTCGGGAGCTACTCTTGAAGTTCAAAGACATGGGGTGGGCTAGCCCTGTGCTGGGTGTCCCCCCGCATGTCAGTGTGAATGATCGTAGTTGTGCTAAATTTTAGCATAGCTACGATCAACTCAGACTGACCCCCTTAATTGCTGTCTTGTTGATGTGACCATTGGAGGTATCCATGGTGACCAGAAATCTGAAGTGAGGCTTTACAGTGTCCTCTAGTGACGTACGGGTGCTACTCCGTTGCAGCGACTGCTGGAGGGTTTCTAGAGTTCCTCAGAGAAAGAAACCTCCATTAGCAGTGGCTAATCAAGAAAGTAAATCCTTTTTAGGCCACTCTTAAACATTCCCGGTTCCTTTCGGGAAGATAACCCACAGATGTTAGATTATTGATTATAATTAATAATCGGGTGCAGGATCTTTTTTTCGCTCTTCATTGGTTTCTAAGGGTTCCAGTCAACATGCCGACACCAGAATGTGTACATTTAGCATGGGGACATGTTTAGAATATTGACAGATAACATGTCAACAGCCACAAACTGCATAATGTCGACATCTTCAAAATGTCAACATTGCGAATGTCAATGATAATTACAACACATACAATTAGGATTAGACTACAATTAGTCTTTAATCAGGATAAGGGTTAGGCCGCAATTAGGGTTAAGCTAGCCATACATCAGACCAACTTTTCTCCAACACTCCAAACTTCCAACCATCCAACTTGTCTGTTCAACTAAAACAGTGTCCCACACATCTCACCAACTTTTTACCAGTGCTCCACACATCTAACCAACTTTTCATCAGACCAACCAACCTTCCAACTTCTGTCCAACTTGTGATGTCACCGAAGTAGGCGGACAGTGCCTGCCTACAGTTCTTCAGTTTTGTTTTGTTTTTTTCATTTCAAAACATGCAGAAGTGTCTTTTTTTCAGTGAAACTGGGCTTTTCTTTCACCACCATACATTTATTAGATTTACTTATTTTTATACTGAACTATGGATACCAGCATGGTTGGGCTGCCAAGGCAAATATATATATACCAGATGTAGATATTCGGCACTCCCAATGTAGTAAAATGTACAGCTTGCCCGGTGCCCTCCTGAGCTTCAAAAAGCAAACATATCACAAACGATAGGCGGCACTCTAGGACTTTTCAAAAATCAAGAACAGACGTGACCCTGTTCTGACAGCTTAACGTTTCGGTTTAATGTAACCGTCGTCAGACGGTTACATTAAACCGAAATGTTAAGCTGTCAGAACAGGGTCACGTCTGTTCTTGATTTTTGAAAAGTCCTAGAGTGCCGCCTATCGTTTGTGATAGATATATATATATATATATATATATATATATATATATATATATACACACATATATATATATACACACATACATACATACATATATATATATACACACATACATACATACATATATCCCAATAATTATAGTGGCTTATATGGACTTCAGCAGTTAAACAGCTCTGCTAAATATTAGATAATAATTTATATTCCTTCAGCTGCTTATCTGGACTGCATTTGAATGAGGAAAATGGATACATGCACAGACTGAGTTGCAACATATATGTAGCAGAATCAGCTACTCTGGATTTTCTGCAATGGTACAAATGCGGCAATTCGACAAAAGTATATTCAATTGAAGTTTGTAAATTCGACAACAGTGCTTTTAGACATTCGTCATTTTCAATTCGCCACACTTTGGTGGCGGAATCTAATAAAAAATTTTAAAAACATGTTTTTTGGGGTTTTTTTTTTTTGGGTAATAGCGTATCTATTTATATTAGAAGGGATTAGGTAGTTGGTTTGTCTTTTTTGGAGGCACAAGTATTTATATATTTTTAAAAAGATTATTATGATATTATTTTTTTATTTTTTTAAATGGAATGGGAAAAACCCGAAAAAAAATTGCATGGGGTCCCCCCTCCAAAGCATAACCAGCCTCGGGCTCTTCGAGCCGATCCTGGTTCTAAAAATCCGGGGGGAAAACGGACAGGGGATCCCCCGTATTTTTAAAACCAGCACCGGGCTCTGCGCCTGGTGCTGGTGCAAAAAATACGGGGGACAAAAAGAGTAGGGGTCCCCCATATTTTTTACACCAGCATCGGGCTCCACTAGCTGGACAGATAATGCCACAGCCGGGGGTCACTTTTATACAGTGCCCTGCGGCCGTGGCATTAAATATCCAACTAGTCACCCCTGGACGGGGTACCCTGGGGGAGTGGGGACCCCTTCAATCAAGGGGTCCCCCCCCCCCAGCCACCCAAGGGCCAGGGGTGAAGCCCGGGGCTGTCCCCCCCTATCCAAAGGCTGCGGATGGGGGGCTGATAGCCTTGAGAAAATTGAAAGAATATTGTTTTTTCCAGTAGTACTACAAGTCCCAGCAAGCCTCCCCCGCAAGCTGGTACTTGGAGAACCACAAGTACCAGTATGTGGGAGAAAAACGGGCCCGCTGGTACCTGTAGTTCTAATGGCAAAAAATACCCAAATAAAAACAGGAGACACACACCGTGACAGTAAAACTTTATTTCACACATGTCGACACACACATACTTACCTATGTTGACACGAAGCAGTCGGTTCTCTTCTCCAAGTAGAATCCACGGGTACCTGAAAATAAAAGATAATTATACTCACCTGATCCAGGGTCCAGAGTATAATCCACGTACTTGGCAAAACAACAAACCGAACACCCGGACCAAACGGACTGAAAGGGGTCCCATGTTTACACATGGGACCCCTTTCCACGAATGCAGAGACACCCCCGTGACCCTGTGCGTGCGTGTCACAGTATGTGTGCGTGCCACAGTATGTGTGTGCGTGTCAGTGTGTGCGTGTCACAGTGTGCGTGTGCGTGTCAGTGTGTGTGTGTCACAGTGTGTGTGCGTGTCACAGTGTGTGTGCGTGCATGTCACAGTGTGTGTGCGTGCGTATCACAGTGTGTGTGCGTGCATGTCACAGTGTGTGCGTGCGTGTCACAGTATGTGTGCACGTGCGTGTCAGTGTGTGCACGTGCGTGTCAGTGTGTGCGTGTCACAGTGAGTGTGCGTGCGTGTCACAGTGTGTCTGTGCGTGCATGCCAGTGTGTGTCTAATACCATGTGTATATACAGCTGCCGCTGCCGGGTTGACAGGGGCAGCTTGTTTGTTTGCTTGTGACCTCTAATGGGGTATATGCTGCAGCCTGGTGGGAAGGTAGATGCTAGAATCGAAGGCTGACATGCAGCAGCGCCGGGTGTCCGCTGCTGATGGGGTGCGGACAGGGAATCACTTCTGCGGCTGGTGATCGCGGGCGGGGTGACAGCCGCCGGGTGTCCGCTGCTGATGGGGTGCGGACAGGGGATCACTCCTGCGGCTGGTGATCGCGGGCGGGGTGACAGCCGCCGGGTGTCCGCTGCTGATGGGGTGCAGTCAGGGGATCACTCCTGCGGCTGGTGATCGCGGGCGGGGTGACAGGCGCCGGGTGTCCGCTGCTGATGGGGCGCGGACAGGGGATCACTGCTGCGGATGGTGATCGCCGGCGGGGTGACAGCTGCCGGGTGTCCGCTGCTGATGGGGTCCGGGTAGGGGAACACCACTGCTGGGTTTGGTAATGCAGGGGTTTGTAGGGTAGGTGCCGGGTGACCTCTGACAGGGGTGCAGGCAGGGGGACACAGCTGCTGCAGGCGGTGAACACTGTTGAGGTGCGCCAGTGCAGCAGGGGCACTGAATTCTCTCCTCCCGCTCAGCCGCTGCGTCTGACAGGGATTCCGATGAAGAAGTAGGTGTCCGCCTACTTATCGTTCATTTCCCCCTACACCTGAACGATGAGTTGGGAAAATCAAACAGGTTTGATTTTCCCAACTAGTTGGACAGACCGTTTCTGGACGTTTTTTAGCGTGTGGGAGCAAACGGCTGATAATCGTTTGCTCCCACACACTGCCTGATTATCTTTACAACCAGCCAACTAGTTGGCTGGTTGGAAAGATATCGTCCTGATGTATGGCCAGCATACGGCTTAGTTTAAAGCTAATATAGTACTGTCGACATTCAATGTCCACGTGTCATCTGCTGACATTTTCAACATGTTGACATGCTGCATATCGACATTCTGAACATTTCAACATTATGGTGTTAACATATTGAATGTTGACATTCTGCATGCTGACATGTGCCCAACACAGTTTCTAGGCCTTGTATTAATGTGGCTTATCCTGTGAGGCACCTTAGTGATTCAGGACTTCTTTGAGCGTTCTGAGGAGAGAGTGGTGAGTGACTAAATCACCATGGCCTCAGTTTGTCTTTCCTACCCTTTTAGTTGACATTGTTGTCCATTCCGGATCTGACCTTTACCTAACTGGTAGAGCAACTTGAGAGGGAGTTTCTAAAAAATCAGATCTGGTTTAGAACACAATCCACAGTCTTTATTAACCTGTGGTTTGCATTAAATAGTATTTGATATATGGCAGCTTGAAATAACCCAAGGAGCAGGTTTCCAAACCAGACCTCATTCACAAACATTTTTTGTTTGAAACTTTCTATTGTAACGTGAGATTTATGGTTGGATTGACATGTAGGATTGTGATCTAAGATCATCTTGGTGCTCATTATCGTCTATAGGGGCCCATGGTTGGTGGGTATAGAAAAGGAGGGTTACAACTACAACTAGGTAGTAAGTAGTTTTCAAATATGGGTTTTGTTGCCTTGTCAATAACTTATTTGGCATCCTTACTGTTTAAGCTGATAAACGTACAGTGGTTAGAGAGAGATTATATACTGTAGATGATAGTGTGAGAATTATTCTTGTGTTTTATTTTTGCAGACTCGAGGACCAATTGAACAGTTTTCTTGATGACCAAGACCCACAAAGTACCCTAGACATAGGGGCGGACATGCGGAAAATTCAGTACTGCTTTGGCTCATTTAAGGTAACAACACACAGATTTGTCACTCTTCTTTCCAGTTCACATAGCAGTAAATATGTGTTAAAGAAAATATCTAAGTGAAAAGATCCAGTGACCCCATCCGATCACCCTTCAGCAATACCATAGCTAATGTAGGTGCAAAGTCATGAACTGGTCCTACTGGTGATCTGGGAAAACATGCAGTTTATCTTATACAAAACATAGCTGTCACCCATTATTCGTACAGGTTTTTTGAAGAAATAATTTTAATAGTTTAAAAAATGCATTTGTATATATAATTTAATTTCTTCCTTGTAAGCATCATTATGGGTTCGTCCGGAAGTGTTAGGATGTTGAGGTCCTTCTTGTTGCTGGTTCTTAAGCATATAATCTACAACTGTCCCTATAAGAAGGTCGGATTCCTCAAGCGATTTGTGGCAACTTTGAAGAACTTCTCTTAGGACTTATTGATAGTGATGGCAAGACACAGCTTGAAAGAGGAACTGCAGTCTTCTGAAGAGGTGGTCATTGGACATGAGCATTATGTGTGGTATAAAGTCATGTGGCATTACCTGTTAGCATGATATCCTCTATAACTTGGGGTTTGAACTGCACTCTTCATGCTGGGATCTGTTGCAGAGTTGGGGACTTTGAGGTTCTGCAGCAACATATCAGAGGCTCCAACTTTCAGCGTCAGTTTGTGAGCAGACATTCCTCAAGGGTTGGGACAGTTGATGAATTCCATAAATGAGTTTCTAATGGTCTTAGTGCTATCCGTTGACATGTATACCGTTCTTTCTCTTACGTCCTAGAGCATACTGGGGTTCCATTTAGTACCATGGGGTATAGACTGGTCCACTAGGAGCCATGGGCACTTTCAGAATTTGATAGTGTGTGCTGGCTCCTCCCTCTATGCCCCTTTTATCAGACTCCGTTTAGAAAATGTGCCCGGAGGAGCTGGTCACGCTTATGGAAGCTGCTGAAGAGTTTTCTGCATTTATTTTATATGTTTGTTATTTTAAGGTAGGGCTGGTTGGCACCAGCCTGCCTGCTTCGTGGGTCATAGTAGGGGGGGTGGCGATTATTAATGTACCTATCAGGGTACTTAGTCTGCGACCCGGCTAAGCTTGGCATTAGCGATAAGGGCGCGGTGGGGGCTGGCTCCAAATAACTCTGTGTCTTCCTGAAGGGCTTTTTGTGGGTTAATTGTGCTTAACCTTTTCCTGTGTGTGTTTGTGTGTGTTTGTGCTGTCACATTATATTATATCAGGCAAAGAGTGTGTGTCTTGTACTGCAGTGTGTTCCTCTTCACCAAAGGGGTCACTACTGTGTGTGTGTGTGTGTGTGTGTGTGTGTGTGTGTGTGTGTGTGTGTGTGTGTGTTTTGTCACATTTACATTATGTCAGGCAAAGAGTGTGTTTCTTGTACAGTGGAGTGTTCCTCTTCACCAGAGGGCTCACTACTGGGTACTCAGGGCAGTGCTCCTTCCCATAATAGTGGGTCTGAACCGGAGTGGGTTAATTCCATTAAGGGAATGATCTCAAATATTTCTACAAAACTTTCCGGCAATGAGAAAGAGACGCAATACTTAAGACAAACTGTGGATGAGTTTATGAATAGAGTCTCAGTTCGCAAAACAGCGTCTCAGTCCCCTCCCATTTGTCTGCAATAACAATCTCTGGTCCATATCCTGCAGTCTGACTCTGATGGGTTAGACATAGAAGAGGGTGAGGTGGATTTGGAGGGGGGATGGGGGTGCTACTCTGTCACAGGGAATAGAGCTCTTATAGAGGTTATCAGAGATGTTCTGCAAATTCCTGATAAGGTGTCAGAGGAGTGTGAGGAATATTATTTTAATGTAAAAAAGAAGTCCAGCGTCAAAGGATTTGAATACCCTGTTTGAAGAACCATGGGTTAATCCTGATAAGAAATTTCAAATTCCTAAAAGATTGCTCTCATCTTTTCCTTTCCCTCTGGAGGATGGGAAAAAAATGGGAAAATTCACCTATAGTGGACGCATCAGTCTCTAGGCTGTCACGAAAAATTGTATTGCCTGTCCCTGGTGCAGCCTCCCTAAAAGATACGGCTGATCGTAAAATTGAGACTACACTCAAATCATTGTACACAGCTGCTATGGTGGCCCAAAGACCCACTATTGCATGTGCGTGGATCACAAAAGCCATTGCTAAATGGTCAGGTAACCTAATTGAGGGGTTAGATTCCTTGTCTGCAGCATATACAGGACTCTGGGAACTTTATGGTGGAAGCCATAAAAGAGATTGGTTTGCTTAATGCACGCACCACCGCTATGGCAGTGTCAGCACGCAGGGGCTTGTGGCTACGCCAGTGGATTGCTGATGCTGACTCCAGGAAAGGTGTGGAAGGCCTACCATTCACAGGAAAGGCCTTGTTTGGAGACGAACTAGACAAATGGATCTCCAAAGCTACTGCGGGTAAGTCTACGTATCTTCCTTCCACAGCTCCCAAAGCCAGGAAAGCTCATTCAGCTTCAAATTTACAGTCCTTTCGGACAGCCAAGTTTAACGGAAAATCCAGAGGTGCTTCTACGGCCTCCAGAGGCGCAAGAGGTAAACCACGCAAACCAGAAACTGCAGGTGCTCAAGAACAGAGCTCAGGCTCTGCTTCCTCAAAGCCTTCAGAATGACGGTGGACCGCGATGCCTGAAGGACTGTCAGGTGGGATCCCGACTAAAATTCTTCAGACACATCTGGTAAAGTTCGTGCCGGGATCCCTGGGTCATAGATCTTATTTCCCAGGGCACAGACTGGAGTTCCAAGAGCTCCCACCTCACAGATTCTTCAAATCAGGCTTACCAGCTTCACAAGAGGCAAGTATAACTTTACAGCATGCCATCCAAAAACTGATACAGACTCAAATCATTGTTCCAGTTCCACCTCATATGCACAACAAGGGGTATTATTCCAACTTGTTTGTAGTACCGAAACCGGACGGTTCGGTACGACCAATGCTGAATCTCAAGTCCTTGAATCCATTCTCAAGAGTGTTCAAATTCAAGATAAAGTCTCTGAGAGCGGTGATCTTAGGTCTGGAGGACGGGGAATTCCTAGTGTCTCTGGATATCGAGGATGCATACCTTCACATTCCGATCTGGCCGCCTCATCAGGCTTATCTACGGATTGCGCTGCAGGACTGTCACTACCAGTTCCAGGCCCTGCGTTTGGTCTATCCACAGCATCGAGGGTGTTCACCAAAGTGATGGCAGACATGATGTTTATACTCTGCAAGCAGGGAGTGAACATAATTCCTGTCACGAACCGATCACTCACCACTGCGGGTTCTGGAGTCCGTCCGTTGCCGGCGCGGTTGCTTGCGGTGCTGTACGGCCGTGTGGGGGTGCGGTGTGGTCAGCTGCAGGGGTGATGCAGGTTCTGGTGAAACCGTGAGATTGAAAGCACGGAGAAACGCGTTAAGGAACAATTTTAAAACACCAGCAGGCGGCACGGAATCCCTCTATGCCAGAGGATAATTTGGAGAAATTGCCAGAAACCAACTTTGAAAGTGTACACCCTTCCCTTGTGGACGCTGCAGACACCGCCGCTCCCGCCGGAAAACCTCGGCTTCAACTGCACAAGATCCAGCCTGACGGAGGTTTCAATCTACGGCTGTGGTGAGCATTAAACATTGGCGGTGGGGATAGAAGAGGGTGACACCAGTTGTTGTGCGGCAGACACAACTGTGAACACTTGCAGTTTCTACCAAACTTACTGTTTCAGTCTGTGGATACAAAGTAATAACGGACATCGTCACAAAATAACCAGCTCTTCACCGGGGAGTTATATAAATAGCACTTTGTGTGCTTAAAGAAAAATCTATATTGGAGCTCCAGCGGTATAGGGTTATTTGGACGGTAATAGTCACAGTTCTGGACATTTCAATATTGCAGCCCTGGTGTGTTTTAAAGATTTTATTTATTTTTATGTTGTGCATTAACAAGAAATCGAATATTAAACAATAAATAAATATATAATTGTAATCAAAAGATCAAAATATATATGCGCTTCCTTGTAATATACATATTTTATATGGTATATGGTTTTAGTGTTTATGCTTGGAGTAAGGTAGAGTACTCCATTGGGAGCTGCAAATATATTTTTAAATTGATACCCATCAAAAGGAGATAAGTTCAGTGCGCTTGATTGTTACACAGTTTTGACAGTTTTAACATTGGGGTTGAACAGTCTCAACTGTGTAGGGTTTCTTTGCTGTTCACCAAAGTGATGGCAGACATGATGTTTATACTCTGCAAGCAGGGAGTGAACATAATTCCTGTCACGAACCGATCACTCACCACTGCGGGTTCTGGAGTCCGTCCGTTGCCGGCGCGGTTGCTTGCGGTGCTGTACGGCCGTGTGGGGGTGCGGTGTGGTCAGCTGCAGGGGTGATGCAGGTTCTGGGAACCTTGAGTACGGGTACAGAATGGCCGAAGGCGCCGCTGTGTGTCTGCAGTATAGGAGGTGGCCATGTTGGAGACCAAATGAGCACCTGTGAGCACTTGTAAAACACCTGTGGGTAAGTGTTAGCCAATCCCGTGCTTGTGCTGCCTTTAATTAGGTTTGGATTATGTTACTCTGAGCCAATGCTTTGTTGTATCTACTCTATGCCTTAGCTCTGTGCTCTGTCCTTTATATCCTGTGTGGCTCAAGTGGTCCTGATATCGCCTCCGCTCTCAGGGGTCTGCCTGCAGCCTTCTCCGCAACAGATCCACCAGCTCCCTGCTGTGCTGTTAGTTAATCGCTCTCCAAGTGGCAACAAGTGGATTCCTGGAGTCCTGTGAGAGGTTTCCCTGTTTGTACAGTGACTGCCTGTTGTAATCACATAGTCTGTTGAACTTTCTACTTACTCCTGGTTCTCGTTCTCTCATCATCCAGTTTAACTCATTCTTCACCGTTGTCGTCTGCTGCAGCTCTTCACAGTGCTTCAAAGTATTATCTTCACAAACCTGCAAGTATTCCATTCAGTATTGTATCTTCATTGTTGCTTCATTCAAGTACAGTTCTTCACAGACTTCCAGTTTAACATTTAAGCTTCAGTACAAGTCTCTACAGTTATTCATTTATGTCTCCAATATCCAGTTAACACTCCTTACAGTTTGGTACCAATCATTGCTTCATTTGGACAATTCTGCATTCATTCTCAAGCCTGTTAAAAATCAGTTGTATGAACATTTCTTCAATGCATCTATAATACTGTTCCAGCTTATCATTATGCCATTCATTGCAGTACTTCAGTTTACATACGGTGACTATTGATTGTCATTTAACTCATTATTGGAATCTCTGTCTTTTAATAAATATATGAAACTGAACTTTCTTCGTCCTCCCTGTTTTCACCATACCTACACCTTTGGTTGGTCCAGGGATAACGGATTCACAAAAACAGTCGGCCCTGACAATTCCGTACCTGGACGATCTTCTGATAAAGGCGCCGTCCAGGGAGAGGTTGCTGGACAGCATTGGTCTCTCAACCAAACTTCTCCAGGATCACAGGTGGATTCTGAACCTTTCCGAATTCTCACCTAGAACCAACATGGAGGCTCCCATTCCTGGGAATGATAGTGGACACGGAGTCGCAGAAAGTGTTCCTTCCATTGGAAAAGGCATTGGTAATCCAGTCAATGGTTCGGGATGTACTGAAGCCAACCCGGATATCGGTGCATCTGTGCATTCACCTTCTGGGGAAAATGGTGGCCTCTTACAAGGCGCTTCAATACTGAGGGTTTCACGCAAGACCCTTCCAGCTCGATCTGTTGGACAAATGGTCCGGATCACATCTTCACATGCACCAGAGGATCCGTCTGTCGCCAAAAGCTAGGATCTCCCTTTTGCGGTGGCTACAGTTTTCTCACCTCGTCGAGGGTCAGAGATTTGGAATTCAGGACTGGATCCTGTTGACCACGGACGCAAGCCTCAGAGGTTGGGGTGCAGTTTCAAGGAAGATGGTCAAGTCAGGAAGTCATCCTTCCAATCAACATTCTGGAACTCAGGGCCATATACAACGCTTTTCTGCAGGCCTCTTATCTTCTTCACGATCAGGCCATTCAGGTCCAGTCGGACAATGTGACGGCAGTGACGTACATAAACCGACAGGGCGGAACGAAAACCAGAGCAGCAATGTCAGAGGTGTCAAGAATTCTCCTCTGGGCAGAAAAAAATGCTGTGGCGTTGTCAGTGGTCTTCATTCTGGGAGTAGACAACTGGGAAGCAGCCTTCCTCAGCAGACACGACCTGCACCCGGGGGTGTGGGGCCTTCACCCGGAATTGTTCAGGTGCTTGACATGTCAGTGGGGATATCCACAAATGGACATGATGGCCTCTCGTCTCAACGAGAATCTCAAGCGGTATTGTTCCAGGTCGAGAGACCCACAGGCAGTGGCAGTAGACGCTCTGACGACCCCATGGGTCTATCAGATGGTGTTTCCTCCACTTCCTCTGATCCCAAGAATTCTCATAAGAATAAAAAGGGAAAAGGTTCAAGCAATACTCATTGCTCCGGACTGGCCAAGAAGGGCCTGGTTTGCGGACCTTCTGGAGATGCTCCTCGTAGATCCATGGCCTCTACCTCTTCGGAATGATCTTCTGCAACAGGGCCTGTTCGTCTATCAGGACTTACCGCGGCTACGTTTGACAGCATGGAGGTCGAACGGCTGATTCTAGCCAGAAGGGGGATCCCTAACAAAGTTATCCCGACTATGATCCAAACCATGAAGGGTGTAATGTCTAAGCATTACCACCGTATTTGGAAGAAATACGTCTCTTGGTGTGAGTGCAGAATATATTCTGCTGTGAAATTTCACCTGGGACATTTCCTACTTTTTATGCAGACAGGTGTGGATGTGGGCCTACGTCTGGGCTCCATAAAAGTACAGATTTCTGCCTTGTCCATATTCTTTCAAGAACAATTGGCTTCTCTCCCTGAGGTCCAGACATTTTTGAAAGGTGTTCTGCACATCCAACCTCCCTTTGTGCCTCCCACGGCACCTTGGGATCTCGATGTGGTGCTGCAGTTCATCCAATTGGACTGGTTTGAACCATTACAGGAGGTGGACGTAAAATATCTTACGTGGAAGACCATCACACTGTTGGCCTTGGTTTCAGCAAGACGTGTGTCGGAGCTGGGGGCTTTGTCTCACGAGCCCCTATTTAATTTTTCATGAGGACAGAGCTGAACTTAGAACTTGTCAGCAATTTCTTTCAAAAGTGGTGTCTGCATTTCACATCAACCAGCCTATTGTGGTTCCGGTTATCACTGACACTTCCACTACTTCAAAGTCTTTGAATGTTGTGAGTGCTTTGAAGGTATACGTAAAGAGGACAGTTTGTCACATGAAATCTGACTCGCTGTTCGTTCTATATGATCCCAACAAAATTGGGTTTCCTGCTTCAAAGCAGACAATTGCACACTGGATCAGGCTCACTATCCAGCATGCTTATTCCACGGCACGTTTGCCGGTTCCAAAATCTGTACAGGCCCACTCTACTAGGTCGGTGATTCTTCCTGGGCGGCTGCCCGGGGTGTCTAGGCTTTACAGCTCTGCAGAGCAGCTACTTGGTCAGGTTTGAACACGTTTGCTAAGTTCTACAAGTTCAATACTTTGGCCTCTGAGGACCTTCAGTTTTGTCAATCAGTTCTGCAGGAACCTCGGCACTCTGCCACCCGGTTTGGGAGCTTTGGTACATCCCCATGGTACTAAATGGAACCCCAGTATCCTCTAGGACTTAAGAGAAAATAGTATTTTAATTACCTACCGATAAATCCTTTTCTCGTAGTCCGTAGAGGATAATGGGCGCCTGCACGGTGCTTCGTTCTTCCTGCACTGTTACTTGGTTAAGTATTGTTGGTTCAGCTGTTGCTGTTCCTGTTTAAAGTTGGGTTAGCATGGCTTTCCTCTGATTTGTGTGTGCTGGTTTCGGAATCTCAGCACTCTCTCATCTGTCCTTTTCTCAAAGTATATCCATCTCCTCGGGCACAGTCTGGTAGGAGGGGCATAGAGGGAGGAGTCAGCCCACACGATCAAATTCTTAAAGTGCCCATGGCTCCTAGTGGACCCATCTATACCCCATGGTACTAAATGGAACCCCAGTATCCTCTACGGACTACGAGAAAAGGATTTACCGGTAGGTAATTAAAACCCTTTTTTTGCTATATAAGATAGCATGTACTCGTTGATGGGTGTGGCAGCGTCATTCTTTGGTGATAAAACTCACAGGGGTAAACTTACTAATATTCGTGTTGCAGCCGTTTTCAGCCGAGATCAATCTCGGCCGACAGATTGCAACTTTAAGAAAAAACCAAAACACAGTAATTTACTAAACTACCATGTTTTTTTTTATTAGAGTTCGCCGATGTAATTCGTATTGTCAGCCAGTGTTTTACGGGAGAGATAAATAAAACACTGCCGGACATAACACAATGAAGCCCGGCCGGATCAGTGAGATCCGTGTGGGGCTTAATTGTGTAAAGTGTAAAGTATTTAAATAGTTTAAGAAAAAAAAAATTGCGTGGGGTCCCCCCTCCTTAGTATAACAAGCCACGGTCCCTTTGAGCCTGTCCTGGTTGTTAAAATACCGGGAAATTTGTGCGTTGGGTTCCCCAGTATTTTAACAACCAGCACCGGTCTCCAGGACAGGTCCTGGTTCCAAAAATATGAAGGACAAAGGACGTAAGGGTCCCCCCGTATCTTTGAAACCAGCAACGGGCTCCACTAGCCAAGGAGATAATGCCACAGCCAGGGGAAACATTTATAATGGTCCCTGCGGCTGTGACATTACACCCTCCCAACTAGTCACCCTTGGGCGGGGTTCCCTGGGGGAGTTGGGACCCAACATTTAGCCCCCCCCCCCTCCTACAGGCACCCATGGGCCAGGGATGAAGCCCAGGGCTGTCCCTGCCATCCATGGGCTGTGGATGGCAGGTTGATAGCCCATGTGTAAAAAAAAAGATTATATTCTTTTGCTGTGGAACTGCAAGTCCCAGCAAGCCTCCCCTGCATGCTGGTACTTGGAGAACCACAAGTACCAGCATGCGGGGCATTAAAGGGCCCGCTGCTACTTGTATTTCCACATTAAAAGAAATATTAAAAAAACATAGGAAACACACAACGTTAAAGTACAATTTTAATAAAACGTACATGAACACTTAAACACTCACATATACTTACCTAGTGTCCCACGGAGCCCCTTGGTCCTCTTGTCTAGTTATTAATTTAAATTTTACTCCCCTAATCCAGTGTAGATCTGTCCTCTTCATCCTTGTAGGCATCCAGGTGTTAAAAAAAAAAAAACGCGAAAAACCCTGTCTACACAACTGAAGGGGATCCATGATTACAAATGGACTCCCTTTCCCCGAATGCCGGGACCCCTCATGACTCTTCTCACTGGGGGACTCGCCAGCCAATCAGGGAGCGCCATGTCAGTGCTCTTCTGATTGGCTGTGTGCTCCCGGCCTGCCAATAAAGTGGAGCGCATAGCCAGTAATTGGGAAACAAATTCCCATTATCGCCTATGGTGGGAACCTGCGGTGTGTGGTAGACCGCAATAAATAATGGCAAACTGCTCTAATCAAGCTGGTAACATTCCTCAGGTGCTGCAGAAGGGGGGTTACTCTAGACAAGAAAAACAAAAGGATTTTTCCCACGCACTCTGCTGGCTGTTAGTAACAAGAACTATACACTATATAATAATAGAAAATTTAGAGCTCTTGGTTACATATCTTTTGCAAAAGATATGATAAGCCTCCAGCCCACTTTACGGCGGCTCTATTGCTGGAGGTCCCTAATACTAGGCATATGTCCAGGGAGTGGACCCCACAAAGTCGTCTCAAGCCCTACCACCCCAGGGCAGCACACCATTGAAATACTATAGTGTTAATATGTGTTAATAAGAAAGAAACAGAAGCTATGTGTGGTAGACCTTAAGGTTAATTGAGGTCACTCTTGTGACCGAGACCCTTTCCAGCATAACTGAGCCGGAGCGGACGTACAGTCAGTAGCTTGAAATGTGTTACTCTACAATAGAGAAGAGGTTTCCCAATATGCAACAGTAGGACTTGTAATACCTGTGTCACTCGCCAGTTTCTTACCGAAAAGGAAATGTCCATCCATCATTAGATTACATCAACTGTATGATTTCTGTGAGCCTGCCAGTCTCCCGCGAGAGACTCCTCGTGATTTATTTCTCACGCAGACCAAAGTGTTTCCCTGTTCTGCTTGTGTAGTGCAATTCTGAAAGATAATTGTAGAGAAATGTGATCAGAGACTCCTTTCCCAGCGCTGTCTTCTTCAATCTGAGCAGTCGCGTATGAAGGGTAGACTGTGGCAAAGCTTTGGACAGCGCTGAGTGATTCATCACCTACCGGGCAGAGGTACACAAACGCCTAATGACTGCTAGATGGTCCGCCTGGAAATAACACTGGCACAAGCTCCCATATCACTTTCTCTTAATACATATACTTGGAAGACACATCGGTTCTACAGCTCAGCTGACAAGGAAGCACAGTAATGATGATGGGATAAGCAGAGAGTGTGTGGCTTGGTCATAGGACAATTAGACTGCCGAAAAAGCAGAATCGATCAATAATTTACTGTCAATCAGATGTTCTTTGGCACAGTGCTGCTGCGGGACGTTTGTAGATTCTGGAAAGTGGTGTTTTTTTTAGGAGTCTGTATCTTTTCTGTCTTACAGAGACTTCTCCATGACAAGAAGACAGCTGGCAGCAGGATGTCCTCTCCTGAGATGTCCACAGGAAGACCTGAGACTTCTGCTGCTCGTCCAGAGGAGATAAAGAAGCTCCGAGATCTGCTGCAGCAAAGAGACAATGAAATCAGTATCCTTGAGCCATCTAGAAAATATATATATATAATAGAAAAGAGTCCGGCACTCACGTATTCACATTCATCTGCGTGGTGCACTATACAGATATTTCCCAAACCATGGGCAATCTCTGATCAATATATAAAGTCCAAAGATAGGCACTCTCCAAAGTTAGATAAGCTTCAAGGTAGTTTAATCCAATACTCACAAATACAGTTCATGCATGGCTTTTCAATATTGCATAGCAAAGAAGTCAGCGACGTTTCGGTCCCTCAGGACCTTTATCAAGCTTTCCATCATAACAAGCCATATATATATATATATATATAAAATGGACTATATATATATCAACGAAAATGAAGCGGCACTCGGAGTCTTTGCACTTTATGGAGACTCCGAGTGTCGTTTCATTTTTTCGTTGCTACATGTGTGGGGGCGCTGTCCCCTGTAAGAGGGCACCGGAGCACCTACAATCCTATTTACCCTTGCAGTGCCGGATTCTCGAGTTGGATATATATTGTAACACAGGTATTGTAAATAAGGACTCGCAGGCAGGTTATCTGGTTACAACCACAGTGTCTTTACTGGCATTAGACACTGTAGCACAGCATACTCAGGCTTGGGCCTGGTCACACAGGTACATAGAGAAAATAAACAGACAAACATAAAAGGTCCTAGCACTTCCCGTGCTCACAAGTCATTCTGCTGCACTGGCTTGAAGCTACACATGCCATGCTCTCCTGGCACGGCCAATGTCCACAGTCCCTGACACTATACACTCAGCCCTGCTCACTGGCCAACTAACAGGCATCAGCGCAATGAATTGTGGGTCGTAGGGATTTTTAAACACCTTCCCTGTACCTGACTTCCTGCTGTCTCTGGGTGAGCTGGAAAACCTGGATCTCTTTTTCTCCAGCTACAGCTGTGCAATTTAGAAAGCCTGGAATAATAAACATCCACGGCAGGTGCAGAATGTGCAGGCCTTGTTTTCTTCTCCCCTGGAGGGAGCTGATCCCACCAGAATGTGGTGAGACACAAACCCTCTCATCACAATATATATGTCTGTGTATTTAGCTAGGTCCAAACGCTATAACACTTATGTACAGGTGTAATTGTTATTTAGTACTTTAGAACGTCATTAGGGCCACTAGCATAACTATAATGGGTGTAAAATGCGTGGTGCACACGGGCCCCTGAGTCAGGCCAACACCGCACACCCTGCACCCATCAACTATACATATCTTGCATCTGCCACTGAAGACATCACTGGGAAAATGGCATTGGCGCAGATATATGTGCATGCACAACAGACGCTGTTCAAATGCTGGTGCAAGAAGGGGGTGCACACAAAAATTGCTCATGAGCCCCCTCCTCTGATAAAACACCCCCGGTTAGAACGTAAGGCTTTGGAATTCTACCGAACTCTGTAACAATAATGCTGAACATCTCGTATAAGCAGCTCTGTTTGTCTTGTAGATTTGTGGCGCTCACAGATAGTTTATTACACTTCGGGTTTCACACCGCTGTCGCTGGCAAAGCAGGGCAACACTTACTGGAACGTTGGGGGGTGGGAATATTTTGTTTAGCTCTGTAAAAGCTTTTTCAAACCACAGTCTCACCATGTCCATGAAACTGTGGTAGAAGTGTTCATCAATGCCAAATATAAAGATCTCGCTCATCTGAACTCAGCTGTTTCATAGCCACTGTGAGCGTTATGTTATATGGTGCTCATGGGTGGCGGGGATGTGGAAGGTGGCCCTCTGCTGTGCGGCCTTTCCCTGTAGTGCTTGATGGAACTCCTGTACGCTTCGCTCACATTGGAGGCAGAAAGGGTTACTTACAGGCAGGCAGAAGAGTTAACTAAATACTAAACACGGCTAATCTGTGGAACTACAAGTCTCAGCATGGTAGCACCTCTCATTATAGGGTGTGCAGTCCAAGGCCCCCCATATAAACCTGTGGTGCAAATGCTGTTCTATGACTCCGGTGCCTCCTGCAAAAGGCAACTGTTGGCTTTCTACCAGCACATGCATGGCTTTGTGGGACGAGTTCTAGGTGCTCTTCACGCCATGTAGTAAAGACATTTTCTCTATCGTCCTAGTGGATGCTGGGGTTCCTGAAAGGACCATGGGGAATAGCGGCTCCGCAGGAGACAGGGCACAAAAAGTAAAGCTTTTTCCGATCAGGTGGTGTGCACTGGCTCCTCCCCCTATGACCCTCCTCCAGACTCCAGTTAGATTTTTGTGCCCGGCCGAGAAGGGTGCAATCTAGGTGGCTCTCCTAAAGAGCTGCTTAGAGAAAGTTTAGCTAGGTTTTTTATTTTACAGTGATTCCTGCTGGCAACAGGATCACTGCAGCGAGGGACTGAGGGGAGAAGGAGTCAACTCACCTGCGTGCAGGATGGATTGGTTTCTTGGCTACTGGACATCAAGCTCCAGAGGGACGATCACAGGTACAGCCTGGATGGTCACCGGAGCCACGCCGCCGGCCCCCTTGCAGATGCTGAAATCAGAAGAGGTCCAGAATCGGCGGCTGAAGACTCCTGCAGTCTTCTAAAGGTAGCGCACAGCACTGCAGCTGTGCGCCATTTTCCTCTCAGCACACTTCACACGGCAGTCACTGAGGGTGCAGGGCGCTGGGAGGGGGGCGCCCTGGGAGGCAAATGAGTACCTATAAAGGCTAAAAATACCTCACATATAGCCCTAGAGGCTATATGGAGATATTTAACCCCTGCCTAATTTTTCTAAATAGCGGGAGACGAGCCCGCCGGAAAAGGGGCGGGGCCTATCTCCTCAGCACACGGCGCCATTTCCTCTCACAGCTCCGCTGGTCAGGACGGCTCCCAAGTCTCTCCCCTGCACTGCACTACAGAAACAGGGTAAAACAGAGAGGGGGGGGCACATTTATGGCGATATTTTGATATAACAAAGCAGCTATAAGGGAGCACTTATTATAAGGCTATCCCTGATATATATATAGCGCTTTTGGTGTGTGCTGGCAAACTCTCCCTCTGTCTCCCCAAAGGGCTAGTGGGTCCTGTCTTCGTTAGGAGCATTCCCTGTGTGTCTGCTGTGTGTCGGTACGTGTGTGTCGACATGTATGAGGACGATATTGGTGTGGAGGCGGAGCAATTGCCAAATATGAGGATGTCACCCCCTAGGGAGTCGACACCAGAATGGATGCCTTTATTTATGGAACTACGGGATAGTGTCAACACGCTAAAGCAGTCGTTTGACGACATGAGACGGCCGGACAATCAATTAGTGCCTGTCCAGGCGACTCAAACACCGTCAGGGGCTGTGAAACGCCCTTTGCCTCAGTCGGTCGACACAGACCCAGACACAGGCGATGACTCCAGTGGTGACGGTGACGAATCAACCGTATTTTCCAGTAGGGCCACACGTTATATGATTTTGGCAATGAAGGAGGCGTTACATTTAGCTGATACTACAGGTACCACTAAACAGGGTATTATATGGGGTATGAAAAAACTACCTATAGTTTTTCCTGAATCAGAAGAACTAAATGACGTGTATAATGAAGCGTGGGTTGCCCCTGATAAAAAGCTGATAATTTCAAAGAAATTATTGGCATTATACCCTTTCCCGCCAGAGGTTAGGGAGCGCTGGGAAACACCTCCTAGGGTGGACAAGGCGCTAACACGCTTATCTAAACAAGTGGCGTTACCCTCTCCTGAGACGGCCGCACTTAAAGATCCATCAGATAGGAGGATGGAAAATATCCAAAAAAGTATATACACTCATGCAGGTGTTATACTACGACCAGCTGTAGCGACTGCCTGGATGGGCAGTGCGGGGGTAGTTTGGTCAGAATCCCTGATTGAAAATATTGATACCCTGGACAGGGACAATATTTTACTGTCGTTAGAACAAATAAAGGATGCATTTCTTTATATGCGTGATGCACAGAGGGATATATGCACACTGGCATCACGGGTAAGTGCTATGTCCATTTCGGCCAGAAGAGCTTTATGGACGCGACAGTGGACAGGCGATGCGGATTCAAAACGGCATATGGAAGTTTTGCCGTATAAAGGGGAGGAGTTATTTGGAGTCGGTCTATCAGATTTGGTGGCCACGGCTACAGCCGGGAAATCCACCTTTCTACCTCAAGTCACTCCCCAACAGAAAAAGGCACCGACTTTTCAACCGCAGCCCTTTCGTTCCTTTAAAAATAAGAGAGCAAAGGGCTATTCATATCTGCCACGAGGCAAAGGTCGAGGGAAGAGACAGCAACACGCAGCTCCTTCCCAGGATCAGAAGCCCTCCCCGGCTTCTACAAAAGCCTCAGCATGACGCTGGGGCTTCTCAAGCGGACTCGGGGACGGTGGGGGGTCGTCTCAAAAATTACAGCGCGCAGTGGGCTCACTCGCAAGTAGATCCCTGGATCCTGCAGATAATATCTCAGGGATACAGGTTGGAATTAGAGACAGATCCACCTCGCCGTTTCCTGAAGTCTGCTTTACCAACGTCCCCCTCCGAAAGGGAGACGGTTTTGGAAGCCATTCACAAGCTGTACTCTCAGCAGGTGATAGTCAAGGTACCTCTTCTGCAACAAGGGAAGGGGTATTATTCCACTCTTTTTGTGGTACCGAAGCCGGATGGCTCGGTAAGGCCTATTCTAAATCTGAAGTCCTTGAACCTGTACATAAAGAAGTTCAAGTTCAAAATGGAGTCACTCAGAGCAGTGATAGCGAACCTGGAAGAGGGGGACTTTATGGTATCCTTGGACATCAAGGATGCGTATCTCCACGTTCCAATTTACCCCTCACACCAGGGGTACCTCAGGTTCGTTGTACAAAACTGTCACTATCAGTTTCAGACGCTGCCGTTCGGATTGTCCACGGCACCTCGGATCTTTACAAAGGTAATGGCCGAGATGATGATTCTTCTTCGAAGAAAAGGCGTATTAATTATCCCATACTTGGACGATCTCCTAATAAGGGCGAGGTCCAGAGAACAGCTAGAGATGGGATTAGCACTGTCTCAAGAAGTGCTAAAACAGCACGGGTGGATTCTGAATATTCCAAAATCCCAGTTAATGCCGACAACTCGTCTGCTGTTCCTAGGGATGATTCTGGACACGGTTCAGAAAAAGGTTTTTCTCCCGGAGGAAAAAGCCAAGGAGTTATCCGAGCTTGTCAGGAACCTCCTAAAACCAGGAAAGGTGTCTGTACATCAATGCACAAGAGTCCTGGGAAAAATGGTGGCTTCTTACGAAGCAATTCCATTCGGCAGATTCCACGCAAGAATTTTCCAAAGGGATCTGTTGAACAAATGGTCAGGGTCGCATCTTCAGATGCACCTGCAGATAACCCTGTCTCCAAGGACAAGGGTGTCTCTTCTGTGGTGGTTGCAGAGTGCTCATCTATTGGAGGGCCGCAGATTCGGCATACAGGATTGGATCCTGGTGACCACGGACGCCAGCCTGAGAGGCTGGGGAGCAGTCACACAAGGAAGAAACTTCCAGGGAGTATGGACGAGCCTGGAAACGTCTCTTCACATAAACATTCTGGAACTAAGAGCAATATACAATGCTCTAAGCCAGGCAGAACCTCTGCTTCAGGGAAAACCGGTGTTGATCCAGTCGGACAACATCACGGCAGTCGCCCATGTGAACAGACAGGGCGGCACAAGAAGCAGGAGTGCAATGGCAGAAGCTGCAAGGATTCTTCGCTGGGCAGAGAATCATGTGATAGCACTGTCAGCAGTGTTCATCCCGGGAGTGGACAACTGGGAAGCAGACTTCCTCAGCAGACACGATCTTCACCCGGGAGAGTGGGGACTTCATCCAGAAGTCTTCCACATGCTGGTAACCCGTTGGGAAAGACCAATGGTGGACATGATGGCGTCTCGCCTCAACAAAAAACTGGACAGGTATTGCGCCAGGTCAAGAGATCCGCAGGCAATAGCTGTGGACGCGCTGGTAACGCCTTGGGTGTACCAGTCGGTGTATGTGTTTCCTCCTCTGCCTCTCATACCAAAAGTATTGAGAATTATACGGCAAAGAGGCGTAAGAACGATACTAGTGGTTCCGGATTGGCCAAGAAGGACTTGGTACCCGGAACTTCAAGAGATGATCACGGAAGATCCGTGGCCTCTACCTCTAAGGAGGGACTTGCTTCAGCAGGGTCCCTGTCTGTTTCAAGACTTACCGCGGCTGCGTTTGACGGCATGGCGGTTGAACGCCGGATCCTAAAGGAAAAAGGCATGCCGGAAGAAGTCATTCCTACTTTGATTAAAGCAAGGAAGGAAGTAACCGTGCAACATTATCACCGAATTTGGCGAAAATATGTTGCGTGGTGCGAAGATCGGAGTGCTCCGACGGAGGAATTTCAACTGGGTCGATTCCTACATTTCCTGCAATCAGGATTGTCAATGGGTCTCAAATTGGGATCTATTAAGGTTCAAATTTCGGCCCTGTCGATTTTCTTTCAAAAAGAATTGGCTTCAGTCCCTGAAGTTCAGACCTTTGTTAAGGGAGTGCTGCATATACAGCCTCCTGTGGTGCCTCCAGTGGCACCGTGGGATCTCAATGTGGTTTTGGATTTCCTAAAATCTCATTGGTTTGAACCACTAAAAAAGGTGGATTTGAAATATCTCACATGGAAAGTGACCATGCTTCTAGCCCTGGCTTCTGCCAGGAGAGTGTCAGAATTGGCAGCTTTATCTTACAAAAGCCCATATCTGATTTTCCATTCGGACAGGGCAGAACTGCGGACTCGTCCGCATTTTCTCCCTAAGGTGGTGTCAGCATTTCATCTGAACCAGCCTATTGTAGTGCCTGCGGCTACAAGTGACTTGGAGGACTCCAAGTTACTGGACGTTGTCAGAGCATTAAAAATATATATTGCAAGGACAGCTGGAGTCAGAAAATCTGACTCGTTGTTTATATTGTATGCACCCAACAAGATGGGTGCTCCGGCGTCTAAGCAGACGATTGCTCGTTGGATCTGTAGCACAATCCAACTTGCACATTCTGTGGCAGGCCTGCCACAGCCTAAATCTGTAAAGGCCCACTCCACAAGGAAGGTGGGCTCATCTTGGGCGGCTGCCCGAGGGGTCTCGGCATTACAACTTTGCCGAGCAGCTACGTGGTCAGGGGAGAACACGTTTGTAAAATTTTACAAATTTGATACTCTGGCTAAGGAGGACCTGGAGTTCTCTCATTCGGTGCTGCAGAGTCATCCGCACTCTCCCGCCCGTTTGGGAGCTTTGGTATAATCCCCATGGTCCTTTCAGGAACCCCAGCATCCACTAGGACGATAGAGAAAATAAGATTTTACTTACCGATAAATCTATTTCTCGGAGTCCGTAGTGGATGCTGGGCGCCCATCCCAAGTGCGGATTATCTGCATAAATTGTACATAGTTATTGTTAACTAATTCGGGTTATTGTTGAAGGAAGCCATCTTTCAGAGGCTCCGCTGTTATCATACTGTTAACTGGGTTCAGATCACAAGTTATACGGTGTGATTGGTGTGGCTGGTATGAGTCTTACCCGGGATTCAAAATCCTCCCTTATTGTGTACGCTCGTCCGGGCACAGTACCTAACTGGAGTCTGGAGGAGGGTCATAGGGGGAGGAGCCAGTGCACACCACCTGATCGGAAAAAGCTTTACTTTTTGTGCCCTGTCTCCTGCGGAGCCGCTATTCCCCATGGTCCTTTCAGGAACCCCAGCATCCACTACGGACTCCGAGAAATAGATTTATCGGTAAGTAAAATCTTATTTAAACACCCAGAAGTGACACATGTAGTCAGTCCTCCTATCCCCTTACTCTATCAATTAATGTAACACATTTACTAAAGACAAATGCTGTAAAACCCCCGTTTTCGGGGGTTTTACCGCATTTTCAAATGTACTAACCCTCGGACTCCCGCTTAACGATGCAGAGGGTATAGTCAACTTTTTATGGCGATACCCTATAGAAGCCTATGGGCTTCTTACCGCGTCCCGCCACCTCCGCGCCACTCCGCCCACCCTCCCCCCGGCATACCTGTGTGCAGGCAGCCCGTGGTCGCGGAACCCAAACTTCCCCTTCCCCAGCAGCACAGCCGGGGGTCCTTCTGGCTGCAGGGAGAAGGATTCCAGGACTGACTGCTGATATCACCTCCCGGGGCTGGGAGTTGACGGAGATCCCCCGGACACCTTCTCACAGCTATCGCGGGGGTCTCTGTCATCGCTTTGCCATGTTAATTGCATACTGTATGTTAGTACATGTTAGTACTGTGGTGGACGGTGAGGGGCGGCGATGTATTTTAATACATCCCGCCCATAAGAGGCTAAATGAGCAGTGTTTTAAGTGAAGAATGACCTTGAAGTCCCACTTTGCTCTTCACACCATGTTGATGTCCAGGTGTTTTCTAAAAATATAGGAGCAGATTGATTTACCAGGACCAATTCCGAGTACCTAGAGGCAGGTATGTACTAAGTGGGCATGTGTACAGTGGTGCCTGTCCTGGAGATAGAAATTGAAGATTCTCTGATAGATGGCAATTAATTATTTTGGGAGACTGGTATATAGGTATTAAGACTTGACCTAAACCAAGCAGAAACCCAACCGGAGTAATTATCAGTGGATTGGCGACACACGGTTACCACGTCGTTGTCCAGTCACAATTCTCCTGGTTGAAGTCCAGGTCTGGCCGCACCATTCTCTGCGGATAGCAGTAATGTACGGTAGCCGTTCCATTCCCCAAAGGGCTTTTATTGTTAAGTGTTCTTCAGTGTCTTCCAGTAAAACCATCAGAGCGGCAGAGAGTCTGTAGACACAGCAGCGGGGCCTTACTAATGACTAATCTGTCATTGCTGGTGATGTCATAGTGACTAAATGCTTCATGAAAACAGTAGATCAGATCCTGTTACATATAAACAAATGCGAGTAGCTATAATTTCAGGGGAACCCATCCAGTTACTGGTTCCCTAGACATCACAGATTATATTTAGCAACAGGCAATACAATTAGTAGCTAGAATATCATTCTATACTAAATTAAAGGCATATTTAATGGCTGCATCCAGAGAATATGCTCTTTTTTTTGTGGTGAGCCCCCTCTCACTGATTTTTGGGTAGGATATAAAGTTTCCCCCGCATGCAAAGAAACATAGAATCTGCCGTCAAACATAGAATTTGACAGCATTTAAGAACCACTTGGCTCATGTACACACACGGGTTAATTTTGTTGTCGAGAGTCAGTTAACCTACCAGTATATTTTTGGATTATGGCAGGGAACCCACACAAGTACGGGGAGAATATACAAACTCCACACAGTTAGCGCCTTGGTGGGAATCGAACCTATGACCTCAGTGCTGTGGGGCAGTAATGCTAACCATTACACCATTCATATATCCGTCAATGAGTTTTATTTTAACAGCCTGATGTAGGTTGATATGAAACAACGGAAGCTTTCCGGACTAGCTGCGTACCCCCAGTGTCATTAATCCAATGAATTTGTGATAGATTAAATGTACAGATGCGTCCTCATACATCTTGCCGCAATACGCCACGCAGTGAGAGATGCCTGGCTTGAGTGAGCTGACAGGTCCCATGCAACTCCATCAGCGTTGTACGTCTTTGTTTGCCGAAAATGCATCTTATTCACAGCACTGTGTGAATAGGACGCACAAGCAGACTCCTCTGATTAAAATGATATGCGGCATGCCTATATTCTCTGTGCAACCGTGATTGTGTCTGCATACGAAATGGTACATTTCAGTGCTCTCTCTGAAAACACTGTAGAGTAGCATTTCGTATGCAGGTACAGCGGCGGTCGCAGACAGATTATAGGCATGTCACATATCATTTTAAGCAGCAAAAGCATTTGCCTTATTTTGCGAATAAGACACATTTTAATAAAAAAAGTCACACGAAAAGACCCTTGGCGCTACCAAATCACGCCACAGCATGGCGTGACTAAAAAGACTGTTTAACACGCAGAGAGACTAAATGTAAGTGGTCACAGCTGTATTTTCTTCTGTCACAGGTTGAACGCTGTGGAGCGATATTTGTATCTACGCATTTCTTTCTACTGTGCGTCTAATTCTCTACTGTGCACGCATGTGTCCAGATTTTTTTTGTACACAGTCGCAGTACAAATTTAGACGCACAGTAGAAGAAATATACGGGTCGTACCTGGATAGTGACTTGGAGGTAATGGATGGGGAGGCTCATCGGAGTTTCTCAAGCGTGTCGCTGATGGCGGTTACATACAGAGATGCAGATTTGCTCACACAGGAGACAATATTCAGGCGGATAATCTGCTCCTGCCATGGGGCTGATGGCGCAACTGGTTGTTGAGTCTAAAGACGCACCAACCTGTATTTCAGCAGCTACGAACACTGACAGTGGGCCTCTCAGTCCCTGCACATTCAGACGCATGGATGTGTGATGCCCAGTATCTGTCCCTCTGGCCCCTCCTAACCACAACTGCAGCTGCTGCCCCGCAGGGTTTAATAGGCTGTCCGGTTGCTAGGCAGCTAAAGTGGTCCAGACAATTACCTGCAGGACACTAGGACCCAGGATGGAGGAATCTGCAGGCTTAAGGGGATTGGCGGCCCAGAGAGCGGGAGAAGGTAGACGGGACTGGCGCCAAGAAGAGAGGTCCGGCGGGAGAGAGAGGACGAACGGAGCAGCGGCGCGCGCCTCAGACCCCCGGGCGGAGAGAGCCGCGGACGGAGACCAGCGGGACCGCTACTGTCAGCCGCCGGGGAATTGCCGCACAAGCGAGGGCGCCAGAGAGTGACATCACGCCCGGCCGCCGGGCGGAGAAGATGCGCTGCCGCTGGGCGCCGGGAGCAAGCTGCCGCTGGCCGCCACTACGGAGCTGAGAGTCACAACGGGGGGAGACGCGGGAGTGCGCGCTGTGTAGCGCATGAGTGGAGCTGCGGCCCCGACAGGAGGAAGAGCCGCCCGGAGCCCCCACCATTGCTATACTGAACTCCACGGAAGCAGAGGCTGGAGACAGGTACTCCTCACACTCCTTACGCCAGGGGACACTTAGTAGGGGAACTGAGGCACCTTCCCCCCTCTACTCTAACCCCAGCTAACTCTCTACGCACCTCCACAGATAGGGGAACCTTAGTCCCGACCGCACTCTAAGACCACACTGTGCCTCAACCCGGGCGACCCCTAAGTTGCTACCTAAGCCACCGCCTCAAAGAGACGCACTGACCTAAAGGAGCAGTACCACTACGCTGCACCCCAGTTGTTATACGCCCTTCCCTCTTGCCAGGTTGTGTTAAGGGAAGTGATCCCCGGAAGGCAGTCAGAACTGTGTATTGTGTGCCGGACGTATCAGCCCCACCAGACGGCGAGCAGGCATACCTGCCTTCAGTTGCTTCGCTGTGCGAATCCATATGTGGACTTCTACGGATTTTGTGTAAGGTCAGAGACTTCCCTTTAAAAAGTCTATAGTGTCGCCTAGTGGCCTACTACTATACTGTTTGAACATTCCCGAACCTTCTTTTTTCTCTTAAAGGCCAGTTTAGGTATTGGAATTTCGAAAGTACTTATGTTGTTATGACCTGTTTCATTATGCAAATGACCTGTATTATTTAGTAATGTGCCTTACCAAAATGTGCTAAATATACTGACTAGTAGCTCACGTTACGTAAGTGGTACAATAAACCTTTGTTACCGTATCCCACTGTAGTGGTCCTTACACACTTGGGGGTGTTGTCTGTACTGGGGTATCTCCGTTCTTCTGCCCAGGTCCTATACAGGTGTCCTCCGCAGATTCCAACAGGCTTCGCACAAGCATGAACTGGACGACCGGACCAGCTGCAACGGGACAGATGCGAGACTTCAGGTACGCTTCACCACATATTACACTTGGCGTCCGCAAACAGGATACGAACAAGATGACGGAATCACAGGTTCCCGCTACTCCCACATCAGCATCCGGCAGGAGGATGCTACCACCGTCACCCGGACAAAGAAACACGACCACCATGGCGGCATCACCGTTGACTATGCCATACTATTTTGGAGCACCATGGTTACCAACGTTTGCAGGAAAACAAGTGCCGGGTTCGAGTACATTCAAAGAATTTAAAGACAAGATGTACTCCATGTTCTGCCTGTACTCGCTAACCGAAGAACAGAAAATAGAGATCGTGATGGGTCAATTGACGGATTCGGCACTACGGGAAGTGAAGGCATGGGAAAACTGACCTGTTTCATTATGCAAATGACCTGTATTATTTAGTAATTGGCCTTACCAAAATGTGCTAAATATACTGACTAGTAGCTCACGTTACGTAAGTGGTACAATAAACCTTTGTTACCGTATCCCACTGTAGTGGTCCTTACACACTTGGGGGTGTTGTCTGTACTGGGGTATCTCCGTCCTTCTGCCCAGGTCCTATACAGGTGTCCTCCGCAGATTCCAACAGGCTTCGCACAAGCAGGAACTGGACGACCGGACCAGCTGCAACGGGACAGACGCGAGACTTCAGGTACGCTTCACCACATATTACAGATGTACAGCAGTTAACAGCTCTGTACCTCATGCCTCATGGTGGTAGGTATTTCAGAGTCAGGAACTTTGGTTCAGCCAACATAATGGTGGTATCAACTGTGTTTAGTTGGTAGGTCCACATTAAATATGTTTCTGTTCATATAAATTACCTCAGTTTTGTTATCTGGAAAGATTTTCCATTATCCATTGATAAACATCAGATATTTTAGTCAGTATGTTAAAGAAAGAGAAGAAAAGGGCTCAGGATGCCACGTATGAAATGAGCCTCTCTGGTGCCCAGCTCCATTCATCCAGTACCCCAGGGCTCCGAGGAAAACCTGCAACAGGGTGGCCTCAGTTACCTGCATCATCTACTGTCCAATCCATGAGTGACAGCTCCTCTCCAGAATCCGGGCCCAGCGATCCCCACAGGAGGACAGGTGCGTGAGATATACAATTTCTCTATATAAACTCATGGAAGCCATAAAGCAGTACCTGACACATAAATCATAAAGCAGTACCTGACACATAATTCATAAAGCAGTACCTGACACATAAATCTTTGACATAACCTTCTGATGAATCTCATTACTAAAACCATGGAAACAGATCTAAGCCGTAGCCAAGTGCATATATGGTAAGATATGTGAGCTTATGTCCAGATGTAAGCACAGCCACTGCCAGCAATCTCGGTCTGCAGGGTGATTGAGTTGGACAGTAATCTCATCCTTGAAAGTGTTCACATATATGAGCAGGGAAAATCAATGATTAACACTGTAGACGCGTTTTAGTAATGCTTCCACTAACGCGTTTTCCTTCCTCTTTTACCAATTCCAGTTTATTGTACTTGTTAGCGCACGAGAATCAGAAGGCGTGCTGCATTAGAAAATGACACCACTTTTTGCTATTGTACATTTATCTCACTTTTTAAGCATTCAGATGTGAACCAGCCCTTAGGTCAGGGGTGGGGAACCTCCGGCCCGCGGGCCGTATAAGGCCTGCAAAGCCATTTGTTCCGGCCCACCTGCTTGTGTCAGCAAGACATGCCACCGCTCAGTCCGGCGGCGGCGGCGTTTCTCAGCTGTCAGGGCAGGGAGGAGAGCGCAGCTACATGTCCGGCGGCAGCGGCGTGTAGGATCTCAAACCTGCCGCCTGTTTGTGAGGCAATCAGAGCTTGCGGCCCGTCCACAAGCTCTGATTGGCTCACGAACCGGCGGCTGGTTTGAGATCCTATCCACTGCCGCCGCCCAACATAGCCGCGCTCTCCTTCCTGCCCTGACCCCCTGACAGCTGTGACGCGCCGCCGCCGGACGGAGCAGCAGTGAGCAGCACTGTGGGGGCATTTGTGGATCTGGCACTGTGGAGGCATTTGTGGATCTGGCGCTGTGGAGGAATTGGTGGATTTGGCACTGGGGGAATTTGTGGATCAGGCACTGTGGGGGCATGTGTGGATCTGGCACTGGGGGCATTTGTATATCTGGCACTGTGGGGACATTTGTATATCTGGCACTGGGGGCATTTGTATATCTGGCACTGTGGGGACATTTGTATATCTGGCACTGGGGGCATTTGTATATCTGGCACTGTGGTGGCATTTGTGTATCTGGCACTGTGGCGGCATTTGTGTATCTGGCACTGCACTATTGGGGGCATATGTGTATCACGTCCCATTTTAATTGGCCACACCCATTTATTGGCTCACTCAGTACCTTTAAGCGGCATAACTACTGGGGGGCAGAATAATTTTTTAGTTGATCATTTTTGTATGGCCCCCGAAGGATTTTCTAAATATCCAAATGGCGCTTGGTAGAAAAAAAGGTTCCCCGCCCCTGCCTTAGGTTATCCTGGATCTGCTCACTGTCCTAAAAGATATAGGGGGTTATTCAGGTTTGTTAGCAAACAGAAAAGCAAGAAAATGGGCAAAACCATGTTGCACTGCAGGTGGGGCAGATGTAACATGTGCAGAGAGATTTAGATTTGGGTGGATTATATTGTTTCTGTGCAGGGTAAATACTGGCTGTTTTATTTTACACTTCAATTTAGATTTCAGTTTGAACATACCCCACCCAATTCTAACTCTCTCTGCACGTTACATCTGCCCCACCTGTAGTGCAGCATGGTATTGCCCATTAGTCTGCTTTTTTGCTTTGCTAACAAACTTGAATACCCCCATATCCTGCAGCATGGTTGATGAATGTTATCACTACATCTATGGGCATGTTCTTGTATGGAGGACAAATGAGAGTTCAGTGTATTCTGAAATGAAAGTATAAACCAAAAAATGTAAACTGCTGAAGAACCTTCCCAACACTGTCCCACAAATGTACTTGCAGGCAGCTTTGCTTTCACCTTTCTGTCCAGTTGATCCCAAACCAGCTGGATAGGGTGTAAGTCTGAATACTGTGCGACGGTGGCAGAACCAGTGTGCAGCGGGCCCAGGTGCAAAAATATGCTTTGGGCCGTGTCGTCGTCCCCCCCCCCCCCAAAAAAAAAAAAAAAACCACAAAAAAAACAACAACAACAAAAAACAACCCAAAACAAAACAGAAACAAGGCACAAGAAAAAAAATAACAAAATATTTGGAGGAGGGGCCCTCAGGTGTCTACTGTTACTATATCAGCATGATAATAGTAGAAACCGGAGTAGATGTAACCATATTGCACCCTGAGAGATGTATTATCCTACATACGGGATCACTACGGCTGGCCGGCGGTCGGGCTCCCGGCCGGCGCCGGTATACTGAGCGCCGGGAGCCCGACCGCCGGCAAACAGAAGACCACCCCTACATACAGTAGGCTTCATTGCAACAGTGCCTCTGTCTTTATAACACACTCCATATACTACACCCACCCATCCATCAATGCTATATGTAGTACCTCTTACTACTACTCACAGATCCCCCAAGCACTGAAATGCCACTGACTGACCCATACCACACCCACTGTAATTCCCCTCACCACAAATCCTTGACCCCATAACTGACCCTCTAAAATACCTCTCACTCACCATCACTACCTAAACCCATATCTCAATGACCGACATACCCCTCACTCACCATCACTACCTGAACCCATACCTCACTCACCAACATACCCCTCACTCACCATCACTACCTAAGCCCATACCTCACTCACCGACATACCCCTCACTCACCATGACTGCCTGACCCCATACCTCACTCACCGACATACCCCTCACTCACCATTCACTGCCTGACCCCATACCTCACTCACTGACATACCCCTCACTCACCATCACTACCTAAACCCATACCTTACTCAATGACATACCCCTCACTCACCATCATCACCTAATCCCATACCTCACTCACCGACATACCCCTCACTCACCATCATCACCTGATCCCATACCTCACTCACCGACATACCCCTCACTCAACATCTGTACCTGAACCCATACCTCACTCACCGACATACCCCTCACTCACCGACATACCCCTCACTCACCATCACTACCTGAACCCATACCTCACTCAATGACATACCCCTCACTCACCATCATCACCTGATCCCATACATCACTCACCGACATACCCCTCACTCACCGTCACTACCTGAGCCCCATACCTCACTCACAACATACCCCTCACTCACCATCACTGCCTGAACCCATACCTCACTCACCGACATACCCCTCACTCACCATCACTGCCTGACCCCATACCTCACTCACCGACATACCCCTCACTCACCATCACTGCCTGACCCCATACTTCATTCACTGACATACCCCTCACTCACCATCATTGCCTGACCCCATACCTCACTCACTGACATACCCCTCACTCACCATCACCGCCTGAACCCATACCTCACTCACCGACATACCCCTCACTCACCATCACTGCCTGACCCCATACCTCACTCATTGACATACCCCTCACTCTTCATCACTGCCTGACCCCATACCCATATGTGTATGTTCTGCTTAATGTCTGCATGTTTAGTGTGTTTTGCATTAAGTCCCCCCTCTTGTCTATATGTTCTGAGTTATGATCTGTATCGTGTTTCCAACCCCCATCTATACACTATGTCCAGTACTGTGTGCCCCCCCCCCCCCCCCCCCCCATGTTCTGTATTTTGCACCAATAACTGTACAAACAATAATCTACATCCCCTTCCCCCTGGGTATTACCATTTTTGTGCTTTTTTCCCTCACATCATCTGTTTTTAAGGTACTTGCTATCCCCTCTTCTATTGCCAGTAATGTGCTCCAACCACTGTATTGTCGGTACTGCATCCCCCTCTGTATTGCCAGTGATGTGCTCCCCTAGTGTGCTGCTGGTGATGTGCCTCCATAATATATTGCTAGTGATGTGCCCCCTCCCAACTGTTTTCCCAAAGTGGTTTCACTAATGAATTTACAGTAGTGTGCCCCCATGTCCCAAGACTGTGCTCCCCCCATTTACGGCCATTAATGTTCTCCCTCCATCATTGTTCTGCTCCAGCCCTCCAAACTCCACTCCTACTGGATGGTAATTTACCTTGTTCTGTCTTCACTGTCTGTGTCCTCCTCCATGCTCACACTCTCCAAACACGCGGGTCTCCTCTCTCCAGTGACGTTGTGATGTGATTACATCAAGTTGAGTGACATTGCTCTGGATAGTCAGGGACAAGATTGACAATTGAGGACCGGAAAAGGGCCCCCCTCCCTTTCTTCCATGTGGACTGCTTCCTCCATCTTTATGGCCTGAGGCCACCGGGCAGCAGCATACTATAACACATTACAAATGCAGCTTGTTAATACTGCTGACGAATGTGGGCCTCGGAGCACTGCAGCAGCTGCACTGCTGGTAGTTCCGCCACTGCTGTGCACCCTTTCTGTGATATGTAGCCTTCTGCCTTGTTCTTTACCTCAGAGGTAGATTTTGGGTTATTATCTTGCAATAGGATGAACCCTTGACCTATTATGTGTATACGAGAGGGTATAGCTGCCTGGTCCTTCAAAACGCAGAGGTAGCCCTTTTGGTTGAGAGCCCCGATTTATAATCCAACGAAAGAGCACCAGATTATCTGGCTACGTCCTCCTTGTTTAACACTTCGTGTTATGGGTTTTATTAAGTGTTTCACAAGCCGCCACTCTCCATCGTGTTTCAGCATAACATTTTGACAGTCAATGCTATTAATGACAAGACATGGCATGCTTGTCTATTAAAAGCATATATCTTTTCAATTTTGGGCTTAAACATGCTTGGAAGTGGCAGCTTTTACAGTCTACCATTAAGCAAATAAACCCCACACCCAAGGAACCATCCTTCCACCCACTTGACCGCATCCAAAAACACTGCATGATGAACCACAAATTTCAAATGTTGATTCATTGGTCCATAAGAACTGGTAAAAAGGATTAATAGTTTACTGCACTTGTGGTGAGCTGCTTAGTTTGTGAATCACTGGATCTTGTTAGTTAAAAAGGTACTGTATAACCAAGCGCTGTGTGTAAGTACAAGTGTAGTGGAGTGAGAAAAATAATAAAAAATTAATAATAAAAAATGTGATAGGTAAAAATAAATATAAAATGAAATAAATAGCTTAAATAGGGAAAAAATAGGGAAGATAGAAAATAGTTTGAGATAAGTGCAATGCGGGAAAAAAAGGTTAAAAAACTTTTAAAAACAACAGTCAATGTTTACAGCCCCTTTCCGGGTGCTGTTGGAGCTTCCAGACACTAGGTACGTATGGTGAGAGTTCTGTTTCAAAGAGCTTTTCTTAGCTTACCCTAATTCAGATGCGGTACTATTACTGCACCGAGCGCTGTGTACGTTTTACCGGAAGTTCGGACATCGGTTTCCAATGACGTCAGACGCTGGCGGTGGCGGGACTTCTTCACGATTCTATGTCTGCTCCCACGATAAACCAACGCATTTCAAATCCTGCTGGATTCTGTTTCAAGAATAAGTGGTGTTTGCTATGTGTGCTGCTTTTATAGGGTAAAAACTTTATTAGAAAAGACGGAAGTCGCCGGAACCGGAAGTGGGCTAGCGGCGGCATCCTCATGGTAAAAATGTTTCTTTCTCATACGTCCTAGAGGATGCTGGGGACCACATCAAGACCATGGAGGTATAGACGGGATCCGCAGGAGACATGGGCACTCTTAAGACCTTTCAGTGGGTGCGAACTGGCTTCTCCCTCTATGCCCCTCCTCCAGACCTCAGTTTTAGAAATGTGCCCAGGCAAACTGGATGCACTCTGAGGAGCTCTACTGAGTTTCTCTGAAAAGACTTATGTTAGGTTTTTTATTTTCAGGGAGAACTGCTGGCAACAGACTCCCTGCTTCGTGGGACTGAGGGGACAGGGGGGGTCATTCCGAGTTGTTCGCTCTGTAAAAATCTTCGCATCGCAGCGATTTTCCGCTTAATGCGCATGCGCAATGTCCGCACTGCGCCAAGTAAATTTGCTATGCAGTTAGGATTTTTACTCACGGCTTTTTCATCGTTCTGGCGATCGTAATGTGATTGACAGGAAATGGGTGTTACTGGGCGGAAACAGGCCGTTTTATGGGCGTGTGGGAAAAAACGCTACCGTTTCCGGAAAAAACGGAGGAGTGTCTGGGCGAACGCTGGGTGTGTTTGTGACGTCAAACCAGGAACGACAAGCACTGAACTGATCGCAGATGCCGAGTAAGTCTGAAGCTACTCAGAAACTGCTACGAGGTGTGTAATCGCAATATTGCGAATACATCGTTCGCAATTTTAAGATGCTAAGATTCACTCCCAGTAGGCGGCGGCTTAGCATGAGCAAATCTGCTAAAATCCGCTTGCGAGCGAACAACTTGGAATAACCCCCAGAATTAGAGCCAACTTCCTAAAGAGTTTCATGGCACTGCTTCTGGCTGACAGAACACCATTAGCTCCTGAAAGATACTGAACGCTAGCCGTGTCTAGATGCTCACTCCCACAGCACGCCGTCACCCCCCTCACAGAGCCAGAAGTCAGAAGACAGGTGAGTATGAGAAGAATGAGCTTCTAAGTAAGTGACGGCTGAGGTACGGCGCGGCTGGCGGGAGCACAGAGCGCTATTGCTGCCCACACACACAGGCACTGCAGGTTGCAGGGCGGGGGGGGGGGGCGCTGCCCTGGGCAGCAAGAAATATACCTCAAACTGGCTAAAAGGGGGCATAAGATGCCGCTGGCACAGCCCTACCCCCACGAGTATAAATATCATGATGTATGCTGAGTGTAAGGACGCGCCATTGTGGGGGCGGAGTTTCTTCCTCAGGCAGCCAGCACACTACTCGGCGCCATTTTCTCTCTCTCCTCAGGCTGCAGAGAACACGCTGGTCCTCTCCTCCACTTCTGACAAGTACAGGGTGCTATTAAGGGGGGGCACAAAGCGATTGTGGTGCAATTAATAGTGTGAATTACTGTTTAAAAGCACTGTTTGGCTGTGGGCATTCTGTGTTCACAGGCATAGCATACTGGCGCTGGGATTGTGAACTGGCTGCTCCTATACTGTGTCCCTCTGACAGATTTTACTGTGGGTCTGTCCCCAAATAAGTCCCAGTGTGTCTGTGAGTGTGCTGTACACGTGTAAGGCATGTCTGAGGCAGGGAGTTCCTCCCTGGAGGAAGGCATTTTAGGGACACAGAGTTGTAATGTGGTGGCGCTGCCGGCACACCAAGAGCCTGCATGGGTGAAAGAGATACATGACAGTATGCATCTGATTAACCGAAGATTAGATAAGTCTGAATCTAAGGCTGCATGGTGGAGAAAATCTGTGGAAGATGTGATTTTTCAGGATGCTGTTATTCCTTTTGCAGGCGGCCCCTCTGGGTCACATAAGAGACCATTTGCGAATCTTGTGCACACAGATACCGACACGGACTCTGATTCTTGTGTCGACGATAGTGACTCCAGAGAGATAGATCATAAATTGGCTAAAAGTATACAATATATGATTGTGGCTATAAGGGACGCGTTGGAGGTTACAGAAAGCACTCCTGTACCTCAGGAGAAGGTTTATTTATGTAAGGAAAAGAAATCCAAAGTAACGTTCCCTCCTTCACACGAACTAAATGCTCTTTTTTGAAGGAATGTGCGTGAATCCTGATAAGAAATTTCGTATTCCCAAAAGGATTCAGATAGCTTACCCTTTCCCGGCTGAGGACAGGAAAAAATGGGAGTCACCCCCTGTGTTAGATAGTGCGCTTTCCAGGTTGACAAAGAAGGTAATTCTCCCTGCACCTGGCACGGCTTCACTTAAGGAGCCAGCAGACCGCAAAATGGAAACGACATTGAAATTCATTTATGTTACCAATGGTACGCTGCTCAGGCCCACTATTGCCTGCACGTGGGTGAGTCGCGCTATTGAAAAATGGTCAGAATGCGTGTCATCAGAGATTGACACGATTGATAAAGATGAGATACTCCTTAAGTTAGGGAATATCAAGGACGCTGCCGCCTACATGCTGGAAGCAATGAAGGATATTGGACTCTTGAGTTCAGAAGCCGTTACCAATGCAGTATCGACTCGGCGGGTGCTGTGGATTGCCAGTGGAACGCGGATGCAGATTCCAAAAGAAACATGGAGGCGCTCCCATATAAAGGATGAGGCCTTATTTGGCGATGGCCTGGATGGGTTAGTCTCGGCGGCTACTGCAGGTAAGTCGACATTTTTCCCCTTTGCGCCTGCACCGGCAAAAAAGACCTTTCACCCACAAATGCAGTCCATTCGGCCCAATAAATACAAAAAGACTGGGGGTTCCCCCTTCTTTACAGGTAGGGGAAGAGGAAGAGGAAAGAAGCCCACAGTGGCTCCTGGTTCCCAAGAGCAGAAATCTACCGCTACTTCTGCCAAATCCTCAGCATGACGGTGGAGCTCCCTTGCGGGAGGCCACTCGGGTGGGGGCACGTCTCAAACTCTTCAGCCAGGGTTGGATTCTGTCTGGCCTGGATCCCTGGGTGTTGCAAATAGTATCCCAGGGATACAAACTGGAGTTTCAATCCAAAAATTATGTCAAGACCAGGTCATAGTCCTGGTACCGTTGTCACAACAAGGGCGGGGTTTTTATTCAAGCCTCTTTGTTGTTCCGAAGCCGGATGGCTCGGTCAGACCGATCCTAAATCTAAAAGACCTGAATTGCTAACTGAAATGGTTCAAGTTCAAGATGGAATCATTTCGGGCGGTGATTGCCAGTCTGGAGGAGGGGGACTACTTGGTGTCGGTGGACATAAAGGATGCTTACCTGCATGTTTCCATTTATCCTCCTCACCAGGCTTATCTGAGATTCGCGGTTCAGGATTGCCATTACCAATTCCAGACGTTACCTTTCGGTCTCTCCACAGCGCCGAGGGTATTCACCAAGGTGATGGCGGAGATGATGGTCCTCCATCAGAAAGGAGTCAATATAATTCCTTATCTGGACGATCTCCTGATAAAGGCGACATCCAGGGAGCAGTTGTTACAAAACATATCACTCTCTCTGTCAATACTCCAAAAACACGGGTGGATCATAAATTATCCACAGTCACAATTGGAACCGACGACAAGGTTGTCTTTCCTCGGGATGATTCTGGACACAGAAGTTCAGAGAGTATTTCTGCCGGTGGAAAAGGCTCTGGAAATCCAGAAAATGGTAAAACAGATATTGAAACCATCGAGTGTGTCGATCCATCAGGGCATTGGGATGTTGGGGAAGATGGTGGCGGCCTACGAGGCCATACAGTTTGGCAGGTTCCATGCCAGAGTATTCCAGTGGGACCTGATGGACAAGTGTACGGGGTCACACCTACACATGCACCGAAAGATAATCCTGTCGTCAAAAACCAGGATTTTACTCCTGTGGGGGTTACACAGCTCTCACCTGCTCGAGGGATGCAGGTTCGGGATTCAGCACTCGGTCCTGGTAACCACGGATGCAAGTCTCCGAGGCTGGGGAGCAGTCTCTCAGGGAGAAAACTTCCAGTGACGTTGGTCACATCAGGAAGCCTGCCTTCAGATAAACGTGCTGGAGCTAAGAGCCATTTACAACGGCCTTCAACAAGCTGTACATCTTCTTAAAGACCGTCCCGTGCAGATCCAGGCGGACAATGTAACAGCAGTCGCGTACATAAACAGGCAGGGCGGAACGAAAAGCAGAGCGGCAATGGCAGAGGTGACAAAAATCCTCCACTGGGCAGAAAAACATCTACAGGCTCTGTCGGCAATATTCATTCTGGGAGTAGACAACTAGGAAGCAGACTTCCTCAGCAGACACGATCTCCATCCAGGAGAGTGGGGCCTCCACCAAGAAGTCTTCGGAGAGGTGACAAGTCTTTGGGGAGTTCCTCAAATAGACATGATGGCGTCTCGCCTCAACAAGTAGCTTCAGAGATACTGTTCCAGGTCGAGAGACCCACAAACAGTAGTGACCCAGTGGGTTTTCCTGTCAGTGTATGTCTTCCCTCCACTTCCGCTGATCCAAAAGTACTCAGGATCATAAGAAAAACAAGGGTTCAAGCAATCTTCATTGCCCCAGACTGGCCGACGAGGGCTTGGTACCCAGATCTTCAGCATTTGCTCATAGAAGATCCTCGGCCTCTTCCTCCTCGAGAGGACCGTGCGTGTACCAAGACTTACCGTGGCTACGTTTGACGGCATGGCTGTTGAGCGCCGTATCCTAGCCAGGAAGGGTATTCCCAAGGAAGTCATCCCCACCCTTATTCAGGCCAGAAAGGGAGTAACGTCGAAACATTACCACCGTATTTTGTGAAAATACGTGTCTTGGTGTGAATTCAAGAAAGCTCCTACGGAAGAGTTTCACTGAGGGCGTTTTCCTCCATTTTTTTCAAGATGGTGTGGAGGCAGGCCTCCGATTGGGATCAATCAAGGTTCAGATTTCAGCCTTGTAAGTGTTCTTCCAAAAACAATTGGCCTCTTTTCCAGAGGTTCAGACCTTCGTGAAAGGGGTTCTGCACATCCAGCCTCCATTCGTGCCTCCAGTGGCACCATGGGACCTTAACGTGGTATTGCATTCCTTCAATCGGATTGGTTTGAGCCTCTAAAAAAGATAGAGTTGAAGTTTCTCACTTGGAAAGTGGTGATGCTTTTGGCTTTGGCATCTGCAAGACGGGTGTCTGAATTGGGGGCCTTGTTTCACAAGAGCCCTTACCTGATCTTCCATGAAGATAGGGCAGAGTTGAGAACTCAACAACATTTTCTTCGTAAGGTGGTTTCATCTTTTCACATAAATCAACCTATTGTAGTACCAGTAGTTACTGACACATTCACTGAATCAAAATCTCTAGATGTGGTTAGAGCTCTGAAAATCTATGTTGCTAGAGCGGCTCATATATGGAAAACAGAGGCCCTGTTTGTCCTGTATGCTCACAACAAGATTGGGTGTCCTGCTTCCAAGCAGACTATAGAACGGTGGATCAGAAATACGATTCAGCAAGCTCATATTACGGCTGGATTGCTGTTACCGATTTCGGTGAAGGCCCATTCCACTAGGAAGGTGGGCTCATCCTGGGCGGCTGCCCAGGGGTTCTCGGCATTACAACTGTGCCGAGCAGCTACTTGGTCGGGGTCAAACACATTTGCTAAGTTCTACAAGTTTGACACCTTGGCCGATGAAGACCTAAAGTTTGGTCAATCGATGCTGCAGAGTCGTCCGCACTCTCCCGCCCACACTGGAGCTTTGGTATAAAGCCCATGGTCTTGATGTGGTCCCCAGCATCCTGTAGGACGTATGAGAAAATGGGATTTTGATACCTACCGGTAAATCCTTTTCTTCTAGTCCGTAGAGGATGCTGGGTGCCCGTCCCAGTGCGTACTTTACCTGCAGTTTAGTTATTAGAGTTACACAAGTTGTGTTATCTTAGTTTTTCAGCATGTTGCTGCAATTGTTTCATGCCTGTTGGCATGTATTATGTTTAATGCCATGTGTGCGGCATGGTTGAGGGTGTGAGTTGGTTAGTATTAAAGTTAGTCCTTTCCTCGAAATGTCCGTCTCCCTGGGCACAGTTCCTATAACTGAGGTCTGGAGGAGGGGCATAGAGGGAGGAGCCAGTTCGCACCCAATGAAAAGTCTTAAGAGTGCCCATGTCTCCTGCGGATCCCGTCTATACCCCCATGGTCTTGATGTGGTCCCCAGCATCCTCTACGGACTAGGAGAAAAGTATTTACCGGTAGGTATCAAAATCCTAGTATTGCACTTATATAGAAAAAATGGAAAGTAGTAAGAATAAGATATAAAGGTGAAGTAAAGTCAATAATTGAAGGCAAGAGTAACTAGTGACTAAATAGAAATAAAAAATACAAAGAAAAATTATGATTTGAAAATAAATAAATAAAATAAAAATAGAAATAGAAAATTAAAATAAAAAATAAAATAAAAATAATAAAAAATAAATAAAAATAGAAAAATAAATTAATATAAATCAAAATCAGTGGATTGTAAATTCAGAGGTGTGATGTATGTTAATGAAAGGAAAATGTTTAGTTCTGTGTCGATATTTAGACCCTGTGGTTCCAATGTTTTTAGCCTATAGATCCATTCAGTTTCTTTTTTCTTTTTGAGCTGACTACATTTTCCCCCCTCCAGTGGGCTCTGACATTATGGATTCCGGTGAATTTTAGACCTGTGGGGTCTTTGTTGTGTTTGGTTAGGAAATGAGCTGACACACTATGTGTTTTTAAACCTCTTTTTATGTTGTAGACGTGCTCGGCAATTCTGGTTTTGAGTTTGCATTTGGTTTGTCCTACGTACTGTTTTCCACATGAGCATTCTAGTACGTATGTTGCTCCCTCTGTCTGACAAGTTATATGGTCTTTGATTTTGAATTCCTCCTTTGTTGTGTTTGACCTGAAGTCTATAATGGATTTTGTAATTGGCTGTTGGTTCTTACAACCGGCACAGTCTGTGCAGTATTGGAATCTTTTGGTTTTATTTGAAATTATTGATGTTTGGAGTATCGGTAGGTAGCTGCTTGTTAGTTGTTGTTTTAGGTTGATCGCTTTTTTGTAGATTACTCTTGGTTTCATTGGTATTGATTCCTCTTGATCTTCGTCCAGAAGTAGCATGTGCCAATGTTTGTCCAAAAATTTTTCAATATCGATATGATTGCTGTTAAACTGTGTTATAAGGTTAATGGAAGTTCTTGATTTGAATGTAAGTAATTCTGTCCTTTTGAGTTTTTTTACTTTCTCTAGCTGATGGGTCAGTTGGTGTTTTTTGTATCCTTTTTGAAGAAATTTATTTTTCATGTCTTGTCCTTGTTGTTCCAATACTCTCTCATCTGTGCAGTTCCTTCTTAATTGGCAAAACTGTCCGCCTGGGATGTTCTCAATCCAAAGTCTATGGTGATTACTGTTATGTGAAAGCATATTATTTCTGTTGACTTTTTTAAAGTGTGTTCTTGCCAGGATTTTGTGATTCTCTATATAGATTTCCAGATCTAGAAAGACCACTGTGCTTTCACTGTGTATGGTGGTGAACTCAAGGTTCATGTTATTGTTGTTGATGTGTTTCGTGAATTCCATCAGGTCTTCGCGAGTTCCTTTCCAAATAAAAAATACATCGTCGATGTACCGATGCCAACATAAGATGTTATTCAGATTGGGGTTATGGTTCCAAATGTTCAGGTCCTCCCATCGCGATACGATACGATAATCTTTGTGTGTTAAATCTGAATTCTTGTTGTTCTTTGCTGTGAAAGACAAAAGAAATATAGGAGAGATCAAGAAGAGAAGGAACATTGTAAACATCTACAGAATGTTAAAAGACAAGTTTTAAATTAACCCACAAGAAATTGGGATCAAAGAAAGCCCTTTCACAGCAAATAAGAACAAGAATTCAGATCTAACCCTCAAAGATTGAACACACCAAGAAGACCAAAACCATACAGAACATGGAACAAAACAACGAGGTAGAAACAACACACCTCTAATTTTCAACCAAAATACTCACAAAACCCATATAAGTTAAGCAATTGTACAGTAGAGGAACAGAACAAGCTGAAAAAGATGAACTACAAGATTTTGAAGAACTAATAAAGACGATACAGAGAAAAGATTAAATTATGGGGTGGACAAAGCAACAAAAAAGATCCATTGAAAACGACATCTCAAGAAAAAACCCCAGACTACGTACTGTCGGTACAGAAAAAGAGAAGGAATACGGCACCTTCAGGAAAAGAGGTACAAGAGGAAGAAAAAGGAAGAACACAAAGAAAACCGTAGTAGATGACACTACAACATCAGAGACTATATTCAATCTCACCAAAAGAACGTTAATGAAAGATAAAGAGTGCGTACTAAGAAAAGGTCTAAAGTTCGCCCCCCAATCAGGCATTAACAAATTTAATCTCTTCATCGATACACAGAAGTTCGTGAGAAAACTCTGCATAAAGAAATTCTTCAAAAAGGATTATGATCAAGAAAAAGAGCAAACCTCTGCACCCGCAACAGAATTCCAACACCGTTTTAAAACCGCCATCAACTTTCTTCCCAAATCACATTAAGGGCCCTCGTATTACAACCTTTCAAAACCTGGTAGAAAAAGAAAAAAAGAAAATCTATCTTCAAAACCAAAGAAAGGATTCAACTTTACAAAAAAGGAAAATGCACTTAAAAGCCTAAAGGCACTTCCGGTTCCGGCAGCGCATGGAGTAGCCGTGCTCCGTTCTTGCTCTGTATCGCCGCTACATACTCGGCATATCACCTTCTAGGTGTCCCCACCGCAACCACATTGCAGCCTGAGCCTCCTGGGGGTCCCCCTCCGTGTGCATGGAGCGGTACTTGGCCGGCAACATGCCTGGGAAGCCTCCACGTGTCAGCAAAGACAGTGACCGCAGCGCCACTCCTAATATGGCCGCCGCAGCAGCACCAGGTCTTGGATCCTCAGACCTCACAACTCCTGTGGAACCACAGGTACATAAATGCCCCCACAAAATTTCTACACATGATGCAGCCCCTACCATTGCTACTGAGTGTACACTCTCTTATGCTGATATTGTGTGGGCTATAAAAGAAACGGTGCAGCCATTATTGCAAGAGCAGGCTCAGTCTCAAGCTGCTGCATTACAGCAGGCAGTGTTAGATATCAAAAGCCAATATAAACAGCTCACGAAGAGGATAGCCCAAGTTGAGCAGACGGTGGGCTCTAACTTTCAGGACATTGCTGAATTAAGACACCACTGTGAAACTCCACAAATCTGATGTACAAGTCTGGTCAAAACTAGACGATTTAGAAAACAGGTCACGCAGATGTAATTTACGCCTCATCGACCTGCCGGAGATGGTCCGTGGCCCTGCGCTATATCACTTCATATGCTACGTGTTACCTGAGTTATTGGACGTTCAGCAGGTATGTGCAGATTTAATCGTTGAAAGGGCTCATAGAACCAGCCCCTCCAGATTCACCAATACGAATTCCAGACCGCGTGCAGTCTTATTTAAATGTCTAAATTTCCTCCATAAGGAAGCATTATGGTCGGCGTCCCGCCGCCTCAAGGATTTGACATGGGAAGGGAATAAACTGCTAATATTCCAGGATTACTCCCCGGAGTTAACGAGGCTGAGAAAAGCTTTTGCGCCTTCCTGTTCTAATCTGGTAGCAGCTGGGCGCAAATTTGCCTTATTATACCCAGCTCGTTTGAGGATCTTCGAAGGAAATTCCTTCATCCCTTTGGAGGGATCCTAGTGATAGTGTGCTTATGGTTTAATGTCTACCTTTAAAATTGCTACATGGAATGTGGGGCGACTCCACTCCCCCATCAAAAGGAAAAAAGTGCTCTTATATCTTAATAAACTCCGTTTAGACCTGGTCTTTTTGCAGGAGACTCACCTCCTTCCCCCAGAGGCTCCAAAATTGAGGACACTTGTTTGGCAGGTTGTGGCCGACGCTCCTTTTACATCTAAAGCCAGAGGGGTCCTTATTTTGGCTAAACGCTCCTTGGGACTGTAGGTGATCTCTTCTATAATAGACCCAGAGGCACGATTTCTTATTTTAGAAGTTACTATTTTTGCCTCCCACTATGTGTTATGTACAGTTTATGCTCCTAATAATTATTCTAAAGCTTTTTTCTATTCCCTGCTTACTCAGCTATACCCTTTCTCTTCCCTACCTCTGATTGTGGGGGAAGATTTCAATATTATTGCTTCAAAGTATATGGACACTAATTCTGCTTCCTTGACTCGTATTCCTCCCAAATTGGGTATACCATACATAGAACAGCAGCTTAAGGTATCGGATAGCTGAAGATTTCTACACCCCACTGAGAAAGAGTACACCTGCCTCTCTGCAGCCCATCATTCTCTCTCCAGGATTGACTATTTACTGATCTCTGATTCCCTAGTTATCAATACTTTTGATTCTAGTATAGAACCAATGGAGTTGTCAGACCACTCGGTTGTCTGGGCTTCCATATCTACCTAGTTAGATGTTGGCTCCTTTAAACGCTGGCATTTACCAACAGATTTTTCCTCATCTATGGAATTCCGTAGAGAACTTGAAACTTTCAGGGATGACTACTCTGCTCTCAATGCCCAAATGGCTCAGGATGATCCTTTGATTTTCTGGCAGGCCTCCAAAGCAGTCCTTCGCGGACGTCTTATTGAATATGTTACTCGCAGAAAAAATAAATTTGCTACAGAATTTAAGCAATCCCAACAGCAGCTGACAGAAGGCTACCAGAGATTCAAACAAAATCTTTCTCCCACTTTGAAGCGTCTTTATTTGGATGCGATGTTAAATGCTTTAGGGGAAAAACACACTTTTTTATAAAAAACAGATTTTATCACTTTGGAAATAAACAGGTAAGCTTTTGTCAAATTTACTACGGAGAACCACGTCAAATTCTCTTATTCATCCACTTAAACGTTTAGATGGTTCTTTAGCTTCTAGATCTAAAGATATATAGTAGCTCAAGTCCTCTCTGACTTCTTTACAGATATCTATATATCCCCTCCTATTGATGAAAACACCAAATCGTTGTTTTGGGATTCTATCTCTTCCCAACAACTGGATTCGTCTTTAACAGATCAACTCTGCTCCCCTATTACTGAATCTGAGGTTGAAACTTCTATCAAGCACCTCAAACCTCTTAAGTCCCCAGGCCCGGATGGTCTATCCGGGGAATATTATAAAATACTCTCCTCTAAATTACTTCCTTCCCTCACTACATTATTTCATGTTATTCTCCTGTCCCATAAGGTACCTCCATATTTTAATGACGCTATCATAAGTCTCCTTCCTAAACCGGGCAAGGATCCACAACTTCCTGGGTCTTATAGGCCAGGAAGTTGTGGACTACAAATTATTCACAAATATTCTTGCTAACGGACTGAAAACCCTGTTCCCCTCTGTAGTCCATCCAGACCAAACAGGATTTATTTCCGGGAGGCATTTCACTAGCAATATATGAAAGATACTGGCTACGGCGCACTGGTTTGGCCGCACTGGGAACCCAGACCCACACTTTCTTTTTTTTCTCTAGATGCCTAAAAGGCATTTGACCTGGTGAATTGGGACCATTTATACACCACTTTGGCAAAGTTTGGGTTCCCACTGGGCCTGGCTCGTGTGCTGCAGGCTTTATACTCCTTGTCTAGTTCTCATTGTCTTCCAAAAAATTTCTTACTCCAATTGTTGCCCTTGAAGCTTACTAAGGCAGATTCTATGCTTTATGACATACTATTTACAAAATTTCTGTGGGCAAATAAAAAGCCAAGGATAGCTCTTGCCAAACTTAAATTAAAACGGGAGGAAGGTGGTCTCGCTATCCCAGATTTATCTGCTTTCTCTAAGGCAGTTGCCTTTAGATACATTACTGATTGGCTGTTGATGAGATCCTCGTATACCAATTACCATATTGTGCAAGCTCTGGTGTCCCCCTATGACTTAAAGGCCTTACTGCACTCCTTTATTACCACCAGTAGCGAAAGACAATTTGTTATTTTGGGACTCTTATCTGCCTTTGAAAGCAATAAATAAAGCGATGAATCGGAATTATGAGCGCTCTGATTTTATCCCCATTTGTGGAAACCCCTGTTTAACTTCAACTTTAGAAAATGCAAAGTTTGCTCTATGGCAAACTAAAGGAATCAGTTGTATTAGAGACATTTTTGATCCAGGGGAAGTAATGTTCTCTTTTTCTGGACTAATAGAGAGGTATAGTGTACTCCGATCAGAATTTTTTATGTACCTACAAGTTAAGCATTATGTTCAGTCCCTGCCTCAGGCTCTGCTTTCTCCCCGAGACTCTGACCCTCTCACATCTTTACTCGTACATATCTCAAAAATGCGCTTAAAAACTCAATATATATATTGGGATCTTCTCCCTATGAAAGTTGTCAAAGTGTGGTATTCTATGTATGAAAAATGGAAGGTAGACCTCTCTTTACAGGGGTCTATAGCTGACTTTTTTCGCCCTTTGTCGAATATTCTCAAAGCTCTTCACTTCTCAAACCTCCAGGAAGTCCACATTCAATTTCTAAATCGAGCATATATATCCCAGAGTCAGAGAAGTCACATGGTTTCCTCAGAATCCGGGCACTGCCCCAAATGCAACGCATCTAAAGCCACTCTGATGCATGCTTTTTGGCATTGCCCTAAGATACAACAATTCTGGAATAAGGTTTTATGGTACATTAATTCTAAATTTAAATTGAATCTTATTCTCTCACCTATCGCCCTTTTAGGTTTACAATTCTCTGACTGAGGCCTACCGCTAGAATCCCTACGCCTCCATCCTTTCCTTTATGTTTTGTTTACATTAGCAAAGAAAGCTATTTTGACTCAATGGATTTATAGGTTACCCCCTAGATTGAAACAATTGTTGACCATGGTGAATACAGTTATGTATTATGAACGACAATCTACTTTCTCTGACTTAGACAAAAATGTCCCCCTTTTCTATAGGAAATGGGGCCCGCTCACAGAGATTTTGGATCTCATACCTAGGTCTCACATCCTTGGATTCTTTGGCTACTTGAATTGTTCCGCTTTTCAGAAAATTTGACACCCCCCCCCTTTAAGTGACATAAAATTATCTTTTTTTTTTGAGCAAATTCCGCATTTCAAGCTTCCATGTACTCTGTTATGGTTGTTGCCGTATTTTGGTTGCTTTTGCCTCTGAGGAAAATATGTGACTTAATACACTTTTTGTTTTATCCCTTTTCCCTTCCTTGTCTTTGTCTCGTCTCTTGTATGTTTTGTCTGGTTTATGTTACTTTCTGTAGATTGTTTTTCTTTTAATGTTGTATTGTATATAGACAAATTTGACCTTACTATGGAAATAATTTTTTTGTCTTTATTTGTTTTGCTATTGGAAAATTTAAATAAAAATATATATAAAAAAAAGCCTAAAGGAAGACCACACCATCATAATAAAACCTGCAGATAAAGGGGGGAGTAGTCATCCAGGATCTCTATCACTACAAGCAGGAAGCAGAACGACTACTCTCGGACCCAGTCATCTATAAAAAACAAACTAAAGACCCAACAAAGGAGTTTACAAGAACATTAACAGAACAAATGGAAGAAGGATTGGAGCTAGGAATCATCAATAAAAAGAACATGATTATATCTGCATAAAAGATCCAAGAATCCCTACCTTCTACCACCTTCCCAAAATCCATAAAGATCAGGAAACACCACCAGGTAGACCAATTGTGTCGGGCATTGGGTCCATTTCCTGCAATCTATCAAAATATATAGACTGCTACCTTCAAGACTTGGTAGGAAAGCAGAAAAGCTTCTTAAAAGACACAACCAGCATATTACAAGTCTTTAACACCATAAGCTGTTAAGAAGGATATATACTATGCACAAATGACATTAATTCACTATATATGGCAATTCACCACCAAGCAGGATGCGAAGCAACACGTCACTTTTTGCGTACACAAACAACCATAACAAATATGCTAACTAATTTTCTTATGGACAGTATCGAATACATTCTTTAACACAACCATTTTTGGTATGAGGGATACTTCTACCTACAACAGTGCAGCACAGTGATGCGAACATCATTCGCACTGAGTTATGCAAACCTCTTCGTATCACGATAGGAGGACCTGAACATCTGGAACCATAACCCCCATCTGAATAACATCTTATGTTGGCATCGGTACATCGGCGATGTCTTTTTTTATTTGGAAAGGAACTAAAGAAGACCTGATCGAATTCACAAAATGCATCAACAACAATAACATGAATCTTGAGTTCACCACCGTGCACAGTGAAAGCACAGTGGTCTTTCTAGATCTGGAAATCTATATAGAGAATCACAAAATCCTGACAAGAACACACTGTAAAATAGTAAACGGAAATAATATGCTTTCACACAACAGTAATCACCATAGACTTTGGATCGAGAACATACCAGGCGGACAGTTTCACCGATTAAGAAGGAACTGCACAGATGAGAGAGTATTCGAACAACAAGGACAAGACATGAAAAATAAATTTCTTCAAAAAGGATTCAAAGACCACCAACTGGCCCAACAGCTAGAGAATGTCAAAAAAACTCAAAAGTACAGAATTACTTAAACATTCAAATCAAAAAATAAAAAAGGACTTCCATTAACATTTATAACACAGTTTAACAGCAATCATATCGAAATTGAAAACATTTTGGACAAACATTGGCACATCCTACTTCTGGATGAAGATCTAAAGGAATCAATACCAAGGAAACCAAGAGTAATCTACAAAAAAGTGAACAACCTAAAACAACAACTAACAAGCAGCTACCTACCGATACTCCAAACATCAATAACTTCAGATAAAACCAAAGGATTCCAATATTGCACAGACTGTGCCAGTTGTAAGAACCAACAGACAACTACAAAATGCATTATAGACTTCAGGTCAAACACAACAAAGGAGGAATTCCAAATCAAAGACCTATATAACTTGTCAGACAGAGGGAGCAATATACGTACTAGAATGCCCGTGTGGAAAACAGTACGTAGGACAAACCAAATGCAAATTCAAAACCAGAATTGCCGATCACGTCTACAACATAAAAAGAGGTATAAAAACACATAGTGTGTCAGCTCATTTTCTAACCAAACACAACAAAGACCGCACAGGTCTAAAATTCATCGGAATCAGAATATCAGAGCCCACTGGAGGGGGGAAATGTAGTCAACTTCCTAAAGAAAAAAGAAACGGAATGGATCTATAAGCTAAAAACATTGGAACCAGAGGGTTTAAATATCGACATAGAACTAAACATTTTCCTTTAATTAACATATATCACACCTCTGAATTTACAGGCCACTGATTTCTATTTTATTTTTATTTATTTATTTTTATTTTTTATTTATTTATTTTAAATTTTTATATTTATCTTAATTTTATTTATTTTTATTGTCATTTCATAATTTTTATTTTTTATTTCTATTTAGTCACCAGGTACTCTTATCTTCAATTATTGACTTTACTTCACCTTTATATCTTATTCTTACTACTTTCCATTTTTTCTATATAAGTACAATAGAAGATTTTTTTACCATGAGGATGCTGCCGCTACCCCACTTCCGGTTCCGGCCACTTCCGTTTTTTCTAATAAAGTTTTTACCCTATAAAAGGAGCACACATGGCAATCACCACTTATCCTTGAAAAAGAATCCAGCAGGATTTGAAATGCGTTGGTTTATCGTGGGAGCAGACATAGAAGCGGGAAGAAGTCCCGCCGCCGCCAGCGTCTGACATCACTGGAAACCGATGCTCGAACTTCCGGTAAAACGTACACAGCGCTCGGAGCGGCAATTGGACCGCATCGGAATTAGGGTAAGCTAGGGAAAGCTCTTTGAAACAGAACTCTCACCATACTTACCTAGTGTCTGGAAGCTTCAACAGCACCCGGAAAGGGGTTGTAAACAATGACTGTTGTTTTTAAAAGATTTTTTAACCTTGTTTTCCTGCATTGCACTTACAGTATCTCAAACCATTTTCTACCTTCCCTTTTTTAACTATTTAAGCAATTTTTTTCATTTTATTTTTATTTTTACCTGTTTAATTTTTTATTATTAATTTTTTATTATTTTCTCACTGCACTACACTTGCACTTACACACAGCGTTTGGTCCATAAGGCCTGTCCACTGGCGGTGCTTATCTTTATTTCTCTATCGTCCTAAGTGGATGCTGGGGTTCCTGAAAGGACCATGGGGAATAGCGGCTCCGCAGGAGACAGGGCACAAAAAAGTAAAGCTTTACTAGGTCAGGTGGTGTGCACTGGCTCCTCCCCCTATGACCCTCCTCCAGACTCCAGTTAGATTTTGTGCCCGAACGAGAAGGGTGCAATCTAGGTGGCTCTCCTAAAGAGCTGCTTAGAGAAAGTTTAGTTTAGGTTTTTTTCTTTACAGTGAGTCCTGCTGGCAACAGGATCACTGCAACGTGGGACTTAGGGGGAAAGTAGTAAACTCACCTGCATGCAGAGTGGATTTGCTGCTTGGCTACTGGACACCATTAGCTCCAGAGGGATCGAACACAGGCCCAGCCGTGGAGTCCGGTCCCGGAGCCGCGCCGCCGACCCCCTTGCAGATGCTGAAGCGTGAAGAGGTCCGGAAACCGGCGGCTGAAGACTCCTCAGTCTTCATAAGGTAGCGCACAGCACTGCAGCTGTGCGCCATTTTCCTCTCAGCACACTTCACTGGGCAGTCACTGAGGGTGCAGAGCGCTGGGGGGGGGCGCTCTGAGAGGCAAATATAAACCTTATACAAGGCTAAAAATACCTCACATATAGCCCATAGGGGCTATATGGAGATATTTAACCCCTGCCTGACTGGAAAAATAGCGGGAGACGAACCCGCCGAAAAAGGGGCGGGGCCTATCTCCTCAGCACACGGCGCCATTTTCTGTCACAGCTCCGCTGGTCAGAACGGCTCCCAGGTCTCTCCCCTGCACTGCACTACAGAAACAGGGTAAAACAGAGAGGGGGGGCACATTAATGGCTATATATATATATATATTAAAGCAGCTATAAGGGAGCACTTAATATAAGGATATCCCTTGTATATATAGCGCTTTGTGGTGTGTGCTGGCAGACTCTCCCTCTGTCTCCCCAAAAGGGCTAGTGGGTCCTGTCTTCATTAGAGCATTCCCTGTGAGTTTGCGGTGTGTGTCGGTACGTGGTGTCGACATGTATGAGGACGATATTGGTGTGGAGGCGGAGCAATTGCCAAATATGCAGATGTCACCCCCCAGGGGGTCGACACCAGAATGGATGCCTTTATTTGTGGAATTACGTGATGGTTTATCTTCCCTTAAACAGTCAGTTGAGGACATGAGGCGGCCGGACAATCAATTAATGCCTGTCCAGGCGCCTCAAACACCGTCAGGGGCTGTAAAACGCCCTTTGCCTCAGTCGGTCGACACAGACCCAGACACGGGCACTGATTCCAGTGACGACGGTAGAAATTCAAACGTATTTTCCAGTAGGGCCACACGTTATATGATTTTGGCAATGAAGGAGACGTTACATTTAGCTGATACTACAGATACCGTAAAACAGGGTATTATGTATGGTGTGAAAAAACTACAAACAGTTTTTCCTGAATCAGAAGAATTAAATGACGTGTGTGATGAAGCGTGGGTTGCTCCTGATAAAAAGTTGATAATTTCAAAAAAGTTATTGGCATTATACCCTTTCCCGCCAGAGGTTAGGGCGCGCTGGGAAACACCCCCTAAGGTGGACAAGGCGCTCACACGCTTATCCAAACAAGTGGCGTTACCCTCTCCTGAGACGGCCGCACTTAAGGATCCATCAGATAGAAAGATGGAAGTTATTCAAAAGAATATATACACACATGCAGGTGTTATACTACGACCAGCTATAGCAACTGCCTGGATGTGCAGTGCTGGAGTAGTTTGGTCAGAATCCCTGATTGAAAATATTGATACCCTAGATAGGGACAATGTTTTACTGTCGTTAGAACAAATAAAGGATGCATTTATCTATATGCGTGATGCACAGAGGGATATTTGCACACTGGCATCTCGGGTGAGTGCTATGTCCATTTCAGCCAGAAGAGCCTTATGGACACGACAGTGGACAGGCGATGCGGATTCAAAACGTCACATGGAGGTTTTGCCGTATAAAGGGGAGGAGTTATTTGGAGTTGGTCTATCAGACTTGGTGGCCACGGCTACTGCCGGGAAATCCACTTTTTTACCTCAAGTCACTCCCCAACAGAGAAAGGCACCGACCTTTCAACCGCAGCCTTTTCTCTCCTACAAAAATAAGAGAGCAAAGGGCTTGTCGTACCTGCCACGAGGCAGAGGAAGAGGGAAGAGACACCAACAGGCAGCTCCTTCCCAGGAACAGAAGCCCTCCCCGGCTCCTGCAAAAACCTCAGCATGACGCTGGGGCCTCTCAAGCGGACTCGGGGACAGTGGGGGGCCGTCTCAAAAATTACAGCGCGCAGTGGGCTCACTCGCAGGTAGACCCCTGGATCCTGCAGATAATATCTCAGGGGTACAGGTTGGAATTAGAGACGGATCCTCCTCATCGTTTCCTGAAGTCTGCCTTACCAACCGTCTCTTCCGAAAGGGAGAGGGTGTTGGAAGCCATTCACAAGCTGTACGCTCAGCAGGTGATAGTCAAAGTACCCCTATTACAACAAGGAAAGGGGTATTATTCCACTCTATTTGTGGTACCGAAGCCGGATGGCTCGGTAAGGCCTATTCTAAATCTGAAGTCCTTGAACCTCTACATAAAAAAGTTCAAGTTCAAGATGGAGTCACTCAGAGCAGTGATAGCGAACCTGGAAGAAGGGGACTTTATGGTATCCTTGGACATCAAGGATGCGTATCTACACGTTCCGATTTACCCCGCACACCAAGGGTACCTCAGGTTCATTGTTCAAAACTGTCACTATCAGTTTCAGACGCTGCCGTTCGGATTGTCCACGGCGCCTCGGGTCTTTACCAAGGTAATGGCCGAGATGATGATTCTTCTTCGAAGAAAAGGCGTATTAGTTATCCCATACTTGGACGATCTCCTAATAAGGGCAAGGTCCAGAGAACAGCTGGAGACAGCTTTAGCACTATCTCAAGAGGTGCTAAGACAACACGGGTGGATTCTGAATATTCCAAAATCCCATTTAATCCCGACAACTCGTCTGCTGTTCCTAGGAATGATTCTGGACACGGTTCAGAAAAAGGTTTTCCTTCCAGAGGAAAAAGCCAAGGAGTTATCCGATCTGGTCAGGAACCTCCTAAAACCAGGAAAAGTGTCAGTACATCAATGCACAAGAGTCCTGGGAAAAATGGTGGCTTCTTACGAAGCAATTCCATTCGGCAGATTCCATGCAAGAATATTCCAAAGGGATCTGTTGGACAAATGGTCAGGGTCGCATCTGCAGATGCACCTGCGAATAACCCTGTCACCAAAGACAAGGGTGTCACTTCTGTGGTGGTTGCAGAAGGCTCACCTATTAGAAGGCCGCAGATTCGGCATTCAGGATTGGATCCTGGTGACCACGGACGCCAGCCTGAGAGGCTGGGGAGCAGTCACACAAGGAAGAAACTTCCAGGGAGTATGGACGAGTCTGGAAAAGTCTCTTCACATAAACATTCTGGAACTAAGAGCAATCTACAATGCTCTAAGCCAGGCGGAATTTCTCCTGCAAGGAAAGCCGGTGTTGATTCAGTCGGACAACATCACGGCGGTCGCCCATGTAAACAGGCAGGGCGGCACAAGAAGCAGGAGTGCAATGGCAGAAGCTGCCAGGATTCTTCGCTGGGCGGAGAATCACGTGATAGCACTGTCAGCAGTGTTCATCCCGGGCGTGGACAACTGGGAAGCAGACTTCCTCAGCAGACACGATCTTCATCCGGGAGAGTGGGGTCTACATCCAGAAGTCTTCAACATGTTAATAGACCGTTGGGAAAGACCAATTGTAGACATGATGGCGTCTCGCCTCAACAAGAAACTGGACAAATATTGCGCCAGGTCAAGAGATCCACAGGCAATAGCTGTGGACGCACTGGTAACTCCTTGGGTGTACCAGTCAGTGTATGTGTTTCCTCCTCTGCCGCTCATACCAAAGGTATTGAAGATCATACGGCAAAGAAGAGTAGGAACAGTACTAGTGGTTCCGGATTGGCCGAGAAGGACTTGGTATCCGGAACTTCAAGAGATGCTCACGGACGAACCGTGGCCTCTACCTCTGAGAAGGGACCTGCTACAGCAGGGTCCCTGTCTTTTTCAAGACTTACCGCGGCTGCGTTTGACGGCATGGCGGTTGAACGCCAGATCCTAAAAGGGAAAGGCATTCCAGAAGAAGTCATTCCTACCTTGATTAAGGCACGGAAGGAAGTCACCGTGAAACATTATCACCGCATTTGGCGAAAATATGTAGCGTGGTGCGAGGATCGGAGGGTTCCGACGGAGGAATTCCAACTGGGTCGTTTCCTACATTTCCTGCAATCAGGATTATCTATGGGTCTCAAATTGGGATCCATTAAGGTTCAAATTTCGGCCCTGTCAATATTCTTCCAAAAAGAATTGGCCTCTGTCCCTGAGGTCCAGACTTTTGTCAAGGGAGTACTGCATATACAGCCTCCTGTGGTGCCTCCGGTGGCACCGTGGGATCTAAATGTAGTTTTAGATTTCCTCAAATCCCATTGGTTTGAACCATTGAAAAAGGTGGATTTGAAATATCTCACATTGAAAGTGACTATGTTACTAGCCCTGGCCTCTGCCAGGAGAGTATCTGAATTGGCGGCTTTATCTTATAAAAGTCCTTATCTAATCTTCCATTCGGATAGGGCAGAACTGCGGACTCGTCCGCATTTTCTCCCTAAAGTGGTATCAGCATTTCATCTGAACCAACCTATTGTGGTGCCTGCGGCCACTAGCGACTTGGAGGACTCCAAGTTGTTGGACGTTGTCAGAGCCTTAAAAATATACATTGCAAGGACGGCTGGAGTCAGAAAATCTGACTCGCTGTTTATATTGTATGCACCCAACAAGTTGGGCGCACCTGCTTCTAAGCAGTCGATTGCTCGTTGGATTTGTAACACAATTCAACTTGCACATTCTGTGGCAGGCCTGCCACAGCCTAAAACTGTAAAAGCCCACTCCACAAGGAAGGTGGGCTCATCTTGGGCGGCTGCCCGAGGGGTCTCGGCATTACAACTCTGCCGAGCAGCTACGTGGTCGGGGGAGAACACGTTTGTAAAATTTTACAAATTTGATACCCTGGCAAAGGAGGACCTGGAGTTCTCTCATTCGGTGCTGCAGAGTCATCCGCACTCTCCCGCCCGTTTGGGAGCTTTGGTATAATCCCCATGGTCCTTTCAGGAACCCCAGCATCCACTTAGGACGATAGAGAAAATAAGAATTTACTTACCGATAATTCTATTTCTCGGAGTCCGTAGTGGATGCTGGGCGCCCATCCCAAGTGCGGATTATCTGCAATACTTGTACATAGTTATTGTTAACTAATTCGGGTTATTGTTAAGGAGCCATCTTTAAGAGGCCCTTTCTGTTGTCATACTGTTAACTGGGTTTAGATCACAAGTTGTACGGTGTGATTGGTGTGGCTGGTATGAGTCTTACCCGGGATTCAAAATGCCTCCCTTATTGTGTATGCTCGTCCGGGCACAGTACCTAACTGGAGTCTGGAGGAGGGTCATAGGGGGAGGAGCCAGTGCACACCACCTGACCTAGTAAAGCTTTACTTTTTTGTGCCCTGTCTCCTGCGGAGCCGCTATTCCCCATGGTCCTTTCAGGAACCCCAGCATCCACTACGGACTCCGAGAAATAGAATTATCGGTAAGTAAATTCTTATTTTTTTTGTACTTGTAACATTGGGGCAGATGTATTAACCTGGAGAAGGCATAAGGAATTGATAAACCAGTGATATGTGCAAGGTGATAAAAGCACCAGCCAATCAGCTCCAATATGTAAATTAACAGTTAGGATCTGATTGCTGGTGCCTTTATCACCTTGCACATATCACTGGTTTATCACTTCCTTATGCCGTCTCCAGGCTTAATACATCTGCCCCATTATTTTTCAGTTAACTTTTTCATTTTCCTTAACCTCTAGCAGTTATTGTTTCAGGTTAATAAAAAATGTGGATGTTTCAAAACTTTTATTTTAAGAACTGTTACATACTGTATTTGCCAGATACTGACCGGATACTTGATCTTTATGTCTGTATTTTGGAACAGTTTTCATAAAGTTTTATAACATTTTTAAAAACATTTACCATTGTTTCCTGTTTTTGCTATTTTCTCTCATAATATAGATGTACTCAAGATTACGAGAAGCATTTTTCTTAAATTTACATTTTGTTTTGATCTAGTTAGAAATATGTGCACACTGCTTGCATTTCACCTGCAGTTTGCACTTGACGTCCGTGCTATCTTGTCGGATGCTTTCATGGATCCTTAGCGATTATAAAATACGACTAGCACCTGAATCTGTTGTAATTTGAAATGAAACTAAATTCATGACTCACCAGGGAGTTTATGTAGTTTGTATGGTCCTAAAAACACTCGCTGAAGCCAACTGGCCCCCTCCTCTATACCGTCTGTTTTTATTTTATCAATATAATGAAAAGCTCTGCTTGTTTCGACTCCGAGCCTAAGAAAATGGCCATATTGTTCTCTTTAAAATAGCAGCGGTCTCAGGCTTTTTCTTAACGTTACTTGTATGTGTGTTCCAAATCCTCACCTGGAAACATTCAGCCGCACTAAAATCCCCCTATGACTCACTGCATCCTTTAACTGTTTGGGCCGCACTCTGCCGCTGAGATGTCACAGCAATGTGTAACGGCGTAGAGAGCGGACAGATGCACCCAGCCAAGTGCTGCGTACGAGGAATCCTGTCACTCGTAAATGTGGTTATTGACATTTGCCGGACATATAAGCATTTCTAACATTCCCAACAATATTTGTGTAGTATTATGTGGACCAGGGGAGAGTTTTATTCATGATTGCTGAATTCTTACAAAACATATTTCCCACTCTCATAGCTTAATGTAAAGTGCTTTCCTGCATCTTGTAGGTAGGGGTTATATATATATATATATATATATAACCCCTTGGGGTTCTTATCCACTGTTAGCCCAGGATCCAGTGCTTCAGATTTGATTGTACAACTATTCATTTTCTTTTAACTGCAAGTGACGATTTATTAATGTTTGTTAAAATAAATGTTAGTTCATTAGTCGGTTGCATAAAACATACACAGTAATCTTGCAAAATAGGATATCATAAGGACTCCTCTGAGATGAACCAGGAGACTTTTTTTTTTGTTCATCCTTAGGTGCCCATGTTTGTAACCAGTTACATATCGCTACAACTACCTTAATATTCAAAGAGCAGCTCATTCCCGTGCCCCTTACACATAATGCTCACAATAGTAGTGCCCCTTACACATAATACCCACAGTAGTAGTGCCCCTTACACATAATGCCCACAGTAGTAGTGCCCCTTACACATAATGCCCACAGTAGTAGTGCCCCTTACACATAATGCCTACAGTAGTAGTGCCCCTTGTACACATAATGCACACAGTAGTAGTGCCCCTTGCACTTAATGCCCAAAGTAGTAGTGCCTCTTACATATAATGCCTACAGTAGTAGTGCCTCTTACACATAATGACCAAAGTAGTAGTGTCCTTTGTACACATTGCAACAGTATTAGTGCCCCTTTCACATAATACCCACAGTAGTAATACCCCTTACACATAATGTCCACAGTTATGCCGCTTATGTACACATTATGCCACACAGACACGGCACTGTACTTACCTGAAGCTCCGCTCATGCGAGTAAGCACCGACTGAAGGGAAGGAGCTGCCAGATGTACGCTGATAACAAAATCTCAGCTGGCAAATGGATAAGACGGCACCTCTCTGGCCCGGCACCTTCCTTTGTTGCAGTGCCTGCTTACTGCATCACACCGGCCCTGCAGGGATTATAGGCCTACAATAAAATCAAGTTTCAGATGGAGGGTGAGAAAAAGTAGGAGATAAATAGCGGGGAGAGTACTGATGATAGAGAGAGAAAACAGGCAGCGTCAGGGACAACATCTAGGGGTAAGTGTAATAAGGTGCGAGTTTTAGGCGATATTAAATTTGCTAGAACACCCGGCGAGTTTCGGAGCGTTTGCATAGTAACTTCTGGATGTAATGGTCTGTGAGTAAGACGCTTCTGTACCAATGTTACTCTCTTGGGACTTCCAGTGAGTTTGCACAAGTTGCACACAGGGGCTATATCTAACAGAAACTATTGTACTGTATGGGAGGTGGATGATAAGACAAAAGGTCTACAGTCAACAGGTCGCCACCATATGGCCGACACTCAATAGGTCATCGGGTACAAAAGGTTAACAGGGTCAGAAGGGGGACATGTATAAGATAGTACATTAGATCGAAAGGTTCAAAGGGTCGACATGACAGTGGTCGACACACATATGGTCAACGCATGTTTTGGGTGGGCTTCATGATTTTACAACTGTTGCTGAATTTACTATCCATGTCACAAACTATTACCTGTAGTAACCTTGTGGCGAGCGAAGTTGAGCAGAGCGAGCCACCACGGCCGAAAACGTGGCAAGCGAAGCGAGACGTGTTTGTACAATTTGGGTCATATATGGTTAAATGCACAAAATAACATCCCAAAACCCCCCCAAAAAACAGTGTCAACCTTTTGTATGTCGACCTTTTTTACCTGTCGACCTTTTGTACCTGTCGACCTATTCACTGTCGATCATATGTTGTTGACTTATTGACTGCACACCTTTTGACTGTCTATCTGTTGATCCACACCCGTACTGTAGCATTGGGAGATAGAAGTTGCACAGGTTTGACCTCATTAACCCTCTATAAGCCTGGTTTGTTCAAATTTATTGTTAGGAGCTATATTTATTTATTTATTATTACCAGTTATTTATATAGCGCATACATATTCTGAAGCGCTTTACAGAGAAGGAGCTTTGGGAAGGAGATACTGTAGGTCAGGCTTGGCCAACCTGTGGCTCTCCAGCTATTGTGAAACTAAAAATCCCAGCATGCTTTGCCACAGTTTTGCTATTATGGAATGCTTTAACTGTGGTAGGGCATGCTGGGAAGCTTTCCAACAGCTGGAGAGCCATGGGTTGGCCAGGCTTGCTGTAGGTGAAGGAAGACAAAAGGTGGGTACACACTAGTAGATATATCTGCAGATCAATTGATCTGCAGATATATCTATGGACGGATCGGGCAGTGTGTTGAGCATACACACTGCCCGATCCGTCGGGGACTGACGTCATGAACTCGGCGGGCATGTACACACGCCCGCCCAGTTCAGCTGTCAATCACCGCCGTCCGCCGTAGCATGTGTACGGGCAGTCGTCCGACCGCCGTACACACACAGCGACGCGCCAATATATCGGTAGATATATTGGCCGTCGGCTGTGCTGCATGGCCGACGCGATACGTCTGTGAACGACGGAGTTCACAGACGTATCGGCCGTACACACTGGCCGATCGACCCGCGATATATCGGCCGTTATCTTTTCTTTGGGGATATTACATTTTCATTTCTTTAAACACTAAAGTGTATACTCGCATTTTTGTTCTTTAATTTGCTAAAAACAATATAGAACGCACTTTTTAAAATGAACATAAAACTTGTGGTTGACATAAAACTAGAACAGCTATATAACATGCGTTACATTACATCTGCCAAATTACTTACAAGAAATTAACCCATAAAACTTCTTTTCAGACATTTCTCAAAGGATAGTTTTGTTAATGATTAAGGACAGCACTTTACATAAGGGGGGTTGTATAAATATATTTCTCCATTTATTTTAAATAAAAATTTTTAATGTTACAACATAACGAAAGTGGAGTTTTTTTTCTAGTGTAATGGCTTGAGGGCTGGTTTCTGTAGCCTTTGAATGTGTTTAAATATGCCACTGATGTCAGCTAATAGGACGTCAATGTCAGACTTCGTCAGCCTCTCTGGCCTGAGGACAGTCTATTGTTTGGCGAGTTATTTTGGCGATTTTGGAAATTGCTGCCAATTAAATCTGGTGAGTTGTATGTTTAACATTAGAAACATTCAGAGCTGTAGTGTTGTGTTGCGGCGTACCCCTACTCACATTCTGTTACGTACAGCGACATTAATCTTGCCGCAAACATGACGGAAATGCCCCAGTTTTCCAAATTTGCACCCTATTACTGTTACCCCTCCTACTGTGCCATATTTTGGATTTGGGCGCAGGCTTATAATAGATCTCTGAGTGGCTAGATGAGTATTATCTGTTGGTGCTATGTAGTCAGGTGGTTGTATGTATGGCTGTATGTATCATGTTAATGACACTGTAAAATAATACAGGTTGAGTATCCCATATCCAAATATTCCGAAATACGGAGTATTCCGAAACATGGTATTTTTGAGTGAGACTGAGATACTGTAGTGAAACCTTTGTTTTCTGACTGCTCACTGTACACAAACTTTGTTTAATACACAAAGTTAATAAAAATATTATATTAAATGACCTTCAAGCTGTGTGTATAAGCTGTATATGAAACAAATGAATTGTGTGTATGTACACAAACTTTGTAAAAATGCACAAAATTATCAAAAATATTGATTAAAATTACCTTCAGGCTGTGTGTATAAGGTGTATATGAAACATAAATGTATTCTGTGCTTAGACTTGGGTTCCATCACCATGATATCTCATTATGATCTGCAATTATTCCAAAATACAGAAAAATCCGATGTCCAAAATACTTCTGGTCCCAAGCATTTTGGATATGGGATACTCAACCTGTGTATGTTTGACAATATAATTTATAGTTACCTACCCAGGGCCGTAACTAGGGGGGGGGGGGCTAAGGGGGCATGCGCCCCAGGTGCAGGATTTGAGGGGGTGCCAAGAAGTTACAGAGGAACAGGTTTTTTTTGTTTGTTTTTTACCGGCAGGGCTGTGCTGCTTCAGTGAGGCAGCAGACAGCTCCCTTGGCAATGTCTCTGACCCACCTGTCTGCCCACAGCTGGCTCCAGCGCTGTGCGGGGGAGCTCCAGTACCTGAGATCTCTCCTATGCCGGTTACTATCTTAAACTCTCTTCTTTGCCATGCAGTCCTGCAACTAGCGTGCGGTGCACCGTACAAGCTATAGAAGCGCACTGTGCTCCCAGTTAGCAGATTCAACCTCCACTTTGCCTCCCAGATGGGGGGATTTGGTGTAGCTTATAGGGGGATGTAGTGTAGTGATGTAGTGTACCATATAGGGTATGTAGTGTAGTAATGTATTGCAGTATATAGCGGCATGTAGTGCACTGATGTGGTGTAGCATATAAGAGGATGTAGTGTAGTGATGTAGTGTAGCATATAGGGTATGTAGTGTAGTAATGTAGTGCAGTATATAGGGGCATGTAATGCACTGATGTGGTGTAGTATATAAGAGGATGTAGTGTAGTGATGTAGTGTAGCATATAGGGTATGTAGTGTAGTAATGTAGTGCAGTATATAGGGGCATGTAGTGCACTGATGTGGTGTAGCATATAAGAGGATGTAGTGTAGTGATGTAGTGTAGCATATAGGGTATGTAGTGTAGTAATGTAGTGCAGTATATAGGGGCATGTAGTGCACTGATGTGGTGTAGCATATAAGGGGATGTAGTGTACTGATGTAGTGTAGCATATAGGGTATGTAGTGCAGTGCATAGGGGCATGTAGTATAGTTATGTAGTTCAGCGTGTAGGGGATGTAGTATAGTGATTTAGTGCAATGTATGGGGACACACAGTGGAGCATGTAGTTAAACACGCTGGCAGGGCATGTGACGCATACTGTAGGGCATTTGAGGCACATAGGGGAATATTGTCCAATAGTATCCCCTTTTTTTCAAATTTCCTGGTAATCTGATATTTTAGTCTGACAGACTTTCTTTTACTGTTGTTATTTTTTTTTTTTTTTTTGGGGGGGGGGGGGGGGGGGCGCAAACTATTGCCTTGCCCCGGGTGACGAAAATCCTAGTTTCGGCCCTGACCTACCTGACATGATTCATTAACAAGTGTATATGTCAGAGACTGTATTTAAAGGGTAATTCAGACCTGATCGTAGCTGCAAATTTGCTAGCAGATGGGCAAAACCATGTGCACTGCAGGGGGGCGACATACTTTCACAACGGCCGATGTATTTTTACACAAGGTCTAGCGACGTTTTTCAGTCGCAACGCCAGCCGCAGAGTGATTGACAGGAAAGGGGCGTTTCTGGGTGTCAACTGACCATTTTCAGGGAGTGTTTGAAAAAACGCAGGCGTGCCAGAAATAACGCAGGCGTGGTTGGCTGAACGCAGGGCGTGTTTGTGACGTCAAATCCAGAACTGAACAGTCTGAATTGATCGCAAGCTAGGGGTAGGCCTGGAGCTACTCTGAAACTGCACATTTTTTTTTGTAGCCGCTCTGTGATCCTTTCGTTCGCACTTCTGCTAAGCTAAAATACACTCCCAGAGGGCGGCGGCTTAGCGTTTGCACGGCTGCTAAAAACTGCTAGCGAGCGATCAACTCAGAATGACCCCCTTAGAACGTATCTTCTTGTTTCACCGTGGTTTCCAAGGGAATCAGTAGGAAGTCAGATGAATGTGGCATAGAGGCCTCCTTACCTGACACCATAGAAAAGTGTGTAATTGTCATATTCTGACGTGAGAACGCACATTGGGCCCGATTCATATTGTACGCAAACCCAATGGTACGATGTTTGGGAGTCTGCACATGGGTCTTGCGATGTTGCGGCATTTGGGTGGCGGTGCGGGGGCAGCTCTTCAAAACAGTGGTGTGTCACCCCTGATTTGAAGGCATGGCGGGTCCAGGGGCAGACTTCCTGGACCCCAGTGTCTGGATCCTGTGGCCAGCTGGAGTAAGCTTTGGCATAAGCAGGCTGGCCGGTGTCTGTAACCATCTCAAATCGCGACCGATGGTGATCCAAGGCTGCTTCAGACGCAGCACTCGGATCCCTGTTACTGGTAAAAGGAGGCTTCTATCGCCTACAGACGCCTCCTGCTGCGTTAGAATTTTAATTAGCTACCTTGCTGCTGTGCAATTCCATACAATCATGAATCTGGCCCATTGTATACGGATGTTATGGAAAAGTCTAAGGGCAAAGTTCATTCATGCATATTATATTACATTTTATATTCAGCCGTCTTTTCATGGTGTCCACACATTTATACATTGTAGGTTTGTTCCCAAATGGAGTAGGTGACTTTTGAATGCCTTATAGTTTCTAGCACAATGGTTGCCAACCTGTAGCTTGAGAGCTACCAGTAGCTCACGGTCGTAATTTGAGTAGTTTGCCTAAGGACTGGGGATAAGGGGCAGTGTAAACATTTACAGCATGAGTATTGGGGAAAAAGCGGACTGGTGTCTATGACAGCTGACACCGGGGAGGGAGAGATTACAGCCTCCCCGTATGGTCCAGACCGTTGCGTTTTTACCCCATCCCCTCTTCATATGGGGAAGCTGTAATCTCTCCCTGCCTGTCTCCCCGGTGACAGATGTGACAGATACCCTTCTGGACGGGACACCCATCTCCCTGCTGCAGACATTCCGGGGTCTGCACCATTCCTGTTTTGACCTAATCCCAGGGAGATCTAGATTTCCTGGCTCTTGGAGATGATGTCATCTCCAAGTGCCGGCAGAAGAGAGAGACTGCACCCATGTGTAGTGTAAAAGGCGCCGATCCGGGAATAGTGCAGGTTGGAGCCGCAGTGTGAAAGGGGTCTGTTCTGGGTGTGGATTGGGACCATGTTGGACCTGGGATTTTGGTAGAAAAGGGGTATTAATTGTTTCACTCCTCCTATGGCAGCAAATTATTAGTCTGCAATGAGCAGTCACAGAGTGAAAACAGTTCCTCTGCCCAGAGCCAGAAGCTCATTGTTTTATCAGATTCGTATAACATAAAGCTGCTGATTTTGCTCTTTAATAATTATGTGTAATACACAACACTCTGAGGTTCATTTGTTATGTAAGCACGGCACAGATAGGATTAGATTTACGGGATATGTCAGAAATGTAGAGAGTGAACTTTTCCCCTTCTTACTGGGATTCTGATAAAGTCAGTCTCATCATTTACACCACAGATAAAGCTCATAAATATGTTTCAAGCTTTTATTTGCCCCGTTTTATGGCAGTGGTCGGATCAAGGAGCGTTCCACATTCTTTACATGATACGTTTTATCCCACACGTGTCCTGATCACGTACCAGCTGTCTTGGCAATCAGAAATTACACACAGTACACAGTACGTACAACTGGCTACAGTCAATAAAAAACTTGTATACAGCATCTGCTCTCATACTGTACAATTCACTGTACACAGATGAAGCATTAAACATAAGTTTCAGTCCATTCATTAGTGATTCAACTGCACAGAAGTACAATAAGTACTGGAAAAGTATAAATGTATAACGTCACATACTCATGTATGTGACTAAAACTCTCACTCCACATTGGTAAACACCATTCCCGTTGAGTACTGGGAAGCATTGTGACTGATGGAAGTAGAGGGAGTACTTTTCAGGATCAATTCATCTCTATACAGGGAACATTAATTTTTAGTTGATAGTTGACGATCTTTGGATTGACGTTAGCAGACATAGAAGTAGATGCTTCGGAACTCACAATGACATCACTAAGGATGCAGCCAATCAGTTCACTAGAAGCCAGTGACATCACTGAGAATGCAACCTATCCATACACTACTAGCCAGATAACTCACAGGGAATGCAGCTTTCCACATAGTACCGACCAGTGACATCACTGGGAATGCAGCCTATCCATTCAGTAGTAGCCAGAGACATTACTGAGAATGAAGGCTGTCAATTCACTAGGAACCAGTGACATCACTGAAAGTGCAGCCTATCCATTCACTAGGAACCAGTAACATCACTGAGAATGCAGCTTATTTATTTACTACTAAACAGTGACCTGACATGGGTGGTCATTCCAAGTTGTTCGCTCGCTAGCAGTTTTTAGCAGCCGTGCAAACGCTATGCCGCCTCCCACTGGGAGTGTATCTTAGCTTAGCAGAAGTGCGAACGAAAGGATCACAGAGCGGCTACAAAGTTTTTTTGTGCAGTTTCAGAGTAGCTCAAAACCTACTCAGCGCTTGCGATCACTTCAGACCATTCAGTTCCTGTTTTGACGTCACAGACACGCTCTGCGTTCGCCCAGCCACGCCTGCGTTTTTTCTGGCATGCCTGCGTTTTTCCGAACACTCCCTGAAAACGGTCAGTTGACACCCAGAAACACCCACTTCATGTCAATAACTCTGCGGCAGCCAGTGCGACTGAAATGCATCGCTAGACCCTATGTGAAACTACAGTGTTTGTTGTAATAGTACGTTGTGCGTGCTCATTGCGCCGCATGCGCAGAAGTTCCATTTTTTGCCTCATCGTGGCATAGCGAACGAATGCAGCTAGCAATCAACTCGGAATGACCCCCATGGAATGCAGCCTATCCACATAATACAGGCCAGTGGCATCACTGGGAATGCAGCCTATCCATTCACTAGTAGCCAGTGACATCACTGAGAATGAAGCTTATCCATTCACTAGGAGCCAGTGACATCACTGAGAGTGTAGCCTATCCATTCACTAGGGACCAGTGACATCACTGAGAGTGCAGCCTATCCATTCACTCGGAACCAGTGTGACATCACTGAGAGTGCAGCCTATCCATTCACTCGGAACCAGTGACATCACTGAGAGTGCAACCTAGCCATTCACTTGGAACCAGTGACATCACTGAGAGTGCAGCCTATCCATTGACTGGGAACCAGTGACATCACTGAGAGTGCAGCCTATCCATTCACTGGGAACCAGTGACATCACTGAGAATGCAGCCTATCCTATGACTAGAAGCCAGTGACATCACTGAGAACCCCGCCTATTCATTCTTTGTATACACGGCTCAAACATTCCACCCAGAAGGCCCATTTGACAGCTGGAGATATCCGGCCACTCATGGAGCGAGCCAGCCGCTCTTCTATCCTCCGCCAAGATGCGTAAACATGGTGCAGACATGCACAGTCTGCAGATTTTTTCAGTTTCTGGTAATTTAATGCAACGTCTGCTTTTGCTCTACCTTAAAGATCAGCCCCCTACTGTGTGTGTGTGTGTGTGTGTGTGTGTGTGTGTGTGTGTGTGTGTGTGTGTGTGTGTGTGTGTGGTAGGTAGGGAATTATAGGTTGTTGGCCGCAATAGAGTGAGTACTGATATAAATAACTAAGACATTCTCTGAAAGGCACAGTGTTATGTTGGCATTATATACGTACTGTAAATGGTAATGATAATGGCACTTTTTCAGCCTCGTGACTCAGCAATCTTTAGTGAAAACATAAACCTGCTACACGATATGGGCACTCGGATGGCATCGCGGGCAGTTATTGCTTAGTAGCCTAAGTAAATCTGTCCCGGATAGTGGCCCTCATTCCGAGTCGTTCGCTCGGTATTTTTCATCGCATCGCAGTGAAATTCCGCATAGTGCGCATGCGCAATATTCGCACTGCGACTGCGCCAAGTATCTTTGCTATGAAGATAGTATTTTTACTCACGGCTTTTTCCTCGCTCCGGCGATCGTAATGTGATTGACAGGAAATGGGTGTTACTGGGCGGAAACACGGCGTTTTATGGGCGTGTGGCTGAAAACGCTACCGTTTCCGGAAAAAACGCAGGAGTGGCCGGAGAAACGGGGGAGTGGTTGGCCGAACGCTGGGTGTGTTTGTGACGTCAAACCAGGAACGACAAGCACTGAACTGATCGCACTGGCAGAGTAAGTGTGGAGCTACTCTAAAACTGCTAAGTAGTTTGTGATCGCAATATTGCGAATACATCGGTCGCAATTTTAAGATGCTAAGATACACTCCCAGTAGGCGTAGGCTTAGCGTGTGTAACTCTGCTAAATTCGCCTTGCGACCGATCAACTCGGAATGAGGGCCAGTGTACATAGGGACAGGACACTCCTCCCACTCCCCTCCAACTTCCTATTGTGCTGTGAGATATTGGAGCCTCCGCAGTTCTGAGCTGGGTTGGCTTTGGCCTGTACTGACTTTTTTTGCGCGTTCCAAAATAAACAGGTGTAGGGAATTGGCTTGGACACCCGCATGAAATGACCTCACTGCCCCATGTATTCTCAGTCTACGTCCCATCGATGTTGTTAAATTGTAGAGAGCAGCTTTCTGCTAAAGCCAATAGGATTGATTTACAACGCAAGCGGCCAAGTTCAGACAAATGAGCCACTCTTCCGAAGGTACAGCTTGAGTTTCACTAAGCTGTCCCACATGACACCTCCGTAGCACAGCATTTATCAATCAGAGAGCAGATGCTTTGGATGCATCCGAGCTGCTGTAATCGCTCTCCGTCCAAATGCAATAATTCCTCAAAGAATGGGGAGAAGGTACTAGCTTATTAATTCCCAATACTGTAGCTTATTAATATCCCAGGTTATTCTAGGAGAGCAGATGTACAGTACAGCGTGCACTATGTAATAATTCTCTTTTAGGAAGAAAGCAGCAGTGTCTGGGATGAAGTGTGAAGCAGTGTCCTCTGCTGCTGCCGATGGCGGTGGTCTTGTAATAAAAGATATTAAGGATCATTTAAAACCCTGTAATACTGTGGGAATGCAGTACATAGGGGTATATTCAATTAGCGTCGGATCCATTCCGACATGCATTTGTCGGAATGGATCCGACAACCCCTATTCAAATCTCATCTCAATTCGACTTTTTCAAGTCGAATTGAGATGAGGGACCCAAAGGGGAGGGGGGGGAGCCGCGGGGAGACCAGCGGGGACAGCCGCCGGCAGACGGAGGAGATCAGCGCTAACAGCAGCGCTGCAAAAGGATGTCACACAGCCACCTGACCTCACGGCAGTGTCCATCCGGCTCCAGCAAGCATGACCTCACTTGCTGGAGGCGGGTGGAAGCTGCCGTGAGCGGCGCGGCTGTGTGACATCTTGCTGCAGTGCTACTGTAGCGCTGATCTCCTTTATATGCCCGCGGCTGTCCCCCGTCTCCCTACGGCTCCTCCCCCCCACCTCCTACTCTAATCCCTCATCTTAGTCCGACATTTTTTTTATGTCGGACTGAGATGGTCGAAAAGGGGGCCAAAACCTGTCTGTTTTTGGCCCCGTTTTTTGACACAAGCACGTGGATCGGCAGCTGTTCCGCCGATCCACGTGCTTTTCGACAAGTCGAATTCCTCGACTTGTCGAAAAATTTTGGGATATATTGAATAGGTCGAATCACGATTCGACCTTAAAAAGTCGAAAACTGCCGTCTTTTCGACAGACGGCAGCTTTCGACTTTAATTGAATATACCCCATAGAGTTTAATGTAAATGCCCATATTTGCCAGTACTGTTCATACATTGGTGCACGCCCACTCTCAGCTTATGCAGATTGCCTATGCGTTGATGCTTTTATCGACCAATGGGAGACTGTGGGTGTAGATGGGTTTGTTTCTGTTACATCACTGTTTTGTTTCACCAACTTTAGGTTTGGCGCTTTAATTAATTTCAACGTTCACAGGGCCTAGATCAGACCCGATCGCTGTTGTGCGAAATCGCGCAGTGGGCGATTATCGAATGACTGCGTATGCACCACAATGCGCAGGCGCGTTGCCAAACAGCAACAGGATGGTGTGAACATTTAGATTGTTAGGCGTACGTAAGGTGATTGACAGGAAGCAGACGTTTGTGGGTGGTAACTGGCCGTTTTCTGGGAGTGTCAGGAAAAACGCAGGCGTTCCCAAGCGGTTTCAGGGCGGGTGTGTGATGTCAGCTCCGGCCCCGATCAGCCTGTTCTCATTGCACTGTATGCGTAAGTCCTGGGCTATGCACAGACTGCGCACACTGGAAAAAACATTAGATGGTGAGTGATTTGCAGATGTCCGCTGTCTGCCAGAAGTTTTTGCACGGCGTACACATGTATTCGCACACTTGCACGGGGCGGGTTTTCACTCTCCCTGGGCGGTGGCTATCTGATCGCAGACCTCTGCACATTTGCAGCACAGCGATTAGGTCTGAATTAGGCCCACAGTTTTTCCAAAAACTCTGCTTACCAGACTCTCATCTAGGTGTGAAATTATTCATGAAACTAATTGGAACAGTCTTTATCTCTTGGGTCACATTTGGAAATTGTAATGGTTTTATTGTTTTAGTTCTGTGTTCTTTACAAAGTATGTGCTGGAAAAGGCCATTAAACTTATTGAGCAATACCCAAGGTTTTGAAATGAAGTTGTTTTTTGTTTGAGAACTGAGTCTGTGGCTGCCCCCTTACGGTTCTCACACTGATTTCCTCCACCTCAAACTCATACTCTTTCCCTACAGCTCTGCCCTTACCGACATCCTAAGCTCATCTCAGTCCTCCACTCCATGCCACCTCCAGATCGCTCATTCACATTCCCATTCCCTCCTTCTCTCTTTCTGTTAAATGCACTCATCTCCCAGGTGCAGAGGGCAACGTCACTGCTATACAGGTACTAGGGGGTACATTTACTTAGGTGTCAGTTATTTAAAAGTGGAGATGTTGCCCAAAGCAACCAATCAGAGTCCACTTAACATTTATCTAACTGCTTCTAGAAGATAATAGCTAGAATCCGATTGGTTGCTATGGGCAACATCTCCACTTCTAAAAATACTGACACCTTAGTAAATATACCCCCAGGCCTTTATAGCCGTAATTGTAAGCTCCCATGATGGCACTAAACAAAATATTTTGGGGGAGATTCAAATGTTTGAAAAGTCGGTTGGGTGTCTGGTTCTTCCTGTCTATTAGATAAGAAAAAAACAGTCTCCCAACTGACTTTTCAAACATTTGAATCTCCCCCTTTGAACAAAACAGAGAAGAAATACTGTATGCCCGCATTTGGTTTTACCCATACATGGTACCAGCTGCGTGCCAATATTAATGCCATATACTGTATGTATACAAAACAGACTTCTGCGCTAAAAATTATATATATATATATATATATATATATATATATATATATATAATAAAGCCAATTGTGAGACCGAATAAAGCCTATTATGGATTGAGAAAATTCATGTGATGATGTTTAAAGGAGAGTGCCCCCCAGGAAACTGGAACTACTGCTATATATATAAATATATATATATATCAGTGACGTGCGATGGGGTGACGCAGGTGAAGCAGAGCCTTTCCTGTCATACTTACGTTTGAACCAGAGTTTTGACTGTATGAAGTATATGAAAAATACAAATAATATGTTACAAATATCGTCTTTATATTATTCTAATCATTGTTATAGTCAAAACTCTGGAGTAAAAAGTCTTTGGCAGGTGAGGCAGTGCCCCCCGCCTATGTTTTCTGCACGTCCCTGATCAAAATGTAACAAATTTCCAGGAGTTTATACTGCTGCACCTTTGCATAATGCCCACTTGTACCCTTTGGTTCATATATATTGTGTGTAATGGCAGTGCGTGGTCCGGCAACGGAGTCGTGTCCAGACCGTTGGGTTGGCGGGCCGTGACGTCTGTGTGACGTAACACGCAGCCGCTGCGACCTGGTATGCGGCCACTAGCTCCCTGCCAGCGCACAGGAGCTGCGCTGGTAGGAAGCTACTTGTCAGGTACAAAAGCATCGCCGCCATGCGATGCTTTTGTACCTGTGCCAGGGGGAAGGCAGGGACTGACATGCTGGACGGACTAGCCCTGTGCTGAGCATCCCCCCACATTTCAGAGTAACTGATTGTAGATGTGCTAAATTTAGCACATCTACGATCAACTCTGAATTACCCCCTACTGTATATGTGAAAACAATGCAGAACACTGTAGAGATGTCTATAGAGATGCCATGGAAAGTAGGGATCACAAGAAGCCCAACAGGAATGTCTCTGACCTGTAAGACACCAGTTGGACTGCTCTGGTCTATAACATGATTATTATCTATATCTTAAACCACAAGGCCTACAATCTTGAAATTTGGCAGGTAGCTTCTCCTTAGGTCCCAGGTGCTTGCTAAGAACCGGTTTTACAAATGTCACTGTCCATCCACGGAAATCGCCAAAAATGTATGTATGTATGTATGTATGTATGTATGTATGTATGTATGTGTATATGTATATTCCAGCATAACTCCGGAATGCCTGCAGCAATTTACACCAAACTTGGTACACCTATGCAGAGCCGGCCATAGGCATAGGCAAACTAGGCAATTGCCTAGGGCATTTGATATGCCTAGAGGCAGCAGCAGCTTCTGCTGATTAAAATGATATGCAGCATGCCTATATTCTGTATGTAGCATTTCATATGCAGATACAGCCACAGTGTCACACAGTATATAGGCATGCTGCATATTAGTTTAATCACCAGAAGCTGCTTGTGCATCCTAGCCACATAGCAATGCAAATAAGATACATTTTCATAAAAAAAGGTGCTTGACGTTAGCATTGAGGCAAGATTTATGAGGACACATCTGTATCCAAGCAGAGGCAGAGGTCACTGTGTTAGTGGAAGTGTGAGTGCTTTGTGCATGTGAGTGGGTTGGTTGTGCAGTAGTGTTCGGAATATGTGTAAGGAGCATTATGTGTGTCATGTAAAAATGCATTAATAATGTGCAACATATGTGTAAGGGGCACTATGTGTGTCATTATGTGTATAAGGGCATTAATAATGTGCGGCATATGTGTAATAGGGTACTACTGTATGTGTGTCATTATGTGTATAGGGGCACTAAAAGTGCAGCAAATGTGTAGGGGGCACTATGTGTGTCATTATGTGTATAAGGGCATTAATAATGTGCGCCATATGTGTAAGGTACATTATGTGTAAAAGGGCATTAATAAAGGTTGTCATAATGTGTAAGGCGCATTATGTTTATAAGGACATTCATGTGTCTCATATGTGTAAGGAGCATTACTGTGTGGAATTGTGTATAAATGCATTACTAATGTGTGGCATTATGTGTATAAGGTGCTCTACTATGTGGCGTTGCATATATAAAGGGCACTACTGTGTCGTCTAGTGTGAATAAAGAGTAATAAGGTGTGGTGTAATGTGAATAAGGAGCAATTCAGTGTGATGTAATCTGAATAAGGGGCTCTACTGTGAGGAGTAACGTTTATAAGGTAAAGTGATACTACTGTGGGATGTAATATGAATTATGGACACTATCGCAAGATAAAATGTGAATAAAGTTGCAGTACTGTGTGGCGTAATTGAAATTGGGGTTACTATTGTGTGGCCATGCCCCTTCCCAGCAAGAAGATGCCCCTTTTTGGGCTGTGCGTCAAATGTGCAAACTGTTCCTATTTAAAATATAGGGGGTACAAAGACTGCTATGGGTAAGGGGTGATGTTGCTGGGAAAGAGGTGCAAGGTCAGAGGCAGAACCAGCGGTGGTGCTAGGGGGCACCAGCCAAAATCCTGCCTAGGGCATCGTATTGGTTGGGGCCAGCTCTAGACCTATGACTTACAATCTGAGAACAAACACTGTGGGGAGGGGGGGGAGACCACCCCCAGCACCCCTAGGCATGAGGCAGCAGCACAGAGTATTTAAGCAGACAGCATAACTCTGGAATGCCTGGAACAATGTACACCAAACTTAGGGGTCATTTCGAGTTGATCGCTCGCTAGCTAGTTTTAGCAGTCGTGCAAATGCTATGCCGCCGCCCACTGGGGAGTGTATTTTAGCTTAGCAGAAGTACGAACGCATGTGCAGCCGAGTTCAGCAAAAACAGTTTGTGCAGTGTCAGAGTAGCTCTGAACCTACTAAGCGCTTGCAATCACTTCAGCCTATTCGTGTCTGGATTTGACGTCACACACCCGCCCAGCGAACGCCCAGCCACGCCTGCGTTTTTTCAGACATGCCTACGTTTTTGCAAACACTCCCTGAAAACGGTCAGTTGACACCCAGAAACGCCCCCTTCCTGTCAATCTTCTTGTCAGTGCGACTGAAAACTTCGCTAGAACCTGTGCAAAACAACAAATGCCTTTGTACAGGTACGTCGCATGTGCACATTGCGGAGCATACGCATATGCAGAAATGCCGATTTTTAGCCTGATCGCTGCGCTGCGAACAACGGCAGCTAGTGATCAACTCGGAATGACTCCCTTAGTACACATATGATTTACAATCGGGGAACAAACACTGTGGGGGTAAGACACCACTAGCACCCCTAGGGATGGGACAGCAGCACAGAGTATTTCAGGAGACAGCATAACTCTGTAATGCCGGGTGCAATTTACACCAAACTTGGTACACAGATGACTTACAATCTGAGAACAAACACTGTGGGGGTAACACACCCCTAGCACCCCTAGGGATGGGACAGCAGCACAGAGTATTTCAGGAGACAGCATAACTCTGTAATGCCGGGTGCAATTTACACCAAACTTGGTACACAGATGACTTACAATCTGAGAACAAACACTGTGGGGGTAACACACCCCTAGCACCCCTAGGGATGGGCCAGCAGCACACACTATATCAGGACATGCATGAAATGTCACTGACGACAGGGCTGCAAATGACAGGGGCAGTGACATGATGTGAGGAGGGGAATGGAGGTAGCATGAAGCCACAGACTGAGAGTTATTAGTGGGAGGAGCAGGGTCCCCAGCAGCACAGAGTATATTAGGAGATGCATGATACGTCAGGCAGGACAGGGCTGCATGTGACAGGGTCAGTGACATAATGTGAGGAGAGGAATGGAGGTAGCACAAACCCACACACTGAGAGTTATATAGTGGAAGTAGCAGGGTCCCCCAGCTGCACAGAGTATATCAGGAGATGCATAATGTGCAGAAACTGTATAACAGAATAAGAAACTGTAAATAAATTGATCATTTCACAGGGGCACCTACATGATGTGAGGAGGGGAATGGAGGCAGCAAGAAGCCACAGACTGAGAGTTGTATAGTGGGAAGAGCAGGGTCCCTTGGGGGACCAAAAAGGGGTCCGGCCACTACACAAAGTGGGTCAGGGAAGCAAGATATGCCTATATACTAGATATCCAACAAACGTAAATTAACGAACAACTATAATTCTAATATACCATCCTCATCCCGGGGTGGTCTTCAATTTGCTGGCTGTCAGGATCCCGGCGCACAGTATACCCGTGCCGGAATCCCGACAGCCGGTATACCGACACTTTTTCTCCCGCTTGGGGGTCCACGACCCCCCTGGAGGGAGAATAGATAGTGTGGCGCACGTAGCGTGCCACTGAGACCCGTTGCGAGCGCAGCAAGCCCGCAAGGGGCTCATTTGCACTCGCCCAGCTGTCGGTATGCCGGCATTCCCTACCACACCCCTCATCCCGTGGCGAAGCACAGGTATGTGTGTATGTTTGTTCCAGCATAACTCTGGAATGGCTGGTGCAATTTACACCAAACTTGGTACACATATGACTTACAATCTGTAAAAAAAATACTGCAGGGGTAAGACACCCCTTGCACCCCTAGGGGTGAGGGTAGGAAGGGGTGACATGTAAAAATCCATAGTTTCTCTAACGTCCTAAGTGGATGCTGGGGACTCCGTAAGGACCATGGGGAATAGCGGCTCCGCAGGAGACTGGGCACAAAAGTAAAAGCTTTAGGACTACCTGGTGTGCACTGGCTCCTCCCCCTATGACCCTCCTCCAAGCCTCAGTTAGATTTTTGTGCCCGAACGAGAAGGGTGCACACTAGGTGGCTCTCCTGAGCTGCTTAGTGAAAAGTTTAGTTTTAGTTTTTTTTATTTTCAGTGAGACCTGCTGGCAACAGGCTCACTGCACCGAGGGACTAAGGGGAGAAGAAGCGAACTCACCTGCGTGCAGAGTGGATTGGGCTTCTTAGGCTACTGGACATTAGCTCCAGAGGGACGATCACAGGCCCAGCCATGGATGGGTCCCAGAGCCGCGCCGCCGGCCCCCTTACAGAGCCAGAAGACTGAAGAGGTCCGGGAAATCGGCGGCAGAAGACGTCCTGTCTTCAATAAGGTAGCGCACAGCACCGCAGCTGTGCGCCATTGCTCTCAGCACACTTCACACTCCGGTCACTGAGGGTGCAGGGCGCTGGGGGGGGCGCCCTGAGACGCAATAAAAACACCTTAGATGGCTAAAAATAAATCACATATAGCTCCTGGGCTATATGGATGCATTTAACCCCTGCCAGTTTTTCCTTAAAAAAGCGGGAGAAAGGCCGCCGAGAAGGGGGCGGAGCCTATCTCCTCAGCACACAAGCGCCATTTTCCCTCACAGCTCCGTTGGAGGGAAGCTCCCTGACTCTCCCCTGCAGTCCTGCACTACAGAAACAGGGTAAAACAAGAGAGGGGGGGCACTAAATTTGGCAGATTAATAATACAGCAGCTATATAAGGGAAAAACACTTATATAAGGTTATCCCTGTATATATATATATATATATAGCGCTCTGGTGTGTGCTGGCAAACTCTCCCTCTGTCTCCCCAAAGGGCTAGTGGGGTCCTGTCCTCTATCAGAGCATTCCCTGTGTGTGTGCTGTGTGTCGGTACGTTGTGTCGACATGTATGAGGAGGAAAATGGTATGGAGGCGGAGCAATTGCCTGTAATAGTGATGTCACCCCCTAGGGAGTCGACACCTGACTGGATGGTCGTATGGAAGGAATTACGTGATAGCGTCAGCACTTTACAAAAGACTGTTGACGACATGAGACAGCCGGAAAAACAGTTAATACCTGTCCAGGCGTCTCAAACACCGTCAGGGGCTCTAAAGCGCCCGTTACCTCAGATGGTCGACACAGACCCAGACACGGACACTGACTCCAGTGTCGACGGTGAGGAAACAAACGTATTTTCCAGTAGGGCCACACGTTACATGATCACGGCAATGAAGGAGGTTTTGAACATTTCTGATACTACAAGTACCACAAAAAAGGGTATTATGTGGGGTGTGAAAAAACTACCCGTAGTTTTTCCTGAATCAGATGAATTAAATGAGGTGTGTGATGAAGCGTGGGTTTCCCCCGATAAAAAACTGCTAATTTCTAAAAAATTATTAGCATTATACCCTTTCCCGCCAGAGGTTAGGGCGCGTTGGGAAACACCCCCTAGGGTAGATAAGGCGCTCACACGCTTATCAAAACAAGTGGCGTTACCGTCTCCGGATACGGCCGCCCTCAAGGAGCCAGCTGATAGAAAGCTGGAAAATATCCTAAAAAGTATATACACACATACTGGTGTTAGACTGAGACCAGCAATCGCCTCAGCCTGGATGTGCAGTGCTGGGGTGGCTTGGTCGGATTCCCTGACTGAAAATATTGATACCCTGGACAGGGACAGTATATTATTGACTATAGAGCATTTAAAGGATGCATTTCTATATATGCGAGATGCACAGAGGGATATTTGCACTCTGGCATCAAGAGTAAGTGCGCTGTCCATTTCTGCCAGAAGAGGGTTATGGACGCGACAGTGGTCAGGTGATGCGGATTCCAAACGGCATATGGAAGGGGAGGAGTTATTTGGGGTCGGTCTATCGGACCTGGCGGCCACGGCAACGGCTGGGAAATCCACCTTTTTACCCCAGGTCACCTCTCAGCAGAAAAAGACACCGTCTTTTCAGGCTCAATCCTTTCGTCCCCATAAGGGCAAGCGGGCAAAAGGCCACTCATATCTGCCCCGGGGCAGAGGAAGGGGAAAAAGACTACAGCAGGCAGCCTCTTCCCAGGAACAGAAGCCCTCCCCCGCTTCTGCCAAGTCCTCAGCATGACGCTGGGGCCTTACAAGCGGACTCAGGTACGGTGGGGTGTCGTCTCAAGAATTTCAGCGCGCAGTGGGCTCACTCGCAAGTGGACCCCTGGATCCTGCAGGTAGTATCTCAGGGGTACAAATTGGAATTCGAGACGTCTCCCCCTCGCCGGTTCCTGAAGTCTGCTTTACCAACGTCTCCCTCCGACAGGGAGGCGGTATTGGAAGCCATTCACAAGCTGTATTCCCAGCAGGTGATAATCAAGGTACCCCTCCTACAACAGGGAAAGGGGTATTATTCCACGCTGTTTGTGGTACCGAAGCCGGACGGCTCGGTGAGACCTATTTTAAATCTGAAATCCTTGAACACTTACATACAAAGGTTCAAATTCAAGATGGAGTCACTCAGAGCAGTGATAGCGAACCTGGAAGAAGGGGACTATATGGTGTCTCTGGACATCAAGGATGCTTACCTCCATGTCCCAATTTGCCCTTCTCACCAAGGGTACCTCAGGTTTGTGGTACAGAACTGTCACTATCAGTTTCAGACGCTGCCGTTTGGATTGTCCACGGCACCCCGGGTCTTTACCAAGGTAATGGCCGAAATGATGATTCTTCTTCGAAGAAAAGGCGTCTTAATTATCCCTTACTTGGACGATCTCCTGATAAGGGCAAGGTCCAGGGAACAGTTAGAGGTTGGAGTAGCACTATCTCAAGTAGTGCTACGACAGCACGGGTGGATTCTAAATATTCCAAAATCGCAGCTGATTCCGACGACACGTCTGCTGTTCCTAGGGATGATTCTGGACACAGTACAGAAAAAGGTGTTTCTCCCGGAGGAGAAAGCCAGGGAGTTATCCGAGCTAGTCAGGAACCTCCTAAAACCAGGCCAAGTGTCAGTGCATCAATGCACAAGGGTCCTGGGAAAAATGGTGGCTTCTTACGAAGCGATTCCATTCGGCAGATTCCACGCAAGAACTTTTCAGTGGGATCTGCTGGACAAATGGTCCGGATCGCATCTTCAGATGCATCAGCGGATAACCCTGTCTCCAAGGACAAGGGTGTCTCTCCTGTGGTGGTTGCAGAGTGCTCATCTTCTAGAGGGCCGCAGATTCGGCATTCAGGACTGGGTCCTGGTGACCACGGATGCCAGCCTGAGAGGCTGGGGAGCAGTCACACAGGGAAGAAATTCCCAGGGCTTGTGGTCAAGCCTGGAGACATCACTTCACATAAATATCCTGGAGCTAAGAGCCATCTACAATGCTCTGAGCCTAGCAAGACCTCTGCTTCAAGGTCAGCCGGTGCTGATCCAGTCGGACAACATCACGGCAGTCGCCCACGTAAACAGACAGGGCGGCACAAGAAGCAGGAGGGCAATGACAGAAGTTGCAAGGATTCTTCGCTGGGCAGAAAATCATGTGATAGCACTGTCAGCAGTGTTCATTCCGGGTGTGGACAACTGGGAAGCAGACTTCCTCAGCAGACACGACCTCCACCCGGGGGAGTGGGGACTTCACCCAGAAGTCTTCCACATGATTGTGAACCATTGGGAAAAACCAAAGGTGGACATGATGGCGTCCCGCCTCAACAAAAAACTAGACAGATATTGCGCCAGGTCAAGGGACCCTCAGGCAATAGCTGTGGACGCTCTGGTAACACCATGGGTGTACCAGTCAGTGTATGTGTTCCCTCCTCTGCCTCTCATACCCAAGGTACTGAGGATCATAAGAAGGAGAGGAGTAAGGACTATACTCGTGGCTCCGGATTGGCCAAGAAGGACTTGGTACCCGGAACTTCAAGAGATGCTCACAGAGGACCCGTGGCCTCTACCTCTAAGAAAGGACCTGCTCCAGCAGGGACCCTGTCTCTTCCAAGACTTACCGCGGCTGCGTTTGACGGCATTGCGGTTGAACGCCGGATCCTGAAGGAAAAAGGCATTCCGGATGAAGTCATCCCTACCCTGATCAAAGCCAGGAAGGATGTAACCGTACAACATTATCACCGTATTTGGCGTAAATATGTTGCGTGGTGCGAGGCCAGGAAGGCCCCTACAGAGGAATTTCAACTGGGTCGTTTCCTGCATTTCCTACAAACAGGACTGTCTATGGGCCTAAAATTAGGGTCCATTAAGGTTCAGATTTCGGCCCTGTCGATTTTCTTCCAAAAAGAACTGGCTTCAGTTCCTGAAGTACAGACGTTTGTCAAGGGGGTACTGCATATACAACCTTCTTTTGTGCCTCCAGTGGTACCTTGGGATCTAAATGTAGTTTTGGGATTCCTAAAATCACATTGGTTTGAACCACTTTCCACTGTGGACTTAAAATATCTCACATGGAAGGTGGTAATGCTGTTAGCCCTGGCTTCAGCCAGGCGTGTCTCAGAATTGGCGGCTTTATCCTATAAAAGCCCTTACCTAATTTTTCATACGGACAGGGCAGAATTGAGGACTCGTCCTCAATTTCTCCCTAAGGTGGTTTCAGCATTTCACTTGAACCAGCCTATTGTGGTGCCTGCGGCTACTAGGGACTTGGAGGACTCCAAGTTGCTGGACGTAGTCAGGGCCCTGAAAATATATGTTTCCAGGACGGCTGGAGTCAGAAAATCTGACTCGCTATTTATCCTGTATGCACCCAACAAGCTGGGTGCTCCTGCTTCTAAGCAAACTATTGCTCGCTGGATTTGTAGTACAATTCAGCTTGCACATTCTGTGGCAGGCCTGCCACAGCCAAAATCTGTAAATGCCCATTCCACAAGGAAGGTGGGCTCATCTTGGGCGGCTGCCCGAGGGGTCTCGGCTTTACAACTTTGCCGAGCAGCTACTTGGTCAGGGGCAAACACGTTTGCTAAATTCTACAAATTTGATACCCTGGCTGAGGAGGACCTGGAGTTCTCTCATTCGGTGCTGCAGAGTCATCCGCACTCTCCCGCCCGTTTGGGAGCTTTGGTATAATCCCCATGGTCCTTACGGAGTCCCCAGCATCCACTTAGGACGTTAGAGAAAATAAGAATTTACTTACCGATAATTCTATTTCTCATAGTCCGTAGTGGATGCTGGGCGCCCATCCCAAGTGCGGATTGTCTGCAATACTTGTACATAGTTATTGTTACAAAAATCGGGTTATTATTTCAGAGGCTCCTCTGTTATCATGCTGTTAACTGGGTTCAGATCACAGGTTGTACGGTGTGATTGGTGTGGCTGGTATGAGTCTTACCCGGGATTCAATATCCTTCCTTATTGTGTACGCTCGTCCGGGCACAGTATCCTAACTGAGGCTTGGAGGAGGGTCATAGGGGGAGGAGCCAGTGCACACCAGGTAGTCCTAAAGCTTTTACTTTTGTGCCCAGTCTCCTGCGGAGCCGCTATTCCCCATGGTCCTTACGGAGTCCCCAGCATCCACTACGGACTATGAGAAATAGAATTATCGGTAAGTAAATTCTTATTTTTCGGGGTTGCAGAGATGAATAGTGACACTCCCGATGCCATTTAAGTCCAAGTTCAGCCCCCATCAGCATGTGAGGTGAGAAGGGGTGAAAAATAAAATGTCCAAAATTACCGACATTAAGGTCAAATCCATAGTCTACGGTGTCACTAAGCCGATCGCATTTTGAAGATTGATATGTTCCTTAGACTGTCCGTTAACATATAGGCTATATATCTTCATGCTAATTCTTTTAGGGGTTGGGTAATAAACTTCAACTTGAACATGTGCGCAATGAAAATAGTCTTATTGCGTTAAGATTTCCACGCGGGCGAGGCCTTGGGCAAAAAGTTAGTTATTATCTATAATATAAAATTGTTGCAGCTGCTTGGCAGGAAAAGAAATAGGTGATTTAGTGCTTATCACAGCCTTTGTTTATATGCCGCTATATCAGACATCATTCATTAATGAAGGGATGAAATCGTCAGGTCCTGGGCTTAGACTCTGATGCTTCTAATTATATCACACATTGTTCTGTATCCCAGCCATACTCTGGCTGTACATCTATAAATTCCTTTACTAGTAAACACACAAATTATACAGCTCCGCATTCCTCTGCTGCCTGCTCCGGGCACTAAAAATACAGCACAAATTCTATAATTGGACTTTAAATGTAGATTTAGGTTTACTTTCCTGCCCTTCCAAACTGGGAATAAAATGATGTAAAGCCAAGCGTGCAGCTGGGAGCGTGTGTTTTCTTTCTCTTCCAATATAATTAATTTGGTTGGGGGTTGCCAAGCTCTGGTCCCCACAGCGCCCCCCATATTGTGTCTCCTCAGCTTTTTCTTTACCTCAGTATTCATTTTACTCCTCTATCTGCGGCATATACCCAGTAGAGGCAACATCCAGTTCACTAGGAACATCACTGAGGTATGAGGCACAAAGTGCCTCATGTATAGTTCAGTGTCACTAGTTCTTAATGAATGCATGGACTAAACGTTGCTTAAGTCCAGAAACTGCCTGTCTCCATTTTTCAAAGAGTTCCATGTACTTATTTACTTTTTATTATTTATTTTACGTCCTAAAGGATATTGGCATCCATTTAGTACCATGGGGTATAGACAGGTCCACTAGGAGCCATGGGCACTTTAAGAATTTGATAGTGTGGGCTGGCTCCTCCCTCTATGCCCCTCCTACCAGACTCAGCTTAGAAAATGTGCCCAGAGGAGCCGGTCACGCTTACAGAAGCTCCTGAAGAGTTTTCTGTATTTATTTTATGTTTGTTATTTTCAGGCAGGGCTGGATGGCACCAGCCTGTCTGCTTCGTGGGACTTAGGGGGGTGGAACGCCCCAACCTCTTGAAGGGTTAATGGTCCCGTTCCCAGATGACAGGATACTGAGCTCCAGAGGGAACTATTCGCAAGCCCATCACGGCGAGCGTACAGTCCTGCAGCACGCCACCACCCCTAACAGAGCCAGAAGAATGAAGAGTGGTGAGTACTGAGCCGGCGTCCCGGCTAGCGCGGCGCCGGCCATTATGGCAGCATGAGGGTACAGAGACGCACGGCTTCTAAACAGAGCGGAATACGTCTCCGGACACAGTGCACAACTGCGTCCCCGTACACTGTACCCATACTGGCACAACAGCCTTAAAATGGTTCTTTCCATTTTAAGCACAAAAATTACCTCAGCCAGTATAAAAAAAAGTGGGAAGACCGTGCGCCGTTGAAGGGGCGGGCTTCACTATGAGAGGATCCAGCAGCTCACCAGCGCCATTTTCCCTGTGCAGTGGACACAGACGCTGACAGGACAGGGACGCGCAGCTCCTCTAGTGTGACTCCAGATTACCTCAGCGGTACCAGGGGGTCATAGCAGGGTGGGGGAGCGATTATTAGTGTACTAAGTCCCCTATCAGGGTACTTAGTCTGCGACCCGGCTAAGCTTGGCATTAGCGATAAGGGCTCAGTGGGGTCTGGCTCCAAACATCTCTGTGTCTCCTTGAAGGGCTCTTTGTGGGTTTATTGTGCGTAACCTTTCCTGTGTGTGTGTGTGTGTGTGTGTGTGTGTGTGTGTGTGTGTGTGTGTGTGTGCTGTCACATTACATTATGTCAGGCAAAGAGTGTGTGTCTTGTACCGCAGAGTGTTCCTCTTCACCAGGGGGCTCACTACTGGGTACTCAGGGTTCACAGACTAGTGGGGCTGAACCGGAATGGGTTAATTCTCTTAAGGGAATGATCTCAACTTTTTCTACAAAATTGTCCCGCAATGGGAAAGAGACGCAATACTTAAGACAGACTGTGGATGAGTTTATGAACAGAGACTCAGTCCCCAAGACAGCATCTCAATCCCCTTGCATTTGTCTGCAAAAGCGATCTCTGGCCCATATTCTGCAGTCTCACTCTGACGCTGACATATCAGACATGGAGGAGGGGGAGGTGGACACAGAGGGGGGAGGATGCAGCTCTGTCACAGGGAATAGAGGCTCTTATAGAGGCTATCAGAGATGTTCTGCTTATTCCTGATAAGGTATCAGAAGAGAGTGAGGATTCTTATTTTAATGTAAAAAAGAAGTCATCGGTCACTTTTCCTGCGTCAAAGGAATTTAATACCCTGTTTGAAGAACCATGGGTTAATCCTGATAAGAAATTTCAGATCCCTAAAAGGTTGCTCTCATCTTTTCCTCTGGAGGATAGGAAAAAATGGGAAAATCCACCGATAGTAGACGCATCAGTCTCTAGGCTGTCACGTAAAATTGTATTGCCTGTTCCTGGTGCAGCTTCCCTGAAAGACACGGCTGATCGCAAAATTGAGACTACACTCAAATCATTGTACACAGCTGCTGGGTGGCTCAAAGACCCACTATTGCATGTGCGTGGATCACTAAAGCCATTGCAAAATGGTCAGGTAACCTAACTGAAGGGTTCGATTCCTTATCTAGGGGGGATGTTGTCTTACTGCAGCATATACAGGACTCTGCAAACTTTATGGTGGAAGCCATAAAGGAAATAGGCGTGCTTAATGCATGCACCACCGCTATGGCAGTGTCGGCACGCAGGGGCTTGTGGCTACACCAGTGGACTGCTGACGAGGATTCCAGGAAAGGCGTGGAAGGCCTACCATTCCATGGAGAGGCCTTGTTCGGAGATGAATTAGACAAATGGATCTCCACAGCTACTGCGGGTAAGTCTACGTATCTTCCTTCCACCGCGCCCCCCCCAACCAAGAATACTTATTCAGCTTCTAAGTTACAGTCCTTTCGGACGGCCAAGTTCATGGGCAAATCCAGGGGTGCTTCTTCGTCCTCCAGCAGCACAAGAGGTAAACCACGTAAACCATCAACAGCAGGTGCTCAGGTACAGAGAAAGAAAGGCATTTTGTTTTCCCCAGCACACTGAATGATAACAGTAACCAGATGAAAATCCCACAAAATATTAGAATTCAGAGATCTCGGTTACATATATTTGCGCAAATGTATGAATAAGCCCTAAAGCCGCATCAAGGCGTCTCTGTATATTTGGGGTCCCTAGCGCTATATCTAGGTGCAGGGTATCACTAAGCTAATTGAGCGTCTGCCACACTATATAGCTCAGGTACAGACAGGGCCGGATTAACAATGGGGCGGATGGAGCTGCAGCTCCAGGCCACCCCATCACAATAGGCCCACAGCATCTGCTGTGCTGCTGCAGCAAGGAATTTTTTTCCCCTGCTACAGCAGCTTGCAAGTGACAGTCTGAAACACCGCTCCCACCTGCGCGTAGATGTATTATTGATAGTAGTAGTAGTTGGACTGACTGCGTCTGCTACTGCTGGCCGAACGGCTCAAAATGTCAGCAGTACACAGCCACACTTCGGCAGAGGATCTGGAAACTCGACAGGGGGCGTGGCTACACGGAGTCCAGGGGGCGGAGCTACACGGGACTGTCTCAGGCTGCCTGCTGCTCACATGGTTGCTGCTGTGCTGTGAGAGGGAGAGTTGAAGCTGATGCACATGCAGGGCAGCCAGTGAGAGTAAACTCTGCTGTAGTGTGTAAGGTAAGAGTGAGTGGGGGGGAATTGTGTGTGTGTGAGCTTCTGTGAATGTGATTTCCATGTGAACTTCTATATGTGTGTGTGTCTTGTATGTGAGGTTCTGCAGGGAGTAGGATTTAATATAGCAAGGGTGAGAGAGTGCAGGTGCAGGGAGTGTGTGAGTGTAATAAAGTGCGGGAGCAGGGAGTGTGTGAGTGTGATACAGCGCGGGGGGCGGGAGTGAGTGTGATACAGTGCGGGGAGCGGGAGTGTGTGAGCGTAATATAGCGCAAGGGTGAGAGAGGGAGTGTGAGTGTAATAGATTGCGGGGACAAGGAGTGTGAGTGTGATACAGCACGGGGGGCGGGAGTGTGTGAGTGTAATACAGTGCAGGGGCGGGAGTGAGTGAGTGTAATAGAGTGGGGTGACAGAGAGTGCGGGAGTATGATACCGCGCTGGGGGCGGGAGTGTGTGAGTGTAATAGAGTGCAGGTGGCAGGGAATGTGTGAGTGTTATACAGCACAGGGGGCGGGAGTGTGTGAGTGTAATAGAGTGCAAGGTGCAGGAGTGTATGAGTGTAATAGAGTGCAGGGGCGGGAGTATGAGTGTAATAGAGTGCGGGGGGCAGGGAGTGTGCGAGTGTGATACAGCGCGGGGCGGGAGTGTGTGTGAGTGTAATAGAGTGCAGTGGGTGGGGGGGTGTGAGTGTAGTAGAGTGCGGGGGTGGGAGTGTGATACAGCATGGGGGGCGGGAGTGTGAGTGTAATAGAGTGCAGGAGTGGGAGTGTGTGGGTGTATTAGAGTGCGGGGGTGGGAATGTGATACAGCGTGGGGGGTGGGAGTGTAATAGAGTGCAGGGGCGGGAGTGTATGAGTGTAATAGAGTGCAGGGGCAGGAGTTTAAGGGGCAGACTAGATGGGCAAGGGGCAGACTAGATGGGCCAAGTGGTTCTTATCTGCCGTCAAATTCTATGTTTCTATGAGTGTAATAGAGTGTAGGGGTGGGAGTGTGTGAGTGTGATACAGCGTGGGGGGCGGGAATGTGTGATTGTAATAGAGAGCAGGGGGCAGGGAGTGTGTGAGTGTGATACATCGCTGGGGGTGGGAGTGTGCGAGTGTTATAGAGTGCAGGGGGGAGGGAGTGTGTGAGTGTTATAGAGTGCAGGGGGGAGGGAGTGTGTGAGTGTGATACAGCGCAGGCCGCAAGGGGTGGGAGTGTGGGGCCAATGTGTTTTTCCTACTGAGGCCATTAATTTTTTTTTCCGCCCCTTTGGGGTCCAGTGTGTTTTATTTTACCTGTAGGGGCCAGTATTTTTATTTGTATTTTTCTGGCGGTGCCAATGTGTCTTAAGAATGATGACTAGCTTAGGTTTAGTCTGCGAGGGGGAGGATTTGATGTTAGGGTCAGGCTGCGGGGAGGGGGGGCCAGGGTTAGGCACCCCCGGGGATGGTTAGGGTTAGGCTGAGGTGGTGGTGGGGTGTTTAGGGTACGGGAAAGGTGGGTTAGGGTTAGGGGGGTTAGCTTAGTTAAATAGTTCATGTCGGTATTTTCAACATCGGGATGCCTATGTCGGTATTTTGACAGCCAGCATGCCAACCATCGGGATCCTGATACCAACCCCATTAAAACATATATAATAACCAAAAAATTGGGCCTGATTCTGAGTCGAACTCAGGCACATCTGTGTGTGCATCTTTTGCCGCTGTAGTGTGTGCGACTTTATGCTGATCTTAAAACACAAACGTCAAAACCTGCACCTGCCCCATGCTATGTGCAGATCTCTGACAGACTACTGCCTCCAATGTTAGCGATTAATCATCTGATTTCGCTACAACTGCAGTGACACTCCTATAACATGTCCATAAGATGGTGCGTCTCCGTGTGTCTTATGCCATTCCCCAGTCAGGAGCCCCTAATACATTATACTGTAGCTATGTATTGGATATTAGCAATTTGGGTTTGAATCTATCTATCTATCTATCTATCTATCTATCTATCTATCTATCTATCTATCTATCTATCTCACTATATGCTGGGTCACCTCAGTTTTCCCTGTTCTGTCCTGTCCAGGCGACACCCTCCATCCAACCCCACCATTCCTTCTCAGTATAATTACTTATTACAAAAGTAAACTTTTTTTTTACATATAAAAAGATTTCACATTCATGACATCGCTGAGCGACCTGTAACCTCTTTCGTTGAGAGGTTTCATATTTATGTCATCACTAAGCGCACCATTTTCTATATTACAGTCACGTTAACAAGAGATGTTTTCCTTTGGTCATTTTTAGATTGTCACATTACACTGTTGATATAATTGAAGAAGTGAGAGAGACTGAGGTTTTTCAAGGTAGGTGCTAGTCACACCTCCTGTGCAGACCACACCCTCACAACATCAACCACACCCCTAACATTACTAGTCACACACCCATGGTGTTTTCACATCCCCTGCCGTGGCATAAAATAGGCCCTTCATAAATTTCAGCTCCAGGCCCATATGGACCTTAATCTGGCACTGGGTACAGAGCTCAGGCTCTGCTTCCTTAAAGACTTCAGCATGACGGTAGACCGCAATACCTGGAAGGCTGTCAGGTGAGAGCTCGCCTACAATTCTGCAGTCAAATCTGGTCAAATTCATGCCAGGATCCCTGGGTCATAAATCTTATTTCCCAGGGCTAAAGACTGGAGTTCGAAGAGCTCCCACCTCACAGATTCTTCAAATCAGGCTTGCCAGTTTCACAAGAGGCAAGTATAACTTTACAACATGCCATCCAAAAACTGGTACAGACTCGCGTCATTGTTCCAGTGCCACCTTATCAGCTAAACAAGGGGTACTATTCCAGCTTGTTTGTAGTACCGAAACCGGGCGGTTTGGTAAGACCAATTTTGAACCTCAAGTCATTGAACCCGTACTTATGAGTGTTGAAATTCAAGATGTAGTCTCAGAGCTGTGATCTCAGGTCTGGAGGAGGGGGAATTCCTAGTGTCTTTGGATATCAAGGATGCGTACCTTCACATTCCGATCTGGCCGCCTCATCAGGCTTACCTACGGTTTGCAATGCAGGACTGTCACTACCAGTTCCAGGCCCTGCCATTTGGTCTCTCCATGGCACCGAGGGTGTTCCCCAAGGTGATGGCAGAGATGATGTTTCTACTCCGCAAACAGGGAGTGAACATAATTCCGTACCCAGACAATCTCCTGATAAAAGCACCGCCCAGGGAAAGGTTGCTGGACAGCATTGCTCTCTCAACCAATCTTCTCCAGGATAATGGGTGGATTCTGAACCTTCCGAAATCTCACCTAAAGCCAACACGGAGGCTCCCATTCCTGGGAATGATACTGGATACAGAGTTGCAGAAGGTGTTCCTTCCTTTGGAAAAGGCATTAGTGATCCAGTCGATGGTTCGGTATGTACTGAAGCCAACCCGGATATCGGTGCATCTATGCATTCGCCTTCTGGGGAAAATGGTGGCCTCTTACGAGGCTCTTCAATGCGGAAGGTTTCACACAAGACCCTTCCAGCTCGATCTGTTGGACAAATGGACCGGATCGCATCTTCACATGCATCAGATTATCCGTCTGTCGCCAAAAGCCAGAATCTCCCTTGTGTGGAGGCTACAGACTTCTCACTTCATTGAGGATCGGAATGTTTGAAATTCAGAATTGGATTCTGTTAGCCACAGACGCAAGCCTCAGAGGTTGTGGAGCAGTCACTTAGGGGGTGCAGTTTCAAGGAAGATGGTCCAGTTAGGAAGTCATCCTTCCAATCAACATTTTGGAACTCAGGGCCATATACAATGCCCTTCTGCAGGCCTCTTATCTTCTTCAAGATCAGGCCATTCAGGTGCAGTCGGACAATGTGACAGCAGTAACGTACATAAACCGACAGGGCGGAATGAAGAGCAGAGCAGCAATGTCAGAGGTGTCAAGAATTATCCTCTGGGCAGAGAGAAATGCTGTGGCGTTGTCAGTGGTCTTCATTTTGGGAGTAGACAACTGGGAAGCAGATTTCCTCAGCAGACGCGACCTGCACCCGGGGGAGTGGGGCCTTCACCCGGAAGTGTTCAGGTGCTTGACAAGTCGATGGGGATATCCACAGATCGACATGATGGCTTCTCATCTCAACAAGAAGCTCAAGCGGTATTGTTCCAGGTCGAGAGACCCACAGGCGGTGGTGGTAGACGCCCTGACGACTACATGGGTCTATCAGATGGTGTACGTGTTTCCTCCACTTCCTCTGGTCCCAAGAATTCTAAAGAGAATAAATAGGGAAAAAGGTCAAGCAATTCTAATTGCTCCGGACTGGCCAAGAAGGGCCTGGTACGCGGACCTTCTGGAGATGCTCCTCAAAGATCCTTGGCCTCTTCCTCTTCGCGAGGATCTTCTGCAACAGGACCTGTTCGTCTGTCAGGACTTACTGCGGCTACGTTTGACGGCATGGAAGTTGAACAGCTGATTCTAGCCAGGAGAGGGAACCCTAGAACAAAGAAATATTTCATGTGTACATAGGCGCCTTGTGTGACAAAGATGACAAATGGCATGTGTTTATAAGTAAAAACACACTTTATTACAGAAATATCATAAAAACATATACACACATATATGAAATATATTGCACTGATCCCAAATATAGTTCTCACCCTCTTTTGGATTTGCGGTGGGCAGATGGCTTTTATAGCAAAAAAGCAATCCAGTCCCGGTGGAATTCAGATGGCACCACCGCAAAAAGCTTTTTTTCCTTAAGAGGCAGAGTAGGGAGTCCAGCGAAAGAATCACAGGCAGATATCCATACCGTCCAAACGACGCGTTTCGGAGTGCAATCTCCTTTTTCAAGCTTGGATGGCATGGATCATATAGACCAGATATATATACCCTTATCAATTGACATAATCAGTATAATTGGGGCCATTTCCGTTTCCGGACTCGTCGACCGGAAGTGACGTGTGCGTTTCATTCTAAACTTCCGGTGATTCCATTTACTAATTTCCTTTTAAAGTGCATGGTGCATATTACCCCTTGTATGGATTATCAAACATATCAGAGGCTATTCGTGCTGGAAAGAAGAATACTTTTATCGATGCTCCACGATTAATGGAGACGCGCTATACTTCCGTTTTCGCTGACCGGAAGTGACGTATGCGTTCCACCGCTGCGTTCCATATCGCGGCCATTTTAGAAAAGTCTTCAAGTTTAATCAGGAAGTGGGCATACATTCCATTGTAGATCGTCATATGGTAGTGATCTTAATAGAAAACGGATCATTTTCACTTTCGGGAAGTTAGGTGTTTATCTTCATATATGGATTTTATATAGAGCGGATAATTTCGATGCCATATCTCCTCAAACCTTCCTTTGCCGTACTTTATATTCCGGGCCAGTCCATCCCTAATACCGGGAGATAGGCATCCTTATGTCTCCATAATTATCCTCATATCCATATTTGGTTCAAAGAAGAAAGAGGAAAAAAAAGGTGAACAATTAGAGAGAGTTCCACATAATAATTATAAAATATTAAAATATAGATGATAAAATACAGGGAAGGAAAACATTTAACGATCAGCTACTCTAAAAACCATCTTAACTCAAAATCTGAGTTATGTCCCTCGGGTTGCAAAGTATTCAAATTAAAAATCCACCTCATTTCACTCTGTGCAAGTTTCTTTTCTACATTTCTATATTTCCAATTTCCCTTAATCAATTGGATGCCTAGGAATCTCTTTATTCCTTTTTCACATTTATTGTGAACCAAAGAGAAATGCTCTGATAGCGGGTGGGTGTTAAGTCCTTTTTTAATATTATACACATGTTCCGCAGTTCTCAATTTTAGACTTCTCGTGGTCTTCCCTACATAGAGTTTACCACAATTACACTCTATGAGGTAGATTACATTACGTGAGTGGCAGGTGATGAATTCTCTTATTTTATACTTTTTTCCCCCTACTTCAAATTGTGTCGTTTTTCTTTCTATTCCATTTTTTGTGGTTGATTTGCACATAAGGCACGTTCCACAACGATGGAATCCAATACTTCGTTCGCTGGCCCCTTTCTCATTTTTCAGCGAGCTCTGTACCAGCATATTCTTAAGAGATGGTGCCTTCTTATAAATAAACCTGGGTTGGTCAGGTATAATATCACATAAGGTCGGATCATCTTTCAAAATCCTCCAATTTTTTCTAATAATACCTTCCACCTTTTGTGATTGGCTCCATATTTAGTAATATAGGCCCATTCGTACCGAGCGTCTTTTTCTGTGGGTTTGGGTTTTTCTTTCATAAGTTCTTTTCTATCTATAGTATGAACTTTTTGTTTTGCAGTTTCCAAGAGGGATTTGGAATATCGCTTTCGAACAAAGCGTGCGGTCATTTCATCTGTTTGTTCATGCAAAGTGTCTATATTGGTGCAGTTTCTTTTTAGTCTTGTAAACTGGCCCAACGGGATATTTTCCAACCATCTTTTGTGATGTTCGCTCGACATCTCAATATAAGAGTTTGAGTCTGTTGGTTTTTTATGTGTTTTTGTACATATTAGCCCATTTTCTATGTATATGACCAGATCTAAAAAAGATAGGGATTCCACACTCTTATTAAAAGTCAATTCTATATTATAAGTGTTTTGATTAAGACTATCTCAAAAAAGATTTAATGACTCTTCCCCTCCCTGCCAGATAAAAAACACATCATCTATGAACCGCCACCAGCATACCAGGTTTGCCCCCAGAGAGGGTCGAATTTATTTATGTCTTATTGGGAAATGAATGTCATTCATTCACCCTCTCTGGGGGCAAACCTGGTATGCTGGTGGCGGTTCATAGATGATGTGTTTTTTATCTGGCAGGGAGGGGAAGAGTCATTAAATCTTTTTTGCGATAGTCTTAATCAAAACACTTATAATATAGAATTATGCAGAAGATAGTGGGCGCTGTTTTAAAGAATGAATAATTAAATAATATAATTTAATTTCTACTTAATAATATTGTTCTATTTCTCTAGCTGCCCACAATTGGGGATCTGGATATCCCCCAAACTAGAAACAGCCAAAATATACACAATAATGTGGGCGCTCCGAAAAAAATATAATTACAAACAGCTGCTGGTTTTGTAAAATATAAAAAATATTTTTATTAATATAACTCCTGATTAATTTCTAGATCTTATATGTATCACAATAAAACATTTATCCCATTAATAAAACATTTAAGAAGAACCAATGTCCCAATGCTCAAGACTTGCTGACAGTCCTGCAGGTAAGCTGGTGATTAGTAGAGTTAGTATATAAATGCCGGCTGTTAGTAATTAATGATACTTAGCATGCAATTTTTGGCTTAATACCAAATTAGTATAGGCAGTTCGTTGTTTTAAATAACTTATTATACTTCACCAAGTCCGGACTGGTTAGTTGAATCCAATAATAGGTGGTATATATTGTGAACAGTTCCACATCTGTGTTGTAACTGGAAATTAGATCTCGCTCGTGCTTTTTTAAAACAGTTGATACTAATAATTTTCTTAGATATAATAGCAGCCATCATGTGGCATGGAGGAATAATATCCCATGATATTGTGATACATATAAGATCTAGAAATTAATCAGGAGTTATATTAATAAAAATATTTTTTATATTTTACAAAACCAGCAGCTGTTTGTAATTATATTTTTTTCGGAGCGCCCACATTATTGTGTATAATATAGAATTGACTTTTAATAAGAGTGTGGAATCCCTATCTTTTTTAGATCTGGTCATATACATAGAAAATGGGCTAATATGTACAAAAACACATAAAAAACCAACAGACTCCAACTCTTATATTGAGATGTCGAGCGAACATCACAAAAGATGGTTGGAAAATATCCCGTTGGGCCAGTTTACAAGACTAAAAAGAAACTGCACCAATATAGACACTTTGCATGAACAAACAGATGAAATGACCGCACGCTTTGTTCGAAAGCGATATTCCAAATCCCTCTTGGAAACTGCAAAACAAAAAGTTCATACTATAGATAGAGAAGAACTTATGAAAGAAAAACCCAAACCCACAGAAAAAGACGCTCGGTACGAATGGGCCTATATTACTAAATATGGAGCCCATCACAAAAAGGTGGAAGGTATTATTAGAAAAAATTGGAGGATTTTGAAAGATGATCCGACCTTATGTGATATTATACCTGACCAACCCAGGTTTATTTATAAGAAGGCACCATCTCTTAAGAATATCCTGGTACAGAGCTCGCTGAAAAATGAGAAAGGGGCCAGCGAACGAAATATTGGATTCTATCATTGTGGAACGTGCCTTATGTGCAAATCAACCACAAAAAATGGGATAGAAAGAAAAACGACACAATTTGAAGTAGGGGGAAAAAAGTATAAAATAAGAGAATTCATCACCTGCCACTCACGTAATGTAATCTACCTCATAGAGTGTAATTGTGGTAAACTCTATGTAGGGAAGACCACGAGAAGTCTAAAATTAAGAACTGCGGAACATGTGTATAATATTAAAAAAGGACTTAACACCCACCCGCTATCAGAGCATTTCTCTGACGTCCTAAGTGGATGCTGGGGACTCCGTCAGGACCATGGGGAATAGCGGCTCCGCAGGAGACAGGGCACAAAAGTAAAAGCTTTAGGATCAGGTGTTGTGCACTGGCTCCTCCCCCTATGACCCTCCTCCAAGCCTCAGTTAGGTTTTTGTGCCCGGCCGAGAAGGGTGCAATCTAGGTGGCTCTCCTAAAGAGCTGCTTAGAGTAAAAGTTTTATTAGGTTTTTTATTTTCAGTGAGTCCTGCTGGCAACAGGCTCACTGCAACGAGGGACTTAGGGGAGAAGAAGTGAACTCACCTGCGTGCAGGATGGATTGGCTTCTTAGGCTACTGGACACTAGCTCCAGAAGGACGATCACAGGTACAGCCTGAGTGGGTCACCGGAGCCGCTCCGCCGACCCCCTTGCAGATGCTGAAGAGAGAAGAGGTCCAGAAATCGGCGGCTGAAGACTTCAGTCTTCATGAGGTAGCGCACAGCACTGCAGCTGTGCGCCATTGCTCTCAGCACACTTCACACCAACGGTCACTGAGGGTGCAGGGCGCTGGGGGGGGCGCCCTGGGCAGCAATGAAAGTACCTATACTGGCTAAAAATACATCACATATAGCCTCTGGGGCTATATGGATCTATTTAACCCCTGCCAGGTTGTCAGAAAAACGGGAGAAGAAGCCCGCCGAAAAGGGGGCGGGGCCTATTCTCCTCAGCACACAGCGCCATTTTCCCTCACAGAACTGCTGGTGGGAAGGCTCCCAGGCTCTCCCCTGCACTGCACTACAGAAACAGGGTTAAAACAGAGAGGGGGGGCACTTATTTGGCGATATGATTATATATTAAGATGCTATAAGGGAAAACACTTATATAAAGGTTGTCCCTGTATAATTATAGCGTTTTGGTGTGTGCTGGCAAACTCTCCCTCTGTCTCCCCAAAGGGCTAGTGGGGTCCTGTCCTCTATCAGAGCATTCCCTGTGTGTGTGCTGTGTGTCGGTACGTGTGTGTCGACATGTATGAGGACGATGTTGGTGAGGAGACGGAGCAATTGCCTGTAATGGTGATGTCACTCTCTAGGGAGTCGACACCGGAATGGATGGCTTATTTAGGGAATTACGTGATAATGTCATCACGCTGCAAGGTCGGTTGACGACATGAGACGGCCGGCAAACAAATTAGTACCTGTCCAGGCGTCTCAAACACCGTCAGAGGCTTTAAAATGCCCATTTACCTCAGTCGGTCGACACAGACACAGACACGGACACTGACTCCAGTGTCGACGGTGAAGAAACAAACGTATTTTCCTTTAGGGCCACACGTTACATGTTAAGGGCAATGAAGGAGGTGTTACATATTTCTGATACTACAAGTACCACAAAAAAGGGTATTATGTGGGGTGTGAAAAAACTACCTGTAGTTTTTCCTGAATCAGATAAATTAAATGAAGTGTGTGATGATGCGTGGGTTTCCCCCGATAGAAAATTATTGGCGGTATACCTTTTCCCGCCAGAAGTTAGGGCGCGTTGGGAAACACCCCTTAGGGTGGATAAGGCGCTCACACGCTTATCACAAGTGGCGTTACCGTCTCCAGATACGGCCGCCCTCAAGGAGCCAGCTGATAGGAGGCTGGAAAATATCCTAAAAAATATATACACACATACTGGTGTTATACTGCGACCAGCGATCGCCTCAACCTGGATGTGCAGCGCTGGGGTGGCTTGGTCGGATTCCCTGACTGAAAATATTGATACCCTTGACAGGGACAGTATTTTATTGACTATAGAGCATTTAAAGGATGCATTTCTATATATGCGAGATGCACAGAGGGATATTTGCACTCTGGCATCAAGAGTAAGTGCGATGTCCATATCTGCCAGAAGATGTTTATGGACACGACAGTGGTCAGGTGATGCAGATTCCAAACGGCACATGGAAGTATTGCCGTATAAAGGGGAGGAGTTATTTGGGGTCGGTCCATCGGACCTGGTGGCCACGGCAACAGCTGGAAAATCCACCTTTTTTACCCCAAGTCACATCTCAGCAGAAAAAGACACCGTCTTTTCAGCCTCAGTCCTTTCGTCCCCATAAGGGCAAGCGGGCAAAAGGCCAGTCATATCTGCCCAGGGATAGAGGAAAGGGAAGAAGACTGCAGCAGGCAGCCCATTCCCAGGAACAGAAGCCCTCCACCGCTTCTACCAAGTCCTCAGCATGACGCTGGGGCCGTACAAGCGGACTCAGGTGCGGTGGGGGGTCGTCTCAAGAGTTTCAGCACGCAGTGGGCTCACTCGCAAGTGGACCCCTGGAGCCTACAAGTAGTATCCCAGGGGTACAGATTGGAAATTCGAGACGTCTTCCCCTCGCAGGTTCCTGAAGTCTGCTTTACCAACGTCTCCCTCCGACAGGGAGGCAGTATTGGAAACAATTCACAAGCTGTATTCCCAGCAGGTGATAATCAAAGTACCCCTCCTACAACAAGGAAAGGGGTATTATTCCACACTATATTGTGGTACTGAAGCCAGACGGCTCGGTGAGACCTATTCTAAATCTGAAATATTTGAACACTTACATACAAAGGTTCAAATCAAGATGGAGTCACTCAGAGCAGTGATAGCGAACCAGGAAGAAGGGGACTATAGGGTGTCCCTGGACATCAGGGATGCTTACCTCCATGTCCCAATTTGCCCTTCTCACCAAGGGTTCCTCAGGTTCGTGGTACAGAACTGTCACTATCAGTTTCAGACGCTGCCGTTTGGATTGTCCACGGCACCCCGGGTCTTTACCAAGGTAATGGCCGAAATGATGATTCTTCTTCAAAGAAAATGGACGATCTCCTGATAAGGGCAAGGTCCAGAGAACAGTTGGAGGTCGGAGTAGCACTATCTCAAGTAGTTCTACGACAGCACGGGTGGATTCTAAATATTCCAAAATCGCAGCTGTTTCCGACGACACGTCTGCTGTTCCTAGGGATGATTCTGGACACAGTCCAGAAAAGGGTGTTTCTCCCGGAGAAGAAAGCCAGGGAGTTATCCGAGCTAGTCAGGAACCTCCTAAAACCAGGAAAAGTGTCAGTGCATCATTGCACAAGGGTCCTGGGAAAAATGGTGGCTTCTTACGAAGCGATTCCATTCGGCAGATTTCACGCAAGAACTTTTCAGTGGGATCTGCTGGAAAATGGTCCGGATCGCATCTTCAGATGCATCAGCGGATAACCCTGTCTCCAAGGACAAGGGTGTTTCTTCTGCGGTGGCTGCAGAGTGCTCATCTATTAAAGGGCCGCAGATTCGGCTTTCAGGACTGGGTCCTGGTGACCACAGATGCCAGCCTGAGAGGCTGGGGAGCAGTCACACAGGGAAAAAATTTCCAGGGAGTGTGATATAGTCTGGAGACTTCTCTCCACATAAATATACTGGAGCTAAGGGCAATTTACAATGCTCTAAGCTTAGCAAGACCTCTGCTTCAAGGTCAGCCGGTATTGATCCAGTGGGACAACATCACGGCAGTCGCCCACGTAAACAGACAGGGCGGCACAAGAAGCAGGAGGGCAATGGCAGAAACTGCAAGGATTCTTCGCTGGGCGGAAAATCATGTGATAACACTGTCAGCAGTGTTCATTCCGGGAGTGGACAACTGGGAAGCAGACTTCCTCAGCAGGCACGACCTCCACCCGGGAGAGTGGGGACTTCATCGGGAAGTCTTCCACATGATTGTGAACCGTTGGGAAAGACCAAAGGTGGACATGATGGCGTCCCGCCTGAACAAAAAACTGAACAGGTATTGCGCCAGGTCAAGAGACCCTCAGGCAATAGCTGTGGACGTTCTGGTAACACCGTGGGTGTACCAGTCGGTGTATGTGTTCCCTCCTCTGCTTCTCATACCCAAGGTACTGAGAATTATAAGACGTAGAGGAGTAAGGAGTAAGGACTATACTCGTGGCTCCGGATTGGCCAAGAAGGACTTGGTACCCGGAACTTCAAGAAATGCTCACAGAGGACTCATGGCCTCTGCCGCTAAGAAGGGACTTGCTTCAGCAAGTACCATGTCTGTTCCAAGACTTACCGCGGCTGCGTTTGACGGCATGGCGGTGGAACGCCGGATCCTAAGGGAAAAAGGCATTCCGGAAGAGGTCATTCCTACCCTGGTCAAAGCCAGGAAGGAGGTGACCGCACAACATTATCACCACATGTGGCGAAAATATGTTGCATGGTGTGAGGCCAGGAAGGCCCCACGAAGAAATTTCAACTCGGTCGATTCCTGCATTTCCTGCAAACAGGAGTGTTTATGGGCCTCAAATTGGGGTCCATTAAGGTTCAAATTTCGGCCCTGTCAATTTTCTTCCAGAAAAAATTGGCTTCAGTTCCTGAAGTCCAGAAGTTTGTCAAGGGAGTACTGCATATACAACCCCCTTTTGTGCCTCCAGTGGCACTGTGGGATCTCAACGTAGTTCTGGGATTCCTCAAATCACATTGGTTTAAACCGCTCAAATCTGTGGATTTGAAATATCTCACATGGAAAGTGACCATGCTGTTGGCCCTGGCCTCGGCCAGGCGAGTGTCAGAATTGGCGGCTTTGTCTCACAAAGCTTATATCTGATTGTCCATTCGGACAGGGCAGAGCTGCGGACTCGTCCCCAGTTTCTCCCTAAGGTGGTGTCAGCGTTTCACCTGCACCAGCTTATTGTGGTACCTGCGGCTACTAGGGACTTGGAGGACTCCAAGTTGCTAGATGTTGTCAGGGCCCTGAAAATAGGTTTCCAGGACGGTTGGAGTCAGGAAAACTGACTTGCTGTTATCCTGTAGGCACCCAAAAAACTGGGTGCTCTTGCTTCTAAGCAGACGATTGCTAGTTGGATGTGTAGTACAATTCAGCTTGCACATTCTGTGGCAGGCCTGCCACAGCCAAAATATGTAAATGCCCATTCCACAAGGAAGGTGGGCTCATCTTGGGCGGCTGCCCGAGGGGTCTCGGCTTTACAACTTTGCCGAGCTGCTACTTGGTCACGGGCACACCCTGGCTGAGGAGGACCTGGAGTTCTCTCATTCGGTGCTGCAGAGTCATCCGCACTCTCCCGCCCGTTTGGGAGCTTTGGTATAATCCCCATGGTCCTGACGGAGTCCCCAGCATCCACTTAGGACGTCAGAGAAAATAAGAATTTACTTACCGATAATTCTATTTCTCGTAGTCCGTAGTGGATGCTGGGCGCCCATCCCTAGTGCGGATTGTCTGCAATACTTGTACATAGTTATTGTTACAAAAATCGGGTTATTATTGTTGTGAGCCATCTTTTCAGAGGCTCCGCTGTTATCATGCTGTTAACTGGGTTCAGATCACAGGTTGTACAGTGTGATTGGTGTGGCTGGTATGAGTCTTACCCGGGATTCAAAATCCTTCCTTATTGTGTACGCTCGTCCGGGCACAGTATCCTAACTGAGGCTTGGAGGAGGGTCATAGGGGGAGGAGCCAGTGCACACCACCTGATCCTAAAGCTTTTACTTTTGTGCCCTGTCTCCTGCGGAGCCGCTATTCCCCATGGTCCTGACGGAGTCCTCAGCATCCACTACGGACTACGAGAAATAGAATTATCGGTAAGTAAATTCTTATTTTCTCTTTGGTTCACAATAAATGTGAAAAAGGAATAAAGAGATTCCTAGGCATCCAATTGATTAAGGGAAATTGGAAATATAGAAATGTAGAAAATAAACTTGCACAGAGTGAAATGAGGTGGGTTTTTAATTTGAATACTTTGCAACCTGAGGGACATAACTCAGATTTTGAGTTAAGATGGTTTTTAGAGTAGCTGATCGTTAAATGTTTTCCTTCCCTGTATTTTATCATCTATATTTTAATATTTTATAATTATTATGTGCAACTCTCTCTAATTGTTCACCTTTTTTTCCTCTTTCTTCTTTGAACCAAATATGGATATGAGGATAATTATGGAGACATAAGGATGCCTATCTCCCGGTATTAGGGATGGACTGGCCCGGAATATAAAGTACGGCCAAGGAAGGTTTGAGGAGATATGGCATCGAAATTATCCGCTCTATATAAAATCCATATATGAAGATAAACACCTAACTTCCGAAAGTGAAAATGATCCGTTTTCTATTAAGATCACTACCATATGACGATCTACAATGGAATGTGTGCCCACTTTCTGATTAAACTTGAAGACTTTTCTAAAATGGCCGCGATATGGAACGCAGCGGTGGAACGCATACGTCACTTCCGGTCAGCGAAAACGGAAGTATAGCGTGTCTCCATTAATCGTGGAGCATCGATAAAAGTATTCTTCTTTCCAGCACGAATAGCCTCTGATATGTTTGATAATCCATACAAGGGGTAATATGCACCATGCACTTTAAAAGGAAATTAGTAAATGGAATCACCGGAAGTTTAGAATGAAACGCACACGTCACTTCCGGTCGACGAGTCCGGAAACGGAGATGGCCCCAATTATACTGATTATGTCAATTGATAAGGGTATATATTAGAGATGAGCGGGTTCGGTTCCTCTGAATCCGAACCCGCCCGAACTTCAGGTTTTTTACACGGGTCCGAGCAGGCTCGGATCTTCCCGCCTTGCTCGGCTAACCCGAGCGCGCCCGAACGTCATCATCACGCTGTCGGATTCTCGCGAGGCTCGGATTCTATCGCGAGACTCGGATTCTATATAAGGAGCCGCGCGTCGCCGCCATTTTCACACGTGCATTGAGAGTCATAGGGAGAGGACGTGGCTGGCATCCTCTCCGTTTAGAGAAGAGAGAGACACAGTATTTTGGGGAGCATTATTAGGAGGAGTACTACTATACTGTATACTACTATACTACTTGCTGAAGTGATATTTATACTAGATTAGATAATAGATAGTGTGACTGTAAGTGTATTATCTGACTTGTGGGGGAGACACTGACAGTGGGGAGCAGTTAGAGTCTGAGAGCAGGACTCAGGAGTACATATAACGTACAGTGCACACTTTTGCTGCCAGAGTCAGTGCCACACTGCCATTGTTGTGACCACACTGACCACCAGTATAATAATATATTTTGTGATTGTCTGCTTAGGCCTCGGAGTACTAGTTGCAAGTTGCAACGTGACCTGAAGTGACCACCAGTTTAATAATCAATCACCACCAGTTTAATATATATATATATATATATATATATAATTGTATATAATATATATATATATATAATATTGTATACCACCTACCCGTGGTTTTTTTTTTTTTTCATTCTTCTTTATACATACTACTATAGTAGCTTACTGTAGCAGTCTGCGGTGCTGTGCTGACCTGACAGTGTCCAGCAGGTCCGTCATCAGTCATTACATAATAAATATATATAGTACCTGTCCGGCTGCAGTACTAGTGATATTATATTGATTTCATCTCATTATCAATAATTTATCATCCAGTCTAGACTCTATATTAGCAGCAGACACAGTACGTTAGTCCACGGCTGTAGCTACCTCTGTGTCGGCACTCGGCAGTCCATCCATAATTGTATACCACCTACCCGTGTTTTTTTTTTTTCTTTCTTCTTTGTACATACTACTATAGAGTATAGTAGCTTACTGTAGCAGTCTGCGGTGCTGCTGAGCTGACAGTGTCCAGCAGGTCCGTCATCAGTCATCATTACCTAATAAATATATTATCTACCTGTCCGGCTGCAGTACTAGTGATATTATATATACATACATATATATATTGATTTCATCTCATTATCAATCATCCAGTCTATATTAGCAGCAGACACAGTACGTTAGTCCACGGCTGTAGCTACCTCTGTGTCGGCACTCGGCAGTCCATCCATAATTGTATACCACCTACCCGTGGTTTTTTTTTTCCTTTCTTCTTTGTACATACTACTATAGTATAGTAAGCTTACTGTAGCAGTCTGCGGTGCTGCTGAGCTGACAGTGTCCAGCAGGTCCGTCATCAGTCATCATTACCTAATAAATATATTATCTACCTGTCCGGCTGCAGTACTAGTGATATTATATATATACATACATATATATATATTGATTTCATCTCATTATCAATCATCCAGTCTATATTAGCAGCAGACACAGTACGTTAGTCCAAGGCTGTAGCTACCTCTGTGTCGGCACTCGGCAGTCCATCCATAATTGTATACCACCTACCCGTGTTTTTTTTTTTTCTTCTTTGTACATACTACTATAGTATAGTAGCTTACTGTAGCAGTCTGCGGTGCTGCTGAGCTGACAGTGTCCAGCAGGTCCGTCATCAGTCATCATTACCTAATAAATATATTATCTACCTGTCCGGCTGCAGTACTAGTGATATTATATATACATACATATATATATATTGATTTCATCTCATTATCATCCAGTCTATATTAGCAGCAGACACAGTACGGTAGTCCACGGCTGTAGCTACCTCTGTGTCGGCACTCGGCAGTCCATCCATAATTGTATACCACCTACCCGTGGTTTTTTTTTTTTCTTTCTTCTTTGTACATACAGGTTGAGTATCCCTTATCCAAAATGCTTGGGACCAGAGGTATTTTGGATATCGGATTTTTCCGTATTTTGGAATAATTGCATACCATAATGAGATATCATGGCAATGGGACCTAAATCTAAGCACAGAATGCATTTATGTTTTATGTGCACCTTATACACACAGCCTGAAGGTAATTTTAGCCAATATTTTTTATAACTTTGTGCATTAAACAAAGTGTGTCTACATTCACACAATTCATTTATGTTTCATATACACCTTATACACACAGCCTGAAGGTCATTTAATACAATATTTTTAATAACTGTGTGTATTAAACAAAGTTTGTGTACACTGAGCCATCAGAAAACAAAAGTTTCACTATCTCACTCTCGCTCAAAAAAGTCCGTATTTCGGAATATTCCGTATTTCGGATATTTGGATATGGGATACTCAACCTGTACTACTATAGAGTATAGTAGCTTACTGTAGCAGTCTGCGGTGCTGCTGAGCTGACAGTGTCCAGCAGGTCCGTCATCAGTCTTCATTACCTAATAAATATATTATCTACCTGTCCGGCTGCAGTACTAGTGATATTATATATACATACATATATATATTGATTTCATCTCATTATCAATCATCCAGTCTATATTAGCAGCAGACACAGTACGTTAGTCCACGGCTGTAGCTACCTCTGTGTCGGCACTCGGCAGTCCATCCATAATTGTATACCACCTACCCGTGGTTTTTTTTTTTCTTTCTTCTTTGTACATACTACTATAGTATAGTAGCTTACTGTAGCAGTCTGCGGTGCTGCTGAGCTGACAGTGTCCAGCAGGTCCGTCATCAGTCATCATTACCTAATAAATATATTATCTACCTGTCCGGTTGCAGTACTAGTGATATTATATATACATACATATATATATATATTGATTTCATCTCATTATCATCCAGTCTATATTAGCAGCAGACACAGTACGGTAGTCCACGGCTGTAGCTACCTCTGTGTCGGCACTCGGCAGTCCATCCATAATTGTATACCACCTACCCGTGTTTTTTTTTTTCTTTCTTCTTTGTACATACTACTATAGTATAGTAGCTTACTGTAGCAGTCTGCGGTGCTGCTGAGCTGACAGTGTCCAGCAGGTCCGTCATCAGTCATCATTACCTAATAAATATATTATCTACCTGTCCGGCTGCAGTACTAGTGATATTATATATACATACATATATATATATTGATTTCATCTCATTATCATCCAGTCTATATTAGCAGCAGACACAGTACGGTAGTCCACGGCTGTAGCTACCTCTGTGTCGGCACTCGGCAGTCCATCCATAAGTATACTAGTATCCATCCATCTCCATTGTTTACCTGAGGTGCCTTTTAGTTGTGCCTATTAAAATATGGAGAACAAAAATGTTGAGGTTCCAAAATTAGGGAAAGATCAAGATCCACTTCCACCTCGTGCTGAAGCTGCTGCCACTAGTCATGGCCGAGACGATGAAATGCCAGCAACGTCGTCTGCCAAGGCCGATGCCCAATGTCATAGTACAGAGCATGTCAAATCCAAAACACCAAATATCAGTAAAAAAAGGACTCCAAAACCTAAAATAAAATTGTCGGAGGAGAAGCGTAAACTTGCCAATATGCCATTTACCACACGGAGTGGCAAGGAACGGCTGAGGCCCTGGCCTATGTTCATGGCTAGTGGTTCAGCTTCACATGAGGATGGAAGCACTCAGCCTCTCGCTAGAAAACTGAAAAGACTCAAGCTGGCAAAAGCACCGCAAAGAACTGTGCGTTCTTCGAAATCCCAAATCCACAAGGAGAGTCCAATTGTGTCGGTTGCGATGCCTGACCTTCCCAACACTGGACGTGAAGAGCATGCGCCTTCCACCATTTGCACGCCCCCTGCAAGTGCTGGAAGGAGCACCCACAGTCCAGTTCCTGATAGTCAGATTGAAGATGTCAGTGTTGAAGTACACCAGGATGAGGAGGATATGGGTGTTGCTGGCGCTGGGGAGGAAATTGACCAGGAGGATTCTGATGGTGAGGTGGTTTGTTTACGTCAGGCACCCGGGGAGACACCTGTTGTCCGTGGGAGGAATAGGGCCATTGACATGCCTGGTCAAAATACAAAAAAAATCAGCTCTTCTGTGTGGAAGTATTTCACCAGAAATGCGGACAACATTTGTCAAGCCGTGTGTTGCCTTTGTCAAGCTGTAATAAGTAGGGGTAAGGACGTTAACCACCTCGGAACATCCTCCCTTATACGTCACCTGCAGCGCATTCATAATAAGTCAGTGACAAGTTCAAAAACTTTGGGTGACAGCGGAAGCAGTCCACTGACCAGTAAATCCCTTCCTCTTGTAACCAAGCTCACGCAAACCACCCCACCAACTCCCTCAGTGTCAATTTCCTCCTTACCCAGGAATGCCAATAGTCCTGCAGGCCATGTCACTGGCAATTCTGACGAGTCCTCTCCTGCCTGGGATTCCTCCGATGCATCCTTGAGTGTAATGCCTACTGCTGCTGGCGCTGCTGTTGTTGCTGCTGGGAGTCGATCGTCATCCCAGAGGGGAAGTCGTAAGCCCACTTGTACTACTTCCAGTAAGCAATTGACTGTCCAACAGTCCTTTGCGAGGAAGATGAAATATCACAGCAGTCATCCTGCTGCAAAGCGGATAACTGAGGCCTTGACAACTATGTTGGTGTTAGACGTGCGTCCGGTATCCGCCGTTAGTTCACAGGGAACTAGACAATTTATTGAGGCAGTGTGCCCCCGTTACCAAATACCATCTAGGTTCCACTTCTCTAGGCAGGCGATACCGAGAATGTACACGGACGTCAGAAAAAGACTCACCAGTGTCCTAAAAAATGCAGTTGTACCCAATGTCCACTTAACCACGGACATGTGGACAAGTGGAGCAGGGCAGGGTCAGGACTATATGACTGTGACAGCCCACTGGGTAGATGTATGGACTCCCGCCGCAAGAACAGCAGCGGCGGCACCAGTAGCAGCATCTCGCAAACGCCAACTCTTTCCTAGGCAGGCTACGCTTTGTATCACCGCTTTCCAGAATACGCACACAGCTGAAAACCTCTTACGGCAACTGAGGAAGATCATCGCGGAACGGCTTACCCCAATTGGACTCTCCTGTGGATTTGTGGCATCGGACAACGCCAGCAATATTGTGTCTGCATTAAATATGGGCAAATTCCAGCACGTCCCATGTTTTGCACATACCTTGAATTTGGTGGTGCAGAATTTTTTAAAAAACGACAGGGGCGTGCAAGAGATGCTGTCGGTGGCCAGAAGAATTGCGGGACACTTTCGGCGTACAGGCACCACGTACAGAAGACTGAAGCACCACCAAAAACTACTGATACTACTGAACCAAAAACAGATGCCCTGCCATCATCTGAAGCAAGAAGTGGTAACGAGGTGGAATTCAACCCTCTATATGCTTCAGAGGTTGGAGGAGCAGCAAAAGGCCATTCAAGCCTATACAATTGAGCACGATATAGGAGGTGGAATGCACCTGTCTCAAGCGCAGTGGAGAATGATTTCAACGTTGTGCAAGGTTCTGATGCCCTTTGAACTTGCCACACGTGAAGTCAGTTCAGACACTGCCAGCCTGAGTCAGGTCATTCCCCTCATCAGGCTTTTGCAGAAGAAGCTGGAGACATTGAAGGAGGAGCTAACACGGAGCGATTCCGCTAGGCATGTGGGACTTGTGGATGGAGCCCTTAATTCGCTTAACAAGGATTCACGGGTGGTCAATCTGTTGAAATCAGAGCACTACATTTTGGCCACCGTGCTCGATCCTAGATTTAAAGCCTACCTTGGATCTCTCTTTCCGGCAGACACAAGTCTGCTGGGGTTCAAAGACCTGCTGGTGAGAAAATTGTCAAGTCAAGCGGAATGCGACCTGTCAACATCTCCTCCTTCACATTCTCCCGCAACTGGGGGTGCGAGGAAAAGGCTCAGAATTCCGAGCCCACCCGCTGGCGGTGATGCAGGGCAGTCTGGAGCGACTGCTGATGCTGACATCTGGTCCGGACTGAAGGACCTGCCAACGATTACGGACATGTCGTCTACTGGCACTGCATATGATTCTCTCCCCATTGAAAGAATGGTGGAGGATTATATGAGTGACCGCATCCAAGTAGGCACGTCAGACAGTCCGTACTTATACTGGCAGGAAAAAGAGGCAATTTGGAGGCCCTTGCACAAACTGGCTTTATTCTACCTAAGTTGCCCTCCCACAAGTGTGTACTCCGAAAGAGTGTTTAGTGCCGCCGCTCACCTTGTCAGCAATCGGCGTACGAGGTTACATCCAGAAAATGTGGAGAAGATGATGTTCATTAAAATGAATTATAATCAATTCCTCCGTGGAGACATTGACCAGCAGCAATTGCCTCCACAAAGTACACAGGGAGCTGAGATGGTGGATTCCAGTGGGGACGAATTGATAATCTGTGAGGAGGGGGATGTACACGGTGATATATCGGAGGTTGATGATGAGGTGGACATCTTGCCTCTGTAGAGCCAGTTTGTGCAAGGAGAGATTAATTGCTTCTTTTTTGGTGGGGGTCCAAACCAACCCGTCATTTCAGTCACAGTCGTGTGGCAGACCCTGTCACTGAAATGATGGGTTGGTTAAAGTGTGCATGTCCTGTTTATACAACATAAGGGTGGGTGGGAGGGCCCAAGGACAATTCCATCTTGCACCTCTTTTTTCTTTAATTTTTCTTTGCGTCATGTGCTGTTTGTGGAATGTTTTTTGGAAGGGCCATCCTGCGTGACACTGCAGTGCCACTCCTAGATGGGCCCGGTGTTTGTGTCGGCCACTAGGGTCGCTTATCTTACTCACACAGCTACCTCATTGCGCCTCTTTTTTTCTTTGCGTCATGTGCTGTTTGGGGAGGGTTTTTTGGAAGGGCCATCCTGCGTGACACTGCAGTGCCACTCCTAGATGGGCACGGTGTTTGTGTCGGCCACTAGGGTCGCTTATCTTACTCACACAGCTACCTCATTGCGCCTCTTTTTTCCTTTGCGTCATGTGCTGTTTGGGGAGTGTTTTTTGGAAGGGCCATCCTGCGTGACACTGCAGTGCCACTCCTAGATGGGCACGGTGTTTGTGTCGGCCACTAGGGTCGCTTATCTTAGTCACACAGCTACCTCATTGCGCCTCTTTTTTTCTTTGCGTCATGTGCTGTTTGGGGAGGGTTTTTTGGAAGGGCCATCCTGCGTGACACTGCAGTGCCACTCCTAGATGGGCACGGTGTTTGTGTCGGCCACTAGGGTCGCTTATCTTACTCACACAGCTACCTCATTGCGCCTCTTTTTTTCTTTGCGTCATGTGCTGTTTGGGGAGGGTTTTTTGGAAGGGCCATCCTGCGTGACACTGCAGTGCCACTCCTAGATGGGCCCGGTGTTTGTGTCGGCCACTAGGGTCGCTTATCTTACTCACACAGCTACCTCATTGCGCCTCTTTTTTTCTTTGCGTCATGTGCTGTTTGGGGAGGGTTTTTTGGAAGGGCCATCCTGCGTGACACTGCAGTGCCACTCCTAGATGGGCACGGTGTTTGTGTCGGCCACTAGGGTCGCTTATCTTACTCACACAGCTACCTCATTGCGCCTCTTTTTTTCTTTGCGTCATGTGCTGTTTGGGGAGGGTTTTTTGGAAGGGCCATCCTGCGTGACACTGCAGTGCCACTCCTAGATGGGCCCGGTGTTTGTGTCGGCCACTAGGGTCGCTTATCTTACTCACACAGCTACCTCATTGCGCCTCTTTTTTTCTTTGCGTCATGTGCTGTTTGGGGAGGGTTTTTTGGAAGGGCCATCCTGCGTGACACTGCAGTGCCACTCCTAGATGGGCACGGTGTTTGTGTCGGCCACTAGGGTCGCTTATCTTACTCACACAGCTACCTCATTGCGCCTCTTTTTTTCTTTGCGTCATGTGCTGTTTGGGGAGTGTTTTTTGGAAGGGCCATCCTGCGTGACACTGCAGTGCCACTCCTAGATGGGCCCGGTGTTTGTGTCGGCCACTAGGGTCGCTTATCTTACTCACACAGCTACCTCATTGCGCCTCTTTTTTTCTTTGCGTCATGTGCTGTTTGGGGAGGGTTTTTTGGAAGGGCCATCCTGCGTGACACTGCAGTGCCACTCCTAGATGGGCCCGGTGTTTGTGTCGGCCACTAGGGTCGCTTATCTTACTCACACAGCTACCTCATTGCGCCTCTTTTTTTCTTTGCGTCGTGCTGTTTGCGGAGTGTTTTTTGGAAGGGCCATCCTGCGTGACACTGCGGTGCCACTCCTAGATGGGCACGGTGTTTGTGTCGGCCACTAGGGTCGCTTAGCTTAGTCATCCAGCGACCTAGGTGCACATTTTAGGACTAAAAATAATATTGTGAGGTGTGAGGTATTCAGAATAGACTGAAAATGAGTGGAAATTATGGTTTTTGAGGTTAATAATACTTTGGGATCAAAATGACCCCCAAATTCTATGATTTAAGCTGTTTTTTAGTGTTTTTTTTTAAAAAACACCCGAATCCAAAACACACCCGAATCCGACAAAAAAAATTCGGTGAGGTTTTGCCAAAACGCGGTCGAACCCAAAACACGGCCGCGGAACCGAAACCAAAACACAAAACCCGAAAAATTTCAAGTGCACATCTCTAGTATATATATCTGGTCTATATGATCCATGCCATCCAAGCTTGAAAAAGGAGATTGCACTCCGAAACGCGTCGTTTGGACGGTATGGATATCTGCCTGTGATTCTTTCGCTGGACTCCCTACTCTGCCTCTTAAGGAAAAAAAGCTTTTTGCGGTGGTGCCATCTGAATTCCACCGGGACTGGATTGCTTTTTTGCTATAAAAGCCATCTGCCCACCGCAAATCCAAAAGAGGGTGAGAACTATATTTGGGATCAGTGCAATATATTTCATATATGTGTGTATATGTTTTTATGATATTTCTGTAATAAAGTGTGTTTTTACTTATAAACACATGCCATTTGTCATCTTTGTCACACAAGGCGCCTATGTACACATGAAATATTTCTTTGTTCTAGTACTTTTAGGGATGTGGTGTTCCCTTTTGATTGTGTAACGGCTGCCTACTGTGACATTTATTGCGCACTTTTTGGTTAAAAACTTCTTTTCAGGAGAGGGAACCCTAACAAGGTTATCCCGACTATGATCCAAGCCAGGAAGGGGGTAACGTCTAAGCATTACCATCATATTTGGAAGAAATATGTCTTTTGGTGTGAGAGCAGAAATTTTTCTGCGATGGAATTCCATCTAGAACGTTTACTGCTTTTTCTACAAGCAGGAGTGGATGTGGGCCTACGTCTGGGCTCCATAAAAGTCCAGATTTCGGCCTTGTCCATTTTCTTTCAGAAACAATTGGCTTCTCTCCCTGAGGTCCAGACGTTTTTGAAAGGTGTTCTGCACATCCAGCCTCCCTTTGTGCATCCCACGGCACCTTGGGATCTTGATGTGGTGCTGCATTTCCTCCAAACGGACTGGTTTGAGCCGTTACAGGAGGTGGACATAAAATATCTTACGTTGAAGACCATCACACTGTTGGCCTTGGCTTCAGCAAGACGTGTGTCGGAGCTGGGGGCTTTGTCTCACAAAAGTCCCTATTTGATTTTGCATGAGGACAGAGCTGAACTCAGAACTCGTCAGCAATTTGTTCCTAAGGTGGTGTCTGCGTTTAACATCAACCAACCTATTGTGGTTCCGGTTGTCACCGACACATCTGCTACTTCAAAGATATATTGAGGGCTTTGAAGGTGTATGTGAAAAGAACAGCTTGCCACAGAAAGACGGACTCGCTGTTTGTTTTTTATGATCCCAATAAAATTGGGTGTCCTCCTTCAAAGCAGACAATTGCACACTGGATCAGACTTACTATCCAACATGCTTATTCCAAGGCAAATTTGCTTTTTCCAAAGTCTGTACAGGCCCACTCTACTAGGTCGGTGGGTTCTTCCTGGGCGGCTGCCCGGGGTGTCTTGGCTTTACAGCTCTGCTGAGCAGCTACTTGGTCTGGTTCGAACACGTTTGCAAAGTTCTACAAGTTTGATACTTTGGCCTTCAGTTTGGTCAGTCAAATCTGCAGGAACCTCAGCACTCTCCCACCCGGTTTGGGAGCTTTGGTACATCCCCATGGTACTAAATGGACACCCAGTATCCTCTAGGACACAAGAGAAAATAGGATTTTAATTACCTACCGGTAAATCCTTTTCTCATACTCCGTAAAGGATACTGGGCACCCGCCCAGTGCTTCGTTCTTCCTGCACTGTTACTTGGTTAAGTAATGTTGTTTCAGCCGTTGCTATTCCTGTTTCAAATTTGGTTAGCTTGGCTTTCCTCTTGTTGTGTGTGCTGGTTCGGAATCTCACCACTATCCTTATCTATCCTTCTCTCAAAGTATGTCCGTCTCCTCGGGCACAGTTTCCTAGACTGAGTCTGGTAGGAGGGGCATAGAGGGAGGAGCCAGACCACACTATCAAATTCTTAAAGTGCCCATGGCTCCTAGTGGACCCATCTATACCCCATGGTACTAAATGGACCCCAGTATCCTCTACGGACTACGAGAAAAAGGATTTACCGGTAGGTAATTAAAATCCTAATTTTTTTTAACCAGAATATAGTAAGAAAATAATGTTTTGCTTGTAATTGACATTTTCAGATCATTTCCACCATTGGTAAGACTTTTTACAACCTCACTTTTCTGCCACGCAACTGCACCTAATGAATGGGTGGTCTCAGTGCAGGAACTTGGAGGCTTAGGGGAGGGGAGAGGTAGGACACCAGATAGGTAGTAGGGGTCAAGTGAGGGTTTTTAGGAATGTGGACGACCACTGCTTGCTTTAAGGATGAGGAGAAGACGATTGAGAAAAGAAATAAGTAGATCAGGTGGGCAATGTGGGTCCAAATGGAAGCCAGAGACTTTGCAGAATCCCCCAGGGCTGTACTGGCATTGAAGGGCAGAGAATCACCACTTAAGGTAGGTACACCCTATACAATTATCTGTCCAATCTGGCTGGTTGCAATGAAAATTTGGTTATGTATGTGAGTAAGGGCCTAATTCAGACCTGATAGTAGCAACAAATTTGTTAGCAGATGGGCAAAACCATGTGCACTGCAGGGAGAGGCAGACATAACATGTGCAGAGAGAGTTAGATTTGGGTGGGGTGTGTTCAGACTGAAATCTAAATTGCAGTGTAAAAATAAAGCAGCCAGTATTTACCCTGCACAGAAACAAAATAACCCACCCAAATCTAACTCTCTCTACATGTTATATCTGCCCCAACTGCACTGCACATGGTTTTGCCCAACTGCTTACAAATTTGCTGCTACGATCAGGTCTGAATTGGTCCCTAAGTGACAATTTTTTATTTGCTTACAAACACTGGAAATTGAACAAAAATGGTAATTTGGATAAATTGGTTAAATGAAACGTATTTTACCAATTTGTCATGAGACTGTTTTTGTCCGTTTTCCAGTGTTTGGGGGGCAAATGGTCGATTGTCATTTGCTTCCATACATTGCTAGATTATTATTCCAACCAGCCAGATTGGACAGATAGTTATATAGTGGGAGTTATTCAGGTTGGATTGCAGATGATGCTAAACAGTAGAATCTGCAGTCCTTTCTTTCGCATGCTGACTGTGCCGCCTGGCGGCTGCGTCTGCAGTTTAATTGCGGTCGCAGCAACTGTGGACAACCGCCAGTACCATCGGAGCGGATGTGTGTGACATCAAGCAGCCGTCCCGATAACGATGCCAACCCGCCCCCCTTTTCCCTGCTCCGGCCACCCGCAATGGTCCATCACCGCCCGCCCCGCGAACGCCGCTACCTGTCAATCAGGTAGAGGCGTTCACAGCCAATGTGCTAGGCTGCCCACATGCAGGACAGGACCTATGTGTGTCCTTTACTGCCGACCGCCGGGAAATTGTGGTCGCATTGTTTAGCGAGGCGACCTGAATAACCCTCAGTGTGTACCTAGCTTTACTAACAGGATTCTTAGCACAATAAAGATTTTAGATTTTGGGGTGCCCAAAGCAATTTCTAATAAATAGATCACTATCTCTTTCATATCCTTCTATCAATCTATATTCTCATATCGATCGATCTATATAATCTAGCTAGCATATCTGTCTATCTATCTATCTATCTATCTATCTATCTATCTATCAATCTATCTCATATGTATTTTTCTGTCTGGAAGAGTCAGAATTGCAACAACAAAAAAGAAAGCAGAAGGAATATTTTTTATGATTTTGAGTGATACTTTAAAACCCATTCATATTTAACCTAATCCCTTTCCTGGCCTGAACACTTCCCTCAAAGAGCACACGCCTTATTGTGGGTTATGGCATAACCGTTGTGGCTGCTTTTTGTGCCAGAACGTTGGCTGCACGGTGAGGGTGTGGAGCGCCCTCTGCTTGAGTGCCCGGCTGCGGGGGACCTGTAATTAAAGGAGAACTGGTGAATCGTTACTGACATTTCTTATGGACATTGTTAAATACTGTAGATACATTGTAATGTTTAATAACTGAGCAGAGGCATTATCTTCCTTTTATGTTGTTCATATGTATTTATTATCACACAGTGTACTTGTGTGAAGCAAAGTCTAGACATATTTCTAGAAATTGATCAAAATGTTCAGTTACCCACCTTATGCAATACCTGACACCCCTAATCCCGCTGCATGTGATACCCGACACCCTGATCTCACAGCATGCAATACCTGACACCCCTGATCTTGCTGCATGTGATACCTGACACCCTGATCTCATCGCATGCAATACTTGACACCCCTGATCTCGCTGCATGTGATACCCGACACCCTGATCCCACCGCATGCAATACCTGACACCCCTAATCTCGCTGCATGTGATACCCGACACCCTGATCCCACCGCATGCAATACCTGACACCCCTAATCTCGCTGCATGTGATACCCGACACCCTGATCTCACCGCATGCAATACCTGACACCCTTGATCTCGCCGCATGTCATACCCGACACCGTGATCTCACTGCATGCAATGCCTGACACCCCTGATCTCGCTGCATGTGAACACCGACACCCTGATCTCACCACATGCAATGTCTGACACCCTTGAACTCGCCACTAGCCATGCCTGACACCCCTGATCTTGTCACATGTAAAGACTGCTAATCTCATCACATGCAATGTCTGACACCTCTGATCTTGTCACATGTAAAGTCTGACACTGCTAATCCCATTACATGCAATACCTGACACCGCTTATCTTGCCTCATGCAGTCTCTAACACCCCTATTCTCACCGCATTCAATGTCTGACACCGCTGGTCTTGCTGCATGCGATGTCTGACACCTCTGATCTTGTCACATGTAAAGTCTGACACTGCTAATCCCATTACATGCAATGCCTGACACCGCTTATCTTGCCTCATGCAGTCTCTAACACCCCTATTCTCACCGCATTCAATGTCTGACACCGCTGGTCTTGCTGCATGCGATATCTGACACCGCCGATCTTTCTGCATGCAATGTCTGACACCGCTGATCTTTCTGCATGCAATGTCTGACACAGCTGATCTTGCTGCATGCAATGTCTGACACTGCTGATCTTTCTGCATGCGATGTCTGACACCGCTGATCTTGCTGCATGCAATGTCTGACACCGCTGATCTTTCTGCATGCAATGTCTGACACCACTGATCTTGCTGCATGCGATGTCTGACACCGCTGATCTTGCTGTATGCAGTGTCTGACACCGCTGATCTTGCTGCATGCAGTGTCTAACACCGCTGATCTTGCTGCATGCAGTGTCTGACACCGCTGATCTCGCTGCATGCTGTGTCTAACACCGCTGATCTTGCTGCATGCAATGTCTGACACCGCTGATCTTGCTGCATGCAATGTCTGACACTGCTTATCATTCCTCATGCAATGCCTGACACCCCTGATCTCACTACATGCAATGTCTGACACCTCTGTTCTCGCTGCATGCAATTCCTGACACCACAGATCTATTTTGCTATTGTGTTTCAATGCAATATTTGCACAAATGCACTTGTATATGTATAATCTACTTAAATATCAGCCACCTGTACATCTCTTGCTTTTACCTTATCTACTTATGAGTCATCTATTTACACTTAAGGTCATTTATTAGTCCTTTGCCGAGTTCTGGTGGTGGGGGACTGACATTTTGCTGGTCTTCCAGCTGCTGAGGGGGGCTGGTGTCTGTGTGGGGATTTATTATCATCCACCTATATCTCATCCAGTTATATCTCATTAATTTTATACATCATACACTTGTACATAATCCTCCTTTATCCCATCACTGCTACTTCATCCACTTACGTATACAGTATATCATCCATTTATACATCCTCCACCTATGTCTGATCCACTTATACTGTAGATCCACTTATACTGTATATCATCCATTTATACATCCTCCACCTATACCTGATCCACTTATACAGTAGATCCACTTATGCTGTGTATATCATCCATTTATACATCCTCCACCTATACCTGATCCACTTATACTGTATATCATCCACTTATACATCCTCCACCTATGTCTGATCCACTTATACTGTAGATCCACTTATACTGTATATCATCCATTTATACATCCTCCACCTATGTCTGATCCACTTATACTGTAGATCCACTTATACTGTATATCATCCATTTATACATCCTCCACCTATACCTGATCCACTTATACTGTAGATCCACTTATACTGTATATCATCCATTTATACATCCTCCATCTATGTCTGATCCACTTATACTGTAGATCCACTTCTACTGTATATCATCCATTTATACATCCTCCATCTATGTCTGATCCACTTATACTGTAGATCCACTTCTACTGTATATCATCCATTTATACATCCTCCATCTATGTCTGATCCACTTATACTGTAGATCCACTTATGTTGTGTATATCATCCATTTATACATCCTCCACCTATACCTGATCCACTTATCCTGTAGATCCACTTATACTGTATATCATCCATTTATACATCCTCCACCTATGCCTGATCCACTTATACTGTATATCATCCATTTATACATCCTCCAGTAATATCTGATCCACTTACAGTATGTCTCATCCAGTCATACAGTATAACATAAACCTGCAGTATGTCTCATCCAGTGTTAGCTCATTAATTCATACATCATTAAACTATATCTCATCCACTTGTACATCATCCACCTATATCCCATCCTCTTATATTTCATTCACTTATCACTTCTAGAACATTGGCAGCAGAGCTGTATGGTGAGGGTTATACACAATATCTTCTACGTATGCATCACGCACTTATGCATCATCTGTTTATTATTAATCATATAGCACCTACATATGAGGTCGCACTGTACAGAGAAAATTTAAGCATTCGCATTAGTCTCTGAACATCAGGACCATATAGGGCCGTTTTCATCTTAAACTGTTTAAACTACCAGTAAGTTATTGGGGCTGTGGGCAGAAACCAGAACACCAGGAAGAAGTGCACATAATCACGGGGAGAACATACAAACTCCATAGGGCCCAGTGACTCGTACTGTATATCACACATAGATTTCTCCATTGCTGGAAGGAAGGACATTACTTTCCTATGTAAATATCTGATTAGCAGCTGATTTTGCTGCATGCGATGTCTGACACCGCTGATCTTGCTGCATGCGATGTCTGACACCGCTGATCTTGCTGCATGCAGTGTCTAACACCGCTGATCTTGCTGCATGCAGTGTCTGACACCGCTGATCTTGCTGCATGCAGTGTCTAACACCGCTGATCTTGCTGCATGCAATGTCTGACACCGCTGATCTTGCTGCATGCAATGTCTGACACTGCTTATCATTCCTCATGCAATGCCTGACACCCCTGATCTCACTACATGCAATGTCTGACACCTCTGTTCTCGCTGCATGCAATTCCTGACACCACAGATCTATTTTGCTCTTGTGTTTCAATGCAATATTTGCACAAATGCACTTGTATATCTATAATCTACTTAAATATCATCCACCTGTACATCTCTTGCTTTTACCTTATCTACTTATGAGTCATCTATTTACACTTCAGGTCATTTATTAGTCCTCTGCCGAGTTCTGGTGGTGGGGGACTGACATTTTGCTGGTCTTCCAGCTGGTTAGGGGGGCTGGTGTCTGTGTGGGGATTTATTTATCATCCACCTATACCTCATCCAGTTATATCTCATTAATTTTATACATCATACACTTGTACATAATCCTTTATCCCATCACTGCTACTTCATCCACTTACGTATACAGTATATCATCCATTTATACATCCTCCACCTATGTCTGATCCACTTATACTGTATATCATCCATTTATACATCCTCCACCTATGCCTGATCCACTTTGATAATGCTGATATTGATTACCTTATAACCTTCACTATATAGGTAAGAGACTAAATACGCAATTGGCGTATGAGATACCGTAAGGGTACGCCCTTAGCGTAGCAGATGCTGTATCGGGAGCGAGCCGCCCGAGCGACACAAACGCTCGCGAGAATACGCTGTTGATATCGGGCACACTACGGGCGGTTGATCACCGTAATGTTACGCTACCAGCGTAGCGGACGCTCGAGACCACGAGGAGATCACGAGCGGCGCAGACGCTCACAATATACCAATCAGTAAACCTTGAATGTACCACACAGTAATGACACTCTTATGCTGTAAACCTTAGTTCAGAAACACTGTAGCGATATAACGCTGCTTAACCTTAATAACACTAAAGCTGTTTGAGCAATCGAGACGCTCTTATTACCCTTTGCAATATAATGAACACACAATACCGTGCTAAGGTTTCCAACGCCTTTACTAACTAGAGTCTTAAGTTATATTAAAAAGAGAAACAGTTAACAAGTCATACACTACACACTAACATATAATTCTAACAGGTTATCTAGACAGAAATATACAATTGTGGCACAATTACATCTAAGGGAAAGGAGAGAGAGAGAGAGTGGCTTACAATAAACATGAGGTAAAATGGTTGCAGAGAACTTACGCACAAAGGGGAACAATCGCATGCGCCTTCCCAGATATCCAGCTCCCGATTATCAGTGATGAGAACCGTTGAATAGAGTAGAGAATAGAGAGCTGGCCCAGGTCGGCTTGTCCTTATATACACTGCATACAGTGTACTACAAAGGGGCCTATAATCTCATTGTTCATTGGACACAGGAATGTCTCCTCACATCATAACAAAAGGTCATAGGTTAGTTTGAACAGGTGGGCTGTGGCTATTACAATCAGCTCAGGTGGGTGGGAATCTCCGGATTCCCGCCGCATGGATAATGAACTGCAAATATATGAAATGTCCAGAAACTACTAATGGCCATAACTATATGCAGGAGCGATTAATCTGTACCTAACCAACACCGGATTATTGCTATTAAAATACTCTTCGGTTAGGTACCAGACACAACTGCTCTACCTTAATCAGACCCTTTGTACCACGTAAAGAGGGATTCCCAAGTCCGTGAACAAGTTACTTTAACCAAACTTACAGTTATCACTAAAGGGAACATTACCAACAAAACCTGCTATATGAATTTAATAGCGAGCGATTGAGTCGCTCGCTAGACGCGCACAAAATCTACCGTAAGTGCACATACCATGCGCTCGAGCGTACGCTCATAGAAGCGTCGTCACGCATCTGCGAGTATGTGCACGCACGCCAGTGAAAGTGCATGTGCAGCGAGCACGCGCATGAGGAGAATATATGGCAACGTGCAGCGATATTTTTCTGACTTTGACAGTCCACCCTTTGGCAGTCACCAATAACTGCCACTTCCTAAAACAGTTCAAAAAGAGAAAAATATATGTCATATGTGAATACATTTCTATGATTGGGTAAGGGAGGAGAGAGGAAGGTGGGAAAAAGGTATGACCTAGTGAGATAGTAGAAGTATGTGTGTATGAGTCCATGTTTGAGGGGTCATGTATCATTGTGCCGTACGTGTTTTAGATCAAGCTTCGAGGTATTGCGAAGTATACATTTGAATTCCTTCTTATCCCGTATTAAGGGTCTGTGGATGGGCTGTCAAACTTTACCGAGCTCTTTTCGGCTTTTGGTTGCAACAAAATGGGGGAGCACATTTTAGTTGATGATACATGAATGGGGGGTATGTGATTGCTGATATCTGTGCCTATATTCCCTACCGACTATGTGTGTCATTACCTGAAGGTTGTAGAGATGAAGATAAGAAACAATTATGGTAAATGCAGTGATAAACTATGTGAGTTTAATATACATTTGCCGATTGAGGTCTTGTCTTGTGTCTTGTCTTGTCTCGATGTACATGTTGACTGTAGTCTCCCGATGCTTTTGCTATAAACGGTGTGCAAAAAGCTTTTTCAATGTCCATAGACTTACAAAAAGTGTTGGGCTAGCGTAAAGTTAAAGTTACTAGGGATATGGGGGGTCTATGGCATAGTCCATCAGTTGTCTGTGTAAAAGGTTGTCAAATTCTTCTTCCAAGCGGAGGTCTTTGTACCTTGGAGGAAAACAAAGGAGAAACGGGTGAAGAAACGGACCGTGGAATCACATTTTCATCACAACATTGTCTCTATCGTTGGGTCATAAATCACATTAGACGTTGTTATTACAGTGTCCTCACTTCTTAAACTCATCACTCGGGCGCTACGTTTACACTTTGTTAAAACCCGAACGCATCTAAATATCAGACCGACCAATATGATGACACCCAGAATACACAAAAGAAATTTCCCTACATCCATGATAATACCTTGGGTCCATTCTCCTAAACCAGAGAACCAATTTCGCGGGTTCAACCATGACACCCAACCGGTCAGCTCATTACCCACAGCAGCTAGGGTGAGATTGTGTCTCCTGCGGAATTCCCACTTTAATTGGAGAATGTCGTCCATCTTTTGGTCTATGACCTCGACCGGGTCCTCGGTGCTATTCGTAATATAAGTGCAGCATTTTACGCCTTACTGCGTTGCCAGTGTGACACAATATCCACCCGTCACTGCCGTGAGGTAATTAAGAACCATCCTATGCTGAACCAGTTCTGTTTTATAAGCTTGGAGCTCCCTTCCGGTATACCTGAATGTGTCATCATACATTTCAGTGATATTATCTAATAAATTTGCAAGCGCTGATATATATCTATAATTCATCACTCCTCTGGCGGTACGAGTGATATCTAACGCGAGTAGGACTTGAATCCCGGTGGATTCATGGATCAGGTCAGAGGCCGGATGCTCTGTTTAACGATGTGCCGTTTAACGATGTGCTCGTAATGAGTGATAGTGAATATCTTTCATTTTGGTGTGGGATACAGTCATTACCTCAGGCAGTACTTTTCCAATATAACATAACCCTTCTGAGTTTGGGGCAAGCCACTTATACGCCTTCCTCCCGCATATGAAATATGCATCATCGGGGAGAACATATGGGACGGAGTAGGACATAACCATATTACACATTTTCCATATGAAATCTCCTAACCCTAATTCTCCCATCTGTTTAGTACACGTATCAGTTTGTACGATATGTGCACAGTATCCTGGTGATACTTCTCCAACTCTCATGATCCTATTTCCTAGGGTATACCTATATCGGAAATATTTTCCACTACCGGCTATGTGACGTATAAGTTCTGTATCTGTAGGCATTCTATCGGCTCTGTATGAAAAGGTCATGGTTTGGTTATTCCATGACACTTCCCAATTTCCCGGCTTTCGGGGATTGGAAATGTTAAAACATACTAGGGATCTATCCACATGATATTGGTGGAGCTTCAAACTAGGAGGACTGGAGATATTAAACCTCCTGTCCACCGGCCTCCCACCACTTAGCTCAAGTACCTCCCCTATAGTTAAAGGGAATGGCACTAATCCTGATTTGCTATGGCCTTGAGGTACTTGAGAGCATACCCAACAATCTGTCTGATTTAACACTTTACCCACTAAGGAGTGATAGTCACTCAATGGATGCCGGTCCATGTGGATATTAAAACTGGACTGACATTTCTTGATGCACCCATCCTCAACTACACTGTCACAGAGTCTACAGATACAGTTCTCTTCAGCTAACAATCCTTCACAATTCCTCCTATTGTCAATGCTATCGGATCGTTTTCTGATACTCGCCTTTGCTTGATGATTATGTTGTTCTTGGAAATCTACGCCTCCAACTTTGTCATCAGAACCCATTCCAGAACCTCTCTCGACCTCCATGGTACTCTCGCCGGAACAGACTGCTCTGGTCAACATCATGGTCAACAGGAAAATCCATATCACAGTCTCTTGGGGCAAGTCCATCTTAGAGGAGTAAAAGGAGAAAATAAGAAGGGGGGAGGGAAATATGAGGGAGGTGGGAACTGGAGAAAATAAGAAATGGGGGAAAGAAATCTGGTTCGACAAGCTTCAGGTCTTATTATCCTCTACGCTCAGGTGTCGTCTCAATCTTCCCCGAACAGACACTCTAGTGATACAACCTCTACCGTCTGTTCTTTGTCACGGGACCTCTCTGGATCCGCAACCTTTTTACAATGAGACGTATGGACCCAAGTCTCTCTCTCGGCAACCTTCAAAGCAGTTGTGCTGGTCAATAAGACTTGATATGGTCCTTCCCATCTGTCAATAAGGCAACCTGAGCGTAGAAAATTCCGTATCATTACATAATCCCCAGGTTCAATGTCATGACAATTACTATCTGGCATATCAGGAATCACTAACTTTAAATTGTCATTCTGATTCCTTAGCTGTTTACTCATCTTAACCAAATACTTTACAGTCACTTCATTGTTACACTTCAAATCATCCTGAGGGTTAATCATAACATGCGGTTGTCGACCAAACAAAATTTCAAAAGGGGACAGATTAAGAGGGGACCTGGGAGTGGTTCTGATGCTGTATAACACAATGGGCAAAGCTTCTGGCCATGTCAATCCTGTTTCTGCCATAACTTTGCTCAATTTATTTTTAATAGTGCTGTTCACTCTTTCTACCTTCGCACTCGCCTGGGGGCGGTACGGAGTGTGCAGCTTACTATCAATTCCCATCAACTTACACATTCCTTGAAAGACATCACCTGTAAAATGGGTACCCCTATCGCTTTCAATTATTCTAGGGATACCGTATCTACACACAAATTCCTGTACAATTTTCTTAGCAGTAAACATTGCGGTATTTGTGGCCGCAGGAAATGCTTCGACCCAATTTGAAAACACATCTATACAAACTAGTACATACTTCAAATTTCGACAAGGGGGTAATTGTATGAAATCAATTTGTATCACCTGAAAAGGGCCGCCTGTAGGTGGGATATGAGATGGTTCTGTTGGTATTGCCTTTCCGATATTTTTCCTCAAGCAGATGAGGCATGTCATTGCCCTCTTTCCCGCATGGGAAGAAAATCCTGGGGCGCACCAATATGCTCTTACCAACTTGCACATCCCTTCCTTGCCTAGATGAGTCAGCCCATGTGCTGCTTCCGCTAAACTTGGAAGGTATGGTCTGGGTGCCACTGGTTTACCCTGCCCATCTGTCCAGAGTCCTGAGGACTCCTGGCCATATCCTTTTACCCTCCAAACTGCCTTTTCCTGTGTTGAACACAAATTTTGCATTTCACACAATTTCTGTGTGTTGACGGTATTAAATACCATCAGTTGTGTGGTGTCTGTCTGTCTGAGGGTACCAGCTGCTAACTTAGCAGCTTCGTCTGCTCGGCTGTTACCAAGCGATACTGGGTCTTGGCTATATGTATGTGCTTTACACTTGATAACAGCCACTCTGTCGGGTTCCTGTATCGCTGTTAGAAGTCTTTTGATGTGGGCTGCATGCGCTACGGGTGTACCAGCTGCCGTCATGAAGTTTCTGAGGCGCCATAGGGCTCCGAAATCATGGACTACTCCGAAGGCGTACCTAGAATCTGTGTAGATATTGGCTGACTTGCCCTTAGCCAATTCACATGCTCTGGTTAGGGCAACCAGTTCAGCAACCTGGGCTGAGTGAGGTGGGCCTAGCGGTTCTGCTTCTATGGTGCCTTGGTCATCTACGACTGCGTATCCAGTACACAAGTCTCCCGAGTCCGTCTGTCTGTGACAACTACCGTCAGTGTAGAAAGTAAAATCTACATCTTCCAGTGGGTTGTCACTGATGTCAGGCCTTTCCGTGAAATTTTGGGTCAAATATTCCATACAATCATGCATGTCATCTCCTGTATTAAATCCTCCTTCCCCATCACTCTCATCCTCCACCCTTTGTGCCTGTCCAGGCACACCTGGGAGATACGTTGCAGGATTTAATGCACTACATCTCTTTATGGTGATGTTTACGGGGGCCATTAATGCCAATTCCCATCTTGTAAACCGCGCTGATGAGACGTGCCTGGTTTGGGCAGAATTCAGCAAGGCTGACACTGCATGCGGTGTATGGATTGTGAGGTTGTGTCCTAGCACTACATCTTCGCTTTTTGTAACTAGCAATGCTATCGCTGCAACACTTCGCAAGCATGTGGGGAGGGATCGCGCTACTGTATCTAGCTGAGCGCTGTAGTAAGCTACCGGCCTGCTGGCATCACCATGCTTCTGGGTTAAGACACCTGCTGCGCACCCAGCACTCTCTGTTCCGTATAGCTCAAAGGGTTTCCCATAGTCAGGCATACCTAATGCTGGTGCCTGCGTTAGGCACTGTTTTAGTCTCTCAAATGCCATTTCAGATTCGTCTGTGTGCGAAATCCGGTCAGGTTTACTTGATGAGACCATTTCCTGCAAAGGTAGGGCTAGTATGGAAAACCCTGGGATCCAGTTACGGCAATACCCACACATTCCTAAAAACGTTCTAATCTGTTGCTGGGTTTGTGGCAGTGTCATGTCACGAATTGCTTGAACTCTATCAGCGGTAAGGTGTCTCAGTCCTTGTGTTAGACAGTGTCCCAAATACTTCACCCGGGCCTGGCATAATTGTAATTTGTCCTTGGAAACCTTGTGTCCCGTGTCTGAAAGATGAAACAGGAGCTGTTTCGTATCTTTCAGGGATGCTTCCAGTGAATCTGAACACAGTAGTAAATCATCCACATACTGTATCAATATTGATCCACTCTCTGGTTGGAAAGACTGTAAACAATCATGCAAAGCTTGTGAGAAGATACTTGGACTGTCTATGAAACCTTGTGGTAAGCGAGTCCATGTATATTGGACTCCTCTGTATGTGAATGCAATTAAGTATTGACTGTCAGGGTGCAGGGGTACCGAAAAGAAAGCGGAGCAGAGGTCAATCACAGTGAAAAATTTGGCAGTGGGAGGGATTTGCATTAAGATAACAGCTGGATTCGGCACTACGAGGAATTGACTCTCAACTATTTTGTTGACCCCCCTTAGATCCTGCACTAATCTGTAACCCCTCCCCCCACTCTTTTTAACAGGGAAGATGGGGCTATTGGCAGTGCTGGACGTCCTTACCAGAATGCCCTGTTGTAGCAAGCGCTCTATTACAGGGTAAACTCCTAATTCCACCTCTGGCTTCAGAGGGTACTGTGGGATTTTTGAAGCTATCCTATCATCTTTTACTTGCACAACTACTGGGGCTACATTTGCCATCAATCCAGTGTCTTGTCCGTCCTTGGTCCACAGTGAATCTGGTATCTGGGACGTCATTTCGATAATCTTGGACGGACACCTATTTACAATAACAGTGTGTGACATTAATCTTGTTGGGGAGTCTAGCATATCTTGTGCCTCCTGAGCGTGGTTTTCGGGTATGTCCAAGAACACACCTTCAGGAGTACAGCATATGACGCATCCCATTTTGCACAGTAAATCTCTCCCTAAGAGATTAGTCGGAGCCGATGCAGCCAGCAGGAAAGAATGCTTGGTATGCAAAGGCCCTATCGTAACCTCTGTAGGTTTGCTTAAAGGGTATTGTCGTACTACTCCTGTTACTCCCATGGCTGGAATTGTTTTACCAGTGGTTCTCATGCCCACGGTCGAATTTATCACTGACTTGGCCGCCCCCGTATCTACAAGGAAATTTAAAGATTTACCAGCTACATCAATTGTGACCTCGGGTTCACTTGCAAGATTCGCAATTAATTTCACTGGCTGCAGATTACAGGTATGGCCACACCCCTATGGTGTGTGGTTACCTCCCTGTGTTGCAGTGGCCGCTATTACCTGTGAAGGGGGTAAATGGGAAATACCAGAGACTTGCCAGTCTCTTTTTGGGGGATACCTTCTAGTTTCCCCTGCATGTGGCTCATAACTCCGTTTCTGCGGTCCCTGATCCCAATTTCGTGTGTCATGCCGTTGTCTAGGGGGTTGATATGATTTTTGTGCATTTTTCACTCTACAGTCTCGTGCAAAATGTCCCTCTTTATGACAGGAATAACAAGTTACCACATTTGACTTACCCACAGGTGTCAGAGATTTATACAAAGGTTGCCTTGTGGTCAGGGCCTGTATACTTACGGCCATTAACTTATCACTTTGTGACTCCCTGTGTCTGGTGATATTTCGATCGTGATCAAGAGCGGCCTCTCTCAAAGTAGCCACCGACAGACCTCGCCAACATGGTTGCGTGGTCTGTACCCTTGTCCTTAATACTTCTTTTAAACCATCCATTAACACAGATACTGCTACTTCTCTATGGTTTACATTTGTCTTAATGTCTTCTATACCTGTATATTTAGCCATTTCCTGTAGTGCCCGATGGAAATAATCAGCAGCTGTTTCTGTCTCTTTTTGTTTAATGGAGAAAATTTTGTTCCATTTGGCAACAGTTGGAAAATACTCTTTTAACTGTAAATTTATCCTCTTTACATTGTCTTGGTTGTACACATCCGTAAGGGGTACATCTTCATCTAATTTACAGTCGGCTAAAAATCTTGCTGAGTCGACATTGGAAGGTAAACATGCCCTCAGTACTATCTGCCAGTCTTTGTTATTGGGCTCTACAGTATTTCCTAGGTCTCTAATGTATTTCTGGCTAGCCACTAGATCTTTTCTAGGATCAGGGAATTCAGACACTATTGCTCTTAATTCCATTCGGGTAAAAGGACAGTGCATGGCGATGTTTCTGACAGGGGTGGTTCCTGAAGCGTCAGTTTTCCCATTTGGCACTGCTATTACCCTAACGGGATTGAGTTCAATAACATCATTCTGAGTAGATTCTACAACATGTGGTGAAATGGTTTCAGCATAGTGTATGGTGCCGTACTTACCAGTTGATACGACCTCACCTGTCCCTCCGCTAGGGGCCTTTGATGCTAATCTTACGGGTTGGGCCGTGCCCACTGTTGTTTCTGCTATGGTGGCTGCTAGAGAGAGCGCCGATATTGTCGTTGATTCGTCCTCTTGATCACACTCCTGGGGAAAGTTTAAAACAGGGTACAGCTTGCACGGGTTTGTATTTGCATCTATAATCTTGGTTACATTATTCTTAACATTTACACAGTTACTAAGTGCCTGTTTATCAGACCCCAGTGTGTCTTTCTCTGCAACCACTCTTTCCCCTGTTATGTATGGTGGCGGCGGCGCGGTGGCTATCAGTTTCCTGATAGGGTTAGATCCGGCCGCCTGAGCCAATCCTCTCTGTATTACACCCTCCTGCTGCCATAACTGTAAATAGTCATAATGTTGGATCCGTCTCTTTGTGGATTTTATGAGTCATATCCTTCTCCTTAGATTTTGTAACACATCTGGGCTAAAACTGCCCACTCTTGGGAACTTCTCCCCGTCATGCACAGTCATTTTTTCCCATTCATCACATAAAACCTCTGTGTGTGAACCGTATTTCTCACACATTACATACCTTGCCGACCCGATTGGTCGGTTTACTAAATCAACCCGAACCGAGGTTGATCGCCCCCTACCTGAACAACTGGCCCCCATCTCTTGCAGGTGTTGCTTTCACTACCTCTGACCTTCAAATCAGGGTCTTCAGCTAAACCTTACAAAAACCAAGATATTCGAGATAGGCCGGCGGTGGCAGTTTACCGAGTACTCCACTCACTCGCCCATGCCGACCAATACGCCCACACACTGCCTTAGCGCTGGCGTACTCGACCTAGGGCCCCTGCGACCTGAACCTCTATTTACTGGAACATGCGAGTGTGATCCGAAGAGCACTTAACCCTTTCCAGTAACTATTGGTTGTTGGATAGCTCCTGAGTGACCAGCGAGCCTCCCTTAAAATAAAAAAAATTACACAAATCACGTTAGAATGTACAAATAGCGTTTATGACCCCTTTAGCGTACGCAAATGGTACTGGGTCAAATTACTAACTAATGCACACAATTACGTGCGGTACAATCGTTCGGCACATAAGCAACTAATCTTATGTGCGGAGCGACCAGTGGAATTGAAAATTACGGCTGCGAATTCCTTCAGCCTGAGCTTTAATGGCCTATATGGGTTCCGCACCAACCCTTTCTGGTGTTGTGCTGTTTTTATCTATAGCAAACTTCTTAGTCTGCTGTACCTAGACCTCCTGGTCTGTGCTACAGTAGACCTCCTGGTCTGCTATACTCTAATGCTCTTTTTTAAATGTTTAACAAGGGATGCCTCCCAAGCCACCATGCATGTCACTTACACGTATGTACCTCACGAGAACTCGATTTCCTGTGGTTCAATCCAAAAAAAATTGTAGAAACTTTTATATATATATATATATATATATATATATACAGGTTGAGTATCCCATATCCAAATATTCCGAAATACGGAATATTCCGAAATACGGACTTTTTTGAGTGAGACTGAGATACTGAAACCTTTGTTTTTTGATGGCTCAGTGTACACAAACTTTGTTTAATGCAAAAAGTTATTAAAAATATTGGCTAAAATTACCTTCAGGCTAGGTGTATAAGGTGTATATGTAACATAAATACATTCTGTGCACTTCCGGTTCCGGCAGCGGCATGAACGGCTGCTGATCACTTCAGCTCCGCTGTCCGGGCCCCCTCACTACCGATTTCACGGCGCTAGCCGCCTCCATAACACTGCCAGCCACCACCGATTATCAGGGGAAGAGTCCAGTACATGGACAAGTATCTTACCGCCATGCCGTCCTCCAAGAACCGCGGAGCTAAGGACAAGGAGAAGCGCCGGGCAGATTCCAAGATGGCGCCGGACGCCAGCACAGTCACAGCGTGCTCCTCTCCTGCCATCCTGCCTCAGCGTGTCCGCTCTCCCGGGATCGAAGCACAGCACTTCTCAGAGGGTGAGTCTCCCCCCCCGCTCCCCTACATTATCAGATACAACAGACAGGGTGATCCCACATATGGACCGTCCTGTTACTTATGGGGAAATGGTGCAGGCAGTTAGACTGGCTATTGATCCCCTTCTGAAAGCACAGACTGCTCAAATTAATCAGCAACTGGCATCACTCTCACAGAGAGTTCTAGATACCGAACATAGATTGGGGGAGAATTTTGCAGACGTCAGCTCTTTAAAACAACGAGTCTCTGCACAGGCAAATGAAATACATCAGCTGCACAATAAGGTACAGGATTTGGAGAATCGTTCACGCAGGCAAAATCTAAGAATTGTAGGTCTACCTGAGGAGGTCAAAGGTCAAGCGCTCTTTGATTTTATCCGAATCACCTTGCCATCCTTACTCAAAGTAGCTGACAGATGCCAGGATTTAATAATAGAAAGAGCACACAGACTGGGGCCGCAGCGCCAACAAGAGGGAGCGCGTCCACGCGCTGTTATTTTTAAAAGCCTTAATTATCTACATAAAGAATTGCTCTGGACAGCATCACGCAGATGCAGAGATCTGATATGGAATGGAAACAAGATTCTCATTTTCCAGGACTACTCTGCGGAGTTATCCAAGGCGAGAAAGGATTTCGCTCCTATCTGCTCACAACTAGTGCAGGACGGATGTAAATTTGCACTTCTTTACCCGGCACGCCTGCGTATCTATGATGGGTCATCCTTCTTGGACTTCCTAAGCCCAGCTGACGCAAAGGCTTATCTCCAGGAATATGCTGAGAATGCTCGCTCAAGATCACACATGTCTGAATGTGAATGAAATGTATGATTATGAGTTGTCTTCTTTCCACTGATCTAACATTAGATTTTTGTTATCTGTGCAATTATTAATGCTTATCGTGCTAAGCTATATTGCCTGATGTGCACTTCGCTTATCTCCCCCCCTCCCCTACCCCACCACCCCCCTCTATGACCTAAGGCTCTAATTAGGAGCCCAGTGCATTAAGCTGGCAGGCTCCACATGATGTTCACGTGAGGCGCCCCGGCGTAGGAGTGCACATGATATAGTGCTTCCGGTATAGGAGCACGGATCTTGTCTTCTAACAGTTTGTTGAGGAGAATTCCTCATTAGGAATGCTTATATGTAGGTTTGTTAGTTGGTTTTTTTTTTTTTTTCTTTCGTCCCCAGTTAGCCTCCCCCCCCCACCACCTCCCCCTCCCACACCTCTTATGCTGCCTGAAAATGTCCTTAGAATACTGCCTGTGGGGTTATGTCACGTCACTCCTTTTTCTAGATGACACAGACACTTAAACTAGGCTGCTGGAATGTAGGTGGCATAAACTCGCCCCAAAAACGGAAGCGCATTTTAATCTATCTCCGTAAATTACGCTTTGACCTAGTATATATACAGGAAACCCACCTTACCCCACCTGAAACCCTGAAACTAAATATGCTAGGATGGGTGGTGCTCGCCTCGGCCTCCTATAATTCCAAAGCAAGAGGGGTGGCTATACTGGCGAGACGACACTTCCCTGTGGAGGTGTCTGATGTAATTTCGGACCCCCTTGGCAGATATGTCTCTTGCACTTTAAAGATTGAACATCAGCTATTCTATTGCATGAATGTATACGCTCCTAATATTTATGAAAGAAAGTTTTTCGAACACATCATAACCATCCTAACTCCACGTCTACATATGTTTGTTTTGCTAGGAGGTGACTTTAACCTGATCTCAAACATACACCTAGATAGACAACAACCACGCACTGGCAGAAGAAAACTGCCCACTCTGGGGGTCCCAGAATTAGCACGACAACTGCTACTACTAGATCTGTGGCGTATATTACACCCCACGGATAGAAATTTTACATGCCTATCTGCTGCCAAGCATACAATGTCACGTATTGACTATATATTAGTTTCCACCAAACTCTTATCAACCACGCTCATAGCTGATATGGAGCCAATACATTTATCAGATCACGCATTGATCTGGATTCAAATCCAACTCTCACGGGATAAGGGCAGCTATATCAACTGGAGATGCCCATCCACTTTGGCAACCTCCTCCAAGCTGAAGCAGGCGGTTCTAGATGCATGGGCTACTTATGACACACATAACGCAGACACTAAACAAACACACCCCATCATCTTCTGGCAGGCTTCCAAAGCTACTATAAGGGGTGAGATTATCTCACACTCTTCTACAATTAAAAAGCAATTAACTAAACAATATTTAGAAGCACACGATCTGATCTCTAGGACGTTCCTCTCATTTGCAGCCAAACCCACCCCACAAAATAGATCCGCTTATCAAAAGGCCAAATTAATTCATGAACAGGTATTCATTAAGATGGAGTTGTCTTACTCCTTTTCCAGAAATGCTAAATTCCACAAATTTGGAAATAAGTCGGGCAAGCTCCTATCAAACATGCTCCAGGGTACCCGCCTCCCCTCCATAATCCATCCGCTAAAAACAACTAATGGTGGTCTTACCACGGATAATGCACAGATAGCGCAAGTATTACTTGACTATTATCAAAAACTATACTCGGCCCCGTACTCTGACACAGTCCAGGAAACTGAGTTTTGGGAAAACCTAGCACTGCCACAGTTGACTACAGATAAAAGCCTAACCCTGATTTCTGAGATATCACAGCAAGAAGTAAGGGACGGTATAGCACATCTTAAAAGGGGAAAAGCGCCAGGCCCAGATGGCCTCACGGCGGATTACTACAAATTACTGGCAGATCACATTGTACCAATTTTGACTAAAGTTTATAACACAATTCTCTTCACTAACGCACTTCCCATCTATTTTAACAGAGCACTCTTAAGACTACTGCCGAAACCAGGAAGGGACCTCTCTGATCCAGGTTCCTACCGTCCTATCTCACTCCTCAATTTAGATTATAAAATCATGACCAAGATCTTAGCAGATAGATTGAAACCCCTTTTACCGACCCTAATACACACCGACCAGACGGGCTTTATCCAAGGTAGGAATCCAGTTACCAATATCAGGAAGGTTTTGGCTGCGGTGAGTGATTCCCAGGGTGCCATGTCAAACTCAGGGAGGGCAATACTGTCTCTTGATGCAGAGAAAGCTTTTGACATGGTACACTGGGATCACCTATTCCGTTCCCTCTCCAAATTTGGCTTCCCAATACAATTTACACACTTCCTCCAAACCTTATATACAGACTCAGCATCAAACATACTATGTAATGGCACTCTATCCGGCCCTTTCCCCATTTTGAGGGGCACTAGACAGGGATGTCCCCTATCCCCCTTACTATTTGCGATTGCATTAGAACCCCTAGCAGTCGCCTTGAGACAATCCCCCCTCTACCAAGGCATATCGATAGGCTCGGCTGATCTTAGACTATCGCTTTTTGCGGACGATATGCTGCTCTTTCTATCACACCCAGAGCATTCAATCCCTACAGCCATCTCGATCATATCCAAATTTAGCTCCTTTTCGGGCTACAAAATAAATATTAGCAAATCTGAATTATTAGTTTTAAGGGGCCCGCCACCTAGTTTACCTCAAACGGACGATATATCATCGATCAAACTAGCCGTCTCCCATATTAAATATTTAGGCATCCAGATCCCACATACCCTTGCGAACCTTTATAAGCTGAATTTCCACCCGATCCTGTCGTCACTAGAAAAGTATCTCAAACAGTGGCATGATTTACCTCTATCCCTATTAGGTAGAGTGGAAGTTATAAAATCCATCCTTCTCCCAAAACTAACCTATATTATGCAGCTTTTACCTATCAAAATAACTAAGGCAGACATTAAGTCCCTCAATAGTGCCTGTACGAAGTTTATCTGGCAATCTAAAAAACCGAAGATAGCTCTCAAAAAAATGTGTCTCTCCAAAAAGGATGGCGGGTTGGGTTTCCCTGACCTATCATTGTACACTCAAGCCATACACTTCCGATATGCCATGGATTGGCTACTAGAACGCAGTCAATACACAAATTATGAAGTGGAATGCGCCTTGTTTACTCCATTATCCCCAGGGGCCTTATTACATGTTCCCAAATCGGCCATAGACAAACGGATTTACAACCATGTTTTTCTCAGAGATACTCACTCAGCCTGGCATACTATACACACCTCGCTTGGTGGGGACCCCAGTTATTCCCAGTGGCTACCAATGGGGGGCAACCCTATATTTAGCCCGGGCATCGAAAACGCTGCCTTTCAACGTTTTCGACAAAAAGGCCTGAAAGCTATATCCCAGGTGTTCGACCCAGGGGGTCACATTATCCCATTCGTGCGACTACAGGCTACTTACGGTATCACACCTGCGGATTACTATGCTTATGCCCAACTAACACACTATGCTCTCACCCTCCCTACCCTACCTAAACAACATTCACCTTTAGACCCATTGGAGCACATTTTCCTTAAATGTACATTAAATAAATATAAACCAAGGATCACTTATGAAACTTTATTAAAACTTAATAAGGATCCCACATGGAAACAAATTGAGAGGCCCTGGACAACAGATTTTCCCACAGACATACAAGATGACACTATACTTAAACATTATCACTCAGTGCTAAAGACAGTATGATCCTCGGTACTCCAGGAGGTTCATGTGAAAACCACACACAGGGCATACATTTCTCAGGGGCAACGCAGCCATTATGTGCCGGAAGAAAGTGGTAACTGCCCAAAGTGCAGGATTTCATCAGCGACGTTCATACACAACTTCTGGACATGTGGTCATGTGAAGAAATTCTGGTATAAGGTACTACACCATCTCAATGCCATTTTCACCATGCAATTGACATTACATCCCCTCCCACTTTTATTTGCCAACTTTGACGTTTGGGATCTCGGTACTCGGAGACGACAACTCATTCCTATTTTGACTATGATAGTCACTGTAGCTAAAAAAATCATCCTAAACTCTTGGATTAAACATAGGTCTCCTTCATTGAGGGAAGTGATTAACTTACTTGAGAAATATATGGCATTCGACAGGTATGACGTACTGTCTGATTATTGTAATGGGTCAGTAGGATTTCACAAGAAATGGGGCTTATATATAGAATCTACCCAAAGGGAAAACCCCAAGATATGGTGAGGTAATGATAGGGAAACACCTCATTCCAGCTACTGTTTTCCGCTTTTCTCCATGGTGAGCTGGGATTTACTGACACCCCTAGCCAGGCTCAATTTAATAATCAATCAAGAAGAGAGGTATGCTGACTCTTATGGGATAGGCTATACTCACCTATAGGAATGGTTCTTATACGCTATACTTCTCAGGAATATAGGCAGCACCCCTAGTTAATCCCACCCCCCCCCCTTTTTTCTCTCTCCCCTTCCCCCTTACACCCCCTTTGTTAAAATTGTTTATATTTACACCCTGTATGTTTCTGAGGTTTATGAATATATTATGAGACTACCTAACTGTGTTGTAGAACATCACCCAGGCTTAGATGTCAAGCTTCAAACTCACCAATTATAGCGATTCATCTAAAATGTCTTATTTCTTAAGGGACTAAATCTACCTCTAGATGATTCCTCCATCAGCTCCCTGACGAAATATTATCCAGTTTGACTGTGTCTTGCTTTTAAGAGATGACGAACTTATGTTCATGACTCTATCTTTTATAAGTCTATCATGTACAACACTGCGAAACTTTGTTATATGAAAAACCTTGTGAAAACTTAATAAACACATTTGAAAAAAAAAAATACATTCTGTGCTTAGATTTAGGTCCCATCACCATAATATCTCATTATGGTATGCAATTATTGCAAAATACGGAAAAATCCGATATCCAAAATTCCTCTGGTCCCAAGCATTTTGGATAAGGGATACTCAACCTGTATGTATGTATATATATATATATATATATATATATATATATATACACACACACTCACCACATGTACACTTTTACTTTTATTTCTGCGCAGAAATCCCTTTCACTCAGTACCACAGTCTAGACCAGATGAGTCGCAAATTAGAGAAGGATCTATTAGCTTAAAATTTTGGACACTAAAATTGACTTGCGCTATTTATCGCGTTGCCTCCTTTTCGCCTGTTAAAATAATACTATCGTGTGATTTGTATTATGTGGGCGTACCCAGACGCTCCGTTGCGTAATATACGCTCCGTGCGTCGGCCCTTGTGTTGCGTACACTAGTCTCACCCTTTTGTTAGAGACACGTGTACGCCAGCCGGATATGTCCACAGAAATACACTTAACACGTTTATATCAATGTAGATGTTCTATAACTGTAATCATCTACCGAGCACCACACAGGTCTTTCCTTGTCTTTTAGGCAAAGCTGTGTGCGTGTTTTACAAATTACCCCTTAATGTATTACTTTTACTCTTTAACTACCAATAGCAACAAATCTTTCTTAGCACGTTATCAATTGTGAAATGGCAACCAGGAGAGTGAGATGTGAAAATACACGAAGAAATGCAGATGTGTGCGTGCGTGCGTGCGTACGCAAGACAGAAATGAAACAGGTTTAAAAGAATACAATAGCGTACCGTTCTTACCTCCGGGTCCGGATTCCACCAGCACTCCTACGACGTAGCGAAACAGACGCTTATCTAGCCAGCACTACTGCCTTCCCGCCCTTGCTGGCAGATCACGTCTGCTTTCGTACGTGAGGATATGTGGAGGACGGACGAGCTCCCAATTGATAATGCTGATATTGATTACCTTATAACCTTCACTATATAGGTAAGAGACTAAATACGCAATTGGCGTATGAGATACCGTAAGGGTACGCCCTTAGCGTAGCAGACTCTGTATCGGGAGCGAGCCGCCCGAGCGACACAAACGCTCGCGAGAATACGCTGTTGATATCGGGCACACTACGGGCGGTTGATCACCGTAATGTTACGCTACCAGCGTAGCGGACGCTCGAGACCACGAGGAGATCACGAGCGGCGCAGACGCTCACAATATACCAATCAGTAAACCTTGAATGTACCACACAGTAATGACACTCTTATGCTGTAAACCTTAGTTCAGAAACACTGTAGCGATATAACGCTGCTTAACCTTAATAACACTAAAGCTGTTTGAGCAATCGAGACGCTCTTATTACCCTTTGCAATATAATGAACACACAATACCGTGCTAAGGTTTCCAACGCCTTTACTAACTAGAGTCTTAAGTGATATTAAAAAGAGAAACAGTTAACAAGTCATACACTACACACTAACATATAATTCTAACAGGTTATCTAGACAGAAATATACAATTGTGGCACAATTACATCTAAGGGAAAGGAGAGAGAGAGAGAGAGAGAGAGTGGCTTACAATAAACATGAGGTAAAATGGTTGCAGAGAACTTACGCACAAAGGGGAACAATCGCATGCGCCTTCCCAGATATCCAGCTCCCGATTATCAGTGATGAGAACCGTTGAATAGAGTAGAGAATAGAGAGCTGGCCCAGGTCGGCTTGTCCTTATATACACTGCATACAGTGTACTACAAAGGGGCCTATAATCTCATTGTTCATTGGACACAGGAATGTCTCCTCACATCATAACAAAAGGTCATAGGTTAGTTTGAACAGGTGGGCTGTGGCTATTACAATCAGCTCAGGTGGGTGGGAATCTCCGGATTCCCGCCACATGGATAATGAACTGCAAATATATGAAATGTCCAGAAACTACTAATGGCCATAACTATATGCAGGAGCGATTAATCTGTACCTAACCAACACCGGATTATTGCTATTAAAATACTCTTCGGTTAGGTACCAGACACAACTGCTCTACCTTAATCAGACCCTTTGTACCACGTAAAGAGGGATTCCCAAGTCCGTGAACAAGTTACTTTAACCAAACTTACAGTTATCACTAAAGGGAACATTACCAACAAAACCTGCTATATGAATTTAATAGCGAGCGATTGAGTCGCTCGCTAGACGCGCACAAAATCTACCGTAAATGCACATACCATGCGCTCGAGCGTACGCTCATAGAAGCGTCGTCACGCATCTGCGAGTATGTGCACGCACGCCAGTGAAAGTGCATGTGCAGCGAGCACGCGCATGAGGAGAATATATGGCAACGTGCAGCGATATTTTTCTGACTTTGACAACTTATACCGTTGATCCACTTATACTGTATATCATCCATTTATACATCCTCCACCTATGCCTGATCCACTTATACTGTAGATCCACTTATACTGTATATCATCCACTTATACATCCTCCACCTATGCCTGATCCACTTATACTGTAGATCCACTTATACTGTATATCATCCATTTATACATCCTCCACCTATGCCTGATCCACTTATACTGTAGATCCACTTATACTGTATATCATCCATTTATACATCCTCCACCTATGTCTGATCCACTTATACTGTATATCATCCATTTATACATCCTCCACCTATGCCTGATCCACTTATACTGTAGATCCACTTATACTGTATATCATCCACTTATACATCCTCCACCTATGTCTGATCCACTTATACTGTAGATCCACTTATACTGTATATCATCCATTTATACATCCTCCACCTATGCCTGATCCACTTATACTGTAGATCCACTTATACTGTATATCATCCATTTATACATCCTCCATCTATGTCTGATCCACTTATACTGTAGATCCACTTCTACTGTATATCATCCATTTATACATCCTCCATCTATGTCTGATCCACTTATACTGTAGATCCACTTCTACTGTATATCATCCATTTATACATCCTCCATCTATGTCTGATCCACTTATACTGTAGATCCACTTATGTTGTGTATATCATCCATTTATACATCCTCCACCTATACATGATCCACTTATCCTGTAGATCCACTTATACTGTATATCATCCATTTATACATCCTCCACCTATGCCTGATCCACTTATACTGTATATCATCCATTTATACATCCTCCAGTAATATCTGATCCACTTACAGCATGTCTCATCCAGTCATACAGTATAACATAAACCTGCAGTATGTCTCATCCAGTGTTAGCTCATTAATTCATACATCATTAAACTATATCTCCTCCACTTGTACATCATCCACCTATATCCCATCCTCTTATATTTCATTCACTTATCACTTCTAGAACATTGGCAGCAGAGCTGTATGGTGAGGGTTATACACAATATCTTCTACGTATGCATCACGCACTTATGCATCATCTGTTTATTATTAATCATATAGCACCTACATATGAGGTTGCACTGTACAGAGAAAATGTAAGCATTCGCATTAGTCTCTGAACATCAGGACCATATAGGGCCATTTTCATCTTAAACTGTTTAAACTACCAGTAAGTTATTGGGGCTGTGGGCAGAAACCAGAACACCAGGAGGAAGTGCACATAATCAAGGGGAGAACATACAAACTCCATAGGGCCCAGTGACACGTACTGTATATCACACATAGATGTCTCCATTGCTGGAAGGAAGGACATTACTTTCCCATGTAAATATCTGATTAGTAGCTGATTTTGCTGCATGCAATGTCTGACACTGCTGATCTTTCTGCATGCGATGTCTATATATGATATACCTGCCTTTGGAAAAAGACGCCCTGCTGGCGTTTAAACGCGTTAGGATACAGGTGTTCATCATTGCTAACTTCACTTGGAGTCTTATCCAGCCTGAGTTTGTGCGGGAGATCAGCTTTTTCCATTATTGTTGCTACCACGGTATACCACTGATCACTGACCAGCCGCCGCCTGAGTGTCCATCTGCCTTCTATACACACTGGCAATTGCAGGGAGGCTCAATCGGAGCTGCCCGTGGGAGCACAGGTCAGCCGCCTGCTGTTGAGAGCCTACACATCGTGCCACGCAAGGTAACAGCCAGCCGTCCGGATATTGCAGCCGCGTGTCAGCTATACACAGCCGCATTTCATCTAGTCCGGTGGTCACATCAGGTACGGCTCTCCACTCCCCGTGCAGGGGCCAGCGGCTGACCGCAGCAACATCGCTCCGGGCTCTCCCCCTTGTCACAGCGGCTAGTGGTTCACCATATGATGTATTTGCTCACAGCATCAACTACGTGAGCGTCAATTTAATGTTATAAGGGTCCGGTCTACTTCAGGATCATTGGAATAAGTCCATAGTTAGCAATGATCAGGACTGTACGGTACTCATGTGGACCAAGTGAGTTATATGTATGTCAACACAGACTTTTTAATTTTTTCTCTTAACAGTTACTAATCATTGCTGTTGTTATTATCTTATTTAAAGTGATATCCCTGGGGTCATAAGCTCTGGAATAGTACTAATCTGTACTTCTGTTATAAAAATAGCAGCAGGTATACAGTTATAGAGATGTCATTTTAAGGTTAAAGTGTGTATTGTACTCCCGGGAGATTTGTTATCATTAATACATTTTATGCATTAAAATAAATTCTTTTTTATTTGGTTGTTTAGCGCAACTTGGTAATTTTATCCCACCATAGGAGACTCACTGTGATTGTGACTTGAACTGAAGCTATTACAGTGATTCCGCCATAGGAGACTCACTGTGATTGTGACTTGAACTGGAGCTATTACAGTGATCCCACTATAGGAGACTCACTGTGATTGTGACTTGAACTGGAGCTATTACAGTGATCCCACTATAGGAGACTCACTGTGATTGTGACTTGAACTGGAGCTATTACAGTGATCCCACTATAGGAGACTCACTGTGATTGTGACTTGAACTGGAGCTATTACAGTGATCCCGCTATAGGAGACTCACTGTGATTGTGACTTGAACTGGAGCTATTACAGTGATCCCACTATAGGAGACTCACTGTGATTGTGACTTGAACTGGAGCTATTACAGTGATCCCACTATAGGAGACTCACTGTGATTGTGACTTGAACTGGAGCTATTACAGTGATCCCACTATAGGAGACTCACTGTGATTGTGACTTGAACTGGAGCTATTACAGTGATCCCACTATAGGAGACCCACTGTGTACATTATCTGCTGCCAACGCTCAGTGCTCATTAGCCAGGAGGAAAGCACCGTTTCTGCTCCAAGCCATCTTCCAGCTCTCTCCCATTCCCCTGAATGCTGGGATTGTGGTGGAAGGCTCGAACAGCAGCCAGGCATGAGCGCACTCTGGTTTTATACACAGTGCCAGCATCGTCTCTGAATGTTGTAATAACATGTATCCAGAGCAGGGGCTGTCTGCCGTACGCCTGCAAGCTCTGTGTGCAACGTGACCATAGACCCGTCCATCCCTGGGAGTAAACAGGGCACTGCGGTCTGCAATGTCCAAATGTGTGATCTCTGGCACCACAAGGCATGGCTCCTTCTTTATTTACTTAGGTGTGGTGACTGTGCTGGGTGGGGCTGGTATCCATTACTTGCAGCCCCTGCCAAGCCTGCCATGCTTCAGCTGGGTTCTGCGTCTGTGTCAACCCACTTATTACAGCCCTGCTCACTTTCTCCTTTAGATATGGAAATACTGTGCATATATCCTGTTTCTGAATACAGACGGATGGACCGCTTCTGTTTATAACACGCTTAGAATTGGAGTTCCTATATCCATGGTGAGCTTGGAGTATTTTCACCTGCCGTCTTGAATACACCTACCCTCTGTGTACCAGTTCCCATTTCCCCATAGAGTGTAAGCTTGTGAGCAGGGCCCTCCTACCTCTATGACTGTCAGTTATTACCCAGTTTTGTTTTATCACTGTTGTTTCCAAATGTAAAGTAAAGTACTGATTTACATGCAGTGCCCATATTCAGAGTTGGGTGATTCTTTTTGCTACTGCATGTGTTAGAAAAATCCCTAAAAACCTCTGCGGCGTATCTGTGACACTGTATATAAGAGCAGAGGCGCTGTTGCAGTTGTGTCGGACCCAGTATGGTAGTAGACGTCACGTGATTGTCAATCTGTTGCCATTTGAGGGCAGGGAGGGGGCGGAGACATGTCGTCTATATTTTGTGGGAGTGCCCAGGCCAGTGTCTCCATCTCCAGATAGAGATTTCCTGGCCTCAGGGACGGAGCTTGCGCAGTTGGTCTGCGTGACTTCATGGGTCTCTCAGCTGGCTGATGGTGCCACAAATGATTCGATGGTGCGGACGCAGCACTGCATCACACGTGCTTCTAAGGAAGTAGCAGCTGTGCTTTCTACAATTGCCCCTGAATCAGACCCAGTGTATAAAATGTATGAGGCCTTCCTGTGCCATGACTGTGGGATGTGGCTATTCAGACGGGATATAGTTATGTGACCAGCGATCAGGAGCCCGCTGGTCACAACACCGCTCAACCCCACCCCCACCGCCGGTCATCTAAAAGCCAGGATCCCGCTCCACCACAATCCCGACTTTGTCCACAACACCCATAGAGTGGAAATGCGATCGCCACCGAGACCGCAGCGTGGGGAACGCAGCGGGCCCGCAATGGGCTTTGTTGCGCTCGCCCCCTCAACCCCCCCCGTACGCACACACGCACGCACCCTGCCGGGCATCTAAAAGCCGGGATCCCGGCGTCGGTATGGTGACCAGTGGGGTTACATGAACCCAACCCATTCAGACACATGGAGATGCACCGTCTGACATTGGAGGCGAGGTTCTGCACCTAGCACGTGGTTGGTGCGGGTTTCTATGGTCTAAATACACCAAGCGGGATTTCAGGTTCTAAAGATGCTCAAAGGGGAACGTCTCAGGCTTTGCTGTGGCACATGCGCAATCTGCATGAAAATGCGGCCACATTCCTCCTTTTGTGAAATCCAGAATCAACCCGTCTGAGTATTATTCAGTACTTTATTTTGCTTACCCTGCAGGCATTGCTGGAAATTATGGTTCCACAACAGCTGACTTCCTCTACGTCTATTTACTGTAATTCAAACGTGGTATCATGAATTGTACCATTGTGATATTATACACGATAGATATTTAACCCTCATCAGGCTTGATGTACGCAGATTTAGAAATGAGTAATACAGCGAACTATGGCCCTCATTCCGAGTTGTTTGCTCGTTAGTTTTTTTCGCAACGGAGCGATTAGTCGCAAACTGCGCATGCGCAACGTTCGCAGTGCGCCTGCGCCAAGTACATTTGCAAAAAAGTTTGTTATTTTACTCACGGCTTAACGAAGAAAATTCATCGTTCTGGTGATCGTAGTGTGATTGACAGGAAGTGGGTGTTTCTGGGCGGAAACTGGCCGTTTTATGGGTGTGTGTGAAAAAACGCTGCCGTTTCTGGGAAAAACGCGGGAGTGTCTTAAGAAACGGGGGAGTGTCTGGGCGAACGCTGGGTGTGTTTGTGACGTCAAACCAGGAACGAACTGACTGAACTGATCGCAGTGGCAGAGTAAGTGTCGAGCTACTCAGAAACTGCAAAGAAATTTCTATTCGCAATTCTGCTAATCTTTCGTTCGCAATTCTGCTATGCTAAGATACACTCCCAGAGGGCGGCGGCTTAAAAGCAGCTAGCGAGCGAACAACTCGGAATGAGGGCCAATTAGAGCTAAGTGGACGAGCCCCTTCAATGTCCTCCTGTGTAGAGTGTGAGACGCTTAAGAGAAGCTCTCATGACAGAAACCATATAGCAGACTTTGTGCAGAGAGACACTAAGCAGATTTCCTATTAGACTGGAGCCAAGTCACTGCAGCGCTCTCCGTTTACGGTGCGGTGTGCCAGCTACGTGTCATGAGGTGACTGACCCGTCCTGTTTATTTTCACTAGAAGTTCACCTAGGTCCCCTAAGGTAATAGCCTACCATGTATAACCATTGGGACTCCACATGTGCCTTGAACAGCTTTCTCCTGCATGTACAGTACAGGGTGTTTCTCCGTCACATGGGAGGGATCATTTGGCTCCAGAATAGTCCTTTTCTCCAAGTCTGCCACAATTTGGCCTGGGAGGGGGTGGGTGGTGGAAGGGGGAGTATACAGTACCTAAGCAGGTAATATGTGTCCCACTCAGCTCTGCTCCTCTGTGCTATTGGGATACAGCTCCCTTTGGGGGAGATTTATCAAAGCTTGGAGAGAGAGAGAAAATACTAACCAATCAGGGTCTGTAATTTTACAGGCTGAGTTTGAAAACTTTCAGGAGCTGATTGGTTGGTACTTTATCTGTCTTCACTTTATCTCTCTCCAAGGTTTGATAAATCTCACCATTTTTTCTTTTATTTAAACCTTTTGCTTTTGGAAGTCAGAAGGGACCTCTGTGCTCCCTGTTCCTCTGATACAAAGGTTTATTAATAATGAACTGAGGTGCCTTATACGCTTGGGTGAAGGAATATTTTGTGGTACCAATACTGAATGTTGTGTCCTCGTTAGCAGGCAGGTGACGGACTTCTGCTGAATGGCTCAGTATCATCTGACCATAAACCTATAACAGAGGTTCCCAAACTGTGTGCCGTGGCTCCCTGGGGTGCCTTGGGACACTTGCAGGGGTGCCCTGGGTTGGTGGTCTGGGACCAATTCAAATTATTCATGGTCAATATAATAGGCAAAACCAGTGCTGGTGGCTGACAGTTATAAAATATGTGGCCAAAGAGAAGCAAATCTTGTCCCTCACCACACAACTGACCCTAAGGATGACATATAAACGTAATCTACTTAATGTAATATTTCTTTCTAAATTTCTCAATGAGAAATTTTTGGCCTAGGGGTGCCGTGAAAAAAATTCTGATATTCTAGGGCGCCGTGATTCAAAAAAGTTTGGAAACCACTGACCTATAATGTTGTCATTAAATGTCTCATGATCTTCCTGCCCCCACAAACACTGAAACACACCCCCTACATTTCCCTTTCTCATCTCCTCACCCGTCCCAGCGCAGCTACAAGTCTAACTGCTCTATTGCTTGTGAGACAGACAATACATAGAAACACTTGGCCCATCTAGTCTGCCCCTTTTAATTTTCCCTTAGGTAACCTTAGTTCTTTGTAAGGATATCCTTATGTCTATCCCATGCATGTTAAAATTGCTCTACTGTCTTAGCCTCTACCACCTCTGATGGGAGGCTATTCCACTTGTCCACTACCTTTTCTGTGACATAATTTTTCCTCAGATTTTCCCTGAACCTCCCTCCCTCCAGTGTCAGTACATGTCCTCGGGTTATAATACTTCTCTTCCTTTGAAGAATGTTTCACTCCTGTACATTGATAAAACCCTTGATATATGTGAAAGTCCCCCCTTTCCCTTCTCTGCTCCAAACTATACATGTTGAGATTTTTTAGTCTTTCTGAGTATGTTTTGTGATGTAGGCCATGCACCATTTTAGTTGACCTTCTTTGTTCGCTCTCTAATGTATTAATATCCTTCTGGAGATATGGCCTCCAGAACTGGACACAGAAATCCAGATGAGACCATACTAATGACATACAGTGGCCACTGATACACACTGATTCTTGCTGTATAAAGGATTCACAAATGTCCATATAAAGCCCCCATGCTTCGTTTATCCACCTCCGTTATCTGCCAGACTGCCACCTATTGCCACCTTCACTAGGCTTCCAAACAGGAAGTATGGCATGCCTAGGAAAAACCCTTCCCCCACAATCACATCCTGAAGACTCATTAGTTAAAGAAAAATACGATATGCTGCTGTCATAGTATCTCAGTGCTGGGCATCTCACGGTGTAAGGTGTATGGACACCCAGTAAGTGTGGACACATCTGTACTTCCAACATCTGTCAGCTCCATAGCTGTCATTATTTGGATAGCATATCCAGGTACACATTACTGCTGGGCGTGTTCCATGCTGCAGGCTCAGGCCTTCATAACATGGCCGCTGGAAACAGTCATAGTACAGTTGTATTTTGTAGTCTTCCCTTTGGTGAAATACTATCTTAAGATACTGTAGGTACACACTATACAATTATCTGGCAGATTAGCTGGTTGGAATGAAAATTTGGTAATGGATGAGAGCAAATGACAATCGACCATTTGCTCCCAAACACTGGAAAACTGACAAAAACTGTTGGTAATCCAAGTTGGTTAAATTTATGTTTAACTAATTTGTATGAATAACAGGTTTTGTTAGTTTTCCAGTGTTAGGGAGCAAATGGTCCATTGTCATTTGCTTTCATTCATTACCAAATTTTCATTCCAACCAGCCAGATCTGGCAGATTATCTGCCAGATAATTGTATAGTGTGAACCTATTTTAAGAGCGCACAGAGCAGTTTCTCAGTAAAATATAAACCAGTTGTGGACAATTCTTAAAACCTTATAAATGTACTGTAGATGTGAATTAGAGATATACAGTTTCGGATTTAGGGGGTCATTCTGAGTTGATCGCACGCTGACGATTTTCGCAGCGCAGCGTTCAGGTCACTACTGCGCATGCGTATGCACCGCAATGCGCACGCGTGTCGTACTGGTACAAACAGCATTGTTGCTGGGCAATGCTTCTAGCGACGATTCCATTCGCACAGCCGTTCGCAAGGAGATTGACAGAAAGAGGGCGTTTATGGGTGTCAACTGACCGTTTTCTGGGAGTGGTATGGAAAACGCAGGGGTGTCCAAGCGTTTGCAGGGCGGGTGTCTTGACGTCAATTCCGGGACCGGACAGGCTGAAGTGATCGCAGCGGCTGAGTAAGTTCAGACCTACACTGAAACTGCAAAAAACGTTTTCGTCCCGCTCGCCTGCACATGCGATCGCACACTTGCAAAGCGAAAATACACTCCCCCGTGGGTGGCGACTATGCGTTTGCCCGGCTGCAAAGAGTAGCTAGCGAGCAATCAACTCGGAATGAGGGCCTTAATCGGATCTCAAAAACAGCATCTTATTGGCTATCGGCTCTCACGTAATTTAGATAGCCAATAACATCAATCCGGATAAATCCGAATTTGCGCTAGTTTTGCGAAAACAACAGAGTAAATCCGAACCTGCTCATCTGTAATGTGAACCTAGTGACTGCTCCTCTCCCCCGTCTCTCCACCATCCTGTAATGTGCAGCAAGTATGATCTGTTCTGGCAGTAATAATAAGTTGTATCAGGTGGCTAAGTAGTCTGTGAAACTTAATGCCAACATATGGGCTGGCAGGCCATGCTGGGACTTATTGTTCCGCTATAGCTGGAGAACCGGGTGTTGCCCAAGCTTACTCTCTAGCATAGCTTGCATTTATACAGTATGTACGCGAGTATTTTGTTTTATGAGTATTAAACACATTTGTATCATTCAGCCTGCAGTCCAGAGTAAATGCTAAGTATCATGTTTTCTGTCTGTCTGCAGGAGAACAGATGTCTTTGGGTCGCCAAGAAGCATTTGAAATTTTCAAACGGGATTATCCAGACAGGTTCAGCATTGAAGACAACAAAGCCCTGCTTAGGAAGAGGTACAAGTGGCTGCAGAAGGAATGGGGGGGGGGGGGGATCTAAAACTTAAATGCACTATCTCCAAAGTTTGTTTTAATTAAGTTTCCTAGTTCTGTCACAGTCTGTGAATAGAGTGGCTTACTTTTACGGGATCCAGGATCCCGACGGTTGGGATCTTCCTGGTCTGCCCAGACCGGACTGAGAAGGTCCCTTTAGTAAACATGAAGCCACGCAGGGATCACGGAATTATTGTAATGATGGTTGTTTTTCTGATTTAATCCAAATTTTATTGGTTACAGATTAATTCCAGTGCCTGAAATCTGAAAATATTTGCTATATAAAAAGTATAAATACATTTGGCAGTTTTTTTTATGACAAACTTGCTTTATATGGTAATATCTGGTGACTGTGTCCTAACACAAGCTTGTGATGTCTTGCACGGTTTATAAGAGCTTTCTGATGTGCTGCCTTGTGATGCCATAATGTTATACTGCTGCATGATTATAAAAACAACTTAATTTTGTCCTTTTTTATCATGTATTGTTCCAGTGGCGTAAGTTTATCCCAGTTGCCCGGAGGCAAGAAAAATATTGGTGTCCCCCCCCCATATATCATCCATGAGCCAATAAGATGCCGTTTTGAGATCCGAGTAACACCAAGTAAAACCGAACCCGCTCATCTCTAATTCTAACTATATGAAGCTACTACAAAACCGTTGCAACTAGGCAGATCTATGTAGGGGTCCAACCACACACTACATAGATCTGCTCAGTCACTCACAATGCTGATTATTTCTCTGACAATTATTTTGCAAGTGCCATATCCAGGATTAAACCCCACAACCTATTACACTGGAAGCATGCACCTTACTGATGGAGATATCTGCTGTTGCATAGGAAGTATGAACATTTTTACTATATGAAGTTACGTGTAATTGTCTGAGAAATAAATTCATATAGTTAGAATTCTCATGCTTCCTTTATAGGAGCAAATAGCTTCATCAGTAAGGTGTCTGCTTCCAGTGTATCTAGAATAAAGAGGGTGTGATTTGTAAGGTGCAGTGACTAGTGGGGAAGTCGGCTATGGAAGAGATACCGGCTGCTGTCAATTAACTTAATTGATTAATGTTGCTGAACACATGGAACAGAAGGAGAGGAGCCCCCCCTTCAAAGCAGGAGCCCGGCGGCAGATGACTCCGTTGCCTCCCAGAGTTCTGCCTCTGTATTGTTCTACAATACTGTGTTCAATGGCTGGGGATAGGAGCCAGCTGCAGATTTTACACAGCTCCTTTCCCTGTGGGTACTAATTCTTCGGACTTGCTGTACTTACGTACATAGCTGAATCAGGCCCTGTGTATTTTATTCAGGCCAGTTTAATGTCCAACTCTACATCAGCCCCATAATGTGTGATCATGATAATCCTAGACACGGCAGCTCACTGGTGAAAGTGTTAATGTCCATCCAGCATGAACGACCACGGGAATATTGTGTTTGGCTATATAAGGAATAGCTATGGGTGGCAGCCATGCTTAGTCAGGAGAGACGCACACAGGAAATCCGCACTGTGCTCTCTGGGGAATGTACGGTGGCAGTATGTGACTCGGGCATCCACTGACTCATTACTTCACCTTGGCCAAAATGCTCTCTGAGGTTTCCTGTTACAAAGCAGAATGTAAATCCTATTTACCTTGGACCAGATGCGGCATTTCAGGATCAGTCCATAAATAATGAAACATTCTGATTCAGAGTTCGGAGCAAATCCAGCTGACGGATGTAAATTTGCATCTGGATGAACTTTGGTGCAGTGCAAGTGGCAGATGCCTTGTGTTTTATGGTCTGCTTTTACAAGTGGCACGTAAATACTGGGCGCATTAATTTTTACACTGTGATTGAGTGTTTAACTGTGATGTCCCATAATTTACTTACCCACAGATGGCTGCCAGCAGCACTCATATCATGGACCTACTGCTCATGTAACATCTGAGACTGTGATACAGTACTAGCGTCAGGTCTGCTATTAGTGCTGGGTAATTGCAGATTCAGTATGTTCATTTTATTCAACATATCCTTCATCTTTACACCAATTCTAAGTAAACCCCATGGGCTGTGGCCAGAGAAAGTAACCTCTTATAGTTCCATGCGCAGTTGCGCACCATATATAATTTCTCTAACGTCCTAGTGGATGCTGGGGACTCCGTCAGGACCATGGGGATTAGCGGCTCCGCAGGAGACAGGGCACAAAAATAAAGCTTTAGGATCAGGTGGTGTGCACTGGCTCCTCCCCCTATGACCCTCCTCCAAGCCTCAGTTAGGTTTTTGTGCCCGTCCGAGCAGGGTGCAATCTAGGTGGCTCTCCTAAAGAGCTGCTTAGAAAAAGTTTTTAGGTTTTTTATTTTCAGTGAGTCCTGCTGGCAACAGGCTCACTGCATCGAGGGACTTAGGGGAGAGAAGTCAACTCACCTGCGTGCAGGATGGATTGGCTTCTTAGGCTACTGGACACCATTAGCTCCAGAGGGATCGAACACAGGCCCAGCCATGGAGTCCGGTCCCGGAGCCGCGCCGCCGACCCCCCTTGCAGATGCCGAAGATGGAAGAGGTCCAGAAGCAGGCGGCAGAAGACTTTTCAGTCTTCCTGAGGTAGCGCACAGCACTGCAGCTGTGCGCCATTGTTGTCAGCACACTTCACACAGCGGTCACGGAGGGTGCAGGGCGCTGGGGGGGCGCCCTGGGCAGCAATGTATAATACCTTTTTATGGCTAAAAAATACATCACATATAGCCCTTGAGGCTATATGGATGTATTTAACCCCTGCCAGATCTCACAAACTCCGGAGAAGAGCCCGCCGAAATAGGGGGCGGGGCTTATTCTCCTCAGCACACAGCGCCATTTTCCTGCTCAGCTCCGCTGTGAGGAAGGCTCCCAGGACTCTCCCCTGCACTGCACTACAGAAACAGGGTAAAACAGAGAGGGGGGGCACTTTTTTTGGCGATATTACTATATTTAAGCTGCTATAAGGATACAACACTTATATAGGGTTGTTCCCATATATATTATAGCGCTTGGGTGTGTGCTGGCAAACTCTCCCTCTGTCTCCCCAAAGGGCTAGTGGGGTCCTGTCTTCAATAGAGCATTCCCTGTGTGTCTGCTGTGTGTCGGTACGTGTGTGTCGACATGTATGAGGACGATGTTGGTGTGGAGGCAGAGCAATTGCCGGTAATGGTGATGTCACCCCCCAGGGAGTCGACACCGGAATGGATGGCTTTGTTTATGGATTTATGTGATAATGTCAGCACATTACAAAAATCAGTTGACGACATGAGACGGCCGGCAAACCAGTTAGTACCTGCCCAGGCGTCTCAGACACCGTCAGGGGCTGTAAAACGCCCTTTACCTCAGTCGGTCGACACAGACCCACACACGGACACTGAATCTAGTGTCGACGGTGAAGAAACAAACGTATTTTCCAGTAGGGCCACACGTTATATGATCACGGCAATGAAGGAGGCTTTGCATATCTCTGATACTACAAGTACCACAAAAAGGGGTATTATGTGGGGGGTGAAAAAACTACCTGTAGTTTTTCCTGAATCAGAGGAATTGAATGATGTATGTGATGAAGCGTGGGTTAACCCAGATAGAAAAGTGCTAATTTCAAAAAAGTTATTGGCATTATACCCTTTCCCGCCAGAGGTTAGGGCGCGCTGGGAAACACCCCCTAAGGTGGATAAGGCGCTCACACGCTTATCAAAACAAGTGGCGTTACCGTCTCCTGATACGGCCGCCCTCAAGGATCCAGCTGATAGGAGGCTGGAAACTACCCTAAAAAGTATATACACACATACTGGTGTTATACTGCGACCAGCCATCGCCTCAGCCTGGATGTGCAGTGCTGGGGTGGTCTGGTCGGATTCCCTGACTGAAAATATTGATACCCTGGATAGGGACAGTATTTTACAGACTTTAGAGCAATTAAAGGATGCTTTTCTTTATATGCGAGATGCTCAGAGGGATATTTGCACTCTGGCATCGAGAGTAAGTGCGATGTCCATATCTGCCAGAAGAAGTTTATGGACACGACAGTGGTCAGGTGATGCGGATTCCAAACGGCATATGGAAGTATTGCCGTATAAAGGGGAGGAATTATTTGGCGTCGGTCTATCGGATTTGGTGGCCACGGCAACTGCCGGGAAATCCACCTTTTTACCTCAGACCCCCTCCCAACAGAAAAAGACACCGTCTTTTCAGCCGCAGTCCTTTCGGTCCTATAAGAAGCGGGCAAAAGGACAGTCATATCTGCCCCGAGGCAGAGGAAAGGGTAAGAGAGGGCAGCAAGCAGCTCCTTCCCAGGAACAGAAGCCCTCCGCGGGTTCTGCAAAGCCCTCAGCATGACGCTGGGGCTTTACAAGCGGACTCAGGAACGGTGGGGGGTCGACTCAAGAATTTCAGCGCGCAGTGGGCTTGCTCACAGGTGGACCCCTGGATCCTGCAGGTAGTATCTCAGGGTTACAGGTTGGAATTCGAGAAGTCTCCCCCTCGCCGGTTCCTAAAGTCTGCTTTGCCAACGTCTCCCTCAGACAGGGCGACGGTATTGGAAGCCATTCACAAGCTGTTTTCTCAGCAGGTGATAGTCAAGGTACCCCTCCTACAACAGGAAAAGGGGTATTACTCCACGCTATTTGTGGTACCGAAGCCGGACGGCTCGGTAAGACCTATTCTAAATCTGAAATCTTTGAACCTGTACATACAAAAATTCAAGTTCAAGATGGAATCACTCAGAGCAGTGATAGCGAATCTGGAAGAAGGGGACTTTATGGTGTCCCTGGACATAAAAGATGCTTACCTGCATGTCCCAATTTGCCCTTCACATCAAGGGTACCTCAGGTTCGTGGTGCAAAACTGTCATTATCAGTTTCAGACGCTGCCGTTTGGATTGTCCACGGCACCTCGGGTCTTTACCAAGGTAATGGCCGAAATGATGATTCTTCTGCGAAGAAGAGGTGCCCGAGGGGTCTCGGCATTACAACTCTGCCGAGCAGCTACATGGTCGGGGGAGAACACGTTTGTAAAATTCTACAAATTTGATACCCTGGCTAAAGAGGACCTGGAGTTCTCTCATTCGGTGCTGCAGAGTCATCCGCACTCTCCCGCCCGTTTGGGAGCTTTGGTATAATCCCCATGGTCCTGACGGAGTCCCCAGCATCCACTAGGACGTTAGAGAAAATAAGATTTTACTTACCGATAAATCTATTTCTCGTAGTCCGTAGTGGATGCTGGGCGCCCATCCCAAGTGCGGATTGTCTGCAATACTTGTACATAGTTATTGTTACAAAAAAAATCGGGTTGTTCTTGTTGTGAGCCGTCTGTTCAGAGGCTCCTACGTTGTCATACTGTTAACTGGGTTCAGATCACAAGTTGTACGGTGTGATTGGTGTGGCTGGTATGAGTCTTACCCGGGATTCAAAATCCTTCCTTATTGTGTACGCTCGTCCGGGCACAGTATCCTAACTGAGGCTTGGAGGAGGGTCATAGGGGGAGGAGCCAGTGCACACCACCTGATCCTAAAGCTTTATTTTTGTGCCCTGTCTCCTGCGGAGCCGCTAATCCCCATGGTCCTGACGGAGTCCCCAGCATCCACTACGGACTACGAGAAATAGATTTATCGGTAAGTAAAATCTTATTATTTGCCAGCGCTGTGCATTTTACAGGACACTTAAGTATTCTACCTGTCACTGGGACAGTGTTAGTTAAGAAAGAGTGCATACATTCAGGGTTGTGTGGTACAAACACCCTGTGATATACATCCAGTGTTCACTGTGCTTTATTATATCTATTGTTGACACATATAGCTATACTGAGTATTACTTTGTATTGCTAGTCCAGTGCAGTTTTATGGTGCATAATTTCTGCATGGTACGCTTGTGACTATATGTGTGTGTGTGTGTGTGTGTGTGTGTGTGTGTGTGTGTGTGTGTGTGTGTGTGTGTGTGTGTGTGTGTGTGTGTGTGTGTGTGTGTGTGTGTGCGTGCATGTAGCTGCTGCGTGGCTGGCTTATTGGGTATTTCACTCAGCATGCTATTCCTATATTCCATAACCTGTGGGGGCTAAGTGTATCAGGTTTTCTGTATAATATAGGATTTTTTTCACAAGATATAGTCACCCTATATATCTCTTGGATTACCGGTAATTGTGCTGCCACAGTCACACTTCACGGGGAGTTCTTGCTAGGTATATTGCTGCTACGAATTGTACCAGGTTGCCCAATATTATGCTTACTATTATGTCAGCTACAAGAGGTAACGGAGCTGGGGCTTTTCCCACACTGCGTGGTGATGACGCTGCAGACATCTTGGAGGAAAATTTGGCAGCAGAGAGTTCAGGTTCAGGGGTTCCTTACCCCCCCAGTGGGTCCGTAGCACCGGGGGCAACAAATGACCCACCTTGGGCTACCTTTTCCACGCTATTAAACACGCTTGTAACTAAATTGGCACACCCTGTGGGACCACCTGTGCCATTGCAGCAGTTTATGGTCCCTGCTATTAATCCGCCATGGGCAGATCAAATCTCTACTCAGTTACAACATTTGAACCGGTCACTGACTAAATCTAAGTGTCACTCTCGCACGCCTAAGACTATGTCATCTTCTAAACGGGCCATTACCTCCTCCCAATCCACTGTTATCCCCGACACGTCCTCTGAGGAGGATGGTGCATATACTGATCCCACAGACACTGACTCAGATGTTTCTGATGGGAAAGGGAAGTCATTGGTGGATGTCCCTGATCTGATTGAGGCTATTAGGCTCATTCTTCAGGTGTCTGATGATCCTGAGCCTGAGGCTGTCTCTAAAAAGCCGGATAGGTTTAAACATAAGAAGGTGGTTAAACAAGTTTTACCTCATTCTGAACACCTCATTCTGAACATTCTTGACATACGTCAGGAATCCTGGGAAAATCCGTGGACAAAATTCACACCAAATAAGAGACTATCTCTCTCTACAGAGATATGTACGAATTGGGAATGTCACGATCCGGGTATCTGGACGCCATTACTTACCCTTCAGATGCCTCCTAAGGCTGGCTCAGCGTTCCAGGACCGGATCCCATCTGTTATACTGATGTCCACATTCCTGCCTCCTCTCCTGTCACTCTGAGACGCGGTCACCGCAACGCCTGTTACATCCGGAATGGCGTCTCCCGCGGCCTCCGCCGCTGTTCCTGAGTTTCTACATGTAGAATGTCAGAGTGGTGATTACGTCAGCCGCGGCCTCCGCTGTGCCCGCGTGGTTAGGTGTGCACTTATCAGTCTAGCGTCTCCTGTGGCCGGCGCTGCCATTATTGTTTTCTCTGACGTCCTAGTGGATGCTGGGAACTCCGTAAGGACCATGGGGAATAGCGGCTCCGCAGGAGTCTGGGCACATCTAAAGAAAGCTTTAGGATCACCTGGTGTGCACTGGCTCCTCCCCCTATGACCCTCCTCCAAGCCTCAGTTAGATTTCTGTGCCCGACGAGAAGGGTGCACACTAGGGGCTCTCCTGAGCTCTTTGTGAAAGTTTTAGTTTAGGTTTATTATTTTCAGTGAGACCTGCTGGCAACAGGCTCACTGCATCGTGGGACTAAGGGGAGAAGAAACGGACTCACCTGCGTGCAGAGTGGATCGGGTTTCTTAGGCTACTGGACATTAGCTCCAGAGGGACGATCACAGGTTCAGCCTGGATGGGTCCCGGAGCCGCGCCGCCGGCCCCCTTACAGAGCCAGAAGAGCGAAGAGGTCCGGTGAAATCGGCGGCAGAACACGATCCTGTCTTCAGATAAGGTAGCGCACAGCACCGCAGCTGTGCGCCATTGCTCTCAGCACACTTCACACTCCGGTCACTGAGGGTGCAGGGCGCTGGGGGGGCAGCGCCCTGAGACGCAATAAATCGATAAAAACCTTATATGGCTAAAATAAATGCATCACATATAACTCCTGGGCTATATGGATGCATTTAACCCCTGCCAAAACATACAGAAAAACGGATGATAAGGACTCCTCAGCACACTGGCGCCATTTTCCCTCACAGCTCAGTTGGAGGGAAGCTCTCTGGCTCTCCCCTGCAGTCACTACACTACAGAAAGGGGTTAAAAAAGAGAGGGGGGCACAAATTAGGCGCAGTATAAACAATACAGCAGCTATAAAGGGAAAAACACTTATATAAGGTTATCCCTATATATATAGCGCTCTGGTGTGTGCTGGCAAACTCTCCCTCTGTCTCCCCAAAGGGCTAGTGGGTCCTGTCCTCTATCAGAGCATTCCCTGTGTGTGTGCTGTGTGTCGGTACGTTTGTGTCGACATGTATGAGGAGAAAAATGATGTGGAGACGGAGTAGAGTGTCTGTAATAGTGTTGTCACCCCCTAGGGGGTCGACACCTGAGTGGATGTACTGTTGAAATTGCGTGACAGTGTCAGCTTTGTATAAAAGACAGTGGTTGACATGAGACAGCCGGCTACTCAGCTTGTGCATGTCCAGACGTCTCATACAGGGGCTCTAAAGCGCCCGTTACCTCAGATACAGACGCCGACACGGATACTGACTCCTGTGTCGACGGTGAAGAGACAACCGTGATTTCCAATAGGGCCACTCATTGCATGATTGATGCAATGGAAAATGTTTACACTTTTCTGATAATATGAATACCACCAAAAAAAAGGGGTATTATGTTTGGTGAGGAAAAACTTCCTGTAGTTTTCCTAAATCTGAAAAATAAAATGAGGTGTGTGATGATGCGTGGGTTTCCCCCCGATAACAATTGATAATTCTAAAAAGTTATTGGCAGTATACCTTTTCCCGCCAGAGGTTAGGGTGCGTTGGGAAACACCCCCTACAGGGGATAAGGCGCTCACACGCTTGTTAGAACAAGGGCTCTACCCTCTCTTGAGATGGCCGCCCTTAATGATCCTGCTGATAAAAAGCAGGAGGGTATCCTAAAATGTATTTACACACATACTAGTGTTATACTGCGACCAGCAATCGCCTCAGCCTGGATGTGCAGTGCTGGGTGGGCGTGGTCGGATTCCCTGACTGTAAATATTGATATCCTAGATAAGGACAGTATATTATTGCCTATAGAGCAATTAAAAGATGCATTTCTATATATGCATGATGCACAGCGGAATATTTGCCGACTGGCATCAAGTATAAGTGCGTTGTATTCTACCAGTAAAGTGGTCAGGGATTCCAAACGGCATTTGGAAGTATTGCCTTAAAAAAAGGGGATGTACCCTAGGTCGCCTCTCAAAATAAGACGCCGTATTATCAGGCGCAGTCCTGGTTGGCAAGCGGACAAAAGGGTTCCTCTTTTCTGCTCGTGACAGAGGGAGAGGAAAATGGCTGCAGAGATCAGCCAGTTCCCAGGAACAGAAACCCTTTTCCGCCTCTGCCAAGCCCTCAGTATGACGCTAGGGCTTTACAAGTTCAGGCACGGTGGGGGCCCGTTCTCAGTGAATTTCAGTGCGCAGTGGGCTCACTCGCAAGTAGACCCCGGGATCCTTCAGGTGTTATCTCAGGGGTACAAAATTGGAATTCGAGACGTATTCCCCTCGCCGTTTCCAAAAAGTCTGTTTTACCGTCGTCTCCCGCTGACAGGGAGGCAGTTTTGGAAGCCATTCACAAGCTGTATTCCCAGCAGGTGATAATTAAGGTACCCCTCCTGCAACAGGGAACGGGGTATTATTCCACACTATTGTGGTACCGAAGCCAGACGGCTCGGTGAGACCGATTTTAAAATCTAAAATCTTTGAACACTTACATACAGAGGTTCAAATTCAAAATTGAGTCACTCAGAGCAGTGATTGCAAACCTGGAAGAAGGGGACTACATGATGTCTCGGGACATCAAGGATGCTTACCTTCATGTCAAAATTTACCCTTCTCACCAAGGGTATCTCAGGTTATGGTACAGAACTGTCACTATCAGTTCAGACGCTGCCGTAGGGAGGGTCCACGGCACCCCGGGTCTTTACTGAAGTAATGACCGAAATGATGATATTCCTTCAAAGGAAGGGAATTTTTAGTTATCCTTTACTTGGACGATTCCCTGATAAGGGTAAGATCCAGGGAACAGTTGGAGATCGGTGTAGCACTATCTCAGGTAGTGTTGCGGCAGCACGATTGGATTCTCAATATTCCAGATTCGCAGCTGGTTCCGACGACTTGTCTTCTGTTCCTAAGGATGATCCTGGACACAGTCCAGAAAGAAGGTGTTTCTCCCGGAGGAAAAAGCCAGGGAGTTATCCGAGCTAGTCAGGAACCTCCTAAAACCAAACCAAGTCTCAGTGCATCAATGCACAAGGGTTCTGGGTAAAAATGGTGGCTTCCTACGAAGCAATCCCATTCGGCAGATTCCACGCAAGACTTTCCAGTGGAACCTACTGGACAAATGGTCCGGGTCGCATCTTCAGATGCATCAGTGGATAACCCTGTCACCAGGGACAAGGGTATCCCTCCTGTTGTGGTTGCAGAGTGCTCATCTTCTAGAGGGCCGCAGATTCGGCATTCAGGACTGGATCCTGGTGACCACGGATGCCAGCCTGTGAGGCTGGGGAGCAGTCACACAGGGAAGGAATATCCAGGGCTTATGGTCAAGCCTGGAGACATCACTTCACATAAATATCCTGAAGCTAAGGGCCATTTACAATGCTCTAAGCTTAGCAAGACCTCTGCTTCAAGGTCAGCCGGTGTTGTTTCAGTCGGACAACATTACGGCAGTCACCCACGTAAACAGACAGGGTGCCACAAAAAGCAGGAGGGCAATGGCAGAAGCTGCAAGGATTCTTCGCTGGGCGAAAAACCATGTGATAGCACTGTCAGCAGTTTTCATTCCGGGAGTGGACAACTGGGAAGCAGATTTCCTCAGCACGACCTCCACCCGGGAGAGTAGGGACTTCACCCAGAAGTCTTCCACATGATTATAAACCGTTGGGAAAAACTCGACAGGTATTGCGCCAGGTCAAGGGACCCTCAGGCAATAGCTGTAGATACTCTGGTAACACCGTGGGTGTACCAATCAGTGTATGGGTTCCCTCCTCTGCCTCTCATACCCAAGGTACTGAGATTGATAAGATGGAGAGGAGTAAGCACTATATTAGTGGCTCCGGATTGGCCAAGAAGGACTTGGTAACCGGAACTTCAAGAGATGCTCACGGAGGATCCGGGGCCTCTACCTCTAAGAAGGGACCTGCTTCAGCGGGGACCTTGTCTGTTCCAAGACTTGCCGCGGCTGCGTTGACGGCATGGCGGTTGAACGCCGGATCCTGAAGAAAAAAGGCATTCCGGATGAAGTCATCCCTATCCTGATCAAGGCGGGAAGGATGTAACCGAAAAACATTATCACCGCATTTGACGAAAATATGTTGCGTGGTGCGAGGCCAGTAAGGCTCGACGGAGGAAATTCAACTGGGTCGATTCCTACATTTCCTGCAAACAGGAGTATCTATGGGCCTGAAATTGGGGTCCATTAAGGTTCAAATTTCGGCTCTGTCGATTTTCTTCCAAAAAAGAACTAGCTTCAGTCCCTGAAGTTCAGACGTTTGTTAAAGGGGTACTGCATATACAGACTCCTTTTGTGCCTTCAGTGGCACTTTGGGATCTCAAGGTGGTTTTTGGGTTCCAAAAGTCACATTGGTTTGACCCACTTAAATCTGTGGAGTTAAAATATCTCACAGAAAAAGTGGTCATGCTGTTGGCTATGGCCTGGGCCAGGCGCGTGTCAGAATTGGTGGCTTTATCCTGTAAAAGCCCTTATCTGAGTTTCCATTCGGACAGGGCGGAATTGAGGACTCGTCCTCAGTTTCTCCCTAAGGTGGTTTCAGCGTTCACCTGAACCAAACCTATTGTGGTGCCTGCGGCTACTAGGCACTTGGGGGACTCCAAGTTGCTAGACGTTGTCAGGACCCGGAAAATATATGTTTCCAGGACGGCTGGAGTCAGGAAATCTGACTTGCTGTTTATCCTGTATGCACCCAACTAGCTGGGTGTTCCTGCTTCTAAGCAGACTATTGCTCGTTGGATTTGTAGTACAATTCAGCTTGCACATTCTGTGGCAGGCCTGCCACAGCCAAAAATCTGTAAATGCCCACTCCACAAGGAAGGTGGGCTCATCTTGGGCAGCTGCCAAGGGGTCTCGGCTTTACAACTTTGCCGAGCAGTTACTTGGTCAGGAGCAAATACGTTTGTAAAATTCTACAAATTTAATACCCTGGCTGAGGAGGACCGGGAGTTCTCTCATTGGGTGCTGCAGAGTCATCCTCACTCTCCCGCCCGTTTTGGGAGCTTTGGTATAATCCCCATGGTCCTTACGGAGTTCCCAGCATCCACTAGGACGTCAGAGAAAATAAGAATTTACTTACCGATAATTCTATTTCTCGTAGTCCATAGTGGATGCTGGGCGCCCATCCCAAGTGCGGATTGTCTGCAATACTGGTACATAATTATTGTTACCAAAAAATTCGGGTTATTGCTGTAGTGAGCCATCTTTTCTAGAGGCTCCTCTATTATCATGCTGTTAACTGGGTTCAGATCACAAGTTGTACAGTGTGATTGGTGTGGCTGGTATGAGTCTTACCCGGGATTCAAAATCCTTCCTTATTGTGTACGCTCGTCCGGGCACAGTATCCTAACTGAGGCTTGGAGGAGGGTCATAGGGGGAGGAGCCAGTGCACACCAGGTGATCCTAAAGCTTTCTTTAGATGTGCCCAGACTCCTGCGGAGCCGATATTCCCCATGGTCCTTACGGAGTTCCCAGCATCCACTACGGACTACGAGAAATAGAATTATCGGTAAGTAAATTCTTATTTTAATTCCCACATGGATTACAAACCAAACTTCCCTCCAAGTGTCTGCATGGGCGCAGCCATCTTGGATTCTGTCATCTGTTCATTTCCACCAATCTGCTGTTTGCAATGTTAATCTGCATAATTGCCTAGCCAATCCCTTCCTTGCTGCAGGTATAAGTAATCTGTGCCTGAGCAAGGAAGGCGTCAGTGCTTTGGTTGTCAAACCTAGTTCCAGTTTGTCTCTCTCCTGTGGTTGTTTCCCAGGTTCCAGCTCCTATCTCCACACTTCCACTAAAGAGACCCGCACCAGCATTTCCACCTGCGGTGTAGCCTGACTCTCCTATCCATTTGGACTCATCTGCTTCCAGCCACAGATCCACCTGCTTACAGCATCCAGCTTCCAGCAGAGGTCAGCTCTTCTTAAAGTGCCGGTACCCTTTTCTGCAGATTACCATTCACCTTTGGTATTATTATTTCACCGCTCTCAAACTCCACACATCATTCCATATTTCATCGCTCTCAAGCTACATTTATTATTTAACTGGTTCCAGCCAGTATCCACTCCGTGCCAACATCAGTCTGGTTCCAGCCAGTACCCACAGCAGCCGTTTTATCCACAGCAGCCCAGCTTTTCCTGGACCACCAGCTGTCACGATCCTGGGCTATCTCCATTGCTACAGTCGGGCCTGGTAAGGACTTTCCAACTAGAAGATTATAAGAACTATCTCACACTACCAGAGCCCTGTGGCCCTTGCCATCCTGTAGTACCCAGGAACTGTATTTATCCTCTGCTGATTTTTATGTTTTCTTTTTACTGCTACTGTGTTACGGAGTATGTCCTAATAAACATCATTGACTTTTATCCTGGTTGTCGTGGTCACGCCTTCGGGCAGTTATTCTACATGTTACTTACATGTCTAGGGGTCTGATACAACCTCCCAGGTTCCGTTACATCTCAGCCCCTACAACTGAGGCTGCCTCCCGTCAGCTCAGGCCCTCAGTTGTGACAGGGAAACTCCTCCGCCTGTAGATTCTCATGTGGCGCGCATGGTAGTTTCCTCTGCTCTGCCAGTAACTACCGGCTCCTCTCTGAAGGAACCGATGGATAGACGTGTGGAGGGTTGTTTGAAAGCGATTTACACCCTAACGGGGGCTGTGCATAGGTCAACCATTGCAGCAACATGGGCTGTTGTGGCGTGGGCTCAGGCGCTTGAGGCGGAGCTGCCTTCCAAACGCATCTGAGCATGCTCGACAATGTCTCTCTTATATTACCACGGACTTCTCTGTACCTTAAGGAGGCGGCCTCCGATGCCGGGGTGCTGGCAGCCAAGGCTGCTACTACGTCCGTCTTGGCCAGACGTATCTTTTGGTTGAGATCCTGGTCGGTGGATATGGATTCCAAGAAAAACCTGGAGGTGCTTCCTTTCAAGGGAGACATTCTCTTTGGAGAAGACCTCAATAAGATTGTGGCTGATCTGGCTACTGCTAAAACAGCTTGCCTACCTAGTACGGCTTCTTCCGCACATAAGGCTAAAAGTACTTTTCCTCTGCTCTTTCGTCCTCCAGGTAAAGCAAAAGGTCAGGCGTACCCAAAGCAAGCTCGTGCTTCCAGACCCGCCAAGCCCAGACCAAAACAAGCCTGGGCGGCCCGTCAGCCTGCTTCCAAAACTGACAAGCCTGCCGCATGACGAGGTGGGCCTCCCTGTTGGGGATCCCATGGGGGTGGGCCGACTTCTAGGTTTTGCCCAGGAATGCTTGAAGACCACTTCCGATGCCTGGGTAAGGGAAGTCGTCACTCGAGGTTACGCCGTACCCTTCAAGAATCGTCCCCCTCATCGATTTTGCCTGATAGATGTTCCTCTGGACCCGACAAAGGCAAACAATCTGCATTCGGTGGTACATTCCCTCCTGACCACAGGAGTGGTAGTACAGGTGCCTCTGGCTCAGAGAGGCAAGGGGTACTATTCACCGCTGTTTCTAGTCCCGAAACTGAACAGGTCCTCGCGGCCCATTCTCAATCTGAAGTCCTTGAACAAGCATGTGTCGGTCTCCAAGTTTCGTGTGGAATCCCTGTGCTCTATTGTTCTGGCCTTGGAGCCTGGGGACTATATGGTCTCTTTGGACATACAGGATGCCTACCTGCATATTCCTGCTGCAGTGTCTCATCAGCAGTACCTGAGGTTTGCGGTGGGCAACCTTAATTACCAATTTCAGGCGTTATCCTTTGGTTTGACAACGGCTCCCGAGTTTTCACCAAAGTAATGGCGGTCATGATGGCTACACTCCGCTGTCAAGGGGTCAGGATCCTACCGTACTTGGACGATTTGTTGATCCTGGCAAATTCCACAGAACTTCTACTGTGTCATCTAGATTTGACGGTCCAGTTCATAAATGCCCACGGGTGGCTGATCAACTGGAAGAAATCCTCCCTGGTTCCTCCTCGGAACATGGTACACCTGGGAGCGTTATTGGACACTCACAACCAACGGTTGTTCTGGTCTCCGGAGAATGTCCTGAAGCTTCAAGTGCTAGGTCTCATGGTGTCGGCTTTCGACACGGTGGAATATGCTCAATTCCATTCTCGCCCTCTGCAGGAGTTAATTCTGACCAAGTGGGACGGCCTGCCTCACCGGATCAGATCTTACATGATCTCTTTGTCTCCGGAGGTCCGCCTGTCACTGAACTGGTGGCTTCAGGACCAGCGGTTGAGCAGGGGCCGTCCCTTCTGGATATCCCACTGGGTCCTTCTGACGACGGATGCCAGTCTGAGAGGTTGGGGTGCAGTGTTGGAACAACATTTGCTTCAGGGTCGGTGGACCAAGGAGGAGTCTCTACTCCCAATAAATATTCTGGAACTGCGGGCAGTGTTCAATGCGTTGACAATGGCCCAGCATCTAATACAGAACAGACCTGTTCAAGTACAATCGGACAACGCCACCACGGTGGCGTACAGCAATCATCAAGGTGGCACTCGAAGCCGCATGGCAATGAGGAAAGTATCACGGATTCTTCAGTGGGCAGAACGCCATCTGCCGGCTATATCCGCAGTGTTCATTCCGGGGATGCTAAACTGGGAAGCAGACTTTCTCAGTCATTAGGACGTACACGCCGGAGAATGGAGCCTCCATCCGGAGGTGTTTCAACTTCTTGTGGACAGGTGGGGCCTTCCAGATGTGGACCTGATGGCGTCTCGACACAATCACAAGGTTCCGGTCTTCTTAACAAGGACAAGGGATCCTCAAGCAGCGTTCGTGGATGCTCTGTCAATCCCATGGAACTTTCGGCTGCCGTACGTGTTCCCTCCGGTGTCACTCCTGCCCAGAGTAATACGGAAGTTCAAGCAAGAAGGAGGAAACCTACTTCTGCTCGCTCCAGCGTGGCCCAGACGTCACTGGTTCTCCGACCTACAGGGCCTCTCGCTAGATCGTTCCCTTCTACTTCCACAATGACCAGACCTCCTCGTTCAGGGCCCTTGTGTTTACCAGGACTTGGCCCGTCTGTCTTTGACGGCATGGCTCTTGAAGCTTTCGTCCTGAGGGCGAAGGGTTTTTCTGAGGTGGTCGTTCAAACTATGTTGAAGTCCCGTAAGCCAGCTTCTGCTCGGATTTACCATAGGGTCTGGAATGCTTACTTTACTTGGTGTGCGTCTCACAATCATGACGTTTTCAAGTTTAGCACGGCCAAACTGTTGGCCTTCCTACAACAGGGCCTGGATTTAGGCCTGCGTCTGGCCTCCCTCAAGGTTCACATTTCTGCCTTGTCGGTTTGTTTTCAGAGAAAGATTGCTGCCCTTCCGGATGTTCATACATTCACTCAGGGAGTGTTGCGGATTCAGCATCCTTATGTACCTCCTGTGGCCTCTTGGGATCTGTTGGTGGTACTGGAGGCCTTGCAAGGGTCTCCATTTGAACCTCTTGCCTCTGCTGACCTTAAGTTACTGTCCCTTAAGGTGCTATTTTTGCTGGCTATTGCTTCAGCTAGAAGGGACTCGGACTTGGGTGCCTTATCCTGTAAGTCCCCCCATTTGATTTTTCATCGTGACTGGGCGGTTCTTAGAACGCGGCCGGGTTATTTACCCAAGGTGGTGTCTTCATTCCACCTTAACCAGGAGATTGTGGTTCCGGCCTTTAATTCTCCTGAATTGTCTTCCAAAGAGCGGTCTTTGGATTTGGTACGGGCTCTCCGTATCTATGTGAAGAGAACATCCTCCATTAGGAAATCTGATTCTCTGTTTGTACTGTTTGGTTTTCACAAACGTGGCTGGCCTGCTTCCAAGCAGACCCTGGCCAGATGGATTAGAATGGTGATTGCACATGCTTATGTACAGGCTGGTCGTCCTGCTCCTGCTACCATCAAAGCCCATTCTACTCGGTCGGTTGGACCTTCTTGGGCGGCCCACCGTGGTGCGACCCTTGAACAATTGTGCAAGGCGGCTATGTGGTCCTCAGGGAACATGTTTATTAGGTTCTATGCCTTTGATATGCCGGGTTCTTGTGCCCGCTACAGTGCATCCCCTCCCATAAGGAACTGCTTTAGGACATCCCCGATGTTAATCCTTGTGGAGCCCAGTGTACCCCGCAGCAGAAAACGACGCCCACCCTGACGCACTTAGCTTCTTTGGGTTGGTGTGGCATAGCCGCTAACACCCTCTCCTGTGGTGTGTGGTGTAATTGGCTACGAGCGATTGTCGTCTCTAGAACCTGCATTGGGCTGGTTAACGAAATTGAGCTCCTGTGCACGGAGGCGGGGTTATAGAGGAGGCGGCACTGTGCATCTTGGGAACAGTCAAAGCTTTGAGCCTGTTGGTGCCTCGGATCAAGATCCTACTCTACACCCCAATGTTAATCCTTGTGGAGCCCAGTGTACCTCGCAGAAAGAGATTTATGGTAAGTTCTTACCATAAATCTCGTTTTGTCCACCTCATACAGTCCCATACCCACCATGTGTAACATTATGCCTCAATAATAGCCTTAATATCCACCTCATACAGTCCAATACCCACCGTGTATAACCTCATGCCTTAATAATAGTTTGTGTTCACTGCATACAGTATACAGCCCCATATCCACCATGTGTAACCTCATGCCTCAATAATAGATTGTTTTCACCTCATACAGTCCCATACCCACCATGTGTAACCTCATGCCTCAAGATTGTTTTCACCTCATACAGTCTAATAATCACCATGTGTAACCTCATGCCTCGATAATAGATTCTGTTGTCCTCATACAGTCCCATACCCGCCATGTATAACATCATTCATCAATAATAGCCTTAATATCCACCTTATGCAGTCAAATACCCACCATGTATAACCTCATGTCTCGATAATAGATTGTGTGCACTTCATACGGTGCAGTAACATCACGCATCAATAATAGCCTTATATTCACCACAAGCAGCCACATACCTACCATATATAAGCTCATGCCTCAATAATTACCTTTTTTTTCTCATCATAAAGCCACATACCCACCATATATACCGTAACTTCATGCCTCAATAATAACCTTATACGCACCAAATATAGCTCCATACCCACCATGCATTGGCCTTATACAAGAAAGGTGGTAGCATGCTCAGGTAGCAGCGGTTGTAATCTGCAGTACGTTGTGACATCTGTGATACAGTATATTAGTTATTTGTGTTACAGACTGTACAATAAAGTCTACTAGATCCAGTACTTTATGGGGTTAGAGATACAGAAGAGTGTGTGTGTATGTGTGTGGGGTGTACATGTTGGGAGACTTTACATATACTGTACTCCCAGTTATGTCACCATGTAAACGCACATTAGCAATGGGACTGTAAATACTGTGAAGACTTTATAGGTAGAAATTGCATGCGGGGGAAAGAGAACTAAAAAGATACTTATAGGGATATGGTACAAGCCGTCTGATATTAATGTGTCTGATGAGGAATTGTTACTGAAGCAAATTGAAAAAGCGGAAGTATTAGGAGACGTAATAGTGATGAGAGATTTTCACTATCCAGTGATAAATTGGATAAATGATTCATTTGATACTGCTAGGGTTAATAGGTTTTTAAACACACTAAATTATCACTACTTACTTCAACTAATCGAGGAACCAACTAGGTACAATGCAATCTTAGACCTGGTATTAACAAACAATGGGGATTTGATATCAAATATTATAGTAGGGGAGCCCATGGGAAACAACAACCACAAATATTATAGTAGGGGAGCCCATGGGAAACAGCAACCACAGTATGGTTTCATTCAATATTAGTTTTCACAAGCAGCCCTATATCGGCTCAACTAAGACTCTAAACTTTAGCAAAGCCAACTTTGACATGATAAGGAAAGCTCTAAGGGACTTTGAGGCAGATGTATTAACTTGGTGAAGGCATAAGGAAGTGATAAACCAGTGATATGTGCAAGGTGATAAAGGCAACAGCCAATCAGATCCTAACTGTTATTTTACATATTGGAGGTGATTGGCTGGTGCCTTTATCACCTTGCACATATCACTGGTTTATCACTTCATTATGCCTTCTCCAGGTTAATACTTCTGCCCCAGTGACTGGGAAATTAATACATTCAACAGCAAAAGATTAAAAAAAGAGAGTATAGGCCCTTTAAAAAGCAATATGGGTGTCATAATCAAAGACGACAGTGACATAGCGGAAAAATTAAACAAGTTTTTTCATCTGTATTCACAAGAGGGGACCAGATGGCGGGATTGACGCATAACTTCAACAATGATAGTGTCCCACTGCTTAATGCTTATTTAAGTTGGGAAGTAGTCTGTGACTGATTAAAAAAAATTAAGATTAATACAATCTGGTCCCGACAGAATTCACCCAAAGGTTCTCATTGAGCTACACTCCGAATTAGCAAAACCCCTATATTTGATTTTCACTGACTCACTTAGATCAGGCATTGTCCCCAAAGACTGGCGTATAGCGGAAGTAGTGCCAATATTTAAAAGGGGAAGTAAATCTGAACCGGGTAATTATAGACCAGTAAGTCTTACATCTATAGTGGGGAAAGTACTGGAAGGTATTTTAAGAGATAGAATACAGTTCCTTGAAACCAATAAAGTTATTAATAGGAACCAACACGAATTTGTGAAGGATAGATCATGTCAAACTAACTTAATAGGCTTTCTCTAACGTCCTAGTGGATGCTGGGGACTTCGAAAGGACCATGGGGAATAGCGGCTCCGCAGGAGACTGGGCACAAAGTAAAAGCTTTAGGACTAGCTGGTGTGCACTGGCTCCTCCCCCTATGACCCTCCTCCAAGCCTCAGTTAAGATTTTGTGCCCGAACGAGAAGGGTGCAATCTAGGTGGCTCTCCTGAGCTGCTTAGAGTAAAAGTTTAAATAGGTTTTTTTATTTTCAGTGAGACCTGCTGGCAACAGGCTCACTGCATCGAGGGACTAAGGGGAGAAGAAGCGAACTCACCTGCGTGCAGAGTGGATTGGGCTTCTTAGGCTACTGGACATTAGCTCCAGAGGGACGATCACAGGCCCAGCCATGGATGGGTCCCGGAGCCGCGCCGCCGGCCCCCTTACAGAGCCAGAAGAGTGAAGAGGTCCGGAAAATCGGCGGCAGAAGACGTCCTGTCTTCAATAAGGTAGCGCACAGCACCGCAGCTGTGCGCCATTGCTCTCAGCACACTTCACACTCCGGTCACTGAGGGTGCAGGGCGCTGGGGGGGGGCGCCCTGGGACGCAATGAAAATACCTTAAATGGCTAAAAATACATCACATATAGCTCCTGGGCTATATGGATGTATTTAACCCCTGCCAGTTTTCCACAAAAAAGCGGGAGAAAGGCCGCCGAAAAAGGGGCGGAGCCTATCTCCTCAGCAAACAAGCGCCATTTTTTCCTCACAGCTCCGTTGGAGGAAGTCTCCCTGACTCTCCCCTGCAGTCCTGCACTACAGAAACAGGGTAAAACGAGAGGGGGGGCACTAAATTGGCATATTAATATATACAGCAGCTATATTAGGGAAAAACACTTATATAAGGTTATCCCTGTATATATATAGCGCTCTGGTGTGTGCTGGCAAACTCTCCCTCTGTCTCCCCAAAGGGCTAGTGGGGTCCTGTCCTCTATCAGAGCATTCCCTGTGTGTGTGCTGTGTGTCGGTACGCTGTGTCGACATGTATGAGGAGGAAAATGGTGTGGAGGCGGCGCAATTGCCTGTGTTAGTGATGTCACCCCCTAGGGAGTCGACACCTGACTGGATGGTCTTATGGAAAGAATTACGTGATAGTGTCGGCACTTTACAAAAGACTGTTGACGACATGAGACAGCCGGCAAATCAGTTAATACCTGTACAGGCGTCTCAAACACCGTCAGGGGCTATAAAACGCCCGTTACCTCAGGTCGATACAGACACTGACACGGACACTGACTCCAGTGTCGACGGTGAGGAAACAAACGTATTTTCCAGTAGGGCCACACGTTACATGATCACGGCAATGAAGGAGGTTTTGAACATTTCTGATACTACAAGTACCACAAAAAAGGGTATTATGTGGGGTGTGAAAAAACTACCCGTAGTTTTTCCTGAATCAGATGAATTAAATGAGGTGTGTGATGAAGCGTGGGTTTCCCCCGATAAAAAACTGCTAATTTCTAAAAAATTATTGGCATTATACCCTTTCCCGCCAGAGGTTAGGGCGCGTTGGGAAACACCCCCTAGCGTAGATAAGGCGCTCACACGCTTATCAAAACAAGTGGCGTTACCGTCTCCTGATACGGCCGCCCTCAAGGAACCAGCTGATAGGAAGCTGGAAAATATCCTTAAAAGTATATACACACATACTGGTATTATACTGCGACCAGCAATCGCCTCAGCCTGGATGTGCAGTGCTGGGGTGGCTTGGTCGGATTCCCTGACTGAAAATATTGATACCCTGGACAGGGACAATATATTATTGACTATAGAGCATTTAAAGGATGCATGTCTATATATGCGAGATGCACAGAGGGATATTTGCACTCTGGCATCAAGAGTAAGTGCGATGTCCATTTCTGCCAGAAGAGGATTATGGACGCGACAGTGGTCAGGGGATGCGGATTCCAAACGGCATATGGAAGTATTGCCGTATAAAGGGGAGGAGTTATTTGGGGTCGGTCTATCGGACCTGGTGGCCACGGCAACGGCTGGAAAATCCACCTTTTTACCCCAAGTCACCTCGCAGCAGAAAAAGATACCGTCTTTTCAGGCTCAGTCCTTTCGTCCCCATAAGGGCAAGCGGGCAAAAGGCCACTCATATCTGCCCCGGGGCAGAGGAAGGGGAAAAAGACTGCAGCAAACAGCCTCTTCCCACGAACAGAAGCCCTCCCCCGCTTCTGCCAAGTCCTCAGCATGACGCTGGGGCCTTACAAGCGGACTCAGGCACGGTGGGGGCCCGTCTCAAGAATTTCAGCGCGCAGTGGGCTCACTCGCAAGTGGACCCCTGGATCCTGCAGGTGATATCTCAGGGGTACAAATTGGAATTCGAGACGTCTCCCCCCTCGCCGGTTCCTGAAGTCTGCTTTACCAACGTCTCCCCCCGACAGGGAGGCGGTATTGGAAGCCATTCACAAGCTGTATTCCCAGAAGGTGATAATCAAGGTACCCCTCCTACAACAGGGAAAGGGGTATTATTCCACGCTGTTTGTGGTACCGAAGCCGGACGGCTCGGTGAGACCCATTTTAAATCTGAAATCCTTGAACACTTACATAAAAAGGTTCAAGTTCAAGATGGAGTCACTCAGAGCAGTGATAGCGAACCTGGAAGAAGGGGACTATATGGTGTCTCTGGACATCAAGGATGCTTACCTCCATGTCCCAATTTGCCCTTCTCACCAAGGGTACCTCAGGTTTGTGGTACAGAACTGTCACTATCAGTTTCAGACGCTGCCGTTTGGATTGTCCACGGCACCCCGGGTCTTTACCAAGGTAATGGCCGAAATGATGATTCTTCTTCGAAGAAAAGGCGTCTTAATTATCCCTTACTTGGACGATCTCCTGATAAGGGCAAGGTCCAGAGAACAGTTAGAGGTCGGAGTAGCACTATCTCAAGTAGTACTACGACAGCACGGATGGATTCTAAATATTCCAAAATCGCAGCTGATTCCGACGACACGTCTGCTGTTCCTAGGGATGATTCTGGACACAGTACAGAAAAAGGTGTTTCTCCCGGAGGAGAAAGCCAAGGAGTTATCCGACCTAGTCAGGAACCTCCTAAGACCAGGCCAAGTGTCAGTGCATCAATGCACAAGGGTCCTGGGAAAGATGGTGGCTTCTTACGAAGCGATTCCATTCGGCAGATTCCACGCAAGAACTTTTCAGTGGTATCTGCTGGACAAATGGTCCGGATCGCATCTTCAAATGCATCAGCGGATAACCCTGTCTCCAAGGACAAGGGTGTCTCTCCTGTGGTGGTTACAGAGTGCTCATCTCCTAGAGGGCCGCAGATTCGGCATTCAGGATTGGGTCCTGGTGACCACGGATGCCAGCCTGAGAGGCTGGGGAGCAGTCACACAGGGAAGAAATTTCCAGGGCTTGTGGTCAAGCATGGAAACGTCACTTCACATAAATATCCTGGAACTAAGGGCCATTTACAATGCCCTAAGTCAGGCAAGACCTCTGCTTCAGGGTCAGGCGGTGTTGATCCAGTCGGACAACATCACGGCAGTCGCCCACGTAAACAGACAGGGCGGCACAAGAAGCAGGAGGGCAATGATGGAAGTGGCAAGGATTCTTCGCTGGGCGGAGAATCATGTGATAGCACTGTCAGCAGTGTTCATTCCGGGAGTGGACAACTGGGAAGCAGACTTCCTCAGCAGACACGATCTTCACCCGGGGGAGTGGGGACTTCACCCAGAAGTCTTCCACATGATTGTGAACCGTTGGGAAAAGCCAAAGGTGGACATGATGGCGTCCCGCCTCAACAAAAAACTGGACAGATATTGCGCCAGGTCAAGGGACCCTCAGGCAATAGCTGTGGACGCTCTGGTAACACCGTGGGTGTACCAGTCAGTGTATGTGTTCCCTCCTCTTCCTCTCATACCAAAAGTACTGAGAATCATAAGAAGGAGAGGAGTAAAGACTATACTCGTGGCTCCGGATTGGCCAAGAAGGACTTGGTACCCGGAAATTCAAGAGATGCTCACGGAAGACCCGTGGCCTCTACCTCTAAGAAAGGACCTGCTCCAGCAGGGACCATGTCTGTTCCAAGACTTACCGCGGCTGCGTTTGACGGCATGGCGGTTGAACGCCGGATCCTGAAGGAAAAAGGCATTCCGGAGGAAGTCATCCCTACCCTGATCAAAGCCAGGAAGGATGTAACCATACAACATTATCACCGTATTTGGCGTAAATATGTTGCGTGGTGCGAGGCCAGGAAGGCCCCTACAGAGGAATTTCAACTGGGTCGTTTCCTGCATTTCCTGCAAACAGGACTGTCTATGGGCCTCAAATTAGGGTCCATTAAGGTTCAAATTTCGGCCCTGTCAATATTCTTCCAAAAAGAACTGGCTTCTGTTCCTGAAGTTCAGACGTTTGTCAAGGGAGTACTGCATATACCGCCTCCTTTTGTGCCTCCAGTGGCACCTTGGGATCTCAATGTAGTTTTGGGATTCCTAAAATCACATTGGTTTGAACCACTCACCACTGTGGACTTAAAATATCTCACATGGAAAGTGGTAATGCTGTTAGCCCTGGCTTCAGCCAGGCGTGTCTCAGAATTGGCGGCTTTATCCTATAAAAGCCCTTACCTAATTTTTCATACGGACAGGGCAGAATTGAGGACTCGTCCTCAATTTCTTCCTAAGGTGGTTTCAGCATTTCACTTAAACCAGCCTATTGTGGTGCCTGCGGCTACTAGGGACTTGGAGGATTCCAAGTTGCTGGACGTAGTCAGGGCCCTGAAAATATATGTTTCCAGGACGGCTGGAGTCAGAAAATCTGATTCGCTGTTTATCCTGTATGCACCCAACAAGCTGGGTGCTCCTGCTTCTAAGCAGACGATTGCTCGTTGGATTTGTAGTACAATTCAGCTTGCACATTCTGTGGCAGGCCTGCCACAGCCAAAATCTGTAAAAGCCCATTCCACACGGAAAGTGGGCTCATCTTGGGCGGCTGCCCGAGGGGTCTCGGCTTTACAACTTTGCCGAGCAGCTACTTGGTCAGGGGCAAACACGTTTGCTAAATTCTACAAATTTGATACCCTGGCTGAGGAGGACCTGGAGTTCTCTCATTCGGTGCTGCAGAGTCATCCGCACTCTCCCGCCCGTTTGGGAGCTTTGGTATAATCCCCATGGTCCTTTCGGAATCCCCAGCATCCACTATGACGTTAGAGAAAATAAGAATTTACTTACCGATAATTCTATTTCTCATAGTCCGTAGTGGATGCTGGGCGCCCATCCCAAGTGCGGATTGTCTGCATTACTTGTACATAGTTATTGTTACAAAAATCGGGTTATTGTTGTTGTGAGCCATCTTTTCAGAGGCTCCTTCTGTTATCATGCTGTTAACTGGGTTCAGATCACAAGTTGTACGGTGTGATTGGTGTGGCTGGTATGAGTCTTACCCGGGATTCAAAATCCTTCCTTATTGTGTACGCTCGTCCGGGCACAGTATCCTAACTGAGGCTTGGAGGAGGGTCATAGGGGGAGGAGCCAGTGCACACCAGCTAGTCCTAAAGCTTTTACTTTGTGCCCAGTCTCCTGCGGAGCCGCTATTCCCCATGGTCCTTTCGGAGTCCCCAGCATCCACTACGGACTATGAGAAATAGAATTATCGGTAAATAAATTCTTATTTTTATGAGACAGTTAGTGCGAAACTAGATCAGAGTAAAGAGGTGAATATAATTTTTTTAGACTTTGCTAAAGCTTTCGATACAGTACCTCACATGAGACTTATCTACAAATTAAGAGAACTTGGGCTATGGAGCACAATATGTACTTGGGTTACAAATTGGTTGGAAAAAAGGGAGCAATGAGTAGTGGTAAATGGAACGTTTTCGAATTGATCAGAAGTACTAAGTGGTGTGCCACAAGGGTCTGTACTTGGACCGCTATTGTTTAACAATTTCATAAATGATCTAGAAGTAGGTCTAGAGAGTACAGTGTTAATTTTTGCAGACAGTAGCAAATTGTGTAAAGTTATAAATTCAGAGGGGGGTGCTAAGTCTCTACAGAACAACTTATTTAAACTGGAAACATGGGCAGCAAAATGGAGAATGCAGTTCAATATAGACAAATGTAAAGTAATGCACTTAGGTAGTAAAAACAAAAACACTACCTACATACTAAATGGGGGAAAATTAGGGGATTCTGTATTGGAAAAAGATTTAGGTGTCCACATAGATAACAAACGTAGCAGTAGTACCCAAAGTAGGATTTTAGCAGCAAACAAGGTATTGACATGCATAAAGCGGGGAATTGATGCAAGGGATGAGAGTGTTATACTCCCATTATTTCTCTTACATCCTAGAGGATGCTGGGGACTCCAAAAGGACCATGGGGTATAGACGGGATCCGCAGGAGATATTGGCACACTATAAGACTTTGAATGGGTGTGAACTGGCTCCTCCCTCTATGCCCCTCCTCCAGACCTCAGTTAGATTCTGTGCCCAGAGAGACTGGACACACACTAGGGGAGCTCTCCTGAGTTTCTCTGAAAAGACTTTCTGTTAGGTTTTTTATTTTCAGGGAGACCTGCTGGCTACAGGCTCCCTGCTTCGTGGGAGTCAGGGGAAAGAAGTCAGACCTACTTCTTCTGAGTTAAAGGCTCTGCTTCTTAGGCTACTGGACACCATTAGCTCCAGAGGGTTCGATCACTTGGTGCGCCTAGCTGCTTGTTCCGGAGCCGCACCGTCAACCCCCTCACAGAAGCCAGAAGAAAGAGGCCGGGTGAGTATACAGAAGAAAGAAGACTTCAGTAACGAGGTACAGCGCAGCGGTTGTGCTGCGCCCCATGCTCCCACACATACTTCCAAAGGCACTCACAGGGTGCAGGGCGCAGGGGGGGGGGGGGCGCCCTGGGCAGCATGTTACTGAGGCTATAAAACTGGCAGAAAGACATATTATAAGTGCCTAGGCACTAAATATGAGCGGGAAAATAGCGCCCCGGTGAGGGGGCGTGGCTTAGCCCTCACAGCTTACCAGCACCATTTTCTCTTTTCACAGACATTGCAGAGACGCTGGCCCGGATCTCCACTCTCCTTATCAAGTACAGGGAGCAAAAGGGGGGGGGGGGGGGGGGGGGGCGCAGTAATTTGGTGCTATTATAACAGCGCAGACATCATATATTTATTTTTCAGTAGTATATGGGCGCTGGGGTGTGAGCTGGTATACTCCCTCTGTGTTTTCTCTAACAGGCTTCCCTGTGGCTCTGTCCCCTATAGCCAGTGTGACTGTGTGTGTGTCGGTACGGTGTGTCGACATGTCTGAGGCTGAGTGCTCCTCCCCGGAGGAAGTTACTGGGGGCGCAGAGAAGGATTTGGGAGTGACTCTGTCGGCACCGCCGACTACTGATTGGGTGAATATGTTGAGTACATTGAATGCAAATGTGGCGTTATTGTCTAAGAGGCTGGATAAATCTGATTCTCAGACACAAACGTGGAGAAAATCCATGGAGGACGCCTTATCCCAGGTACAGGTCCCCTCAGGGTCACAAAAGCGTTCATTTACCCAAATAGCTGATACGGATACCGACACGGACTCTGACTCCAGTGTCGACTATAGAGAGGCCAGTTTACATCCAAAATTGGTTAAGAGTATTCAGTACATGATTGTGGCTATTAAAGATGTTTTACATATTTCTGGAGTACCTGCTGTTCCTGATACAAGGGTTTGTTTGTATAAGGGAAAGAAACCTGAGGTGACATTTCCCCCCTCTCATGAACTGAACGCTCTTTGTGAAAAAGCTTGGGAATCGCCTGATAAAAGGTGGCAGATTCCCAAGAGAATTTTTATGGCATATCCTTTCCCTTCTGACGACAGGGAAAAGTGGGAGTCATCTCCCAATGTGGACAAGGCTCTGTCCCGGCTGTCCAAGAAGGTGGCGCTTCCGTCTCCCGACATTGCTGCCCTCAAGGATCCTGCGGATCGTAAGCAGGAAACGACATTAAAGGCCATTTATGTCACTACAGGTGCACTCCTCAGACCTGCCGTGGCGTCGGCTTGGGTGAGTAGTGCTATTGCTAAGTGGGCTGATAATTCGGCATCTGACATGGATACCCTGGATAGGGATAACATTCTTTTGACTCTCGGTTATATCAGGGACGCTGCAGCTTACCTAAAGGATGCGGCGAGGGATATTGGCCTCTTGGGATCAAGGGCCAATGCCATGGCAGTCTCGGCCAGGAGAGCGCTGTGGATTCATCAATGGAATGCTGATGCCGACTCCAAGAAAGCTATGGTAGCTCTCCCTTATAAAGGTAGTGTCTTGTTTGGTGACGGCCTCGCTGACCTGGTGTCTACCGCTACAGCGGGTAAGTCATCTTTTCTTCCTTATGTTCCAGCACAACAGAAAAAGGCACCCCATTATCAGATGCAGTCCTTTCGGCCTAATAAATACAAAAAAGGAAGAGGCTCGTCCTTCCTTGCTTCAAAATGCAGAGGAAGGGGAAAAAGGTCGCCTGCTGTGTCAGGCTCCCGGGTCCAAAAGTCCTCCCCGGCCTCTGCCAAGTTCACCGCATGACGCTGGGGCTCCCCTACGGGAGTCCGTGCCGGTCGGGGCGCGTCTCCGACTCTTCAGTCAGGTCTGGTTTCACTCGGGCCTAGATCCTTGGGTGTTAAACATAGTGTCCCAAGGGTACAAACTGGAGTTTCAGGAGGTGCCCCCCCCCCCACCGATTTTTCAAGTCAGCCTTGCCAGTTTCTATCCCAGAAAGGGAGGTAGTGAATGCTGCGATACAAAAGCTGTGTCTCCAGAGTGTCATTATCCCGGTACCCCCGTCCCAACGGGGAGAAGGGTTTTATTCGAGCCTCTTTGTCGTGCCAAAGCCAGACGGCTCGGTCAGACCGATCCTGAACTTAAAATCCCTCAATCTGTATTTAAAAACTTTCAAGTTCAAGATGGAATCTCTTCGAGCAGTGATTTCCAATCTAGAAGGGGGGGATTTTATGGCGTCAGTCGACATAAAAGATGCCTACTTGCACGTCCCGATATATCCTCCACATCAGGCTTTCCTGAGATTTGCGGTGCAGGATTATCATTACCAATTTCAGACGTTGCCGTTTGGGCTTTCCACGGCCCCAAGGGTCTTCACCAAAGTGATGGCGGAAATGATGGTACTCCTACGCAAGCAGGGTGTCACAATTATCCCGTATTTGGACGATCTCCTGATAAAGGCGAGATCGAAGGAGCTGTTGCTAAGAAATGTGGAACTCTCCCTGACGGTTTTGCAACATCATGGTTGGATTCTAAATTTGCCAAAGTCTCAGTTGATTCCGACAACTCGGCTGCCTTTCTTGGGCATGATCCTGGACCTGGAACTGCAGAGAGTGTTTCTTCCGGCGGAAAAAGCTCTGGAAATCCAATGGAGATTCTGAAACCAGCAAGAGTGTCGATTCATCAATGCACTTGTGTGCTAGGGAAGATGGTTGCGGCTTACGAAGCCATTCCGTTTGGCAGATTTCATGCCCGGGTGTTTCAGTGGGACCTGCTGGACAGATGGTCCGGGTCTCACCTGCACATGCACCGGAAAATAAGTCTATCTTCCAGGACCAGAATTTCTCTCCTGTGGTGGCTGCAAAGTTCTCACCTTCTAGAGGGACACAGGTTCGGGATCCAGGATTGGGTCCTGCTGACCACGGATGCAAGTCTCCGAGGCTGGGGAGCAGTCACACAAGGAAGAAGTTTCAAGGGAAAATGGTTAAGCCAGGAAACTTGCCTCCACATAAACGTTCTGGAGTTAAGAGCCATTTACAACGGCCTTCTGCAAGCGGAACACCTCCTTCGAGGTCTACCTGTCCTGATTCAATCGGACAACGTAACATCGGTGGCGTACGTAAACAGCAACAAAGAGCAGAACAAAGAGCGGCGATGGCGGAGGCCACAAGAGTTCTCCGCTGGGCCGAAAAACACGTGAGCGCTCTGTCAGCAGTCTTCCTTCTGGGCGTGGACAACTGGGAAGCAGACTTCCTCAGCAGATACGATCTCCATCCAGGAGAGTGGTCTCTTCATCAAGAGGTATTTGCAGAAGTGACAAGGCGTTGGGGAATTCCTCAAGTAGACATGATGGCGTCTCGCCTCAACAGGAAGCTTCCAAGGTATTGTTCCAGGTCAAGGGACCCCCAAGCCAGTGCAGTGGACGCCCTGGTGACTTCGTGGGTGTTTCAGTCGGTATATGTGTTCCCTCCACTTCCTCTCATTCCAAAAGTGTTGAGGATCATAAGACGAACAATAGTTCCAGCAGTACTCGTCGTTCCAGATTGGCCACGGAGGGCCTGGTATCCGATCTTCAGGAATTGCTCATAGAAGATCCTTGGCCGCTTCCTCTCAGAGAGGACCTGTTACTGCCGGGGCCATGCGTATTTCAAGACTTACCGTGGCTGCGTTTGATGGCGTGGAGGTTGAACGTCAAATCCTAGCTCGAAAGGGTATTCCCGGGGAAGTCATCCCCGCTCTCCTTAAGGCTAGAAAGGAGGTCACGGCGAAGCATTATCACCGTATTTGGAGAAAATATGTGTCGTGGTGTGAAGCCAAGAAAGCTCCTACGGAGGAGTTTCAGCTGGGTCGTTTCCTCCATTTTTTGCAGGCAGGTGTGGATGCAGGCCTGAAATTGGTTTCCATCAAAGTGCAGATTTCGGCTTTATCTATTTTCTTTCAAAAAGAATTGGCCGCCCTTCCTGAAGTTCAGACTTTCGTGAAGGGAGTGCTGCATATCCATCCTCCGTTTGTGCCACCTGTGGCACCGTGGGATTTTGACGTGGTGTTACAATTTCTTATGTCTCACGGGTTTGAACCTTTGCGAAAGGTTGAGTTGAAATATCTCACTTGGAAAGTGGTCATGCTTTTGTCCTTATCATCCGCCAGACGGGTGTCGGAATTGGCAGCTTTGTCTCACAAGAGCCCATATTTGATTTTCCATGTGGATAGAGCGGAATTGAGGACTCGTCAACAATTTCTGCCGAAGGTGGTGTCTTCATTTCACATAAATCAACCTATTGTGGTGCCTGTGGCTACGGATGCCGTGACGGTGCCAAAATCTCTCGATGTCGTGAGAGCTTTGAAAATTTATGTCGCCAGAACGGCTCTTGTTAGGAAAACGGAGGCTCTGTTTGTCCTGTACGCTTCCAACAAGATTGAAAATCCTGCTTCCAAGCAAACTATTGCACGCTGGATTTGTAATACGATTCAGCACGCTCATTCTACGGCCGGATTGCCGTTGCCAAAGTCAGTTAAGGCCCATTCTACCAGGAAGGTGGGCTCATCTTGGGCGGCTGCCCGAGAGGTCTCGGCACTTCAACTTTGCCAAGCAGCTACGTGGTCGGGTTCAAACACTTTTGCTAAGTTCTACAAGTTTGATACCCTGGCTGATGAGGACCTTATGTTTGCTCAATCGGTGCTGCAGAGTCGTCTGCACTCTCCCGCCCGGTCTGGAGCTTTGGTATAGACCCCATGGTCCTTTTGGAGTCCCCAGCATCCTCTAGGACGTAAGAGAAAATAGGATTTTAATACGTACCAGTAAATCCTTTTCTCCTAGTCCGTAGAGGATGCTGGGCGCCCATCCCAGTGCGGACTGTTACTTGCAGTTGTATTGTTAGTTGTTGTTTTCGGTTACACGAAGGTTGTGTATCGGTTATGTTCAGCTTGTTGCTGTTTTTCGTTCATACTGTATCTGGTATTCCTGCTAATCCAGTTGTACGGTGTGTTTGTGGTGTGAGCTAGTATGTATCTCACCCTTAGTGTAACAAAAATCCTTTTCCTCGAAATGTCCGTCTCCCTGGGCACAGTTCCTATAACTGAGGTCTGGAGGAGGGGCATAGAGGGAGGAGCCAGTTCACACCCATTCAAAGTCTTATAGTGTGCCCATGTCTCCTGCGGATCCCGTCTATACCCCATGGTCCTTTTGGAGTCCCCAGCATCCTCTACAGACTAGGAGAAAAGGATTTACCGGTAGGTATTAAAATCCTATTATAAATCACTGGTACGGCCACATCTCGAATACTGCGCACAACTATGGGCACCATACTACAAAAAGGATATCTAGAACTAGAAAAGGTTCAGAGACGGGCGACCAAATTGATTAAGGGGATGGAAACGCTTGAATATGAGGAAAGGCTTGATAGGCTAGGTATGTTTATACTGGAAAAAAGGAGATTAAGAGGGGACGTGACCAACATTTACAAATATATAAGGGGTCAATACACAGAGCGCGCGGGGGATCTGTTTTTGGTAAGATCATCACAGAGGACACATGGATACCCGCTTAGGTTAGTCGAGAGGAGATTTCGCACACAGAGACGGAAAGTTTTCTTCGCAGTAAGGACAATATGTATTTGGAATTCCCTGCCTGAGAGAGTAGTAATGGCGGACTCGGTCACTACTTTTAAGAATGGGCTAGATAAATTCCTAATGGATAAGGATATACAGGGATATGGTGGGTAAATCATGCACTATAGTAATAAAACTAAATATATAAAGAAAACAAGGAGTACTTGACATAATGGCTAAACATCCACCACATTTAAAATTAGTCTTAAAAATATTACAGTGTAGGAGATCGCTAACAGGTTGAACTCGATGGACAATTGTCTTTTATCAAACTCAGAAACTATGTTACTATGTTACATTCTATTACACCCCAGGTAATATTGTCTGGAGGGACTTCTTCCAGCAGAGAATTTGCAAGTTTGCAGTTGTTATTATTATAGATCTCTAGTAAGGAATGTCATTAATAACTTGTTACCCTGGAGTCTGACAGTCGCTCACATACGGGGGGCATATTCACATCATGCCATCCGTCCTTGGGCCCAGCTGTATGCAGTAATGTAAAAGATATTTGGCACATTCTGTTATCTACTCTGGTGTTATTAGACATCTCCTGGGCAGTGCAGGGGCGTCTCACACGGTCTCCAGTTTCTGCCTCTTCAGCGTCTCAGTAGGTAGTCTGAGTAATTGTAGTGACTGGTCGCACAGAGAGCCGCAGTGTTTATTCCTAGGAGTTATTCTGAAAACTGAGAGTCATTCATGAGTCCCACCTTCCTCCCTTCACTCCCTTATCCCACTCATATATAAAAAAAGAAGGTGAAAAACGTCGTCATAGGGGGATTACTACATTACCCCTGCAACGTACTACAGGTGCACTGTCCTTCTACTTTTCCACTAGTATCCCCTGTAGCCTGTTATAAACTCCAGACAGATATACTGCCAACTAATATATGCTCACTAGCCACTAACTTTTAATTAATGTGGAACACATGGGAATGATCGATATCCTGACCGCCGGGAAACTAACTGCTTCCCAATGATAGATTAATGCTGTATTCCTGACTTGGGGAAATTATTGCTCTCAGCGTATAGTAATTTATCATTATTATGAGGCATACAACCTCTATGAGGAATGTATAGGAGATGACCATTCTGACTAACGTAATGGAAGTTTCTTACAGTGATTCTTTTATTCTTCTTAGATTCGCTGAAGCCAAATCTCTGGGAGAAGAAGTGAATAATGTGAGGAACAGAATCAGTGAGTACATTTCACATCCACGTGTTTATCCTATCGCTTATCACTAGTGGGGTGTGGAGCACACGCCTGTCGTGTAACTCGTTATACAGCCCCATAGCTACTGGGGTGCAGAGTATGTGCCTGTCATGTAACATGTTATACAGCCCCTGAGCTACTGGGGTGCAGAGCATGTGCCTATCATGTAACACGTTATACAGCCCCTGAGCTACTGGGGTGCAGAGTATGTGCCTGTCATGTAACACGTTATACAGCCCCTGAGCTACTGGGGTGCAGAGCATGTGCCTGTCATATAACACGTTATACAGCCTCTGAGCTACTGGGGTGCAGAGCATGTGCCTATTGTGTAACATGTTATACAGCCCCTGAGCTACTGGGGTGCAGAGCATGTGCCTGTCATGTAACATGTTATACAGCCCCTGAGCTACTGGGGTGCAGAGCATGTGCCTATCATGTAACACGTTATACAGCCCCTGAGCTACTGGGGTGCAGAGCATGTGCCTATCATGTAACGCGTTATACAGCCCCTGAGCTACTGGGGTACAGAGCATGTGCCTGTCATGTAACACGTTATACAGCCCCTGAGCTACTGGGGTGCAGAGCATGTGCCTGTCATGTAACACGTTATACAGCCTCTGAGCTACTGGGGTGCAGAGCATGTGCCTATTGTGTAACATGTTATACAGCCCCTGAGCTACTGGGGTGCAGAGTATGTGCCTGTCATGTAACACGTTATACAGCCCCTGAGCTACTGGGGTGCAGAGCATGTGCCTGTCATGTAACACGTTATACAGCCTCTGAGCTACTGGGGTGCAGAGCATGTGCCTATTGTGTAACATGTTATACAGCCCCTGAGCTACTGGGGTGCAGAGCATGTGCCTGTCATGTAACACGTTATACAGCCTCTGAGCTACTGGGGTGCAGAGCATGTGCCTGTTGTGTAACATGTTATACAGCCCCTGAGCTACTGGGGTGCAGAGCATGTGCCTGTCATGTAACATGTTATACAGCCCTTGAACTACTGGGGTGCAGAGCATGTGCCTGTCATGTAACACGTTATACAGCCTGTGAGCTACTGGGGTGCAGAGCATGTGCCTATTGTGTAACATGTTATACAGCCCCTGAGCTACTGGGGTGCAGAGCATGTGCCTGTCATGTAACATGTTATACAGCCCTTGAGCTACTGGGATGCAGAGCATGTGCCTGTCATGTAACACGTTATACAGCCTCTGACCTACTGGGGTGCAGAGCATGTGCCTATTGTGTAACATGTTATACAGCCCCTGAGCTACTGGGGTGCAGAGCATGTGCCTGTCATGTAACATGTTATACAGCCCTTGAGCTACTGGGGTGCAGAGCATGTGCCTGTCATGTAACGCGTTATACAGCCTCTGAGCTACTGGGGTGCAGAGCATGTGCCTATTGTGTAAAATGTTATACAGCTCCTACAGGTCATGGGGGAAAAAAAAGAAAGTGCAGGTGCAAACTCTAAGTACTAAACACTGCTAGTAAAACTGAGGTGCTTAACATAATTTTGGCCAACATTCCGTCTAGAGCACGGGTCCCCCTGTGCCAGCACAAGCCATCCGCCCCCAAGGCATCACACTAGTGAGAAGGTAGCATTGCAGGAGCACAGAGCCACAAAAAATGTCAACCTCCTGTATGGACTGCCCCAAGATGGCTGCCACTTGAACAATAGATTGCTGTCCAGGAGTGGTCTAAAAGGGGGTGATGTAATTGAAGATAAAAAGTATGCAGTGCAGCACCTGGTGGGAAACAGTGCACCAGAGACTATAAAAGGGACTGTTTGGCACCAAACATCATTCCTGAAGTAGCGGAGTGAAAGCGGAGCCAGGCGGCTGACTGTGCTATTTTAGTCAGACCTGCCTATGGGTGTGGCTACTGGAGAACAACCTATGAGGAGCTGGATAGCAGGGAAGTACCGCCCTGTGGTGGCTGGAGAGCAGGCTGCAGTAAGGAGCAGAACACGCTTTGTCAGTGCAGAGAGCAATGTGGATCTGAAGCTGTCCACTTGGGAGAGCGAGGCCAGTAGTCACAGAGCTGGGCATTTGCCAGCTAGTCCCTGAACCGAGAGGGAGACTCCGGTCATGGGTGAATGTCGCAGAGGGTTTTTCTTTAAGTAAGAAAGGGGTAACTATTGTCTACTGTATGTGAATTCCGTTACAGATAAGCGACTATTCTATATTTGCATATCTCTGCTGAGAGTCCTCTTTACTAGCTGTAACCAGTATGGCAGGGGAGATTACTACTAGCCAAGTTTCCCTGAGGAGATACGAGTGTTTGATATAACACTGCATAGTGCAGGTAAAGCGATTTATTATCAGACTGACGCGTTGATTCAGAGGTGAACGCAAATGCTGCAGCTGATGGGCTGTCTACTGAGAGGCCCACAATCTGCGGCTCTAGTCTGCTGGGGTGGGCAATAGTCACACTGTTGAGCGGATATTGGGGCTAATTCAGACCTGATCGCTAGGCTGCATTTTCGTACAGTCTATGTGTATGCACCGCAATGTGCAGGCGCGTCGCACGGGTACAAAGCGGATCACCGCTCAGCGATCCATTTGCACGGGCGT